>NC_091795.1:60287500-61537500 GCF_041296235.1 Equus asinus | reverse complement strand
TTCTCGGCCTCGATGATTCTGTGTTCTTGGCTTGTCCTTTGCTGGTGGTCTGGCTAAACCCCACTCATCTTCTACAGCCCAGCTTAGACACAAGCTCCTCGCTCAGCCTTCTTTCCCTCACTGAACTCTTCATTCAACCCTCACATCACAGGCCAGTCAGAATAAATTACTCCTGCTTTACTCTTAGAATAATTGCTTTTGTTTTGCATACATTTCCTTCTGTTCATATTTTAATTATTTTTGCTTTCCCATTCTCTCATATTTCCTACACTCCCATCAACTCATTCCGACACACAAATTCCAAGTATCGTGAGCATATTGAGTGAAAGGATTGGATATTACCTATAACTTTTGTTATTAAACTGTGTACTCTGAATACATGCCTTTGATTTGATTTTTCCCTTCACACATCCAATTCCTCAGCTGGTCTCTTTCAAACCTTTTCTATTGTTCTCTGTAATTAATTTACATCAAATACTGTGCTTAGCTTTATTCTTCAAAATGTTCTCCTTTCTGTCTACTATTTCTCTCTCTCTCTCTCTTTTTTTTTTGTCCAGCTGTATCTCTGAATCATATTATTGCTTTGAAAAGGACTAAAATCCTTTCTGGACTGGAACTTAACCTTTTGTACATATTGGCATATTAAACACACTCACCCACGCACACACACAAACTCTTGTATGTTTTTTAAAAACAATAATTTGTGTAAAAGAAAGATAAAATGCTTTCCTTACAGATGTAATTGCGATTACTGGTTCCCCAAATGTCATTCTGTTCATCTAACTTCTGCGGATCCCACAGACACTTGGGTAATCCCTAGTGCCCTATTTCTTGGCAACCTTGGGAAGTGGGTAAACTGCCATGCAGGCTACGGGCACAAAAGGTTAGAATGTAGTTTATTAACAACACAAAGTGCATTTAAAAACTTTCCCAAAAGTCAGAGGGAGTAACTCAAGCTCATTAAAAAATGTGATTGTTCCAAGAAAATGAGAAGTCATCTTCTGCACAGCATGGGGCTGAAGAGGAGCTGCTTGGCATAGTTATGAGGGAATATCCATATCTTCTTGATTCAGCCTCCTTCCTTGTCTTTTTCTTTGGGCAACAAAGGCATTGCCAGGCAATAACTAGCTTTATTGATGCATGAGTTATTCTGTCCTTCGGAACAGATGTTGCATCACAGGAGACCATCATTCAAAGAGCAATTTTAAATACTTGAATCGCACCACAGATTCATAAATTATTAACATGACTCCATGTTGTGATTCTGAAATTTAAAGATGGGAAATGAGAGAAAAACACAGAACCAGAGAGAAATTTAAATGGTGAAATGCCAAAGTTACCCAAACAAAAAAGGAGCATCCGGTTATGAGAAAGAGATCATTAAAAGAAAAACCAAATGTTACTCCACTGGGTTTTTTTTCTTTACTTACAGAATCATACTTTCAAAACTCAGCCCCATGAAAGAATTTCTTTCAACTATGTGGATGTTTATATTATCTTGAATGTCTCTGGAAGAAAGTACAGACAAATTAGGTATTTAAGTCAGCTCCACTCATGTTACCTTCCCACATTTAGTTCACTTGGCAGGATGTGCTCTTTAGCTGAGGTAAGATCTGAAGAGTTAGTGCTCTGAAGGATGATGAGTCCAAAGTTTGGGAAATAAATGACATCTAATTTATGTTTAGTATATCAGTTCTTAAAAATGTGATTACAGACGTGCAGTCTTTTTTCTCTCTGAAAGTTTTCTCAGCTAATTTCTGTGTGTTAAGGTTCTAACATACTCATTTATTATCGTTGCCTCCCCAGTTGGTGTCTGCTCAATATGACAGTGACAAGTAAGCTGACCTTTCGTCTCCATACCAAACGTCTCCATTCACCTCCGCTGGGCCTTCATCTTCCTCCCATCTCAATCTCCTTCTTACAGCTAGTTTCCCTCCTTCTGTTCTCTTTGGGTCACAGAAAAATGTAATCATTGATTTCTCTCTTCTTAAATGAAAGAGTTGAGAAAGTCTCATTTTCCTCTTTGTCTCCCATCCTCCCATCAAGCATCCCTGCTGGCTCTGATCTAACATATAAATGTGGAAGTAAACTGCTTAGAACAATTTGAAAAATTCCAGGAGATTCTCCAACTCTCTCTCTCCCTCCCTCTCTCCCTCTTCTTTCCCTCTTTTTTTTTAGCTCCTTACACCCCTTCCCTACCATTTCCTTTTGGGTCTGTCCAGATTCTTACAATTTCACTATTGAAAATAAACTTTCCATTGTACATTGCCTTTTCCCTTCCTCTTTCAAAATACAGATGCCTTGGGAAAAGGCAAAATACATTATATCAGTTACATAGTGTAAATTCGTTGGATGGTTTCTTTATGCCTAGGGCAGCATGGGAATTCTGGAGGGAAGAGGAGAGGATGGTGAAAGGCAGAGGGAGTTGCAGGGAGAAGGTATTTAAGGCTTTAAAGAGTGAAGACAGGAGAGACCTTGATTTGCTACAAGCTGGCTCTGTTGACAACTGTCTTATTGAGGAGCCTGCTGACTTCCTCCAAACTGAGATCAGCTGGCCTTCAGGTAAAACCAAGGACACTTGCTATTTACCTTCCTACCTCTGCTCACCCAGAGCAACACATTTGGAGGATGTAGACTAAGCAATGCATATTACAGGTCCACAGCCTGTTGGGCAAGACAGCTGTGAGGGAAGAGTTGGTAACCCCTCGAGGAGAAACTTACAGTAGAACCTTTTGGAGAGATTGAATCTTGTGAACAGCTGGCAAGTGCTTAATACCTGTGTTGGAAATTAACCTAGAGAGAGACAAAATGAGAGTGAGAAAAAATGAAGCTGGCTATTTTAGCAATTGCTAGAGTATAAGCTTTCCAAATTCAAAACATTAGTTTTGAGCTATCAGAAAAACCTACCAGAAAATCCCATAATATGCCCGAATCATGTTTATGTTTTCTGTTTTAAGGCTTTAACCAGGTTCTAGTAAGCTGTTGATTCTTTACACGAAAAATACTTACACTTCAGGCACAAAGGGGCTAGTATGCCACAATGCACTTTTTTCTTTAAAGATATGTTAACACGATCCAAAAGTAACTTGCAATTAGATAACAAAATTTTCTTACATCACCTCCTGTTTCCAACCTCCTCATTCTCTTTGGAGAATTGCCCCTTCCCCACTCCAAGTGATTCTGTGAGATAGAGCATGATATTCCATGCCCTTTGACTCCAGAATATACACGTGACCTAAGCTGTGCCAGACTCACTCCTGGGAAGTGGTTGGAGGTTGGTTAGAGCTGAGTCCACTGATGCCATTACCCTTAAGAGATGGTCCATAAATTTCTGCTGCTGAAACTTCCAGAGCTACATTGGATCCTTCTCAATGCCTGCTTGTCTTGGCCTGGGTTTCCCAGGATGCAGAGCCTGAAATGAAGTCTGGCCCATGGGTAGTGTATTTGATAATATGAGTAGTTCAGAGAGTTTTGACAGGGGAAATGAAACAGGGATGGAGGAAAGATAATCAATACAAGGATGAGTTATTGAGTTGGCCACCACCACTGGTGTTAGTCCTTAATGCCAAGGGCTTGATTTAGGAGATTTTCAAAATGGATCTTACAGCTGTTGCTTGGAATGGGGGAGAAGGGGAAGCATTTATCCACAAATGACTATTTCCTATTGGTCAAATGTGTCCACATGGTATTAACTCCCCACTTTTGGCTTGCACGCTTTTGAGTACCCAGTGAGTTCCTGCTGGGCATCTCTTACAGCGGTGTAGAAGAAGCCCCAGACAGGTAATGGGAGGTATATGAAGCCAGACTGTGTGCTGTCCAGTTACACCTGCATTAAGAAACTGGCTGCCACAGCAGGGTGAAGGTTTTCAAGTGGCACACGAGAGTTGTCTGACACTGTTCTTCAGTATTTCCTTCACTCTTATGAGTTACTCAGAATCCTTTCAACATCTCCCCACTCCAATTTCCCTTTTTTTGGGTTTATGATTCTTGAGTAGACTTTGATGTCTTATTCCCTGCTTCTATACTCAGGAAGTCAGTGAATTCTGCCTAGGGGTTCTCTGTAATGGTTCTTAGATGTTTTGTTCACTCTTGGTTCCCAATGATCCACATAGAACCCATCTTGGTCAATTCTTCTTTTGATAACTTCAACAGCCCTTGAGGTGGTCTCTCTCTGTTTTTTATTTGGGGGAAGGGGCTGTTAAAGTTCTTTTTTTGAGGATTTGTTGTGTTATTTACTTCTAAAAATCTACACACAGAAAAATTAACTCGGTTTGGTGTAAAGATCTGAGTTAAGACACATACAGCTGTGTAACCACCACCATGTTCAAGATATAAAACAGTTCCATCACCCTCCACACTCCACTGTGTTGTCCCATTGTAGTTAATCTCTCCTGCCTCCATCCCTAGCAACCACTAATCAGTTTGTCTCTATAATTTTGCCTTTTCTAAAGTGTCATATCAGTGCAATCATGTATTATGCAACTTCTTGAATCTAGCTTCTTTCACACAGTATAATGCATGTGAGATTCCTCCATGTTGTTATGTGTATCAGTAGTCCATTGGTTTTTGTTGCTGAGTAGTATTCCATTCCATGGATGTACTGCAGTTTATTTATCCATTCGCCACTTGAAGGACCTGTAGTTTGTTTCTAGTTTTGTGATTCTAAAAAAACCTGCTTTAAACATTTGTGTACAGTGTGTGTGTGTGTGTGTGTATGTGAGAGAGAAAGAAGACATTTTTGTTATTTTTGGGTAAATGTCTATGAGTGGGATTGCTGAGTCTTACAGTAAACGTATGTTTAACTTTATTAGAAACTGCCAAACTGTTTTCTGAAGTGGTTGTACCATTTCGCATTCCTACCAGCACTGAGTGAGAGTTCTAGTTGTTCTCCATCCTTTGGTTATTTTAAAAAAAATATTCTTTGAAAATAAGTAATACATGTTTATTGTGAGACTTATGAAAAATATGGAAACATCTACAGGAGAAAGTGAAAATCACCTCTAGTTTCACTACCCAGAGGTAGCAGCTTCTGTTAACATTTGGAGTTTGAAGTTTCTACCAAAACAAATAGCTTTCATGATTGCTCTCCATAACCTCTGAGATTCCACTCATTGCCATAGCTAAATTTCTACTAGCTTGATACAGTCCTGTTCCACATTTGTTATTTAATCATATCCAGCCTTCTACTATTTTTAGATCTCTTCCCATGTGTCTATGCAGTCCTCCCTTAATAAGGAATCAAAGCAAGGACCATATTTAATATTCTCTGACAATCTATACTACTGTGTGCAGATTTGGAATGCAGTATGTGCTCAAAAAATATTGGGTTAATTGGCTGATGTTTCTAAAACATTTCTTACTTCTGTCACCAAGAATGTATCAAAACCCTTATTTAGTTAATTTACTTGTCAGGTATTACTGTTACTTGGAGTAATGAGTCTTAAACAGATACAGGGAGGTCTGGAGTTCAGGAATCAGGAGAACCTGCATGCCAACTCTGGCATGAACGAGACACAAGCCACTTCATCTCTCCAGACTGGAAAGGATGTGGAGTGCATGAATATCAAGGTAGACATTGTATCAGAAACCTCTGTGCCTTGCTTCACATCCTCTTGGTCCATCCTTAACTCTAGCTGTTACCATAGTAACCAGCTACATACAGATTTAACTTGGCAGACACTGGCCTCAGCTATCCTGGGTGTTTCTCATTTTCTGTTCTGGATTTCTGTACCACCTCTGAGTGGAACATTAATAGGAATCTGCTCAGCCATTCTGAGGCATGTGCAAATTGGGAAGTGCAAGGGAGTTAGCACCTCATACGGCAACTCTTGACTGGTAGTGAACTTCTCTCTTTCATTCCTTGAGTGGACAATTCTGGATATATTCTAAATGACATCTTAGGCTCTAGCATAATTGAGCCCCAATTTCCTGGTGTGATCAGCTGACAATACATTCTTGAGTTGGCTTTCTCTCTTTCCTTTTCTCTTCTTCTTAGTCATCCAATCTCTTTCTTTGAGTTTGGATGTAAAAATAAACTGCTTGCATGTAAGTTCTTGCTCAGACATATTTTGGAGAATCTAGGCTAAGATGGATGCTAACTTGCACTGAATTTCACATTTTACATAGATTCAGTGATGGTTACTATCTCCTTTTACTTCAAATCTGCCTCCAGTTGTAGCCCAGGCCTGTTTCTCTTTTTTCTTTTACAGTAACATTTCTAGAAAGTGTTGTCTGCGTATGCTGTCTTCCTTTTCTTATCCCTTTCATCTTCAACCTGCTCCAATTCTCCACAAAAACTGCTTTTGTCATACCCCCAAGTTACCAACCCACAACTAATAAATCTAATTAGCAATTTAAATTCTCATATTTTAGACCTCTCAGGAGAATTCAGCACTCTTCGCCAGACTCATTCTTCTATTTGTTTTTGTCCCATTACCCTCATCTGTTATTCCCCCTCTTTCTTTGTTACTCCTTTTTAGTTCTGTTGACTCCCCCTCCTCTATCTGTTCTGTGTCTTTTGTCTTTTTCTCTATCATCTTGCTTGGAAGATCTCGTTTCCCATGGCTTTGCATGCTATCAATATGGGGAGAGTTCCTAGAATCATACTTGACTTTTGACCTCTCTAATCTATTGCTAATTAAAGTTTACTTCACCTCTCCTTCTGAATGTCTCATTGATGTAGCAAACTAAACTTGTTCTCCACCCCATCACTTCCCCCAAACTCCTCCTCCTCAATTCTTCCTTATAAATAGCACACCCATCTGTTGATTTTTTGTTAGAAATGTGACAGTTAAACTTGGCTTCTTTGCCTTCACTCCCTAACATCCAATTCATCTCAAAGTCCTGTTAGATTCCATTTCCAAAATATTTCTTGACTTCCTACAATTTCTTCCATCTCTACTAACACCATTCTAGAACAAGCCGTCATCATCTTTCCTCTAGATTTCTGCGATTGTCTCCTGCTTTCCACACATTTAATCTTGTCCTTTTCTTACCCATTCTCTATACAGCACACAGAGCATTCTTCTGAAAAATGTAAAGCAGATTGCTTTAGTCCTCTGCTTTTCTTTAGCTCTTTTCCATAGTGAGATTTATATTCCTTACTGCCTACTTTTTCACTGAGATCCTGCTGTTCACCCAGTACACTTCAGCACCAGTGGCTTTCTCTCATTTCCTCAGATACACTAAGTTCTTCCCTGTCTCCAGGCATTTGCACATGCTCTCTCTAGAAGGCTCGCCACCCACTCCTCTCTTGGCTGACTCAGCTCATCCTTCAGGGTTCAGTTACAAATGTCGTTCTTCAGAGAAGAGCTCCCTGACTACCAATCTAAATTAAGGACCCAATTTATTCCCAGTATACTCATATCCTTTTTAGCACTCATCAAACTTCTGAACTATATATTATTTTGTGTTTATTTGTTCAGTGTCTGTCTTTCCAACAAGTTGTGAATGGCATGAGAGCAAAAATCACATATTTCCTGAAAACTCAGTGTTGGCACAGTGGTTGGCACGTACAATGTACTTGATGTTTATCAGGCCAGACAATGTGCTATGTGTTGTCAAGAGATGAGCACAAAAAAGGAATCATTCACTACCTGTGTTCATCACATCTAACTGATTTGACGTTAGATGGATAGCAATCTGGCTCTCTCTCTTAGTGAATGAGTAAGAAATTTGTACAATTGAAGGAGGAGGGAAGAAGTCATGATTGTCAGTGAGAATGCTACAAGTACATTATTTAATGTAATAGCGTGAGCTCCCAAAGCCACTATACTTATGGGATATCTGTAAATGTCTATAGATGCCCATCAAAATCTTTGATCTTTATAGAAGAGAAAACACACAACAAAAATGGCTAAAATTATTCCAGTAGTGCTGAGCTTACGACACTTAAAAAGATCTAGTGACCATCTAGTGAGATGGATTATTGGTGATAACTCTGTAGCTGAGACTCTCAATAACCTCAAGATAACTCAGGAAATGGAGTTTGGATGAACACTTAGTTCTCAATTCGTTTTTCCCCTTTGATCAATAAATTCATGTCTGATGGAGGCTGGAAGTGGGTAATCAGCTAGGAGCTCTATGTCTCAATGGGTTTACTTTGGTCAAATGACGCTTTGCTGCAAAATTATTTTGATTCACTCAACTGCAGTTTGTCTTAAAAAAACAGTCAAAGGCCTGAGGCTAAAATGTCAGCAAATTTAAGTTCTGCAAATGGATCTTCTAAAGAAAGGTAACTGGCTCACAGTTCTCCCCTCTCAACAGCCAGTTTCACATTCGGAGTGGGTGTTAACACTTTTCAAGCCTGACTCTCCCTAATCTTCAGGTTACAATAATGAAAATGGTCACCTCTCCTGTCAGGATGAACTTAGTGACGTCCCTTCAATTGCTGGGAACCAGTCCCACCATGTCTTGCCACCTAACAAGATAATCTACTTGCCTTTCATGAACAAGTGGTCTCGCAGTTCTAAGGCTCATTGTCCTAAACATCAATCGTGCTTTCATTAATCTTCAAGAGTCCTGGTGGGTTGTTTTTTTTTAAATTAACAGTGTGTGTGCTTACTTGTGTTGCATTGAACTATATGCCTTCCTTCCATTTAACCTTCATCCCTTCCAAGAGAAGATGCCAAAGACCATGCCCTGTCTTTAGGGAGCTTGCATGTGAATTGAGGAGTTAGGACTAGTACAGATGAAATACTCAGACTAATCTAATGCTAAACTGTATGTTACTGACTTTGAGTGTCCTAAAAGTTCAGAGAAGGGGAGAGCAGTGTGGGTTGGAATAGTCATTGAGGAATTCTTGTAGAAAGGAGAGCAAACCAGATTTCTGAGAGAGTATAGAGCTTACCAGCCTGAACCAGAGAAGTGAGTGGATGTAGCTAGACCACAGGAGGGGTGTGGGAGGTGGGGCACAGAGGAAGACAGAACTGAAAGGGAAGGAGAAGGCAATATCTCAAGAACCTTTAAAAATAGGTTGAGAAGTGTAGACTTGATGGGTAAGTGATTGGAAACCACTTTTGGGTGCTGAAAGGGGAAATAAGAAGACTTAGGGACTCCCTAAGCAGAGGTGGCTCATATTTTCACCATCTCATAACCCTGGCACTTCATAGTAATGGTCAGGACAAAAGAATTGGTGGTTATTGAGAACCTACTATGTAACCCACTTAACTGAGAAAAGTCAGGAAGAACAAGATGTCTCTCTCTGTGACACAAGCTAACCAAGAATTTAATTCTTTTCTCTATTCCACCCAAAATCCACATAGCAGGGGATGATCAATTCTGAGACTGTGTGAACCAGCTCTCATTAATTTGTTTTCACACCATGATCTCGATGGCCCATTGAGATGCTTTAGGCAAATTTGATTTAGGGAGGCGATGCTGCCAGTTGTGTATACAGGTTAGGGGTCTATCATTTTTCCCAAATCACATTTCCTAGAAGCCAAGGCTGAGGGTTTGAATTTGAACTCCTTTTTCTACCCTCTAATTGGTTTCCCATGATATAGAATTTGTTCACACTTAATTTGAATCTTTTTTTATTTTTTTACATTTTAAATTAAATTTTTTAGTCTCCCAGATAAAATGAACTCCTTGCTCCTGACCAGTTTGGGAGAAGTTAGTTATCCAATGATGGATATGAAGAAGAGGAGACTATACTTAATTAACATATGAAAAGACTCCTTACCTTATGAGGCTCACTGATATTGAGATTTCTATAAACTACAGGTCCTTTTTGACTGGGAATTTGCGTCTCTACATACACCGTTATAAAAGATGCTAAGATGTACTTTTGGAATCATTAAATGAAGATTTGGTTAGGTGTAGAATCACAGGATCTTGGCGTTAGGTGGGAGTGTGTGTAAGAAGCTGTGGTACAATGAGAAGGGCCCTAGATTTAAGATTAGGGACCCTGGATTTGAGTGCCTTCCCTCTCACTAGCTGGAGAATACTGAGCAGTGTGTTTACCTTTTCACAGCCTCAGTTTCTCTTTCTATAAAATGACTTTGTGTAAGGAATTACAGGAGACAGTAGGAAAACCTGGTTTCCTGCCTCCCCAGTCTCATGCCTTCAAAACTGGGACTATTGAACTCATATTCAGTTCAAACTTGCCTTAGTCTCCATGGAAACCAGACTCCTTAGCAATCAGGGGGAATTTAATGAGCCCAATGAGGCAGGATTTTGAAGAGCTCAGCCCTATTAGCCTGGCTGCAGATTCTGTTTTGACCTAAAATCCTAGTTTAACAATTGGGCTCTGGTCCTCGTCTCAGACAGGGCACATAGCATGGCTTCAAAACTAGCAGCTCTGGTGCTAGGGGATCTGGGTTCAAGTCCTGCTGTACCACTTTTTAGGATAAATGGCCTTAAGGGATTAGTTGAAGTCTCTAGGATTCAGATCCTTCATCTCTTACCCAGGGAAATGATTTACTTTACAGGAAACCTTAGCACCATGTCCAGGCACTGTTATTGGTCATGCTCCAGCCTTGTATTCTAGTTGCTGTAACTTAGGCCCTGTCTAATTTCCTAGTTCCCCTAGGACCTGGGCCATGTCTTACTTTTTATCAGTTCTCTTGGGTACTGAAGTGCTGTTTCCATGTCCAGGTCCCTGTTGTCCCCCTGTGAGAATGATGCCTGAGCAGCCTGGTCAGTTATCTGCTGCCCAAGGCTCCTTGTGCCCTGTTGCGACCACTGGAAGCCACAGCTAAGTTTCCCAGATTTCTCCTGCCCCCTATCTCTGCTTCTTCTGACAAACGTGCCTGGACCAACCTTCTTACGTGTTGGATTCTGTTTAGTCTCTGGGTCCTGATCCATACTATCCCCTAGAGGTTTGTTGGTCATCTCAAGGAAGACTGCTACAAAGAGCTGACAAATTGAAGATGACTTACGTATTTTTTTACGAAAAATACAAGTGATCCAAATTAGTTGACCTTTTCTGTGATGACAAATGGCTGTCAGAAATATGCTATAAAGCAGATATTTTCAAATTAGACACATTTGATTCGTCTCTTTAAGGGAAAGCTGATGTATTAATAATGAGGAAGAAGACAACAGTATTTGAAAGAAATCTATGCTATGGAGAGAGCATATGGGAAAAAAAGTGTGAGAATGGTTATTTCTGAAAATGATGCACATGATCACTTATGAAAACTCTCATATTTTAAAAACAAGGAAATACAACTTTCTAACCTGAGTTTTTTCACTGGGTTTTGAACACTTTCATTAGTATATAAAAATGCAACATCTTCCAAGTAGTTTGTAAGAACATCTGATTGACATTAGGGAAGAAAATTTACTAGCTGAATTTCATAAAAATATTTGCATAAAAGTATAGGATTGAATACTAAGTATAATGACTCAGAGAATGTGCTAATAGGCTTCTTTTCCACTGCACCTACTTATTTTAGTGAAGTTTTGTTCTCAGCTTTGACAGCTGTTGAAATCTAGTATTGATATGACCTGTGAATTGCTTTTCTAAGTGTTACACTAAAGATTAAAAAAAAAAAAGAAGCACATCTTATGACATTGTTTGCTTTAAAATGTTGTTATAATACATTTAGTGAAAACAAAATAGGCTTTTTGTGCTGTATAAAAAGGTATATGATAAGACAAGATGTAAACATAAAAGCATATTATTTATTCATCTTTATTTCAAATTTTAAACTTTTTTGTGTATATTTTGTAATGCACACATTAATACTGCAATTGTATGTGCATCTACTTTATAAATAAACTTGCTTTGGGATGTAAGTTCAGTTTATATTCTTTTTTCACTGTTGGAGTGAGGAATTAAGACCCTATTGTTCAATGCATAGGATATTTTGCTTAGGAAGAGAAGCCTGCAGTTCTGAAGGGCTGCCAGGTGGAAATGGTAATAGATTTGTGCTGTCCTGCTCTGGAAAGTAGGTATAGGATTAATAATAATAATGGTCAACATTTATTGAACACTTCCTATGCACTAGGCACCGCACCAAGCACTTAACATTGATTGTTTTATTTATTTCTCTCCTCCACCTTAGGAGACAGGTATCATTAGCATCCTCATATCAGAGTGGAGGAGGCTTAGCCGAGAGAGGTCCAGTAACTCACAAAGCCACACATTAGGAGGGCAGAGCTAGAGGTTGAATCCACATCCTTCTGCCTCTGATGTTTGTGCTCTCACCACTATCTGGCTTAGATAATGACTGATTCTTATTCATTGTGAAAGTTGCCCAAGAGAGGAATGGATTGTACTGCTAAGCACTTGGTTCCCTGACTCTGGAAGTGTGTCCAACTAACTGTGTGGAAAGCTTTCTTCATGAGGGGTATGATATTGTGATTTATAAGAAGAAATATATATTTGGTTTCATCCCGCTTTATGGCACAGAACTTCTGGGTCGGCAAACATGTGGAGATTTGGGGAGAGTTGTGGGTTTGGAGATGGCATGGAAGCCTGAACCCTTTCCCCATACCTTGCCCTATGCATCTCTTCCATCTGGCTGTTCTTACGTTATATTCGTTTACAGTAAACCAGTAATCTAGTAAGCAAAATGTTTCTCTGAGTTCTGTGAGCCACTCTAGCAAATTAACCGAGCAAAGGAGGGGTCATTGCAACCTCCGGTCTATAGCTGCTTGGTCAGAACACAGGCGACAACCTGGACTTACAATTAGTGTCTGAAGAGGGGGTAGTCTTGTAGGATAGAGCCCTTAATCTGTGGGATCTGATGCTCTCTCCAGGTAGATACCATCAGAATTGAGTTGAATGGTAGGACACCCAGCTGGTGTCTGAGAATTGCTTGAATGTATGAGGGGAAAAACCCACACATTAGAATTGGGTGCAGAGTTGGATGGGAGAGTAGAACTCTGTGACCTCTAAGATGCCTTCCAACTTCGAAACTTTGAGTATTTCTCTAGAAACACTATTTCCAGAGGGTAGAAATCCCTTGTTTACACATGAAAGGCTACAGTGGTCAAATAAGTCTGGGAAATGCTAGATTAATAAAGTTAAGCAGGTTCTTTCCTACAGGGTTCTCAGAGGATTTACCACGGTATTATTCATTATAAATGCCCAAGAGAAGGAAATGGTATGCTGGCTTTCCCCAAACACATTGACCTTGGACTCCTCCTTTATTGCAGACTATCTATTGAGTTTGGTGTTTCCTAGTTCAACCTTGGAAGCTCTGCTAGAAGCTAAAATACTTTCACTGATTTATGCTAATTGTCTGAATGTCCTGTTAGCATTTAGGACATGGTTGGCTAACTCTCTTAGGCAGAGTATTCTACTAGTCAGCACCCTGCATTCCTCTACCATGATATAAATCAGAACATTTACAGGATATCAGAACCACATTTGTGAAAGGGCACCCTGTGTTAAGTGAACTTTGGTTTGATTTCTACAGTATCTTCAGGCATTTCAGGATGACCCCCTTTAGATTAAAACCTGGACAGTAAGGTAAGAGACTCTGAATTCCTTCCCTGCTGTCATACAGAATGTATCAGTCACAGGGTAAGATTCCTAATCCAGGCCCAATAATTAACGTCTACACATACTGCGTCTGGGTAAAAAGAAATCATGTTCTCCAGTGGCAAACTATATCGGAAGGAAACTAAACTGAAGAGAAATCTTTGACAAAACAGGCCTGAATGTAAAAAAATAAAGTTTGTGCTAGGCTACCATGCAGCTCTCACTCTTGATGTTGTTTTCCCTTTCAGTGTGGAACATGCTACAGGATACCTTTATGGCTAGGGCAGATCTCAGTGTAACAGCGTGTCAAAGTTGGAGTTTCCATGAGGGATGCTACGGTCCAGGTTTCTGGGAACTGCTTACACAGTTCTTAACCTTATGCATGTTGGGTATGAAGGTGGTGTAGAGATCTTGTGAGGAGGGTTTCTGGAGACAACTGTCAATTTGCCATGGGGAAGGGGTGGGGGGCTGCTTGCTGCTTCGCTTAGGTTGAGATGGGGGACAGTGAGAAGACCATGTGGCGAGTTTGATAGCTGTCTCCTGCTTGGGGGACACAGTGACCAGTGTCTGACTTGGGCCCAAGTGAGAGTCTGGCTAAAGTGACAATAGACCAGAGAACTGCTATTTGGGAAGTAACTGAGGAGCTAGGAACTGGTTAGACAGGTCACGGTTTTGGCTCAGACTTCTCTCCCAAGAAGAAAAGACTGGAAAATAACCTTGCCTTATACTTGTGTAGCACATTGACAAATGTTTCATTTGACTTTACAGTGAGTTTCTAAGATGAGCATAATTGTGATTCCCATCTTACAGATAAGGGAGGCAATGCTCACAGAAGGTAAATGAATCACCTAAATTTCTAGACTTGAACAAGAAAGAATAATAGTTAATACTTACCAATTACCTTACCACATGTTAGGCACCATTGTAAAGGCCTTACCTGTATTGAAGTCATTTAATCCTGCCCACAAATTATGAGGAAGAGACTATTATTAGCTCCATTTTATGGATAAGGGAACTGAGGCTTAGGGAGTTTAGTTAACTTGTCTGCTGGAAAGTGGGAGAAGTGGGATCTGAGGCCGGGCACTCTGGCTCCCATGTCTCTCGGTGATGTTCTCTCCATTATACCACATTGGCTACATAAGGACTTTTAAAACCTAAAGATCACTCTCGGTTGGATTCACTGCTAACCAAGCAATGCCAAGTGGCAACCTTCTGGGACCTTCTTGGATACCGATGTAATAAAAACTTTAATCAAACTACTAATTTGTGGCAAGCAGTTACCTTTAAGTTACATAGGGGAGTCGCAAAAGAGTTAATATTTTAAACCGTTTGCACACCCTTCCCCACAACTCATTTCTAACATAAATTATTTAGAAAGTGATTTCTTAGGTACATTTCAACTTAGCCCGAGTAGAGGATCACAAGTTCCAAATGCAACCATGAAGAAGGGGTCACTGTTATGCTCAGAGCACTGGGTCCGTTCACACTGGCTTCATCCACATGCCACACCGTCCCAGCTATGCTGTGCTAGAAAGCGGGATGAACTGGGTTGAAGTTGGACATTCCTGTTTTGCTTCTCAGTTCTGTCAACTACAGAGTCTGAGTTTCAAAAGCCTCGTTTGTAAATTGGGGAAAATACATGCCTCATTGTTTTGGATGTTTGGAAGATGAGATGAATTGTGTGAACAAAATACTTAGTCTCGGGGCTCCATATAGTAGATGTTCAGTAAGTGTCAGTTTCTGTGTCCCTCCTGCCCCAACATCATTTCTTAATCCTGTTTTGTGAGTTTGGGCACCTCAGTCAGCATCTCTGAACCTCGAGTTTCCCATCTGTAAAATGCAACCACCAGTAAAAAGCTCACAGGGCTTTTGCAAGACTGTTTAATTCAGAGTGAAAATGCTTTCTAAATATGATTTCCTGTGACCCACCCCCGTGTCATCCAGCAGTGCCTCGGACAATGAGCAGTTGCTGCTTTGAACTTTCAAGGCGGTCCCACACCCTGTCTCATCTTCCCCTTTTCCTTCTTTATAAACAACCTTCTGAAGGAGAGAGGGCTGTTCTTTTTCTCTTCATTTTATTTGAGGCCTAGAGCAGTCTGGCTACTTGGTTACAAGTTCTCATGAGTAAGACCAGGGCTGGAAGCTGGGTGAGAGGCTCTTCTGTAAAGAGAAGAGCTGCTCCTTAGTGTCTTGCCCAGTGAATCTGTGTCCAGGTGGCTCCCATGTCTTGGCCTTTTCCAGAGAGACTGTGCTGGGTGAACTTTGTGAGGGAGGCCACCTAATTTCTTCCCTCACCCATCCCCTAAGCATCATGCTCTCTCCTCCTAGCACTGCTATTTTTGAATCCCAAACTGGTGAGCGAGGAGCTCACTGCCTCTTGAACTAGACATTATTTGTGGGGTGTTTGCTGTGGGTGAGCTCGTGATTAAACTGCAGCAGAACATTTTTGTAATGTCTGCTGGAGAGGAAAATATTCTTCCTTAGAGCATTTGTCACTTCACTGTTCACAATCTGTAATGCCCCAAGATATTTCTCTAAAAACAGCAGCTGCTTCCCTTCCACTACCCAAACAGAAAGGTTCAAACCCAGGCCCACATTTTCACTAAGGGCCTCCTGTGTGCAGACCCTCTGCTCTCAGGGCTCAGAGGTGAATTGGACACAGCCTTTGCTCTGGCCTGGAGGTCAGTGGAATCAGGTGGTGACATCTCCTGCCACTTCATTGCTCCCCAGTCCTGAGTCCTGATCTCTCTGGCTGGGGAGGCCCCTAGACTGCATTCCTTCTATAGCTGTGCCAGCGGGGAAGACAACATCCTTCCAGGCAGACAAGCCAAGAGTTTGGGAGCAGTGGGGCCATTTGGCTAGAACATACCTGTGTTCTTACCTCACAGCCTAAGAACACACACTGTGAAAGATAAAGCAGATGAGATGAATGAAGGCAGCAAGGAAAATAATGGGTCCCCCAACAAATATTACAGAGCAAGGTGAGAACAGGTACAGGAGAGGTCTGGATCACAGCCAGGTTCCTCGACAAGAAGAAAAGGAATAGTTGAGTGACTTTTTTGTGCCATGCACAGGGGACATAATGATGAAGAAAACCTGGTCCCCACTCTGGAGTAGCACGGAATCGGGTAACTAGAGTTTCCTTGGATGACACCCTCCCAACTCCCACTGTCCAGCCTGCCCCTGCTACCCGGGGCCTATCCCTACTTTCAGGGGCTGCCCCCATCCCTCCAGGTAGCTGGTAGTTCCTGTGTCAGCTCTAATTTCTTAACGTGTGGCCTCTCCAGGTATAATTGCAAATCTAAAAGGTTTGTAAGGACAAAAAGTACAGTTTCAACCTCCCTACATAAAGGCTGCAGTGGGGAAGAAGAGGCAGCAGTTTATTTTCCATAGACGGTGGGGCTTCGCCTGATGCCCCTTCAGATGCTACCCTCTAGGCTATCTCTCCTTTGGCCTGTGCCTGAGGCAGGCTCTGCGAGGGAGTTGAACCCCCAGGCCAGCTCCAATAACTGCTGTGTTCTGTCTGCCTCCCCTCCACATCCAGCGTCTCTCGGGCTCTGCTGAGGCTGGCTGTGCTCATCAGAGAGGGACTGAAGTGGCAGCGATGCATCCAACATCTCTCCTTTAGCGCCAGGAATTGAGCTTCTGCTGTACTTAATTTAAGAGTAATTGACAGGTGGCTTAAGGTTTTTAATGCACCTGCAGGATCTCAGTGTTTAAGGGGTCTGCTTGAATCCTGGGCAAGAGGAGCCGGATCTGGGAAATAAAGTGGTCTGCAAGATGCTGAATCTTCCTAATCTGCAGAGGGACTTTCTCCTTCCATACAAAGCCCTCATGCTGGGTTGATTATACTGAACTCAGGATAGGCAGTGACACTGGGAGCCCCAGATTTGTGAAGATCATTGTTTAGACACCAACCATTTGAGGGCTAGAAGAGATCTCAGAGGACGTATAGTCCATTTTCCTCATCTGACGAGCCTCTTGAAGCATATTTTATTATTTACACTTTGCAGATGAAGAAACTGAGACTTAAAGGCGTTAGTCCATCATTAGTCCAGTAGTCCTCATTTCTTCCAGCAATGAGGAAGAAATCAGGGCTGAGCTTTACACGGCTAATCTGAGACTTGTTTCTCTCTGAACCCTCTCTAGACTTGTCCTTACATCTGATTTCTGGTGATGACAGAGACAGGTCTTGTATCAAAATTAATGAGGTGAGGATACACCTACCTCATAAGAAAGTATATTCTGTGAAAATATAATTCAGAGACTCTGCAAGTGGATGGAGTAGCTGGTTACCTATGTGCTGAGTGGATCCTGTAGGACTTTTCTCTCCCTCTCAGAATCCCCATGCCTGGGAGCCCATCATTATCAATTCTTGGGTTTAGAATTGCCTTTTCCAGGCTGCTCTTTTAACAATGCAAATTCCCCTGGTAAGAAGAATATCAAGACCTGAACATATTGATGTGAACCGGTGAATTAAATAGTTGTCTTGCTGATGAATAAGATCTGGGCTTCTTGAAGGAGAAAGCACACTGAACAGGTTAGAGGGATAAGGAGGAAAGGTTAGCAGCACAAAAACATCACCATCTGTAAGATCAGGCCCTCAGACAAGAGGGGGCCCTTGCCTTCCCAGAGCTGATGTGCTCAGGCTAAAAGCTCATCCTGAAATTCAGTGTTCCAGAAGGAAATTATGGCCATATTTTCCTAGAGTTGACAGTGGCAGGCAAAATTGGCTGTGTTAGATAGATTACTGATAAAAGAAGCAATTGTATAATTTCCATTGTGCCCAAACATCCTTGTAGTCATGACAACATCCTTAGATACTTATAACACTGAGAGCCAGGGAGATGGCTAATAATTTCTTCCCAATAATCACAGCCCCTGTGTAAGATGACTCTGGCCCAGACTGAATTCTTGTTGAATGCTGTCTACAGGATGATTCTGTGTGGGAGCCACTTAGGGGAGGCACTGAGGGGAGGGAGACTAGGGGTCACTAGAGGTGAGTGGGCAAAAATCCCTGCAGTCACCTGGGTCCATGTCTGACCTAGAGGTAAATCATACCAGTGATTGTTTTTTGGAAGTGTGTCCTCCGTTGAACTATGCCTTTCTAGTCCTCCTGGAGCCATCATTATTGTACCCCTGGATTATGGCAACTGCCCCTTAGTAGGACTCCCTTGAGTATAGTCTGTACCCTGCTAGTGGTCAATCTACAGTCCAAATCGTTGTCATCATGTCACTCTACTCAAGAATCTCTTAGAGCTTACTCTTTCTTACTGCCTTAGGCCTAAACTGCTCTGCCTTAATTTTTTTTTCCAACCTTACCAAACTCAATTTATCCAAATATAGTCACTCTTCTTCCCAATGTACACCTTCTTTTTAGTTGGGACTCAGTTTCTCCCCATCCTCCGCCTATTCCATGATCTTTCACATTTTATGCATTTACTCACCTCTTTATTTCACAGAAAAATTCTTCTTTTCTATCTTTCCAGGTTTTATTCATGTTTCAAGTTGCAGCTAAGTCTACCTTACCCCCAGGAAGCTTTCCCTGACTAGTCCAGCCTGGGGCATTGGGTCAGTCCTCTCATCTATGAGCAGTGCCACACAATCCACAGATGTGTTGGTATTTTCAGGCATTAATGGATAGTAATTTTGTCTCCCCAACAGACTGAGGTGAGAAAGCTGTCTACGGATGTCTTCTGTATTTCTCACAAGGCCCTCCATCCTTTTTCAATCACCCTTTCTAAAACATTACTCTCTGCTTTCTCTGCTTTATTTTTCTTTATACCACTATCACCACCTGACGTTATCCAACATTGTTGTCTCCTCAACTAGAGTGTAAGCTCCATATGGGTAGGGGCCTCATCTGTCTTGTCATCTTTTGTATACTCAACAGCTACAACAAAGCCTAGGATGTAGTATGACCTCAATAAATGATTGTTGAATGCTTGACTGAATGAATGAGTTTGTATTCATTGGCCAATTCACATCCCAAATCATGGAGAAATGGGGAGGCACCAATCCTTTCCACCATGTGCAAGGCTGCTATAATGTCTAAAAATGCACCCTAGTATGGCTCTTTTCCTGGCCACCACAGAGAGCCAAACATTGCTGAAAACCCAAAGTATCAGAGTGATCCAATCTGTAGGGACCCTACATGTTCCTGTCAGAAAAGCCCTGTGATCAGGAACTTGAGACAAGGCCAGTTGAATTCTCCTATAAAATGCATCTCCTTTTACTGCCCCGCCTACTCCTTGGATTGCTGTGAGGTTCAAATGCAATGAAGTACGATAAAAAGCATTAAATTGTGAGTCAGCATAAAAATGAGAATTATCCAACCAGCTAGTGGTGGGGAGAAGTGGACTTAATTTTGATGGAGATGGCAAGGGAGACTATGGACCACTACTGTTGAAAATAAGCATTAAAGGGAGAGTAGGAGCCCTTCATTAGAACACTATGGGGTGACCTAATTTTGGTTGTCGGAAGGACCTTTCTGGATATGTCAGGAGTACAGTAAGAAGGATACCTTTCTCCTCTGAGAGATACAAATGATATATTTCTGTGCTTGAATGCTGACCAGTGGTTAAAGAGGCCTTCGAGACCTTAGAAATATTAGAAGGGGAAAGAGAGATCATCATCACCACCACCTCCACTATCACCATGAACATCATCATCAAATTAATCCTTACAATGGTCTCAAAAGATAGGTATTCTTCTTCTTCTTTTCTTTTTTAAGCAGAGTAGAGAACTGAGGTACAAAGAGGTGAAGTCCCTTACATGGGCTCCCTTAGCTAGTAAATCACAGGGTCAAGAATTTAATAAGAATTGCTAACATTTATTGAGAATTTTCTAAATGTCAGTCATTCCCCTAAGTACTTCATTTAATACAATTCAAGGATGCAGGAAATCTTATTCCTAGTTTATGGAAAGGAAAACTGAGACAGAGAAATGAAGCCAATTATCCAAAGTTACACGACTAACAAGGGCGAGACCCGACACCTGGGCCCAGACAGGTGGTACTGGAGCCTGTGTGCATCCTCTATGCTCTCCCACAAGTCCCTGCCCTCTCTCCCTTTGCCGTATGATCTTCAACAAATGGTCCAGCTTTTATAATCAGAGAAGGTACTTTCATTACTCCACCAAAACAGATGAAAGAGAGGAATGCAGAAAAGAGAGACAGGGATTTAAGGGATGGGTGGGGAAGAAGGAGCCTAAATTACTGAGATGAGTCGCCGTGAAGAATCTCCTGGAATTATCCTCAACGGGAGAAAGCAGATGGCATGGTTGCCATTAGCAGGCATCCTAAGGTGGTGTAACAGGCCCACATGTGAGTGCAAGATGGTTATCAGTGGGAGTGGGGGCCTACCCAGCTGTGTGAAGCGTTTGCTAAGATGGAATTATGGTTTATTGAGTAGCAAAGAGCAACATCCAGCTGCCTGAGAATTACATTGACAGGATGCAAAGGCAAGAGAATATTGTGTAAACCTTATTTACAGATCAATAGGTAATCTTTCATACACAAAAGGTCAGCTCCAGGAAGGCAGAGTGGTAAAGAAAGAAATATTGCCTGCAAATACAGTATTGACTTAAAAAAAAAAAATCCACCCAGATGAATCCTTTGACATACGTTCTTCTAGTCAAAGTACATTTCTTTATTCATGAGTTTTTTTCCTAACCACTTCAGGTTCCTCAGTGAGGTGTGAAGGCAGTGATGAAGAACGCTGATTTCTAGTTGTCTTGAATTCTGTGCCATCAAATGATCAGCATGAAATGGAATCAAGGCTGAGGGTTTCAGAACAACATTTCTAAGTGTGTGTGCACAGCAAGTAGGATCCTCAAGTCAAATGGCAACTCCCCCCTACCCCTTGTAATTTCCTGCTTTGGTGGCTGTGATGATAAGCATTTATCCTGGCTTAGGGAAATAAACAACTACTCAATCCTACCGGGCCCCTCCGGATTCCTTCATCCATTTTGTGTTTTTTCTTTGCCTTGAAGCAAGTAGTTCATCATCCCAAGGAATATGTGAAATCGTTGCCATCTATCTCTACCTGGCTGCTGAATCATAAAACTGTTTGTGACTGCTGCTCAGACACAAATAAGCATGGAAGGAGAGAGAAGCTTAACTGGGCTTTGTTCCCATGATATTTTCTTCCAGATTAGAGGAACAGCTATGAATTTAGGTGATCCCTCTTAGTAGTTTGGAAAATATTTCAAAGGGCCGCAGTTGGATCCTTGAGTAGATGTATGCTAGTAGAAGTGCCTTTGGAGTACACAGTTGCTCCAATTCCCAGGTCACCATGTGCCACATCCTGAGGAGGAGTGTACATGTAGAGAAGACTTGCCCTGGGCAATAAGTCAAAAGACTTAAGTTGGGGCAACTCTTTGTCTTAACTTCCTGATGGGGATTCGCATGGCAGTGGATGTGAAGGGATTTTGTACACTGTAGAAGTATGTAAGTATATTTTTTTCAGAGCAATCACGGAAGATCCTTTGACAATGAAACCACTCATCCAAGCTGTTTACTAATTCTTTTCTTTTCCCAGTTAGAAAGCACATTTCAAATGCTCTGAGAACAATAACCTCCTCTCAGGGAAGGATGGGGTTGGAATCCATCCCCTCTAGCATTCTCCGGACTTGATAGGGGAGCCAGATGGGACTAGGGACTTAACACCTCAAAGTGAGAAAAGGACACAAAGGAGAGGCTGGACTTGACGACCAATAACACAAATTTCAGCCAAAGTCAAAATCAAAGCTTTGCCCCCTCTGTTCTGCCAAAGGTCCCCCTTCCTCCAATCTAGGGCTATGCCTTCCATGCCTACTTGCTCCCAAGTTCCTCCCCAGCCCTCATCCCCTAGAGAGAAGGCTGAGGGCCCTTATTAATAAGAATAAAAGGTGCTGGCCACAAGGTGTAGACCAATATTGTGGTCAAATTCTAGATCTCTTGATTTCAAACTTTGCAATGATTTATTATCCCTTATTCACCTGCTTCCAGTCCACCATTCTCAGAATACGTGTGGTGGGGGAGGGGCTGTCAAGGGAATTTCTTCTTGGATCTATCCTCTGCAGGAATGCTTTTCATTAGCCATATGTGATCATTTGTGAACAAGGGTGCTCCTATGGTGTTTTCGTTCTGTTATTGAAGGCTCTGTAGCCCTGAGATTCTACTCAGATTTTTTTCTAAAAGAAAAGAGAGAGAAGTAGGAAGGAAGGGATGGTAATTGGGAGGGAAAAGAGAAAAAGCAATGAAGGAAATGAATGGAGTAACAGGCACAAATAATTTTATATTTGTATAGTTCTTTACAGTTTGTATACTAAAAAACAATTTGCAAAATGTCTTTTACAGGCATAGTCTAATTTGGTTTTCACAACCTCCCAATTTACAGATAAGGAAACTGAAGCTTAGAGAAGGTAATTGGCTATCTAGCCAGTAAATATCAGTGTTCCATCTGGAATCCAGTCCTTCTGACTTCATATACAGTTTCTTTTCCTTTTTCTTTTCTTTACTGCTCCATTAAATGCAAAGGCGTGTCCCAAACTCCTCTTTTTTGAAATCATGCCAAAATCTAGGTAATAGCTGAAGGTCTTAGTGGCCACCATAACTCTCCATTCAATGTTTATTGGAATTTTCCTGAGGATAGACTGGTAGACTTCGGTTGACCAAAAATAATCATTCTACAAATACTTAATACATTTATTAATGTTTTTGAGCTCTTTGTAGTATAAGATATTTTATATAATATATTTTGTAAAATATTTTTCATATAGAAATCTCATGTGAGGCTCTTCTAAGCCATGTGCATCTCAGAGGCCCAGTGATTAGCCTAAGAGGAAATGGTGGAGTTAGGACGAAGCCCAAGATTTTCTGATTCTGAGGCCTGTGCCTTTTCTGTTACCCCATATTTCCTCCACTGTTGTGTTCCTAGCCCAGGTTAGCCTCTGTAGAGAGTATAGCAAAGTCCATTTAGGGAGTCAAGACTCCCAAGTCTGAAAGTAGGAGAGATCATAACCCTAACCTCTGAGCAGGACCAGCTACATAATTTGTGGGGTACAGTGCAAAATGAAAATGCAGAAATGTTTCAGAAATGTTCAGAAATGTTTAAGTATTTCAAGACAGTCATAGCAGAGAATAAACCTAGTCTGAGGCCCGCTGAGTGTGGGACTCTTTGAGCACGGGGCCCTGTGCGACTGCACAGGTTGCATGTCAATGAAGCCAGTCCTGCCGCTGACATTAACTCAGGAGTGGACAACCTTGTTTCTTTCTCAGATTCCTTCTGGGGTTTCTATCTGAGAGAGGAAGTTCCAGGTCATATGGACTCTTTTTTGTTAAATCTTTTATTCCCTCAGTCAGTCTCCATTCATAGATCTAAGGCACATGGCCCAGTGTTCCTTATTGTACCTGCTAACTCCAATTCTCAAGGATCAAAATTTAGGGACAGAGTCATAATATCACTGGTAGCTAATATTTAGCGTTTGCTCTGTGATAGACACTGTGCAAAACTCTTTAGCTGCTTTAAACTGATTACAAAGATGGTCTCAATTCTGTACCCTTCCCTGTATCCACCCACCTGATATTGAAAGTTTGCGGCTTCTTTCCCATCTTTCTCCACCTGTTGAATCTGGGCTGGCCCCATGAATTGCTTTGGCTAAAATAATGCATCAGAAGATGCTAATTCAGGGTTTAGGTTTCAAGAGCTCATAAGCTTCAGCTTTCTCTTGGAACCCTAGGACTGCCATGAGAACAAGCATATGTTAGCCTGCTGGACATGAGTTACTTGGAAGAGAGCTGTCATCCCAAGTGAGACAAGCCAGAGTAGCCAGCCTACAGTTGCCCTGCCAACTAACTGCCGATGCATGAGTGAGCTTAGCTGAGGTTAAGCAGACATAGCCCAATCAGAACCATTCCTCTGATCAACTCACAGGAAAGAAATGGTAAATAGTTGTTGCTTTAAAATGGTGTCTTTTTGGGGTAGTTGGTTATGCATTATTATTGTGTTAATAGATAACAGATACACATCCATCATTATTATTATTTCTATTCTCTTGATGAGGAACAATCTTTGAAAGGTTAAGTTCTTGCCTGTGATCAGTAGCTAGTAAATGGGTCCAGAAAGTTTGACTCCATAGCCCAAATTCTCATCTGTTATTTTGTGGGGCCCCATCATAGCACTCAGGGCTCTGCCAAGCCCTCAGCTAATTTGAAAGCCATTTGAGTGGAAGAAGCAGCTTTTGCTAATGGGGGCAGGCCCAAGGGATGGAGCTCAAACTAGGACTCTCTCTGCTGATAAAATACCATGCCTATTGTTAACCAAAATTTGTAAAATAAAGTACTGTATCAAAGAAAAATGCACATGTGCAGAACAAGAGGTACAGTGTCTTTGAGGTCCAGGTCACAAGCTCAATGCTAGCAGAAATTTTGGCTGCATCTCATTAACAGTAAATTATGACTGAGTTCTGCAAAGGTCTGTGTGACAATCCCATTAATGCAAATGGCATTCTTTATGATGTCTGTTTTTGTAAATGAAAACAAAATGCAATTATATTGATGGAATTCACTCATTAAACTAAACTAAAATCCACCAGCAAGTGCCTCCCCACCTCCACTTCTGCCCCACATCATGATAACAAGCAGTTGCTCCCGAGAGTAGCAAATGGACAATTTTGCTAAAATAGGAATACACAATTTGATCTAGAGTGGGCACCAGAATACAAGGGTTCTTACAAATATTGGAGGTTGGGAAGGTTCTGGAAGGCATCATGGTCGATGTATAGCAGATTGTTGGCCTTTTCAATTCTACTGTAAAAGAGGAAAAAACATGAACGTGGTCTCAACAGTAAGGAATTCTGTAGTATTTTTCATGTTATATAAAGAGTGTATCAATAAATGATTCACCCATCAGTCCATCTATCCATACACCAATTCTTTCAACAAATATTGAGCATGCATGCAGTGCCTTTTACTATGCTAAACTGTGCAAACTAAATATTAACCCTGTCCCCTTTAACTTTCATCACCGAAGTCCCGGGATCTGTCCATCAGAAGCAAACAAAGCATTGGCTGGGTGAGTCATTTTCACCCTGAGCACAGCTGGTGTTTAACCAGTAAGGATCTCCCAGGGTCTGAGGAGGCTAAAAGTGTAGAGATGAGACTAATGTGGGGAAACAAGCTTTTGTCTGGTTTGGAGACGAGAGAAGAGGAGAGAAAATAACAAAAGAGGGTGAAAAGAAGATGGGAGGGAAGGAAAAAGGGCAAGGGGCAAAAGGAGATGGAGAAAAAGGAGTGAAGAGGCAAAGGAGAACAAAGGTTGGGGGAAAACAGTGGCCTTCTCTGGTTTTAACCATAAGATCTCAGCAGACAGTAGCTGGGAATGTGCCAGTGATTCCTTTCATGCTGTAAACTAAGGCTGCTCCCTCACAGCTCATGGAAAGTGGTGACTTCTGACTCATGTTGGCTTGTGCTGTGTCCTGATCAATAGTCTGCATGTGAGCGTGTTCACATTTGGATTCCAACAGAGAGAGGCTGCCCTTTTCCTCATCTTGCTGGATCAATGTATGTTTGCAGAGATGCTTGGTGTTAATTACTTCCTCCCTGTTTCATTAGCTTTTATGTTGCAGTAACCTATAGGAACCCAGATCCAAATACCAGGTAGTTAATCATTTTAAGTATAGTCAATGCTACATGGGGGTGAGCACCTCTCCATGCAAGGAAGAGATGAAAGAGCCATCCCATTATCTCCACTGCCCATTGAACAGCATAGAGGGATGGCTGCTTGACCTTGCCCAGAGGGCTGGCTGCCCTTTGGTTCATTTCTCTGATATTCTCTGTGGGTTCTGAGATACCAGTCAAGTCTCTTTTCCCAAGTAGAGTAAGGAGAGGCCAAGCAGGGAGAGAAGAAAGGAAGGAGCAAGAAGGCAATGGGGAGAGGAAGGCAAGGCATTAGTTGCAGATGCTTAATGACAACAAGGAAGAATGAGGGAGAAAGGAAAAGGGAAGAGGAGTCTGCCAAAATGGACAGACTGAGTGTCATTCCTAAGTAAGTTCATGTGTGTGTGTGTATTTATTCCCTACTGATACTTGGCAAATGCTAAAAAGTCTTTTAAAAGATACAAAAGAGGGGCCAGCCCAGTGGCATAGTGGTTAAGTTCATGTGCTCTGCTTTGGCATCCTGGGGTCCGCTGGTTTGGATCCCAGGCATGGATCTACACACCGCTCATCAAGCCATGCTGTGGTGGCATCCCACATACAAAATAGAGGAAGATGGGCACAGATGTTAGCTCAGTGACAATCTTCCTCAAGCAAAAAGAGGAAGATTGGCAACAGATGTGAGCTCAGGGCCAATCTTCCTCACCAAAAAAAGAAAAAGAAAGGTACAAAAGAGTCAGGTGGTTTATGTTCAAGTCCTTATCCTGCTGTGGATTTGGCTGGGTGACTTTAGACAAGCCTCGCAACTTCTCAGCGCTGTTCATTCCTCATCTGTGAAGTTAGGAAAGTTGTTCATTGACTTTCCTAACTGTGTTCCAAGGGAATTTTGTGAGACATTAATAAATGCTCCACAGGAGGAACATTTTCAGTGACATTAGTTGAGAAACACTTAATATTCTTCTTGGAGATACCAAGTATATATTAGCATATTAAAGGCTCTGAGAAGTTTTCCTATAGTAAGTGAATCTTTCTAACATTATTTGCTCAATGTTTCCTAATCTTATTTGACCATACAAGCTTTTTTCTTTTTTTAAACACTTAATAATCTCTTGAGTGTTTGATGATACACACAGTATACTTTGGAAAACTCTAGATCAGACAGTCTCTAAAGTCTCTTCTGGCCTTGACATTCTATAATTCTATGAATTAATTTCTGGTAATTATAGACTGGTATGAAACAGAAGTGGATCTGTGTAGGTATTGACATGTATGTAAAACTAGAACGTCAACGAGAGAAAGTAAATTTGGTTGTAGTATAGAGGAACTAAGGATTGTGATGGCAGTTGATGTGTGAAATCAAATTGACATTTCTCATCTCATTTATTCATCACAGTGATCCACTGAGGAACGCAATTTAATTATTCCAGTTTTACAGATGGGAGAAGTAAGTCTGAGTGATTTTGTATCTTGGCCAAGGTTTCTCAGTGAGTATGTGGCATAGGATAGTATTCAAACTAGGACGGCCCATCTTCGATTACATCTTGTGGGAGTTATTTTGGGCTTTGACTGTGGAAGGATGAGAGGTACTTGCTCACAGTCGCTGAGCAAGGTTCTTGGGTTTACTAAGCAACAAACTGGGAGACAGGGAGCAGAGACTAGGCTCTGGGCTGGTCCCTGCATGGCCAGGCACAGAGACACGTGACGGTGCCTTTGGGGCTGACTTTGACCTCATAAGATGAAATTCTAGGGATCTGAGGAGAGGGCAGAGCCAGGACCGCCAGGAATGTAAGTGGATTTTAAGGCTGTTGCTGAGACCAGCCATGAGCAAACCACGCAGGTTCTTGCTTACATTTCATGTAATTTGGGCAGGTTGGAGAACACATTCGCCTCTATCACTTCCAAGACATCATTCTGTGAGATCTCTCTGCAAAGAAAGAAATATAATTCAAGTCAGTTCAGTTATACTCCATAAAGAAATTTAGGGCTCAGCATAAAGCCTTGTGCCTACAGTGATTCATGAGACACATACAGCTCTGTTCCTGCCCTCAGAAGTCAGCTGTTAGTAATGAGACGACAATAATGTATTAGATGCCCACATTTACAGGACAATGAGAGAATAAGCCAAAGGCAATGGCTCAGTTCAGAGGTTATTCAGTCTACAGATATAGCAACTGAGGCTGGGATAGGGAAGGAAACTTGATTAAAGATATTTTGGGAATATATAGGATGAGAACAAACTTTGAGTTCCATAGACCTTAAGGTCAGGGACCCCTAAGCGGTCAGCAGACTTTTTATACAGGGCCAGATAGTAAATATTTTTGGGCTTTGTGGGTCATTTGGTCTCTGTTGCAACCGCTCAAGTGATAGTGTAGCGCAAAAGTAACCATCGATAACACACAAACGAATGAGCATGACTGTGTTCCAATAAAACTTTATTTATAAGAAGAAGTGGTAGACTGGATTTGGTGCCATGGGCTGTAGGTCAGTGACCCTTGCCCCAGACCAAGCTACTACTCTAGCTTTGGGAGATGAGAACCTCAATTCAGTCTCTTTTAAATAAACATGGATTTAAATCCCCTCCCCCTCCACGCCATTACCCAAATGAGGGTTGTTATTTCAAGGCCTTTGGCATTAATATTGTTTTGGCCTAAAATACCCAGAAAAGATCCTTCAGGTCCCAGTTTTTTTCCTCCTGGAGTAATCTGAGGGCAGTGGAGAATGAAGTCCACTGTTCAGAAGCCCAGAGCTTGTGAGGAGAGAGGGCAGCTTAATCAGTTAATGTTTATAAAGTGGCTCACAGATGAAAGGTGCTATTATTAGGCTCCTGAGGAAGACTCTCATGCAGTTTTAATGCGGCAGCTGAGAGTGTGTCAGGAAATCTCCTAGGCAGCGTGCATTCAAATTGGCTGAGACAGAAGCGCTGTCTGCTCACTGGCCTGGGATTTAGCTGAAGAGCTCCAGAAAGGCTCTTAATCAAGGGAAAGGCCTGGAGGGCAGGCAGGGAGAAGGCCTTGCGGGAGAGGGAAAACATGATGGTGAGCAGCAGCCATCCCAGTGAGGGGAGCTCACGACTTCTGGGGCTTGTCAACCCGGTTGTGGCAGGGTCATTTCTCACAAGCTCCCGTGAGTGAGGAGACATTGTGAGAGAAAAGCGCCTCATTCTATGATAGCATCTTTCATGATGCATCTGGTAAATTTAAGTCTTCACAATTCTCACAGAACGTGGATAAGGGGGTGTGTGTGTGTGTGTAAATGAACAGGTTGGCCATGGGCCGTTTATTGGTTCCTCTGTCGTGCAAGTGGAAGGAGTACTGGGAGGTACAGGAATGAGAAGGAGAAGGAAAGGGGTGGTAGACCAGAAAAAGAAGACATTTATTTGAACTTATAAGTCATGGAGAAAAGAACTAATGAGAGAGAGGATTTAAATGCAAATGGGGCTGTATCCTCCAGAAGCTATTCCCAGGTTCACTTACAGTTACCAGTAGTTTTGGTCACCACTTGTGATAATGTCTCAGCCTAATATTGCCTAAAAGGTAGACATTTCTCTTTACCTGAATTCATGTACTGCGAGTTCCCTTATCTGATTTTTTTCTTGTCAAAGAGAACTAAAGCTTATTAGAAAAAACAAGCCATAATACAATTCTGAATTATTTCAAAGGTAGTTCATATTTTATGGCCTCAAGTTCAAAGACAGGAGGGGATGCTGGGGTTGGGTGGTTAAGGGGGAGCCTTTGGCTGGATGAAGGTTGGGGGGAAGGTGAAAAGCGTGCAGTCATGGAAAAGTACTTCACTGAGAAATTCAGGGATCTTCTTCCAGTCCAACCCAGTTCTCTCTCTAGTTATTTCTATTATCGTTTATCAGGTGTCTACTCTTTACCAGCCACTTTACATGCATTTTCTCTAATCTTTTCAACATGCTTGTGAAATTGGTATTTTGATCTCCATGTTAATAAACAGCCCCACCTGTATGCAGAGCCACCTCTGGCTGGCTGTCGGGCTGGAACACTTTCTTCTGCATGCCTGTCTCCCAGGCCTCATTGGGCCCAGTATTTCCACTCCTATATATTTAATCAAGAGAAATATAAGCGTATGTCCTCCCAAAGACATAGTCACAAATGTTCATAGCAGATTTATTTATAATAGCCAAAAACTGGGAACAACCCAATGGATAAACTGTGGAATATCTATACAATGGAACACTACTCATCAATAAAATGGAAGACACTGCTGAGACAACATGGTTGAATCTTTAAAGAAATTATACTGAGTCAAAGAAGTAGACGTAAAAGGATGATGCATACTGTATGATTCCATTGATATGAGGTCTTAAAATAGGAAAAAATAATCTACAGTGACAGAAATCAGAGTAATTGTCACCTGGGACAGAAGTCGCTGATAGGAAAGAGGCAGGGGGAAACATTGTGGGGTCACGGAAATGTTCTGTATCGAGATTGGAGAGGTAGTAACCTGAGTGTGTATATTGGTCTAACTTATTGAATTTTAAACTTAAAATAGGGGCATTTATTTTATTGTATATAAAACATACCTTAATCAAGTTATTTGAAAAATGCCTTTCATCCAAAAAAGGAGAATAAACTCCATTTTGTTTGTGTTTTGAGAACTCTGAATTAAGAGGACTCAAGGAAGAATCTTGGTCATGTTGTCTGGCCGGAAGGTGGTATTCAAATCCTAGGTTTATCCTGGTGATTCTAGGTTCCTTCCCCTCTTGGCTGCCTCCCCCTATCCCTGAACCCCCGCCATGTATAAAGTGAATAGTTGGACTAGATCAGAGCTTTTCAACTCTGGCTGCACATTAGAATCTTCTGGTCGATGTTTAAAAAGTTCCAAAGTCTGGGTCTACACCAGAGAGTTGGATTTATTTAGTCTGGAGTGGGATTTGGCCATTAATTTTTTTCTCTTTTTAATTCTCCAAACAATGTTGATTCTAATGTGCACGAAAGATTGAGAACTGCTGGACTAGATGATCATTCAAGTCCCTTTTAGAACTATGAATTCTGTCTTAAAGTTTGCTTAGGAACACAAGAGACAATAAGACAAAATAGTAGCAAGAGAAAACTGGAGATAGACCCTAGAGGCAGGAAGAAAATAGAAGAAACATTAGTTAGGTTTAGTTTTTCCTAAGTGAGAAAATTTAATCAGAAGTCACAGCATTTCAAATATTAAATGTATAGCAAGAGATGCTGTAGAAAATATAGAATAACACCTTATATTTGGTTAGAATTGATAATTGACAAAGTATTTTTTTCAATGTATAGCTTCTCTTCATTTTGGGGGCACCTATGTAAATTAAAGTTAGTGCAGCCAATGCTCTCTCCAGTGAGGTTAACAGGATGACCTGGCGTGTGTCAGATAATACACGATTCTGAGGACTGCTCAACTGGCCTTTAAAGGGAGGATGTGGAATCTTTACATCCAAAGAACTTATAAAATTAAGAAACCATCCTTTGTCTCAAAAGATTCAGTAAAGAATTTTCTTTGCAATTGTGACAAATCATTGCAATTGGCATAGTTGAAGGTGTGATGGTGTTTCTTTAGCGTCAACAGGTAAAGAGTTTATGAGAGAGGAGCGCTCCAGGGAAGCAATCAGTGGTTCTTAAAGTATGGTCTGGTGGTCTATATGTCGAAATGATTTTCATAATAATGCTAAAATATAATATTTTACCCTCATTCTATGAGCATACAGTGGAGTCCAGGGGCCACTTGATGCGTGTTATGGCAACAGCCATAATGCAGAAGCAGATATGAGAATCCATCTGCCTTCTATTCAGCCAGATGTTGAAAATGTTTACAAATATGTAAAACCACGGTACTCTTCTCACTAAAATTTTTTTGAAGAGATGGTTATTTTGCGTAATAGCTGTTATTTATCTTAACATGTAGGAATTTGTTGTTTTCAAATGAACTAACAAATAATATATTTCCCAATTTAATTTCTAGTATGGTAAACCTCGGTAGCTATAACCCACATAAGCAAAATCTTTTCGGTGTCTTTAATAACTTTTAAGAGTGTAAAGAGATTCTGAGACTAAAAAGTTTGCAAACTGTCCAAGGTAGACATTGAAGGCTGCCCTTGAGTGAGGGATCCAGACTCTGCAAAGCTTATTTCCAGAGATGAGGCTCTCCTTATCTCCTAAGACAGTGCTTCTCAATTGTTCGTGCACATATGACTCACCTGGGCATATTGTTAAACTGCACATTCTCAATGAGGAGAGGTTGAGTGGAGCCCGAGGTTCTGCATTTCTAATGCCTCAAGTGATGGGGATGGTGCTGGTCTCGGGACTGCACTTTGGATTGCGAGGTTCTTTAGAAGCATGGTAATGCTCTCTCCCACCAGACCTTTCTCCTCAATACACACACACAGGTGGGTGTGAAAAGTGTGATAGAGGAGTCCGACTAAATCAGCTCCAGGAGTGAAGTACTTGATTCTTAAAATCCTGCATCCCCTCTGGAAGCCTTCCCTCACTCTCTCATCATTGAAGTTTTCCCATCTTCTAGATTCTCACAAGACCTTTCATTTCTCAGTTAAAGCAATTACCACATTGTTTTGTCATTGCTTTTTTTTTGGGGGGGGGGTCACTATCTAATTCCCCAGTCTGACTTTGAGTTCCTGAAGGGTATCTTATTCAACTGTCTTTGTATCTCTAGCACCTCGTGGTAAGTTCACGTGTGATAGGTGCTCAGTAAATGTTTAGTGGCTAGATGGGTGGATGAAGGAAGACTACTTTTCAGGTCCAGAAATGACATCTGCAGAACTGCAAAGGAGACGAAGTTTGTCTTTGCTATTCTTTCACCCCTTTTTCCATAGGCAACATGCCCAAGTCCAGTAAACGACGGCCAAGGATAGCTTGTCTGAGTTTGGGTTTTGTCCCAGGGATTTTTACGTTTAAAACAGAGCACGCAAGGGGCACATACATGTATTTGGTTTATTGTACTAATAGCATCTGGATGCCTTTAGCTCTATCTCTCAGGGTCACAGCATTTCCCAGCCCCTCTCTGGCTCCCAGATGAAGTCCTCGAATTGACAAAACACCGATAGAGGAGAAAACGGGCTATGACTGGTGACTGAAGGGGTTCTTAAAGCATTTAATTGGAGGTTAGAGAAGATGACTTTTAAGGTCCCTTCTTTGAATGAAATCCCATGTTTCTTTGAATGAAGGAGAGATGTACTTGCATGAGGTACTGGGGGTTATCAGAGCTTTCTCTCTGGAGTGAGTCTCAGACCCACAATCAAATTCTAACCCAGATTTGCATTGTTCTGGTCAGTGGAGCAGTATTCGCATACAAGTGTATTTGATGGAGGAGTTGAGGGGGAGGTCAGTAGGAGGGATTTAGGGAATGAATGAGCATGTAGAATTCAGCCAGGTCCAGCATAAAATTTCAACCATTCATGGAGTGATATTAATTTGTCCACCATTTCTCTTGATACCCCTTTGCCAAATGCTGGGGCTGTTTCATTCAGAGCAGAGTTGCTCCAGGTTTATACGATAAGGAAGAACTGAAGAATTGTGACTGGCAGTTAAATTCCTCACTAGAATTTCAATGACAACTATGAATTGGAGAACAGGATGTAGTAAGAAACCAGAGACAGAAACATCCTCTTTGCTTTTTTTCTGATACAGAACACATTCTCCAACTGGATCTTCCCTGTCTTTTCCTTCCTCCTCCGACCTTCCACAGAGCATTGTCCTCCAATATATCCAATACACCCCTCCCTAACAGGGCACATTAGGAGATTCAATTGCATTAAAATATTTTTAATATTCACTAAATCAAATTCTGTTCTTTTGTTTTTAATACCTGAGGCTAAATTTCGTTGACTATTTTCTTTCCCTCAGGCCCCTGTAGTCTAGGATCCCCACACACTCTATCATAGCCCTCACATACGGCTTTGGATTTTCATTCTGGCTGGTCTCCTTCACTAGGGAAAGAACTCACAGGGGACAAGGACATTGCCTTTTACGTTAGTATTCCTGCTCCCAGCCAAGTGTTTGCTGAATGAATGATCTTTGATAGATTATAAAGGAATTTCCACCTTTGCTCTTGCACAATAAAGCTGTGTTCTTGAAAACTTGTAGTAACCAGAGTATTTGCAAATAAAATTGTGTATTAGCATAAGAAGGAAGCTTCTTGTTTAGCAGAATCTTGCAGTGATCTTTAAAAGAGTGAAGAACGAATTCAACAAAGATTCAGCAAATTTTGATTAAGCAGCTTTTGTGTTTCAGGCACTAGGCTCGGTGCTGGGGATCTAGAGATGAATAAAATAGGTGCTAGGTTCTAGCAGTCATCTCTAACTCACCCAGTCTAGTATTCGGGGCTTTTTTATTGGATGGGCTACATCTGAGTTTTGGAAAAAATAAAATGGATTGTTGATATGTTGCATTTGAATATAACTACAGATATACAAACAACATACTTTTATATATGGTATATATAATGTATATAATTATGTAGGTATTATATGTAATATGTGGTTTTCTGTATTTCTACCAAACACCTACTCCTCCACATCTTCTGGAAATGTGCTATATAACTTAAGCAACTATAGACCAGGGCAGGTGAAAATTCCCATGAAAATGCATTCCAGAAAATTTCATAAATCTCTCCAAATATGTACTCCTATGCCCATTTAGAATTCCCTTAAAGTCAAATACAGAGACTTTACAATGGAGACCTGAGTTTGAATCCTGCCTCCATTTCTTACTAGCTGTGTAACTGTGGGCAAGTTACCCTCTGAGCTTCAGTTTCCTTGACTGTAAAATGGGAATAATAACTACCTCATAGGGTTGTCAAAAGGGGTTAAATAAGATGGTATGTGTGAAAGCACACTGCTTGTCACACGGTAAACTCAAATGTCACTGTGCCTGCCTGACAGCCTGCCTTTTCTTCTTTATGGAGTGTAGGACTGAATTCCTCTGTAGCTGGGAAATGCTGGGCTAGCCTACCACTGTGCTGGGGAAAATGGTGCTAGCAAAGATCCTAGGAATGCTTCTCTTATCCCCATCTACAGATTATTTAAATTCTTAAGCCAGTCCATGGCATTATCCCAAACTCTATTCTGATTCTCATCCACAGTGAGACCCACCATCTGGTCTGCTGGCCAACAAAGGAGATGAGGCAGAGCACACAGGTGCCCCTACAAGGATGTCTCCACCACCAAAGTCATAACCTAAAAAGCATACGCTTCCCTTCAGGAGAGGGTCAATACAAGGTGCGACGTGTTGTCAGGATGTTGCCAAAGGGCTCCTCTCGCCTCCTTAGATGGCGGCAGGTAGACACCTTCCTTTCCTGACATGTCCCATCTGCTTGCTTCTCCCGGGCAAGGTGAGTCTTTGCTAAAGATCCTCTAAAGATGTCCCCAAAATGAGACGATGAAAGTACCCTCAGTGACTCTACCTAGTTCAGACATCTAAATTCAACTCACTTACTTTCAAATACATCAACAAATTATTGTATCCATTTTTAGCTTTGTCTTAATTTAAAATGTTAAGTAATAATCTCTATTTCGGGATAACATATTTTCCTCACTTCCCTCAGCAGATGAGGAAAGGGACTAAAAGTCACAGTCTTGATAGCTAACATTTATTACATACTTATTATGTGCCAGGCAATTTTTCTGTGCCTCGTATTACATTGCTTAATCCCCACAACAACCCTATGGGTTAAGTACCATCCTTAGCCACTTTACAGAAGAGGACAAAGAGGGACACAGAGGTTAAGTAATTTCCCCAATACCACAGAGTCAATAAGTGAAGTCAACCTGGGATCTGAACCTACCATTGATGGGATCTCAAAAGGATGACAGAAATCAGATAGGCTCTATTTCCAGTGACTTGGAAAACTTTCCACTTCAGAAAATCCTGTTATTTTAATTTCTGATAGAGGAGAAATCTTTTTGGGAGCAATATGCCTATAAAACAACTAAATTCCACTCCTTTCCTCCACACTGCATGGTACTTGAGTTCTGGAATGGCAACATGTAAGTCAACATGCAAATTCACCTTCCACAGATGAATCAAAGTCCCAAGCAATGACTCATATAAGCACTTTTTTAGTACATTCTCTATGCAAGTATAAACCATGTAAGACAGTAAAAAGCAGTCCCCCCCACGTCTTCCAAGAATCTGCAATTTAGTTGGATAGAAACAACATGCATGAGAAGTTGGGAGTGCAAAGCCAATAGAGTAGAAGGGGAGGAAAGTGTGGGAAGGATGCTGAGTGCCCAATACAGAGCAGGGTAAACAGTGGGGATTCAATGCACTTTATTATTTTTCCTCATATACCATATTTTCCTCCTCATGCCTCTCTAAATATCAGGACTTCTCAAGCTCTGTCTTAGTATCCCTCAAGCTTCCCCTGCTAGAACCTCTCTGTTGATGCCTCCCATGTCAGTGGAACAAGTTTCACTCTTAGACCAGAGTACCACGTTTGCAACTGCCAAAGCCATCTTCTACTAAGTGTTCTGCGAACCCTTCATGGACAACTAGTCTAGAGCAGGCTTACTATTTCCTGTCCCAAATCTCCTTCCTTTCCCAATCACAATCCAGCCAACAGCTCCATCTCTCATCCCTACTGGTTCCTTGGACTAACCCAAGCTTTAATGCTTGGGGTCATCTCTGACTCCTCTTTAACATTTAACAGATCCTAAATCCTCTCAATTACTTGTTTCAGTATTTCTTGCAAACGTCTCTTCACTTCTGACCATCATTATTATAATTGTGGCTCTTTGTAATTTCCATTAGACTAGTGGTTAACAGTGGTGTGATGACTCAGGAGTGCTCTGATGTGGGTCGTGAGTCATCTTTTTTCAAACAATTAAATTAAGTGTCCCAATGATTTACTTAAAAATTTGGAGTAGATTCAAGGTTATGTATATAATATGCAAGACGATAAAAATGGAGTGGCTACTGGAGAAAAGAGTGGAGTAGAGGTGATGGTCTAAAAGTTTATCTTTGCCTGGATACAGGAGGGTAGCTAGTACTTATGCTTGGTAGCCATGCATAGGATTGTTGTTTGGGAAAGCAAATGAACTTAAAAGAGGGTAATAAAAAGAAGAGAAGGGAGGAAGAACAGGAGGGAAAGGGAAAGGGATTTCCTGGAATGGAATATTAGAGTTAGAAGTTAGAGAAGGTAGAAAATTCCTTTATTACTCTGTGTATGCCTGTTAGAAATTGTTCAAACAGGAATTCATTGAGTTCTAAGTGATGGAAGACAAGGGGTTGGGAAAGCTATAAGGGAGTGGGCTCTGTGTGTTGAGGAGAAAGGGAAGGGATGTTGATTTGGCCACTTGGCTTCAGTGTGGTCTGCCAGCTTCAGCAGAGGCCAAAGAAAGGGAAGTGGGAAGGTTGGAGGGCCCTCTGACATACGAGGAATGGTAACTTGTCTACAGGTTCCGGGCACTTGTGAGTCTGAGCTGTGTAACTGAAGGCTGCAGGAATAATGATGATAGTGATAATAACTGACCTTTATTAGACATTAGCTGTGCAGCAAGCATAGCGCTAAATGCTCTACATGGATAATCTCACTAATCGCCGTGTATCGTCAGGGCCCTGCTGACTCATATTTGTCTCACTTCGTATGCACATGTGAGTGGCAGCATGAACCTGGAAGCCAGCCAAGCCTGGATTCAAATTCTAGCTTTATCATTGTCTGGTGGTGTGATGTTACACAAGTCAACTAACCCCAATGAGACATTTATTTCAGTGGGGGTAGTTATAACTCCCTTTTAGGGTTTTTTATGAGAATTATGTATATAACATATGGCATGGAAGGGATTTCTAGCTATCCACCAAAATCTATTTTCCCCTTCTCTTTTCTGGATGCACAGCTAGACTACACTTCCTGGGCAATCTTGCTGTTAGGTATAGCCTTGTGGGGAGAAGACCCCTCCCATGGAATGTGAGCAGGAGTGATGTGGGCCACCCCAGGCCTGGCCTATAAGCCTTCAGGTGTGCTCCTTCATGCTCTGTCTCCCTTCCATCTGACTTGTCTGGAGGTGCCCAGGGAAACCTTGGAAGCCATGATTGAAGATGGTGAAGCTGCTGTTGCCCTGGGATCCTAAATAAATTACTGAGGAATACCACGCTGGGCTATGAGGTGAGAGAGAAAGAAACTTGTTCTTAAAGTCCTGACAGTTTGGAATTTGTTGTTGCCGTCTAACTACTCTAATACCTGAGGTAAGAGCCTAGCACCTTGCATGGTATCTAGTATTTGCTCAACAAATTCTCCTCCCAGCAGGGCGGGTATGAATTTGTATCTACCATCTGATGAAAAACAGGTATTTACAGTAAGTGTTGAGTAAATTTTTGTTGGCCGGATTAAATAGGAGTCGTATAAGAGTATTGCTTGGCCAAATTGTAAGCAAGCAAACAAACAAACAAAATCCCCCTCAAAACAAGTCTATACTTGACCTTAGTTAGCCAGAGACCTCTCTTCCTTAGTGACACAGTATTTACTACCTGTGATTGAATTGCTTGGCCTCTTGTGTGAGCACACCAGGTGGCTGCTCCTTATTGAATTATGGGCCCTTGGCTTTTTTTCTCCCCTTTTCAATGATTTCATGAAAAAAAAAATACCACCTCAGCATGACAGAAATAACAATTTTTTAACAATGGGAATTACTAAGTCCATTAACACACAGACCCTGGGAGGGTATTCAGGTTAAGAAATTTGAACCCCCAGCTCTCTAAATTGTAGCAATGCAGAGCTGCATGAGGCCAGGTCTCTTGAGTAGGCAAGAGGAAGTCCTTCATCACTTTGGCAAATCATTGGATCTCTCTGAGATCCATTTTCCTCTGTAACACGTTGCTAAGGCCCTCCGTGCCTCAGTACATTTTATACTCAATCCTTTGTAGTTGGCCGGGCTATTGAAGATCATGTGAATAATGCATGTCACGCAGGAGGAAAAACACACAGTGTTATGAAAAGGTCAGGCTGCTTACTATTATTTTTATTACTTCACTGGAGTCAGGAGACCTAGGTTCTAGTCCTGACTCTGCCACTAATTAACCACTCTCCTTGAGTCAAATCAGTTACCTTCTCTGGGCCTTTGTTCCTCATCTATAAAACAACACTGTTGATCCAGATGATCTCATGGGTCGCTTCCAGCCCTAGAATTCAGTGATTTTAATTATTTCTGTGATTCTGTTATTAAAAGGCAGCCAGCCACATCATCAGCAATCCTCCATTACAGCCAGCTTCCATTTCTAACAAGCTGGTGTGAAGGCGGGGGCTCCAGGAAACGTCCTTCTTAGGGCTCTGCTCCTGTTCCCTTGGGAGTGGCTCTGTGGGCAGACCCATGAGGGAACAGCAGCAGGGTAGCCAGCAAGGGCCATTCTTCCTGAGCCCTGGGCAAGGTGAGAAAGTACCCCTAGCCTGAGCCATTATTCTCCTGAAGATGGTATTTTATTTCAGTTTAAAGAGGGCTCTGCTGATCTCCCCCATAAGCCAGTGGTTCTTCCTTGTCATATATCCCAAGCTTTTTCAGCAAAAAACACCAAATGTGTGTATGTGGCAGTTATTGCAGGCTTTCCCTTCCACTCGTGCCACCCTACATCACCCCAAAAGCTTCCTCAATAATTCTCTCTTGCATCTACTGTGCCTTTTTGCCACCTTGCCACACCTGTAACATAATCTGCCCTTCCTCAACTGGCTTTCATCCCTTCCAGCCTCTGTTTTCACTCTGTAATTCATAATTGATCTATCTTTTATGCCCCTCCATTTTCCACCTCATTAACTCTTATTCTTGGCACAAAAGTGCCTCCTTTATGGGCCGCAGTGAAGAACAAGAAGGAACTCACATTTGGCTGCTTCTGAATTTGAGTTGCATTGATTGTCTTACTTTCCTCTTTGGAATGCTTGAGCGTAACACCCTCAGAAGCACCCTGCATGCCAAGCTGTTATCCATCCTTCCCTTTGCTACATCCTCTGAATTTCTTTGAATTTAGAAATTCAGGGGCCTTTTTTCACTGACTCCATATTTAATTTTACATCTATTTCTGAGCAGTAGATTTCCCCATCCCACCCCAAATAGCAGTTGAAAGCCCTATTCCAGGGCCTCCTTTGCCTCCTTTGGTCCTGAGAATGTTCCTATTTTCACAGTGAAGAGACTAGTATGGTCAGAATAAAAGGCAGGATGTTTCTAAAAAGAGCTTCCTATTTTATGAGCCTTTGCCACTGCCTAGAGAAAAATGTTATAATTCTAGAAAGTGAGGAGGAGAGTCCATTCTCTTCCTACATGAGTCTTTGATTCAGCCTGTTAAGGACTCCCAAGATATTGGGAATCATCAACCTAGTTCAGGATATGTTCTGGCCTTTTCTGTGTCTTGGAAAGCTTTGTTTAAAGAAAAGCTTAGAGAGTAGCAAAACAAATAGTGGTGGAATTGTTCCTGTTGAGTCTAGGCTGGTGGCTGTGTCGGGGCAGAGGAGAACCCAGATCTCCTTCCTCACTCGAGCAGCTTCCGAGGGGCTCTTTTGTACACCCGTGCATGTGTGTAAGTTAATTGTGAAATACACATTTGTCCTTTACTAACATAGTTTCAGGCGATGAAGATCCTGTTACGAAGACATCTTTTAGGAAAAACGTTTTGTGTTGTAATGCCCGTGAAATGAGAATTTCAGAACATCAGCAAAGGAAGGAAGGGACTTTTGTAGTTGTCTTCTAGATTTACTCTGCTGCACATGCCTTCTCTCCCTTTTCTCAAACAGATAAAGTAACAAAAGCACAGGAAGCTACAGTTACATGGGTAACTAATAATTGAGCTGGTCTAGGTTGAGATGTTCATTACCTCTGATGATAGAGGTGCATTTTCATTCATCCACTCAAATTCTGTTATATGGGTCTCCTTGCTGGAGCTGTAGAACCAATGAGTCAAAGCTAACAGACTTCCAGGAAAGGGGATATCTATGTGATGGGCCAGACAACAGAGCTAGCATTGTAGACCCAGATAAGCTGTGTGAAGCTGGCGATTTTACTTAACCTCTCTGAGCCTCAGTTTCCTCATTTCTGAAATGAGGACAATAGTCTTTACCTTTACCTTGCAGAACTTCATGAGGACTCAACACGTTGAGTATCTACAGCTTAGTCAGTGCTAAAGAAATGGTATTATCATTGTTGTTACTATCTTTCTTGGTAGTCTAGTCTAGTGACTATAAATCCCTTAGGGTGGAGGACTTTGTTATATTCATAGCTTGTCACCTGTGCACCAGCATGCTTTCCATAAATGTGTGCTGAATGGACAGGTGACAGCTGCCAGGCCTGAAGTCCTTTGCCTCATATTGATGAAAACAAACGTTCACTTCCCCTCATTCCTGAGGATCCTGAGGAGTGGAGCAGGAAGGAAACCTCCAGAATTAAGACACTTGCCTTTCTCTGAGCTTCCCCAGTGCACACTCCTTGTGTCTTTATCAAAGTATTTCATCATGGTCAGATGAACAGTCATGCTAGCTGGGCCTCTGTGTGTGGGCCCCTGGGGGCTGGAGCCGTGGCCACTCTTGGACTCTCAGTAGTCCTGAACCTGTTGCCTCACACTCAGCAGGCTTTCAGTTTCACTGCGTTGGAGGGAACAGGTGTTATCAATGCTTTAGTATTTTTGGCACCAAATCTCAAATTCCTTTGCAGGCCTTTTCAGTCACACTCAAGAGAATACAATTTCTACCTCCAAGGAACTTCTTTTCTATAGGAAATTGCCCTGTCTTCTCCAGTGCTACTTATTTTCAGGGCTTTCTGTTCAACAAGTGATTGCTGATTGTCTAAATTAACCAAAGAAGCAAAAGCTGTTAAAGCAAAAGCTTTAACAATCCTGTTAAACAGTGAAGAATGATAAAGCACAGGAAGGCTAGGTTATTTACCTAAAGCCACACAGCAAGTTAAAGATAGAGAAGTAAACCCTGGGTTTGTGAGCTCCCATGCTGGTGTTCTTTCAAGCACACAATGCAGCACCCTGGTTTTATAGGTCTCATACCCCATTTTAAGCTATGAATAGCCACCTCCTTCCTGCTTGTCCATGATACATTTTCTTTCATTTTTTCCCCCCCTAAAACTGTAAGTATTTGGAGGAAAAGCAAAACATCTAACCAAGTGTGACTTTGGTAGAAATTCCAGGACCAATTTATCATATCAAATCCTGATTTAGATTTCAGAATTCATTTGAATATATTAGTTTTACAATTTGTGTTTCTAATTATGTTTTCCTCTGTCACCAACCACAAGCAATTTCCCCCCTTTTAGGATCATTGTGTCTTTAAATGTAAGACGGAAGACACAGAGATTGCCATAGCAACTTGCCTTCCAATTAGACTGCAATTGCTGACAATCAATATGATTAGACAAGGTCAGTGACTGAGTAAGCCCCATAGTATTTAAAGAGAGCTAGGGAGGTGCAGAGACAATAAGGAAATGAGAAAACTATTGGAAAACCTCTCCTTAGAGTTGAGTGTGATTCCTTTGCTGCGTGGAGCTTGTATGACCTAAAGATATGTTTTATTGTAGCAACAGTTTATAACCTGCCAGCAAGAACTGGGCAATGAGGCCGAGAGATGTTCACTTGGGATTGGTTTTTCTTTCTTCTGGTCCCCAAACACTTTACAAAACTAAAGATGGCAAATCACCAACCTGAAAGTGGGGATAAATAGTAGCTGAATGGGGAGTTAATGAAGAGGCTAATGCAGGGGAGTTCAGACAGGGAACGAGGGTATTTGAGAGGAAATGGGATGGTCCACAGCCAAGTTTGCCTGGATAGGGGCTGTGTGAGCTGAGCATGGCTGGAGGAATCACTGGAAGTGTAGTTGGCCTCGAACCGTGCATCATCTGAGCCCCTTTCAGTGACTTTCTCTCCCCTCTTTTCTTGTACTGGTCTCTGCTTTAAAAAAGAAAAACTCATTCACACCAAAGTGTCAGTGTCTGACAATGGATTAAAGTCTGATGGGGGAGAGGATTACATTTTCATAGGGAGCAAAGCTTTAACAAAAGAGTCGTCATGAATATTGGATACCAAGGAGCAGATAGTGGAAGTACTTTTGGAGCCTTTGGCCCTTTCTGGAGTCCCTTAAATCATATCTGGGATCTACCACAATTTTATAGCAAGCTAGTTAAAAATAAGCTCCAGGTCCTCGCCTACTCAAGGAAAAGATGAAGGATAATTCCTTTGGCTGAATTTTAGATGCTTCTCAGACACAATGCAGCACCGCGGAAAGCAAACACAAAGCCACACTCCCTGGGAGCATTTGTGTTGAGGAGACGAGATCCAGACTCTGCAGGGCTTGAATGTTTGACGACCAGTGGAGGGCTTAGTGTGACTGAACTTCTGCCTGATGCTCCCACGTTTCCTCCTTTACCCAGCTAGTCTCTGCTTGGGGACTAAATCAGAGGAAGCCAGTTCTAACGTGGGTGAGGATGAGCACTGGCGCTCCTGAAAGCTGGTGAGATCAGACCTGGATGATCAGAGTATCGCCTGATGCCAGACAAGATCCTGAGCAGTTAAGGAAAGCGGACCTGCTGAGCCTGTGGTTAAGGTTCCCGAATCTCTCTCCTCCAGCAGACAGTCTCTGTGGCTCTTGAGGCACCTTTAGAGCAAAGCAATGTGTGCAGAAGTCTATAGCTGGCCTCTAGTTTTCGTTCTCTACTTGCTTTTCAGTGATGTGATCTGGGACAAGACTCTTTAGTTGTCTAAATCTCATGCGTAAAATGAGTAAACAACTCTCTTATCTACTTCAGAGGATCAAAATAAAATTAAATGACATCTGTGAAAGCTTTGGTAAACTGTAAGGCATTAAACACGTAAACACATTCTAATCTAAACATTTTCTAATCATTTTTGGAATGATTACAATGATGATCACTGCTCTTATTAATGTTATTTTTCTCTGATGATACACCCCACTCTCTGCTCCATTCTGTACTCCTTTTCCTGCTTTCCATTATGCTTTTTCTCCAGACACCAGTTTTTGAGATGAAACTCATAACCAACTTTCAATTCATCCCTAAATCTATTACCGTAGACCCAGTATTTCTTTCCCCCAGAGAAATAAATAGAGGGGTAAGATAGAGGGTGACATTTAACACATAAAATGTTGCTGGGAGGTAGAATTTAGGCATTGGGGATGAATCAGAGGAGGTGCTTTATTTAAAAATTCTATTTTGTGGGGATGACTCCTTCTAGTGTCCCTCACGTAATGTGGCAGATGGAGCGGCTTCCTCTGCTGACACAGGTGGCAACCCACTGTCACATTAGATGTGTTCAGATATTTTTAAGCATCAATGCTGGTCTTTATAAATTATGCTTCACACAAAGCACTGCTCTTTTAGAGCATGGAATGACTATGTTAAAGATAAACTATTCCCACATGCTGCTGGGAAGACAAATCACTGAGAGTGGAAGAGGGAAGGGGCAGAAATGCTAACAGTGCATGAAGGAGGTCCTTGTATGCAACCTGCCCCCATTAGCATGATTTTTTCAAGTGCTTTATTTGATTTTGTACTGCCTTTCATTTTCAAAGGGTCTTTACCAGTGACAGAAGGGACTAAGGACAATGAACATTTTATATACGTTAACATCATGCTCATCCAAGGAGCAAAGCTGTGGGGTATAACTCCTTGGTGATGTCCTCTTTCCTGCTTCCCACCAGGAAAGCATTTTGAGCCTCAGAGGCCTTCATGGTGATGCATATCTTAGCTGTAAGCACCCCTCCACCTCGCCTGCCCCAAGTGGCATATACGGCTGTGGATCCACCCTGATTCCTAGTCCTCTACCAAAACTTATCAGCCTGTGGGTTGATCATATTACAGAATTACAGAACTACAGAATAACTCCTAAGGAGAGGTGATACCTAAGAGATTTCAACTCTCTCAGGAATCTAAGATGAGAGAGGGACTGGTCCCTAGCTGCTCAAGACATTTGTGAGTGCTGGTGGTTTATATGCCACATTTTCCAGGCAACAGCTTTGCATTTTAATAAAGGACTGCAATCTTTAGACCATGAGTAAGGTGAGAATTTCAAGTGCTGTATCAGGCTATTGGGGAGACCTTTGAGGAGATAGGGCTTTAGGTGTTCCTTAGATCACAGGATGTGGAACTTGATACCTTCTGCTTAAGGTGAACATTACTAGAAATTTCAAGCAGGTAGATTTCATTTTAAAAGTTGAACAACACTTTTCTTCTTCCCATTCTCTTTCTCTCCCCACAACCTATAATCAATATGTAGACAGGTAGATATGGATACTGTATATGGTAGATTCTAACAAAAAGAAAGATAGATGCATATTGCCATACAGTGTAGATTCTCTGCTATGGACGTTAACCAACATCTTTAGCTATGATTATCTATACTATGTGGACACTCAACAAGGTTAATTGTTCGTATTTCCCACCAGAACCATGTCCAGAATTTGTGAAGAGAGAAACTGTGGCTGAGTTCTGCTGCTCAAGAAAATTATTTCCTTGCTCTTTTGGGGTCTGAAATTTGTTACCACCAAGGAAGGATTGTTATCTTTGATCTCCGTTTCATCACCTCTGGTCATCTTTTATGTTTATTGTTCATTTGTATATTTACGCTACATCCTACACTTAAACATTGTACTGTGCCAAAGCTCTGAATGTCCCCCAAGGGTTTACTTGAAAAGGCTTGGATAGGGCTAGCCCTGGTGGCCTAGTGGTTAAGTTTGGCATCCTCTGCTTCAGTGGCTAGGGTTTGGTTCCCAGGTGTGGACTGACACAACTTGTCTGTGAGCAGCCATGCTGTGGCAGTGCCTCACATACAAACAAAGAGGAAAATTGACAATAAACATTAGCTCAGGGTGAATCCTCCTCAGAAAATAAAAAGGCTTGGATAGGTTCTATTTCTAAGGATTATTGTTTCCAGCCATCAGTTAAACACTATTTTACTTTGCTAGCTTCTCAAAAGCTGGTTGAACACTGGAGCTTCATCTTATATTATGGTTTTGTGAATCCAGAATATTATTGTTGTTGCTGCTTGTCCCAAAACACAAAGGTCTTGTAAATATAACACAGCTGGAACTAGTGTGGAGGGAAAATGGGAACAGGCTTGGTGCTGGGGAAGGATGGCACCTACCTGAAAGTCAATCTTAAAAGCAGAGCAATTATTTGCCACACACTACTTAAATCAATCTTTAAATCTTTAAGTTAACCTCTCTTCAGTGGTGCTTATCTGTAAACTGGTAAAGCCAGTTTAATGCTATGTGCTAGATAGAGAAAAGGATCTGGAGTCAGAAGAAACATGTTCTAGACCTACCTTCTCTGCAAACTAGCTGTTGGTACATGGGCTACTAGTTTAAAAGGGGTCTGAGTATTCTCATAATTTATGTGAAGATGATAATATTTATTTCAGCACTTTTCTAGGATGATGTGAGGATCAACTGAGCAACAGGTGCTGAATGGATAAGTGAACAGTAAGCAGGAAAGTGCTTTAACAATTAAAGATATTTTTTAAAGGCAAAGTATATAATTAATACAGGCTCAACATTACCTGGTCTTGGAGTTGCTATGGTGTTGCGAATTGCCTGGTTTGTGATTGGACTTACTCAGTTATCATTCTTAGAACCATTATTCCAAACCCACCTTCTCCTTTCATAGTGTTTTTTTGTGGGTTTTTTTTTCGTTTTCTTTTTGGTGAGGAAGGTTGTTGCTGAGCTAACAACTATGCCAATCTTCCTCTATTTTGTATGTGGGACGCCACCACAGCATGGCTTGATGAGTGGTGTGTAGGTCCACACCTGGGAACTGAACCCATGAACCCTGGGCTGCCAAAGTGGAGTGTGTGAACTTAACCACTACAACACTGGGCTGGCCACACATTCAATAGTTTTAAGATATTTATCTGTTCTTTGTTTTGGATTCTCAGCTATTCTTGCATGTGAATGACATGATTTAGCTTATTCAGTTTTTGTTGCTGAGTGTATCCTTCAATGTTTAGATATTGTTTATATGGGAGCTTTGCCTTCACAAATATATATGTATATCAATATACAGTCAGGTCTGGAACTTGGAAAAAATCGACTTTGGTGTCCTTAGCATCTTCTTTCTAGAACTTTTTCCCTCTTTCTAGCATTGCTTCTTCCTTGAGATGCTCAGTACCATCAGGCAGGTGCATTTTGTTAAAGTAGAAGGTAATCTAAACTATATCTTCCACTCAGATGTTGGTTACCTTCCTCTGACATCTTCCTATTTCAAAGGAGAGCCAGGAGAGGGTGGTATGCTATCACAAAGAATACAATAATGATGTTGGGAGTTCTGGCTGATATGGAAGTCTGAGATGAGGGCCTCTCTACCTCCAGACACATAGAAATGCTGGATAAAATAGGTCAAACACTAAGCCACACTTACTACTTAGCCACTTTAGAAACTATGGAAGTGACCCCATCCTCCACCTTGTCAAAATGGTGAGTGTACACTGGCCAAGGAAAAATTCTAGTTAGCTTAATCGCTGGGTCTTGGGGCTTCAAAACCCACTTTGGGAGATGAGCCCAAATTGTAGATGCCTTTGTTTGAGAGGAGCTAGAGCTGAACTACCTGCATAAAGTCAAGAAGCAGGAAAGGCTGCACATTAGTGAGATGTGGGACTCTAAAATTCCACTTAGTGACTAGGGAAAACATTAAAGCAGCAGCCTAGGCCCTGGGTGGATATAGTCACCCGCAAGTATATATAGCACTGGGCCAGGGACACATGATTATGTTGGATGAGACTTCACACCATCAACTAGGTACAGTGATCTCAAGATGAAAAATCAATAGAAAAATTATCCCCAAACTGGGGAAAATGAAAGACAACAGCAAATTAGAAGCTGTCTGTTAGGGTATTTTTATACTTAGTGCATGGGAGCCTCACTGAACACACCTCATCCCTCCAAAGATGGGCTGATGGTGAATGTTACAAGTTATACAAGGAAACACCACACTAGAGTGAATATTTATCCCTCAATGACTGGGGATTAAAATAAGACTGCACGAGATTTGAAAATATTTTTTAAATGCTCAAAGAGATAAAGGAAGATATAGAAATTATAAGATAAAACAGGAAAGTGTGGAAAAGCACAGATTTAAAGAAAGAATTAATGAAAAGTACTGATATACAAATATGCAGTCAAGTTAATTAAAAACTCAATAAATATATTTATAATGGACTAGATTTAATGAAAAACATAATGGATTGATAAGAAAATAGATGAGGCACTCACTCATAATACATCTCATAGACAAAAAGATGGGAAACAGGAAAGATAAGGGATGTAGAAGATAGCATAAGAAGTTCCAACATAGGTCTAACAGGAGATCCAGAAGGAGAGAAGAAAGAATGAAGAAGAGGGTAGAGATATAAAGCTTTTCCAGAGTTGAAGAAAGATTGCCTCTGTTTGAGAAAACCAAAAGCATAAGCCAAAAGCATAAAAAATTAAAAAAAAATCTATACCCAATAGTGAAACTATAGACAGAGAAAAAAGTCTTCAAACCTTTCAAGACAGACTACCCAAAATGAGACTGACAGCAGACTTCACATAAGCAACAATAGATACTAGAAGATAATAGTTATTTGTTGAGTGGAAATTCTGGTCAACCCAGGTTTATAAATTCACCTAGACTCCTATTAATAGTTCAGGCTGGGGCAGGGAAGACATTTTCAGATATACCAAGACTGAAGAGAGCTTACCATTCGTAGATGTAAAGGACAATTAAACAATTTTCATCAACAAGAAGAAAGTTGAATCCAAAAGAAACAAGCAGAGTTTAAGAGCAAAATCCCTGGCAAAAATGATATTACTACTAAATAATTATCCAATTAAAAATAATACTGATTTGGAGGCAGTTAAAAACAAGATAGAACTGAAATTCTGGACAAAAACGACATGGAAACTTGCAAGTGGGAAACCAGAGCTAAAGCATTCCAAGGTTCTTATGTTGCTCAGGTAGAGCAAAGTGATGCTGATTAATTTTGGGGTTTGACGAGTGTGTTTTAAAAATGATAAAGTAACTACAAAATAATAGAACATATAACTTCTAGAATAGTAAAGAGGAAAAAAGGGAGACTAAAGAAATTGCCATGGTGACAGTTCAAACCCTAACAGGAAAGCTTTATTATTGTATGTGTCTATGGACATGTGTGCATATGTACTGGACACCAAATGTCTTCTGACAGCTCGCAATCTATTTCCATGAGACTCTGTACATATCCTAATTGTAAATCTAAAGCAAAGTTTTAACACATGCCTAGACCCAGAATGACACTTTTTCCAGGTTATTCTGTTGTGTAGCAGGTACAGTTGTACATGTTGCTACTGTCAACAGATTCTCTATCTCTGAGAAACCAGGCTGCCCATGCCCCTAGGGGCCTTTTACATCCTTGTTTTCCGGTCAGTTTTTGATGGAGCCCAAGATCATCTTTTTTCTTGTGTTGCCAGGTTTGAATTCTGGAGATGTGATGTCTTTACACTGATTTCCTTCTAATGATATTCAACGTCCACTGGCAACAAAGATAATATATCACAGAGCCCGTTTCAGAGAGGCCTCTGTCTACAGTGCCTTCTAGACTCAGCCCTTGTGGAGGGGGGCACAGAGCGACACGAAAAGAAAAATGATGCTCTACTGTCTCATTTTCTTTCCCAAATTATGAGCAAAAATGTACTTTCCTTGCATAGTGCCTCCTCGGTGTTGTTTTCTTCATTCTGCAAGGCTTTTGGTTCAAACTAAGGTGATGTGTTCCTTGCAGGGGCCTACTTTTTCCTAAACTGGTATCTCATCCCTTCCACTTGTCATAGTCATGGGTGAGCTCTGGTTTTCTCGAATTAGGATCCTTGCCCTTGTCTTGTAACACTTTAATAGCCATCAGTCTCATCTAAAACATTTTGTCAGCATATAGTTACATGAAAAAAGTAGGTAAAAAGATCATGTGTAATATAATCTCATTTCAGTTTTTTAAAAAATCTGTGTCACAAGAGAAATAATTGTGGAAGGCTGTTCACCAAAACGTTAACAGTGGACATGTCATTGTATAATTCTGTGAGGTTATCGTCTTTATAACTTTCTGCAGTTTGATTGTTTTTTCTACAGCAAGCACATATTGCTTTTATAATTATTAAAAAAAATCCTGTCTTAATTGTGAAAACCCAAAACCAAATCCATTTCCGTAGGCTCAGCATTCCTGGTTCCAGGGCTTGGGAGAGTCTATGGGTTGCCAAAGGAAGGCTGACAGAAAGTAAATACACAGTGCCTTGTGAAACAGTATACACTGTGGTTTGGGGACTGCCTTGAAAAACAAAGTTGCTGCCTACTTTGTTTTTCTTATTCAATTTCAGTTACGTTTATTTTAGGAATAGGCCCACAGAAGTGTCGCAGAGGTGGCCATAGAGATATTATGGCCTGGTAAGACCAACATGGAATTTGAGTATCTTGTGGTCTGCTGTACCTCACACCAGCGACATAAGTCTTCTTGGGAGAGGCCATTCTGAACGCCCTTACCCTGCTCTAATTCTGCAACCACCCACCCCCGCCCCACTCAGAACTCATCATCTTGTTCTCTATATGTTACTTTAGTTTTTTAAGGAAAGGAACATTATTGTTCATTGTGACTGTTGCTCCAGGAATCTAAACTCCATGAGAGCAAGGATCTCTGTTTTGGTCCATGTTGTCTCTCCAGTGCCTAGCACATAGTAGATGCTCAGTAAGTATATGCTGAAGGAAGGAACGCATGCTAACTGGTTACGTGTATATGTATGTATGTATGGAGAGAGATGTGGTAGCACTGAAAGCAGAGGAACAGCATGAGTAGAGATGAGAAGGTAAGAAAGGGAATAGCATGGATGGGGGCCATGAGGAGCCTGACCTGGATGGCAGGGAGAGTCCAGGGAGATGAGTAGCAGTAGGTAAAATTGAATGTTTGGGCTGGGGAGAGGTGATAAAAGAGACTTAGAAAATCAGACAGGAGAAAATTAAAATAAAGCATGAGCACACTCAGAGGAAGTGCTGAGAGCAATGCAGGGTTTCCCAACATGGCTTAAGTCAGGGCCCGGGCATTGACACAGAGGGCATAGTCTCTCACCCTGATTTACTGTAAAGGAAAAGTGGACACTGGTACAAAATTCAGAACAGGAATGGGCTAGATGGTTTCTTTCATTGTCTGTGATAATATTACCTGAGTCAAACATTCTGGATTTAAAGGTTTTGCATTTGGAATCATTTTCAATTCAAACCACCTGACAACGCAAGAAGCTATACTCGTGCAGAAACAGAACACTTAAGGAGATACAGACCTTTTTCTTTAGGCTTCTCTGAAGCTCTAATTAAATGAAATGGATCTGTGCCTCGTGCTGAGCTCTGGTTTTTTCATACAATGCATTTGAGAGGCACACCATGAATATGTATTTGAGAGTTTTGGTGGTGCTCATTTGTGATGAGTATGGATAGAAATGGAATTCACTCAGTATAAAATGTTTACATGCTACAGTGAACACGCTTTTGCTGTTTCTGAAAAGAGACAGCACGCTTTTTTGCTTAGTCCGGCTTCTGAGGGTGACATGTCAGGGAGCTCCTCCTGCCATGCAGAAATCCTGAGTTATATGAGCAAATGGAAATTTTCATTAGGAGGGGCAGAAGTGAGACCCTGTCTCCTTTGCAGAAATGTGCATATCTCTTCTACCATTTCTGAGCTGCATAAAGAATTATTTCAGTCCTCATGTTATCGTTGATTGATGGCCCTGGGGGACTTAATTAAAAAAATATTCCTAGATTATTTTAAGGAAGATTCGATAGGAGTTGCTGGGAAACATTGCAATGAAATATTCTAGAATTGATGCGGAGTCTGGTCTGAGAAGTTCTAGACCAGGAAACGTATGGTTTCCTTGAGATTATCCTCTTGACATCCTTGTCTGAAGGGAAGGGGATAGATTCTTTCAGCCTCAGAGGGAGCTTCCTTCCTGTCTCATCATGGGACATTTACTTTTAAGAAGTGAAGAGGAGGAAACATGCTGGAGATATGGTGCAATGAGTGTCTGGTATTTTCTCTGTAAGCATCCTTGTCGTAGATATCTTTGCTGAAAAGCATTTTTGCTGCAGATATCTTGTCATGTGTCTAATTAGCCATAAGGCAATTTTGATGTAAACAATAAAATAACTGGTTGATAGTTTGGTTTCAACTGGCTGACAATTTGGCAATTTTGCTTTAAAAGATAAAATAACTGGGTGACAGTCTGGTTTCATTTCTCCATTGATGCAGTACTCCCATTTTTTCTTTCTTTTTTTAAGGAAGATTAGCCCTGAGCTAACATCTGCTGCCAATCCTTCTCTGTTTGCTGAGGAAGACTGGCCATGAGCTAACATCCGTGTCCATCTTCCTCTACTTCATATGTGGGACACCTACCAAACCTTGGCTTGCCAAGCAGTGCCATGTCTGCACCCGGGATCTGAACCCACCAACCCCGGGCTGCCGAAGTGGAACATGCAAACTTAACTGCTGTGCCACCAGGGGCTGGGGCCAGTACTCCCATTTTTATATGATATGAATCTTAGCTCCACTTTTCCCACAGAACTTTGAAACGTCTATCAATGGACATGTGACAATATGCCAAGAATGAACAACGGTATAGAAGGCTTTTCACAGTGCAATACAAAGCTCGGTTACAAATATGCATCCTGGAAACTGACACCTCTCTTAAGGAAGAAATTTAAGCAAAAAGAAAAAGTGTGATAGATGCCGAATGAGGAAATGAATCGACAAGCAAAAAATAATGTATAATACTATGAACAAAAGACTTTGAAGACAAGTGCTTAGGTACAACCTACAAAATAAAACCAGTTATTTGCACAATATTGCCATGGATCTACACTCATTTTAAATGTACTCAAATAGTTTGTATTTATTTTCCAATAAAGTCTTTTTAATTTTGTTATTCATTTTTCATGTTTCATTATGTCCTTTTAAAATGTTCTTTTTTTGTTATTTTATCTTTTGCAGCAGAATTGCCTCATGGCCAATTAGTCATGCGGTGAAATGTTTGTGGTGAAAATGCTTGTGGCAAAGATGACTACAGCACAGCTGCTTATGGCAAAAGCACCTAGAAGCATGAAGTGCCACAATGATAGTGGCTTAAAGTACCTTAAGCACCATCCCACCTTGTACGTAGCAGTTCACTTTGGAAATATTTCCGTGGACTTCGGCACGGCAAGTGTACATTCTTCCATATCATATTTTATACTGTAGAGTTTAGAGTTGTGCTTTTGAAACTTACCTTCCCAAATTTTGCCCAGTGGCCTGGTTCTGGGGCTTTTAACTTGTGCCTTAAAGGTGATCATCTACTCCTGTGTTTAAGAATTATCTGGAGTGAGAATCAGGCCAGATTTGATATTGATGGGAGAATTGAGGAAATGTTGAATGCCAAAGAAGGGATGCTAGAACAAGAGTGGAGAAACACTCCAACCTGAAAATAGGATTGTCAGAGCAGTGTGGTAAGTTTCACAAGGGGGCAGGGGCAATTTGACAAAGGTAGGAGTCAAAAGTAATCAATGCCCTTGATAAAGAGCTGACAAATTCATTTCCATAAACATTTTCTCCTTTATATAGGATGGCCACACAGAACCCACACATATGTTTGTTACTGTATCTTTTGAAGTCTTTCAAAGGACATAGTTTTGCTTTTAATCATACATTAGTGAATATTGGAACAGCAATTTCCTTTTTTTATGGCTTTACATGTGGCATATTAAACTCTAAAGAGCCAAATGTATCCTAAGATTGATCATCCCTAGACTCTAGGGGCAGGAGCAGGAGCAGATTAGGACCAAAGGAACAGAGACGATGAGGAAGGACTGAGGAAGTGGCATATTTAGTTCAGTCAAATCCTGCCATTTGCATTGCTTAAATACAGGATTGCTGGGAGGCAGAGATCAACTGTAGTCTCGGGTCACCCATGAACTCACTGACCAGACGTAACCTATTTTTTATCCTGACATTGACAACAGTTTATGAAAAAAAGGCAGAATGCAGCAGATCATAGAGCATTTTGAAAAGCATACCAAGACCTTCTACTGTGGAGGAAACTAGGCTTGAGAGAAGAGCAAGCATTCACTTGACTTTCTCCAGAGGAGGTCAGGAAAACACTATTGTTGTTCCTTGGGTAGGAGTGGAATATTTCCCTTTATGACTTCATTTCCACCCCAGTTTAGGGGAGCACTGAGGAATTTTACTCTGTCCTCAGGAAGAAGTACTTCTTGGAGCTAAGAGATCTGGTTGAACCAAACTACCCCAAGTGTGGCTTGCCACTTCCCCTACCTGTGCTTCTGACTGGGATGTGGTAGTAGTATATGTTTATTATTTACACAGTGAATGCAATCTATGAAAGCAGAGAAATTGGAAAGTTAAGGTCCTGAAGTGAATTTTACATGTGATCTGATTTGACTATGTAATTAGGCTGAGATAAGTGGACACACATGAATCTCCCATTTCCTTTAGTTCTGCATAAGCCCAGCTTAAGGGACATACACTCTGTGGAGAGCTGACCTCCTTAACAACAGCTACCCTAAATCAATGACACAAAGTGATTTTAGATGTAATTTGAATCTATCTGTTGTATGCAGACCATTACACTATGAGGACACTGACAGACAAGCTCCTAGCATCTTGCCTGCAGCACTGTGGGTGGGGCATTAAAGGAGTCAATATCCTGGTGATTTCAAATACATATCCTAGTGCATTGAGGTGCTTTTCTCCTACTGCTGTTTGAACTTTCAGAGCTCAGTGGGAGCCCATTGTGCATAATGTGATTAAAGGACAAGGACTGTGTGAACCCACAGACTTCTTCAGGGAGACCTCAGATCCCCATTATGACTTTGAACCTGCTTCATTAATATCTGCCACTCAGAACACTTTCTCCTCTCCCCTTTGATGATAGAAATCCTACAGTCTCCACAAGACCTCTGGCTTTTCTACTTCGCATTGATGTAACTCCTGCCTCTTTGAACTACTTCAGCACCCAAGGTCTGGACAGCAACATTTAGAGGTTGCCTGTGTTCTGGTTTGTGTCCTTTGTTTCACATGAATTCCTCTTATTTCTATAACTACATTATAAACTTCCTGGGCATTAGAACCAAATTCTATCTTTTCCTTCAGCTCCTAATATGTAAGACTGACTGAAAGATGAATAAATAGAATGATAAAAAGGAGCTTAGGAGCTTCTAAAAGGAAGGAATCTGAGAGTTTAAGTGATGTGTTGTTCTTTCTGATTATACAAAGTCATAAGCAGGTGGGGGAGATTCACCTTCCAGTTGGTGAGGAGCACCTATTTTGTTTATTACTGTTCCCTCCAGGAACCGTCTCACCCTCCTACATTCCCTCATTCCTTTTATATACCACACTTAAAATTGGAGGCATAACCTTGTTCAAGAATGTGCAAAACAGGAACATGGTAATGAACTCTTGTTGCTGCTATAAACTTGATGAATGGCTTGGGGAGGAAGGGCATTAAATGGCAATCTCAGTCCAGTGATTAGCTCTGCGGCATTCCTCCCTTGGAACTCATGCAGACCAGCATAGCTTTCAGTCTGTTCTAGGTTTCCCGTGAGCTCCATCAGGTGTGCCATGAATGCTTCAGGGTCTCAGTCAGAGGGGGAAGGAGCATTCTTTTTTTCCAGTATTCTCACTGCCTACCTCCAGCTCTTTTCCCCCAACCCACCTCACTCACAATTCTAGCTGTGTTTGATCTAGAAGAAACTTTATATGTTATCTTGACCTGCACTTTCCCTCTGACCTTTGCCTATTTCAGACTGCCAGGACATAAATACCTATACCCGGTCTCCTACTTTCTGCCTGAGATACAGATTTCCTTCTACAAGTAGCAGTGCTCAGGCTCAATTTGCCAAGGTGAACCATACACTAGGTTTGCTTCTGAAATAGCTGTATGTGAACTGCATTTCTCAGTGTCTGGCTGTGTTTCCAGAGCACTAACAGAGGGGCTTTCAGAAACTGAGACAATACTTTCATAAGTGACTAGTTATACTAAAGACTGAGGACCATTTAACAAATGTGACCTGACAATGACAAAGAGACTGAGAAAACCTTTTCCCATTATTTGTCATTTGGCTATAGCAATGGAGCATATGTTTATGCATTTGTTCTGTGCTTTTCTCTGACTGTTTCATGTGTATTTTATCAACAACTATGCTGGTCTGGGGCTGTGGGCCATTTCTCTTGGATCCTTCACCATACAGCTCCTTATACAGGACTAGTATTTTTTAGACTTTGTTACTCTGTGTGGACCATGGACAAGCAGTATTGGCCTTACTTGGGAGCTGGTTAGCACAGCAGAATCTCAGGTCCCACCCAGACCTCCTCAGTCAGACTCTACATATTAGTTAGATCTCCAGGTGATTTGTAGGCACATTAAGATTCAAGGCACCATAATGTAGGAGACACTGAGCAGGAACTTACAAAATGCTCATTGCATTCAGCTAAAAGAAAAATCCTTTCTTGTAGGGATGAAATCTTATATCTTGGATGAGAAGTTCTGGTTGAATCTACATGTTACTAGAATGTTAATTCCAAAGGGAAGCAGAGAGAAGTAGGCGAAACAGGGAGAAAACAAGCCAATAAATATAGTTGACTTAGAAAGGAAATTTCCATTTAAAAAAATGTTTTGATGAGATTGCTTTGGCCAATTTTTAATAATGGACACACCCTATTGGAGCATTTCCTCTTTGGCGTGGAAAAGGCCAGTTTTGCACTTGGATTTTCACTGCTTGGATCAGACATCCATCTACCTCTAGGGCATCCTTTCTCCCCACTGCCTAGTGCTCAAGACTGAGTTAGAAGTGTAAGAAATACTGAGCAAAAACACCTGCATGTGAAGGTTATGTACTTTGCAGAAATAGAAGGGTTATTTTTTCTGCCGACTTGGACACTCTGTTATTATCCTGTACTCGTGTAACTGTAAGACTCTCAAGATGTAATTTCTCTAATAAATGAGAGGCAGCATTGCAGAAACCAAAGCATTATGTGGAGAAAGTGCTCAGGATGTGGCATCTGAGGAATCCCACCTCCATGACCTCCTAGCTGTCGATCACATGCTAGTCACCAAACTTCTCTGAACTTCATTGTCTCACCTGTGAGACGAGCACAAATACTTGCCTTGCTGCCACTGAAGGGTTGGTATGGGAGGTTAAATGAGCGAATAGGTACATGAGGCATTTTGAAATTGTAAGATAGGAAACCCATGCAAAGATATTCAAACTACTGCTACCGCTACAAATGAAATGGATGGGAACTCTGTGAATATGTGTCTATGTATGCCTTACTTCTCTTTGTTAGAGAGCAGGATTATCATTCTCTTATATATTACCTAGATGATACTTGTTGCATTCATAGATATTACAGAATAATAGATTACTATGTGAGCAGTGGAGTCAGAATGCCTGGGTTCAAGTCTCTACCACCTATTAGATGTATGACGTTGGGCAAGTCACATAACCCCTTTCTTTTCAGTCTCCTCACTGTAAAATTGGTATGATAATAAGGTTGTGATAAATAAGATAATACATGTAAAGTGACTTATCTCAGTTTTCGGCAAAAACAATTACTCAACAAATGACAGCTGTGATTACTGGTCATCAATATGGGAACTCCTGGAAAGCAGGAACTCGATCTTTCTCTTTATTGCCCATAAAGTATAGCAGTGACTGGCACATAGCTTCATTAAATCATATTCTCATCTAATTAACACATATTATGGCTCATGAGCAATTCATTGGAATTATTGACTGATGGACGGATTATGCTTCTCTAGGTTTGCTTCATCACTCAGAATCGCTCACATATAGAACAGAACAAACACAACAGCACATATACTAGTCAGAAGGTGTCCCGGGCTTGAGGAAGCTCATTCGCTCTACAGGCCTCATCCTCACAGGATTTCAGGGAGTGATGGAAGGTGCAATCATTTACTCTGTGAACCCTGCTAAATCACTTGATGGATTAGCTGATGTCATCCATGAGTCTGCACTTGTCTCGAGTACTTGACTGAAGTCTATAAATCTCCTCCCTTTAAAAAGCCCCAGCCGGTGACCTCTGATTTGACCTCACTTCTTTGAAGTTAGTGTGGAACTTACTCTCTATGCAGAATCTTTTTGTTGTGGAATGTGGTGCTGCAGTAAATCACCATCCTTCCCCCCAAAGCAAATGTCTGCTTTACTAAATGAGAAAGTCAAATTTTAAGTGTCTTACCTGATTGGATTGAGAAGTTATATGTACATATGAAAAGAAGCAGGGAAGGCAATATAAGGAAAGATATAACAGGGCACCTTTTAAACAATTTTGTGAAGACTGGCACCTCAATATTTAACAATCAGTAAAGAGAAAAAATCACCAGTCTGAGTGCTGCACTTGGTCTGTCCGGCAGTGAGGGAGCCCATCCTCAGTAGATGGAATCCCGAAGGTACTAATGTCAGTGTGATTACAGGAAGCTCATCCTTCCCTCCACTTTCAGTTCATATACACATAGACTTTGCAGTGCAAACAAGTAAGTCAATCTAGATATGATTTTTCATGTATTAAAGCAAATCTCCTTAAGCACATGTGCCACGTGGACTAAATTCCCACTGTTAACAATTCAGTCCTTTGGAACTGGCATAACCCACTTCATGTCTTCTTAAAAAGGCAAATTGTTTTGGACGAGCCAATTCATGAACTCCTTAGAATTTCAATGCCAATGCATTCTTCAGATGCTGTTATCTTTACTTGGAAAGAAGAATAAAGAACAAGACAAAAAAAAAAATACTGAGAGCCTGATTTGGGGAAGAGGTTCTGAAAAGTTGGGAAAGGATCCAAGAGGTAAAGATGACAAATTCACAAACTTTGCTTCCCATTATCGTTCCAATGTGCCAAGCCCTGTGCTGGGTGCTCTGGAGGAATATGAGAAGAGCAAAAGGCAAGACCAGTAGTGTGGTTGAGCTGAGACACCATGAATTGGAAGCAGAACAAATGTGCTCTCTTTATTATTCATACCTTGCGTTTGTATGCACTTTTAACTTTTCAAAGAATGCTCACATCCAAGTGCAAATTACATGTTTATAAAACACTTGGCACCAACAATTGCTATCTCTATACCCAGACTCTCTCAGAATCTCAGACCCACTGGGATAGTTAACTTCCACTTTATTCGTTTAGGCTCCTCTGGCATTTATCCTTTACTCTTATACTTTTCCTCTCTGCCTGTTTAACTTCTGGAATGCTCTGAACTATAAAAACACATCTCTGATCATTTGGTTTCTGTTTAGGCTGGCCAGGGTGGATCTGAGCGCCACAGGAGAGGTTTATGAAGTGTAAGATTCAGGTAGTTTATTTGTTGGGGGGTGGGAAGGCAATTGAGTCTATATTCTATCTGAGTCTTTTGCTGTTTAAAGCATCTTATTAGGTCATAAATGGCCCAGATGGATGTGGTTGTGGTGGGCATGGGCTAAATGAGGAAGTAAAAATAAATAGTTTGTGCATTGATTAGAGCTTGAGTTTAGATTGCATCTTTTTATTTTAATACCATTCTATTAAAAAAACCAAACCTAGCAAGAGTCTCCAGGGCAGAGCCACTAGGCTATTTTTAACTTGAGTATTATGGTGCCATAATTGTATCTTCTCTGCATAGACAGCAAACATTGAATTACTGGCAGAGAGAAAAAAAGGCCAGTTGATTTTCTGGCATATCTGTGAGCCCCAACAAACAACACATTTGGGGGTTTCTCCCACGGCTTGCCCTGTCAAGAAAGGTCAGAAAGGCAAGCATGGCTGAAGCAGAAGTCTTAAAACATAGAGAGGGTGATGTTGCTTGGCTGTTTGGTTAGAAAGTGGAAGAAGGGGGCTGGCCCTGTGGCCGAGTGGTTAAGTTCGCACACTCCGCTGCAGGTGGCCCAGTGTTTCGTTGGTTTGAATCCTGGGTGCAGACATGGCACTGCTCATCAAACCACGCTGAGGCAGCATCCCACATGCCACAACTAGAAGGACCCACAACGAAGAATATACAACTATGTCCTGGGGGGCTTTGGGGAGAAAGAGGAAAAAATAAAATCTTTAAAAAAAAAAAAAAAAGAAAGTGGAAGAAGATTGTATTTGATGGCAAGGCAGAAAAGCCTTGTTTGGGTAACCTCTGTCAAGTCTTGCCACCTGGAAGTCTTAGGAGCTGAGTGGAAGGCACCAAGCAGAGGTCACTAGGACCAAGAATGCCTTGGAGTATCAAGTGGCCAAGACAGTGGAGAATCTTATATATGAAAGATGTAAATGAGGGCATCTGTGCTTTCCCAAGCAAACAAGCATCTACAATGTACATCATTATTAGTATAAGCTTGGTAGTTCGCAGTGGGTGCTATGGACTGAATGTTTTGTTTATCTCTCCCCCAACCCCCAATTTATAATGTTGAAGTCCTAATCCCCAGTGTGATCGTGTTTGGAGATGACTTTGGGGACTTTGAGGAGTAATTGGATGAGGTTGTGGAAGTCGAGCTCTCATGATGGGATTGGTACCCACATAAGGGGAGAAAGAGACCAGAGCTCGCTCTCGGCCATGTGGGGATATAACAAGAAGGCAGTTGCCTACAAGCCAGGGAGTGGGTTCTCACCAGACCCTGACCATGCTGGCACTTAGATCTTGGATTTCTAATCTCCAGAAGTGTGTGGTATAAACGTTTGTTATTTAAGCCTCCTTGTCTGGTATTTTATTTTAGCAGCCTGAGCAGACCAGGACTCCCACTTGTATTCTTCCAGTATTCCTTTCCTTGTAATCCTTTTCAGCAAAAGCAACCCTACAGTATCTTTATGGATTGTGGAGAACTGTAATGAATATAGCGTTGGGGGCATCCATAAATTCACACGGTCTCAGGAACTCTCTTTCCCCTATAAGACTCCCCCCTCCAACACATAAAAAGAAATCAAAGGAAAAACAGAGAAAAACAAACATGCAAAAACCCAAGCATAGAAATACAAAACTAAAAAATTATTCTTTTTCTGAGCTGGGCAGCTATTAGATGTTGTAGGATTTATTCTAAGAACCCATTTAGAATCAGTTGAAAATAAGGAGACTTAATGGAAACACTAAAACCACATCAACCCAAAATGTCACAAGAAAACCGCTTCTTGTGTTCTTGGTGAAGCAATAAGTACAACAAAAATACTTATTTTCAGAATATTTATGGAGAACAGGAAATGAGATAAGGACTTTCACCTTCTAGCCACTAACTCGTGTTTGACCTAGGTCAATAATGACAACCTAGTTGGCCTAACTGTTACATTTCCCAGCTGCTAAGTTAATTTGCAACTTAACAGGCAGCTCAGTTTACAAACTTTTGGACTAAAGCCAGTCTCAGCAGGAGATTTACCCAGAAATGAGTTGGTTGGCTCGCTGGAACTTGAAGGCAAAAAATGCTCCAGAAGAGGTTTACTACTTTCTATGACTGTCCCAGTAGAAAATTACTCTAAGTTCTGGTTCATGGAGGCTTCCAGTGCTTAGACATAGAAATCCTCTCCTCTAATTATAAGTGACATCAGAGGAAGCTTTCACAGCCTTAATCCTCCTCTTGGTCGTTCTTTTACTTTAGTAGAATAATTCTGGAAAATGGTAGATGCCAACAAAAAGGAAGGCTTGTGTAACAGAATGAACCAGACTACCTCGGGTTCAAGTCCTAGCTTCACCACAAAAGGACCCTGTGATGCTGATTGGTTGCTTGCCCTGTCTGAATGTAGCATCCCTGTCAGTAAAGTGCAGATTAACTGAGATGTGTATTTAAAACACTTGGCCCCAAAAAGGTGCTAAATAATTATTGGTTTAAAAAAATCAACTTTATTGAAGCATAACTTGGCAAATAATACTATGTACTCATTTTAACTGTTCAAGTTTTTACAGATTGATATATTTTGTAACAACCACCACAATCAAGATGTAGAACATGATGATGTAGAATTTTCTTTGTAGACATTAGTTGCCTAAAAAGCTTCTTTGTTCCCCTTCCCAGACAATCCCACCATCACTCTTAGCCTCAAGCAACTACTGATCTACTTTCTGTCACCAGAGTAGGTTTTCTTTTTTAGAGTTTCATATAAATATGATCATATGGCATATATTCTTTTGTGTCTGGCTTTTTTGCTTAGTACAATGCTTTTGAGATTCATCTGTGTTGTTCTATTAGCAGCTTATTCCTTTTTATTTTGGATTAGTATTCTCTTGTATGGATAGAATACAATTTGTTTATCCTGACCTGGTGATGAGTATCTGGATTGTTTTCAGTTTTGAGCTATTATGAATAAACCTGTTATGAACATTCTTGAATAAGTCACTGTGCGGATATATGTTATTTCTCTTGGGTAAGTAGTTTATGAGAAACTGTTACACTGTTTTCCAAATGGGTTGTACCATTTTACATTCTTACCAGTTATACATGAGAATTCCAGTTGCTCCACAGTCTCACCAACACCTACTATTGTCAATCTTTAATTCTAGCCATGGAATGGTATTTTATTAAGGTTTTAAATTGTGTTTCCCTAATGGATACAAATGTTGAGCATCTTTTTATGTACTTATTATCCATGTCTTTTTTTAAATGAAGTATCTGTTCAGATCTTTTGCCCATTTTTAATTGGACTATTTACCTACTTATTTTTCACTTTTAAGAATTTTTTGCATATTCTTGATACAAGTCCTTTTCCAGATATACTATTGAAAATATTTTCTCCCAATCTGAGGTTTGCTTTTTGGTTTTCTTGATAGTATCTTTTGAAGAGCAGGAGTTTATTTTGACAAAGTCAAAATTTTAAGCTTTTTGTGTCCTATTTAAGAAATCTTTGTCTATTCCAAGATTGTGAAGATTTTCTCCTATATTTTCTTCTAGAAGTTTTAGCTTTTGTGTTTGTCTATGATCCATTTAGAATTAAATTTTGTGTATGACATGAGGTAAGGGTTGAGGTTTGTTTCTTCCCAAATGGATACCAAGTTGATTCAGCACCATTTATAGGAAAAAAGTCTTCTTTATCTATTGAATTCTCAATAATAAACTCTTTCAGGGTATAGAGGATGAGGGAGCATTTCCCAACTCATTTTATAACACCGGTGTAACAAAACCAAACAAATAAATTATAAGAAAAGAAATATGCAGACTAATATCTCTGCAAATATAGACACAAAAATTCTTAACAAAGTATTATCAAGTCAAAATCTCTATGAGTGATCTTTAACAAATGCAAATCAAATCATTCACTTGGTTATTCAAAATTACCTCATTTAATTCCCATGATGAACTATGACACTCAAATGTGTCACCATGGCCTATAAGATGCTCTGAGACCTAACCCAGCTTCTTCTCTGACCTTATCTCCTACCATCCTCCCTTTCATGTCTTCTCCTCCAGCCATACTGTGTAGACACACCTCACATGTTCGTGAATGTTCTTCCTATGAATTGGATTCAGACTTAAATATCATCCATCTCAGTGGCTTTCAACTGAGGGTGTGCATTAGCATCATGAAGGGAGCATTAAAAAATGACCAATGCTTGGCCCCACCCTAGACCAATGAAATGAAAAATACCTGGCAATGATAGTCAGGCATGGAGATGATTTTAAAAGTTCTCCAGAGGATTCTAAAGTGCAACCTGAGATTAGAAGTACTGAACCTCATTAGCCTTTTTATGTCAGGGACTCGAATCCTCTCCTCCCATTCAGAGGTCTAACTGCTCCAACACTGGCCTCCTGTTTTCACCAGGAGACGCCTACAGAATCATCAGCCTCTCCCTCTTGCTTTCTTTCAGTAAGTGGGACTCAAGGCTCCTTTGCTCCTTAACTCTCAGAATCACAGAAGGTAGGGATAAGAATGGACGTGAGATATTTAACGAGGAGGTCCTCAGGGAGGCAAAGTAGATTGGAACCCAAATTTTCTAGTGCTGTTGCCGTTACGGTCTTAGTTGCCTGATTTATTTCCTCTTCTTTTATCTGTGCTGAGTGAGTCTGAAGAATTGAGAATTGGGAGGATTCTCGACTTTTTTAGTGTGCTTGCAACAGTTCTCATTCAATAAATCTCTTCCTCTAAAAGTTCCTCCGTTGAGTTAACTTTTCTTTCCCCAGTGATCTGGGGGTGGAGGCTGAAGTGTCAGACTAGTGTTCTCGCTTTTATATGCAAATAAATCACTTGATTATATTTTTTTGTCCTTATGTTATCATGAATATTTCAAATGAATTTTATATGGTTCATATTTATGGTTTGGGAGCTGTTTCACATTTTGGCTCATTGCCGTCTCATCTGCATATACCATATCTCAGCTGATGTTGATTGGTCCGTTTACATATTCATCATGCTCCTATTTTCAAAGATATTTTGTTATAAACTGGCTTTTCTTCCCTCTCCAGTGTTATAATAGCACGTAGATGTGTTTTTAAATTGCACTCATTTCCATACATAATTTTTCTGGTTACCGTAAATCACTGCATTGTCACCTACTCCCCCCACCCTGTTTAGTGTAATCTTCACACTTTATACCAAGCTGACATATGGCTCTGAAGTAATTAAAGACAATGTAAACAGTTTACAGTGCACTTTGCAAAGCCGCTTCACCTGGTAGAGAGTTTAATGATTTCCTTTTCCCCCAGCAAGTCCCAAGGCAGTGAAGAGGAGGGAGGTTTGAGATGGTGATGCTGACTAAAGCTGAGGTGTGGACAGTGGTCATTTCATTTCTAATGGAGAAGCTCCTCCTCTACATTCTACCAAAACGACTCCTTTCCCTTTTGACTTCTTACAGAAGCAGAGGGGCCTGGGTTAAGCTAGGTTAATGAAAGAAGAAGAATCATCAGCGTGGGTTGGGGAAGAATTACTGGATTCTTTCAATCATTCTAACAGGAGTAAAGGGGAAGAATCGAACTCATCAAATCCCCAACTACCCAAGCCACAGAGACCTTTCTCTTCTGGATGAGAACAGAATGAATTTTCTTTATAGACGTTAGTTCTCTGCCCAACTATCAGCATCTAGTTTCCACTTTTTTTCTTTTTTTCCAGAAATGGCCTCAGTTTTTGATTGTGAATTTCTCTCCGCCACTCCAAGTCCACATCATTGGCGTAGGTGTTTCCAGCTCTGAGAATAGAGCCCATTACCCATGCCACAGCCAATTCGAGCATCTCATTCCCTTATCTGCAGTAGTTGGTCCAGGGATGGTTGTGTGATCTAAGCAGGTCAGGCTAAATCTTAACACTTTTATAGGATCGAGCAAGAAAAAGGTCAGCTCTTTCCTTCTGAATCGAATCCAAGAAGAAGTGAAGGCAGGACCGCTGCTGTCATCCTGCTGCCAGAGGTGGGGCTGAGGACTGAAACTAACTTAATGCAAGGGAGACCTGAGAGAGGGAGAGAGGCCAAGTTCTAAGGACATTGAACCTGAATAGAGCTGTTTCTAAAGCCATTCTTCTCCTCTGACAGTCAACTTAAATGAACCATTAAATTCCCTTGTTTTCCTTAAGCCTATTTGAGGTTTATTTTCTTTTGCTTCTCACAATGGAAAGAGTCCTAACAAATACAGTGTTTGTATCACTTATTTTGTACATATTATCTTGTGCATTTTTGTCCTAGGTCATATTTTAAACTCTAACTATATAAGTGCCTAGATCATAGTGGATTCTCAGCCAGTGTTCATATGCCTAACAACTCCTACATTATTTATCATCATCATTCATATTATTTGGTATTTTCTCTTTATATCTGGATATTTTGTCTCTCCAACTAATTATTTTGTTCATTCATTTTTATTCATGAATTTATCAGTTATTTATTGTACACACCTGAATCTGTGTGAGGCGTCGTAGGTCCAATACTGAGTATAAGCAAATACACCTTGTGCTCATGGAACTTACTGTTCGATGGGGGAGTTAGAAATTATTCATTTATCACATAAACAGCTGTAAAATTGCTAAAATGATAGTCACCACATAGAAACTAGTGGTGATATGAGAGTGTAAGTTGTAGGGTGTTTTACTCTAATTGGGGAGGTCAGAAGGCTTTCCTGGGCAAGTGACACTGGTGTGGGAACCTGAAGGATTAGGAGGAGCCAAATAAATTAAAAGGACAGAGCAGAAAGGACGTTCTAGTCAGAAGGAACAGCAAGCGCAAAGCAAGGCCCATGCTGGGCAGCATAAGGCAGTAACTTCATGACCTGGAAAAGGGCTGGTAGGGCAAAGGAGAGAATGGGAGAGGCCTACTTTCCTTTGTGTGTTAAGAGCAGTGTAAGGCATGGAGTGTGTGTGTGTAGGGGGGCAGGAAAGGCGTGGAAGGTGGTGCGATCAGATGAATTTAGAAAATAACCCTCTGGTTGCTATATAGAGAATGGATGGGGTGAGGAGACAGCCTGCTAGTGGAGGGGCAGCATGAGTAGTAGACTGTGGCAGTTATCCAGGGACAGAATGTGGTAGCTGGAGGAGATACGTGGACAGATTAGAGGCCTAGCAAGGAGATTAAAATAACAGGACTTGGTGTTGTACTTTAATACAAAGTTAAGTTATAGTCTGACCTTGCCCTTAAAGAATTATTGGGGGATCTGGCAAAACCTGTAAATTCTGAATACAATCTGATAAACATGCTATTAATACCGTGAACACAGATTATGGTTTGGCAGCACTGGCAGAGTTCTGGAAAGACTCTACAGAGGAGTAAACATTTGATGTGACTCCTGGAGGACAAGCAGGTTTCTACCAAGTGGAATTTTAGGCAGAGGGATAGCACCTACGTAAGACCAGCATGAAAGGATATTTTGGTCATTTCTTTATTCATCCATTCACTTGCAACTATTCTTTTGATCCCTCTATGTGCCAACCATTGTCCAAAGAATCAGCCGTCACATTCTAAATAAGCAATACAACGTCTGGTCGTGATAGTGCTTGGGAGAAGGCAAATTTTTCTACCTGGTGAAAGTGTGGGGTACGCTGCATATGGTGGGAGAGAAAAGGTTTTGATTTTTGTGCCAGGGACTTAAGATTGCAACCTATAGCACTGAGTATCCCGAGAGGTTCTTCTGCAGTGCAGGTCTGGCAGCAGAGTGACAGGGAGATTGCAGCTGAGACAGGTGTGGCAGCCTCATGCAGCAGGCTGTGCAAGTGACTTTGAACCTAATAGCAACAGGAGTGAGATGAGAGCCGGATTCCGGACATAGCTTTGAAGGGGAGTCAATAGGACTGGAAGAACACCTGCGTATAAGGGAGAGAGAAGGCGCGGGAGTCAAGGGGACTGAATTTCCTTGCTTGGCGTCTGGACAGATGGTGATGTTATTCACTGGGCAATACGGGAAGATGAGAAATTTAAGGATAAAGATAACAAGTTTGTCTGACTATATTGAATCTGAGGCACTTGCAGTTTCCTTAGGTGTAAATATCTAGAAGTCTCTCCATTTCAAAACAAGAATTATGGTCTCAGAAGAGAGGTGGGGGTTGCAGACGAAGGTTTAGGAGCCCTGGTAGTATGACATTATTTGATGAATAATGATTTGGAGATGTAATTATAAAAAAAGAAAATGGCCAAAAATGGAGCACTAAACTTTTGAGGGGCAGCTAAGGAAGAAGAAAGATGCGCAGAACCAGTTATGGAGTAGTCTGGAAGGTTACGAGGCAGGCAGGAGGTGTGGTGTCACTGAATTTAGAAAGGGAAAGAGTATTGAGAAGAATGGTATGAACAGTCCGGGAAATCAAAAAGTACGTATAGGTTAAGTCCTGAGAACACAAAGTAGAAGTCTTTAGATCTGGAAGTTAGGGCGCTGTTGGGACCTTTAATAGAATAATTTAATAGTGTTAGAGAATTTGTGGCCAAATAACAAGTGGGCAGGCTGAGGAGTGATTGAACAAAAAGGATGGGGAGGTGGTGAAAGCAGGCTGCTGTTTCAAAAGGGTGGTAGTGATGAAGAAGAGAGAGGAAGGTAGCAGGGAGAGAAGGCAGAATTTACACAGAAAGCTTTCTTTCTCCTTTGTAATAAGGATAGGTGAAACTTGGCCACATGTGCAGAATGAGTGAAAAGGATTTTGTGATTTGTGGAGAGTAGGATATTGAAGAGAAAGCCAATGTTTATTAAGTTCAGGAAACTGGTTGAAAGCTGGAGGAAGAACATAAATAAGAAGGATAGATCTGGAAAGGAGATGAGAACACATAGGTGACCAAGAATAGAAAGTGAGACAATGGATGAAGGTGAGCAGAGAGACGGAATGGTACAAACAGTCTGTTCAAGTTCAATTTGGTGCTGGGCCCTTTGCTAGGGAATGTTTTTGAAGTCTTAGGACATAAAAAGTGTTGAAAAAATAAGATTAATTTTGTTTTCAGCGTCTGAGTCCATATGGGCTGATTAGTAAGGACATGAGGTAGAAATGGACAAGCTGTGTCTGGGGAAGTTGAGTTTCTGAGCTAGCTGATCTGTCTCTGGGATTACTGCTATGTCAGCTCAGCTCAACCATTTATATCCCCATAGGAAGGTCTCGGCTGAGGCTGAGCACCCAGTGAGGGGTCAGTCGCACTTGCTGGATTGAATTACATTAAGGTGGATTATCTGTGATGTCTGGCATTCCTGTCTTTAGAATAATTTCTATGCAATTACAGGGCTCTTGGGGAACAAGACATATCTACTAGTCATCTAGTCTATGTTAATTCCAGGCAGGGCAATGGCTAATCTGTCCAGGAATACACCTTGAACCAAAAGCTCTCCAGCTCTATTACTTCCCTCATTCCTTGGTGAGCTCTGCTCTGATGACTCTCCCAATTTGTCTGGGTGTTGAATGTCTTCAAGAAGGCAAACCCTAAAGACAGAAGGTCTTAAACTGGGCTCTCATCCAACTGGAGAATGCTTGCACTGAGAAATCAGAGATCACATAAGCCATCTCCTTTCAAAACTCCTCTTTTAATACACGGATGAGGAAACCAAGGCCCTGAGAGAGAGGTGATTTAGTCAATTACACAGTAAGTTTACATGAAAAGTAACACTCAGACCCAGGATTCGGACCACCGTCCTCTAAGCAGTGGGCTTAATTGCTGAAACACATTGCCACTCTGTCTGTTTTGTATTTCTTTAATGGATTTCTTTCTTGCTTCCACAGACCTCAGCAAATACTCTTCTTAAAGGAAGGTGAAAGAACCAAGGGGAAAAATTGAGTGGGTTCAAGAAGAAGTGCACGTAACCTGGGGGGTTACTTTCTTCTTATAAAGGAAAAATCATTTCCTTTTGTGTAATCATTTATCTGTTGCTGTATTTCTTGGCATTTAAGTCCTGAATTCTGGCTGCCATTGTAGTAAAGAACACAGTTTAAAGGTCGGGAGACGGGATCCAGAGCCTTCAAAGGCAGGGCGGGTTACCTTAAGTATGGGAGAATTTGCTAGTTTTTACTACTGTGCCCTACTTGGAGAAAACCCTATTTGGGGAAACCCCTACATCAAACTAGCCCAATAAGAGGTGAATATTTGCATTAACAAAGGAGTCTTCTCTTTCCAAAGGAAATCTCCCTTAGTACTGTAAACTTTCCTAATACTTTTAAATGTTTATGGATGAATTACCACCTGTTAGCATGGCTTGAGAGCAAGAGAGAATCTCTAAAACCCAAATGTTAGATCCTCCTGTCAATTAAAAATTAATCAGAAGTAATAGAAAGTACTCCTTAAAAAGAATAAATGTCAGCAGAGAAAATCGGCTTTGGTTTATAAAAATTTCACTCATGGGTGCTTTGGGAGCAGCACCTTACATAAAAAGTGAGGATTGTGTGGACGGACCTTATGCTCGTTTCAACGGCCACACTCTGAAAGATTCTACACTACTGTTTAGGAAATATGGTAAAGAAATAAAATGGGAGGAGGTGCAAAAAGTTTGCTTGGGGTGTCACTGTGGCTTCTAAGCACAGAGTATCATGCCACATGTGATCTGAGGTTGCTGCCCATAGCCCATTTGAGCATTATCAGGTACATACATTTTCTCCAGGTCCCCAAATCCTGAAAATGCTCCTTTTGGGATGACTCGAAGCTTGGTGAGGACAAACCTCCTGAAAAGAGAGTGGAGATAAAATATCACAACCTATCTATTCATTGCTAAGTCATTGAGTGCCTAATATATAATATCAGCTAACAGCCAACATATACTAAGTGCTTGCCATTTAGTAAAGGTTGAAATTGCTTTAACATGGTCTCTCTTCATCATCATCACAGAGCGGTGATGTTGGCACTATTGTTATCCTCATTTTACAAAAGAGGAAACTGAAGTTTGGGGAGGTTAAAAAACTCACCCAGAGTCACACACAGCTGATACATGGCAGAGCTGGGATATGAACCTTTCTTGCCTCCTGTTGCCTCCTGTAGCTCTGGGTGAGTCCTCCCTTTCTTACTCTACTCCAACCTCCAATACCTATTCCCTTATTGTCATTCTTAGCTGACACTGCTCCCTATTTCAAAGAGAAACCAATAGAAGAGAACTTCCTTGTACTCTCACATGTCTCCCAGGCATCAACCCACTTGCATCTGTCCTTATACACCCGCCTTCCCTCCTGTAACCATGGGTGAACTGTCCAGGTCCTGGCTATGAACAGCCCCTCCACTCCACACTAGATCTCTTTCTCTCTCTTCTAGTCAAGGTAACCTCTACAGCAGTTTCCCCCTTTATTTCATACATTTCTTTCACCTAGTTTTGCTTCTCTACTGGATTCTGCCCAATATAAAAACATGCCATAATTTCTCCCATCTCAAAAGTCTTCTCTTAACCTCAAACAACTTCAGTTTTTGCCATTTTCTTCTGCTTGAAATATTTCTCACATCTGCCTCAAAATTCCTTCCAAGGCTCCTCAGCTCAGTCAGAGAAAAACTCAACTTGTATACAATGGCCTATGGGCCCTACGGGATCTTCCCACTCTCCCTTTCATAGACCCTCTTGACCTCAATTTTGCCAACTCTCCCCTTTGTTCATCTTGTTCTGATCACAGCACTCTCTTGCTAGTTCCTGGACACACCAAGTTCCTTCTTGCCTAATGTTTCTGCATTTTCAGTTCTCTCTGCCTGGAACATTCCTTTCCCAGATATCCTCCTTGCTTGCTCCTTCAGCTCATTGTTTGCTCAAATGTCACTTTCTCAGTGAGGCTTTCCATAACCACCCTATTGAAAATGAAAATCTCCCCAACTTGGCCCTTGGCCTCCTTTCCTGCTTAAATTTTTATTCATAGCACTTCTGATATGTTACACATTCTATGTATTTATCTATTTCTGTGTTTATGTATTTGTGTCTCTTTTGTAACTAGAATGCTAGTAAGAATATATGAGAAATCTCCAGGTACCCAAAGTAAAGCAACTGAAGGCCAAGTGGAACCCTGAGCAGTGAATGCAAACCAGAATTCTAAGTGGGTAAACTGAATCCAAAGTATACAGGGAGGGGGGCAGTTTCTGGACTTCATAGCCAAGGGATTTGTGTTTTGATGGCAAACTAAGACATGGAAGATGGAATTCAAAAAGCCACTTCTATCTCTCTGTGCATCTCTCTATCTATATCATATACATTCTAGAAAGAAAGTACAGAAAATGGAGGACAGGCAATTTTCTATGAAATAACATATGGAAATTTGCCATAGTTTATGAAAGACATAAATCCTCAGATTCAGAAATCTTAATAAGTCCAATGATGAGAAACAAAAATCAATCCACTGCCAAAAACCTTAGTTAAAACTGCAAAGCCATAAAAGAAAATATTTTAAATGAAAACAGAAAAAGGCATATTATCTTCAAATAAAAAATAACTATAAAAGTTTGTTAAAAATATGTTCAAAATTGTTAGAGAAAGTAATTGCCAATTTAGAATCCTAAACCAAGAATTAATCATTCAAATATGAGGGTAAAATAAAGACACATTTAGACAAATTTAATTAGCCACTAACAACAAAGTTTTAGCTAATGAATTCCTTTAGAGAATAAGAAAATTTAATCTAGTAGGAAGGCACAAAAAACAAGATGAAGTAGTGAACAGAGAAATTAGTGTTCTTTATGAATAGGTGGGTTTTCACTATGGTTGGAAAACTCACCTATTCAGCAATGAATGCTAAAAAGATATTGTCTAAGAACTAGGTCACAAAGCAAATTGGTATCAAACAAATAATTTTCTTTGACAATGTCACAATTAAATTACTGAGAAATCCATAATAAAAGATAACTAACTCCCCCCAATTCCCAAGATATGTTCACCCAATTGGAAAGCCTAAACCAACACAACCCAAAACAAACAAAAAACATCCTTTTAAGTCATATGGATCAAAAAAGAAATTGTAATAATAATTAGGCTTATAAATAATAATAAAAGGCTTACCCCAAATAGAAAGGTGTTTACTACCACAAATGCACCAGCAGAGGATCAACTCATTGAACACCATGAAGAACTACAGTAACATGGTAGAACAGAAAGAAAATGACAACTGTCCAGAAACCAAACGAGGTCACAGGAGATTGTGATCTAACTGACAGACAGTTAAAAACAGCTGCCCTGAAGAAACTCAGTGAGTTACAAGAAAACTCAGAGAGTTCAATGAGCTCAGGAATGCAATTAATGAACAGAAGGAATACTTCACCAAAGGGATTAAAACTCTAAAAGAAAAATAAAACCCCTAGAAATTCTGGAGATGAAGAACACAATGAGATGGAAAATAGCATTGGAAACAGAATAGACTGTTTGGAAGAGAGAATTAGCAAGCTCAAAGATAGAAGTCTAGAAATGATTCAGGTGGAAAAGGAGAGAGGACTAAGATTTTTAAAAAATGAAGAAATTCTACAAGAAACATTTGACTCAGTTAGGAAAAGCAACATAAGAATGATGGGTATCCCAGAAGGAGAAAGGAGCAGAGAACTTATTTAAAGAAATAATAGCTGAGAACACCTCAAATCTGGAGAAGGAACTGGATCTACAAGCACATGAAGCTAATAAAACTCCTAATTATCTCAATGGAAAAAGACCATCTCTGAGCCAAATTATATTAAAACTGTCAAAAGTCAATAACAAAGAATATTAAGAGTCGCCAGAGAGAAGAAAATAACTTACAAAGGAACACCCATCAGGCTCTCAGTGGATTTCTTAGCAGAGACTCTACAGGCTAGGAGAGAGTCAAATGATATATTTAAAATTTTGAAAGACAAGAACTATCCTCCAAGAATGCTCTATGCAGCAAAGTTATCCTTCAGATATGAAAGAGAAATGAGGGCTTTCCCATACAAACTAAAGCTGAGGGATTTCATCACCATTAGACTTGCCTTACAAGAAATGTTGAAAAGAGCCCTCCTACCTGAGACAAAAAGGAAAAGGTATACTTTGAACGAGGTGATAAATAGATAGATGGAATTAGAAAACTGAAACTCTATATCAGAATGGGTTAACAAACAATTATAACATAGAGGCTAAAGTGAAAGAAAGCATCAAAAATAACTATAACCACTTCAATTAAGTAACAAACTTACAATACAAAGAAGGATAATTTGTGACAACAAAACCATATAAGCAGAAGAGGAAAAGGATAGTAACTGCATAGGGTAATGGTGATAAGATGCTATCAGAAGAAAAAGGACTATCCCATCTATGAGATCTTTTATGTAAACATCATGGTAACCACAAAACAAAAAATCAGAGCAGAGTCATATAACATAAAAAAAATATAAACTAGAAAAACATCACAGAAAACCACCAATCTGAAATGGCAGATGGAAATACAAGGAAAAAGAAATAATGGAAATATAGAACAACCAGGAAACAAATGATAAAATGGCAGTATTAAGCTGTTATATACCAATACTCGCTCTAAATGTAAATGGATTGAATTCATCAATCAAAAGACACAAAGTGGCTGGATGGATTAAAAAACAAGACCCAACCATATGCTGCCACCAGATGACTCATCTCAGCTCTAAAGACAAACATAGGCTCAGAGTGAAGGGATGGAAGATGATACTCCACACAAATGGCAACCAAAAGAAAGTTAGTGTAGCCATACCTATATCAGACAAAATAAACTTCAAGCCAAAAAAGATAAGAGACAAAGATGGACATTACATAATGATAAAGGGGCATTCCACCAAGCAAATGTAACAGTTATTAATATTTATTCACCTAACATAAGAACACCAAAGTATATGAGGCAACTATTAACAGACCTAAAGGGAGAAATTGACCACAACACAATAATAGTAGGGGACTTTAACAACCCACCTACATCAATGGATAGATTATCCACACAGAAAGTCAAGAAGGAAACAGTGGCCTTAAATGAAACACTAGATCAGATGGACTTAATAGATATAAACAGGACATTCTATCCAAAAGCAGTGGAATTAACATTCTTCTCAAGTGCACATGGAACATTCTCAAAGATAGACCATATGCTGGGAAACAAAACAAGTCTCAATAAATTTAAGAAGATTGAAATCATGTCAACTATCTTTTCCAACCACAATGTTATGAAACTAGAAATCAATTACAAGCAGAAAGCTAGAAAAGTCACAAATATGTTGAAACTAAACAAATTACTGAACAACTCTTGGAACAATGAAGATCAAAGGAGAAATCAAAAAATGCCTGGAGACAAATGAAAATGAAAATACAACATATCAAAACTTGTGGGATGCAGCAAAAGTGGTACTAAGAGGGAAGTATACAATAATACAGGTCTACCTCAAAAAAATAAGAAAAATCTCAAGTCTAACACTATACCTAAAAGAACTAGAAGAACAAATTAAGCTCAAAGTCAATAGAAGGAGGGAAATAATAAAAATCAGAGCAGACATAAATGAAATAGAGACTAAAAAACAATGAAAAGGATTGATGAAACTAAGAGCTGGTTCTTTGAAAAGATAAAATTGACAAACCCTTGGCTAGATTCACTAAGAAAAAAAGAGAGAAGACTCAAATAAATAAAATCAGAAATGAAAGAGGATACATTATGACAGATACCATAGAAATACAAATGATTATAAGAGAATACTATGAAAAGCTATATGCCAATTAATTTATAACCTAGAAGACATGGATAAATTCCTACATTCATACAACCTCCCAAAACTGAATCAAGAAGAAATAGAGAATCTGAATAGAACAATCACAAGTAAAGAGATTGCAAATTTAATAAAAAACCTCCCCCAAAACAGAAGTCCAAGACCACATGGCTCGTCTGGTGAATGCTACCAAACTTTCAGACAAGATTTAATACCTATCCTTTTAAAACTCTTCCAAAAAATTGAAGAGGACAAGATATTTCCTAACTCATTTTATGAGGACAACATTACCCTGATACCAAAAGCAGACAAGAACAACATATAAAAGGAAAATTACAGGCCAATATCACTGATGAACATGGATGCAAAAATCCTCAACAAAATATTAGTAAATCAAACTAAAAGGATCATGCACTATGATCAAGTGGGATTTATTCCAGAGATGTAGAGATGGTTCAACATCTGCAAATCAATCAATGTGGTACACCATGTTAAGAAAACAAAGAATAAAAATCACATGATTATCTCAACAGATGCAGAAAAAACATTTGCCGAGATCCAACATCCCATTTGTGATAAAAACTCTCAATAAAATGTGTATAGAAGGAAAGTACCTCAACATAATAAAGGCCATACATGACAAACCCACAGCCAACACCATACTCAATGGTGAAAAATGGAAAGCTTTCCTCTAAGAACAGGAGCAAGACAAGGATACTCACTCTCACCACTCTTAGTCAACACAGAACAGCAAATCCTAACCAGAGCGATTAGGCAAGAAAAAGAAATGAAAGTTATCCAAATTGGAAAAGAAGAAATAAAACTGTCACTATTTGCAGGTGACATGATTTTGTATATAGAAAACCCTAAAGAATCCACCAAAAAACTATTAGAGATAATTAATAAATGTAGTAAAATTGCAGGGTACAAAATCAACATACAAAAATCAGTTGAATTTCTGTATACTAGCAATGAACTAGCTGAAAGAGAAATTGAGAATACAATCCCATTATAATTGTAACAGAAAGAATGAAATACCTAAGAATAAGTTTAACCGAGGAGGTGAAAGACCTATACACTGAAAACTATATGATGTTGTTGAAAGAAATTGAAGAAGACATAAAGAAATGGAAAGATAGTCTTTGCTCTTGGATTGGAAGAATAAACATAGTTAAAAATGTCTATATTACCTAAAGCAATCTAGAGATTCAGTGCAATCCCAATCAGAACCCCAGTGACATTCTGCATGGAAATAGAACAAAGAATTCTGAAATTTATATGGAACAACCAAAGACCCTAAATAGCCAAAGGAATCCTGAGAAAAAAGAGCAAAGCTGGAGGTATCACACTCCCTGATTTTAGAACGTACTACAAACCTATAGTAATCAAAACAGCATGGTACTGGTATAAAAACAGACACACAGATCAATAGAACAGAATTGAGAATCCAGAAATAAACCCTCATATCTATGGTCAGCTAGTTTTCAACAAAGGAGTCAAAAACATACAACAGAGAAAGGAAAATCTTCAAAAAAATAATGCTGGGAAAACTGGACAGCCACATGCAAAAGAATAAAAGAAGACCATTATCTTACACCATACACAAAAATTAACTCAAATGGATTAAAGACTTGAGTGTAAGACCTGAAACCATAAAATTCCATACACAAAAATTAACTCAAATCGATTAAAGACTTGAGTGTAAGACCTGAAACCATAAATTCTTGGAAGAATACACAGGCAGTATGCTCTTTGACATTGGTCTTAGCAGCATATTTTTGAATATCGTGTCTTCTCAAGTGAGGGAAACAAAAGAAAAAATAAACAAATGGACTACATCAAACTAAAAATCTTCTGCACAGCAAAGGAAACCATCAACAAAATGAAGAGACAACCCACCAACTGGGAGAAAATATTTGAAAATCATATACTCAATAAGGGGTTAATATCCAAAATACATAGAGAACTCATATCCTCAATAATACAAAAATGAACAACGTGATCAAAAAATAGGCAGAGGATATGAACAGGCATTTTTCCAAAGAAGATATATAGATGGTCAATAGGCACATGCAAAGATATTCAATATTACTAATTCTTAGGGAAATACAAATCAAAATTATGAGATATCACCACACACCTATCAAATGGCTATAATTAACAACACAAGAAATAACAAGTGTTGGAGAGGAGGTGGAGAAAAGGAAACCCTCATGCACTGCTGGTGGGAATGCAAACTGGAACAGCCACTATGGAAAACAGTATGGAGATTTCTCAAAAAATTAAAAATAGAAATACCATATGATTCAGCTATTCCACTACTGGGTATTTATCCAAAGAATGTGAAAACACTAATTCAAAAAAGATATATGCACTCCTATGTTCATTGCAGCATTATTCACAATAGCCAAGACTTAGAAACAACCTAAGTGCCCATCAATGGATGAATGGATATAGAAGATGTGGTGTGTATATATATATATATATATACACACACACACAATGAAATACTACTCAGCCATAAAAAAGACAAAATCGTGCCATTTGAGACAACATGGATGGCCTTGAGGGTATTATGCTAAGTGAAATAAGTCAGGTGGAGAAAGATAATTACCATAAGATTTCACTTATTTGGAAGATAAACAAATAAACACATAGATATGGAGAACAGATTGGTGATTACCAGAAAGGAAGGGAGTGAGGGGAGGGAGAAAGGAGTAAAGGGTACGTATGTATAGTGACAGATAGAAACTAGACTTTTGGTGGGGAGCATGCAATCTATACAGAAGTCGAAATATAATGATATGCACCTGAAATTTACATAATGTTATAAACCAGTGTCACCTCAATAAAATAAAACACATTGCAAAATTTAAGCATGTCTTGAGAGAAGAAACCTAAAGAGAAAAAAAAACCTAATAAAGATAAGAGTAGAAATGAATTAAAAATAACAATAGAGAGGATCAACAAAATCAGAACCTAATTCTTTGGGAAGATTAATAGAATAAAAAGAAAAATTGTCATTTTGAGCAAGAAAAAGAAAAAAACCAATAAGACGATGAGAGACATGAAAAATGGCATTTAACTACAGATAGAATGGTTTTTTTTTTTTTTTGAGGAAGATTAGTCCTGAGCTAACATCTGCCGCCAGCCCCTCTTTTTGCTGAGGAAGACTGGCCCTGAGCTAACATCCATGCCCATCTTCCTCTATTTTATACGTGGGATGCCTACCACAGCATGGCTTGCCAAGCGGTGCCATGTCCACACCCAGGATCTGAACCGGCAAACTCCACGCCGCCAAAGCGGAATGTGCGTACTTAACTGCTGCACCACCGGGCTGGCCCCACAGATAGAATGTTAAATTAGAGAACCCTAAGAATAATTTTATAATGTTAGATTTGAAAAATAAGACAACATGGATAATTTTCCTAGAAATATACACTTATCAAAACTGACTCATGAAGATATAGAAAAATAAAATATATCTATAACCATTAACAAATTGGGTTGGTAGTTTAAAAGGTATCCACCAGCAAACAAGGCCAGCATGATATGATTTTAGAAGGAAATTCTACCTCCTTCAAGTAATAGAGAATCTCAATCTTATACAAACTCTCCAGAGACTAGCAAAAAAGGGAATGCTCTTCAACCCATTTTGTGTGGCTAGTGTAACATTGGTAATAAAACCAGACAGGGACAATGAGTGAATGAAAAGATTTAGGCCAACCTTATTAATGTAAATGGAAAAATATGAAATAATAGAGTGACAATGTATATCCAATGGAGTCTAAACAAATAATGCATCATTACCAGTTGGGGCTTTTCTAGAATTCAAGGGTTGCAAAATCTTAGAAAACTCTATTAAGGAAAATTTCCACAGTAAGGAATTAAAAGAGAAAAAACACAAAATTTTCTTAATAGGTATAGAAAATATATTTGGTAACAATCAAAACCCATTCATGATAAAAACCTTTTGAGGAACAAGGAAAAGGAGGAATGTTCTTAACCTAAGAGGGGTAAATGTATCAACCACTACAATAAAAGTCATACTCAATGGTGAAATATTGGATTCCATCTAAAATTAGGAATGAGGCAAGGATGCCTGTCATTACCTCTTCTTTTCAATATTGTGCTAGGTGCCTAGCCTACACAGTGAGAGAAGAAGAAAATGTATCAGGATTATTGATTAAAAAAACCTGTCATTATCTATAGATAACACTGTCTGTACAAACAAAATCTATTTTTTAATCTAAGAGATCACTGTTAGAACTAACAAGAAATTCTAGCAAGGTAGCTGGCTGTATAATCAGTGCACAAAAATAATTTGCATTCTTATTTTAAAGTATGTAAATTACAATGGCCACAAAATTTATACAATGTAAGGCATTAAGGAAAAAAAGACAGGGATTTATGGAGCATAATCAAATACTTAATTAAAAGACAGGAATTTAAAAAACCCGGAGTAAACAGAAATAGCATATTATAAATGTGAAGTCTCAATATTGTGAAGATATCTGTTTTAAGCCACATTAATATATAAATTAAATGCAAAATCCATCTAAAGCACGATATTTCTTTTTGTTTCTTGTGGTGTGTTTATGGAAATTGACTAGCTGATTAGTATTCATAAGGAAGAGCAAGTTTTGAAGAATAGACAAAACAATTTTGAAGAAGTAAAACAAGACTGGGGAAATTACATGCCAGGTAATATGATTTTTATAACATTATAGTGATTAAAATGCTGTGATATTGACAGGGATTGAAAAATAGACCAATGGAAGAGAATAAAGGGCACAGAAATGGGTCATAAACAAAAGGAAGTGACAAATCACATGATACCATTAAAAATCAATGGAGGAAGATTGGATTAATCAATAAAGGATGCTATTGATTATCCTTGTGGAAAGAAATAACATAAGGCCTTTGCTTATTACCATATTAAAATCTCAATGCCAGCCTTACTAAAAATCTAAATTAGAAAAATCAAAAACATTAAAACTTTTAAATAAAATATAATATTTTGTTCAGAAGACTTTTTTTAAAAAGGACACAAAAAACTACATACCAAAATTGGAAAGTAAATTTCCCATAAGTTTGACTATATTAAACTTAAAATTTCTGTAAAACAAAGATACATAAAGTAATTGAGAAGATAAGATATAGACTGAGGAAAGATATTTACAATACATACAACAAAGTGTTAGCATCCAGAATATAAAGAACTTTAAAAAATAATAAGAAAAATACAAATAACCCTGTGGAAAAATTGGCAAAAGAAATGAACAGGCAATTTATATAGGAGAAAATGCAAATGGCCAGTAAACTTATGAAAAGATCCTCAGATTCACTAGTAATCAGCAAGATGCAAATTGAAACAATGATTAGATACCATTACATGCCGTCTTACTGGCAAACATTAAAAAGAAAACCTCATAATATCAGTGCTAGTGAGGCAATGGAACAATAGGACATTTTTCAACACTCTTGATGGAAGCTACTTTCAATAGCCGTTTGGCAATATGTATTGAAGTTGAAGATACAAATGCCTTTGGATCCAGTTACTGCATATATCTCTGCCGCATGTGTACCTGGAGACAGGGAAAGAATTAATCACCTCAACATCATTTGTAATAGTGAGAAAAAAAAAGGAAGCAAATACCCATAAACAAGAGAATGAATAAATATTAATAAACTGTGGTACATTGACACAATGCCAAATTAGAAAGCAGTGAAAAGGAACGAACTGAGTAGAGTTGCATGCAACAATCTGGATAAATCTCCAAAGAATAATGTTGAGCAAGAAAAAAAATTGGTGAAATATTTGTACAATATGTACAGTATGATTTGATTTTTAGAAAGGTTAATGACATGCGAAATAAAACAGCATACTGTTTTGTATGACTCATGCCTTTTGTATTTTTGATGCTTTGACATCTTGGGGCTTTGCTGACTAGCTAATTCCTAGAGATGGCAACCAACTGGACTATGAGTGTGCCTTCCATATGCAAACCAACCAATCCAGACTCCCTGTCCCTTAGCCACCTACCTTGTGGAGCCCTTACACTCTGGGCCACTATTCTTCTGCCCTAATTAACCCAGGGCAGTTGAAGTTATTCAAATTAGCCAAACTTAAACCTGTTTACTCTGTTTTGCCTGTTCCTTCCCATGGAAGCCACATCAAGGCTCTTGGCACATTTTTCTCCAGCTCCCTCTGCCCCCCCCGACTGACTGGTGCTTCCTCATGTAACCCCCATGGTGTGATGCACCCCTTTCTCTTGGGATCTCTGCATATACAAACTAGCTTAAGAGCAGTTGTCTACTGATCTATTGGCTTCATTATACCTGAATTATAATAAAGCCTACATTTTAAAACATGTTTAGTTGTGTGTATATATTTATCAAAAGGAAAATTCTGAGAATAATCAACACCAAAATTGGCATAGTATTTACCCCTGTGACAAGAGGGAATGGAGTAGTACACAACTATATCTAAAATATTTTCTACTTTTAAAAAATGTCTGAACAATTCTGACCCAACATTAAGATTTGGCAATGCTGAGTGTTGTTTTATGGGTGTTTATTATTCTATATACTTCATGCTTGAAATATTTCATAATTAATTTTTCAAGATTGAAATTCTCACTAGATTATATCCCAAGCATCATTTATTTGTTTGTTTTTAAACAGAGATATTTAAAAGTATCATCGTACCCTTTTTGTCAGATGGCATCTTTATTCCACTCTGTAAGGGGGCAGAAAGTGCCTGAATAATTTCTGTAAAGATGCAGAATCCATCAAGTTGGCTCTGAGAAGAAAATTTTCTTCACTATGTTGCATGTTACTTAATATCTCGTGTGTGATAAATGGGGTAGATGGGATTTACTTTTTTCTTCCCTGAAATTGGGAAGCTTTAGCATCCCTTGAAGTCTGTCTCTGTTAGAAGCAATTCGCATCTTAAGCAGTCCACTCACCCTTGGCCAAATTTGATTTCCCTTTTTGGCTTAAAGGAGAACAGTTGAAAAGATCCCATAAAAAGCTTTCTGGAAGCCTGGAAAACAGCCAATATTCTTTCTGAGAAAGCTGCCTTTTTTATGATGGCTTAGTGTAAATGACACTGGGCTCTGTGTTCTTTGAATTTCACACAAGTTTAAAAATTAAAGTGAGAACAGCTTGGCAAAGGATATGCAAAAAGAAACTGATCATCTTCCTGACCTCAAAATGCCAAGAGTTTTTGTGCTTCACACTCTCTAGGTCAGACTCTTCCACTAATTAACTTTCTGGGAATGTGTTTAGGAAGACTGTCCAAACAGGACTGAGCTACGCAAGCAAGTCATCCAGAGAAAATAGAGTTTAAATCACTTGATTTGGCTATTGACCGTGACCCAGCAGGTGACCTCCCCGCTGTCAGAATCATTTGGGCATCTAATTAATTACATTTCTCATGTTGTTACACATGGATCTGAAAGCTGGTGGGGCAGGGAATAGCAGGAAGGAAGAGCTGGTGAGGTAGGAAGAGGTGGCTTCCATATGTAATTTGACTTTAAATTAAAGTTTTTAAAAAAACTTCTCCATATTTTGGCATAAATCTTAACTGCCAAGAGCAATATAATAGATGGAAGTGTTCCATACCTTAATGTGAGTTCAGCTAACATTAGCCCTTCACTCACCTTCAGGATGTATAAGCAAATGCCAAGGATTCATTCGGGGTTGCAAAGTCTCCCGTGAGGATTTCTTGGGATATAAGTGTCAGTGTTCTTTGTATCCCTCTTCCATGGTGTGGAGGGGGAACTGGTCTTTCACTTTAAGCCAAATGTGGGAGGTATTAGACCAAATGAAAGGAGTTGACATGTATTTCCTGCAATTTGGGGAGATATAAAGATTGGAACATGACTCAAGTCTGATCTCTAAAGGTAAGAAGTGGCCTGCTGCTTTGGGAGAGAGCTGCAGTTCCATAGACAAGTGTGGGCTTCCCATGAGCTGGACTGCTCATCCTGAGCAACATGGACTTGACTGTATAGTGAAGTGACCCCAAAAGAGAGCCTGTGGACTGGTGAAAGGCAGTGGGAGGAGGAAGTGCTCTGCAGGAATGACAGATGCAGGTCTCCATTGTGAGGAATCCTGAGGAGCCCACGTGAGCATTTGAATACCTGCCACACCAAGAGGGTCCAAAGCCAGATGGCCACTGTGCCATCTGTGTTAGATCCATTTCCTTTCCCTCCAATCTCTCTCCCTCCGAGGCCCCATCCAGGCAAGGCCAGAAAGAGCGGCGACTCAGGAGGAGGTGGAATAAGGAAGAGAGAAGAAACTCCCCCTGTCTCACTAGCTGTGCGTTTCTGAGTCTGAAGCAGGCCCAAGCAGTGGATTGGGAAGTTTTAAATAGGATGAGAGTAGAGCTTTAATTATAGATGACACTGGACTTTCATTAGATTTGTGAGCCTGGAACAGCTATGGTGCCAGCCCCAAATTTCATCTGGTGGGAAAAATGAGTCAACAGAGTAGATTTGCCTGGCAGTGGTAGTAAAGAAAGTTGCTTTCTGGTGTATCCTACCGAATCCATCTTGATCAATATGTTATGATTTCTGAGTTGGTGAAAACTTTCCCCGAGTCATCCTTTGTAATGCTTTATCTGTGAGAGGAAAAGTGTTATGAACTTTAATGGGAGAAGGAATGAAAAGGAATGAAAAGCATTCTTACTCCTATTTTCTCTCCTGTTATTTACTTCTTATTACATGGACCGTCGATGAGCAATTTAGGATAGAGAGGGAATTTGACTTTACCTTTTGGCACAGTTTGAGATTGCCAAGAAACATTTGCAAGTCAGGGTCCCAGCCATAGGGATTGTCTACCTAATACCAGAATGTATGGCTAAAGGAGGGGAGGTCCAGCTGTCTAGATTCAATTTCCATTAGACCATCTCTTCAGCTAAACTTCCAGATAAACTTTCTCATGTAGACATTGCCACAGGCAATGTGTCAACTCACCATGCCAGGATGTTTTGTATAGGAGAGAAAGTTTATATGTTCACAAGGTAGAAACTCATGAGACAGGCACCACTCCAAGCCCAGCTCCAGTGACTCCTCCCTGTCTCTTGAGTCTCCATGATTTCCCTTCAACAGCCTTTCTGGAGCGGTGATTCTTCACTTCTGTCATCTCCCAGTGAACAGGGCTTTCTGATACCTATCTTGAATCTGCTTTCCTTTTATTTCCATTTCCATTCCCTTATCTCAACATCTGTGCTGGGCTGATAAAAGGGATGTAGGCACTATTGCTAACTGTATGTCACTGCTGACTGTCTCCTCCTTTGGACAGCCTTTACATCAAGGTGCGGAGATTTTTTTCCGGACACCCCTCCCTTGTTTGCATCTACTGGTTATGGAATTATTCTCTACACCACATTTTATCACCTGTTTGGTTTTGTCTTCTTACTTGAGTCTGACAAATGATTTATAACCTATTTGTATGAAAACTAAGGATAAAGAAGCAACATGGCAAAGAGAAAAGATCACTAGAGTAAAAAATTGGAAATTTGGGCTCTATTCTGTCTCTGCTACAAGGTATGTAATTTACTGGGAAAAGTGAGGTCCCATCTGTACAATGAGGGAGTTAGACCAGTTGATCTCTAAGGGCCAGTAGATAAATTTTACAATGTGGTGATATAGTGGAATCCTCTTCAAGTGCTCTCCCATTTCAGTCATAATCCACATAAAGCAAAAGATAATTTTATGTTAGGTGCTCAACACAGAATAAAGCCCATCCTAGGGAATTACTAAATAATAGCTAGGCTTTCTTTCTCTCTAGTCAAGTCAAAATCATTTGATTCTACCTTTTCCTTCCCATCCCTCTGCTACTACCCAGGCCAGACCTTTATCCGCTCGTGTCTGCAGGCTTGACTGTGACCTACAACAGGTCATTCTCTCTCTTCTCTGCTGTCCAATCTGTCTCATTAACCGTGACTGAGTGATCCTCCTAACACTGTTTACCATGACACTCTCCTACTCAAAAGCAAGACAAAACAAAGGAAAAAAAGCCAACAAAGATTAGAAACACACAAAGCTCCTTTGATTTCTCATCATTGCCTCTAGGAATCTTAACTCATTTGTCATCCATTTGAGGCACTCCACAATCTGCCTCCACTCCCTTTTCATCAAAGTGTTCTGCTACTTCCTGCACATAAACTCAGATGAGCCAGGGCCTCAGCATAAATGAATGGCTTGTGTTGTATATGTACTGAAATCCCACGGTCTGTGTCCTATCTCCCTAGGTATATGGGATGGTTTCATACAGCAGGAACCATACTACTTGTCTGTATTACAAAGAGCCTAGTCAGTGCATATTTCAGGTATTAATACATATTAGTAGTTGGGGGATGGTGTTTATACTGGCAACAGCTCTAATTTTAAGGCATTTGAGTATCTCATATGCTAAATCATAGGATTTTTTTATCTTTAAAATTATTCCAACCATACAAATCAGTTTTGTCCAAAACAACATGTAGGGTATACATGAATGATGAAAAAGGAAATCTAGCTTTCTAAGAATTTGATACAGACGGTGAAGGATATAGAAAGGATTTCTTAAGATATGGGAGAGCAGTCGGTATAAAGTAAAAACTGCAAATTATTGGTCCATGAATGGAATCTAGCCCAAGAACATGTTTTGTTCAGCCCACACAGTATTTTGAAGAAATTTGCATTGGTTGCCAGCACTTCAAATTGTGAAAGTTCATCTAAAATTGCAGATTCATGGCTTCTTTTGAAGATTTAGAAGATATAGGAACACTGGGGCTACATTCCCACATAATTACGATTGGCTACAGATGAGTGATGGCTGACTTAGACGTGGCATAAGCTACTGGTTGGTCAGATTTCTTGCTGGTCTGTTCTGTCTTGTGCCTTAGGACTTTGAGTTTGGGATTTCTACTACCTGAAAAATGTAGTCTGAATGGGCTTGAACCCTTTAGAACTGAGTGGTTTTCAACCCTGGATGCATATTACATCACCTAGGGAAGTTTTTTTTACATACTATAAATGCCTGAACCTCACACCAAGGAGCGGGATGTGCAAACATCCTTATTTTAAGAGATCCCCAGATGATTCTCAAGCATAGTGAAGATCGAGAACACCTGCTTCAGAGGGATGGCACAAAGCACCAGCAGCAAGCTGCTGTGATCAGCAGTTAGGGAGTTGGCAACTCCCTATGGGATGATGGGAAAGGTTTTAACAAAGCTGCTCCTATCCAAAATCTCGCTCCTTTCAGCCCGTGGTTGAGGCATAATCTAAGGAATTCCTTATGATCTGGGAGGGTGGGAAACCCTAAATTAGCACTTGAATGTGATTAGAATAACAAGGCAAAGAAATAGGGTATGCACACATTCCGTTGGAAACCTCCTTCTTTGGTCAAGAGCTTAGTTTTTGGGAACTGGGGCTGGATAAGGGTGGAGAGAACTCTACCTCAGAAGATGTCTAGTGCAGTGAGTAAGAGTCGTGTATATCATAGTAAAGAAGGAGGGCGTTGAATGGAAGTGAGACAAGCCAGAGAGGGGAGTCCAGTGTAAAGGGTCAGAAGCAGATATTGAAAGGCAGAGTCAGAGAATGCCCACTCTTTTGACAAATATTTATTGTGTTTTATGTCTAATGTTGTTCTAGGCCCTGAAGACGGAGTGGTGAAAGAGACAAAGTGTCTGCCCTAATGAGCCTGTATGCTAGCCAGGGAAATAAGGAATGAGAAATGATTTGCAAGAAAGCAGTTATAGTCATGGGCAATTACTTGGAGTGAAAGGAGAGTCAGGCATGTATAAAGTAACAGGGCTAAAAAAGAAATATTCCTTTAAAAAATTACATACATGCATATATATAGATAGATGAATGGAGAGAGGAGGGAGGCAGGGAAGGAGGAAAAGAGAGAGAGGAGCTTACCATGTACAGTTATTCATTTACAAATTACTGAGCATATACAACATGGCACATATTACTTAAGGTTCTGGGAAAATCGGTGGTGAGCAAGATACATTTTCTGCTCTACCAATTTTAATTCTACTGTGAGAGATATAAATGTAATCTGACAATTATAGTACAGGGTATGTGGTGATGATGACAATGGTCAGATTTAGGGCTTGCTGTATCAGGCACTATACCAAATATGTCATTTGCATTATCTAATATAATTCTTAAAACCACCTTACAAAGTAGCTATACTTATGTCCACTTACAGATGAGGGCATTGAGTTAAGACTGGTTTGGTAACTTGGTCAAGGACACAGCTAGTAAGTGGCAGATCTGATTTTCAAACTCAGGTCTGGTCCCCAAAGCCCATGCTCGCATTATATATATACATATGAATTCATATATACATCACACAGAGGGATAAGAGAATGGGATCCAGGGTTGGTAAGGTTTTAATGGAGGCAAGTGGGATGAATGAGAGCAAAACAGATCTGGAGCTTAGACGCTTCTTTAAAACTCAGTGACAGGTAAACTAATTCAACGAGGAGACAGCAGTCATTTGAGATTGTGCTGGAAATTTGAGGAAAACACAAAGATGCCTCAAGAAGGTGAAAGGAGAAGTTTTACCAGAAATTCCTCTGAGGGCCAGTTTTATTAAATTAATTCAGAATTGGATTTTTGTTGCTCTAGATTCTGGGTCTTGGTCTAGATAGAATTCAAGGCTGCCCTTACTCTTACTCTGTCAGAGTGAATAGATAAAATTCCGCTGTAAGGACTCCCCAGGGTCTCAGACAGCATCTGATAAAATGGCAAAAATAATATGCCTCTAAAGCAGTTCTTTTGGTCCCCTTAGTTAGTGTCAGTATGATGTAACTGTGACTTTTATTGACAACATTTAGCTCAAGATGCAATAATGGAAGGCAACTGTCACATAAGGGTCAGTTTGGGGCTACTTCTGCTCAGATATAGGAGGATTAACTAGGATAAACTTCCTTCTAGATTCTGTGGGCTCCAGGTGACTGTGACAATCACTGAGAATAAACCACAAGAACACAGGAAAAGCAGATCACCGCTCTATGAACCAAAGATAAATTGAAGTCTTTCATAATGCACTTAAAATTAATTTCCGTTTTCTATTTAAAAGTTTCACACATTTAATCAGAAAGCATATGTGTGGAATAATTATCTTCTACTGACTGTGTAAAACGCAAATGTTGAATGTTCAAATCTGTTAGAGACAAGAACAAATGCATAAAACTATTTTTAAAAGATTCAGAGAAAAGTGAACAAAACGGTGCTCAGAATGCGACCCTGTATCCAAATTCACTCCTAAGATAATAAATATGTTATTAAAGGACTTGGAGAATGATTTATTTAATGTTTAAGGCAATAACCCAATGATATCTATACCTAATCCTTAAGACCAACATGTGTTTTGACAGAGGGAAAGATTCTCTGAAAAATTTAATTTCCTCTGTGGCGAGGAGAAGAAAGCATTATTTAGCATTGTTTCTTTCGAATATGGACCCGAGATTTTACCAGAAATCAAGATAAATACCTCTGCCTTGCATCTCAAGAACATAAAATAACATTAAGCCCACAATATGCTTCTCTAGATATTAACTGCCAGCACAGAGCAGATCCTGAATATCAATAGTTCACACACTGTAGGAGTAGCAAAGCATTATTTGTCTATAACACTTAATTGGTGGAAATAAATAGCAATGGTCAATATAAACACAAGGACTCTTTACTTCATTAAAAAATACTGAAATCTATCAGTGATAATTTCTAGAGTGACTGTGTGTAACAAAAAAATAACTTTGCAACAATGATATAATAGTACTGATACCTTGCATTTAATAAAGAGAGCCATGTCTTCAATTTCCAGAACACAGGAATATATTTCATGTTTCCCTAAGAATGAGATCTGTATCTTGACTTTTAACATTTCTCATTTTGAAAATCCTCTTTGATCTAAGACATAAATGTTCCTGTTAACCAGGGTCTTTGCACTCATTTAAGGCTAAAAGATGGTGATGAGAATCCAGGTCGCCGTTGGTGGGATGCAGATGCACACAATCTCCACTAGAGTTTTCCAATTCTAAACTGTGCAAAGCACACGGATTCTAGCTAGTGGGGCCGCCGACCCTTGGAAAGGGGCTTACCCTTAGCTAACAGGAAGAAAGAGTAGGGGAAATGAACTAACATTTATTGAGAACTTACTATGTACAGCCATTGTTTAAGGCTGTTTACCACGTGATCTCACTTTTAGTTCTCACTGCAGTGTAACAAAATATGTTTCTGAAAAAACTAACATACGGTAAAATTGAGCGTGTACGTGTGTACAATTCTATGAGTTTTAACAGTGGCAAAGATTCATGTAACTCCCACCACCACAATCAGGATACAGTACAGTTCCATCACCATGAAACTACCTGTGCTGCTCCTTTGAAGTCACCCTGGTCCCCTACTTTTAAGCCTTAGTAACCGCTGATCTGTGTTCTGTTGCTATGCTTTTGCCTTTCTAAAATATTATAGAAACGTTATCATCCAGTATGTAACCTTTTGAGACTGGCTTTTTTTAGTCAGACAGTTCATTTGAGATTCATCTATTTTATCATGTAGATCAATAATTTGTTCCTGAGTAGTATTTCGTTGTATGGATATGCCACAGTTTATTTACCCATTACCTTTTGATGGACATTTGGGTTGTTTCCACTTTTGGGTGATGATGAATAGAGCGACTGTAAACACTGATGTGCAGGTTTTTGTATGAGCATGCATTTCCATTCTTCTAGGATAAATACCTGGGACTGAAATTAGCGGGTTATATGGTAAATGTAAATTCAACTATATAGTTGAATAAAAGCATTATTGTCAAATGCTTTTTCTACATTAATTGATATAATCTTGTTCTTTAGTCTTCTTTTAAAGATTGGCACCTAAGCTAACATCTGTGGCCAATCTTCTTTTTTTTCCTTCTTCTCCCCAAAGCCCCCCAGTACATAGTTGTATATTCTAGCTGTAGGTCCTTCTGGTTGTGCTATGTGGGACACTGCCTTAGCATGGCTTGGTGAGTGATGCTAGGTCTGGGTCCATGATCTAAACTGGTGAAAGCCTGGGCTGCTGACGTGGAGCATGAGGACTTAACCACTTGGCCACAGGGCTGGCCCCTCTTCTTTAGTCTTTTGATTACAGTCTGTGGATTACATTGTTTGATTTTCAAGTATTAAAGCAATCTTGCATTCTTGGGATAAGCCCTACTTGGTCATTGTGGGTAATTCTTTTTTTTTTTTTTTTTTTGAGGAAGATTAGCCCCAAGCTAACTGCTGCCAATCCTCCTCTTTTTGCTGAAGAAGGCTAGGCCTGAGCTAACATAGTGCCCATCTTCCTCTACTTTGGTATGTGGGGCGCCTACCACAGCATGGCCTGCCAAGTGGTGCCGTATCCACACCCGGGATCCAAACCAGCGAACCCCAGGCCGCTGAAATGGAATGTGCGCACTTAACTGCTGCACCACCGGGCCTGCCCAGGATAATTCTTATTACATGTTACCAGATGTGATTTGCTAGTATGTTGTCAAAGATTTTTCATCTGTGTTCATGAGGGAGGTGGGTCCATAGTTTTCTTCTGTGGCACTATCCCTGTCTAGTTTTCATATCAGAGTAATGCTGAGCTCATAAAATGAGTTGGGAAATGCCAATTAGATCGAGTTGGCTAGTGATGTTGTTCATTCTTCTGTAACCTTATTGATGTTCTACCTACTTGTTCTGTTGATTTCTGAGAGGAGTGTTGAAGCCTCCAAATATAGTTGTAGATTTAGCCACTTCTCATTTCAGTTGTGTCAATTTTTGCTTCATGTTTTTTGAAGCAATGTTGTTAGGTGCATACACATTTAAAATTGTTGTCTTCTTGACCCTTTTGTCATTAAGTAATGTCTCTTTGTATTCCTGATAGTTTTATTTGGTCTGAAGTCTACTATTTCTTTGCTCTGAAGTCTGATTTAATGTAGCCATTCTAGCTTTCCTTTGATTAGTTTTTGCCTGATATATCTTTTTTTATCCTTTTATTTTCAAACCTCCTATAATATTATCTTTAAAGTGTATTTCTTTTAGCATATACTTAGATGTCTTTATTTTAATGGGTATGTTTAAATAATTAAATATAGGGTAATTAATAACATATTTAGATTTAGGTCTACCATTTTCTAATTTGTTTTCTGTTTGTTTCCTTTATCTTACATTACTCTGTTCCCCCTTTCCTTTCTTCTTTTGGATTATTTAAAAATTCTTTTTCAAATTATATTTGATCATTTCTCTTTATATAAATTATTAAGCCATTGCTCTAGGGATTAAAATATACATACTTAAAATTTCAGAATCCATTTAGAATGAATAGTTTATGATTTCAAGTGGAATGTAGAAACCTTACAACTACATAGTCCTTTTAACCTTCTCCCTTCATGTTGTAATTGTCATCTGCATTTCATTTATGTAAATTGACAATCCCATCAGATAAAGTTATAATTTTTTATTTCAACTGTCATATGTATTTATAGAACTTAAGAGGTGGAGGAATTGTCTGTTATATTTATCTAGATATTTTGCCATTTCTGTTGCTCTTCCTTTATTATTAATATTCTCAGTTTCCTTTTGGTATCATTTTCCTTCAAACTGAAGAACTTTCCTCAGGATTTATTTTAGAGTAGTTGTGTTAGCAACAAATTCTCTTGGTTTTCTTCCTTTTGAGAATGTCTTATTTTATCTCTGCTCTTTGAGGATATTTTCATAGGACATAGAATTCTGGATTGAAAGTTCTTGGTTTTTTAGACATTTAAAGAGTTGTTCTGGGCTGGCCCTGTGGCCAGGTGGTTAAGTTTGTGCCCTCCACTTCGGTGGCCCAGGGTTTCGCAGGTTCAGATCCTGAGTGCAGACATGGCATCACTCATCAGACCATGCTGATGCTGCGTCCCACATAGCACAACCAAAGGCACTCACAGCTAGAATATACAACTATGTACTGGAGACTTTGGGGAGAAGAATAAAAAAAAAGGAAGATTGGCAACAGATGTTAGCTCAGGTGCCAATCTTTAAAAAAAAAAATGTTGTTCTACGAATGAAAACAAAAACACAACACAAAAAACCTCATGGGAGGCAGTGAAAGCAGTGCTTAGAGGGCAATTTATAGCTATCAATGCCTATATTAAAAAAGAAGAAAGATCTCCCGTCAGTAACCTAAACTATTGGGGTGGGTCCCATGGCCAAGTGGTTGAGTTTGTGCACTCTGCTTCAGCAGCCCAGGGTTTCACTGGTTTGGATCCTGGGTGTGAACATAGGATCACTCATCAAGCCAGGCTGAGGTGGCATCCCACAAAGCAGAACCAGAAGGACCTATAACTAGAATACACAACTATGTCCTGGGGGACTTTGGGGAGAAGAAGAAGAAGTAGGAGGAGGAGGAAGAGGAGGAGGGGAAGGAGGAGGGGGAGAAGAAGGGGGAGGAGGAGGGAAGAGAAGAAGAAAGAAGAAAAAGATTGGCAACAGATGTTAGTTCAGGTGCCAATCTTTAAAAAAAAACAAACAAAACCTAAACTACCCCTTAAGAAGTTAGAGAAAGAGGGGCACACTAGACCCAAAGCAAGAAGATTGAAAGACATAATAAAAATTAGAGCAGACATAAATGAAGTAAAGAATAGAAAAACAATATAAAAATCAACAAAATCAAAAGGTGGCTCTTTGAAAAAATCATTAATATTGACAAAACTGTAGCTAGAATGACTAATAGAAAAAGAGCACACTCAAATTACTAAAATTAAGAATAAAAGATAGGACATTATTACTTAAATTACAGAATAAAAGGGATTATAAGTGAAAAATATAAACTATTGTGTGCCAACAAATTAGATAACCTAGGTGAAATGCACAAATTCCTAGGAAGACGCAAATTACCAAATCCCACTCAAGAATAAATAGAAAACTTAGACATAAAGAGACTGAATTAGTAAGCAAAAAACTTCTCAAAAAACAAAAAAATCTCAGGACTGAATGGCCTCACTGGCAAATTTTACCATATGCTTAAAGAAGAATTAATACCAATCCTTCATAAAATCTTCTAAAATATAGAAGAAGAAGAAGTTCATAACTCACTCCATGAGACAAGTATTACTCTGATATCAAAATAAAAGACATCACAGGAAAATAAAATTACATTCCAATAACCCTTATGAATACAGATGTAAAAATACCCAACAAGATATTAGCAGACCAAATCTAGCAACCTATAAAAAAGATTATACACCAAGATCAAGTGGAATTTATCCCATGAATGCATGGTTGGTTTAACATGTGAATATCAATCAAAGTGTTATACCATATTAATAGAATAGAGAACAAAAATAATATTATCATCCAAATAGGTGTAGAAAAAGCATTTGACAAAATCCAACAGTGATTCATGATAAAAATATTCTATAAACTAGAGAAAAATCATGCTTTCTCAACTTGATAAAGCGCATCTATGAACACCTCACAGTTAACAACATACTTAACAGTGTAAGCCTGAAAACTTCACAAAGATCAGGAGCAAGACAAAGATGTCCACTCTCATGATTTTAATTTAACAATACTGGAGGTTCTAGCCAGAAGAATTAGGCAAGGAGAAGAAATAAAAGACTTCCAGTTGAAAAAGAAATAAAACTATATCTTTTCACAGATCATGTGATTTTGAATACAGAAAATTCTGAAGAACACACAAAGAAACTAGAGCCAATAAATAAGTTTATCAAGATTGCAGAATGCAGGATAAATACACAAAAAAATTGTATTTCTTCACACTTGAAATAAACAATTCAAAATGGAAGGAAGAAAATAATTTCACTTACAATAGCATGAAAAACAGTAAAATAATTAGGGATAAATTTAACAAGAGTAGTGTTAAGTTTCTACTTTGAAAACTAGAAAACATTGAAAGAAACTAAAGAAGACCTAAATAAATGAAAAGATATCCTGTTTTTATGAGATAGAAGATTGAATTACTGTTAATAAGGAAATATTCTCCAAATTAATCTACAGATTCAAAGCAACCCCTATCAAAATTCCAGCTGCCGTTTTTTGCAGAAATTGACAAGCTGATCCTAAAATTCATTCAGCAATGCAAGAGACCCACAATAGCCAAAATAATCATGAAAAAGAAGAAAGTTGGAGGACTCACACTTTGTGATTTCACAGCTCACTATAAAGTTACAGTAAGCAAGTTCATGTGGTACTGACACAAGTATAAAGATATAGATCAATGGAATAGAATTGAGAGGCCAGAAGTAAGCCCATACATATAGGAGCAATTGGTTTTTTACAAAGGTGTCAAAGCATTTCTATGGGAGAAAGAATAATCTTTTCATCAAATGGCACTGGGACAACTGGATAGCCATGTACAAAAGAAGGAAGCTATACTCCTACCTCACACAATATACAAAAAGTAATTCAAAATGGATCAAAGATCTAAATCTAAGAGCAAAAACTATAAAAATCTCAAAAGAGAACGTAGATGTAAATCCCCATGACCTTGAATTAGTTAATTCTTTCTTAACTATGATACCTTTTGGTATGATACCAAAGGCAAAAGTGACAAAAGAAAAACAGGTAAGTTGGAATTCATCAAAAATAAAAATGTTTCTGCTTTATAGGATACAATTAAGAAAGTGAAAGGACATCCCACAGAATGGGAGGAAATACTTGTAAATCATATATATGATAAGGGTCTTGTATCCAGAATATATAAAGAACTTGTTTAATTCAATAACAAAAAGACAACCCAATTTAAAAATGGGCAAAGAATTTAAATAGTTATTTCTTCAATGAAGATATACAAATGGCCAATAAGCCTATGAAAAGATGTTCAACATTAGTCATTAGGGAAATGCGAATCAAAATCACAGTGAGATGCCATGTCACACCCACTAGGATGGCTATAATAAAAAAGACAAACAATAACAAGTATTGATGAGGGTGAGAAAAAATTAGAACATTTTTACATGGCTAGTGGGAATGTAAAATGGTGTAGCTGCTTTGGAAAATAGTTTGATATTCCTCAAAAAAGTTAAACGTAAAGTTCTCATATAATCCAGCAATTCTACTCCTATACATATACCCAAGAGAACTGAAAGCATATATCTGCAAAAAAGCATATAGATGAATGTTCGTAGCAGCCTTATTCATAATAGTCAAAAGTGGAAACAATCCATATATATAGGACACATATTATATGATTATATTTACATGAAATGCCCAGAGTAAGAAAATACATAGTGACAAGAAGTATATTGGTGTTTTCCAGGGGCTGGAGGGAGAAGAAAGTGGGGAGTGGCTGCTAATGGGTATGGAGTTTCTTTTTGGGGTGATGAAAATATTCTGGAATTAGATAGTGAGGATGGTTAGAAAACCTAGTTAATATGCTAAAAATCATTGAATTGTTCACTTTTTTTTTTTTGAGGAAGATTAGTCCTGAGCTAACATCCATGCCCATCTTCCTCTGCTTTATATGTGGGACGCCTGCCACAGCTTGGCTTGCCAAGTGGTGCCATGTCTGCACCCGGGATCCAAACTGGTGAACCCTGGGCCACCGAAGTGGAACATGTGAACTTAACCGCTGTGCCACTGGGCCGGCCCCAGAATTGTTCACTTTAAAAGAGTAAATTTTATCCACTCTTTTAAATGGCATGTGAATATCTCAATACAGCAAAATAATAATAATAATAACAACCATAATAAATATTCCACTTTTTTCTGGCTTCCATATTTTCTGATGAGAAATCCACAGTCATTTGAATTGTTGTTCCCTATATGAAATGTGTTATTTTTCTGCTTTCAGTAAATTTTCTTTTTGTTTAGTTTTTATCAGCTGGATTATATTATTCTGAGCATGGATTTTTTTGTTTTTTCTGTTTGAGATTTGCCAAATTTCCTGAATCTGTAGGTTTATGTATTTCATCAAAATGGAATTCTAAGGTAAATCTCTCTTGGATCCAAGCATCACTCTCTTTGTGTTGAGCTCTCTGATTTTATTGAGTAATGTTTGTTGAAACTTCTTGGTCTGTAAAGGGAGAAGAGCCATGATTCCCTGGGTCTTTGGGTAGTAGTAAAGTTACGAGGCTTCCCATAGATTTGTCATCTTAGGGAATCTAGAAGCAAAGATGGGTACCTCCTGGTCCAAAACTTGACCAGGATCTTGTGCCTTTTTGGAAAATGGGTGAACTTTTGGTAATTTGAAGTTGTAGTGGCTACTTTGGGGAAACTTTAACTTAGATGAGATAGTCTATCTTAGAGGTGCCCATAGAAAGAGGATTCCAAACCTCTTAGAAATGATGAAATGCATTCTTTGATTGGTATGCAGAAACTTCTAAAGATAAAATGCTTCTAAGGTAAAAGCTTCTAAGATAAAATGACTCAAAATATCTCTTCTCTAAAAGAGTGCTTATAATGCATGAATAAAAAATCTTCGGTAAAAAGTTTTAGCCTTCTGAGCAGGTAACTTTAACTTATTTCATCTGCCAGAAACACAATTTGTATCCAGTTATTCTTTTGAGTTTTGTTTTATTATGCCTGACACATGGCTAAAATCTTAAAATGAAAGTTATAAGATCTCTGAATCTGTCTGTATGTTTATGTATATCTTTATATGTATGTGTATTATGTATATGTGATATTTTTTAAAAAACGCTATTCAATTGGCTTTAAAAAATAAGCCAATTAAATATTCCCAAAATAAGTATTGTATAAAGTACTGCTAAATCTCTCAGAAATATAGAAACTAACCCAAATGTTTTCTAAGTGCACATGATCTGGGATAATCTTCTATAAAGAAAAGCTAGTTTAAGTTTGTTGGTTTAATTAAAATAGACCTGTCTTCAGAGCTGTTAACCAAGTGTAATTCAGAGAAAGAACTTTTTCTACCTGGATTTAGTAGTCAAATAAGCTCATGTTATCTCTATGTTATAAATTTGTCAGCAAGAAAAATAAGATAATGGTAAACTGTTTAATGTCTAACCCAAGAATATTTGTTTAAAAAACAAGTAATTTAAATAGATGTAAATAAGATAAAAGTTTATACTAAATTAAATTAAATGATGGATAATCATTGAAAATCTAGGTCATCTCCAAACAGGTAATATACTGAAACAGTAATTGCTAAGCATAGTTTAAGTTTATCTACATTTAGCCTCTTAATTTTTACAGAGCCAAAAATTTGGGGTCTATGAGTAAGTGTGTCTTTTCCCACATTAAAAAAATTATTCTGTGAAAAACTTACATCTCTAAAAATTGTAAATTTTTATAATTATATGTTTATAAATTTGCTAATATACTGCAAGATGCTGAGATTTGATGGACAATTCCTAATTGCCTGCTTCTTAGTTTTCACTGGGAAATAAAGCTTACTAATAGTTAAAATTAATAATCAATATGTAAAGATAAAACTCCTAGAAACAATAAGAATGAAGGACAACAACTTTGTACACAAAGTATGGGGGGGGAAATGAGATGTGTTTTTACATGAAAAATATGTAAGGAATTTAGGACGTGTTTTTCTTGTTAAAGAAAAAATGGAATAATTTTGTCCTGAGGTAAAATGGTTGTTCCAGAATGAAAATGAGAAAAAGAATAGGACAAAATATAAAAGGATATAGAAAGTTGCAGAAGGTTTATGGAAAGAAAATTTTATGTTGTGAGTCAAAGCGGGCTAAAATTAAATGGATTTATTTGTAACATTTAAAAAAATGAGCTCAATAATGTACTGACAAAAAACTAGAGTTTCATTTTCTTTCCATTAAAATGACAAAATTTCTTAAATTATTAGTCTGCTTCAAATAAGAGATTATAAAAGATTTTCCTTTTGTGTAATCTGTCTAGGAAACAAAGATTCTACATCTTAGCAAAATAATTTCCTGTGCTTCACACTGATTGTCTTCATCAAGTCTTTGTTTACTTAGAAAACTGAAATTTTTCAATATTAAAAGAGCTAAGTTTTTTTTTTTTTCTTTTTACAACCTTGTGATTTTCTATCTTTGCTTTGGAAATCTTTTGTCACTTTAATTGAATAGATAACTAAATGTTTTGTTTCACAGTGACCTGTGATCCTATTTGATCAAGTGTTTTAAATCTTTTGACCTTTTTGACACACGTCCTTACATCAAATTCTGAATGAAGTCCTTATGGGATTTTCCAGCAGGCCTATGGAATATCTCAAAAAATCTGTAGTCTCTTCTTAGAAAAAGAGAAATGTTAAATTAATTAGGCTTATTTGATATTTTAAACTTCAGTGGAAACATTGTTAAATAAAAGTGATGGTTAATCTTTTTTAGGTTATATTTGCCTAGGTATATGTTACTAATGTTCCAGAAATTATATAAAAGTGCTAAAAATTTTTCAGTCATTATTATCCATATAATGTTATAATTCCAATTATTATCTTAAAATATCATATGTCACAAAAATAACTAAATTCCTTTGTCAATTGCATTATAATGAACTCTCACTAGATCTTTAACCATGGCCATTAATTACAGATGGTTATTGTTTTAATTTGATGCTTTCCTGAAAGCTTTTGCAAGCAGCTGTGATACAAAATTGCAGAAGATTAATGGAAAGGACGCTGACAGGCACTCTAGAATACAGATTTCTGATAACTTTAAGATCATAACACTGAACTGGGTAAGAATTTCTAAGATTCTAATGGAAAAACAGATTGATTCATAAAACTGCTAATCAAGCAAAGCAAGAATTAATTATATGGGACTGAATGAACTGATGCAGATGATAATTTTTATGACTTTATTTGAATCATTGCTGGTTCTTTAATGTTTTGTTTTCCAATTTAAAGAACCCCTTCTCTCTCTCTCTGCCTTTGCTATCCATAACTTATAGCAATTTGGTAAAGTATACTTTTATAAGCAGCATAAAACATTTATCTCTTTTCTTCAGCTGATCCTGCCAGAATTCAGAAACTCTTATTGAGTATTCTTATTTTTATGGCAATATAGATATGTTAGATATGTTCAGTAAGAATCTGTTCTTGTAACAAGACACAATTGGGCAAGTCCTTAATTTGGCTTCTTAGCCTAAAGGGACATTTAAAAGTTGAATCTGAGATTCCTTATTACCAGACAGTTTTAAAGAACTAAGGTTGATTTCATGGAACCAGTAAAGCTCCTTGGATATTACCAAAACTTTGACTGGAATATCATATTTGAGAATATGCATAGAGTCACTATTCTTGCTGCACTTACGTAAATAATCAGGCCACGTATACTGAGACTAGACTTATTGACAAATAAATTAGTCTCACTGTGCTTGTCTTTGACAAAAATGAGATGACTATAGGAAATAACTATGTTTCAGTAGAAAACTGTAAGTGTACCTGTTATCAGATTCTAGTCCTGTTCATTGTGTTTGAAGTTTTGTTATCCACCTGTACACTTCAAAAACTCACAACAACAGATCATGTATGGACAGCCTTCATGCCTATTTCTGTGTGCGCCACTCAGAGAGCTCACCAGAACACTAGATGACATCATCAGCGACATTTAAATTGCAAATGAGGAAAATCCACCAGATTGAAATTGCCATTCCCATTCTGTCATCTAAAGATGCTTTGAGCTCAAATCTCAAAGTTTTGTCAAATGGCTGCTCTCTAGACTCGGAAACTAAGTTTATAATTTGCTCCTATTAGTAACTTTTATTTTTCTTTCGTTTCCATAGAAATGTCTCTTCTTAAATAGCTCATTGTTCCCACCCATAGAGTCCTAACTTAAATGGAAGCTTGCCTGCAACACCACCTCCTGAAATGAAACATCCTGATGTCTATTCTGCCCTAAATAATCACGGTGTAGTTCAATTATTGCCTTACAATAATAGGATATTCAAAAGCTTATTTCCATAAAGTCCAAAAAGGTTTCTGTGATCTGCTTCCAAAAGAAGACAATGTGTTCAATACCTTAGAACCTGGAGACTCAGTTTATTGAAGAAGACAATGAAAGACTTCGCTGAAACCTTGTTAAAATAGACCTTATCTACTGCAAAATCTCTACAATTACAGCAAGAATCTATAAGTCCTTTAGCCAGAGTTGTATTAAACAATTGCATAACCTTAGACTATTTACTGGCTGAACAAGAAAGAATATCTGTTATTGCTAATACATCATATTGTGTGTATTAAATAACTCATAAAAAATGGAAATCCAATTACACATTATACGAAAAAATGCAGATTGGCTTTGAAAAATAAAACGTGCATCTGGATATAACCTATTTGATTTTTTTACTTGGTTAAATCTTAGTGCCTGAGAATATCTGCTCTGGGGAATTTTTCAGTCCTTGGATATTTTTCTCCTCATAGTCATCATATTAACCTCCCAAGTGCATTGTATCCTCTCAAGGTTATTAATGCCTTTCAGCAGCCACTTGCACACTAAATGATATCCATCAGGATTGGACAGCTCAAAGAACTCAAGGATCTGATCTCTGATATCTATGGTGACTCTGCAACTGTCAACAACAGCGACTACATGACCATCTGTCCCAGCGACTACGTCAATAGTGGTACTTGAGAATAATCCTATACTATTTGGTCACACCCTGAGTTTGCTGAGAGAATGACCAAAGGGGAGGAATTATTAAAATAAAATAAAATGGAGACAAGGCTTGAAGATCCCTCAAGCAGACAAAACCCGCTAAGCCACATAAGTGAAAGAGTCTAGCATATTGCATGAACATAAGCGAAGTTTAATTTAGGTTATTTCTTTTAAATGCCTCTGATAATCATAAACGAAACAAATCAGCTTCCTAAAATGGTATAAGACAATCACTTTTAAACCAATCCCCCGCTGTCTGGAAACCTCCACTGGAACGACCAATCATTGTGAAGGTTAAACAACACCTTCCTTTTCACTTCATAAGCCATGCTGTAATATCATGCCTCTGAGAGGCAGCAGTTTCAGGTCTGAAGTAACCCTGTTGGAGAACAGTTTGTTTCTTGCTTAATAAAATATTCATATCAAGTAAAGCCCTCTGAATTTTCTTTTGACAGTAGAAAAGGTCATTATCTCGCAAACCCTCACATAGAGGAGGATAAGAGTAGATTTAATCTTTGCAAAATGCTGACCCTGGGTCCAATGACCCCTCAGAGAAAGGGGTGGTCCTTGAAGCTGGCGAGTTGCTTTTCTCCAGCACCCCAGCAGGCTGATTAGATTAACAAGCATGGCTTGACTTTCTGGTTAGCCATTGCCATCTCCTTCCAGCACAGACAGAGAATTGCTGTGTATGGGTAGGAACAGGTGGTGTTCTACAGAGGCCACCTAAGCCAGAACTCTTTGTGAAGGAGTTCAAAACAATTCACTACGGAAAGTTGTTCTGAGAGCCATTCTGCTTCCATTCTCTTTCACATCCATCAAAGTTTTTCTTTTGCATAGAAAAAAAGGAAAAGGTTAAGAAAGAGAAAATATTTCTGTTCCGTCTTTTCTTTGCATTCTAGTCAAGCTGTAACCTTGACAGAAGCAAATTGATTTGCAAAGTTAATAAGGGAAAAAGGTTTGCAGAAAGATATTGTTTTGAAGGGCATGTGGCATGGTATGAGAAAAGGACTGGAGGATGCCATGAATATGAAGAGGACTGGAGTTGCTTCAGTTGGGTCTTTCTTTTTGTTCCTGTCTACCTCTGAGTGTCATCCTCAAAGGAACAGGGTAGAGAGAGAAGGGAGCAGTCACCCTACCCCACCCAGGCAGTCTAGCTGGTCCAGCTCTGCTTGAGGTGCCTGAAGCTTCTCTGGGCGTGGAGCAAGTGGTGGTGGGAAGATGAAACACATCTGTAGTAGAGAGGAGACCAGCCTTCAAAAAACTGCTTGGAGTATGTGGAGGGTGAAAAGGGCAGGCAGTGGAGACTCTAGGATTAAAGTTCAGTAAATCCAGGTAACAAATAGAAATATCTGTTTTGAGTAGAACAGATATGAAGTAGATAGATATGAAGACTTTGGGGAAAGGGGCTCAAACCATCAATCCTGGACAGATTAAAGGCAGCAAATGAGGGTTTGGGGTCAGTCATGCTTTGTGCTTCTCAAAGAAACAACACAAAGTGTAAAGATTGAATGTATTTTCAGCAATGTAATTTGGTTTATCTGAATACCAAGAATGGCCTTGAAAAGCAGAAAAAGGCAGCCTGTATTGAAAGAGGATCAGTTTCCCTCTGTTTGCCTTGGTGTGCCGGGAGAGTGTTATTGGTATTTGCATGCCTCGATCCCGTTGTCTTGGTAAACTTCCCTCCTTAGCTTTCTTCACCACTTGCTGCCACCTCAGTTACTCCCTAGACTGGATGCCCTATCTCCTAAGTTCAGTGAAAGGATGATGGTCCCAAGAAAGTTCACGTTAGGTCACTTGGTACATTAGAAGGTCAGACATCTCCCCTTTTGTGCTTAAAAAACAGACGTTGGCAATTAAACTTCCAAAGTCAAGAGACTGAGAAAAAATAAATGGAAAAGGTTTCAATGAGAAAAACAATCGAAGTTTCTGTTTTCTCAGAAAGATGAGGCTCTGAAAGCTGACTCTCATCATCTGCCTGGGGGTTCCCACTCCCCAAATGTCCCATCTCAGTCGCAATACTGATACACTCAGTCTTTCAGGACAAAGCGCCTCTGTCCTTGTGAGCTGTGCTCCCCTGCCAGCCAGCTGGGAGCTGCTGGACTCAAGGCCACCAGGCAGAAAAACAGAGCTCTGTCAGGAGGTGCATCTGGATGTACCGACTCCAATTCACAGTGTGGCACTGAAATGGAAATTAAAGAACACTGACTCAGAAGAGTTTCATAGGAAGCTGAGGGGACCCCCCCACCCCCCCCCCCCATTAGCAAGCTAGACCTTACCCCAAAAGTGAACTGTGTGGCCTTGAGCAAATCACTTAACCCCTCCAGATCTCAGTTTTCTCCTCTGCAAAATGGGCATATGACCACCTGCTCTGCCTTCTGACCAGGTTATTAGGAAGGCCAAATGAGGCAAGATTTTACTATTGAATACCATACAGGTGTTTTTAGAGACACCTTCCTACTGTGGTTTCAGGAGTGTGAAGAGAAGGCTCTCTATTGCTCACTTCTCCTTTCTGAGCCCCAAGCCTGAAATACCTTGAAAAGGAATCGAGTCTTCATGTTTAACAATGAGATGCCACCTGAAGTGCAAACACTCCAGGGAATAGATGTGCAATGACACATTTACACCTAGGGATGAGTGACTGCATCAGAGGTGTCTGGAGAGCCCGCTTTGATGGGGGGTGAGAAGAGAGAGCTCACTCCTGCAGTTGGCTCACAGATGTGCATGTGGGTGCATAGGGAAGAAAGAAGATGAGGAAGACAAGAGTCTCAGGATAAACTTTACCAATTTTACAATTTGCATGGGGGTTGAGCTTGCCATTCAGTGCTTTTCTTCAGAGAGATACAGATTGAACTTATTGAGGAAGAAGAAAGACATTTTATCCCATCCCGCTCTTTGGGAGGTTTTATGCCATGTAAAGAAACATTAAACTCCACCGCAAACTCCAGGCCCATTAGCATGGAGCAATATCTTTGATACTAAATTTATATCCGTGGCTGATACCCACATTTGACTCATTAGAACTCACCTAGACAAATAACCTCAGTGTAGTTAAATCTCTGAGACATTTCTTGCCTGGTGATCTTAACTCTCCTCTAATCCAGAGCTTCCTAACTCATGTGCCCATTCACACTAGTGAGCTACGAGGAGGCTACATGGGTACAAACCCTTTTAGCCCTCGGGGCAGCTGTGTTGGGCCCAGGGAAGCCTCTCACCTTAACTAGTCCTGTCACTGACTGCATGAGCCATTCCTTTATCATCCTAGTCTGCATGTGCCATGATATGAAAAAAGTTGGAAAGCTTTACTCTAGTCCATTTTCTACAAAGCTAAAGAGCACTTTCTAAATGCAAAATTCAAACTCCTGTGCATGACAGTTATGGATGAGTCCTATATGATCTGGCTCCCACTTTACCTTCTAGGCTTGCCTTCTGGTCACCTCAAGCAGCTTGCCGTTTCCTGAATGCATCAGGCTACCCTTATCTCTCCTTTTTGCACATGCTGTTCCCTCTGCTTGACATTACCTTCCTTCCTAGTTCTCATGGGGGTTTCCTCCCTTCCTTTAAAATTTGTCCCCAATATCACTCCCTCTGGGTAGATGTCTCCAGGCTCTCACCTTCTTCAGCTCTGCTAAGCCCTCCTTCTAGAGCACTCACAGCTGCCTTGCACACACCCTTCTTACAGCACATATCTTACTGCTGTGATCCTTTGCTGACCTGGCTGTTTTACTCCATTATATTTACCCCAGGAGGGCAGGCACTGTACTCATTCATCTTGTTTCTTGAGTACAATAAGTACTTTAATAAGTATTTATAGGAGAATAATTGATCTGTGATGGTACAAGAGAAACTATTTGGTTTTTAAATGAAAATTGATTGACAATGGTTGATCACAAAATTCTTATTAATAATCACTATCTTTTATTGGAAATCTACTGTGTGGCAAGAACGATGTGGGGGGCTTTATGTGCCTACTTTGTAGTCCTCTTGATAACCTTACAAAGTAAGAATGACTATCCCCAATTTTACAGATGAGGAAAATGAGGCTAAGAGAGGCTAGGTGACTTTCCCAAGTTCACACAATTATTTAGCAGCAGAGATGAGTTTCAGGCAAGGTTCCTCTGACTCCAAAGGTGGAGCTCTTTCTTCTCTCCCACTGTGGCTTTGAAATGCATATTGAGATACATTTTGAGTACACCTTCCTTACCTCCTTACCTGCTGACACATCAATATGTGTCAATGCCCCAGTGCATTTGCCTTCCACACCTCACAAGCCTTTTACCTCCCTCACCCCTTCCTCTGCTCTATTCTGGACAATGAAGCCTGACTTAGAACTTTGGCATCTTTGGATGAGGTTATAAAGTAGGTAGAGGTCTGAGGAGCGCTCGTATGGGGCACTGAAGAGTCATTCATGCATTCACTCTGTAAACATTTATAACCTAAAATGTGCCAAGAGGGCAACAAAGGCACAGTTAGGACAGTTAGGAGAAGGGGGAGAAGCAGGGTAAATCTAGCTGTGGATGTGTAGACCAGACATACTGAGATCTGGTCAAGTAAAGAGAAAAGTATCTGCCATGGAAAACTTCCTGTACAGCTCAAAATCACTTCTTCTAAGAAGCCCCCTTGAATCCCTCAGAAATTAATTACTTTCTCCTTCACACCACCACGATGGAGATACGGGAAGCCACCATGCCACATTAGGAAAGTAAAAATAAAATTTCAAATTAGGAAAAGGATAAGATATCCTTCAGTTAAAGAGATTAAATTTTTTCCACTTCTTCCAGGAAATCAAGACAAATCTTTTAGGTGGGACCAGATTTAAGGAGTAAGAAAAAGAAGCTGTCTAGGATGAGAGCAGAGGCTGTAGAGATCGCAGATCACGTGGGAGCACCTGAGAGGCAAATCAGGACAGTTGCAAGAAGAGGCCAAGAAGAGTGAATTTGAGAGCAGGGTTTGTGTGTTGATGCTTTGCAAACTGCGTCATTCAAGAATTCTCATGTTTACATGTGGTCTACACCCTTTATATTTAATACAGCATTATCTAGTCACAACAACCAACATTAACTTAGTGCTTACCCTTGCCAAGAACAGTTTTAAGTGCTATAGTTGATAATTCATTTAGTCCTTTCAATAGCTCATGAGGTAGGAACAGCCTCCATCCTCATTTTATAAGTGAGAAAACTGAGGCAGAGAGCAGATAAATTCTGGGAACCGGTAGACTCAGGATTTGAACACAGGCAGTCTGGTCCTAATGCCGGCTCTTAACCACTTAATAGACTGCCTCTGCTCGTTAAATTTGTCAAGATCACTTTCTGTAATGACTACTTATCTTGTAAATCATGTATTTCTAGGTCGGTATATAACATTCATCAATATTCCATAAAAGTAAATTAGCTGACACAATTCAAGGAAAATGAAATGAATGGAGGTTCAACATCTAGTTAGTTGATTGACTGCATATTTGTCACCTTCAGCAGGTTTTAAGCTTCTTGAGGATCAAAGATTCTATTTTCTCTGTCTAGCTTATAACAGGTGGTATAGATCCTTGCATAAAGCAGGTGATCATAAATGCTGATCAGTCAATTTCCCCCTCCCCCAATTCAACAGTTTTGTACGGTTTCTAACCATACCAGCATTTGCCAGAGTCAGCAGGCTGCTCCTTGGTTATCCTCCCATGGTGTGGAATTGTTGCCAGGAAATGGCTGCCTAGCCAAGGACGACATTTCCAGCCCCCTTGCATCCCAGTGGGGCTGTTCAAAATTCTGACAATGGAATTGAGTGAAAGAGCCTCCCAGCCAAGGACTTTGCTGGAAGAAAATATAAATTTTGGTCATGTTAAGCCGCTGTCATTTGGGGAGTCTTGTTACAGCAGTTACCCTATCCTTATGAATACACAGTGATTTCTTTAAATAAAATAAGTGGTCTTGAGGCTTGTTTCACATACCGCCTTTGGCCATGTAGCTTGACCAGAGAAGAGCCTGCCTGGGGACTTATCTCTGTATTGATTGGTTAGTTGTCCCAATTTGGCCTCCTCCGATCATCAGGACACATGAGAGGCCATGTTCTGAGTGCTGGAGGGAATGGCAGCCCCAGAATGCTTCTCTGACAGACAACGAGCTATTTTATAACCAACCATCATCTCATTCCTTCCCAGTGCCTGTCTGCCTCCTGTTGTTTTTCTACTGACCCTGTGAGGAAAGCGGGTGAGGGAAATTTTTGTTTTAATCCACTGTCCATTCTTCTGCCCAGTGTTTTCACCTTTAAAATGCCTTTGGTCTTTGAATTGAGGCCGATCATACTTTTTGCTGAAAGAATAATCATCTCCCTGCAGCTCAGCTGGTCACTTCATTTCTCTGGCCGGCCAGGGAAAGTCTTCTTATTAGACAATTTCTCTTCTCTCTGAGGGGAAAAAGCAGTGATTTGCTCCTCTGTTCAGGTCTCAAAAGAAGGTGAAAAATAGACTTTTTCTGGTGGATTTTGTGTCTGAACACTTCACACAGTGGAGGAGGAAGCAGTCACTGCCCCAGATGGCAGGTGTATTGATTGTGATCATATATGAGGAGGCCTCTCCTGACACAGCTCTGCAGCTGGTGCGCTCCACAGCTTCTCAGCAAGTGTCCATTATGAGCTTTCATGGAAGGCTCCAGGAACCATAACAGGAGAGTTGGCAGGGAAAATCTCCATATTCTTTGTACACTCTTGCTGAGCTCTGTGACTGCAGTGTGTCTTTTTTTGTTTTTTCCTTAGTAATTATTTCTTGCACTGGAATAGTACATTGTCTTTACAAAGTGATTCCACATGGATCATCCCATGGGATTCTCACACATCTTGGTGAAGCAAGTGGGGCAGGCAATATGACCCCCAATTTCTAGAAGAGGAAACTGAGGAAAGGATAAAGTCATTTGCTCAAGATAACACAGCTTCTAAGTGATAGGTTAGCAACTAGAATCTCTCACACATTCTTTTCGCTTCATGGTGTCACTTCTTATAGAAAATGAGATTAATGCTTTGGTTATGCACGTGAACTTCCTTGAATGGGAGGCCTCAAGTTCAGCAAAGAGAAAAATCTCATTCTAGCCGTTATATTTCCATTCACAAAACTGCAAATAGGTATGCCTGAGGTGCTTCAGGATAAGGCATATGTAAGGTAATGTGAAGGTAAAATTGGGATAATGTATATGTATTGTAAAGAGAAGGTAATATTGGATAAGAGAAATACCACTTTTCTCTAATAAAATACACATTTATAGATGAGATCATTATTTCTGGGATTAAAAAATAATACAGTAGAGAAGGTTTTGGGGGAAGGTGGTGGACATAAATGAAACAAGATTGGCCATTTATTGATAATTGTTGAAACTGAGTCTTAGGCACATTGGGGTTATTACTATTCTGCACATTTTGAATATTTACATATTTTCATAACAAAATGCTAAAGACATAAGGATGCATTGATTGGTGAAGAAGATTCTGCCTTTGGAGACTTCAAGCAGAAATAGCAGACCAGAGCCAGCCCAGATGGCCTGGTGGTTAAAATTCAGTTTTCACCACTTTGGCAGCCTGGGTTTGTTTCCCGGTAGCAGAACCACACTACCTGCCTGTCAGTTGCCATGCTGTGGCCATGGCTCACATAGAAGAACTAGAAGGCCTTACAGCTAGGATATACCAGCATGCTCTGGGGCTTTGGGGAGGGAAAAAAAAGAAATAGCAGTCCACTTAATGAGCATGTTAAAGAGAGCACCAGATGAGAGGACCCTGCAACCACTAGAACCAAATGCCATAGTATTTTTATTTTTGGGAGAAAATATTCTAAACACTTAAACTAAGTTAAGGGCATGGTAAGTCCTTCTTGCCCCTATAAACTTTTGTTATTGAGAACAATGTTTTAGTTAGGTTTTAAGTTGTGCCAAGGTATTTTGATGAGCTGGTCATACTGTGTATTTGAAAGGTGCATTAGTGTGCAATGGGCCGTTAGGGATCCAGCCCTGAGAACTTTTATTCCTAAGACAAATCCCAAATGCCCTGTTGGGAGAAAGCAATTGGAGGGAAAAAGAAAAGCCCCCAGGAATGCGAAAAGGGCAAGAAAAGGGGCCAGTTGGTAGCCCATGCTTGAGCAGTGAGAAGGAAGGGAGGCAGGAGGGCAGTGGCCTAGAAGTGGTGACCTAAGAGGTGAAGACAGATACACTGGGGGAAGGGCGCCCTTCACCACCAGCCTTAACTACCGGTGACCTTGAGGGGATGCCAATGCCTCCAGACGTGTAAGGCTGGCAGCTCCCAGACCCAGTTCTGCCTGACAGGGCTTAGCCATTTTAACACATTGCTTATCCCGCTGGCAAAACACGGGTTGGAAATCTCTGTGCAGATGGCCTTATGTGGCTCCATGCAAGGCTGGTAGGCACTCGGGGTGAGAGGCTGAGCCCTGAGAGCTACATTCTGAGCTCCTGTGAGTTCTTGTCTTCTTGGTGCTGGAATTTAAAAGGAGAATTATTTATGAAAACAGTTCATCCAGCAGCATCCCCACCTTATGTTCTGGGAAGCTGTGGATTTAGAGAAGAGAGCTGATGTTAGCTCAGCAGGTTGGGAGGTGAGATTTAAATCGAAAACCATTCAAGCCTTTTTTTTGTTTTCCTTTTGCTCAATGTATTTTTTTCCCTTTAACTCAAGGATGACTAAATAGGGCCTGTGAGAACGTGAGTTTTTTTGATTGTCTCCCCCATGCTCCAAAAACTAGTTTTAATGTAATTGGATAGTTCCATTAGACACATGGCAGCTGGTTTCCTATTTTGATTGTGATGTTTTGTGGAAGGTGGTTTCTGAACTAAAACTGCAGAAAAGGCCCTGAGGACACACTGAGGGAGGCCTTGGAGCCCAGGTACAGAGGCCCTGATGCAGATGCCAGACCTGTTGGCAGCAAACTGCCTTTCCATGGACTACACACAAAGTACCTTAAATGGTTCACACTCATTATCTCCTGTAATTCTCAAGTGACCCATGAGTAGTCTCAAGTGAGCTTTATCATTCCCATTTAGAAGACGAAATAATTAAGGCTTTGAGAGGTGGCAGAGTTAGTGAAGAGCTTGTCTCTCCAGATCCCAGGTCACAGCAGCAAAGCACACTGTATTCCAGGCAGCAGGATGGTTATGCTCCTGTGCCTCTCTTGCTGCAGACTTGCTCTCCAGCAAATCCATCTTTTTACTTCCCTGCATAGTTACCAGAGGGTGACACAGAGACCACTGTGCAAATGAATAACTCTGGAAGCCCAACACCACCACATTGCCAGGACAACCACCTGCACTTTTGGCAGCTTTGCTGAGCCTCACATCACAGGGCTAAGTATTATCTAAATGCTAAACATAGTGGTCGGGGAGCAATCAATTTTGCATCCTGGGGAGCCTCTGTGGACTCATACATTCATTCTAGACCAAGACAATATTCTCTTAATGCATCACTTTAACATAATATGTCAGAACCCGCCTGCTCTATTTTCTTTTGTTTATAAACCACAGCCTTGCTTTTGGGGAAGCACTTCAGAGAAAAAAAAGAATCAAAAAGAAGGTTTGCACATTAACTTGGAGTCCCATGTTCAAACTTGGGCTCTAATACTTAACAGCTGTGTGACCTTGGGTAAGTGAGTTACTGTTTCTGAGTCTCAGTTGCCGTAACTATAAAAAATAAAAACAGTAAGAAGCCTTGCAAGATTACTGTGGTGCTCAAAAGGGACAACACATGTGAAAATATCTTGGAAAATGTAATAAAGATAATAGCACCAATCACAACACTTTTGTATTATTGAAGAAGTAAGAAGTTAGGATGGTTTCTTTCTCACTCTACCTTGGGGAGACTGAGGCACCCTGGATTCAAGTAAAAGCAGAAATTGTTGGAGAGAGAGAGCCTTAAAAACATACTAGGCTCAGAGCTGAATATTATTACATAATCAAACAATCCCTTGTGGTAAAATGCTTCTGACATGAGGAAATAAGGATCCTGTGAAAGGTAAGAAGATAAACAGAAAAAGTATCATGATCTAAAGCTAGAATATAAAGGATCAGAATTTGGTTTAAGTCATTTACTTGAAAAGTTTGTTTGGCTTCCTTTCTGCACTTCGAGAATGACCCAATGTCAGCCCAGTTCTAGGGGGCAGGGTGTATAAGCAAAGCAACTGGCTCCCTCAAACCCCAAAGTGGTGAGAACACCTGGCTTACAGGAAGAAGAGTAGCTAGCAGACTTGGCCACAGCATGGCCCTTCACAGGGTCCAACCAGAACATCTGGAGGGATGAGGGAAGAGAGAAGGTTGCAGCTGGATGCACCTCCTTAATACCTCTAGAAATGTTTTGAACACCAACCCTGACCCCAGCACTTTATACATGTGACACATGACAATCCCCTGTGATATTTATTTTCACCTCATACTGAGGTCAAAGAATAAATTATTCATTAATTCAACACCTTCTTATTGAGCACCTTATATGTGCCAGACAGTGTTCTAGTTTTGTGAAAAGATGGAAGAATAGGGTCGGCAATGGTCCCTATTTGTGTGGACTGTGCAATCTAGTTGAGTGATGATTGTAATTTGGGTTAAGGACTAGGATGAAAACAAACATGGGGCTGTTGCTGAGAAGATGAGAGAATGGCAAGGAAAATCTTCTCTTGGTGGGTCAGTTTAGGGAATTGTTAGTAATGCTGCATTAGAAACTTGGGGGCCACATGCATTCCAGTAGGACATGCCACTGGAGACAGAGTCCCCTTAAATCAGGCAGTATTATATCATGAAAAGGGTAAAGACACCATGCTGTCATGATCTACTGCCCTTCGTGCATCATTGCTAAGAATCACCTTTTAGCACCAAGGTTTCTTCACTTGACTGATTTATGAAAGGTCTGCTTTATGCCAGTCATAGTGCCAAGTTCTAGGGCTAAAACAATGAATATGGTACACTTGCTGCTCTCAAGAACCCAGTCCAGGGGTAAGAGAGAAAACTGATTTGGTGTATTATGTGCAATGACACAGGTGCAGGGGTGGCTATAGGACCCCAGAAAAAAGGGCAGCTCATGGAGCCTGTGGGGCTGTGAAGACTTCTAAGAGGAGGTGAATCTGTGCCAAATCCTGTAGGTGTGTTTCTATTAAAATAAAACACGTAATCAGGGCAGGAGAGGGAGGAACAAGACTATTTTTGGTAGGGGGAACATCTTGTACCAAGATCTGCAAATTAGAGGAAATTGACATTTTCTAGGAATTGTAACAAAATTGTCATGGGTGGAGTAGAAGAGGGAGGAGTTTGCAAGAACTGAGTCTGTATGTGAGCAAAAGTCAAGTCAGGAAGGCTCTTGTTAAGCCATTTTGGGGAATGTAGGGAATACAGGGAGGCCTGAGAGGTTTTAAGCAAGAGAGTGAAATGATCAGACTTGAGCTTAGGAAGTTCCCCTGCTGCTCTGTGGAGATGGGTGGGAGGGACGAGACTGAGGCAGGACAGGATGATGAGTTCGAAGGCTCTGACAAACAGGTTACCCAGAAGTAGCATGGTGAGGTTAAGGGCATGGCTTTCGGGTTAGGTGGATCAGGGTCTCAGTCTTTGCTGTGCTACTTACACCCTATATGTCCTCTGAACTTTAGTTTTCCTCTCTGTAAAGAAGGATAAAAATAGTGCTTCCTAATAAGGATGTTGTGAAGATTAAATGAAACAATGTAAATGCATATTAAGTTCTTAGCACAATACCTAACACATAGTTAAGTACTTGATAAGTGATAGTTGAAAGAGCAAACTAGCATTTTTCCATAACCTGTCACCAATGCTTTTTACGCACCCACATTTTGCTACCATACTTCTTAGAGTAATATTTTTAGTTAAGATTCCGGCCTCCTTCCCCAAGATCTGCTTTGTTGGCTTGAATTAGAAGCCAAAAAGCAAACAAGGGAACAGTCACCCTGCCCTCTTTTATTTCTGTCTAAGACTTTGATAAGGATGGAAGCATTTTAGTCCAGCTAGTTCTAAGAGTCAGAAAAACACGAGAAAGGGGAGCGTGGGAGAGAGGAAGGGTTCTTTCCCTTCTTCATCTGCCACTAACTTCATGAGCACGCAAGGTTAGCTGGGATTGTTATCATCAGCTTGGTTGAATGTGGAGGCTGCCAGACCAAAATCAGGTCAAGAAAAAAAGTTCACAGGAAAGGTCTACTCCTGTTTTAGATTTTAAAATCACTGAGGACAGCTATGGAACCTGTAGCTTCCATGTTTAATACTCACCCTTCCAGGCTTCCAGTGTGCTCTTTCCAAATCAAGGCAACCCCCTCACTCCCCATCAAACACACACACTTTTGCATCTCTAGTGTGTCATTGGTGTCACTGCAGGAACTTCTTTACTGCATGGGACATGCCAGCTAACACCTTTAATCTGATGTGGCTTGCTCTGGCTCTACTGAGGATGTGCGTAATAATAGTTCATTGATGACAAAGTGGAAGCAGAAAAAAATAGTTTATATGCAGATAATCATTTTACCTTTCCCTTCTCTGGAATTCATTCTGACTCATACAAACTAGCAGCTGCATGTTTACCTATGTAGGGTTTTATTCCAGATAACTGAGGTGTCCTTATTGGAAGCATTGTGCAATGCAGCTGAAGAGGAAGAAGAGTGTTTAATGATATTAAGAATGTGATAAACGTGTAACAATGAGTTAGATTAAGTATAAAAACCAAGGAGAAATTATTTTAGCCTTTTCATTCCTGGCTGTCTTTCTGTTTTTCAAATTTTTTCCATAGGGCCCCTATCTCCACCTTCACTGTTCATTTCGCTTGACCATTCTTGGGAGTGAATTATTTCATCCCAACTTTTCACCTGATCTCATGTTGTCATTTTTATTTACTCCCATGGGCTCTATTTTGCATCAGAGTGATGCTCACCCATTATAGCAAAGGGGTAGTGAACCCCGTGCAAAGGAGAGCTATGGGATTATTTTGGGGAACTATGAAGTGGCACTGTAGTTTAATCACTTAGCAAATATTGCTGAGCACTGGGCTAGGAACTAGGGTGACAAACAGATGTATGAGATCCAGATGACTTTAACACTTAGAGATTTAGAAGTGTCTGGGCACAGCTGATGAGTAGGTGTGGCCAATAACTCTGAGGCATCTCTTTGAAAATGTTGATTTTATGGATAGTTGGGTGAGGAGAGGATGCCCCTAGGACTATGATTTTGGTGGAATGCCTAGAGGCAAAGTGGGCACAGGGAAAACCCAGGAAAATGTCTAACCCCTCCCAAGCCTGTGGACTGTGTCTGAGTGCCCTGGAGGGAGGGTCCCCTGGAAGAAATTGAGGGAGTTCCTTCCATGGAAAGGATAAGCGGAGAGGAAGTGGAGGAGTTGGGGGAGATGAAGGTGAGCTGGGAGTGTGTCGGAGACACAGCCAATGCAGGAGGCTCTGGTGAATGGGTGGCTGAATGGGACCAAATGGGAGAAGAGATCGCACTCCTCAACCCAGCAAATGAGCTGGTCCCCACGGGAGTGCAGCACTAGTTGCTTGTGAGAGAGGTGGCTCCTCACACCTATGGCTCTCATCATGGCATCATTGGAGATGCATCACATGAAGTGGCTTCATGGGCATGACTGGAGAGGCATCACATGAAGTGGCTTCATGGGCAGTGGACATCTGTGAGAAGGCTCAGAGTAGGATAAGACTGCTTCTGGACATATGATCCACCCACAGGAACTGCCAATGTAACTCAGGTACTCTTTAAGGGGGAAGTAAAAGGTATAATTATTGGGGAGTGAGGAAGTGGGGCATGTAGACAGAGACCTTATGGCTGAGTAGTAGTCCATTGTGTGTGTGTGTGTGTGTATATATATATATATATATATATATATATATATATCATACCTTCTTATCTACTCATCCATTGATAGACACTTGGGTTGCTTCCAAGTCTTGGCTATTGTGAATAATGCTGCAATGAACATAGGGGTGCATATATCTTTTTGAATTGGCAATTTCATGTTCTTTGGATAAATACCCAATAGTGGAACAGCTGGATCACATGGTATTCTATTTTTAATTTTTTGAGAAATCTCCATACTGTTTTCCACAGTGGCTGCACCAGTTTGCATTCCCACCAGCAGGGTATGAGGCTTTCCTTTTGTCCACATCTGGTTACAAGAGGGGAAAGGAATAGGGAGAGGGTGAAAAGGGTAAGGGGGCACATGTGTATGGTGACAGATTGGTGGTGAACACGATGCAGTCTACACAGAAGCTGAAATATAATAATGTACACTTGAAGTTTACGCAATGTTATAAGCCAATACGACCTCAATAAAATAATTGTAAACAAAAAAAGAAGCCAGAGACTTATAATTTACTATTACTATGATGTGATTTGTTTCTACTATGCTGGTGTAGTTTGAGGAAATCTAGGTTACATATGTTGGAAAGTGTTCCATAAACAAACAATACATAGTTTGGCCAAACATTTAGACAAGAAGCAGTCTCTCTTTTTGTTTTTTTTGTCATTCTAATTACCTTCTTTTCTCTAGAAAGTTCCATGCTGGAAACCTAAAATATTTCTTTAACTTTCCTTTTAAACCCATCAATTCAATTTACCTCACATCTGCACAATCCCATCCCTTTGTTGCAGTGGCGGATTTTAAATCACAGTTTTGTTTTTTGTTTGACCAAATCATCTGTTAGCACTGAATTATCTTACAGGATTCTTGTGCAAATATTATACAAACATTTATATAGATTGTCACTGAAATCCCGGGTAACATACATCACCCTTGGACACTCTCCCTTTGTAGCTGTCGTGATTGTAAGAGGCTATTTTCAACATAAAACAAGTAAACAGAAACACAAAAATGAACAAACTGCTCAGACTGAAGGTTTGTGTTCCATTTCACTCTCAGAGCTGTGTGAGCTGGCGTGTTGCACAGCTCTCTGAGGCTCAGTTTTCCCATCTGCAAACTGGGGCTAATAATAGCCTCTACATCATAGCGTCACTGTGAGGATTAAATGAGGGAGCGTCATCACAGCACACAGCAGTGACAGGCACATAGGCTCAAGGACGGCAGTTCCTCAGAGAAGAAGGAAATGGTTGCGCCTCTGTGCTTTCAGCGCAGAATTTCATCTTCTAGTCAGGATAATAGTGGAATTCATTGTGAATCAAAATTCGAGAAAAATGTATTGTGGCCCCCTGAGGATGGTACTGACGAATTCTGGTTTCTGTCCCAGGACAGAGTGGCCTTCTGTAGTTAACTGACACGTTAACACAAGTCAGAGAAGAATCTGGCACTTTGAATTGTATTGATGCTGTGATGTAACATTATGTCCTTGAAAGAGCTAGAATTTCTTGGGTTAAGTAGCACTCGATAGCATTCTAGCAATCTCTAGAATCAAGAAGTACTGTGGTATAGTTGAAATAGGATGGGCTTGGAGCCAGACACACTTTCTGAGGTCAAATCCTGGTTCAGTGACACACAGGTTACACCATGGGCAAATTATACAGGCTTCCTGAGCCTCGCTCTCTTCTGTACCAAGAGGCTCTATAATATCAGCTGCCTTACAGGGTTAGTTTAAAAGGGCTTATCACAGTTACTGACTTTTAGATGATGCTGGATAAAGCTTGGTTTCCTTTCTACTTTGCTTCTACATTTTAAGTTCTAAACTAACATTATACTCAGTATAAGTTAACATGCTATTAGAATATGAAATCAAAATGCATTGAAATGTACCAGGAGAACACTGGTGAATTTGGATTTTTCTACTTGGCTTAATAAATTAGCAGGAATTAGAAGTCCTTTTGAGACTTCCAGACAGTGAGTGATAATTAACCAAATCATCCTACTTTGCATGGTCATCCTTTGAAAGAAGAATTGCTAAAGGGTTTGACAGGCTGCTTTGGTGAAGTTCCTGTGTGTCAGCGTATAGGTGCTGCTGTTTATTGAGCAGCATCTACGTGCCATACGCCGTGCTGAGTGATTTACAGAACCTACCTTAGGTCTTCATAGCAACCTTGGGTTTAGATTCTGTTTGCATCATCTGTAAAGTGTATATCTTTGGGCAAATCGTTTCACCTCTCTGTCCTTCAGTTTTCTCATCAGTACAGAATAATAGCCTCTGCCTTACTATTATGGTCTGAATGGTTGTCTCTCCAAAATTCATCTGTTGAAATCCTAATGCCCAAGGTTACAGTATTTGGAGGTGGGGCCTTTGGGAGATGATTAGGTCATGAGGGTGGAGGCCTTGTGAATGGGGTTAATGTCCTACTAAGAGAGGCCCAGAGAGATCCCTCTGTACTTCCACCACGTGAAGACACGTGAGAAGTGCCGTCTGTGAACCAGAAAGCAGGCTTTCATCAGACATCAAATGTGCCAGCACCTTGATCTTGGACTCACCAGCTTCTAGAACTGTGAGAAATAAATTTCTCCTGTCTATAAGTCTATGATAGTCTGTTGTAGCAGCCCAAGTGGACTAAGACACACGTTGTAAGAACCAAATGAGATAATGCCTACCAAAGTACTTTGTAAACTGTAAAGTACTCTGTAAATGTTAGCTGTTGTCATAAATTAAAAGAACTGTCAGGGACAGAAGTCTGGCCTGTTTTGATGTCTCTAAAAACCTATAGTTGAGAGCAGCGCAGGAAGGGGACTCATCATTTCTTGGGTATCTACCATATTCCGGATATTGTGAGGGCTTCTGCATACCTGGCTGAGATTCTGGTGTCAGTGGTAGACTCCTTGATAACTTTAGCTTCCTTTGTCCTCACGTTATCATTCTGAACCCCTCAGCACATAAGAAAAAAGAAGCTCAGGGGCAGAGCTATGCATAGAAACCTAAACTCCAGCATTGAAGTCCATCGTAGGCAGACTGGGGACACCACATCAAAACCCCCAAGTCTTTCATTTTTAATAACAACAATCTTTTTTTCTTAAGAAAAATATCCATAAGGTGCATTTCTTCTCTGCCTCATTCTTTTGTGGTCTTTGTCTTCAGGACAAAAATGAACAATCTTCCTCTTCAACATGATGCATTTCTGCTTATTTATTTATTTACTTGAGAAAATTGTCATCCAAAGCACTTCAGTCAAATCTCCTTTTGTATTTCCCGAGCCTGATGTCTGCTCAGTCAGGCGACACGCATGCCACTGCAAATTGCTCCTAACTGAAAAAAACAGAGCCCTTGCTGTAGCTTATTTTCTTTTATCCACTTCTTGGTGCTTTCAAAATCCTGGCATTGATGGCGAGAGAGGTGACCTTTTTTTCTTTCTCAGCTTTGGGATAAAATATGCTTTGCCTAAAGCATGCTCTGAGCATTTTTCTTTGTGACTTAAAGATGGAAAGAAAGAACTGAAAACAGACTGACAGACTCACACGGGTATGTTCTTGGCTTACACGGGAGTGAGCTGGTGCCTTACTGATGTTGCTGACAGAGCTGTCATCTTTCTAAGGCAGGCGTGGGGGATGGCTTCCTCTAGGAATGGATCCACAGGGTTACCACCAGCGTGTGAGACAGTGAGCCGCCTCCATGGTTATGACAGTCAGGTCATCTTTGACTCATCTTCTGCTCTCACTCCTCATTGCTCAAAAGCTTATTTCTTGTAAAATTCTCTTGGATCCACCCTGTTCTCCACTTCTAGTTTTATTCTGATCCGGAGTCTTGTTCACCTCATGATTGAATAGCTATCATGGCCTCTACTCTGTTTGCATTTCACCAGTTTCTCCCTTTTCTAATTTGTCTTGGACACTTACCTTCAAGGGAATGCTCCAAAAGCACGACTTCCCACTCCTGCTCCAGGGCCTTCAATGGCTTTCCTCTGCCTTACTTTCAAAGTCCCTCCTAGTGAAGAGGGCTCACTCTGCTAGAGATTAAGGTCCAAATCTTGGGTTCCATTCTTGGCCTTGCCAAATCCTGGCTCTGGATCTTTGGGAGGGTTACTTCACCTCTCTGGATCTCAACTTACATATTTATAAAATGAAGGCTGCAGTAGATACGTTGGGGTCTGTCTGCCTATCTCACTGTAATCCTTTTCTCTAAGAACTATAGTATTCCTCTCTCCTCATTTCCCTGAGTCCCTCCTTCCCTCTTTCCCTCCTTCCTTTTGTTCACATTTTGATTTGAGATAAACATCCAGGACATGAAGAATTTAAGTAACTTACTTACTTGAGTCGTGTAGAATCTATCTTCCATATTATGTCTGTAAACAATATGTCTGTTTTAAAAAGAATCACGCCCTTCAAGGAAGTTTCAGCTGTCAGAGACCTCCATCCAGAGTTGCTTTCTGGGGGAGGGGGCAGGGAGGGAGAGAGGGGATTGGGTAGAGGCACTGGGACTTTGCCAAGGGGGAGGACAAAACAAAGAAGAAGGGTGCAGAGTGTTGCTGATAAAATGAACAGGTCCAGCAGTTATCTTCAGGGAAGGGGGTCCTCCCTGGTTGTCACTAGAGAAGGGGGCACATGGCTCACATTTGTAGCTGGAGGGAACTTGTTTAGCTATTAGGAGGCATTTTTTAAAGTTAATACTGAGCTATAATGTAGTTATTCAGATGCTCTTGAGGTGTTTTTAAGTGTAAGCTTTTAGTATAACATTCTAAGTGCGAGGGACAGACGGAAGTTTAGCCTGGGCACCATCAGAAAACAAGAATGTAGTTAAATATCCAAATCACGATCTTTAGACAATGGCATTACTTTCAAAAGTATAAAGATCTGTCTTCTGTAAGGAGAAGTCTGTCTCCTAATCTCTACCCCCCGGCCCTGTTTCTCCTGCATTCTTCCCCATCCTGGGAAAGGCAATACCATTTTTCTAGTTGTTCAGGTTTATAACCCCATAGTCATCTTTGACATTGTTTTTCCTCACACTCCATGTCTCTACCTTCAAAATATACTGAGAATCTAACCCCTTCTCATCATCTCCACTGTTATCACCTTCATCTGAGCCGTCATCTCCCCTCAAATGGATTATCATAACAGCTTCCTGACTGGTTTTCCTGCTTCTGTCTTGATATCCTTCAGTCTGTTCTTAATAGTAATTCTGTTAAAGCTTAAATCAAATCACATCCCTCCATGGCTTCCCATCTCACCCTGAACAAAAGCTAATGTCCTTACAAGGGTCTATAAGCCCTTCATTCCATGCAAACTTCTTCATGACTCCCTGACAGTATCTTACACTGTACCCTCTCCACTCATCCATTCACTCTAACTTCTTTGCTGTCCTTGTACATACAGATGTGTTCCTGCCTCAGAGTCCTTGCTCTTGCTGGTCCCTCTTCTGGAACACTCTTCCCCTAGACATTCACATGGTTCAGTCCTTTACCGTCTTTAAATCTTTACTTAATTGGTTCCTTCTTGGAAGGGCTTCCTGGCCAGTGTGTTTACCTCCTCTCACCCTTCTTATCCCCTTTCCCTGTTTTATTTTTCTTAGTAGCATGCATCACCATCTGGCATATTATATATATGACTTATTTTTTTATGTTCATTTTCTGTCATCTGCTAGAGGATATAAGCTCTGTGAGAGCTTATCATCTCTTCCTGCAATCTACTTTCTTCTCTACTGTACCTTTAGCACATAGAGCAGTGTCTGGCACACAGTAGGCCATCAGTAAGTATTTGCTGAATGAATGAATGAGTGCTCACCAATCTTTGCTTTTTTTCTTTTCTAGGAAATGCCATTTATATACTTGAGGAATTTTAAGGCCATCTGCTGCCTCAAATTTGCAGGACTGTTGGTTTTGAATATTGGACTTGGAAAAGGAAAGCCAAGAGTGATCACACACAGCATTTGAAATGGCCCTTGCTCCCTAGTCTTGCCACGAGCTGTAGTGGTGCGGATGAAATGTCAGTTGCTAACAGACTTAAAAACTAGGAAACTGCAGATGGCTGATGAGCCCTGTTAACCTCTGTTCCTCCTCCTCCCAAGGCAGAGACTAGAGGGCAAACTGTCAATAAAAAGACATGAGATTTTTAGCTTATTCCTGCTGCCACTTAATGATGACAAGCCAGAAGAAAGAGGCTGGCAAGAAATGTACCTCACACTACACATGTGAGGTTCTTAGAATCACAAAGGACAAAGCTGTAAAGGGTCCCTGGAAGTGGTAGGCTGGGAAGGACAGTGAACTAGACATGAAGCTGGTTTGGTTATTAAATGGTTGAATGACTTCAGTCATAGTTCATTCCCAGGGTTCCAGTTTTTCTTCTGTTTAGTGGAGAGGGAAGTGACTTGGGGATCATCACGTTCAGTTCTGTCACATTATAGAGTCCTCTGAGGCCCAGAGATGTTAGGATGTATAATGAGGTATTCTTGGGACTAGAACCAGAACTGAGGTCTTCTCAGTCCTAGTCCTGGGATCATTCCACTGAGCTGCTTGGCCTCTGTGTCCCAGGACACACTTCTCAGGAGGTGGGACATGAGGGTTACAGAGATGGCCTGCAGGTCTGCCCCAGGGAGAGGCATCCATCCTATATCTCTGCTTCCTAAATTCACCAGAGAGAAAGACTCTCTGCTTCTGTCAAGCTGGCAGAGAAAGAGTGAGCAACCAAGGATGCATTTGGGCAAACTCAGTGGAAGGAAACAGAAGTGGAGAAAGGCAGAGAACAATGCTCTTGGGTAAAAAAGAGTCCTGGGGCTAAAAATAATTGAAATATCTGAGCATATAAAAGTATTGTGACAAGAAATAGCAAGAAAAGTACATTGTGGAAAAAAAGAATGAGAAACGGAATAGAACAAGTATACACATATAAGTTTCCTGTGTTAATTAAAAACTGATGTTCCATAATGTCCTGTCTTTACTCTTCCTCAGAAACCCTGTTTCTCCCACAACAAGGACCACTTCACACACACACACACACGACCCCTTCATCTTCTGCTATCTAAATTATTCAAGGTCTACTGCCCTCCACACTGTGAAGCCTTCCTTCTCTGATCCACGCTGTCATCCACAAATGCTGCCTCTAGTACTTGCCTCCTTTGAACTTCTGCCAGACTTAGATCTTTTGTGGCACCTGTGATCTGTGCATGGCTTCCTCCTATGCTGGCCTGTTGGCTTCCTGAACTCGGATCTGTGTCTTCGTTTTTCTGTGCTTCACAGTAACAACCTCAATGCATGCTCAATAGATATTTGTTGAACGAACGAGTGAATGATTGGGAACATTTTCTTAAAGTAATAATAATACACTTATTACTTATAATGGATATTATACACACACATGAACAAATGGAACCGTGGCTGAGAAAACATCTTGAAAAATATTGCACTAGAAAGTTCTATTATGCACACAAAAAAGGAACACAAAACCAAGAGTGAAGACAAAAGAATGATAGGAAACTAAGTCCTAGGGTGTGTTGGGGCTTGGGGAAAATGCTAGGACCTAGAAAGAAGACTTTCATCTACATTCACGGCAAGAAGAAAAGCTAGGGATGAGCAGCCTGCTGCTACTGTAATACTCACAAAGGACAGGAGAACACAGAAGTACCTGACTCCTATTTGACTTGTACCTTCTTAATCAGGGAGAATAGTCCTGGAAAGTGTTGAATAGTCTTTTGTCATATTGGAAATGAAGTTCAACATGTGAGAAGAGAGAGGAAGGGAAAAGCTAGCTGCTTCAATTGAGTTTCTACTTCCAGACACACATGAGTGGCATCTCAAAGTTCTGGAAAAACTTGGATAAATGGAGAGGAAACTCCTTAATCTTTGAAGAATTATGAAGAATAAGAGTGATATTAAAAGTCTGGAGAGTAACAAGTAATGACCCATTTTTTCAGAAAGGTGGAAAACAGATTCTAGAAACTACAGACCAGAAAGCTTAACATCAATCCTATTAATAATTTTTTTCTAGAATTTTGCAACTGATAGTTCATGAGCACTTACAGAAAAGAAATAAAGAAACAGATAAACAAACCTAAAAATTACTAGAAACTAGCTTGAATTCATTAAGAACATGACACAACAATCCTAATTTCATGTCCTCATTCCCAGGTGGTGGTTAAAGCATGTGAATCTTCCAGGTAATTTATCTGTTTCCTTATTATGTCCACTCATGTGTTTCAAACTTATCTCAAACTTATGTTCCAAGTTGTACTTTTGTCTTCACCCTTCCCCTCCCCTGACAATATGCTTCTCAGACAACCCAGTAAATGACACTGCCATCCATTAGATTGCTCATGTCAGAGTTGGGCATTATCCTGCAACTGGCCTCTCCCTGAAGATTGAACATTTTCAACGCTATGGGGCTATGTTTTGGAGTGTATATATTCTATAAATATAAATATGAGATTATGTATTATATTTAAAAAGCCTGTACTTTATGGCAGTCCCAGAAATTAGAACTCCTACACACCTATGAAGCTCTGTACAATATGGTCTGACAGATCCTATCACAACCTAACTTTAGGAAACCAAGAGATGTGAAATGTGGATATTTTAAAGTTTTTAAGTTAAGGAGATTAGAGCAGGTTTATAATTTCAAGTCCTCAAGAGGGGGAGACTTCTTTTTTCTTCTGTTTCTCCATTTTCTCAAAATTTTGTCATTTTCCTTTTTAAAAATCCTTATTTATGTTATAAACTCTCTTCTTCCACTGCCCACGGTGTCTTGAAATGCCTAAGAGCAATGTCTTGGGGTCTTGCTTCCTGAGTCCAAATCCTGGATGTGCCACTTGGGCAAGTCACTTAATTGCTTTATGCCTAGGTGCTTTATCTAAAAGTGAGGCTAATAATGGGCCTGCCCTGATGGGTTGCTATGAGGACTAAATCAGATGATCCGGTGAAGCACTTAGAGCTGTGCCTGACACACAGTATGTACTCAATACGTATAAGGACAATTATTTGTCTATATTGTTATTATGTCTGGCGTCCCTGCCCTGCTCTCATTTTGCTCTCCGTCCTTGGGAAATCACTTAACTTCTATTTCTTCAACAGCCAGGAGGGCCTGGACTCTCTGTTCATTTGAAGTTCTGGCCTTGATTAGCTGGTGAATGGGACACCATGACCTTCCTTCTGCTTTCATGATAGCTCCTCTGTCAGTCCAGAGAAGCTCAATTCAATTAGTTTCAATCCAATCCAATTCAATTCAACTCATCAGGTCAATTTAGTGCAAGTCATTCATTCCCTTTATTCAAAAATATCTCCTGAGGCCTAAGACAAGCATAATACTTGCCAGAACTAAGACAGACAGAAATAAGGCATGGGAATCCTTGTTTTTGAGGGTCTTACAAATCGGAATGCTTTCTGTAGCTTCACATCTTTCTAAGTGGAGAGAAAATAAGAAACACTCTATCCCCTTAGGGGTTTAAAGGACTTTTTCCTTTAAACAATCTTGAAGAAAACAACATCTAGCCTGTTGCTGGGAAATGCAATTCTGATATTTAAGTGATTCTAATAATCCCCTACTCAAGGAGGCAGTTCCTAAAGGCTGGCAAACCTTCCCGGGAGGCTGCTGCAGACAAGCTATTCACTTCGCTTAAAACAAGACGGTGGCTGTCACAGGGTTCAGACAACAGCAAAATAAACAAAGTTCCAATTATGATTCGAGGGAGGTAGATGAGATTTTCCATTTAGTCAAAAGGAATTGATTTCCCCTAGAGTGTCACTTATACTATAATGATTATTGGAAGGAAGACAACTTAACAGAGTGATACAAAAACAAAATTAGATAGGCTGCCGATCAGTGGATCTTGACTGACTGCCTTGAAGGCGGAGGTAGAAAAATGCAGTACATGAGGAGGCTAGATATTTGAAACTTTTTCTTGACATTTGTTAGGTTTTTTTTTTTCTTCTTTCTTTATTTTTTTTTTGTGACGAAGATTGGCCCTGAGCTAACATCTGTTGCCAATCCTGCTCTTTTTGCTTGAGAAAGATTGTCTGTGAGCTAACACTGTGCCAATCATCATCCTCTATTTTGTATGTTGGATGCCACCACAGCATGGCTTGATGAGTGATGTGTAGATCTGTGCCTGAGGTCCAACCCCACGAACCCTGGGCTGCAGAAGCAGAGCATGCAAACTTAATCACTGTGCCATGGGGCTGGCGCGATATTTATTGTTATATATTCATCTATTCATTCAGTTTTTCCCCTTTCTTTTGAAAAACAAAGTGAGTTGGGGATCACAAACAAAATGGTAAATTCAGGTTAATTCTAGGAAAAATTATCTAGATCTAATTGGGTTTATTTGCTTACCCCTTAAGTTTCTCTAAAGGAATTACTTATTTCAGAAATATGTACCTTTAGATCCAAAGACCTTCTAAGCACAATATGATCTCAGCTGGTCCCTACTCCAGGCAACTGAAACAAATAAATGAATAAAAAAATGTTTTCTATTAGGAAAGACTTCTGGTGACTTAAGTAATTTGTATTTCTTAACTGCAAATGAAGGCCGGGTCTACTCTGTTCTACATTCAGTCATAGAGATTTTTAAAACCATTTATTGCACCCCACTGAGTTTCTCTGAACAACACCTTGGTTCATTCTACCCAAACCTCCACAAATTATTAAGAGACTTCCTTTTTTTTCCTGCTGGATAGCCTTTCTTGCACTTGAAGATCTGCAATGGAAATGCTGCAATTCCCTCCCACCCCCCCACCCCCAGGTGCTGTACTTGGCACACTTCTAGAAATGGAATTGATAATTCAGAAGCAATACTATTTCCTTCAGGAGAGAAAACGATTTCTTTGATTTGCTGCTGTTTGACTAGCCCTCCAGGTGTTCTTTCTACCTACTGTGCATTCTCCTTCACTACCATATATTTAAATCTTTTCTTATATCCTGCACACGTCTCACCTTTTCAAGGAAGTGCCTTATGTTTATTCTCAAGTGTAGGTATCTCTCTCTTTAAAGAACTTCTGCTGTACTCAAATTTTGTTCTGCTCATCCTATGTCTATCACGTTATCACATGATAACTTGAAAAGCCTTGTTTTCTTTTTCTTTGTCTATGTATGCGGGTGTGTCTACTCTTCAGCTGCATGAAAAGGGTTTGTGTGTCAGGGCTGCATCTTCGGCTCCTACATCCCAGCAAATGGCTATACACACAGTAAGTGTCCAATAAAAGGGTGCTGCCTGTAGCAGCAGGTTGTGGATGATGTACGGCTTTGTTTAGGGTCTCAATGATTTTTCTGTGAAGATGCTGAACTCAGGATTTCGATATTACTTTTGGCTTGTTTTCCATCTGGTACAACTGCATGATCTCTGTTGCTGAAATTACTTCAGTCAAATGGTCAGGACTGTAAATACGCAGGGAGAAGTTCATTTTGTCTCTGTCCTGCCTAGGAGAAAATAAATCTGTTCTTTTCCTTTGATCTAACGAACCAAAGCAGCCCTGGAAATCACCCTTTCAGTTATAATTCCGTTTCCACCTGTTTTGCTCACCATATCACAGTGTTTAAGAAACTGTTATGCCTTCCAAGAAGAGTGGTTATGACCTTATTTTGTAGGTGATAGAGCCATTACCATTCACTAGACCAATATTTAGGACATGCATACTGAATTATTTAAAACTAATAATGCACATGAAAATCATTAAAGTAAAAAAGGGGAAGAAAAACTTCATCGTGATAACATTTATTTCCTCCTGGCTTGTGCAGCTGTTCTCCTTTGTTCAAGGGCACAGCTGAAACTTCAGAGATGATAGTCCTGGGTACTCAGCTGCTTTCAGCCACAACCTACTCACCCTCCGCTTTGCCTGGTCAAGACCATAGCAGTGAGATTGACTATTAGGATGACAGCATGAGGAGCTCCACTGGCCTGCTTTGAAGGGAAACTAGTAAAAACAATAAAACAAAGCAAAACAAACAAACAACTCAAATCCTCTGGAAATGGTCCTGAAGGCAAAGAGCAAAGAAGGAAACAGCTATTCAAGAAAATCTAGGAAAATCTGATTAAAAAAAAAAAAAGGTGAGAGTCTGTGGTATTTGGGCCAAAACCACTGCCTCTTTCTCCCCTCCCACCTCAGAGACATGGAGACTCCACTCCTGACAGCTGCAGCCAAGAACACAGGGTTCCTTCTCCTCCAAGCTTCCAGCTGGAGGACTTTCTTCCCAGGAGGAGCAGGAACTCAGCATTTCTCATTCTGCCTGCAGCTTCCTGTTGCTGAGGCTGTGTCTTGGGCAAGTGTGGTTGGGAAGTGGCGGCTCCTTTCTTATTATCAAGCCACATTTGTGCAACAGAGGCTCTATCTTAGATGTGGCCTGCTGAGAATATTAGGGCCCCAATAGCTCTTGCCTGGGCTCATGAGGCTGTGGTTCCATGACAGAAGAGTCAAGCTGAGAGGATCTCAGATTGCTACCCCACCCCCCATGATGTGCTTAACTCTTAGAATGATGGTCTCAGAGAGAAGCTTGCCACTGAATCCAGTCCTCGCTCCAGAGACCTGGCTGAGATTTTGCCTGGGGGGACAAGCAAGCTGCAAAATGGGTAGCTGGTATTCTCTTCCCAAAAGAACTTACTTCATTTGCAACAGAACATGGGGAAGTTTAAGCCTAAGAGCACTTCAAGAATGGTAGAGGTGTGGTAAAAGGCAACTGAGAGATTCATGGATCTAATGAATATCTAATGTAAGCCAGCTAGTTTGCAGAAGAGAACTGGGAAATAAAACAGCTGGAAGGAGCCCCCCTGGGGTCAGAACAAATATCAAACACTGACCTCAGAAATTATTTCTTTGAAGGAGCCACAATTTGATTGAATTCGTTTGTGGAGGAATTTATGCCCCCCAAGGATTATTGAAAATAATAGCACAGTCTTCCCTCAAGTAGTGAAGTTTAACATCTGGATATGGTCAGAGAAAGAATGGAAGAGAGCCCTACCAGTACCACTGTCCTCCCAGGGTGACTGGTCATATCCAAAGCTGTGCCTCCCTAGGGTGCAATATCAGAGGCTTTCACTAATATAATCCAGCTAGTAACTAAATAAATTAGCAAATAACAATAGCAAGCCATGAAGGAGTAACCAGTACCCAGCAAAAAATCATCAGACATGGAAAGAAACAGGAAAATATGACCCATATACTGGAAAATAAAGCAGGCAACAGAAACTGCCTATGAGAGTGACCAAATGTCAGATTTGACAGAAAAATATTTCAAAGTAGTCATAAATATGTTTACAGAAGTGAAGAAGAGCATGATTGAAGAAATAAAGGAAAGTATGCTGACAATATTGCATCAAATAGAGAACATCAATAAAGAGATAATTTTTAAAAAACAAGTGGAAATTCTGGAGTTGAACAGTACAATAACTAAAATTTTTTAAAAAGTCACAAGAAGATCTCCATAGTAGATTTGAACTTGCAGGAGAAAGAATTGGTAAAATTGACAATTGATCAATAGAGATTATCTAAGCCAAAGCACAGAGAGGAAAAAAAGGGTAAAGAAAATGAAGAGAGCCTCTGAGAAATATGGGACAAAATTAAGCACACCAATATGTGCATAATGGCAGTACCAAAAGGAGAAGAGCGAGAGAAAGGAGAAGAAAAAATATTTGAAGAAATAATGGCTGAAAAGTTCCGAAATTTATCGGAAAAGATACACTGCACATCTAGTAATCTCAATAAATGCCAGGAGGATATAAACAAAGAGACCCATAAACAGACACATAATAAAAATGCTGAAAGTCAAAGACAAGGAGAAACTCTTGAAAGCAGCAAGAGAAAAGTGACTCATTACTTATAAGGGAGCCCCAGTAAGATTAATAGCTCACTTCTTATCAGATACAATGGGAGGCCAGAGGTGGTGGGATGACATCTTTAAAGTGCTCAGAGGAAAAGAAAAAACTGTTATGCAAGAATACTATATCCAGAAAAACTCTCCTGTCAAAATGAAGGCAAAATAAAGATTTCCCAAGATAAACAAAAATGGAGAGAATTTGTTACTAGCAGACCTGCCTTACAAGAAATACTAAAGGAAGTTATTCAGGCTGAAGCAAGTGACCCCAGTTGTTAATTCAAATTCATACAAACAATGAACACAAGTAAAGGCAATTATGTAATTATAGAAAAAATTCCATAAATGCATATTTTTCTCCTTTCTTCTCTTAACTGATAGAGAATAGAACTATATAGGTGGAACATTGCATGTCTATTGCATGTCTAAATGGAATATCCCTCTCTCTCACTGGAATTAATCTAGCATAAACCCAAAGCTGATTCTGGTAAGATAAGGTATATATGATAAACCTTAGAGCAACTAACTAAAAAAACCCACAAAATTATGGTGAAAAACTATTAAAAAATTTTAAAGCTACATTAGTAAAGATTCACTTAATGTGAAAGAAAGGAGTAAAGGAGGAATAGAGAAACAAAAAAGACATTAGACATAGAGAAAACAAAAGGTTAAATGGCAGATATAAATCCAACTGTGTCGATAATCACACCAAATGTGAATGCATTATACAATCCAATCACAAGGCAGAGATTGTCAAACTGGATTGACAAAACATAACTATGCATTTTCTAAAGGACACACATTACATTGAAAAACACAAATAGATGAAAAGTAAAAGGATTGAAAAATGTATATCATGCAAAGAGCAGCCACCAGAAAGCTGGAGTGGCTATACTAATACCAGATAAAAGAGACTTTAAAACTAAAACAAATGTTCTAGAGATAAAGAGGAACATTTTATGAGGATAACAGGGTCAATCCATCAGGAATATATAACAATTATAAACATATATATGCTTAATAACAGAGCACCAAAATTCATGAAGCAAAAACTGATAGAAATTAAGGGAAAAATAGATGATTTGACAATAATCATTGAAGACTTCAATATTCTACTTTCAAAAATGAATAGAACAACTAGACAGAAGATAAACAAATATGTAGGAGACTTGAATAGCACTGAAAGTCAACTAGAGTAACAGATGTATATAGAACACTGAACCCAGCGACAACAGATACACATGCTTCTCAAGTGCACATGGAACATTCTCCAGAATAGACGATATGCTAGGCCATAAAAAAAAAGAACTCAATAAATTTGATAAGATAGAAATAATACAAAGTATATTCTCTTAACCATAATGGAATGAAATTAGAAATAAATAGCAGGAAAAAAAAATGAGAATTCACAAATATGTCAAAATTAAACAGTGTACTACTAAATAACCAATGAATCATAAGTAAATAAAAACAGAAACAAAAAACACTTTAAGATGAATGAAAATCAAGGCACAACATACCAAAACTTATGACATGCTGGTAAGGCAATGCTTACAGGGAAATTTATAGCTGTAAATGCTTATATTAAGAAAGAAGAAAGATCCCAAATCAATAACCTAAGCTTCTACCTCAAGACACTGGAAAAAGAATAGCAAACTAAACCCAAAGTGAGCAGAAGGAAGGAAATAATAAAGATTACAGCAGAAATTAATAAAATAGAGAATAGAGAAAACAAATGAGATTAAAAGTTGATTCTTTGTGGCTTCCACAGTATGGCCGGCGACATTAGCTAGCGCTCGCTCTACTCTCTCTAACGGGGAAACAGCGGACTACAAGAGACTGAACTGTATCTGCCTCTATTTCCAACAGACTCATGTTCAACTTTCGCTCACAACAAAAAAAAAAGCCGGGAAAATTTTATTAATCCTTTTTTTAAAAAAAAAGTTAATATAAAATTATAGCAAAAAAAAAAAAAAGGAACCTGAACTTTAGTAACACAGCTGGAACAATCCGCAGCGGCGGCTGCAGCGGCGGGAGAAGAGATTTAATTTAGTTGATTTTCTGTGGTTGTTGGTTGTTCGCTAGTCTCACGGTGATGGAAGCTGCACATTTTTTCGAAGGGACCGAAAAGCTGCTGGAGGTTTGGTTCTCCAGGCAGCAGCCCGACGCAAACCAAGGATCTGGGGATCTCCGCACCATCCTGAGATCCGAGTGGGACATACTTTTGAAGGATGTGCAATGTTCAATCATAAGTGTGACAAAAACTGACAAGCAGGAAGCTTATGTACTCAGTGAGAGTAGCATGTTTGTCTCCAAGAGACGTTTCATTTTGAAGACATGTGGTACCACCCTCTTGCTGAAAGCACTGGTTCCCCTGTTGAAACTTGCTCGGGATTACAGTGGGTTTGACTCCATTCAAAGCTTCTTTTATTCTCGTAAGAATTTCATGAAGCCTTCTCACCAAGGGTACCCACACAGGAATTTCCAGGAAGAAATAGAGTTTCTCAAAGCAATTTTCCCAAATGGAGCAGCATATTGTATGGGACGTATGAATTCTGACTGTTGGTACTTGTATACTTTGGATTTCCCAGAGAGTCGGGTAATCAGCCAGCCAGATCAAACCCTGGAAATTCTGATGAGTGAGCTTGACCCAGCAGTTATGGACCAGTTCTACATGAAAGATGGTGTTACTGCAAAGGATGTCACTCGTGAGAGTGGAATTCGTGACCTGATACCAGGTTCTGTCATTGATGCCACAATGTTCAATCCTTGTGGGTATTCAATGAATGGAATGAAATCGGATGGAACTTATTGGACTATTCACATCACTCCAGAACCAGAATTTTCTTATGTTAGCTTTGAAACAAACTTAAGTCAGACCTCCTATGATGACCTGATCAGGAAAGTTGTGGAAGTCTTCAAGCCAGGAAAATTTGTGACCACCCTGTTTGTAAATCAGAGTTCTAAATGTCGCACAGTGCTTTCTTCGCCCCAGAAGATTGAAGGTTTTAAACGTCTTGATTGCCAGAGTGCTATGTTCAATGATTACAATTTTGTTTTTACCAGTTTTGCTAAGAAGCAGCAACAACAGCAGAGTTGATTAAGAAAAATGAAGAAAAAACGCAAAAAGAGAACATACATAGAAGAAGGTGGTGGCTGCTTTTTAGATATTGATACCGGGGGCCATGCTTTCCATAACCGCCACCTTGTAGTTGCAGAAAGCCCTAGATGTAATGATAGTGTAATCATTTTGAATTGTATGCATTATTATATCAAGGAGTTAGATATCTTGCATGAATGCTCTCTTCTGTGTTTAGGTATCCTATGCCACTCTTGCTGTGAAATTGAAGTGCATGTAGAAAAAACCTTTTACTATATGAAACTTTACAACACTTGTGAAAACAATTCAATTTGGTTTACGCACAGTGTAATATTTCTCCAGGTGTCTTCCAAAATTCCCCACAGACAAGGCTTTCGTCCTCACTAGGTGTTGGCCTCAGCCTAACCACTTGGGACTGTTCTATTAAATTGCTGCCAGGATTTTACATCCAGTTACCTCCACTTTCTAGAACGTATTCTCTACTAATGTTATTGAAACCAATTTCTATTTCATACAGATGTTTTTTGCAACAGCAATTAAAGTTTTTCTTCCACGAGAAAAAAAAAAAAAGATTCTTTGTAAAGATTGAAAAATTGACATGCAAATGGCCAATAAGCATATGAAAAGATGCTGAACATCATTGCTTATCAGGGAAATGCAAATCAAAACCACAATGAGATACCACATACTCACTAGGATGGCTAGAATCAAAAAGTCAGATAAGAACAAGTGTTGAAGAGGATGTGGAGAAATAGACAACCTCACACACTGTTCATGGGAATGTAGGGTGGTTCAGCCACTTTTGGGAAACAGTTTTGAGGTTCCCCAAAGGCTGAAACATAAAGTTATCATATAACTCAACTATTCCACTCCCAGGTACATGCCAAATGAAAATATATGTCCACTCAAAAATGTGTACACAAATGTTTAAAGCAGCATTGTTCATAATAGCCAAAAGGTGAATAATCCAAATTCTATCACAGATGAATGGATAAAGAAAATGTGGTATATTTTTCAGCCATAAAATAAGGGAGTATTGATACCTGTTACTACTTGGATGAACCTTGAAAATATGCTAAGTGAAAGAAGCTAGTCACAAAGACCTCATCTTACATACCTGTAATTCCATTCATATGAAAGTCCAGAATGGAAAAATCTATAGAGACAAAAAGGAGATTCGTGGTTGCTTAAGCTGGGGTGGAGGACAGGTCAGGGGGGTATGTGATTTGACTTTGAGGTGATAAAAATGCTTCAAAATGGACGATGGTGATGGTTGTACATATTGTGAATAGTCGGGCACTGCACAACGACGTTTTGGTCAAGAATAGACCTCATGTACGATGGTGGTCCCATAATATCAGTACCATATAGCATAGGTGTGTAGTAGGCTATAGCATATAAGCCTGAGTAAGTACTCTCTATGATGTTTGCACAATGACAGAATTGCCTAACGATGCATTTCTCAGAACGTATCCCTGTTGTTAGGCAACGCATGACTGTATACGAAAAACCACTGAAATGTAAACTTTCAATGACTGAATTGTACGCTATATGTCTTATAATCAATAAAGGCGTTTTTGAAAAGCAGGCAAAGGTAAAAATAAAATAGTGGTGGAATTCTAATGCTCATAATATCTGGAAGGTGTTTCCTTGGGTGTGAGGGGATAAGAGGTGAAGGTGGGAGGGCGGCAGGGAGGGTGGTCTGAGCTTTGGGAGGGGAGAGGTATGTTTTGTCATCACCAAACCTGCCACAGAAGCTTGGAAATTGAGGACTTAAAGTTTCCGGCTTTAGAAATAGAGGATAGATAATATCAAATGATCTTAGACAAATCATTTTTATGGGGCCTCATTTCTTATTCCTAAAACAATTAAGAGGAGGGAGGAAATGTCTTCCCTCTCAAGTTCATCTGGCAAAAAATTCTCTAGTTTGAAGAACAAGGCAGATTTACATGAGTGAAGACTTGGCCCACATCAAATTTTAAAATTTATGTCTACCACGTATTTGGGGTTGTACATACCACCTTTCTCAACTCTTCAGTTCCTGGGGGTATATATGGAGACACATTTGCCAAAGCATATTGCTGGTTAACTGCATGTCACTAAGTCAGAGTTTCCTGGTGTGTTCTGTGGAGCACTTATGAGTTATATAAAGTGGGAATACCTCTGACAGCCTTTAATATGTTACGTACATTGTGAATCTCTAGAATGAGGGTTCAGCATGCAGCATTTTCCAAACCTATCTGATCACGCAAGACATTTTAACAATTTACTATTTCTGGAGCATCTTATGAAACTAGGGTTGTGAGGAACACACTTTGCAAAATGTTAAAGGGGCAGCCTTCAAAAGCTTAAGATATTTATCCAAAAGGATTTTATATTTCAACTGCAGAGTCTTAGAAATGAGAGAAATCTTTAAAGCTCCAAGGATTAATTTATTAAGGGTGGCATTGTAATGTAACAAATAATGGGGAAAATAATTGGGGGCAGTTGAGCCAGCTTGGTGCCTCTCAAATCATACCACATAGGGAACAGCAGACTAGTTATAGCAGCCTTGATCTAGACGTTAAACCATATTCAAAATGAGAAAACAGAGGTACAATTCCCCAAAGACAGAAGAAAGAAATCTTAGAAAAGGGGTTGTGAGGTCATATTAGATCAATAAGGATTTTTTTTTGTTAACTCTGTGGACCTTTTGAAACATCATCATCACAGTTCATCTAATTATATCAGGACCATTTAGGGAGTATCTATAGTGATCCCCAAGCCTCCATCAAGCACTCCAGGTTCACATGGTATTCTCTTCTGCTAAGCCTCTCCACCTGCAGAAGATCAGCTACTTAACCTGCTGAGAGTTAGTCATTACTGGGGAACCATCTTCATAGGAAATGTGTAAAGAGCGTCAGAGAGTTGGAGCAAGTCTTTCCAACTGCCTCCTCCATAGGCACACATATTGTTCAAACAGCTCTTTAGCATTATTAGACAACTTCTGGTTATTTTGCAATTTACCTGGAAATGGCCATTGACTTTTACTTTTCAGACCTCTTTCTATTTATTCACGAACTCACTCACTCATTTTCTGTCTTTCTGTCTCTGTCTTCCTTATTGAGTAGTTATTGAGCATCCAAACCTGCTGGTGCAGGAGAGCAGTGCAGGGCTAGCCCTCAGAGAGCTTATTGTATTTGAGAGACAAGATAACACGTAAGTTTTGTATTGCAGATGACCCCTGCATTGTACATATTTAAGCTCAGATGAAGAGTCTAGATTGTTCTGCTTTAGCAGTTCAGAGAACAGGGAAGTCTTTTTTTCTCTTTTTTCATGGTTAGAACAAAGAATGGGTATTTTTTAATCAGGTATATCAGGAATCTCAATTTCCATTCTGACACTGAGAAGCTGAGTGACTTTGGGCTAGTTCTTTCTTTGATATCTTTTTTCATATTTCCAAGAATAGCTACAGTGCAAGACTGCTAGGCGAGATACTATAAAAAGCATAATGCATGGTGATATACTGGGACTAATAGATATTTGTTACAAGCGATCTTTTCTTCTAGTTCTTATTTGCTTGAAGGAGCCTTTCACTCATCCATCAGTTTATGCGTGTATTGAGCATTTACTCTCTACCAGGAACTATTCTACACACTGGAATCATCGCCATCATAAAACTTTAGTTCCAGTTTCTGGTGAAGGGAGATAAATAGGCAAACATAAAAACACTCAAATTTCAGTAAGTTTATAGAAGAAAATGGTCATATACATATATGGTGATGCTACCATAGCAGAATGGTCAAGGAAGAGCTGTCTGAGGAGGTGGATTTGTGTAGAGACTGGAAAAATGAAGAGTATGTGAAGAAGAGAGGAACATTCTAAACAAAAAGAAAAGCAAGTGAAAAGACCTAAGGTGGGAAAGAGCTTGGTGTATTTGAAGAGTGGGAAGGGGCCCAGGGTGGCTAAAGCATCGTGGTGATGGGCAAGCAGTGGATGATGGGCACCACGCCTGTGGAAATGCAGGCAGAGGTCAGATCATGGAGTGCCTTGTAGACATGGCAAAGCGTATAAGCTCCACAAGGGAAGGGATTTGTCTGTTTTGCTCACTGTTGGATCTCCGGCATCTAGAACAGTGCCTGCCATAGTAGGTAGTCATGAAACATAAGTTGAGTAAATTCTATTCTAAGAGCAATTGTGGGTAATTGTATACCATACTCTCTTAAAAAGTTTCTCTAGCTGCTGTGTGGGGGCTGGATTGTTGGTTCAAGTGGAACCAGTGGATGGAAGCAGTGCGGACCCTTATAGGAGCCAAACGAGAGATGATGTTGGTTTGAGCTAGAGTGGTAGCAGGAAAGATAAAGAGAAGTGGAGACATTTGTGCTATATTTTATGGGTCAAATCTCCAGTACTTGGTGTTGGATTGGATTTGGGGGTGGGGGCTGGTAATGTGTGCACTTGTATATATATGCTAAAGACTGGGAGAGGAGATCCTGAGGGGCTTAGAGGAGGGTGATTAAGTATATTATTTTCTACTTGTTGGTTTTGAGATGCCAGTCAGAGATCCAAGTGGAAAATGTCAAGGTTTCAGTTGGATATTACTTGTCTGGAGCTCAAATGGAAAGGTTAGGCATGACACATACATTTTGAATGTAGATGGCATTTAAAGCCATGAGACTGGAAGAGATCACCATAGAGAGTAGAGACGCACGAGAGAAGAAGGTCTGAATGAAGCCTGAGGAACTCAACATTCAGAGACTGGGTAGCAATGGAGAACTCAGCAGAGAAGACCAAGGTCTGGCATGAGATGTAAGAGGAAAGCTAGTGTGGTGTCACAGAACCTGGAAGTCAAAAGAGAAAAGTGTTTCAAGCAGGAGGATGGTCAGCTGTGAGTGTTCCTGAGAGGCATGTAACATGTAGATAGGGATGTGACCACTGAATCTGACAGCTAAATTGTGAGGATGCCTCTATATTCAAACTTTTATATATTATTTGAAAAATAATGTAACCGTAGTATAAAATATATTGAAAATAAAGAGAAGTTTATTGGTACATATGACAAGAAAATTTTCAGTGGAACAATGGGAAGAGAGCCAGATTGAGTGGATTGAATAAAGAATGAGGATTCTTGGGCAGAGATGGCATAGTAAAGAAATAACTGTTTCCTCTTGAAATCCCACTCAGAAGACAGTAAGGGGAGGGTTTTTTCCTTTTTTTTTTTTTTTTGAAATGCATAAAGCCACACGGACAGAGGAACAAGGACACAAAATTTTAGGACTGTAAAGAACATAGATGAATGTGGTTCTGGAACTAGTACTGCCAGCATCTCCTGGAGTTGCTTCAAAATGTGGACTCTTAGGCCCCACCCCAGACTTACTGAATCAGAATCTGCACTTTCCCAGTATATTCCTCTGATTTGCATGCACATTTAAGTTTGAGAAGGGCTGACTTTAGAAAATGACCTCCTAAACCAATGTGATTCGCACTGCACAATCCCTGAAACACTCAAGAATTGGAGGCACTGGTGTCCCTGAATTAGGGAGTGGGATGGAAGTAGGGTGAGGTGGCCAAAGTAAGGAGAATTGGTGGAAAGTTTAAGAGGCAGCCATATTTCCCACTTGGAGCAGTCAGGCAACTGCTCCCCCTGACCTGAGCAAAACACCAAAGGCTTATTCTTTAAAGAGAGTAGAAAGAGTTTCTGGACTAGGGGATGCCAGGGACCTCCTATGCCTGTTGATACCCCCAGCCCTTTCCCCAGCCACTGGAATGCTGGCTGTTAGGACTTCACCTTCCATGTAGGAGCTTGGGAAAATCTTCCCCAGGGAATTTGACCAGCCGAAGACGCAAAACCTAGATACAGAAGCAGCAATTCCCCGACTCAATGGCCCAGCCATTTCTTTTATTTATAGCTCTGTTGCTTTTATTTTTGCTCTTCTTCCTCCCAAATCTTACCCGAGAGCTCGGCTTCCAGAGCTACTTTGTAATTTTCCTATCTGGCTATCATGACTGTTTGTTCTCTTTCCTCTTGTCTCTAGGTATTTGTTTTGGGGAATCAGATGCCATTCCAAGACTGTATGTTCTTCTTGAAAGGGCTCAGCAGATTTTCACAATCAGGGGACTGATAAGCAATTTTGCTACTGTGTGCAGGATTCCAGATGACCTCTTTGCTGTTCATCACAATTCTCATATTTGCTTTCGTTGCCTTTGCAGTTTGTTTGTTTAAATTAAGAGTATTTCTTGTTGCATTTTCTGCTGCTTCCCTCTACCACCCCATATATTTATTTACAGAAATTCTACCCTGCTTGCCCACAAAACAAACACCAATTAAATGAAGGTTTCTTCCCTTCTTACTCTGACCAGATATTAGCCTTGGTGGGCACATGGCAGCGGCAAGGGTGTGGGCTGACTGTTGATACTTGCTCAGGTTGTGATCTGATGATGGAGAGTGGTCATTCTTTTGCACTCAATTTGTTTTTCTATTCTAAGCACAGCCATACAAAATAGTCTGAAATTTAGAAGAAAGGCAAGTTGCTTATAAGTTCAAGAACATTCATTAATTCCTTATTAGTGTCCCCCTTATGCCAAAGTAAACATTTTTAAGGTGCATCATTTTCAGAAGAGATATCTGGGCTTTGTTAAGGCTAACTGTGTGATTGCCAGACTTCAGAGATAACATTCAGCTGCTCTAGGGGGAAGCTGGCATACACAGCGCCTTGACATGTAAACTCCTTTATCTGCTCCCTACCCAATATCCACATAACAGTATTCATGAACACAAGCAGCTGTAGGAAAAATTATGAGGTTGGCAAAGAAACAGCACAGCCTAAGTTTCCCCCTTTGATGCTGTTTTCCATCTCCTGTGGCATTCTCTTCCACCCCGCCTCAAAGGAGCCAGTCCCTCGTATTTTCGCAATTTGAAAACTTCTAGTCGAACTTAAATATTTCAACATCTCCCAGTTAAACCCTATCAGAAATTTGCTGATGCTTACTTGTCATTCTATTTCATTTGAAGTCTTATGTTCTCCCTGTAAAATAAAGCAAGGATTTTCTGACCTTGTAAAGAATGGAGTATTTTGGAAGTGGCCCTGCACAGCTCCCGAAATCAACTCTAAGGTGTTCAAAGGGCAAATCTGGGTAGGACAGTTAGATACTCGTCTTCTCATCAACTTTCTTCTGGCATCAAGCGGGCCAGCATCTTCCTACTGGCTTTCACTAGGCATCTGTTTCTTCCAGCTCTCACAATCTATGATTTCAGATTACACAAGGCAACTTGTAATTAATCGTCAAATGAGTGATTTTGACAGTCACTATTCTGAGTTCTGAGGGAGGTTTTTGATTGCTGTGGGTAAAAGGGAGGAAAGACGTTATTGTCATTACTTGTTTGATGTTCTTCTCTTTCAGCAGCTCCATGAGAACAGGCACCGTGCCTCTCCTATTGATTCTTTTCTCCCAAGCGCCCAGTATAGTGCCTTGAACAAATATAATCCATAAATATTTGCTGTTGAAAGAAACTTCATGAAAAATGAGCATCTTTACTTTGGTCTCAAAGACTGAATAATATTGGAGTAGGAGAATGTATTTCAGGTTGGAGAAAATAATATTATTTGAGTAGGGGAACATAAGATTTGGGAGCTGGGGAATAGAAAATACTGCAAAGAGCAAAGAGTTGAGAGGATGGAAGATGAGAGGACAGGAGAGTTGATTTGAGGCCAAAATATGGAAGACCTTAATGTTAAACTTAGGACATTGGGCTTTTGTCCTGAATCTGGGCATTGGAGCCCACACAGGAATTAGACCAGAGCAAGAGCTCAGAGCAGGGAGCTGGGAGCGGAGAAGACTGAAGGCACAGAGACCAATTCAGAAGCCATTACCATGAAATGATAGGGAAAGCACAACCAGAGGCAACCCAGTCTTCTAGGGATGTGATCCTATCTTCCGAACCAAAATTTAGTAGACTTTCTTAGAAGGGACAGTTTAAATTGGGGCCACTCCTGGAAATCTAGTGCTCAAGGCTATGGCCCTTCCCTATAAAGGGCCTTTCTTTTTCATGCCACTCCTATTCCAAGAGGATTCCAGATGAAATGTTTCATGATCTTCCATCAGCCTTTGTTTATTTAGTTACAAAGTCATTGTTGGAGCTGGGATCCCTCCCAAACTCTCTGTTTAAAACTCCTTCCAAACTGAAAATAACAGGAGAGAGAGGTGTCTGTATGGTGTTTTCCCATGCTTCATTTCAAAATAACAGAACTGTATTGAGCCTAAGGGAACTTTCCTCAACCCCCTTTACCTCCCACCCCAAACCCCACAACTGAAATCAGAACAGTTTAGGAATTATACGCCTGCTGGACTCAGAGACCTAGAAAAAGCCTATTGATTTGGGGAAAGTTGGTGCCTGAAGATATTTGTCAAGTCAAAGCATTTTAGAATTGAAAGAAACCTCAGCATCATTTTACTTTAAACTTTCACCAATCTACTAATGAATTTTCTCTCTGATAGCCTCAATTAATTGATTTCTCTGTTTCATTGAAACTTGGCTGAACTTTTTGAGTCCTTATTTCTTAGAGGTTTTCAGCAAGCTTGGCATTAGAGAGACACAAAAATTGGCTCATGGCATACATTTTCCACTATTTTTGACACAGGATTCTGTGATGACTCTCTTGGCTCTTGCCGGAAAAGGTCTGGGAGATAAGGGATGAACGAGAGAGGACTCAGCCATTCCTAAGACTAAAAATATAATTGAGTTCAAATCTATGGTAAGGTTTAGTTGCTTTATTCAAATATTTTTTCCACATCCTTTGAAGATTTTTAGATCAGTTGGCATATTCTATATGAAAGAACAAGGTAATGGCATGTTCAGGTCAGGGACACAAAACATGCTCTGAGATACTTCGGGAAGAGGTTAGATTAGAACAAACATCCAAATCTCATTATAATCAGATCCTAAGCAATTAAAAATAATTACTCTTTTTCCTAGGTGACCTTGTGGGATATATAAGCTAGAGTCTAGTCTAAATAAAGCTAAATTGGAGAGTCTAAATCTAACAGCTTAAAAAAAACTATAGTCCAATCAACCAGAGTGACTAGATAACCCAATTAGTGGTTAAAATGAAAGTTAAATGAATTTCCCATTTGCAGCCAAGATGTCCTGTTTCTGAAGCGTAGGCTTCTTTGGTAGAGGATTTGGGTGAGGAAGGACAGCACTCACCTTTAGGTAAACAAGGGAATTTCATCATCACCAAGCAAGAGTGCTTCTGTGCTATCAAAACCCTGCTCTTCAAGTGCTGATAATGACTCTGCAAATTATAGCTCTTAGCCAATTCTCAGGGTAGAGTTCATCTTCTACTTTAAAGGATTTTTTCCCTGCAATATAATTTCTCCTTTTTCTCTTTGAAGGTACTGCATTCTATAGCTATTCCTTTAGTCATTTTACTGATTCCTCTGCAGGGAATATAAACCTCTCTTACCCCCAGCCCAATTACATTTCAAATGTTGGACATAGATGTATCACTTCTTACTAAAGGGGGTGCAGGGTTTTGTTTCAGAAGAGAAAGGATTATGTATGCATTAGCTTGAAAACTGTGCTGTGTGTTTCTTTCAAAGAACTAGCTAAACAAGGCAGTAGGAGTGTCCAGATACGGGCACCTAGGGCAATCTGCACAGTGGGGTGATTGGTTTTCATATCCAGACTGAACTATAATAATCAAAGCACATCTGGGCAACAGAGGAAACCTAACATTCAGAGTTTGGAATCTGACCCTATTAGCAAAAATTCTATTTCTTTGAACATTTCTGCCTTGTTTAAAGTGATTTTGTTTAGCAATTTCATTCATCCTTTCAATATTCTTGTTAGGGATAGGAGGGCAGGTATTACTACTTAAGTCAAGAGAATTGAGTGACGTGCCTAGAATATAGAACATTCAACTTTTAACTTAGGAGACCTTGTTTCAAGTCTATGTATCTCTCTTTCTGCACGCAGGCATTTGCTTAAAACAAATACATAAAAAGGCAAGGAAAACAAGGAAACTGTCAAATCCTATAGTAATTCACCACAGGGAGAGCAATAATCATTTTTCATAAGAATCTTTTCTTCAATGCTGAGGAGCAGAGCAAATAAACAGAGGTAATTCCCCCTTATTTCTTCTATCATTTGTTCTACATGTAATTGAGGACACAGAACATGCATTGCATCGAACTAGGCACAATAAGGAGTACAAAGGAAAGCTTCACTGCAGTTAAAGAAATAAGAAGCACATGAAAAATTAAGTGCAAAGCAAGATTAAGTGTGAAAATCAACAGCGCTGGGCTTCAGATTAAATAGAGATGGAGTAGGCAGGGAAGACTTCATGAAAGAGGTAATCTTTGAGCAAGATTATAAGTAGGTTGGATTTCAAGAGGCAATGAAGAAACTAAGGATAGTATAAACAAGAGTCATAACATAAAGACACAGGGGGATGCACAGAAATACATAAAACTGAGCTTGAGAGTAAGTCTGTATCAACTTTGTGGAGTAGACGGCTCCTGTTGGAGAACGGTGAAAAGTCAAGTCAGAATGGTGAGCCACTGGATAATTTTGAACTGGGGAATCATAACATGGTGGCAGTGACGTTTTATCAAGAAAAATGGAATGGCAGTAAGCAGGCTGGTTTGGAGAAGAAAGAGATTAATAGGAAGGAGATAAATTAGGAAGTAAATATATAACCCAGACTTTAAATATTCAGGGGCCAAACAAAGATGATGGCAATGAAAAATAAGAGAGCTATTGCTAATCACAGTATGAAGGGAGTTTGTAAAACTGATTAGTTATGGCCAATAAGGAAAGTGAAATTTGCATGATGAGGAGAATTAAACCATCAATACTCAACAAATGTGGAAGTCAGGAGCAGTTTTAGTAGTTTTATAATCCATTGCTTTCTCTTTCCTTTCTTCACCTCAGAATGAGTATCACCTAGTTCCCTCATGGCTATAATCTATACTTTAGAACAATCTCTTTCATGAGGACACATCACATTCTTAACCAGCTGCTTCTCGGGCACAAAGCAAAGAAAACCCAACCAAGATCCATCTCTAGCTGTGATCAAGGACTGAACTGGGAGTCAAGAGGTCTGAGCTGCAATTTAGACTTTACTAGGGATTCATTCTGCTGACTGGGGTTGTTGGAAAGACCAGCTTGTGGATTAGCCTTCCCCAAAGTATGTTCTGCAGAACACTAAACCCTGAAGATACTATTAGAGAAAATACTTCCATAATTAAACTTGTTTGCAGACATCACAAACTCTACTTCCTCTTGGAGATCACAGAACTTATTGGCATAGCGAAGTATTCCCTTTCTGGCACACAATACTGAGACATCCCTCAGAACTAAGACCCTACCAAGGAAAAATAAACTATCTCCTAACTAAACAATAATCTACAGTTATGGAATATGGAGAGTGATTCAAACCAAGACAGCCAAAAACAAAAAAGGAATATAAGGCAAAGGAAGAAAATGAAAAGGGAGAAAATATAATTAGGTAATTAGAAGTAAATGGCGGTCAATTGAGATTGGAATGAGACACAGGAACTTCCTGTGAGGAGAGAGGTCAACACAGGCAGCACAGGTCTCCCTATGCTGCGAATGACCACCACTGGACCCTTTTCTCCTCTTAGTATTGTGGTCATCTGACCTTGCTGAAGGAAAGGTAGCTGTATCCATACTGTCACTTAGAGTTAAACTTTCGGATTTTGAATGGGTGTTCACATTCTCCTTAGAGATTCTAACTCCAGGAAGAATGCAGCAAGATTAAAGGGTTCTTTCTAGATTCACTGACTGCCTCCAGGTGAAGCTGAGTTTCCAGGGTAAGTCAGAAATCAAAATTCCTTTGACTACAGTAAGAATGAAACCTGCTCTCTGAGTTCTTGGCAAATATTAAAAGCCTTGAGGAATACATTTTATTACTCAGAAAGTAAATGCATAGAGAGTAAGTGCTCCAGCCACTGAGAGGAGGAGATTATTCTGAAGTAAGTGGAACGCTGTAAACTATTTCAGAGTTATAAAGATCCTTACCACAATTTTTCAAAGCATTCTCATACCTATTGACTCATTTGGTCAACACGAATGTCCTTTGTGGTAAGTGGTTTTTTTCCTAGTATTTTACAGACGACAACAGCAACCACCGCCCCCACCACCTGGGAGGCATTGGGCTAGGTGTTTTACATTCATTGTCTCATTTAATTCTCATAGCAACTCTGTAAGGCACACACTGCAATGTCCATTATATAGCCAAGAGCCCACATGATAGAGCAAAAGACAGTGGCATAGGCTGCGTTTGAACTGAGGTCTCTGGGATTCTAGAGGCTATACTCTACCATGTCTGACTTGTCAGAACCAGTTAAAAGCCCACCTGTGAATGTTCCCTCCCTTCCTGATTTGCTCACCTAGTTTAGTACTTTCTCCATGGTGCCATGTTACCGCAGGCTGCCTAAACCCTACTTAAGCCAGTAACATTTCACCACTCTCAGCCACACTCTAAATCAGAAGTGGGCAATCTATAGCTGGTGGGCTAAATCTGACCTGTTCCCTGCTTTTCTGTCTGGCCCATGAGCTAAGAATGTTTTTCACCTTGTTACACGATTTAAAGAAAATCAAAAGAAAAACGATATTTTGTGACGTGTGAAAAATATATGAAATTCAAACATCAGTGTCCATACACAAAGTTTTGTTGGAACACAGCCATGCTCATTCATTTACATTTTGTCTGTGGCAGCTTTCCTACAACTATGGCAGAGTTGAGTAGTTGCAAGAGACTCTATGGACTGTAAGCCTAAAGTATCCATTATCTGGCTCTTTATAGAAAAGATTTGCTGACTTCTGGTTAAAATTCTAAAGGATACTTTTATTAATTTACTTTTTTAAACATAAGAAATAGAAGGAATCAGACTTTCCTTGTACGCACATGCAGAGGAGACAGAAACGCAAGCTGAAGTTTGGATCCCAGCTCTGCCACTCAGGAGCCGCAGGGGTGACTGCCCAAGTCATTTAGCTTTTCTGTTCTTTGGTTTGCCTCATTTGGAAATTAGAGCAGCCATCCCAAACTTGCAGTTCCATCATGAAGTTTTAATGAAGTAGTATGTGTAAAGCATCAAGCAAATAGGAGGGCCCTTTGGTAAATGGAATCTACCTGCCCATTGATGGGGCTTCTGTGTTGTTTGGCGTTAATGTCAGCATGTGCAGAGGGTTGGTAATTAGAAATCTTCGGTGATAGCTTGCAGATGTATGAAATGAAACTGCCGCAAAGCAGATGGAATGATAGGATCAAAATGTACACAGCAAAATCTAGAAGTCATTTTCCCCCAGGTGAACCTGACTAACAATGAAGCTTTGACATGGTGATGGATTAAGCAATTGCAGTCGTTGAAGCCCAGCTATTCCACCCACCTACACCTGATGTGATCATCGTTAGAGTCAATATTCAAACTCAGAAGACTGCAAGGTGCATTAGAAATACTTAGTTGAACAAGCAGTTTCATCTTCCTTCTGCCAATATTCCAGGTAACCCTTATCTAATCCTTTTAAGGAAGCAAAAATAATTGCTCTTTAGTTCTGACATGTCTGAGTTCTAGTTCACTTGGCATTTTATCTGTTCTTCAGTGATTAACACACTGACTTCAAAAATATCCTCAAATAATTTTCTTTTTTTTGGTCTAACAGCTAAAGCAACATTCATCTTCTTTTTCTCAATACACCTTGCTGAGAAGATTACAAAGATGAACTCTAGAATGGTCCATCTCACACCCTACTGATAAGTGTGCAGAGAAAAAAATCCTTCTTAAGATTAGATATCCAGGAGAACTTCTCTGGTCATCAAAGCTCTCAAAGAACCATACTCAGTCCTCAGGTGGGGAAAAATACCAACAACTGGCAAGAACTCTTTTTTTGCCTTCTTAGTTTTATGAGACTTTGTCTTCTGTTACATACGCCTAAGTAAGGGACTGACCCAGGGCTAGCCTTTGTCAAGAGTGTGAAATTTGTTTCTGGTGTTCTGTCCAATACACTCTTTCCTAAAGTCTCTTTCCTCAGTTGAAAAATGCTCTCAGGCAGAGATAGGTTTTAGTCATTTATACCTTATCCTCTATGATTTAAGAAATCATACTCCTGTTCATCCCAGACTAACTCATACACACACACTGGCTGGGGTGTGGAGGTACATTTTCTTCTTTTCTCTATCTTTCCCTCCTCCCCTCCCTTCTTCCTTCCTTCCTGTTCTCTATGCAGAATGAAAAAAATCTCGCTTCTGATTAAAAGATACCAGAAAGCAGATAGCCTAGTGTAGAAGGGTTTTGGATAGAGCAGTATCACCCTAAAATTGAAACTTTTTAGGGACTATTTGCTTTAGAAACTGGTTGGCACTGCTTGACCCACGGGGAAAAGTTGGAAGAAGTGGAGAGGGCCAGAAGAAGCGGGGGGGGGGGGAGGGGGGGGGCGTATATCAGTTACTGCTCACAGCAATCCAACCAAGCAGGGTTGTATTAAAACCATTTTAGAAGGGAAAAACCTGAGGCTCAGAAGAGGTTAAGTAATTGTTGAAAGTCACTTAGAAGCAAGTGGCTCCTTAGGAGAGCTCAGGTACGTTGGCCTTTTCCTGTGTTTATAATGACCTAATTAAACAGACTGTGCATGGGCACATTCTTCCCCATAATCAGGAATAGCTGTCTCATCTGAGGCAGTGTAGCCAAAACACAGAGCTGACCAGTTATTTTCCCTGCCGCTGCAGCTGCGTCTGGGTAGGAACTGAGGACTCATGTTGTCAAGGGAAAAAGTAGAAACAGAACCAACCAAGCCTGTGGCCATGTGTCCCTGAGTGAAATCTGAAATGCAACACCAACACGTTTGAGTGTAGATATGATCACAAGTGGACTGAAAAGATGATCACCTTCTGCAACAACATAAGAGTCATCCATAGCTTTGGGGGACCGAGATTGAAACAGGCTTCCAGAATAGCAGCTTCTGTTTAAAATCCTTGAAATAAAAACACTGAGGATATCTACAATCTCTGAGCCACAACTTGCCACTTTCCAGGGGAAGTAGTTAAACAGTCCTTTCCTCTTGCTCTAATGCTGTCAGACATGGGTTTCGGGGTAAGAACACTAGACTATGAGTAAAAAACACCTGATTTCTAGTTTTGGCTCTAGTTTCAACTCACTGTGAAAGTTTGCGCAATTCTCTTTCCTCTCCATACCCCAGGTTCCTCATTTGCAAAATAAAGAGAGTGAAATGATGTCTAAGATCTCATCCAACCCTAAAAGTCTCTCTATTTCCTATTAAAATAGTTCAGTAAAAATTCAAAGTTGGGAATCACTTTTTCTAGCTATATAAAAGATTATCCTGTATTTCTCCTCTCTCCACCTCTTTTCTTCTTTCCTTTCTTCCTTTCTTCACACCCCTTCCCCTCTCCTCCAACCCTCTCTTCCCCCATAAAGCAGAATCTCAGTTCAGGAATTATTTGCTGTTGCCTCCAAAGCAACAAGGACTCTTGCATTCTTGAATTCTGTGTCCTCAGGAGTCACACGTCATGTAGTCACTTAAATCAAAGCCATCTTTCTGCCTCCAATGCTGGATCTTCTAAGTTCCTACTTTTTCTTAGTTTTGCTTTTCCGGTTCCACCAAAGAGAGTAGAGAACTCAAGAGCAGATATGTTGAAAACACTAAAAAGTCTCCCTTTCGCCTTTGGATTCAGGTTTCCGTACTGCCCTTCCCTGACAGAGGCTCAGATAAACTCTTACTAAGATTCTGGGAGAGCCGCAGGGCAGGAGCGTTGGGCTGGGGGAGTTTGTTTTATTCAAGCCTTCAATCAGGGCAGAAATATTTCAGCTCAACAGTTATCAGCCTTATGTCAAAATAATAATAGCACGCAACACACAAATGCCAGCCACGCAGTTGTTCCCGCTGCCTCTGATACTCACAGTTCAAGCGCATTCCTGGGGAGGTCGGAGGGAATCTCTGTCACCTTGCTCTCTTGGCAGAGGAAAACTCTGTTAGAGTAGTGACAGACCTGATGATGACATCCTGAGCCCAAGCTCAGGAATGCCAACAAGGAGACCAGGAGCAAGGCCATGCTTATTTATCCATCCACCTGCTTTCTTCCTGCATCTGCAGAGAAAAATCTCCACAGATTTCAGAGCCTCCACACAGAGCCCTTAGAGGAGATCCGCCTTGAGAGTGGGTAGTCACATGACCACCAAATGATGCTTTTTTTTTTTTTTGTCACTTCCAGACAAATAGCAAAATTCCTCTGTGCCAGCAGTGATTTCCGGGGCAAGATAATCTACTCCCTTATCTTTCAGGATTGGTTTCTTACACCCTGACCCAAGGAAGAGAGCAAATAGAAGCTTGATACATGTCTGGAGTAGTTCACATTCTTTCACTGCAGAAGTGTCCCTGCTGGTCACCATTCTCTTTTCAGAAGAATGACATCATTGACTTTCTCCAAACAAGACACAACCTACAATATGACACATCACTAAGAGTGCCACTCAGTGAAGAGCAGGGACCTGTTTCTAGTCTTGGCATCACCTTCTCCCTCCAGCCCGCTTAATAGAAAACCCGAACTTCTGGGTTCTGGTCATTGATCCTCTTTCTCTCTGTAATTAATAACCGTGAATGACATTGATCAGAAGACAGGAGGGTGGGGTAGGGAGCCCGAGGCAGATCTCTGTGGGTGGGAGGCACTCTTGACTGGGTTATCTGCTGAGATAACTGACTAATCCAAGTGATCTAAGGAGTGGCTATGTTTTCAGCGGGGATTTAGTAAATGCCAGCGGTCCACCCACTATTGCGTATCCTTTCTCGATTCTCTCATCTCCAGGTTCTGAGGATTGTCCTTGCCTTTTGGAAGTTGGCACAAATGAATTCATTTAATCTATTCTTTTAACTTAGTTTTAAATGTTCCCTGTAGGTAACAATCCTGGCACTTTTGTTGCCATTTCCAATCTCCTTGATGGTGAGGCATCTGAGGAAATTTTGGCAACACTTTTAGCAAAGTGGCTTCTACTTTCAACTCCAGAATCAATGCAGATTAAAAGCAGAATATTGTCTAAGATCCTGCTTACAATTTATTACTTGCTAAAATTAGTTTCAACACTATCTTTAGGTAATTAGTTGCATAAATTGAGTTATGTGAAAATGCTAAACATGTATATCTCACTCTGTCTCCTCCCTCCCTCCCCTCTGCCTCACCAGGGAATAACGACATGTAATGAAATGATTAAGTTATCATTAAGGGGAAAACAGAAGCAAGTGACTTTTAGCATAAAGTTGTTTCCTAACTTCTCCTGGGAGTAACTCATTCATTCTAACTCCAGGATTGGAAGATAGAGGCAGTATCTGCATGGTCTCCATATTGTTAACAGTTTTGGTGAACACGAACAGTAAAATTATTTCACTCAATTAATGAATTTCAATTATTTGACCCTTGGAAGCACAGTCATTCGCATATGGAAGGGATTTAATTCAATCAACCAACTAATGCTTAAAGTTACTTTAATATCTTCACATTAATTTAAAAGGGTTTACTTTCCTCTGCTTGACGAACTCCAGTGACAAAAAACTCATTATCAGTTGAACCTCCCACCTGGACCCCTGCCCCATAAATCCCCACTTAGATTTTGGAGAGCTCCAATTATAACTAAATTAGACTTTGTATAGTGAACAGAAATCTCTTTAAAACTGAGATTTTGATTTTGAAACTATGTCATATTCACAACTTACAGATAATGTATGTAACATAAATGTAAACTATTGAGCAAAGAAACATTTGTGGACTGAAGAAATAGGACATAACCAATGCTATTGCGTGTACTTGTTTCTCCTCTCTTATTTCTCTTATGTTCCTATGCTGACAAGTGACCATTAATCTGAATTTTGTGTTTATTATCCCTTTTTAAAATTAAATTATCTTAAAGTCTATTTTATCTGATATTAATATATATACACCAGCTTTTCATTTGATAAATATTTGTCTAGTATAATTTTTTCTATCTTTGGGCTCTCAACCTTTCTGTGTCTTTCTGTTTTAGGCATGCCTCTATAACCACTTATTAACTGGATTTTGTGTTTTAATCCATTCTTACAATCTTTTTTAACAGATGACCTCAATAATTTACATTTATTCTAATTATTAATCTATATAGATGCTTTTTTCTACCATGAAACTTGCTTTCTATTTTGTTCTAATTTTAAATGCGCCATTTTTTCCGTTCTTGCTTTTTATTTGCTGACTTTTTGTGTTTGTATTCTTTATTGCTTTTGTGTTTTTTTTTCTCATTCTATTTTGTTCCAGCTACTGTTTTGGATATTATATACTCTCCTTATTAATTTTAATGGTTGTTCTCAAAATTTTACCTTGTACCTTTACCTTATATCTTTTACTTAAAAAGTTTGATTTTATCAGTATTTAAAATACCCTCTTGAAAAATGCATGGACTTTAAATTTTTAAGCCTACTCACTGGCTAGATAAAATGCATTTATTGTTATCTAGTATTTCAATTCTGTCATTATAATATATGCTCATTATTTTATACCTTCAATATTTACTTAGATTCTCTGCCACTTTGGAGCATATCACTGGAGTTCCTAGGAGGCCGTTTTATTCTCATTTGCCTTTGCAGATACTGTATTCGAAAGCTTTGGAAAGCATGCTTATGACCAAATATAATCTCTTTCCGAAGATAATTTTAAAATAATTGAAGACAGCTATTTCCAGTAATATGCTGGTAAATGTTTAACAATCAGCTTCCCAGAAAAAAAGTCCTTATTTGTATCATTTGTTAATTTCCATGGTGTAAATTCTCCCAGCATAATTTATGTCAAGCTTCGAGTGTGATGTCAAACAGCTTGTAAAATTCCTGAGCATTTGTCAATCTGCTCTTATCAGCTGGTAAGAGCTGGTCCTCGCACATCACTGGCTACTTTGTACCTCTTGAATCACCTTCTAGGTAACCCCCAATTCCTTCAGCCATTCCTTATCTAACATAGCTTTGAGAGTGCTACAGTTTATCTGGATCTTCACTTTAGAATAAGCTCCGTCATGGGCTGCTCTACCTCAGGGCTGAAGCCTAAAATGGTGTTCTAGGTTGTTTAGCACCATCACGGGCCTATGAGCTTTATGAGAGTCTGGCCAGACAGAACATGTTTTAGGGTGTGAATATATATGGCCTGTTCTCAGAAGCAGTTATCTGGAGTTGCACTCTTTTCCTAAAGTGAAGAGAAACATCTACTCATGCCATCATCAGAGAATTGGGCACAGCAATTGTGGCAGCAATGTTTGACCTTGGTACTGGATAAAGAAAGGAAAAAACCTTCTCTAATATAAAAGGGAACCACGTGTGGGAAATGAGACTCTAACAGCTTCCCAGAAGATTAGTAGTGATAAACTTGAATTAAATGCCTTATTACTGAGTGGTCAGTCCTGAAAAATTATATGTAATATAGATTCCTTTCTACCCCCTTAATCTCCCACCTGACCTTTGTCATCCTTTTTATCTGTTCACTAGCTTCCCTGGCCTATTTTTTCCTTTATTGTATTTCACAAAAGTTTTCTTTGGAGGTCATTTGCCAGTTCTTCCTTACATTAGAGGTCACCTTGTATTTGGCACTGCCTTTTGGTTGCTCAGACCTTCCTGTAGATTCCCCAGGGATGAAGACCTATGCAAATACCAGGTGTTGGTGATTATGCTTGTTGTCCTTAGGAATGTGCTCTCAGGAATTCCCTTAGGAATCTTCTCTTAGGAATTCAAGGTCCCTTTTAGCTTCCTGATTTCATAAATTAAAGTTTTTCAAATCTCAGATATCTCCGATCTCAAAGATGAAGTAGCAGCATCTCTTCTCACCACCGGCCCGGAGGTCTCAATGCAGTTTTTTCAGGCAGCTTTTATTCTATGGCCTCTGATGGTCTCATAGAACCGTGTACAGTTCTTCACCAAGGAAGGTTTGCCACAGGTCAGAAATTTGAAATGGCTTATAAATAAATCTGAAGAATTAATTTCCAAGGCAATTTCCTTTCCTTTTCTGGGCAGTCACGTGAAGACAGGGTCTCTGAGGTCAGTGGGTGAACATCTGTGTGTCTGCTGGCTGGGTGGAAAGCTGTCCTAATCATGGAGAAAGTAGCCACGTAAAGAATAAAATCCTACAAGCAGGACTGTAAAATGAGGTGAGGTAGAAACCTTTGTATTAGAGACTCTTCTGCCAACAGGAAACTAGACGTAAAGACTAGAAGATGATATTGTTTCCTCTTGTATGTAGTGAGTCAGTCAGATTTTGATACAGATCAAGTAACTCCAAATCATCATTCTTAAAACAACCACCATTTATTTTATCCATGATTCTGGGGGTTAGCAGTTTGGTCTGGACTCAGTTGAATGGTTCTGGATTTGGCCACCTTCACTCATGTGTGTGTGGTCAGCTATTGGGTCAACTGGGGTCTGGCTGGCCCAAGATGGCTTCAGCTGGGACGGCTTCGCTCTGCTTCACATAGTCAGTCACCCCCAGTAGGCTAGCTTGATGACGTTGACATGGTGACCTCCAGGAAGCTCAGAACTGGCACACCCCAACTTCTGTTGCAATCTGTTGATCATGCCAAACACAAGGCCGGATCAAATTCTAAGGCTGGGGAGTCACAAGGCCGGATCAAATTCTAAGGCTGGGGAGTCTGATGAGAGGAACACTAAAGGCACATGGCAAAGTGGTGTGCACACACAGGTGGACACAATTGCAGCCACTTTGGCCAACTTTTACCACAGGTATCTAAGCATCTAGAGAGGACATCATTGTTTATGTTAGGTCATTTTTGCTTTTCTTTGTAGTAGTTTCTGAAGTACGAGTTAGGCCAACTAATAGAGATACTGACAATGGTAATGTTGAAGATTCATTTTCAGCCTTTAGTAGTTTGTTCCATTGTTAACTAAGAAAGTTGCTACACTATGAGGGAAAATAATGTAGGCTAGTCTTTTTAAAACCATGACTTTATAAAATGACCAAAGATATTTATTCTCCTTTCAGAAATATGTATTGGGTAGGCTTATGTTTATTTTTTAAAAAACAAATTCCTTTTCTCTTTTTATAAATTATCATGTGGTATTTTCAGTTGTTCATGTGAATCTAACATAGCCTTGCTGTAATATTATAGGCTTAGTGAAGTACCATGAGACTGATGGCAGGAATAAAAATTCCTCATGATATGACACGAGCATAAAGGTATCGTGTGTGAATTTTCAGTAGAACATCTTTAAATACTAAGTCTTTCAAGTAGCATCCTTGAATCCACATCATCAACATTAATTATAGCTCCTATTAGATGTATTTTTACACATTAGGCTTTATTTATTGATATTTTATTGTTATACCATGTAATTTGTAGTGAGAATTAGATGGGATTATGTAAACATAGTAGGCCATCACCGGTGAGCCTGGCACATCAGCTCCACAGGCAGTCATACCTGGCCTGATGGACCATGCACACCTTTGCATATTGAGACAGGATGGTCATTTAGTTCACAATGTTAATGAACCCTCTTGGGTTGAACAGTGCATGACCTACACAACTGCACATGGTGGCCCTGCACTGGGGACTCAGGATGGGTGCCAGTGATGAGTGCTTAATGTGGTGAAGGTAGGCTTATTGAGCACTGACAGTGGAGGCTGAGGAGAGGCATTTGACAGTTCCCAGAGTGTTGGGGAGGTGGTCCAGAGAGGTATCCTTTAGGACGCTGTGCAGCTGATCATCTGTGTCACCTATCCCTGAGGCCAGCAAAGGGAGGACAGGATGCTGGAGTTGGGAGACCTTGGCTCTGATCACAGCTTTGTCATGCCTATGGGATCTCAGGAGAGTTTTAACCATCTGGAAGTTAGTTTCTTCTCCTTTGAAATGTGGATGTAAACACTTAACTTACGGGGCTCTTGTGAAGACAGAATGCAATGCACATGTGAAAGCACTGTGACAGAGCCCAGTGTGAACGTGCGATATTCTTTTCCTCATAGTTGTTGCGGTGAAAGGGAAAGGTAAACTGCTCATCACTGGAAAAACAAATCCTTTTCATGACAATTTTCCAGTTTGTTTATGTGGTGAAGTGGTATGGGGACAACTTTGGTCACATGATTGTTTGAACCTGCATGCCACTGACTCTGCCTGAGCCAGTCAGCACAATTATGCCGTGGGCGACGCGTACCTTCACTCACCCCTGTCTCCCCTTTTGCACCCTTTCTCCCACACAGGACTTGGGGAGTTCGAGGCCGATGTGTTGTGGGCAGAGAGATGATGTACCCTCTCCAACTTGTCCTTGACCACTTTGGATAACAAATGAAATGTACGGTCAAATTTATATCAACAGAAATGTTACCATGAAGACTAATGATAGGTGAAGGGGAGGCGTTCTAGTAAGCTGGATGGGCAGTTCGGTGCTGCTTTTGAGTCAGCAAAGTGGATTTTGAAATTCTTGCATTTGTTTAATATCTCATAGAGAGACATAGAAAGTCTCAGGTTCTTTTAAAAACAAAATGGAGTGGATTCAAGTCACATTTTAGTCATTGTAAATGATGTTTGGGTTAGTGCTTTGACCCCCAACATTTCTAGCTTTCAGAGTAAGCAGAAATTGAAAGGAGCTTGGGAATTGGGGTACAGTGATATGAAGGCCAGATGCTTCATATGTTCAGACACCAGCAGGGGCTGGGGAGAGAGAGGTGAAGTGGCTGCATCTACTCACTGGTTTGATCACTGGAAGTTACATGAGAAATTCAAGGCAAATGACTGCTCTTAGGAACGCTTGTAGTGAAGCCAGTATTAATATAAATCTATACTTGACATCTACAAAGAATTTTAGCCCTAGGAGTTGGTATATATTGAAGTCTAGGATAATGCCCCTTCCACTGAGGATCTTAAACGTTTAGTTACAACAACATGACTAAAACATATGGCATTCTTTCCTTTACAGGAATATAATCAAGAGTTAAAGTAGTGCATTATACTTAATGACAAACTGTTTCTGTACTACTTGAGGAGACGCTGATTTTAATCTGAGTCTCCATCGCAGTGAGGATAAGTAGATTTGGCAATTTTCTGGCTTATCTGTTTCCTGCATCTAGTTAAACCTCTCAATCAAACCCTCAGCTAAAAAAAATATTTAAAATATGTATATATATGCAGTATATACACACATTCAAAACATAACAGCGTCTTGAAGTAGGGTCGTTGTTTACGAAAGCATGAATACCAATTGCCAGCAACACAGCACTGCAAGCCGAAAACCCAAGGCCTGTTTTCTATTTTCATTCTTTGGAATGAAGAAAAGTAACACCAACATTCCATTATTTATGAATGTGGTTAAACAAAAGAGGAGCAGTGAAATTTCACTGCTTTCAAAGAATAATTTATTTTGACTCCACATAGGCCCTCACGCCTTTGCCATACGATGATGTCCCCTTCCCTGTGGACATCATGGGCAACCCTGATACTGTGTCATCTTGGTGACCTCTTGGGCAAGGGGGAAAGCTGGGAGGCCCTGGCCAACCATGTTCCCTGGGCTTGGGAGGCAGCTGATTACTTGATCAGGCATGTATTGAAGGCCTGCTTTGTGTCTTGCACTCTGGAACACACTAGGTGCTGTGGACAAAACTGAGGTATAAGGTGGCGATTCTGTCCTCCAGGGATTTGCTGACTCACAGGATTGATGAGAGGGAGGCATATAAAAATAGGGACCCACTGAAAAGATATGGAGAGCCATCTACTAAATTGTTCAGAATTCAGATTTAGGCTATGAAAACAGCGTCTATATATTTTGTGCTAACTTTGCGCTAGACCCCAGACTAAACACTTTACTGACATAATCTCTGATCCTGACACCCACCCTACAAGGCAGCTCTGATTATTCTCATTTTGTGGATGGAAAAACTGAGGCTTAGAGAGGTTCAGTGAATCTGCTCTAGGTCACACAGCTGGTAAGTGATCAGCTCAGAATTCAAATACAAGTGCAGCAGCCCTAAAGGCAGCACCCTCTATGGAGGTGCAGCACTGCCCTGGAAAGGGAGGGAAGCCCAGGAGAGAAAGTCTGAAGCAGCAGGCTGAGGCTAGTTGACTAGTGGGCTCACGCAGTGACTTCTACTGGGCGCTGCTCGGTCACCCTTCAGAAAGAGGAGCCCCTTCCTCTGCCTTAGGGACCCCGGAAGATAGTGGTCCCTCATTTGTTTCTGCCAGGTGGTCCTGCTGAATCATTCCAACCTCATTGTGGCCAAATTACCTGCATTTATGCTATATGTTCATTTTTGTGGCTCTGACTTAGTTGAAATAGCTCAGCTTTAATGCCAGTTTTTAGAGTGAAGATTTGAAAGAAACCATTTAATTTATCATGTAAATTAGGGCAATTATGAGAACAAAAGGGGACTGGCTAGTAATTATGCCAGTGCTATCCTGGGCACCCAAGTCTTATGATCACCCTACCAACATGGGATCAAGGGAGGCAGTTAACATGGAAATAAGAGTTATATTATTCAGAGAAGAACATCTCCAGGACAGGGAGCAGGCAGATGGAAGTGAACTTCATCTACCACAGCCATGGTTATTTACTGTCTGATGTTAGGGTGTGAATTTGGGCAACTTCATCCCTTGACCTTCACCCGCCCTGTACTAAGCCAAAGCAGCTCTGATTTGTCACATCAGAGTGACGTCCTTATGTGGAAATTTCTTGCTCACTGCCAAAGTTGTGAATTCGAACTGTTCTAACCTATAGGAATTAAAGACCTTCATATTCTTGAAGCACTTTTGGATTTTTTGCTTAAAATTTATAAATTGGACTGTACCAGAATCCACTGGAGTTTCTCTTGACAGGTAATCTAACCAAAGGCATTGCTAGAATCTGGCAAATATCACATATTGCTGGTCTGAGCCTCCAAAAGAAGGGAGGCGAGGAGTGGAGAGGGAAGAAGGAAGGGAAAAAAGGAAGAAGGGAGGGGGGAGGACAGTCTAGATGGCTTTCAACCAACAAAATCCAGGAACATCTTCCAACGTGGTGGTGGATTTCTAACCCAGGCCCCTCCTCTTTTCAATCTTGACCCTCTTGTCATTTGTTCTCTTCAGGCTGACAAATGGGTGTTGATTCCTGACAGCATCATTGATCAAATGACATGTTGTCTTGTGTTATGTCTGATAATAAAGAAACATAAAAATGCTCCCTGGATTAAGTTGACAGTATCAATTTAGATAGTAGCTTCCAATCCTAAATCTTTCTGGGAGTGACAGAAAATATCCTTTGTCTAAAACCTGAGTGCTTTTTTTTTTTTTTTATCACTAATGCCAAAAATAAAGCTTGATCTGAGATCAGCCTCCTCCACAATTTCCATCAAACTACCCCTAATGGGGGAAGGTGAGTTTTCTAAAGAAATCCCTGATAAAGTCAACATTTCTTTGCAGTCTCTTATTTTATATTATAAATCCATGAAAATTTTACATTCTATTTTACAATATAGACGTGTTTACTTAATTGCCAAATTTCTCAAAATATCTTAAATAAGAGTTATATGCGGAGATGTGCCATTTTTATTCTGCAGTTTCACATTACCTCCGGCATAATACCACATCCCTCATTTGGGGAACGAGGGAATAAAAGCACCCCACAGCGGCTGACAGCGGGGAGTTCATTATTTTTGGAATCAGAGATCTAGAATTTTGATTGTAAAAGTCAAATAAAAACCTGGACAGAATAATTTTGTTTCAAAACTTTTTTTTCTAAATACTTTGTCAGAAGACCAAAACTATAGTACCAGATAAACAAGCTACTCTGATGATGCCATTGCAACACAATGATAACCCGCAAGGAGCCAGGAAGAGGAAACAAGGAGACAAATATCATACTACAATCTTTGCACTAACCAAAGTTAATCTGTAGTGACTCTTTTCTCCCACATGGCTCCATAACCCCTAAATGCTTGTTTGTTCGCCAAAAGGGTAATTTACAATTTGGGATTTCAGGACGCAGTAAAATTAACATAAAGTCACAAAATTTTATGTGAGAACTCTGAATTTGTCCTTTTCCCCTTTTTTAATGGAGATGCGTTTTTCCTTCTCTGAGGTAAGGACAGATGGGTATGAACTTTGATGTTCTTGGATCAGACTTAAAAAACAGATGCACTTTCAAACTTTTTGATTTTATGATAAGAATACAATTAACCTCAGGATAAATCTGTTGACATAATGGACATAACATAGTGCTTCCCTATACCCTATTGTCAGCATCCTAAAAACAGCAACAAACAGAAAAGAAAAACAAGTGATCATTCTTAAAACCAAAACAAAACACAATAAAGCTGAAAATGTCGATAACATTAAAGGGAAAAAAAGAAAATTTGATTTTAGAAAACCTTCCCCATTTTCTTTAAATTGTAAGTAAGCGTGTGGATGTAGATGCTCAAATTTATCTTCCACTGTGGAATCCTCCTACATTTATCTCGTCGCTGGAATTCAGGCTTATCGCATGAGTGGTTCTGATCCCGAGAATGCATCCCATTCCCACCATCTGCTCTGAGAACATTGAAAACACGAATGGCGTCTCAGCTCCAGCAATGCCCTTCCTTCATTGCCCAGACCCCTACTGAGTCTCTCATGTCTTGGACCCTATGCTTGATGCTGAGTAGTTGAAAATGGATGAGACATACTCCTTGTCTTCTAACATCACAGTTTAGTGTAGAGACAGACAGCTAGGGTGTGCTGTGGAGAAGGAGGGATCAGAGAGGTTTCAGGAGAATCAGAAAAGCATGGGAGCAAAGGGAGGGGAGGCTATTCAGGGAGGGAAGTGGTCAGCAATGAAAAGAAATCAGAAGGACAGAAAATCGCCCATTCTTTTTTTTTTTAAAGATTTTGTTTGTTTCCTTTTTCTCCCCAAAGCCCCCCAGTACATAGTTGTATATTCTTTGTTGTGGGTCCTTCCAGTTGTGGCATGTGGATGCTGCCTCAGCATGGCCTGATGAGCAGTGCCATGTCTGCTCCCAGGATTCGAACCAACGAAACACTGGGCCGCCTGCAACGGAGCGCGTGAACTTAACCACTCGGCCCCAGGGCCAGCCCCTCGCTCATTCTTTTTTTTAACCGTGGAGGCGCTATTGGTGACCGTAGGTGGAGTAGCTCCAGTGATGTTTGTTTTGTTCTTCTTTTCCTGGCCTTCTGGGCACAGAAACTCTTGAGAAAATTGTGTTGTGTATATAGCAAACTTCTGCAGTTAAGAGAACAAAGCAGTCTGAGCCCAGCTATCAGCTAATTTCCCTCATTCACAGAGTCCACCTCATCCAAACAGGAGAAAATGCACAGATGCAGGTCTCAGAAGCTACCTCCACCCGCTCCCCATCGAGAGAAGTCAATTCTGACTTTTATGACTTAAGCCATTTAAAACCTTTCAATAACTTGTCAATAACTTGAATGATGCTAAAGGAGAAGTGGAAAGAGAGATGGCTTTTCCTAAATCTGACGCTTGCTTTGTTTTTGCCTCTTCAATCAGAAATCATGTTTTCCGATTTTTCTGAGTGAGCCGTCATCTTTCTTCATGAGACATAATGCACGGGTGATTCTCCATCAATCTCTGCTGTAGGAATCCTGGTGCTGCCATCAGCCCAGGCGACCCAAGGAGGAAGCGAAAGCCACTTCACCCTGTTGATGGGAAAGATCACACAGGCTGAAACCCAGAGTGCAATCTTCTTCTTCCTTCTTAGTAGATTAAGTGAATTATATGATACTCTCTTTGCTCCTGTTTGGCATTCCAATCCCAGAGATTCATTTTTTTATTTGCATTCTTCTGATGCTTTAACAAATCTTAATTTTTTTTCTTCTTGTGTTAAATCTATTCATTTACTATATAAAGAGTGGGGTAAACCACAGTTCCCATGGAGCAATCCCGGCCTCCCAGCGGCCTGTGACTGAGGATCAGCTTCTGCTATGTGATTGCTCATTGCTCTGGGTTAGCCAGTGGCTTGTTACAGAGGAGGCACATTTTAAGGTAACAGATACTTTCCTCCTTTTTGTTTTTTTGAGGAAGATTAGCCCTGAGCTAACATCTGCTGCCAGTCCTCCTCTTTTTCCTGAGGAAGACTCACCCTGAGCTGACATCCGTGCCCATGTTCCTCTATTTTATATGTGGGACACCTACCACAGCATGGCTTTTGCCAAGCGGTGCCATGGCCGCACCGGGGACCCGAACCAGCGAACACCCAGGCCGCCGAAGCAGAATGTACACTTAACCGCTACACCACCGGGCCGGCCCTGATGTTTTCCTCTTATAAAGACCGATCACAAACCTGAGATGACTACTCATTCTTTGACCTCCTACTGTTAGAAGGCAACCCTTCCAACGTGCCCATCTTCCCTGCATCCTCCCAACATATACATGCAAATGACCAACTAGATTTTAGGTGCTTTGAAAGCAGAGGCTATGTTTTGTTTACCTTTATATCTCCAATTCCAGGCATCATGTCTGGCACATATAAATGATGCGTGCAACTGAGAAGTTCTACTTATTTTGCTCCTGAAATGGATGCAAAATAGTTATGCTTCACGATCCACTTTTATGAAAGCCAATCTTTCTCCCAAGTTTCTTTTCCAAGGGGGTCCCCAATGAATGCTTACGTATTCTTCAAACTAGTCTTGGTAGTTACTTGTTACTTTATCCCCCAGCTCAGCTCCAAACAATTGCTGCCCCCAAATACCACATTATCATGTTGTCTTATAATTCACTCCTCCAGCCTGCTGCCTCTTCCCTTGCTAAGGATGGGCACTGTCTCCTCCATGAGGCCTTCAAAAGCACAGCTAAGGCCAGGCTCGTGTACAGATTGCTGGTGGAGCAATAAAAGGACAGCCTCAAGTTTAATATGCACTGTCACAAGCAGTGGCCTCTCCTAGGACCCACAGGCACTAATCTGTGAGCCTGGAGAGGGCTTTATCCCCTCTCCAGTACAAAAACGCATTTGTTTCAGGAGAACTCTAGAAAAGGTAGTTGAAATAATCAATAATATATTTCCCCAAGTGAGAGATATTCTAAGTGAAATAATGACATTTGAGGACAATTAATTATGAATCCTACTTTAGAACAGTTATCTAAATATTTCAAGGCCCAGCCTGCCTTCCAATGAATGGACCCAATTTACCCAACCACAAACATGCAAACCGGCCTACACCATCTGCATTCACATTTGTGGGGAAATCACAGTTTTCTCTGAGAACTGTTGATTTCTCCCAATCCAAGAAAGTCTGTTCCTAAAGATTCTTATAATTCCCAAATAGCAGTTTTCCCATTAAAATAAAATCAAAACACTCCAAGTTTGTCCCTATTGGCACCCCATAACATAAATATCTGTTGAATTAATAAATGGATTTTAGAGTCCTGTGATAAAAAAAAAAAAAAAAATTACCCTTCATAAGTACTTCTCAAACCAATGGCAAAATAGAGCAAATGGCAATGGCCAGAGAAGTTAATCTAAAATTCTGCATCGTCAGCAGTGTTACTATTACTGTTGTTGTTGTTGTTGCTATTTGTAAAGTCTGAAGTTTGAGTATTACATCTTAATAGAGATGCAAAACGGCTCTTGATTCTTGCGCCCCCTCCTCCCTCTCTACTCATATTAATAACGTGGAAATTCCCTGCTGCCGCAGAGTCAGTAGGTCTGTTACTCAGACAAGGCAGTGTGCTTTCCTGAGAACAGCATGAACCGGGAGTCCAGCAATCGTGGCTTCCCATTCTGGATCTGTAACTTCTCTTCTCAGTGCAGTTGGACAAGTCAATTCTTTGTGCTACAATTTCCTCATCTACTCAAGGAGGGTGATGAGGCTTGTCTCCCTATGAAGTAAAACAAAACAAGCCTATGTAGGACTCAGGGCCATTGCTTTCCTAACTGATATTCCTCAGGCGGAGAAAGATGCACGCTGGGGAACAGGAGTTTCGATGTTTGTGGTAAGGCAAGTAGAAACAGGACAGTGGGGCTGTGTTCAGGGTCCAGTAGAAAGGCACTGAGAAGGGAGCCTCTGCATGTGTTTGAGAGGTGACTCTAGAGGCTGTTTAATAATAGAAAATCCTTGAAAGAGCTGTGCCACTCTCTACACCTGAGACGCTGGGAAATCAGCAGCCCTGGTCCCATGTTTCTCAAACTAGAATCCATGGGCATATGTCTTATAAAATAATTTTTTAAAGTTTGTATTTCATGTCAATGATAATTTGATAAATTAACAAGTGTACTCTGAATCATTTTAAGATCACTCACTCCAGGGGCTGGCCCGGTGGGTGAGTGGTTAAGTTTGCATGCTCTGCTTCGGCAGCTTGGGGTTCACTGGTTCAGGTCCTGGGCGCGCACCTACACACTGCTCATGTTCTATGTGGCATCCCACACAGAAGAACTAGACTGGCCTATAACTAGGATACACAGCTATGTTCTGGGCCTTTGGGGAGAAAAAAACAAATGAGGAAGGTTGGCAACAGATGTTAGCTCTGGGCCAATCTTCCTCACCAAAAAAAAAAAAAGAAAAAAAAAGAAAAATCACTTATTCCAAGAACCATCACACAATTTCCATGTGGACATTTGCATTCATTTTTATAAATTTTATTTTAACTAAGTGAAGGTCAAATGCCTTCGGGGAGTGATGCACTAGTAAAGTATCACAGGAAGAAATGTAAAGGGAGAGCTGAGCCATCAGAGGCTGCAAGGGCCTGTATGCATATCAAACTCAGACCAACAAGCTCCTGGGTGGGCACTCCCAAACTGCACAGACACCCGCTGTGGAACCCATCTTTGAATAAGCCAAACTGTCACCACTCATTCACTGTAAGCGTGGCCAGACACGTGAAATGGGACCTGCTTCTGGCAATCAGAGTTTATTTAACGAAAATTTCAATAATGCTGCAATCATAACCTTCTTTTCAAGTAAACAGGACAGCATTACAAAGTTATCAAATGACTCAATTAAAATTGACACGAATATTATATGTTGGCAGCATTTGGAAACATGCAAAGTCTATTTATTGTGAACCAGCAAGCAAAGCCTTGAAATAATTAATAGCATACTTATGCTAACAGGCATTATCTGAATTACTGAAGCCAAAATACATTCAAAAAATTATTAAATGCGGTACCTGACCCGAGGCTCGTCTTTCTCCTATTAAAACCCACTCTGAGGATCTAGTTTCAGCAGAACAACGTCTTCATCACATTGAATTAATGTTTTTAATTTGAATTTTATTGCTCTTATAGTTTAGCTATTAAATGTCTTTAATATATATATTTAGTTTTGGATTCATGATTTTAGAAGGAGTTTATAGCTAGTTTTATATTTGTTCATAGTTTAATAAAATTGTAATAAAAGCAACTTAAGTCAATAGTGGAAGTGCACAAGATTTTTTCTCCTTTAAAAGTCTGTGCATCATTTAAATTTGGGAGATATTATAATAGGAGTTAAGAGCATAGAATTTGAAATCAGGTAGATCTGGGTTCAATTCTGAGCTCCGGTGTTAAAAACGGTGTAAAGTTGAGTGTGTTAACTAACTAAATTGTGCTTCATTTTCCTGATTTGCTAAAAGAGGTATACTAATAATAGTCCTTTCATCATGAGGTTATTGTGAGGAATAAATGAGATAATGGTCTCTGGCACCTAGTAAGTGCTTAGTAAAAGTTAGCCGTTATTATCATCATGATTGTGATCATGATCATCATCATTTTTTTAAAAACTTTGGTCTGAGGGACCCAAGAGATGGCAGAGCCAGTCAAGGACATAAGAGTTGCTGTAGAAGCAGCTGCTGAGAGCTGTAGTGTCAACAGGAGCGACATCGTTTAAGGATTCCTGGGCTGGAGCAGCCTCAGTAGCTCCCAGAGGGAGTAGCTTTCACAAAGTAGCAGCCAGGTACTATCACCGTGTCCAGAAGCAGCTGAGGGGGCCAGTCTGGTGAGACTTCATTGCTTGGAGGTCCTACCCTCTCTACTAGCCATATAGCATAGGTTACCTTTGAGGAGGAAAGCCATGGGTCAGTCCCTGCTGTCTCTTTGCTGCTTCCAGAACTTTCTTGACAAGCTCAGCATGGCTGCCTGCCCTGAGCTCTAGCAATTACCCCTTGCATCTGGCCCTTCATATAGTTTTTCTGGTTGTGGCTCTTGATCTTGCTCAGATTTTGTCTATTGTGGCCATTCAAGGGACATCCCTCACTCACCTATTGTGTTGCCCGGGGCCCCTGTGGGTTCTTCCAACTCCCAATAAAGGAAACCAGAGACTTTCTGTGGGAATGAGATGGCTGGTGGGAGGATTTCATAGTGCAAATTATCTTTTACCATTGTTCTCCTCTTTTAGTGTCTGGAGGTTTCCTGAAATATAGCTATGAGTCAAAGACTTAACAGAAATCCTGATCAGCTTGTCCTGTGGGGTTCCCTCAACTCTAGCTTCCCCCTGCAGTTGTTGGATAATAAGTTACTCAGACGTGGTCCAGACATCTCAGAGCTACTGCCCAGTGAAGTGGGGATGAGGGGGCCGGCACCCATGGGTAAAGCTGACCTGGAGAGATAGGAGATAGAAACCGCTGAGGATGATGGAGGAGAAGAAAAAAGGCAGGCTGTTGCAGCCTTGTCGACCACACAGAATGTTCACTGTGTGATGATTTTTTAAAGACCATTTGCAAAGCTGGTTGAACTCCTATGGAGCCAGCCTGATTCCTTATCACATGATCTGCAGCAAGCTTTTCTGATCCGGACGCCTGGTTAGAGTTGCATTAACATGTAGTGCACATATCCCCCTCTTCCCAAACCCACAAACCCCTCTGGACAGCTTTTTTCCCCTTCTTCTTTTTCCTAGAGCATCTCAAAGCCTTTCTGTGATCCCAGAGAGCATGATTTATTCACTACATATAGCATCAGGCTTCAAAGTATACTTTTTAAAAAGTAAAACTGCCTAAACCAACTGATGCTTTGCCTCTGCCTTTATTTTAATTATCTGGACAGCACCTTTAGCATCATTACCCACCTTGCTTCTTGGCCATCTTGTTGTTGGTTTGTTTTCCCTTCCCTGACCTCAATAATGTAACAGGAGCTCCTGCTGGCTTGCCTCAGGCGTGTCCCGCCCAAGAGTGCAGTGTACACATACAGCCACGTTCCATGTAAATGTCATCATTTTCCTTTTAAAGGTCTTCATGATCACAAATGAAAGGATATAGTAATATCTCTCTCACAGTGTCAGCAACCACAAATTCTACCGGCAGAAGGTATTGACCACCTACCTGCATCCCTCTAGCACTTATTAAGATTTAGGAAGTACCCACACCTTCAGCCAACAATGTAACATTCTGAGCCTCAGTTTCCTCATCTACAAAAGAGGATAACTATCCAGTTCTGTGGTGAAAGAGACCTGGTGTATGCCCAGCACCTACCATAGAGAAAGGACTTGAGGAGCGATGTAAACGATTTCCTTAATCAGTGGCAGTGGTTTGTGATCCATGGTCTAGGTTGATGACATCGTAGCCCCTGGCTCCAGCAGTTGCAGCCGGTCTATACATCAGGTGTGAGGAGCTCAGTCTGATACTCATCAGATTTGAGTTCAAATCCTGTCTTGGCCACTTCACCATGTGACTTTGGGCAATTTATTTTATCCGTGAGTCACTTCATCTCTCTAAACTTATTTCCTCGTGTGTAAAATGCAGACCGTGAAAGTGCCAACTCTGTTGTTTTTTTGTGATGATTAAATGAGATATTGGATATAAAATATTTAGTTTGGTGCTTGATAAACACTTGTTTTTAAACTGAAATTTGTATGTATTAAGCCTTCCATTCTGCACAGCTGTAGAGAAATGCCGAAAAATGTGTGAAGGGGAAGAGGGAAATGGCCATAAGCAAAGTGAATCTAGTGTTTTCCAGAAAAACTTCTGTATTTTTTTCATTTTATTATGAAGAATTTAATACATATGAAATAATAAATATAACATATATGAGCTATGAATCAGAATACTAAAATGATCACCCACGAAAACACCAGGAAAAATGAAAAGTTACCTAAACCCTTGAAAGGTCTATGAATTTTCCTAATTCTATTTCTTTGCCTTCCCTCAGAGCTACCCACTATCTTTGGTTTTAGTCCATTGCTTTCCTTCATGATGTTGCCACATATGTATATAACTCTAAACAACAGATTGTTTACTTTTGCTTCCTTTTGAGCTTTATGAAAATGATATATATTCCTGTGAAACTTGCTTCTTGTTCAGTATTTGTTTCTAAGATTCATTCATGTCATGTGTGGCTTCTGTCCTTTCATTTTTATTGCTGCATAGTATTCCATTATCTGAGCATTCCATAATTAAATTATTGGTTAATTACTTAACCAATTAATTAACAGGTTAATTAAATTAACCATTCTCTTGTCAATGGTTATTTGGATTATTTCTGCCTTTTTTCTATTATGAACAATGTTGCCACGAATATAAACATTGCCATACATGTTTGCTGTGATACTCTAAGTGATGCTCTCCAATATGGTAGCCACTAGCCACATGTGGTTATTGAGCTCTTTAAATGTGGCTAGTCTAAATTGATATGTGCTATAAGTATAAAATACACACCAGATTTTAAGGATTTAGTACAAAAAATTTAAAATATCTAGTTAACATTTTTTATATTGATTTCATGTTGAACTGGTATTTTAGATATATTGCATCAAATAAAATATATTAAATCTATTATGAAGAGTAAGTTCACCTCTTTTGAAAACTATTTTCAATGCGGCTATTGGAAAATTTCAAGTTACATATGTGATTTACATTGAATTTCTATCATATAGTGCTGCTTTAGGGTATTCCTAGAGTGAAGCTTCTTAGGGTAGTATCTTAGAAGCATCTTAGGAGTCAAGTTTCTGGGTCATAGGGTTATGTTCACACAGCTTTACAAGATGATGTCAATTGTACTTCCAATTGGTTGTATCAATTTGAATTTCCATCATTAGTGAATTATCCTTGTTGCTCCACATTCTTGTAATAATTGGTGTTGTCAGATTTAAAAATTTGTGTCATATTGCTGATAGTAAATTGCACATCATTGTCTTATTTTGTAATTCTCTGATTACTATCTAAGGTGAATATTTTCACCACATATTTATTAGTTGTTTGTTTTTCTCTTCTGGGAACTGCTTGTTAATATCTTTTGACAGTTTTTATGGGGTGTTGTTTGCCTTTTTCTTGTTGATTTTTTGAAGGCATTGAAAAATATAATCTTTGTTCTAATTTTTCTCACAATTTATGGCTTGTTTTTCGTTATCTTCCTGAAATCTTTTGATGAATAAAAGTTCTCAATGTTAATGAAATCATTAAAATTTTTTAAATCTAGTAAAATATTTTCCTTTTATGGTCAGGCTTTGTTTCTCTACCGTGAAGTCATAGAGACCTATTTCAAAGTTTTGACTTCTACAGTTAAGTCTTTGATCCATTAGGGATCGGTTGGTGGGTGTATTGTGACCTTAGAGATAGAATTTCAGTTTTCCCATATGAATAACCAATTTTCCTTGCATCATTTATCAAATAGTCCCTCATTTTCCCACATGCAATGATACATCCATCAATATAGCAAATTACATATATGTAAGACTTTGTTTCTGGGGTCTCTTTTCTATTCTATTGTATTTGTCTATCATTGATTTAATTCTCATTGTTTTATTTATTACAGCTTTATGACAAATCTTTTTCTCTGACAGAGTAAGATCTTTCTTAAGAGTATTGGCTCCTCTTGGCCCTTGGTCTATCATATAGATTTTAGAATCAGCTTGTTGAATTTCTTATAAAAACTTCTTGAAATTTTGATGAAATTTTGTTCAAGCTGCAGTTCACCTTAGGGATAATTTATAAGTGTTCATGATATTTAGTCTTCCAATCCAAGATCATTGTATATCACTGACCTCAAAGATCGTTTATCTAGTTCTTGAATGTCTCTATGTTCTTTTATAATTTTCTGAACAAATGATTTTCACATCATTTGGTAATTGTATTCTCAGGTAAAATACATATATTACACGACTGTTGTTAATATGCAGAGTATCTTTTTAAAATTGCATTTTCTGTTTTTGGTGTATAGAAGTGCAATTAATTTTGTATCAATCTTCTTCTAATTATATTTCAAAGCTCTTAAAAATGCTAACATTTCGTCTGTAAACTCTTTTTTGGTTTTCATTGTAGACAATTATATAATTCTTGAATAATGAGATTTTGTGTCTTCCAGCTAGTCCTTATACATTTGACTTTTATTCTTACTTACTGAGATCATTAAGACCCTCAACACAATGCTTAACACAGTATGTTAAACAGTGAGCATCCTTGCCTTATTTGTGTTTTTAAATTTTATTTATTTTTCATTTTTTATGAGGAAGATTGTCCTTGAGCTAACATCTGTGTCAATTCTCCTCTATTTTATATGTGGGATGCTGCCACAACATGGCTTTATGAGTGGTATGTAGGTCTGCACTCGGGATCCGAACCCACAAAGTGGAGTGTGCGAACTTAACCATTACACCACCAGGCTGGCACCTCCTTTTTGTTTTTTTAACCACTATAGATGATTTTGCATTTTCTAGAATTTTACAAAAATGGTATCATCCTGTAGCACTGCTTTGTGTCTAGCTTCTTTCATTTAACAGAATGATTTCAAGACTCATCCACATTGATGGTTGTATCAGTTGTTCATTCTTTTTTGCTAAGTAGTATTCTGTTTTTTGGTTATGTCACATTTTGCTTATCCATTTGCCTGTGATGGGCATTTGAGTTGTTTCTAGTTTGGGGCTATTGTGAATAAAGCTGCTATGAATTTCTCAGATAAGTCTTTTTGTGGACATGTGTTTTCAGTTCTCTGGGTCCTTGCCTTATTTTTGATTTTTAAAAGACACTTCCACTATTTGAATATCCACTGCATCATGGCTGTAAAATTTTTGGTGGACACCCTTAATCAGGTTAAGAGATATTCAGTCTTTTGCTGGTTTGCTGGAAACTTTTATTATAAATGGATGTTGATTTTATTAAATGCTTTTCTGCATCCTTAATATGATCATTTGATTTTCCTTTTTTAATGTTAATATGGTAAATGCCCTAATAAATTTCTAACGCTATGTTAGTCTTGCATCTCTGTGATAAATTCAATTTGCTTGTTATTTGATTTCATTTTCAAACACTGCTGAATATAATTTGCTGTTACTCTGGTTAACATTTTTGCATCTGTATCCAGTCCTTATCGTGCTTGACCTATCAACTGCATTTTAAGCATTTGGCCGCTCTGGTCTTCTTCCAGCATATCTGATCCCCCTCAATCAGCATTGTTAGTTCCTCCTTAGCTTTCTAACTCTTAATTATGGGTTGACCCCCAATCTCAATCCTTGGACCTCTTCCCTTTTCCATCTACACTCGCTCCCTTGGTGATCTCATCCAGTCTCATGGCTTTAAAAGCCATCTATATCCTGATGACTGTGAAATGTGTATTGTTAGCCTGTACGCTCCTCTAAACTTCAGACTCATATGGCCAGCTGCATATATGCTATCTCTCCTGGACACCTAATTGACACCTAAAGGTTGTTATGTCTAAAATCAAGCTTCTGCTCCTCTCACATCTCCCTCCTTTTAGGAAATGGCAATTCCATCCTTCCAGTTGTTCAGACCAAAAAAATCTTGGAGTCTTGCTTGACTCTAACACCCTGCATCCAATCTATCACCCTAGGCTCTACTTTAAATTAAATCCGGAATCTGGCCATTTCTCAAAACTTTTATGACTACCACCGAGCTCCAAGCCACTACGATTTCTCACTTAGTTATTATAGTAGCCCCCTAGCTTGTCTCCTTGCATCTGTTTTACCCCTTCAGTCTATTCACAGCATAAAAGACAAAGTGATATTATAAAACACAAGTCAGATCAAATCCTCTTTCAATATTGTCACTTCTCGCTCATAGTAAAAACGACATTTCTTACAATAGCTCTGAAGCCTTGCCTGATCTGTTTGTCTTTGGTGCAATTTAATTGCACTGTATCTAAGAATGGATTTTTTCGTATTTACTCTTCTTGGGGTTTATTGACTTCCTGTATCTGAGAGTTCTTGTCTTTCACAGATTCTGGGAAACTCTAAGGTGTTATCCCTTTGAATACTTGCCATTCTCCATTTTCTCGTTTATTTCCTCCCACCACAGTTCTTAGAAGCATGTTGCTCCATTCCCCAGGTTCTTAACCTCTCTTTCCTATTTTCATTCTCTCTGTGCTTCATTCTGTTCAGTTTGATACTATCTTCCATCGAGTTACTCAGTCTCTATAAACATGTCTCTTCTAATGTTTAACCCTTCAATCACATTTTTTCTTTCAGTGATCACACTTTTCAATTCTAAAAGTTCTATCTGAATCATTATCAAATCAGTTTGTTCATTTTTAATAGTATCCTGCTATACAGTTATTTTTATTTGCTCTTTTATTCCTTAAATTCGAAGTCTTTGTGTGGCTACTTTCTTGTATTTCCACTGCCTTGCACTCTCTTTAAGAGTGTAACAACTGTGCTGAGGTGTGTTCCTCCTGAAAGATGTGCATTTGATTCTTCAGGCATGTGGGGACACTACTGCAGAACCTGATTTACTTTAAATTAAAATTCTTGGCTTATGGTTTCTTCAACTGAGAAAAAAGATATGTAAATTCAGATCCAAACTCATGTGGATCTCAGGGGATCCAGAACAAAGGGCATGACACATCCTTGGTTTTTGCTTCTACTGGGTGGGTTTTCTTCTGATCCATCACATACTTCCTTTCTTGAGCCCTTGATTTGTACAGATCTGGTGCTTTGTTCTGCACACGCACAAGCTTAGGTAAAATTTTCCCTCATCCACTGATGCTTTGGCCCAAATGACTCCGTAGAAGTGTCTTGGGTATGCCATAGCTACAGGGGTGTCTTATCTCCCTAGACTCACATTCCCATTTTTTCTGAAGTTAGACTTATTCATTTACCTTATTCTGGTTTATTCATTAATTTATAAAGGTCCTTTAAAAATATTTTGCCTGACAGTTTTGGGTTTTTGTAACCAGTATGTTGTAAGATTTCTGATTTGTTATATTAATAGAAACCAAACTGTGGAACAATCTTTCTTGATAGTCTTTCCCAGAAACCTATCATACCATCCACCAAGCTGGGAGAAGAGGAGGAAAACAGTCCTGCCCATGTGCTCTGTGACCACGAGATCATGGCAACCAGACCAGACTGTTTGGCGTCTTCCCTCAGTTCTGTGACTTTGTTTCTTCTGTACCTTCAATCACTGCTCTATTTACTTCTGCGGATCCCAACATATTTCAGCTTCTGCAAATGCACCCCTCTGTGGCTCCACATGGGGTGTGATGTAGAATCTGGAGTTAAGCAGTGACCTTTACAATTCTTGTTGATTTAAAAGCTTACTGTATTATAATGCTACAGCAGCCAACACAATGGGAGACCAAAAGGGATAGTTGTTTTCTTTCCCCAATTCAGAAGCTGTCTTATTTCCTTTGTTGCAACCCACCTGTGTGGGCTGTGTCCCTGCTTCATTTATCCAAACAGAATACAGCCTGGCAGGGAGTGTACCATGAGCATCTAAAGGTTGTAGCAAAATTCATATTTTATTGCTCCACAAATAGCTATTCTGCAGCTTAACTTTTTTGTCCTCTTCCTCTATCTTACCATTAGAAGATTTCATGTAGTTGTGGGGTTTTAGCAAAGGTTTGAGTAAGCACTTCCAGTGGTAACTACTGGTCATGACATCCTTTCTGTCTGGGGTCCAGCTTGTTGAGTTGATTAGAATGAGACCAATACTGACCAGAAGGCCATTGTGATTGATCTGGCCACATATCAGAGTCACAGAAGTAGCCAATAGACCAGAAAAAGTAGCCATAGAGGCCTCTGAACAATATGTCCGTTGATAGAGGCAAGGTAGAAGCCACAATCCTATGTCTTCTTTGTCTGAGATGAGTCTTCAAGAGCAGATGTTCAACACAAGCCAGAATTTTTAGAAAATACACATAAAGCAAAGCAAACAAAGAAGTGTTAGCTTGGTCCAGCTATTAACACTGTCTTAGAAAACTGAACTATGCTTTATTTACTGAGCTCCTCAAAAGATTGTTGGAGGAGGTCCTCAAGAGGACATGACCTCTGGTTGACCCTCTAGGGAGATCTAGGCAATCAGAGGCTCCTCACCTTTCCCTCACACTAGGAGCTGTTTTGAGGGCACAGCCTGGAGAGAGTAAGGTGTTGCTGAGACCATCTGGGCAGTGTCTGTAACTGAATTCCATTAAGCCTTCTGTACAAACGTTTAAGATTCTGGCCAGTGGGTGCAGGGATCTATTCATCTCATGGCCACCCAAGACAAGCCTTGTATGTAAGTTCCCTTGCTTGTTAAACCTGCCACCTACAGATCTGAAGTGCTCTCCCTCTTTCTTCAGTCTCTCTTTGCCCTCCCTTTATGGGGGCCTGTTTCAGATTTCACCTAGGAAGCTCCCAAGGTTTCAAACCAACAAAGATCAGTTCCAATTTTACCAGTCAAAGATTGTGAAAAAGTTTACAACTGTGAAGACCACAGACAGAGGTAAAAGATAAAAGTTATAATGTCACCAGCCATGGACTCTAACTATTTCTCTTGTCTTGCTGAAAAGTGCAGGTATTCCTTTCTCTAACATCCTTAAGATTGTTGATTTCAGCTATATTCCAGGAAGAAGGTCTAAACAGTAACTGCCCTAAAAGGGTCCAAACCCCAACTGCAAAAGTGATACGTGTGAAGGCAGGCAGAGAAGTACAAGAGTAACCTTTGCCTCATTATAATACTAAGATCACTGCCCCAGGAGGATCTTAAGCATTATTAACACAACGTGTGACACAGATGGAAGCATGATTTCAGACTATGCCTACACAAGCTTATACCCACCTCTACATGTGATGACAAAACTTCACTTTTGAATATTCTTTTCCTACCCCAAATAAAGGCACTACTTTCCCTTTGCTTGGGAGCCACAGTTTGCCAACTTATTTCCTATGGTCTCCTCTTGTTTGCCGTATGCTGCAAATAAAATTTTACTTTGTGTGACACCTACTTCTGGTGAAGACTTTGATTTCAACTCTCCAAGAAGAGGACCCACTTTGGTCTGAGGACAATAACACTTAAGGCAAATAGTCTTATAACTAGATATTGAACTTAAGGGAATAGGAGAAACTGTAAGGATTTCTTTTGTTAGGGCAATTTCTGTTTTTATCACTGCATTTGAAATTTTGTTTGGTTCTTTTCTCAAATGTTTTATTCCTTCTTTTATTTCCATAGTTATTTGAGAATACTTATTTTTAGTACATAGGTGATATCTCATTTATTTGACATTTTGGGGGATCTAATTCTGCTACTTTTACTGACTCTTATTCATGGTAGATTGATAACTCATTCTGTAGTTTGGGAATTTGAGCTCATTTTAGAGGGTGTTTTCTGTAGAAATCCTGTGTGACATGAATTGAGTATATATTCCCCTGGGGGAGTCTTGAATTTGTTTGTGTCAGTTGCCTGAGAAGTGTTATTGGTCCAGGACCAACTTTATGCTAATTCCTTGGCCTCCCTGCTGAGTTCTCTGAGATGCCTCTGCTGAAGTGAGGCAGGAGGTTGTCTGTCTGGAAGGAGGGATGAGAAGCTGCATGAGGATGCTGTGGGAGTCACAAACAAAACAGGAGGCCAACAGGAGCCAAACACTTCTGTAACGATGTGCTAGCACTTTGACATCACCTGGAGGAAGAGCCCAACAGAAACTCCTGTTATGGCTGCATTGCCGACTATATTTCTGGTCCCATAGATCCTAGGCATTGTTCATGAAACCTCTGTTCTCCCCAACTGTCAGACAACCATCCAGTCCCTATCAGTTGGCTTTGGCAAGAATCCTTGGCTTTTTCAAATTTCAAAGAAGGAAAAAACTTCTGACTGTCTCCCCCTCCTTTGTTATCTCTCTGCTTCCACTTATTTGCTCCTGAAAGGTAGGTAGAGAGATGGGTTTGTCTTTCCCAGCAGCCCATCCTAAGAGGGCAGGTCGAGGGACTTAAAATATTTGCACAGTTAACCAGCAGTTAGATTTTTGGAAAATGCCTTCTTCTTTCACTCTTCCATTCCCTGCTTCTCAGCATGACTCCTGGATGTTTCTTTGTCTGTTACAGTTGAGGTGGTCAGGGTTATAGTTGTCCAAGGCACAGAGACAAAACTGTGTGGTGAATAAGCTGCATGTTCCAGCTTGTTGCTGAAATGGCTGCAGCCCATCGGTGTTGCTTTCTCAGAGGTTTTTGCTGCTACCTGATCCCCAGTGACAATTGAGCTCATATAAGAATTACTTCCCAGGCATTAGTTGTGAGAGACAAGGAGGTGGCCAAGGTTGTGTAGGCAATCACCACCCAGATTTGTAACTGGGAGTTTGTTTCCACCTTCAGAGCTGTTTTTAAACTCAAGGAAGAAAAACACTCATAGTTTGTCTGAGTGTTAGTAGTCATTAACTATTAATGAACTCAAGGTTCATTGAGTCACAGAAGTATTTTAATATTCAGATGGATATTTTGGTGGTGGATATCCCGGCTTCCAGGGACAGAAAAATAGAAGAGAAAGCATTCTCCTACGCTGACTTCCTTGCTTTTGTGTGTACCTACGTAGCTCCTTCCCAGTCATCAGTGCCAGAATGTTCCAGGAGGAAGAGATCTCAGAAGCCATCATGTGTTTAATTTTTCTTTTTTACTTAAGAAAATTCTATTTTTCTACACAGAATATAAAAGAAACAAATACGTAAGGTGGAGACAAAATGAATTATAGATAGTAAGTAAGAAAGTAGCTTGTGAGTTACAGTGGAAACTCATGGATAATAAGTTAGTAACCTGTGAGGCACAATAGACCTAGCTAGAATAAATAGAACATTTGTGTGTTGAACATAAGTCAAAAGGATGGAGCAAACAAGAGTTAACTTATTGATTGAAGATAATGGAAGGCCAGGTAAATGTTAAATATCTTAAAAGCACAGGTCATGTCACCTCCAGATTGATAGCTATGTCATATCTGAACTGGGATATATATCTATTCTGGCCCATGTGTCCTCTTTCCAAGACATGCAGTCTTACTGCTTAGAATGTTATTGGCCATTTACTGCTATAATCAGGAATACTTGCCCCTAGGTCTCTCCAATAGATCAAGCTAAGAATCCTTCTGTCTGCTGAGCTCCCTTTTTCACCTTCCACTCTATTCCTCATAAACTCACTATTGACAAGAAAGGCTGGAGAGAGAGAGAGAGAGCTCAGAGTGGGGAGAGACAGGGCATTTGATCATTGTGTAACCCAGGACTCAAGTAACTTGTGTAGTCCTTCCAGCTCTTTGTATCCTATCTTAGGTGTGTTAAACTACCCTTATCTCTTTTTTATTGCTTCTCATTGTACGGTTTGAGCATCTCAGTTTGGTCTGTGAATCTTTATGTTCTCTGTTTTCTGGAATAGAGTGCCTGTAGTGTACTTGGAAGATACTGGGACAGAAGCTATTAAAGCCAATGCCTTCATTTAACGTATAAACCCCAGGCCCAGAGAGGTTAAGGGAGGCACACTGGGTCTCTCCAAGGGTAGTGGTACAACAGGAATCAAGCCCACCTTTCCTGACTCCAAGGTTTAAACCCTTTCTTGCATGGAAAGCTGTTCCTTCAGTAATTCTTTGAGAGAATTACAGAACCTAAACACAAATGCCTTTGTATCTCTTTACATTGTTTCTCTGCCCCCCAAGGTCTTTGGGCACATGCCCTGAATTTAAGTTATCACTGAAAGAAAATGTAATTAATTTCCCCTTAAAACTGAAGCATATAGAGGCAGTTGCCACAGATGTGAGCAGTCTTGGAGAACATGCATAGACAGACCCCCAAGGGCACACCTTGGCTGAGCACAGGGCAGATGGGGAAGACATCTGTGCCAGCCACTCTGCCTCCAAGGCAAGCACCACCAGGAAGGAGGCTGAAAAATAGATAAAGTGAAGGAAATCCATTTCCTCTGAGTACCATGGAGGAATGGAGTGAGGATTCTCTCTCTAGAGGGGAACCCGCTCTTCATTGGGTGTGGAAAGGAACAGGTGTTTAGGAAGAAAGGAAGGCACTCTGTCCCCAGAGAGAGCTAGCCTTGTTTCTTCTACGCCTTCACACTTCTTCATTCCCTCTTAGCTGGCATCTTTGATGCCATCTACATCCAGGGTCAGAATGCTGCAGTTCCTGAAACAATCCTGGCTAGCCCCACCCGTCATCCAGTCATTTCCACCTCCACTCCTCCATCACCTTTCTACTCATTTACTCACGGTCTTCTATTTTTTAGGCCACTTGCTAAGTGCTACAAATATGACGATGAATAAGATGGACTCCCTATCTTCAAAGAACTTATGCCTGAGGGGGTCAGGTAAAGAAGTGAGTATGGTAACTCTAATGAGTGCTAGGAAACGGGGCTGGACTTATTCTGTTGCTTCTAAACGTGTTTTGTAGGGTTCAGGAATACTTGTTTAATAAGGAGCTGTGAGTGTCTCCTGGCTAACTCAGACTCCTAACTTGTTGGCTCATTGTGAATGACTGAGCTTCTGCTTCAGTTTCCCTGCTTATTGACCTACTTTGTTGCTGGATATTGAGCCTTTATCTGAATCCCACTCTGTTTACATGGTACTCAACAAGTGAGCTTACAATTCTCTTTGATTTTTTTTCCACATTAGGTTCTTACAGTGAATAGACTGATGATTTATAACCATCTGACTTTGAGTTTTGCCTGCCGCTCTTGTCCCTGTATTAAAGCCCTGATGGCAACAGGACCTTTGACACCATCGCTGAAGAGGGGCTGCTCAGCTGACTAGGCTGTCTCTCATCTGGTCCTGGTGTCTGCCTCTGTACCAGATGAACTCCTGCGATGCCAGCTTGGTCCCTACCTTCTGCTCAAATTTTGACACTCACCTTCAGAGGACTTCTCTAATGTATCTTGTTGTGCACACAGAGGACATATTTCCTTTATAGGTTCTTCTATTTTTCCTGAAAATAAACTTTCCACATCACTAGGATGATGCACTCACTGTTTGTGCTTCCTTTGCCCCTCCTTCCTCATCCCCCAAATGCTGTGCACACCACACATGTTTGGAGGCTTTTAAAGCTGCAGGGTCTTATTTCTCTGGTTCCACTGTAGACCTGATCAAGCACATCCATCACACCTTAGGGCCCAACACAGCCTCCTACTGACCTTCTTAAATATGGCATCAGAGAGATGGGTCATGGCAGCTTCTTAACTAGGCTTAACTCTATTGCTTTTGCCTTACTCATACACTGTGGGGCCATTGGAGCCAGGAAGATTATCCAGAAGGGCCAGTCTCCAGTTCCTATCTCCAAAATCAAAGAGATAGATTATATACTTGCCTTTAGTTTCTCCATATTTCATTCCTCCAAGTAGAGGACTGGCAGGGTATTGGTCTTAGCAAGAAAAGGTCATCACTCCTCATTTCTTCTCTTCTTTATTTGCTACCTCCCAAATGGTTATTATAAAATTCACTGTCATTGCTCTTCCTTCTCTATCTCATCAGTAAGGCATTTGGGGTGAGAGTCTGTAGAGTCAAATAAATAGGAAACTGAGTATTCCATAAGGCTAAACATGTCTGGTGTTAGGGTTGTGGACATGAGGTATGCAAGTCTGTTCATGCTGCTCTGTCCAGTTCAGCAGCTCTGTCCAGCTGATCTGCACTGATGCTCTCTTTTCTGGGGAAACTGCTCCTTCCACAATATGTTCTGTGATTCTAGTGGGGCTTCCTATCCTAGCACCCAGCCTCACTGGCCATTGGGGTGGACATGTGACCAAGACCAGCAATTTCCATCTCTTTCCTTATTGTATCCATAGTGTCTGGTTGAACTAGAGAAAGAGGGGTCCTACATCTGAGTTTGTGGACTAGGAAAAGTGTGAGCTGAGATTCAACTCTCCTGCCTCAGGGGGAATCAGTGTCTATTACAAGAGAGAATAAATCAGAAAGAATTATAATCGAGAGGTGGATGTACAAGGAATGGACCATGTCAGTGTCAACTCCTTGTTTTACCTCTCGAAGGTCCCAGAGCTGCCCTTGTTCCCTCAGCTATACTGTTGCTGTGAGCCTATTCAGTTAAATGAGACAGTAAGTCCCTTTTAATGTAAGTTAGTCCATGTTCAGTTTCTGTTATGTATCTATAGATTCCTAAAAAAACAGAAATTAGTCATTAGAAGTGGAGCATTGTGAGTATCAGGCCCTAGAATTCAGAGCTGCTTGATTTCAGTAGAGTGTGGTTGAGAAGATTTCTTTCATCTGAGCTGGGAAAATGGAATTATTGTTATTTAATCTCAGGGCAGTTGGTTAAATGCTTTCCTGTCATCTCTTGGGGTCATAGACCAATCATACATACCAAGACAAGAACCGAAACACTTGGAAGACAAATGTAGGGGTAGTAGAGAGTATTGGCTTCCTCTTATGGTTATCAAGAGGTTCTAACAAAGGGAGAAGTCTTACTGCCAGCTGACCTGACTAAAACTGTGACAGGAACAGTGTTCAAGATTGTTACAATGTGCCCTTTCCACTCGTTATCAACATCCATCTAGCTCCTGTTCAAGCTCCATTTCCTGCATGAAGTCATCCCCAACTACTCTAGCCCACTCATTCATTTCTTCATGTATTCATTCTGCAAATATTTATTTAGCACCGAGTGCCAGAAATTGGGCAAGGTGCCAGACATTTCTACCAATCCTACTGTTTCCAGGACATGATTTGTTACTAGTGCAGTTTTTTTATTTATTAAAGTTGGCATTTAAAAACATAACTCAGAACCCTAAATCTATGGCGGATCAACAAGGGCAGTCTGGCCATGTGATTTTCCCACAAGAGGAACCACAAAAAGCAAGACACACATCCAGCAACACTGAGCGCCCACTGTGCAAATTTGACATGACTTCGCCTTTGGGGAGTTCATAGATTCCTGGGAGTATTGTAAAGTCAACACATTGGGATCATGGTGAATTATCAGGAATACCATCTGCTGGATTTCCCTTTACAGGGATTATATTTTCCATTCTTTCCTAAAACCAAGTCAGGCCAAAGGAAACTGATATATTTTGAACATCTGGGCAAATGCTACAGCTACAAAATCACCTTGTGAACAGGACGAAACATTTTTATTGCTGAAATAGTCCCTTGGAAGGGTTGGTAGTCACATCTCCCTGCTACACATTTCCTTTTTCCCTGTGCTCTTAGAATGAGACTACTGAGAGTCATCTGTAATCATCAAGTGAATTCCTAAGTTTACTATTTCATTCATTCATCTGTTCATTCATCAAATATTTATTAAATACATGCTAAGTAGCAAGTTGAAACCAGGTGAAATCAGAGGCAGCACTGAGAGTGAGGACACTGGAATTAACAGATCCAGTTTTGCAACTGAGTGACTGTGTGATCCTGGGTGAATCATGAAAATGCTCTGCATCTCAATTTCTTTATTTGTAGGACTAGGATTAAAATCTGTCTTCACAATTACAAGCTGATCCAGGAACACAAATGAAATAAATATGCCTGAGTCTATATTAATATAAATGATTAGATAAATGAGAGAAGAGGAGCAAATGAGAAGAATTCCAAAAAGAATTGTAGAATGGATTAGGGAAATAAAATCACTGTTAGATAATGGCTGCAGGAAAGATCCACAGGTAAATGCTAAAAAACAATGGGTAAAACTTTAAGGAGAAACAGGATATTTTCATAGAGTCAAAGTGATGCGGGGTCGGTGAGCCGAGGAGTCGAAAGAAAGATTTCTTGGACTCTCAAGATCTGGCAGTAGTGCTCTTTTATTTAGAGAATAGTGTGGAATAGCACGGGGACAGGACCCATGGGCAGTCAGAGCTTCTGCTGCCCTGAGTTGAGGGTTAGGGCTAATTTTATAAGGCATGGGTACGTGACTTATTTTTACTGGAAAAAAGAAAAGATGATGTAAAAAGTCATTAAATGATTTCAGTGCAGATGAGGTCTGGTTATTGTGCAGTCATATAACTTTAGATACGAATCTGGTCATATAGATCAGCATGTAGGTGAGGATGCCCTGGGCTTCTCTCCCTGGGGCAGCCCTAATTCGTACCATAAAACAATCCACTGGGTCATATAGTTTGGCATGTAGGCCACGTCACCTTGGGCTTCTGTAGCTGGGGCAGCCTTAATCCACATCAAAAGTACCTCCCCAAAATATTTATTAAATATCGTGGTGGTTTTAACACATCTACAAAATCTTTGATATTCCTCCTTCCAGGAGGTGGGGCTTTATTCTCCTCTCCTTGAATGTTGGCTGGACTCAGACTCACTTCTAAGAAAGAATATGGAAAGGGAAAATTATCACTTTACAGTGGAGAAGCCTGGGAGGCCCACCTTAACCACGTGATGAAGGTTAACATTACCAGTAAAAAGTCATGTTGATGTCACGTGCCTCCTGAGGCCATAACAAGGCCCCAAGGAGTGTTGGTATGATTACCTGAGGCCCGCAGAGCACAGAGTCATCAGTTTCCCTTTCCCCACTTATATGACACAGAAAAATTAGTTCTTTCTTCGTCTGCTTCAGATCAATTTAATTTTTCCTACATTTCCCAGGCTAAGCTCCGTAATGTGGGCTGAGGCCCAGTTCCAGGCCTATGACCATTACTGTCGAGTTGCAGTTTCCAGCAGAAAGTTAGTTTTTCCCAGAGTTGGTAGCTCAGCTGTTTCATATCATAATGGGGTGGAAAAGTGGCAGGCGGGCTGTCAAACCTGATGCAAATGATATTTTATAAAAAGTGGTTTAAATTGGCTGAAGCTGTTTTTAGACTGATCAGTTAAAAAATATGTAGGGCAGCTTTCTGACTTGTGGAAACACAGCCCCTAAGAATTGGACTTTTCATCATATACTTTGGGAGCAATTATAAGTGGGCACAGGCTCCTCATAAAAAGTAGATGAGAATTTGTTAATGTGGAAATATGTAAATTGGGTTTAGGCTGCCCTCAATTAATCAGAAGGGACTTGTGAGCTAAGTGGGGAGAAAGGGAAAGAGACATTGGAATGAATATACTTGCATGCCCTGGAGAGAGAAGCTTTGTTCTAGGCTTCCCCCGGGGCTATTCGAAGAGTTGCAGGAATTCTGCCCCAGGACGCCAAAGCCAGGGCTCCTTTAGCTCCCTGGGATTACAATCACTCTCATTTTCAGCAGGAACAGAAGATGCAAGTGGTATTTTGACCCTGGATAAAGGCATTTCGGGAGTAGCAGCTAGCAAGTGGGGAGTTAACTTTCTGAGTTCTGTGAAACTAGTTTCCTTGAAATGAGACAAGCCAGAAACTCAAAATTCCACTGAGGAACTTTAGAATTTATGGTTCATATTAATATCTGGCCTGCCCAAATGCCTTTTTTCTCTCCCTTTCTCCTCAGAGCCTACTCTCAGCCATTTTCCTGGCTCAGAGCAGTCTAGATGTGGCAGGTGTGCTTGCCTCTTGGGAACAGGCCCTGCCAACCCAGGGGATGTGCGACTGAACTGAATAGGGTTCCTGCCTCTCCTCTCTCACTAAGTCTGTGGAATTAGGCTCTTTGAAGCCCATCTCTGGTATAATCTAGATGAGATGCACAGTACTGAACATACCCAATCAGATTTGGTTCAACATAGAGTAGAGGTTGTAAATTTATGTGAAAATGATGAATATGTGAATGGCTACAGAATCTTCCTCCTCCTGCTGGCTATCAAGAATTCTAAGTGGATATATTCAGTACCTCTGCTTCCTCCCTGGATTTATTCTAGGATTTAGGGGATAATGCACTTGTGGGGGGTTTTAGCGGGGGCAGAGGAAGATAAGGTTTTGAGGGGTGGCTTCAGGTGGTTTTGAGGAGAGATCTGAGAGCAGGTACAATGCATGGAATTCATGTACTGGAGAAGGGAAAAGATTTTAAGAAGCGTTGCTGTTCATCAAAGTTTTTCTCGTGTGTTAGGTGTTAGAAAAAATAAGAATTGAAGCTGAATTATTTTTATATTATTTTGGTTGCATGGACTCTATTCTTTGACTGCAATATCATTCTGGTGGCAAGCCATGTGCATTTCAGCATTATTAGCATTATATATTGTTGGATGTCCACTCTCTGCCTTCTACATGACAAGCTTAAGTTCTGGTTTGAGCTCTGGAGAAATCTACTTGGGAAGATAAAAGATTGGAAAATGTTATAGAGATGCTGGTTGCTCACTATGGTGATAACCATGAGTGCAACAGAAGAGAGGCTAACTCACACCAGAACCTCCATAGTTCCTGTTTCCTGCTGTAGCTAATCTCATCTTTGTTTGGCTTTGCAGTGTATCTAAATGCTGGCCTTGGCTTTCAGGGCCTTTCTTCATGTTATATTCAGTATTCTTATTTGCTTCATTCAGGTTCTCTCCTCTCTCAACTTCACACACTTTCCTCCATTATGACTCCTTGCCTTTGTACCGGCCGTCACCCTGACTGAGGGACATCTTTTCTTCTTCCCTTCATCTGTTTGCATCCTACCCATGCTTCAGGAGATGATGCAAGGCTCTAATGATCTATAAAACTTTTTCAGATTCTCAACTTCATGAGGATCTTTCTGTGTTCATTGTACTCCTCTTTCAAGTATTAATTATTTTATGCAGCTTAGTAATTAGAATCATAAGATTGAAGAGTTGGAGGGACCCTTACCGACCATATCTGACCACCTCTATTCAATTTTTCAGATGTTGCAACTGAGGTTCAGTGACATGATGTTAGTGACTTTAGATCATCCACTGGGAATATATATTAACACGTTTATAAACTGAAAATTGCTATAGAAATAGCAGTTGTTATTCTAGTGGCAGAGCCATATCTGGGAGCCCTTACTCCTTTCTGCTCTATCCATTATATCAAGCCCCCTCTACTAAATTGTTATCGTTCTATATAAACCTTTTTCTGCCCAGTTTGAGGAGAGAGATCAAAGTCTGGATTGAAGCAGCCTGTGGCACCTACCCTATACCAGCCACATTTATTACAAATACCCTGTGAGATAATGTATCACCTTTATTTTCACAGATGAGGACACTAAGCCTCAGAGAGTTTAAAACATTTGCCCAGGATCACACAGAAAGCAATAGAAACGGTACTCAAATGTAGATCTGCCTAACTCGAAAGCTCATGTGTTTCCTTTCTCTTTACTGTATGTCACGCTGCTTGAGGCAGTAGGACTCTTTTTTCTTTTAGTTCCTGCAACATTTATCCCATCTTGGCCACAGTATGTGATCAGTCACATTGTTCTGCTTCATTGATGGTTAAGTCCTCCACAGGAAGTCTCTGTGAACCTCATCTTTCTCAATGAACAATTTCCACGGATGGTCCATCCCACAAACTCTGTTTTCTAATGGTTCACAATGATTAAAAAAATCACAGTAAGGTCAAAAAGAACTTCATATGCTGTGGCTATCTAGAAAAAGATGTGAGAAATTTGACTGTTTCTTTGAAATCTTCAGTTGAAATTTACTCTTAAAATATAAAGGACAGGGGACGGCTCTGTGGCCTAATGGTTAAGTTCAGTGCGCTCTGCTTTGGTGGCCTAGGTTTGATTCCTGAGCACAGACCTACACCACTTGATGGTGGTGACGCTGTGGCAGTAATCCACATACAAAATAGAGGGAGATTGGCACAGATGTTAGCTCAGGGTGAATCTTCTTCAGCAAATAAAAATATATATATATATGTATATATATACATAAAGGACAATTCATCTTATTTTTTAATAGGTGAATTCTGCATGATGACTGACAAAAACAAAAATGGGGTCAGGAGCTGTCACAGCCCAAACTGATGTGAAGGGTTGCTCCCCGCCCCATCACGGGATTGTAGATGCTGACAACAGCACTTCTGGAGAATGCGTAAATGGCAATGACCTGGGCGCAGTGGGCTTTGGCCAACTTAAGCTGTTCTGATTTCCAGTGTCAGTTTTCTTTCAGAGGACCCTCTTTCTGAGCCTGAGCATTTTTTCTTTGGGCCTGCTCAGCTGTCTTCATGAGATGAGATGCCCAATATGACACCTTATGCTGAAGTAGCCCTCAAAAAGTATTAATGCTATTGTTGTAGGGTAAATTTATTCTTTAAGAGGTTCTTTTGAGGCATAATGTCTTTCATCCTAAAGAATAGCTGTAATTTAGGGCTCTAGGTAATTTAGAGTATGGAAGGCTGGTGAGAAGCTTGTTTTTGGCTGAGTATCTATACATATTAGGTGGGGAAAAGGAGTGAATATATTTTTATTCCTTTTTGTTCTACCATAGTATCCATTAAGTACCATGTATTGAAAATGCACCCTAATTTGTAATAAGGTGGTAGTTGCTGTGAGCTAAAGAGAAAAGGAGAAAAGGTCCAAATTAGCAAGCATTCACCATGAGACCAAAGTTATTTTGAGTTATGATCTCCTCTCCTCTGTCCTATTTGCAGACATTACTCTTTGAGGCTGCAGCTACATATATGACTGCTATTTGCCTCATTAGGTGTCACTGCCATTGATTCAGCAGCAGCCCCACATTCACCTGGCCTCCACCCAGCATCCCTTTATTTTCTTTTACTCTTTTTCTGGCAACTACTGGTGAGTAATTTAATCTCAAATGGTAATCTACACATTCAGAAATGACCCTTAGGCATACACCATACATAACAGGGTAGCTTCATCCAATTTTACCTGTCGCTACCTATCTTTTTCCTCTAATGATATGAGACTCCATTTGCCAAACAATTGCAGTTTGGACTGCAGTTTTGAATAATTTCACTGGCAGATGGGTTTATTCAGCCTCTGGGGATGGCATCTCCTGATGGCTCTCCTAATGCCCCAGTGTTTATTCTTTTTACTGCCAAAGTGCCCTCTCATTCATCTGAACTGTCAACTTTCCCAATAACCTGTCTTTGAAAATAGCAGCCATTGTTTCTCAGTGTCCCCTGAGGACAGAAAGGTAAAACACAAGTTTTCTACTTCTCTAGCGTGCAGCTGCTGAGAGAGGAGTTCTGGGCCAGACCACATCTCCATCTAAAGTGGTGTTACAGAACCTTGGATAATTAAAGACAAGGGGGCAGTCTGATGGCCAGTGCATTCTCCTCCTGAAAGTTGGAGGGTTTGTCCCCTTGATATCTTTCACAAATCACTTATTCATGCCTCCTGTGTTCTCTGCAATGTCTTGGGTCTAAGGGGCTCTGGAGTAGTTTAAGACATATCCTTGCCCTGAAGGAGTTTACGATCTAATTAATCCATTCAAGAATATTTGTGGATGTCCCATTGTATATAACACATGCTGTCAAGGTATTAAGTGAATAAGATGTGGGCTGTGTCCTTGAGTGATGACAAGACAGTAAGCTTAGTTTTATACAAAACATAACATGTCTTATGCAATAAATGATATGGGTATGTTATAAATGTTCAGAGAAAAGGATTATCCAGCTGTTTTGCTGGTATGCCACATTTTTAATGTATAACGCCAAACTCCTTTGCTTTTATTTTTCCTTTCCTACCCTCAATTTTTTCTTCCTTTTGTCTTTTTCAGATAATGTCATTCTAGCCAGCAGAACTAAAATATCAATCTTTTCCTGCCCCTTTTCCAGCCAGATTTTGTCAATTCTATATGATAAATGTCTCATAACAGATGCCCTTTCTTCTCTTCACTGCCCCCACACTCTTCTCTAAGCATGTTCTCTCTTCATTTGTAATTTGGGTTCTTGTTATGATTTCTAAGTGATCGATCTGTATACAGCTGCTTCTTTTTCTAATTCTAGTCCTCTACACTGCTATAGGAATTACAATTCTATTTGACTATTTTGTGTCTTTAAATGTTCATAAAAAAATTGTTCAGCTATGTGAGCAGGGCATATGAGGACCTATACCAAGGGATAGCAAACTTTTTCTGTAAAAAATCAGCAAATATTTTAGGCTTTGTGAGTAATATGATCTCTGTCGCAACCATTCAACTTTGCCATTGTTGTACAAAAGCAGCCACAGATAATAGATAATCAAATACGCATTACTGTGTTACCAATTAAACCTTATTTATGGACACTGATATTTGAATTTCATATAATTTACATGTAATAGTATCCTTCTTCTGATTTTTTTCACCAAGCTAAAAATACGAAAATCATTCTTAGCTCATGGGCCATACAAAACAAACGGCAGGCCAGATCTTGTCCACAGGCCAAACTCTGGCCTACAGTCTGATCCTTCTTTACCTCCCTGATACCTCATTACTTCCACTCCTTCATCTTCTCTCCAATTCTTTGTTTCTGCCACAACAAACTATTCACCTATTCTTGCACATGCCATATATGTTCATACTTCTATACCCATGATTCTTAACACTGACTGCCACTTAGGCAAGAGCATTCAATACTGAATCCTAGGGAATCTTTTCATATCCTTGAAACTAGTACTTGGGGCCTTTGTACTTAGTCTTCCAGAAAGCCGTGTCCCTGTGAACATCCAATGTCATCTCCCAAATTATCGAGAACAGTGAAGGGCTGAGATTTTACCCTATCTGCAAGGTAACAAGTTAGTCTGCCACAGTGTCATGGATGCTGGCAGAAGAATTTCATTCCTGCAAGCAACAGGAACGTCAACATATTTGCATCAGTTTCCCTTGTCCCCAAATCCCATTAGAGTGATGGAGACAGATCCAGATGGATGCGAGAGCACAGTGGTTTGCATAACAGAACAGTAAGGATGCCTGCCTTTTGCTCTAAAGAGAGCTATGATCTTTATCTTCCAAAGTTGTATGCTATACAAACATCCTTGAAATAATAATCTGGAACAAAGGGTGATCAGAGGCTCATTCTCAAGATGTTCGAAAATAAGATAGAGCTGTGGAGGATTGTCTCTCAACAGAGACCTTTGTATGTTGATTGCATGGGGACCTTTTCAGTTAATGTAGTTTTTCTAAGCACTGAAGATCTTCTCATTTCATACTATTAAAATGTCTAATAACAATCTATTTTTTTTGTCTCTTACATGGCTAAGTTTTTCTGTTTGAAGTCCCAAAGGAATTTTTTCTTCTTCTTTAAAGTCGAATAGTTTTACTAGAACATTTCTTAATGCAGTTTAGGAGGTCCCCAAGACTACTCTCAGGTTCAAACCTGCTAGAAGGATTCACAAAACTCACAAAAGTCGTTTTACTCAGAGTAATGGTTTATTACAGCAAAAGGATACCAATTAAAATCAGCAAAGTGAAAAGGCACATAGGGAAGAAGCACAAAAGGGGAGTCCAGGAGAGACCAGGTATGAGTTTCCAGTTGTCCTCTCCCCATGGAGTCATGCAGAATGTGCCTACTTCTCCCAGCAATGATATGTGGCAACACATATGGGGTATTGCCAACCAGGAAAACTCACCAGAGCCTTTGTGTCCAGAGTTTTTATTGGCGATCAGTCACATAGGCATGGATGACCTCCCACATGGGCTGACCTTATTCTACAGCCCCTTTAGAGGTCAAGATGATACCACAGGGTCTAAGGTACCCACCACAAATCTCATTGTTATCATAGACTATTGGGCATGGCCCAAGGCCCCAGGAAAACAGACACACTTATCAGGCAGGACATTCCAAGGACTTACAGGCTACGCCCCAGGAGCTAGGCCAGGGCAAAACCTTTCTTTGGGCAAGGTTAATCCTTTACCGAACACTTGGTAATGGCTACTCTAGTTTTATTTTCCCACGTACACAGTGTATCAATTAAATATGTGGATTCAGCACCTTTTGTTTCAAGAAATATTTTTGAATTATAAATTTTTGTAAATTTTCTGTTACTTCAGCTTTCTTCTTTGGAGACTCCCATTATACATATGTTATATCTTCTTAGCTAATATCTTATATCTATCATTTTCTCTTGAATCCTTCATGTTTCTTTTTAAAATTTCTTTTTGGTTTAAAAATTTCTCCTCCTTTCCATCTTCTTTATTTTCTAAGGTATTACTCATTATGTTTGTTTGCCTCTGTATTCCTTCTAGTTTAGTCTTCACTTCTGATGTATTTTTTTCTTATTTCTAATTAATTTCTAAGTTCTTTCTAAATCATCCTTTTTTCTAGTGTCCTCATTTCTAAATTTTTCTAATTCTGATTTATCTTGTTCTTTAAAACATCTATAATTTTCTTCGTATCTTTTAGCTCATTTTGAAATATTGGATTAATGGTCTCTTCTGTTACGTGGGCTGTCTTTCTTACGTATCTTCATTTTCTGTAGGCATCTTGTTCTGCCCCTCTTTTTCCCCTCATACTAATCTTGTTTAGAATTCATCCACAATCTTTCTCTATTGTATCTTCCAAAAGTGAAGAGAACTCTCCTGTACTTTTATTGTTCTAGTTCACAGCTCTAGAACTCCCTCTTTGTTGTTTTAAAAAATGTGGTCTTTTTCTTTCCAAGATCTATTGACTCTCTTTCCCTCCTTCACTTTTATCAAGATATTCTCTTTCCTTTTTTCCTATTCTCTTTATTTACTTAATTTGGATTCTACATCCAGTTCTCCTCAGAATATTTTTTTGTTTCCATGAAGGGAGCTTCAATAAGTTATCGATCAGAGTTCTTAGGCTCCAGACTACTCCAGCATCATTTGACTTTATTTCCACAGTCCCATGGCATTCACCCAAGATTTGGAGTTTGCAAAACTCCCTCAAGTTTAGACTATATTCTTATTTTACCCTGCTGAGAATTCTAGTGAGTATCTTGGGTTATTTTGAGGGATTGTAGGTGTTTTTGCCACAAGCATCTTTACTGCACAACTAAACTGACATAGAAGATAAAATCAAGAAAAATTTTAAAAGGAACATTAAAAGGACATAATGAAAGATGAAAAATTAATTAAAAAAATTACAAGGACTTGCTTGTGAAAATGAACATACAAAATATGTAAATACAAATATTTAAATATTTAAACGTGTATAGATTCATGACAATACTGTACAAAGAATTGATTTTATTTTGTAAATTTTTACGTAAGTACTTTGTCTTCCAAGTCTTTCATTCGTGGTATTATACTTTTTTGTTGCTTGTTGATTTGTGTCCTTGTTGGGCATCTCACTTTTTTCTTTTTATTGCTAAAATGTCTTCCTTCATTAAGAAAAGTATCAGTTTTATCCTAATACTAGTATGCATATTTGTAACCAAAGGAAACTAAATGAAAACCATATGAGCCAAATGAAAACTACTTCTAACCAAACAAGACCAAAACTGTCAATCAACCACTTATTTTATCTTGTACGGCAAAATTGCCTTTACAGCCAATCAGTTGTGTAGGCAAAATGTTTGCAGGGAAACTACTTGCAGCAAAGATGTTTATGGCAAAAATACTGGAAACAATTTTGAGGCTGTTATGAATTCACGTATGTCAGGAGTTTCTTTTCCTGCTCTTCACTTTCCCTGCACAGTTGCCAGTATACAGGTCCTGTCATTGGTAGTTTGAACTCACTTACTTGTATTTTGGGATTCCTGGTGATGTCTTGTTTCCTCATCTTTTTGTTTTCTTCTTCCTCTTCTCCCCAAAGCCTCCCTGTACATAGTTGTATATTCTAGTTATGGCTCCTTCTGACTCTGCTATGTGGGATGCCACATCAGCATGGCCTGATGAACAGTGCCATGTCTGCACCCAGGATCCAAACCAGGGAAACCCTGGGCGGCTGAAGCAGAGCATGCGAACTTAACCACTTGGCCACGGGGCCTGCCCCTTGTCACCTCATCTTGAAGTACAGTTGTCTGTGGATTTTTGGTTTTCTAGTTAATCTCTCTGTTTTTGTGGGGGTGGCAGGATTTGAGGAGATCCAACAACTATGAGACTGTTGTAGTCCTCTTTCAGAGTCCTATCATTTCCTTCTCAATCTGTTTTAATCTTATTCAACATGACCATCCATTATTTTTCATTATCTGCGATTTAACTCAGACTCAAGATCTCGCTTGGAATATGTCCTATTTTATTTTGTTTCCTTTTCTAGTCCCTGACCCAGATGCTTTCCCCAGAATATGGACATGTTATAAAGTGTTATAATATATCATAGTTGACAAGATCTTAATTCACGAAATTTAACACCTTACACTGATACTCATTTTACACTTAACTCTTTTCTTTTAGAAATGAATTAAGTAACTTCCTATAATGTATTTTAATAACTTTCAATGAAGGCTAAAAAGTAATTGAATTGCAATGACAAAAAAAAAAAACAAGTTATAATTTGTGTTGTATATTAGCGTCTTTAGCTCTTTGTAAAATTAATGAATGACCAAATCACCTTTGAAAGGCAGTTGATACTGAGAAATACCATGGGTTTCTGGCTTTTTACCCAGCCATTGGAACCCACCTTATATGCAGAAACTTGTAGATTCTGTCAAGCCTTATTGATGTCTTGAAGATGAAAGTACTTAATATTTATGTCATAAATGTCCCCTTTTTAAATATAAGCTGCTACAATATAACGTTTTTATGTTGTAAAAATCTCTGAAAATATGGTAGATCCAGTGGGTCGGATTACCCATTCTGACTCAGATGAGACTTTGCTAAAAGTATGACCTGTTTGAATATCGCATTAGTTTTCCATGCTGCCATAAGAATTTACCACAAATGTAGCAGTTAGTTGGTCAGAAGTCTGGCTGGGCATGACTGGATCCTCTGCTGAGGTTCAACAAGGCTGAACTCAAGGTGTCGGCAAGGCTCCATTCCTTACTGGTGGCTCTAGGGAGGAATCTGCCTCCAAGTTCATTCAGAATGTTGTGTGAATTCAGGTTCTCACAGTTGTAGAACTGAGATCCCTTTTTCCTCCCTGGTTGTTAGTCAGGGACTGGTATTTGATCCTAGAGGCTGCCTGCATTCCTTTTCGTGCTTTCCAAGTGGCCCCAAACATGGAGGATTGAGCCCCTTTCCTGCTTCTGATGTCTCTGACTTCCCTTTGTACTACTTCTCTCTTGCTTCCAGCCAGAGAAAGTTCTCTGCTTTTAAGAGCTCATATAATTAGATCTGGCCACCTAGATAATCCAGAAAAATCTCCCTATTTTAAGATTAGTAATGTCAGTTGTACTTGCAAGGTGCCCCTCTCCATGCAACAGAACTTATTCACAGGTTCCAGGCATTAGGGCATAAACCTCTTTGGACTATCATTCTGCCTACTACAAATATGGTTACTATTTTTGTTTCTTGGTGGCTGGAAAATTTATTAGGTTTCTAGGAGTAATTAAACAATAACATGAAAATAACTTGTTTTATTTATTATGGAACAATGATTCCCACATTACCTCCTCCATCATCTTCATAAACCCTTCATTCCAGACTTCTGTCTCTGACAAAGAAGAGATAGTTAACAGGCAGAATAATAGATACCAAGCATTAGTTTATAGAAAACTTGGTTTGGCTAACATCAATCTCAAAGGCCAGAGACAACCCTAGAAATATAATTTTCCTTCAAAACCTTTTTTATCTCTGTTATCACAATGACAGAACGAGAGAATCCTCTGGCAAATGGCAAATTTACTTTTACCTAACTTAGAAAATAATAATAATAGCTAACATTTATTATGCCATTAATATTTAGCAGGCTGTTTGTTGAACTCTTCACATACACTATCATATTTGACATTCACAACAATTCTGTGAGGCAGATATTATTTCCCCAAGTATACAACTAAAAAGACATTAAAGAAGGTCAATGATATACCCAAGGCTTAGAGGTTATAGAGCTAAGATTTTAAAGGACAGAAGCAAAGCCTGTGCTGGTTAGGAAAAAAAGGCTTATTTTCTTTTGCTTGAGATATATTGGCCCTGAGCTAACATATGTGCCAATCCTCTTCTATTTTGTATGTGGGACGTTGCCACAACATGGCTTGATGAGCAGTGCCTAGGTCCACACCTGGGCTCTGAACCTGTGAACCCTCAGCCGCTGAAGTGGAGCACACAAACTTAACCACTATGCCACCAGGCTGACCCCCCAAAAAAGGGCTTATTTTTATTAGAGCTATATATGAAAAGATTTTAAAGAGTAATCATACAAAGCTCATTACCAAAACAGCAGTCTTCTGCTCACATTACTCCTGTTTTCTTCTCCCAAAGGCAAGCCCTTCTAATTCTTCGATGTGTTTGGCTGCCTCCACAGCTCTATATTACATGCTTATACTACTATTTCTTGACTTTCAAGTGTTAATACTTATTTATTGACTCTTGCTTTGAATGTGAGAATTTAACTTTCTCATTTGCCTTACCTCACTTCTTTTTAAAAACATCTCCCATTTTCCACCTTGTACTTTTGTGTAGCTTTTTAGGCAATTTCCTCAACTTTTTCTTCTATCTTCTCAATTGAATTTTTAAATGTGTGCTCTCATAGTTTTAATTTCTAGTTTTTTTCTATCTGAATGTTACTTTTGCACAGCATATTGTTTTTAATTCTGTGAAGGTATTAATGATATATTTGTATATTATTTTTTCTTTTTCCCCAAGTTTTTTCCAAGTAGTTTGGTTTCTGCTCTTCAAGTAGTTTTTTTTTTTCCGGTTTTCTGCTGACTCATCACTCTTTGCTCATATTTAAGAGAATGGAAGCTCTGTTTGGAAGGACTGGTTAGTTGTGGACTTCACGGTGTGGTATTATAATGGGAAATCATCAATGCTGTTGGTTAGGCATTTCTCTAGGGCTGGTCAGAGTTCCAAGAGTAATGGCATTTTGAGGACTTGGTAACAAAAGAGTACTGCTGTTGGTTGCGGGGGGGTGGGTATCTCAAGATTCTATAAGCAGGCTTTCACATTCTCTCACTCTTCTTGGCATTGCATTCCTATTCACACAGAACTTTCTGTCTTCCAGATGAGAGACCCTCTCTCTTCTTCTCTGGAGAATAAATCTCTAGCCTTCTGATGGGGTGGGAGCCTTCACTAAATCAGAGAGATGATCTTTGTCCCCAACTGCTTTGTAAATAGACTTTGAACTGATTCCCCATTTGGGGCCCGAAACACACCCCTACTTCCAGAGGTGATAGGTGGTGCCTCTTTCTAAACCTTTTGTGGGGTTCTGCAGTGTGAATCAAGTTGCTTCTCTGTCTTCTCAACTTCATTTAAGATTCAGCTTTTGGGGTTTGCCCTTGTGCATCTGCTTACCAACTTTCACAATGTTGTTGCCGTTGCCTCCTCTCCTTGTCTTTACGAGATTATAACAATTTTTAACTTTTAAAAATTGCCTTTCTATCATCTCAGCCAGTCTTGAGAGGGCCCAGAGGTAAACACTTGTGCTCACCCTGCCATCGCCATCCTTCACTGGCACCCAAGCCAATTGCGTTATTGATCCAGGCGTGTTGTCCTTTTAGGCCTTATTCAGTCGACATTGGCAGCTTGAATTGTTCATTCAGATGGGCAAATAAGGATCAAGGGCAAAGGCAATAAGAAAGGCCCTTACTTACTCCAGAGCCTCATAGAATACATGGGTGTTGAGTACAGATTTTCAGATGCAAACGTCAATACCAGCACTTCCTTCCCCAACAACAGCCTTTAGAAGCAGCTGGAATGCTACCACTTATCTCAGCTTAGCAAAGGCTCCTACAAGGAGTGTGGAAATTGTGGTTGAGTGTTCTCCAGGCTCTTTGAGGAACAGGACCAGACACATGACTTTGTAATTGTGTTCCCTCAAAAAGGAAGAAATCCAATTACCTGTACAAATTCAAGCATTAAAGTAAGACATCTAGGTTTTTTTCTCCCCTGCTGGAACCATGCCATGGACAAGTTACCAGGGATTCTGAAGCCAGAGAGGAAACAAATCTGTTACAATAATAAGTGGCAGACTGTGGATTAATTGGAAAACTCTTAGTTCTCTCGAATTTATACTTTTTCTCGAGCTGATCAGTGATTTAATAACTACTCACTAAGCACTAGCTTCAGGCCAAGCAGAGGGTGAGGCTCATGGTAGCGGAACTAAAAAGAGATGTGGGGTAGCACCTCCCACAGTCCTTGGAACATCTTGGCCCTCAGTAAATATTTGTTAAAGTGAAAATACAAGCATTGCTTTCAAATAGTATGCTCTCTAGACAGCAAGGGAAAGGCGTTTTGTGAGAGTGCATAGGAGAAACAAAGCTTTAGATAGGTCTGAAAGCTAGAGTAATAATCAGATGAAAATGAATCACTAACCTGATTTGCTTTCCATGCATGCCTGAAAAACTTGACCAAGTTAAAGGGAGAGTAAATATCTGCCTGATCAAATGTTGTGCAAAATATTCAAGGCACTGAATATTGTCTGGTGTGGCTAGAGATGTCAGCCTACAAATTTGAAATCCTGAACAATTCTGCAAATGCACAAGGGCAAGGAAAATATTTGGATCCTAGAGCACTCATGTCTAACTTACGCATTTTTTCCTTCTACTTTTCAATGAAATAAGGATATAAATCTGGGCATCCAGGCTTGTAAGTATTGTATAGAGTGCATTTTGGAATAAACTGTTTTGACTAGATTAACTACATTGTTTAGTCAAAACCCCACTCCTATAACAGGTTTGAGTGACATTTTAAAATCCGGAATTCCTTAGTTTCATATATGATGAAATTGATGTATTCATCCAGTTAGCTTGTCATCATGTGAATACAGTGGTGATCTGGGGCTTGATTTGTAAAACTAATGTAAAACACTGAAGGAATTTTATACCATGTATCCTCTTGTGATAATTTTAATCTTGAAAAATGTACGCCATCACTCAAAGGGAGATATTTCAACTGTGTTAATATGTGTGGTAGGTATTGTTTATTGGTACTTAGCCATATTCCTACCTTTCTGCTGGTAGTACATTTCCCAGACCCCCTCTGCAGCTGGGCTCAGGGATGTTCTGTCATTGGGAGACCTCCACAGAGTATTAGAAGGTGAGAAGGCAGTAGAAGCACTTCTGCTTCTGCTGCACCTTAGGGAGAAGGGCCAGCAGCGGGGCAGCAGGCTCAGGGCTCCGGTTCAGTTCCTTCAATGACACCAGCAACAAGTGTAGTCCCTTGGGCTCTTCCAAGGACACTAGCAGCTTCTTGATCTCTGGGCAACACACCTTCCTTCTTTTGCTCTCCCCGGTCTTCTAACACTAATTTCTTGCATTGAGTCTCTGTCTCTGTAGGCTATGTAGAGTGGTTTCTGTTTATGTCCCTACATACTGGTTGATAAAGAACAGAGTTCCTTAAAACTAAGACCAGGATTTTCCTATACCTTTGATAAAGTGTTCTATAATTTCTAGATGTTGGCCTGATGTTCTGGTTTCTCTACCTCTTGGCCTTCCGAGGAAGTTAGCTTAGTCTCATTTGGAAATCATGTATGTAACTACATAGTATTGTTTTCATGTGATCAACCAGTTTTCAACCTTATCTTATTTTACATCATATGAATATGCAACATTTATCTACTTGTCTATCATGTTATACATTTAAATGTTCTTGATTTAGTTATCTATGGTAGCATAACAAATTACCACAAAACTTAATGGCTTAAGAGAACAATTGTTATTTTACAGTATCTATGGGTCAGGAATCTGGTGTGGCTGAGCTGAGTCTTCTGTTTCAGAGTCTCTCTTAGGACTGTAATCAAGGTATCAGCTGATGTTATATTTGAAGGCTCAACTAGCAGAGAATACATTTCCAACATTGTTGGCAGGATTCAGTTCTTTATGGGCTGTTGGACTGAAGGCCTAAATTCCTCACTGGTTGTTCCCCAGAAGTTGCCCTCAGTTCCTTGTTGCATGGGTTTCTCAACAGGGGACCTCACAACATGGTATGGTAGCTGGTTTTATCTTAGAAAGCAGGCAAGAAGACAGGAGAGAGGAAAGAAGAAAGAGGAGACTGGAGAGAGAGAGTGTCATGGTCTTTTATAACCTAATTTCAGTAGTGACATCCCATTGTTTTTTTAATCTTCTTTTTGGTAGAAGCTAGTCACTACATCAGCCCATGTACAAGGGGAGAGGGATTACATAGCTTGTAAATACCAGGAGATGGGGATCATTTGGAGCTATTTCAGATGATGCCAACCACAATACTTTCCTAAAGAAACAGTGTATTTCTTGATTTTTGCTCCCATGCTTAGTAAAATATTGATGGACGTTGAGCTTGCATGTAGTATAGAGACAGCCTAATTATTAAGTTTCAATGGCTATACATATAAATTTATAAGCAGTAGTAACAGGTAGCCAAACAAATTAGCCCACCTCCTTTTTCTCCCTGGAATATATATTTATTTCTTGAGATTGTAATTAATATGTTGTTAGCTTTTACTCATATATTGTGTAAAATCACCACATAAATGAATCACCTTAGCTAGTACTGGTTTATCTGAGAGATTTTCTTTAGCAACAAAGAGAACTTTAGGATCCTCAGGATTCCCACTCTGGAATCATCCTCTAATGGCCACAGAAATGGAAAACGTGCCATCTGCAGACTTTCAGATAAACCGATCCCCATTTACAGTGGGTGTGGAAATGTCTACTTTTAATGGGATCTTTCAAAATTGCATCATGCTTGCACTTCAGCTCTTTCCTAAATCCTGATAAATAGCAAAGTGCTCTCTTTGGATTGGGGCAGGTTTCCGCTTTTAAAGATGTTCGCACGGCAACCCGGTGCTCTCTCTTACAAGTCCTGCCGGGGCTTTTATCATTTCAAATCTAAAAAGGGCTTAAAGTGGCTTCATTAAAACCCTCTCTAGGAAAAGTCAAAATCCTTCAATAAGTCAGAATGAGATGCAGCTATATAAAGACACAGCAGTTACATTATTTTCCGGGTAGGAAATATATTAGCTATGCTGTACCATATTACGTTTGAAGAAGAAAGTTCCTATAAATCTTAGGTATCAGAGATATCAGCACAAAAGTTTTAAATATACACATTAAAATACTTGGTGCAAACCTTTGCCTTGTGTGAAGGCAAAGACAGTATTACCCAAGTGGTGAGCTTTGAAGAGTAATGGCAAAACAACACCTGAGACAAACGCTACTTCTGGTTTGACAACATTGCCTGCTATTCTGTTATTGAAGAGCCACTCCTATGGTTGAATTCATTGTCTCCTTTCCAAATGCAAATGCCTCTGGAAAGAAAAATATGTAAGTAAATAATTTTCAGAACCCAGTACCTTGGGGTATATGAATCAGATTCTTTCCATAGGCTTGCTCTTGACAGATGGCAGAAGGTGCAGGGCAGGAGGCTGAAGACTTTTCCCAGGCAAGTGGCTGGAGAGTGGGGATCACAGGGCAGTTAGGTCATTAAGAAAGCAGATGGCACACCACAGGGGGATGAGAAAGCCCCACGAATCAGGCATTTATTTGCGTGCCAGGATCTGTGTGAAGCATGACACATACATTATGTAATCTGATCCCCACATCTCCTTTGCATGGCCGGAAGTGGCAGATCTGAGATTCAGGTCCAGCTCTGTCTGACGCTAAAACAGTGCTCTTTTCATCACACTGTCTCAGAAAAATTCCCAAATTTAGGTGGGAAGCCCCAAAGATAGAACTGGCAACTTATTTTCTTAAGTGTATGTATGATAAAAGAGAGAACTAGAGAGCCATTCTACACTGGAAATGAAATGTCTGTAACTGTCTTTAGAGAGATCGTGTTTGGATCAGTTTCTCTTCCCCAAGGAAATTGTTTGATTATCTTAGAATTTCTGTCGTGCATGCTCTAGGCCATTTGGCATAGCTGGCTTAAGGGAACTGAGAGGGACTGCATTTGCTTATGTGCCTCCTTTCCTTTCTGCAAATGTTGGACCAAGCTACATCCTCAGAGGCAGAAGCAAACAATAATTGACATTCATATTAATAACCCTGAAACATTAAGAAAGTGTCAAATTGTGTTCAGTGGCCTATGTATAAGAAGGCAAAAATATGCATCATATTTCAGAAAGATTTTTAGTATGTTTATTTTTCTAAATATTGGTGCCTGAATCCATTAATGTCAACTTATTTCTTGACATGTTGCTTTATTTTTTAAAATGCTTGAGAGGTGTTTGGCGTGATTCTTGTCCTCAAGGATTTCTGCTCTTGTTCATTCAACAAATATTCATTAAGTATCTACTGAATGCAGGGCAGAGGTCTAGAGGCTACAGATAAAGCAGTGAACAAAATTATACAGAGCAAGAAGACATTAAATAAAAAGGGCTAGATCTTAGAACTGTAGGATTCCAGGGAGGAGGGATAACAGGAAAAAAGCATAGTGTTTGGGGAACTTTGCACTTGGCCAAATAGAAGCAGATTTTAATTTCCTGAAGGGTCTAAACTTTAATTTAAAAATTCGGACTCCTCTTAAAATTGCTGTCTGATCCACACATCCTTCTCCTCAGGGACGCCTGTTAGCTACCATACAGCCATCCATTCAGCCATCCATCCAGTCATTCATTCATTCAATAAATACTTGAGTGCCTGCTACATATCCAGGAGAATGGGTTGGGTCTTATTAATAAAATGATGAACCAAAGGGCAAACCCTGCCCTTCTGGGAAGACTTATATGTTTCAAAATGTTAGAGAGGAAAATAACAAAGGGTTATTTGACAGAATGCATATTGAATGGTCTCTCTTAAGAGATGGCATTCATGCTTGAAACCTGACACATGAGAAAGAAGGAGGCAAGTGAAAGAAAAAGTGAAAAAGTGGAAGAAGAACATTGCAGGCTCAGCATTCAGCCTTCATAGGGACAAAAGGCGAGAATGAGATTAGCATGTTTAAGAGTGGAAACAAGGCCAGTATGGCAGATGCACCATGAGTAAAGGTGGGGCAATCGTGGGGTTGCTGAGGTGGGAAGGAGTCAGGTTGTCAGTGCCTTGTAAGCCATGATGGAGAGCTTGGGTTTCATTCTAAATGCAAAGGAAGTCACTGACTGGTTTTAAGCAGGGATTGATCCAATTTATGTTTATGTATATGTCCAATTTATGTTTGTAAATATCCTTCTGGCTGTTTTGTGGAGAATGGACTGCAGAAGGATGAGAGTGAGGAAAGACTATTAGGAGGCTTTAGCTACAGACCAGATGGAGAGATCACCAGCTTTTCACTTGACAAAACTAGCAGATTATAAAGGTAGAGTCGTACTTTTGCCGTCCCTTTGTCTGAGGCGCTCAGTCTTCTTTTGGAATAGAGATACCGAGTCAACTCAACTGGCAAATGACTCTTCTCTGGGTAATCTCTCTGACTCAATAAGCTTAAAGACAGCTTCTGGATTAACCCACAATAGGTGGCTTTTTTCCTAACTATTCAGTAGCCTCTTCTCTTTTTCCTTGCTTTTTTTTTTGTTGTTGTTATTATTATTGTTTTCCCAGTCCTCCTGATTCCTCCAAGCAATATTTGTTATCCCATGTCACACCTCCTCTCCCACATTCCAGCTCAAACAAGACCTCTCCCATTCTCACTCATCCTAGTTGAGGTAGATACTGACCACAGAATATACTGTGTACAGAGCGGGAGAAGAAATGGCTTGTATATATTCAAGGAGATTGTATCGTGTTCACCATTTAACAATATGCATGTCAAAACAGCTAAGTGATGAGAATTGATTGCCAAGGGAAGATAAACTTAATGAGTGAACTAGTAGGTTAGAGAAACAGGCAATTGCTACAGGGTGGAGGAGCGTAGGCCTTGAATCAGCTTACAACAATCAGGGTCCAATTCCAGAGCCTGTGAATAGAATGCCTGCCCTGCCTTCAGAGTGTCTGCCCAAGGAGGGAGAAAAGAGTGGATGTCAAGGAAGCAACCTGCCTAGACTGTGTATTAGTCTGCTTGGGCTGCATAACAAAATACCACAGACTGCGGGGCTTAAACATCAGACATTTATTTTCTCATAGTTCTGGAAACTAGAAGTCTGAGATCAGGGTGTCAATATGGTCAGTTTCTGGTGAGCCCTCTCTTCCTGGCTTGCCTATGGCCACCTTCCCACTGTGTCCTCACATGGCAGAGAGAGAGCAAACTCTCCTATGTCTTCCTTATAAGGATACTGATCCCATCATGAGGGCGCCACCCTCCTGACCTCATCTAAACCTAATTACCCCCCGTGGGCCCATCATATGAGGATCAGGGCTTCAACTTATAAATTTTGGAGAGACATAATTCAGTCCGTAGCAGACTGTATCAGATCATCCTGATATTTTTAATCACAGCCTTTTATACTTTCTTTTCATAAATGTATAAATTATGCATATATATTATGTGTTTATATATGAAATATTATATGTGTATAAATATTTAATTCATGCCCATCTCTTCCATGAGACTAGGCTCTATAAACACAGTGACTGAGTCCTTTGCTGGTTATTTTGTCTCTAGCTCTTTAAATGATAGGTGCTCAGCACATATCTACCTAATGAATATGTTCAAATTTAAATATAATGTAAATTTATATTTAAAATCCATTTTGTGATTTATATATTAGGATTCTACATTAATATTTCACATTTTACAATGGAAAAAATGTATGTAATAGATGCTAAGAAAATACATGTAATGCATGCTAAGAAACTTTGAAAACATTGTCCTATAGAATTACCCAAGAGTGCCTCTCTATAAACTCCTCTATCATTTGCATTATGGGCAAACTGACAGGAACTTATAGTTTTACATAAAACTCTCCATGGCTTATATCTGATAGCTTCTATTATAAACATCATTTTCAGTTCTTTGGTCCAGGAAATCCTAGCTAGGAACACAGGACTCCCTACAATCCGATTCCAATCTACCCTCTAGTTTTGTCACCTAGTCTCCTTCAATCTGCGGGCTCCAGTAAAGACTGTCTACCGGTTTATCTGTCAAAAACACGCCCTGCAACTTCACCCCTGCTGCCTTCCTAACCCCAGTGATTGTATTCTTAGCTGAGCTTTTCCCAAGGCTTCACATACATAATCCTATTTAATTCTTATGACGATCCTATGATCCTATGAAGTGGGTATTATACAAATTTTAGCTGAAGAAATTGTGGGTTAGAGAAGTGAAGTAACTTGCTCATGATGGAGTGGCTAACAAGTGGCAAACCCAAGTCTCTACCCCAAAGCTTGTAATCCCCAAAATAATACCTTCACTTCTGAAAGGCTCTACCCAAGTCTACCAAATCTTCAAGGCCCAGCTTGGATCAAGCTTCCTCTATAAAGTCTTTGCTAAACACACTGGTTCAGTGAATCATCCCTTCTAATAACAAAAATAGGTACCATTTGTTGAGTATCTACTGTGTACTAGGACTTCTGTTAGGTTCTTTTACATAAATTATCTTATTTAATGCTCTCATTGACTTTATGAAATTAGTATAACATTATTACATAGGAAGCTAGCTTCAGAGTGATAGAATATTTTGTCCAAGGTCACAGAGCTATAATATTTCAGAGAAGGAGTTCAAACCCAGATCTGTCTGTCTGTGGAACCAGAATTTTTATCCATTTGTCATAATTTCCCGTGTTAGAAGTACCGCCTGCTCTACTAGGCTTGGCTGGTTATGGGATAATGTGCTAATGTGAATAATTTGAATGAAGTCATCCTGATTAGAAATAATGACAAGGAGTGACCAAGCAACACAGATCCATATTAAAAGTTACAAATTGGATGGCTGTATTAGTTTCCTGTTGCTGCTGTAACTAATTACCACAAATTTAGTAGCTTAAAACAATACAAATTTATAGTCTTACAGTTCTGGAGGTCAGAAGTCCTAAAATCAAGGTTTTGGCAGGGCTGCATTCTTTCTGGAGTCTTTAGGAGAGATTCTGTTTCCTTGCCTTTTCTAGTTTTTACAGGCTGTTTGCATTCCTTGGCTTATGGTCCTATCCTCCTTGTTCAAAGTCAAGCATTATAGCATCTTCCAATCTCTTTCTTTCTTACCCTTATATCTCTCTCTTAAAAGGACCCTTGTGATTATGTTGGACCTATCTGGATAATCCATTATAACTTCCCCATCTCAAGATCTTCCGCTTAATCACGTCTGCAAAGTCACTTTTGACAGATAAGATATTCATGTTCTCAGGATTAAGACATGGACATCTTTGGGGGGGCCATTATTCAGCCTACCACAGTGGTGGTGTACAGGACATTCAGCTATCAAGGACTGAGGAGAGGGAGCTGAGGACTAATGGCTTTGATCCATATTATGGGTTTTTTGATTTTAAGGAAAGACAGGGAGTAATGTTTAATTCAAAGGAAGAAGCTGAATAGTGAGATGACAGGCACCGCTACCTGCAGCATTTTTCAAAATTTAATCGGTAAACAATTTCCCATTGTACTAACACAGAACACCAGCCTAAGAAAAATTCCCACAGAAATTTCTCAGTAATTTCTTACCAAGGATAAAGTATAGTCATCAAACATCATCTTTGTCAACCTCTTCAATCCCACTGGTGTGCTGTGAGTGGAGACATGGTCAGAGAGCAGGGCAGGGTTGGCCTAGAGTGCCTCCCCCTGTTTTCTAGGTGGTAGAGAGATGGCATCCAAGTGCCTGACCTACTTGTCTAAGTTTTCATGGAAAATGAGTTGAAGAGTTGGAAGTAAATCTGTGGTTGCTTGAATCTCAGTCCAGTGCCCCTTTCCATTCTGACTCACTAAAATAGGTATGTTTTTAAAGGCAATGGAGGGAAAAGAGATGTCAGCTAGGAAAGAACAGAGTAGACTGCAGAGAGACTGCTAGCAATGGGGAGTCAGTGGAGCACCGGATTTCTTTCCATGCTTCACTCCTAAATAGGGCCCTACTTTCCATTATCTCCTCTTGGTCCTTTTCCCTCTTTAAGACAATGTCAGAGTCTATGGTGGTGGCCCATGGTGTGGCTGCTTGGAATAGGAAAGACTAGAGTTGATGGAGGGGTACAGGCAATGCTCTTTTCCTCACCTCAAATTCTGTCTGTGTTGCTCATGTGACTTAGAAGTGAAATGGTTAAAGGAGGAAACAGAGTTGCTGCAGCCACAGAAAATGTTTCAGGCTGTCATACTAGATGTATCATGGCATCTGTATTTCCAGTGAACATACCTTTGAAAGCTAGACTCTAAGCTTGGTGTTACTCTTCGCCTCCCAGTTCTGCAGCACAGGCAAAATGCAGAATGCTGAGTTTTTTTAAACCACTTTATTGGGGAATGATTGACATATAAAAAGCTCTAATTATTTAATGTATGCAACTCAATGGGTTTGGGGATAAGTATTCACCTGTGAAGCCATCATCACCATCAAGGCCATGAACATATCCATCACCTAACTCCCAAAGTGTCCTCCCATCCCCATTATGATGATGATGATGACGATGATGGTGATGATAAGAACACAATATCAGATCTACCCTCTTAGCAAACTTTAAGTACATGATACAGTGTTGTTAGCTATAGGAACTATGCTGTATAGTAGATAGCCAAAATTTGCTTATTTTATGTAACTAAATGCTGAATTTTTTGAGGCTACTATTTCAAACACTCAGAATACAGATATAAATGTAACTCTAGCGTGTTGGAAATAGAGATGCAAATAGGAAGATAAATAGATAGCAGGCATTTGCAGAGTAACCTGAAAAAAAATAAATCTCTTCAGTGAGAGAATTTTAAAATAGTTAATTTCAACTACAGGAGGTATTCTTTTAGTTGGGTATCTGATTACTGCATTTAAGATCTTGGTATACACATTTGGTGAACTGGGTAAGGCAACACTTCTTGAGGAACGTTGGCTTAACAAGGTGTATTTACGTCTTAAGATGCTACGCCTTAACACTTTTCACTCCGGAAAAAAGCTGAAGCTAGAGCATAAGATTTGCCTCAGCCTGTACAACCTCTCCTTTGTATATTTACCTTATGCAAGCTGGTACAGGCTCTCCTGCTCATCTACGGTGACATGTTAGAGCTGACGTGCTCACCATTTCAAGGGAATATGCTTTTAAAAAGAATCTGAAGTGAATGATACTTTCTACTATAAATAATACAAAATTGCAGTAAAAGTGGAAAAGGTGTTTGGGAAAAAGGAGATTTCCTCTTGCAAATAACCACTGCATTTTATATCTTGGTATTACAATCTCCTTTACCACCAAAAATAATTTAAATGCTCATTTTTCTCTCTCAGTGTAATATCTAAGTATTTTTTTCTAAGGCCTCAATCTCTGGAATGCATATAAACCTATTAATAGTTGACTTGGGAATGGACTTCCAAAGGTTGATCAAATATCATTTCCCAGTGCCAGGGCCAGGGCTGAATCACCAGCGTAACAACCTACAAACAGCTGGAACATCTGGAACAACATCAGAGGTGTAAAGGAAACAATTTCTCGTGGCCGGGTCTCAGACTAATTCAAACACAAACAAATTCAATCTAATGATAAATTCACTTGGCTCTTGCTCTTGTGTTGGACGCATCAAGTGCCTGCCAGGACAACCAGTGTGGCTGAAAAGGCAAAGCTAAAACTGCAATTAGATGGTACTAATATGGCTCCAATATAATCCCTCCCCTGGTTTCAAGTTTCTGCCTGCCAGGGCTCTTGGCCACCATCCCTGGGCTTAATTGCATTTTACAAGCAGCTGTAGTATACTTGCCACTATATCACCCTAACTAATTTCAGACGCAATCCTCATATCCTGTCCAGTGAAAAGGAACTGAAATACCTCTGACAGAAAAATGAAAGTGTTTTCTAGTTTAAAGACTGGCTCAATTAAGAGAATTGCTGGTTCTGAGGGAGAAAGAATAGGGGTAAAATAGACAAATCATAGCCTTGAATTCTAGAATCCTCCTTTAATAAAGCACCATAGAGAATGGTTAATGATAAGATTTGAGACATTGCTACTGTTTAAAGTTTATGTACATTTTCAAGTGGAACAGATTTTAGTTGGAATTTGGCCTTATAGGAATTGAAGGGCAGTGGGGCTTAGTGGAATGTGTACTGGTCCCCTTCTGGAGACCACTGGCTCTGGGCCAGATGAGCAGAGTTTTAGTCTCACCTATGCTAACTGCTAAATATATGAACTTAAAGAAGCCACATGAAAATTCTGTATTTCCATTTTCTCATCTAATTATTGAGGATAAAAGAATGTTTCCCTTATATAATTTGCAGGATTGATTGTTAAAATACTTGGAAAATCACAAAATGATGAGTCTAAGGCCTCATATCAAAATCTAACTAGTAAATATTTCTAGAAAAATAAAGAGATGTTTATCAACCACAGTCATCTATAAAATTGTAAGACTGGAGGAAGGTAAAGAAAAAGTATGAGTTTTATGGAAGACAACATTTTGGACAAAAAGAATACATTGGGACTATCACCTCCCTGAGCTAATTCTAATCAGAACACGCAAACCCCCTTTTCCCATTAGGCTGCAGGGTAGTGGGAATGGAGCTGCTAGTCCACCGATTGACAACATCTGTTGAGCATTTGTGGCGCACTTAATACTATACTAGCCATTGTGGGAATTGTGGAGCATTCTAGTCTTTTTCCTTAAGGGCATCACAATTCCAGTTAAAGAAACAAAGCCCAGGTTATCATGCCATTGGACAAGAAAATATGTACTTGTAAATTGTTAAGTATACATTTTAAGGGCAGTAGGAGTTGAAGTCCCAAAGAGAAGGAAAAAGAAAAGAATGGAAGACTTTGAAGAGGCTTCATAAAGGTGATAGGATTTGAGCAGGGCCTAAAAGGATGGTTAGGATTTGAAAATAGAAAATAGGGAAAAGTTTAGTTATTTCAGGAAAGGGTAACAAAATGAATAAAAGTGTTGAGGAGGGAATAATGGTAATGAAAAGAGAAGTGCCTATGTTAAATAAAATTTATAAACCTTGTTCACAGCTCTTATGTAAGCAGATATGGCAAAGTTTCTCACCCAAAAGGCATCATGCATTTAATATCCATATCAAGGAGTAGCTCATGTAATTCATAAATGTCTGAATCTTCCTGAAAGACAACAGGGACCCTGGATGAACAAAGCTAACCTGAAAGTAGTGAGAACACTTCAAATGTAAAAGAACAGATGAAAATAAAAGGACCAAATTTAATAAGGGCCAGAATCAGGTGTCAAAGTCAAGATAGAGAATCAAGAGTTCAAAATCAAAGAGATGAGGTTAAATAAGAACAGAAAGAGGGTCCTGAGCCTTTGCCTCCCAGGCCAGTTAGTCATCAGTGCTGGCTTTTATGAACAGAAGACATTCAAGAGTCTGACTTAAAGGCCTAGCAGTGGGGGAATGGATGAGAGTCCATTAGATCAATAGTAACTCTCAGTAATCAAGTTCCACGTTACAATCCTGTTCCCCTAAGAACCTAGTCATAGGAAGAAAGTCTTATGCTTACTGAGCCCCAAGAACCGCAAAACCTGAAAGAGGCATTAGTAGGCCTTCTTATTTTATTTTGGATGAATTGTCAATACCAATACATTTAGATGAATCTTTGGGAAGATTTGACTCTCTAGACTTGAAGAAAAAAATAATTAAGATCAATTATATTTTGAAACATCAAATTTTGACTTGCAATAGTTACAGGAAATGTTCATCCTATACTGTTTGAGATAGTGGGACAGACTCAGGGAAGTAGAATTGAATTTTCAAAGCAGAGTCCCCTGAAGCAAGTGTCTACCGGGTACTCTCATATAGATTTAGAGACTCTCTCCAGAGACCAGCGTTCCTATGTGGGGTTATCAATGCCCACTTTGGCAATAGTAATGCTCATAGTGCCTGTGATACTCTTGTAACAACCTCAGCCTGAAGACCAAGTTTGGCAGAAGCAAAAAAAGGAACACAATTAGGAAAATAGTTGTTACAAAGCCCATTCACTTTATTAAACTTCATCAATAAATTTAGAGAAGTCAAGTCAGAGCCTATGACTTAGACTGTTGTATAAAATAAGTATCTGAATTTAATTAACCTGGTTAACCTGTTATTCCTGGTACCTTTGGTTCTGTCTTAGCTTATCAGTAAAAAAAACAAGTTATGAGCTGACAACACAATCAGTTGAATTAGCATGAGAAAAAAATCTAGATGCTTACCACACGCCTTTAACCAAAATAAATTCCAGATGGACTGAAATTTTAAATATAAATAACAGAAGCTCGAGAGCACTAGAAGAACTCCGTGAGTAATTAGATTAGACTCGGTGAAGGAGAGCTGCCCAGGCATGTCTCCCCAAACAGAGCTCATAAGGGAAAATATTGATAGATTTGATAACATAAAACTTTAAAATTTGGCAAGGCAAATAAGCCCATAGATCTAATTAAAAGGCAAATCACAGTCTGGAAAAGCATTTATAATACATTTGACAGATAAAGGATTAATTTCTTTAATATTTTAAGAAATCTTATAGGTAAGAGATGGCAACGGCAATGAAAAAATGAAATAATAACCATAAGAATGTTCATCATCCCTAGTGTTCAAATAAATGCTAATTTAATTAACAAAAACATATTTTGGCCTTGAGATTATAAAAGAAAAATGCTCAATGTTGATAAGGGTATAAGGAAGAGAATCTCATATACTGAAATAACAATGGTCAAATTTTATTTGATACATACTGTATGTCTCAGATTCCACTTTACATTTTTATGTGTATTTTCACTGTTAGTGTTCAGAACAACTCTATGAAATAAATACCATTATTTCACTATTTTTCACATATGGAAATTAAGAACTAGAAGAGTTCAGCCAGTTTCCCAATACCTTCCACCAGAGTTTCTTAAGCAAAGATTTGAACCCAAGCCTATCTAAGGGGCCATAGTCATATCACTACTGTAAAGCTATCTCTACTGAAGGGAAATATAACTTGATAATGCCTTTCTGGAAGACAATTTGGCAAAAACCAATTGAACTGCAAAAGTTTTTAAAATGTTCATATGCTTTTACCCAAGCATTCCTCTTTTAGGAATATAATAGATGATATGAGAGGAGTGCAAATTATATGTGCAATGATATTTATTACAGTATGGTCCACAGTAAGAAGATAGTCCAAATATCAAAGATATAAGAGATGGTGATGTAAATTTAAGGGACATCTATATTGAAATATTATGCATACTATATTTTAAAAATGATGATGTAGAAATATATTTAGGGTCAGGGAAATATGTTTTATTTGAGTTTAAAAAGCCTGGTACAACAGCTCCTATATTTGATTTGTTGCCAAGTCCAATGACAAGCCCTTTTATGGTAATAATATTCTTATTATTGTTAACATTTATAGAGAGCCCTCTATGTATTGAGTGTTTATGACTAAAATAGACAAATATCTCCGTTGTCATGGAGCTTACATTCTAGTGGGGGAGAGAGACTATAAACAAGAATAAAAAGGAAAATATGTAGCATATTAGTGAGTAGGGAGAAAAAAATAAAGCATATTCAATGTTGGGAGGAGGGTGGCAATTGAAATTTAGGTGGAGTGACCAGGAAAGACCTCAGAGAGAAGATGACTTTTTAGCAAACAACACATATCCCATGAGGAAATTGAAACACAGAGTCATGAAGTAATTTCCCCGAGGCCTGACACCTCGTTAGTACAGGAGGCAGAACACTAGCAGCCTGATTCCACCATGCCATAAAGAAAAACTTTAGAGTCGTATTTAGAATTATTAATAGTAATTATTTATGAATGGTGACACGTGTTAACTTTTTAAAAACTACCATGTTTGTTGATGTATAAGACACATGGTATCTTTTAGTGATGATTTATGTGACCATAATATTGGTAAAAAAACGGAAGAGTGTTTCTATTAGAAATCTTAGGCAATTTTTGGATGGATGTCAGGGCACGTTAGATTCGACTTGCTTCTCTGGCTTCTGCTGTAGTTACTGTGCTTCAGTTCAACTCTCTGATTCTCATAATGATAGTATTTATTTCCTAGATATGGAGTCTCCAAGTGTCTTCTCCTCTCGACATGTGTGCAATGGCACCACCATTATTCAAGCCACTAGATGTCTCCTGTTTTTACTGCCTACTCTCAGGTCCCACGTTCAATTAATGGCCAAATGTAATAGTTTTACCTTCATAATTTCCTCACATACGTCCTCTTCTTTCCATTGTCATGGCCGTGGTACTGATTCAGGCTTTAATTTCCTCTCTATCTAGGAGACCACCTTCAGGATAACAGTTGGATTTCACCAAACTCAATCAGGTCATTCCTCTGATCATGCACCGTCAATGGACGCCTCAGTTCCTATGAAGTGCAAATTCTTCATCCTGACATTGGTGGCTCGAAGTGACTGACATTTTTCATCTTATCTTTTATCCCAATTGTACATTTTTTTAGTCCAACTATGACACAGATAGTAATAGTCACCAAATAACCTACTTTCCTCTTCATTTTTCAGCTCCTTGCAGTCAGGCAGGACATATGGCTAGGTCTGGTTAATTGGCTGTTAGCAGAAAAGACATGTCACTTCTGTGCCAGAGCATAGAAAAACAGGTGTGAGTTCTCCGTGCTTCTTTATTCTCCTGAAGCAACAGGAGAAGCTGTGCATTTCAGATCATGTAGCTACAAACTGGCAGAATTTGAGTCCTCACTGATCTCTGATGGATATTTAGTGTGAGCAAGAAATAAACATTTGATGTGTTGGTGTGGTGTTATGTTGAGCCACTGGGATTTTGAAGTTATTTTCTTACCACCAGATAACCTAGCCCATCTAAACTGGTACATCAACCAAAGTGGTTGAACTCACCAATTCTGGAACCACTTTGTGTTTCTTCATATCCTTACCTTTGCTGCTGTTTATCTCTCCATTGGGAACTTTTTTCTTTGAATGATCAATTTCTCCATCCCACATAACATTCTCTACTAATTTAAATCTTACTCATTTTTCTAGAACCATCTCAAATACCAAACCCGTCATGGTGCTTCTCCCTATTTGCCCAATCAGATATAATTTATCTTTCTTCTAATCATAAAGAGGCTTGGTAGTTACATTTTTGATTGCTCTTCACAAATTTTGTCTCATGTTGTGGTTATTTGTATACTCATTTTTCCTCTCAGTCAGAATAGTGGGCCCTTCTAAGGGGCTGAATCATATGTATATGTCTGTCCTACACAGCCCCTTAGATGTAATCATCTTCTGAAAAATATTTGTGAAACTGAGTTGAAGACTCAGAAGTGTACAATATAGTTTTCAAAATTGCTACAATAACAGCTAAGAGAAAATATATTGAGTATTTGGGGAACTAACTTCCGTATGATGATTTTTTACACAAATTCTGTTAGTTTCCTGTTGCTTTTCTATTTCCATCATTAAATGTTGAACTTTTTTTTCACTGTTGTCCTCTCAAGACTTAGGACATTGCTTGCCACAGAATTAAGCGCTAGATAATATGTCAGTGAATAAGGAAAGATTCAGTACATAAAATATTACTATTTAAAAATTGAGTTAGCTAAGATTTAATTGCATGCAAGACCTCTAGACCTGGAGAGAGCCCTCGACATATAAGATGAGAGAGTTTTAAAGCTAATAATAGTGACTTCAGAATAAGGGAAATGAAAACTAAATTTTGAAGAACATGTTACATTTTGCAAAGGATTCTCATGTATGTTATCTCATCATTTGATAGTTATACTCACTCTTTGATGTAGGTAGATGGTATCCCCACTTTAAAGATGAAGAAACTAAATCCCAGAAAGGTTAGGTGACTTGTACAAGGTCAAAGAGCTGGTTTAAAATGGAATTCTCAGGTCTGCTAATTTTCGGTCAACTGCTTTTTATTCTACACGTTATTGCCTTTTCTTATCTAAGTTCAGGAAAAGGAACATCTTTGGTATCATCATTATCCTTGTGCAATGTGTTATCTTGGCAGCAGCGACTGTGGTAAGCAGCTGAAGAAGGCACACATGCACACATACACACACAGACAGACATCCTCATACAAGCCTCCCCCAGTCTAGGTTAAAATAGAATCAATCCTGTGTTCGTTGCTGGTGAATGCTGGATCCTTCCATATCGGTGTTTGTGTTTAAGAATAAGTCAGTATACACACTCTGTAATTGAATGTCAAGAAATATGAAAATATATTGTTTTATTGCTACTGTTCATTGATTTATCGAAGTGATTTATGGTCGATGGACATGCAGTACAACAAATCACTTTGCTGACACCATCAGCTGCCTTAACTAGGTTGTCAGTTCACGACATTAAAGGTAATGGATGGTGATTATTTTACAGTAATGGGTTTAATCAGTGCTTTGAATGACTTAGCAGTCATGTCAGAGCAGAGCCAACTCATCATTCATCAAGGCAGTGTTTTGTTTACCAACATCATCTATAATTCATTTGATTGTTGACAATCATCAGCAAATACCTCTCAGGCAAAGTTTTATCAGAGATGGAAATCTGCACAGCTGCAGCAGGCTAAGCCACCTCATGGGGCTGCCTGAGCACTCACAGGTGGGGAGCGATGCACATGCCCTAGCCCCAGAAAGGTAGATTCCATCCACAGGCCATCTAATCTTCTCACCATTCCCATCAATTAGATCCTTCCAGCTCTTATCTCTTCAACCCCCTGATTTGATGGGGTCTTCAATCACGCAGAAAGACTTCAGATAGGAGGCCTAAGAAAGTAGGAAAAATGAGAAGCACATGATCTAGTCTCTTGAACCAGCTCAACACAGCTAAACACATGGACCTGGCTCAGCTACTTGTAGGTGGTCAATGGGAGCCTGAGCTGCATCCACTACCAAGGTTCAGACATGTCTGGGTGGATTTGCTGACCGGATGGGATAGATGTAGCAAGTGTCTGTTTTCATAAGAGATTGTAGCGCTTCCTGGAGGAAAGCTCAACATAAAGGTAGGACCTGTTTTGGCCCTTTTAGCATCCCATATTTCTCACCAGAAGGAAAAATTTATGTACATGCAACGTTTTTACATACAATTTTAATGAGTTTGCAAACTCTCTGGAGCCTCGCCATAGGCAGTAAGGTACAGTGGTTATGATCTTGGATTCTGGAGGCAGCCACACTTGGCTGGAATATCTGCTCTGCCTACTATGAGATGTGAGCCTTTGGGCAAGTGACCAAACATCTTTCAGCTTCATCTATAAATGGGGGTTAATAATACTACCTTTGTCACGGGGTGAGGGTGAATAGTAAATGAGTTAATGTAGGTGAAGTGCTCAGCACCATGCCCTGCACAGAATAAGGGATAGAAAGTGTTGGTTCTTATTTTTGTTATTGTTTTTTACTTATGAATTCAGTTTCAGAGTCCCTGTCGTAGCAGAAGAGAGAATCTGAAAGCCAAATTAAAGTAGAAACAAATCCTAGTTGTCTGAATTTGTTATTGTGTTTTTGTCTTGTTTGCCTACTCATTTTCAGATGTGACCCCAGCAAGGGACACAGGGGAAAATAACAGGAGTCATTAGTAAGAAATTGAAAGAAAGAGCTGTTCTGCTATTTTGGTGGCAAGCTACAATATACATTGTGCCACCTTGCTTTTCTCTGTGACAGTATGTACTGCACGACACATACCTTTGGCACCTTACAGGTCCCAGGGCATCAGTAGGGGTACAGTGCCCAGTGGAAGGCAGTGGTGCCAGATGAGAGATGGCAACACCAATAAGAGTGGCAACAGAAGCAGCAGTGGGAACTGAAAGATGCCATAGGACCTGGAGGTGCCATGGACCCAGGAGTACATGGAACATGAGTTAATAATTCAAAGAGTTGGCCAAGAAACGGAGAAGAGGGACAGAGAAGCCATGCAGCTTCTGATAGGACAGTTTGATGTTAAGCGTATATAGGCTATCCCCTAAGGAGTGCCAGAAATTATCTTATTTGGGGGCAAGCATACTTTACAAAAAGCTGGACACCCTAAACTAGCAGGGTGGAGACAAGAGCTAGAGAAGCACTGGTCTACAATAATTAGCAACGTGTCTTTGGCAGAGCCATTTCTCCTCTCTTGACCTCATTTTTCCCCTCCATAAACTGAGAGTGCTAGTCAGGATGTGTAGACTCTAGTAGGCAGGGAGTAAGTAGATATATCAGATCATCTGAAAGCCTTTTCAAAATACGCATGGCTGGGCTTTCAACAAAACTAATCAGAATCTCTGGTTGGATTTTGGTAGATGTTGAAAAGGATGGAGGTGGGAAAGTTGAGGTTGTGTGTGTGTGCGCGTTAGGGGTGACAATGCATATTTAAACTCCCCATGTTATTCTGATTGCTATTTACATCTTTGATAACCGTTAGATCACACCATGTCTGATTTCCTTTCAGTTCTATGATTCTATACAATTTTGCTGCATTAAGTAAGTTCTTATAAACCTCTTTAGTTTTCTTTTATAGATCTATTCTTATTTCTTAGCCTGGTCCAAGCATCCTGGTCATGCAGGGAGTAGGGTCCTCTCAGTTGGATACTGTAGGAGAGACAGTAGACGTGGATGTCACTCTCAAGTAGTTTAAGACATGAAGACAAATATTATAATAATGATACCATTCATTGAGTGCTTGCAATGTGATAAACACTGTTGAAAGTGCTTTTCATGTATGAACTCATTTAATCTCACAGCAAACTTATGAGGTAGGTTTGGTTGTAGATTTTTTAAAAAAATCAAGAAGTAAAACAACTTGCCCAAGATCACCCAGCTAGAAAGCAGAAGAGCCAGGCTTTGAACCCAGACATCTAATTCCGGGATCTAGGCTGTTAATCCCTGCTCTATACTGCATCAGTGTGATTAATGCAAAGAGTGAACCACTAGGGGGAAAATGACTCTCAGACCAGGTCCACTCTTCTCAGACCACAATTAGCATGTAAGTGGGGTAAGAAGCCTCTCTTGAGCCTTAATTGAGTGGATGTCAGATGATCCTAAGATTGGAAATGGCTTTACTAAGACGTGAGACAACTTCTGTACTCAGGATGTTATATACCCACTAATCATGCCCTCTTTGGTGCTGAAAGCGTGGGGACAAGCTGGCCTGGGAATCACAAAGGGACTATTGTAGGTGGCAAGCTATTTTCTGAGCCTGGAGCACACATGACAACTTTGCCTACTTCAAAATTCAGTTAGGGGGGCCGGCCCCGTGGCCGAGTGATTAGGTTCACGCGCTCTGCTTCGGTGGCCCAGGATTTCACCGGTTGGGATCCTGGCCGTGGACATGGCACGGCTCATCAGGCCATGCTGAAGTGGCATCCCACATGCCACAACTAGAAGGACCCACAACTGAAAAATATGTACAACTATATACTAGGGGGACTTTGGGGACAAAAAGGAAAAAAAAAGAAGATTGGCAACAGATGTTAGCTCAGGTGCCAATCTTTAAGAAAAAAACAAAACAAAACAACCCAGTTGGGGACAGGCTCCACCCTTGAAACCTGGCAAACTCCTTTTAGCCTGGAAAAGCAGTGTTCTCTCCATACAAATCCCAGCGAAAAAGGATCATGTCAAGGAAGGAGAAACAGAATCACCACCATGACAATGAGATCACCACCATGTTCCTGTGCTAGGATCAGGACACAAACATGGGCACTGAACCCTGAGGGAGTAGCAGAGATTTTTAAAAAAAAAAGAAAAAAGAAAACCCTCCTAAATTCTACTTTGGATGCTGTGGAAGAAAGCAATGATGCACTTTTTTCTGAAACAAAATTGCTTGTTTACCAGCATGCCCTTTATTAGACAAACATTCTTTCCACTTATTTTGTCATCTTCAAAAAGCTAGGAAATATTCAGATTTAAACAACTAGAGTAAAAAAGAGGAGACTATAAAGGAAACTTTTATTGCTTTTGAAACAACCCCACTTCCTTATATCTCGATAATGCAACAAGAGCTGTCTGCCTCCACTCTGGCTCCAGGAAATATTAACGTGTGAGTCTCTCTCCGCCAAAACCATCTTCTCTCGTCTCCGGGTGATGGAAAGGACACTCAGGAAGCGGGTAGAGGGGAGGGGGAGGGGGTCTTCCAAATGAGCTCGTTCAATTTGTGATGAGTAAAAGCAGCCACTGCAGACATGCTTCTTCATTTCCTAAACTGCCTTCTAACAAATGCCCTTCACAAATCTTCAAAATGAGGGCAGGAGCAGGCCCCGTGGCCAAGCGGATAAGTTCGTGCGCTCCACTTCAGCGGCCCAGAGTTTTGCCGGTTTGGATCCTGGGAGCGGACATGGCACCGCTCCTCAGGCCACATTGAGGCTTCGTCCCACATGCCACAAGTAGAATGACCTACAACTATGTACTTGGGGGCATTGGGGAGAAAAAGCAGGGAAAAAAAAAAACACTGGCAACAGTTGTTAGCTCAGGTGCCAATCTTTAAACAAACAAAAGAGAAATGAGGGCATGCCTGCTCAGACACCAGAACTTGCCACTTGTGAGGAGCTTCCCTTATCAAAAAGTGGTGTCACAGCTCGGGAGAAATGACGAGTGCTCATAAGCAGGAAATCTCTACCCCTTTCCCTCCTGCTACAAGGGAAAGGATGGAAGCTGGGGTTGCTCTTTACTTCTGAAAACCCAAAGGCTCAACTAATTGAAATTTGAAGGCACTTAAATAATCCAAGTTTTATGTTCAAGTGCTGTGCTCGGAGCTCAGAGCTTCAGAGAGATTTCAAATATTTGAGTAACCACTGTGTTCACTGGGGTCCGCACATGTGAAAGAGAAGCCATTAAATGACAATACAAAATTGAACATAACCAGGTGATCAGATAAACTGTACAAAGAGGAGATATCAGTGTGGGCTGAGCTAGTTAAGTATGGCTTTGGAACAAAGTGGGCTTTAAGGAAACGATTGAGGACAAGACGGTGAGGACAATCAGAAGACAGAAAACACATTAGCAGGGCTTTAGAGATGGGAATATTACTGAAGAATGAGGTGACTTGCCTGGGAATAGCTTGGCATGGCTACAAGGTGTGCGTATTTAAGTCACTGTCTGAAAGCATGCTGATATTACTGTAATTTTTGATGAATAACATGATTCATATGTAATTTTCAAAACTTCAAAACTAAACAGATTGGTAAAGTTTAGCAAACTTGTGAAAAAATAGCAATGGCAGTGTTGCAAATTTTCTTCTAGAAGAATGAAGGAGAGAAGGAAGACAATGTCTGTAAGCGGTACTTTTGCTATGAAACATGCATCATTCAGACATTTTAATGGATGAACCAACTCTATATTGTTGGATGGGAAATATCCACAGATAATTTTATTTGAACTAACTTTGAATCTTTAATAGAAATAATGCATCCCATATATTCCCACTGTAGAAATCCTTTAAAACGTATATTAAAAAAATAGAATCAGCCCTGATGGCCTAGTGGTTAAAGTTCGGTGCCCTCCACTTCAGCAGCTGGGTTTGGTTCCTGGGCACAGAACCACATCACTCCTCTGTCAGTAGCCATGATGCTCACATAGAAGAACTAGAAGGACCTACAACTAGAATATACAACTATGTACTGGGGTTTGGGGGAGAAAAAAAATAGAGAAAGATTGGCAACAGATGTTAGCTCAGGGCAAATCTTTCCCAGCAAAAAAAAAAAAAAAAGAAAAAAAAAGTAACAGAAGGGTACATATACCTTAAAAAAATGAGGAAAGAAAAAACACTTATATACTCACTGTCCGCCCCCCAAAGATAAATTATGTCCTTCAGACCGTGTATGATAATATGTGTTTGTGTTAGAATGTGATCATAATAGCATAAAATTTATGGCACTCAATTATATATACTATGGCTTCCAATGAGTCATCCCAAGGCAAGGTATATGCCTATGCCTTGGTATAGTACCTTCTCACATTGACTTTGGGATTAGCCGGGTGACTTTCACTAGCCAATGGGACATCAGGATGCATGACGCAAGCAGAAGGCCTGGTAACCTCCAAGTCTAGCCTCCTTGAGGATAAAAGCCCACATTTATAGAGAAGTTCTGGTCATCTCAGATGTCCCAGATAAGCCAGGCCCCAGGTGAGCCTGTGGCTGCACTGCATATTATCTCTGCCTCAGTGATCCCAGAAGAAGCCAGCAGAAGAATTCCTTAGCCAACCAAACGTTTATGAGATATACTATATTGCCATTTCAAGCCATTAAGTGTGGGGTTATAACTGATGGAGTATTTTAAACCTAACTTTTCATTTAATATATTATGAACAATTCTTATCTTCTTAAATAGAACTCAAGAACCCTATTTTTAAATGATTTCATCATATTCCATTACAACATGTATCATAACCCATTTAACTAATCCCTTATAGTTTGATATGCTTACAATTAATTTTTAATACTTGGTTGGTAACTCCTAAGGCCACTCCCACTATATGTGGTTCTGGGAATGTAAACTTACTTTAAAACAAAGTTTATTTATCGCTACATTCTAACCTATTTGAGAACAGTACCCATGAATTGATCAGCTTTTTTTCTCCTTAAGCCTTCACACTGTGCATGGCAAATAGTCAATGCTCAAAATATTTATTGAATGGAAAAATGAATAAATAAATGTATTTTATAAATAAATTTGAAGAATAGCAGTTAATATTCTGTCAATTTTAATACAGTGTCATATCCAGGCAAAAGGTAATAGGGAAATCTTGGTATTGGTGGCCTCTCTTTCTCTGCCTCAGACTTTCAGGCTGTGCAGAAGCATTGAGAAATTAGTATTTCCATTGAATTCAGTGCTGCCACACCAAAGCTTATTATTCCTATGTCCCATTCTCCCAATGTTCTGCTTCGAGTGGAGGTGACGACTAGCTAAGCTGATGAACTAATTTGTCCTAAATTGATAGTAATTTACTGTGTTCACCATCCCCAAAGATGTGTATATTCACGAGGAAATAAGTTTGTAGCTCCTCAAGTCGTGTTACATTACCCATCATCTGATCTTTATGACAAGAAAATACTTTGAGGCAATCTACTGTTTTAGGGTTTTTGTTTCTTTGGTTCCCTCTGTAAATAAGGATAATTCACAGATGGCCACGTTGTATTTTTCAAGAAATCACCATCCTTCATTGGAGCTAATCCAATATTCAATTAGGTTTGAATTGAAATATTTCTTAAAGGCAAACAATCAAGGTAAGTTGTTTTTCCCATTAACCTCTAGGGCAACTTCTTTTGTATTTTGTTTCTTCTGGATAAGGGGAAGTACATTGTCATCTTTACTTTTAATTAGGTTTTAAAGTATATTTAATTCCCAGGTTAAAGCATATTATTCCTGTTTAATAGAGAAAACGAACAACCTTAAGGATGTTAGCTTCAGATTGAAACCACAGTTCTAAGCTATTTAGGTAACACTATCTGGAAGGCACTAAACCTGCAAAAGACATTCCTGTAATTTCAAACTTTGACACAGAGAGCTCTTTAACTTCACTGCTTTTCACGGTTAAACATTTTGAATAGCCACTCATTTTACTTCACATTCTCCACTATAGCATTCTCCCTCTTCAGGAGACAGGCCTGGGAAAGGGAAGAAAGGCTCAAGGGGAAAGAGAACCATCATTAATCGAGCACAGTCTATGGCTCCATGAAATAGACACTATTATTCACATTTTACAGCTATCAAAACTGACCCAGATGTTTACAGAGGAATTTGGTTGTAGAGCTGGCACTCAGATCTCTCTAGATCCAAAGCCTGTTATTTTTGAAACTGAACGATCAGAAGGTCTAGATTCTAGTCATGGTTCTTGTGATGCCTGTGAAGTCTTGAGAAAATATATGGGCTTCAATATTCTTATTAGCAAAAAGTTTCCACCTTTCTTACGTATTTGTACGGATAACATTACTTTTCCTATCTATCTCATGGGGTTTATATGTAATGGTTGGGAATAAGTTTAAAAAACTGAAACAGCTCATAGAAAATATATTGCCTTAAGCCCCAGGTTCTGAATGAGTTTAAACAGTGTAATCTCTTGGCCCACATATGAGCCATAAGCATCTTGGTCATCCCCACGAGTGAGAAAGAGTAGGGCTCTTTAAGGAGTCCCTTCAAACTGATCCTCCTGGTCCTCCTTTTCGTGGTAACTCAATGATTTTCTTTTCTTTCTGCCTCAAAGTAGTCTTTGGGATTTTTTTTTTTTTTTTTTAATTCGTGTAACAGGGCTTAGATCTACTCACCAAGAACAGTTTTTGAAGGGAGAGAAAGTGACAGCCATACAAGACTGGTGTCTTAGGAACACATATTTTGAATCTGATGAGAGAAGAACTGAGATGAATTGGATGATTTCTAAACTTAGAGTGAGGAACTATTTTAGTCAGTGACTGCAGTTACTGACTTCTGTGTGCGTTTAGTGAGTGTACACTCCTTCTACTGTCCTTCACATGCCTAGCTACCTTCCCTTTTCTTTCACAGCATTTATTTCTCTGCAACAGTTTCCCTCCTATTTTCTCATTATCTAAAATGTCAACTTTTGTGCCAAGAATTGGACATTAAATGATGAGGAAGATGTTGGCCATCGATTTACATTATGGTTGGACAATTTAATTTTAGTGGTCCTTTAAGCTTTCCACTTTCGAAATGGGAATACAGTGTTTGCTCAGGTCTCTTCCTTCTGAATGTTTAAAAGTGTTTGGAAAACTTTTGGGTTCCTCTGAATCACCTGATTGCCTGCAGTGCTTTTTTGTGATGGCAAATACTAGTTCAACGTTTCAGCACTTTTTTTTCCTCCAGTGGCGTTATGCACTCGTAAAACAATGTAATGTTTCTCAATGTTGAACCGTATGAGATTACTATATTTGTAGGGAAAAAACGGTCAAATACCAGCAATTTCATATAATTCAGCCTAGTATCTTGGATGATTGTTTTTCTGCATGTATGTTTACCTTTTAATGTGTGGACCTAACGGTATCCATCCTGCTTCCCGGAAAAGAAATAATATCACCATGTGTCCCTGTTAACAGATATTATGAAGTAATAGAGCTTTCCTTTTTCTGCAATCTAGAGTGATTATTCCTCAGATGACACAGCTCAGGAGCTTGTTACAGATATGACACAGTCATGAGGAAATAGTGTGTCGCCATTTTGCTGGTGGACAAGTTGGTGGCATTTCAGGGCTCTGGGAAAGGGGAAGTTGTGCAGACTGTTCCTAGGAACAAAGAGGAAAGAGTGGGGAAAGAATTGGTTAGATTAGTGCCTGGGCCAGGCAGCAGTGAGGGAAGGGCTACTGGGAGGATCCCAAAGCCTTATCTCGGGGGAATCACTTTGTTTTAGAAAGGAGCTTCTGACTATTGAGAAGACATCCACTGAGAGTAGAGATGCCCAAACTCTGAGAATTATGGTCTTTGTCTTTAATCCCTCTTTACTACTTACTCCAAGTACTATACATATTCTCATGATGCAAACAGAATTTGGTGATGTAACTGTGCTTTGTAATCTTCATATCTAAAGTTTGTATATTATATGTTTTATGCATTAATTCTGTTTCTTTCTATAAATTAATTCGCAAAATTCATGTTAGAGAACAGTATTTCAATGCCCAGTGGGTAGATATTTCTAGATATGTCAGTGAAACTAGCCAAGAACAGGGGAGTACTCCTCAAGTCGTGGCCTAGGTTCAGAGTGGCAGCTTTAACCTCTGTCACGGTCAGCAATGGTTGACCACAGTCATCATTCCGTTAAAGGGGAATTGGCCACATACTACAAAGCAAGGAGCTTCGAGGCAATTACAAGTGGAAGACATGGATGATACATGTTTTTCCTTTTTTTTCCAACTGCTTATGCTTTGCATACTACTGTCCTGTTTTTCACTCACAGACACTGCATCTACAGCATTAATGACTATAAAAATGATATCAAACATTTATTAAGCAGTTTTTATATGGCAGGTTCTCTACTAAAAGATTAACATGCTTATCTCATTTAATCTTTACAAAATTCTTGCATGCCAGTTACTATTAGTATCCCTATTTTGCAGAAGGAGAAATCTGAGAGATTGTTTAACAAGCCTCAGATCATACAATTAGGAAGGGCAAGAACAAGACACAAACCGTGATTTGTCCGGCAGCAAAGGCAGGTTCATCTATGATCTGTAGGTTACACCACTGATGAGCTCATGAAAGGACAAAAGGAAGAATTCAGGCAGACACTTACACGACTCCTGAAAGAGAGACGAGAGCTAAGCGCAGGTAACAGTATGTAGGACCTGTGAACCAGCCACGCACTCTTAGCGTCTATATACAGGAATAAAGCTCCACATTCCTATAGCCGTTTTATCAAGTATTCTGCCTCATTTATTCCACATTGACTGCCCATTAATCTCCAGGTGACCCTCTGTTCTTCCATTTAGAAACCTGAAGTATTTCTAAGTGAAATAAAATGGAGATCTACACAAACCTTTGTGCTCTTTCTCTTAAAGTTCAAAACACTGGCATTAAAACTTAAATAATCCACTGGCCTTCACTGGCCTAATATTTCTTTTCTTACATTGATTTTGCTCACCTTAGAGATGGAATTTGAAAGTAGATTAAATAATTTCAGAACCTATGTTACTATGGTGACCCAGGATGGAGTGTGTGAGATTTCTTCCCTTTCTATCTTGATACCGAGAAGTCTGCCTATTTGTCCCTGTCTTTCACAAGCTCATGGTGTGATAGAAGGGATAATGTGTGGGAAGAAGTGTTATTACAGACACATTGGGAGAACTGCAGCTTTGAAACTGGCTTCTCTCGGCTTCTGAGAGGTTCAGGTGTGGATAATTCGGTGGCTCATGTTTAAAGACTAATGAAGTCTTGGATGATGTGAAGCCTGATAACCACACTGTGCTATTTATTTATGAATGTGGCCCCAGAGTATATTCTTAGGTCTCGTCTCTTTTCTATCCATACTCATCCCTCGGTGATTTCAATCAGTCTTAGTTTGTAAATACCATCTATATAATGATGATTCCGAAATTCATATGCCCAGCAAGAGCTCTTCCCTGAACTCCGGACGTAAAACTCAAATGCCTTTTTGACTAGCATTGCCAGAAAAAATACAGGACGCTCAGTTAAATTTGAATTTCAGATAAACAATGAATAATCTTTTAGCATAAGTAAATATAATATTTGGGTCATACTTATATAAAAATTAGTCATGCTTATCTGAAATTCAAATTTAACTGAGTATCTGTATTTTACTTGCTAAATCTGGTAACCCTACTCCTCAACAAAACACTTCCATTTAGATAGCTAAAAAAATATCCCAAGTTTATCATGTCCCAAGCGAATCTCCCAAAATTCCTCACTTAAACATTCTTCTTTCATAGTCTTTTTTTAAGTCAGTGAATGACAACTCCATTCTGATTACTCAGGTCAAAACTCTTGACACTTTTTTTGCATACCTATATTGAATCCAATTACAAATGGTTCTCCCTTTATTATCTGTCCAAAATCTGACTACCATTACCACATCCATTGCTACTGCCTTGGATCAAGTCACAACCATCATCTGCTGGACCATCGAAATAGCTGCCTTGCTTTCACCCCAATAGTCCCTTTGACACACTGAAGTCAAATTGATTCTTTTAAAAGATAAATCAGAGCATAGCAGAAAGCTCTAATTTTGAGTAAAAGCCAAAGTTCTTAAAATTGTCCACAAAGCCCTATGTGCCCAGGTGCCCTCCTGCTGCCACAACCTCTCCTTCCTCATTCACAAACATTCCTCCTCTCACTTGCTTTATGCCACACTGGCCTCCTCATTCTTCCACAAACACACCAAGCAAACTTGACCTCAGAGCCTTTGCACTGCCTTCTCCTTGGCCTGGACATTTCCTTGCCCCATATACACATGGGTTGCTCCCTCACCATGCCTTTCAGGCTTTCAAATCTTGTCTGATTGGAGAAGCCTTCTGCCCTCTTCTATCCTCCAGCACTCACTAGTCCATTTACATTGTTTAATTTTTCTCCATAGAATTGTTCACCACTTGGCTTGTATTTACTTATTTGTTTTTGATGTTGTTGATCCACACAGAATGGAAGCTCAGCGAGGGCGGAGACCTCTACTATTGTAGCCCGAGAACCTAGGACAGCTCGTGGCTCCATGAAAATCCCTTGAATAAATGAATGAAATCAACTATCATTTTTCAGTAATCAGATGCAGAAAAACAGCAGAAAAAATGGGTGTATGTATGTGTCTATGAAGTGGAATATGCACATTGGTGTATCAGGAGACACGTAGGCATGTAGAAGTAATCATCTTTGTGTGTATATGAGGGCCTCATCTAATCTCAGTATGTTTGAATGACAAGGATGCCAAAAGACATTCCTTTCCTTCTCTGTTCTCTTCTCTGTTGTTACCAGCAATCTATTTATGTCTTTGTCTAATGCTTTGTGTATCTATAATCAGAATTAATTTTTTTGCTTACAGTATATAGAGGAGAGGCTAGGGAGTTTTTTATTTAATATTTTTGGTAATGCCTCCCTAAGGTATATATTAGCAGTGATAACTGTTTATCTGGGCCATCCTTCTTTCTCCTGGCATCTGCATGATTTCTTTTAATCACATTCCCATTACCCTCTAATTATGTAAAATTGTTATATTAAGTATAATTTCTGCTGGTAGCCACAGGGTGGCATTCTTGTTCTTTGCTATCACTTTAATGACTGATAGATTACAAGGTCACTTTGAGTAGATAAATAGCCTATAGATCCTTTCCAGTGAGATTCACATTCTGATTTTCCATATTAACACTTGTAAATTGCAGAACTTATTATACTATCTCACCTGCGCCTCATTTTGCTTCCAGCACCTCCAGTCCCTTCCTGCAGGAATCCGAGATGACTCTATCAGGTGGCCTTGTTTTAATATTCGACTCAGTCAAAGGGAATCTAATGAAAGCCAGCAGCTGACACTGCCTTGGTATTCATTTCAACTCAGCCATCATGGCAAGATTTGCCAGCAGCCCTTAGCACATGGCTCTGACTGAATGCTTGCTGGTAAACACTAAACTGAATAGCAAGTAGGATCGATCAGCCCAACAGGTTTGTACCAACCTAGGTGGATTCTCCAGACTAGTCCTTGAGAGGGTAAAACCACCTATTTAATATTTAAACATGACTATGATTATTAAAAGGAAACACACCCACACAAAAACGTTTACACGGGGAAGTTCAGCTCTAATATAGCATCTGGATTGTGTTTCTGAGGTGCAGAGCTCACCTTTTCTTCCCTCTTCCTCTGACACCACAGCCAGGCATTCATTCATTCATTCTTTTAGATAACTCAATTTCATTCATTTAACTGATGGTGAGTTCATATGTCGTTATATATTTTATCACATTTGTTTCTCAAGTTTTATTTTTCCGATTTTATAGATGAGGAAAGCAAGGTTAACAATTAGTTGAAGGCAACTCTAAAAATAAACTATAGAGGCAAAATATATAGAGAAGGTTTTGACTAATTTTATTTTCTCTTTATACATGCCCACAGTTTTTCTGGGGTGACACAAACACCTCTTACCTCTAGCTGCCCCAGAGCCTGAAGGGCCTCCTTTCTCTCACTCTCCCATATAAGCTTATTGTAATAGGGGCTTTGCTGGCCTTCTTCTCCATCTAGTATATACTACTTTCCCCTTCTGGAATCATCTTATCGAAACCCTGCTGCCATTCTCTTTTCTTACTCAGAAAAGAGGTATCTCACCAAAAACTCAATTGATTTTTCCCCCTCATTGACCCTTTAAAATTAATTCACTAAAATTTTTTTCTCCACCTCTGAACGAACACCTTAGTGACCCCATTAATTTTCCAGTGACTCAGGGGTAATAGGAAGTCCTGTGGATTCCTTAAGCCACTAAATATAGAAAGTAGGATATCCATTCTGATATATTAAACAAGACTTGAATCTTCACTTAATGGAAGGACTTCTACCCTTCACCTGCAGCTGAAGCTTCCTGTCTTGAAGAAGCAGAATGCAATCAGATCTTACCTTTTTGTTTGCTCACCTGTTCTCCTACTTGCTAGATGCTGTTACTGACCTTTTCAGGATTTTAGTGCATATAAGAAAGCAGGGTAGTGGAACAAAAAATCCATATTTGACTAGCATCAATAGAAGATGGTTTTGCCTTCCTGGTTCCTGAAAGATGTATAAAGTTATTCTCTTATGGCATCTGTGGTTCTTCAGAGGCTCCCTGGCTGGGCCCTCAGACTGCAGCTCCTTTCATTTGGGAATTCTCTCTTCTTTGGCTTGCTGCTCCTCATGTCCTCAACTTCTGGTTTTCTGGCAGTCCACTTCACATAGACCTTCTGTTGGAATTCCATTGCCCCTGGAAGCAGCCCTTTCGATGCAGGATCACTTTAAACATGATCTTAAGCTCATATTTTCACCATAGGTTCCACATCTGGTCCCCAGAATTCATGCATCTTTGACCATCATTGAGAGTAGTTACTCCTCAGATAATGCATTTTACTTTGCTACTATGAGATGCTTTAGTTGGCCTCTCACCTTTGGATTCTTTCAGATGGAGTCAGCACTGTTCTTCTGTGTTGTCCAATTGCAGAGAATATTTCTCAAACTCTCAGACTGGTCTTATAAGCCCTTTCTCCAGGCCTGAGAAAATCCATACTTCTGTTGCATTTCTCTCAACACATTTTTGTCTTCCTTGTGCGCCAGTTGTCCAACTGGCTGTCTGAAACCTACTTTGAAAACTCTGCCTCTTTGTCATCTCACTTTTGTATTTAATATCTGTTTGGGGTTTCAAATTTAAATCCCATTACATATATTTGAAAAATATTATTTAGATTCCAAACTTTGGAACTGGTAGACTAGGTAGTTCAGACTAACCATCCACCGAGGACAGAACTTAAACCAATTTTTGCTTTTTAATCTGTTGGGCGGCCTTGAGAACTAAGAAGTTGGTGAGGAATTATTGTAACAGCATCTTGGAGATCCTAGCCTTTGAGATCCACTTTTGCCCAAGAGGCATTTGCTGATCAGATGAGACAGCTAGGAAGAGGTGTAGCCCTTTTGATACCTTAGAAGGGACAGCAGAATAGATCTATAGAAGTATAGAAGTTTCCCTAAAAAATTAGTGAAGAGCTGTATGCTAGGTGAAAGGATAAACTTGTAAACCAACTACTGCATTGACTGCAGAGTTCTGAGTCCTCTCAGTGACTCAGGAATTCTCAGGCCCTATAATAGTATTAAGATGATTTCTAATTATAGTTCCCACAGGCACCTGGATGAAACAAAGTGAAGTCCTCTGTCAAGGAAATTAACATCATTCTAAGTGCTAATTAATTTCATAAATATCTTAAAATACAGTGTCAGCACAGAATCAAAGAATAAGGAGTATGCAGATAAGAAAACTTAAATGAGGAATAGTAGAAACATGAAAATAGAAAACAGACCCACAAGGGCTCCAGATTCTGGAATTTAAAACAATTTTACTTATCACCTTCAAAGAGCCAAAGACAAGACACAAAATGTTGGCAGAAAACATGACTCTAAAAAGTAACACAAAAGATTTGAAAAGGAGCCAAGATATATTCTCAGCCTGAAAATGCAATAAACAAAATTACAAACTCAATGGATTTGTTAAACAGCATATTAGACATAGATGAAGAGAAAATTAGTGGGCTGAAATATAGGTTGGAAGTAGATATCTATTACAAAGCATAAAGAGACAAAAGAATGGAAATTATAAGGCAGGGGCAAGGGAAAGATGACACAGTAAAATCTAACATATGCTTACAAGGGAGAGAAGAGAATGGGGCAATCACATATTTGAGGTACTAATGGCTAAGAATTTTCTAAAACTGATGAAAGATCTCAATCCATAGATTCAAGAAGTCCAACAAAACCATAGCAAAATAAATGAAAACAATTCAATACCTAGACAAATCACAGTGCAATCACAGAAAAACAAAAAGAAAGATCATCTTAAAAATAAGTAGAAGATGGGAAAAGAGATTACCCTCAGAGGAGCAATATTGAGACTGAAAGCCAATTTCTCAAAAACATAGTTTTTGAAAATTAGAAGAAGGCAATGAATAATATCTTCAGTATGCCAAAAGAAAATTGACAACTTAAAATTTTAGCCCGGTGAAATAATTCTTTAACAATAAAGATGACCATGACAGCGCAATGCAACAGTTGATTCTTGATTGATTCTGCATCAGAAAAGATAATGCTCTGAGTGCTATCATTGATGCCATCAGAAATATTTGAGGGACTGGCCCAGTGGAGCAGTGGTTAAGTTCACATGTTCCACTTCTCAGTGACCCGGGGTTCACCAGTTCAGATCCCAGGTGCAGACATGGCACCACTTGGCAAAAGCCATGCTGTGGTAGGCATCCCATGTATAAAGCAGAGGAAGATGGGCATGGATGTTAGCTCAGGGCCAGTCTTCCTCAGCCAAAAGAGGAGGATTGGCAATAGTTAGCTCAGGGCTAATCTTCCTCAAAAAAAAAAGAAAGAAAGAAAGAAATATTTGAATATACATGTTAGATACTTGCCAATCAAAGCATGGTCCATGGATCAGCTGCATCAGCCTCACCTGTGAGCTTATTAAAAATGCATAATCATAGGCACCACCCCAGACCTCCTGGATTACATTCACATTTTAACAAGATCCCCAGATGATTTGCATGTATACCAAAGTTTGAAAGGCACAGTATTAATTAATTGTATTTTATTTATGTTGCACGTCCTGAATTTGATACTATATAAGACAATGTGATACATCAGAAAATGTCTTTGTTCTCTTGAGATGTATGCTGAAGTATTTACAGTTGAGAGGTCATGATGTTTGCAATTTAATCTGAAATGCTTTTTTAAAATGATGAATCACAATAAAAAGTAAACATATAGTGACAATAATAAACTAAAAAATAGATTGGTACTGTGAGGGAGAGTACGAAGTATGTGGTAAAGTATTTATAATTAGTGAATCTAGGTGAAGAAACAAGCATTTATTGTACTAGGCTTGCAATTTGGAATAATCAGTTTGGAAAACATTTCAATTAGGATTGAAAATACACATAATCTATATACAAACAATTCCACTACTAGATACGTATCCAAGAAAAATGTACGTGTGTGTCTACTAGGAGATATGTACAATAATGTTCAGAGTATTGTTTTTAATGATCTAAAACTGGAAACACTCACATTTTTATCAACAATAGAATGGATAAATTGTGATATAGATACACAATAGAATATTATACAGCAATGGAAATAAATTCCATCTACAGACAACAATATTCATGATTCTCACAAGTATAATATTGAACGAAAGAAGCCAGGACTAACAGAATGCTTGCTGTATAATTCTGTTTTAGTTGACAGATGCATAATTAAGTGGTAAAACTGTGAATAACAGTTAGTAATTTATTACCATACGGATCAAGATAGTGGTTATCTGTAGGATGGAGGGAGATGGTTGGGGTTTCGAAGGAGCTTGTTGTTTAAGATTTGTTTGCTGGTAAAAGTCTGGGCCTTGAACTGGGGGTGGTTCCATGGATATTTGCTTTATTCTAATTCACTGAGCCTAACATTTATGATTTATGTACTTTCTGTATATGTGTTTTATTTCAGGACAAAAAAAGAGGTTTAAAAAATAAGAGAAAAAATGATTACTCCGGTTGCTATATGGAAAACAGACTTGAAGAGATAAGAATAGAAATAGGGAGACATGAGGAACTTGCCATAGCCTATGTGATAGATGGTGGTGGTATGGACCACAATGGTGGCCAGGGAAATAGAGCTAAGTGGATGGATTCCATACATCCTTGAAGGTAGAATTAACGAGCCTTGTTAATGGAATGTATGGGTAGACTAAGTTCTCTCCCACTCAAAAAGAAGGTATGAAAAAAGCATCTCAATTTTTTGACTGAGTAACTATACAGCTGATAGGGCCCCAACTGAGATGGAAAAGAACAAGGAAGGCACAATTTTGAAGGGAGGAATCGTGAGTTCCTTTTTGGAGCATACAGAGAGAAGGCAATGGAGACTACAACCAAATCTCAGGGCACTCTGGAAAATGTGGTGTCATAGCAGGAAAGAGGAAAGAGTGTTTCAAGAAGGAGGGATTGGGCTGGCATGGTGGTGCAGTGGTTAAGTTTTCACATTCCGCTTCTCGGTGGCCTGGGGTTCGCTGGTTCGGATCCCAGGTGCGGACATGGCACTGCTTGGCAAAAGCCATGCTGTGGTAGGCGTCCCACGTATAAAGTAGAGGAAGATGGGCATGGATGTTAGCTCAGGGCCAGTCTTCCTCAGCAAAAAAAGAGGAGGATTGGCGGTAATTAGCTCAGGGCTAATCTTCCTCAAAAAAAACAAAAGTAAGAGAGATTAGTCAAGGAAGATTAAGACAGAGAAGTGACTTTTGAATTTGGCAAGATGAAGATTGTTAGTAATTGTTGCAAGAGAAGTTTTGGTGGAGAGGTAAATAGGGATGGGATATAAGCCTGTTTGAAGAGTCAAAGAGACAACAGAAGTGAGGAAGCTAAGAAAGCAAGAATTAACAGCTCTTGAGATATTTTGCTATGAAACGGAACAAGTTAAATAGTGTAGTAGCTAGACAGAGACATGGCATCAAATGCATTTTTTTTAATAAGAAAGAAACAAGAGCCCAATTCTAGGTTGATGAGAATAATTCAATGCATGGAAAATGATGATGCAGAAGAGAGATGGAATACTTCCAGGGGTGAGGTCCTTGAGCAGAAAAGAGGTTATGGGTTTTATTGAGCATCCATTATGTGGCAGACATTGTTCAAGGAACTATATGTATTCAGCATAAAAATTCATTTTCTGCCCTCAAGGACTGCACTGAACAGTTGGGGAGAGAGATTAGTAAACTAACAATTGCAGCGTCGTGTGCTGTTAATATACAGGAATGCACGGAATACTCCAGGAGTACAAAGCTCCTAAGTCAGTCTTGGAAACAGTGAAGACTTTCTCAAAGAAATTATACTTAAGCTGAATCTTAAAGGATTCATTTAAAGCTAACCAGATGTGGGAGGGATAATATAGTAAAAGTTCTTTCATAAGTTCACCACTGACAAACTTTCCACATTTACAGTTTGTCACAGTGTCCGTGCCTCCAAACACACACTTCTGAAGATGTGCTCACATCAAAATACCTGTCAGTTGCCTAATATGTTTCACTGTTTCGTGATGCTGTTGGTGTTCTGTGAAATACTCTTTCCTTCCTGATGAACTTCTATACATGTCTGAAGACTCAGCTTGAAAGCCACTTATTCTCGAAAACCCTTTCTAACTCTACAGGCAAAAGAAATTGCTCTCCCCTCTGTGCACTTTGTAAGTGCCTCTATGGCATGGGGTGATTGTGATTTTTTAGGAAGGGAGTTACCTTAGTGGTTACAAGTATGACCCTGGTGCCAGGCTCCCTGGGTCAAGTCGTAGCTCTGCCATTTACCATCTGTGTCACCTTGATCAGGTTCCTTAATCACTATGTGTCCCAGTTTCCTCCTTTCTGAAACGAAAGTAAGAAAATTAACCTGCTGGAGTGGAAGTGAGAGAGAGCTCAAAAAAGGGGGCAAGCCGCAGAGGATGTAGAACTAAGGGTACCCAAGATGAAAATTCCAGACCTTGTGGGTTTTGTGCAGGTCTGCGCTGCTTCCCCTTGATCAGCCTTGTCTACCTTCCCTGGATAAAACATATATGCTGAAGGGAAAATTGGTCCTGGTTTCTATCTTTGAAAACATAACTACATTGACTATGAATTATGTGTGATTCTAGAAATGAAACTGGTTTTATTTTTGACAAGATCTTTTTTGTCCTCTTCATTTTCTCTTTCTTTATTTTTTTAAGTGTACTGTCCATTTTGCCAATTTGTTCCCATAGAAACCACTGAAAATTTACGGCTTATTTAACTAGGTCTGAGAAGACACACTGGTTGTGGGTATGAAATGAGTTTATACTGCAAAGCACTTACAGCAGCGTCCAGCGTGTGACAAAATGCTCAATAAATTTTAGCTATTATTGCTATAATTATATATGTTTTTCCACTATGATGATGAGAATAGCTCTTATTTATATTTATTTTTTATAACCTGCCTTCTTTCACCACCCACCCAACATGCCCTTGCATGACATGAAGGAGTTCGTTAGAGACATATTGGAAGGGATAAATGAATAAATTTCCCTCCTCTCTCCCTAACTGGTTTTATAGCCAGGCTCTTTTCTGGGTATCTCCTTTGGGTTTAGCATATGTCTGGATATAAAGCTCTCACGGTATAACGTTGTTTGAATGATTTTCTAAAGTATTGGCCTTTACATATTTTTAAGATCACAGGAATATCAGGAGAGATGGTGAATTAAATCCTTCACACATTAGTTCAATTGCTCACAGAGTCAAAGGTTGCCAGAATAAAACTTGGACCTCAAAGAGTTGAGTTCCTTCCTTTTTAGGGCATCCCTTCTGAACATCCCTGACTGATGGTCTGTTGCTTCTCTCTGAGGAGAATGCGAACACTGGCTGCCAGACTGGGAGTAAGAGAGAAGCAAAAGGAGAGGGAAATAGCAAAGATGGAAAGAGGGGATACCCAGGACAAAAAGCCCAGATCTTGTGGGTTTGCCTGCAGGACTGTTCTACTTTCTCTCAGCCGGCCTTGCCCAACTTCCTTGAAGAAAGAGTCATGTACTTGGTGGAGGGAAAATTGATCTTGAGTGCTATCTTTTGAAATCATAAGTATGATGACAGTGACGTATATATGATTTTAAAAAGGAAATTGGTTTTATTTTTGACGAAGTCTTTTTAGCGCTTTGTATTCTCTCTCTCTCTCTCTCTTTTTTTATCCAAGTGCACTCTCCATTTTGCCAATTTGTTTCCATGGACACCATTGACAATTTACAGGTTATTTAAGTGGATCTGAGAAGAGGCAGTAGTAATAAATAAAGCCCTGACATGGTCTATAAATAGCAAGAGTGCTCTGGACTGCCCATCTTCCACCTGTCTACTTACCACTTAGTAAATCAAGTTTACAGTAATAATTTAAAGAACACTTCTTTTTTCCCTGGGTGTGAGTAGTAGCGGGGAGATGAAGGCTTGTAAATCCCTTTCTCTTTGGATATTACAATGGCAGTTATGGCCAATCTAAGGAGAAGGGACATTTTCAAAGGAATCTATGAATTATTGGTTGAGGTCTGGCCCAGATACAGCTGTTAACACTTACTCTTCTCAGGGCAGCTAGGGCAACTGTAGCTCCTAAAATGATTGCAAACAATAAGGAAAGAACTAGAGATTTTGTCCTTTTCATTGATAATGAAGGAGGTGGATGGAGCAGGGAAGAGATGGTTGCTAGGAGCTACAACAGATGGATGTCAAGAGTAGGAGGCAATCTCTGCGTTGCAGGGGACCATCTCCATAGCATCCACAACAGAGGAGGCAAAGTAGGGAGAGCAGGGGAGCTGGGCCCCAAGGGACTGGCTGGCTCAAAAGAAGAGGGTTTCCTCCATTCAGATAAGTGTACCTCTTACCCCATTTCCATCCCCTTCCCCTCAATAGCCATGATGCTTAGATATTGTTCTCTGTTGTTCAGGTTTAAATTAGGAAGGAGAATTAAAGGAGGCTGAGACTCATAAGAAATAAAAGAGGAAAAGGAATAAGGGCGGGGTAAAAAATTGGAATGGAGACACATAAATGACACAGAGATGGGAGAGAGAATCCAAGACTGTGTTGAAGGAGAAAAATAAATCAATAAGTTTTATAAATAAATCTTATAAGATTGAATGGTGAAAAATTAATGCTTGTCATCTGTACATCCAGCATTTTGCTAGGCACAATGAGGGGAAAAAAATGAAGGTCAAAATTTCTCCCCTGGAAAATTTACAATGGATGATGGAAAGATTGAGCATCAAAATAAAGTTTATTTCTCCAATCCCATAGATCTTCTCTGTTGGGAAAGAAAGAGTTAAAGCTGAAACAGAGGTTGATGGAAAGTCATAATTTGGACAAGGCCAAATGGCCGTAGAAAATGCAGCCAGTCTTGTTGCTATAGATTAGTGCTGGATGAGTGTCAATCTAGGATGTCAAATTGTCCCCTGATCAAATGCTTTGGAAAATAAAGCAGTTGAAGAAAATAGTTTACATTTCTTGTATGGTGATGAGCTAACCAGATTAGCTTTAGCAACCACACCTATTCCCCAGTCTTGAACCAAATACTTGCTCTAAGGCTGAGTTGGGATTTTACTTATCAATACCAAGAGGTGGCAAAATTGGAGAGCTAAGGAAAGGCTGGTTATCATGCTGAATCACTTAGAGTTCTCCTCACCAGCTAGATGTTCTAATTGGCTCAGTGTGGAAGAGGAATGGGACCTAGAGAAATCTTGTCTGATTCCTCTCCATTTGTACACAGATTAGAATCTCTAGGAAGTATGGAGATGGCATTCTTACAGTTTAAAGTGCTAAAATAAATACAATTTGATGGAGTGTTTTAAAGGATACTAAAATGCTCGTCCTATTTGTCAATTTCAGTAGCCTGAAATTGCACTGTGATTATACGAGGTAAGGAGCTCTGAGTAGGTGAAGTAACCGAATAATCAAAAAGATAGCTTGAGACCTTGGTGTATATCAATGATCGGAATAATTAGATAGAATTAAAGTTCTAATGGGGGCCTAAACCTCACTAAGGAGCAAGAGAAACTTCTCAAGAGGTGGGCCACCCTTTTAAGAAAATTAAGGGATAGGCCAAGTGGACCAAATGGATAAAATATCTAGTAAATATCATACTCCTGTACAAGATACCGAGAAACTGTCTGTTGACAATTTCACCAAGTAGACAGAAGACACGTGAACAGATGAATAGCTAGATAAATATTGCATATAGTAATTATGTGCCAGCTATAAATATGGTGAGTTGATGCTTTCTGCCCTCAGGGAAGTGCAGTTAAAATTGGGATAGCAATTTTGATGAGAAGGGAATCAGAACTCAAAGAACCTGAATTCAAAATTTTAAATAGCCCTCGAGACTGGGTCATCATAATAAAGCATTATCACCACCAAGGAGAATTTTATTTTCCTGTATCACTCCCACGGGGTTTGCTTGTGAAGAGGTTAAGATTCTGTCTTGCCTCTTTGTTTCTAGCAGCAAGATTCCTTGGCTATGATGTCCATTTGGGTTACAGTATTTAGCCACAGGCAATCTGGTCTGGTTGCTTTTTCCTTTGCCTGGATGCTCCACTGAAGTAATAATAAGATTAGCTCCAAAAAACCAAACATCTTGACCCCTGTCTTTGCTGAAACTTGTTCTCTCATGTTAGGGAAGTATAAATTCTGAAGTTAAATCCTGTGGTATAGGGAGAAAAAAAAATGTAAGTGCAGCTCAGAAAGTTATATCTCTGCTAGTGATTTATGTTTTCTGCTTTGTAAGCTGTGATAGAAATATGGTCTTAGATATGAGATAAAGTGTAATATCCTAGTGTTCGGAACATATATCCCCAGTGCAAACTTTCCCCACTCTGAGTTGTTGTAATCTTGGTTAACTGTTTTCCTTCTTTTATTCTTGAAAAAATCTTTGTTTCTTGTTATTATATAACACTCATAGATCAAGGATGATTCTAGAAAGTAGGTGTCCTCCCTTCATTTCAGTAAAGGAAACAAGTAAAATGGTTCCCATTGGCGTGTGCTTTTATCTGTTGTGGGTTAGTCTAGACTTTGACAGGGAGGGGAACCAGGACCCTTGTGCTCATGCTCACATTGTACGTTCTTATGCATTCCTCTGCTGGAGTTCTTCCTCAACAAGAAAGTGCTCAGGCCACATCTCTACTCAAAAAGATTCCCTTATCACTTATGGTTTAAGTCTAGATTTACTAGCATGATATCCAAAGTCCTTCATAATATGGCCCAACCATGCTAAGCCTTACTGTTCCTCTCTGTCCACTGATCACCTATCCCTAGAGCCATATCCAGCCCACCACACCTTCAGTTCTTCTCGCCTTTGAATATTCTGTCTTCTCCTCTTGGGATGCTATTCTTGTGCTCTCTCTATCATATCCCCTGTCCAAGTATTCTTCCTGACCTATTCATTCTCAAAGATCTAGCTTAAAAGTCACTTCTATGAAGTCTTCCTGAACAACTCTCCTGACACTGATGTAATAAAATGACCATTTTACTTGTCTATTCTCTAATAAGCTGGTTCATTCAAGGTCAAGGATGATTTCTCATTAACTGCTATATTCCCTAGTGCCCAGCAGGATGCTTAACACATACTAACAACCCAGTAGGAAGAAAAAAATGAGAAAATAGTGGAGAGATACTAGTGAAACATAAATATTGGTGAAAAGGAACAACTACGTTAAAAATTACAAACTGTCTGAGAAAGACAAACACCATATGATTTCACTCATATGTGGGAGATAAACAAACACATGGATAAGGAATGATTGCTGGTTACTAGAGGGGAAAGAGGTGGGGGGTGGGTGAAAGGGGTAAAGAGGCACAAATGTGTTGAGACAGATAAAAATTAGACTATTGTTGGTGAGCACGATGCAGTCTATAGTGCATCTGAAATTACACAATGTTATAAACCAATACAACCTCAATAAAATACTTGAAAAAAATTGCATACTGTATTTTTGAACATGTAATTCATGTTTTAATTTATAAAATTATGTTATTCACATTTATTTTATTACTGGAATATAAACAAAAATTTTAATTCAAAAGAAAGTCACAAAATCAAATCTTCTCTGTCAGTCCATAGAAGAACTTCAGATTTACATGATATGGATAATTATTTTGATTATTTCTTCAGTATAGGCCACCCTAAAACCTGGAGACTTAAAACAAAAATTAATTATTTTATTCTAATTTTGTGGGTCAGGAATTCAGGAAGCTTTTGCCTGGATGATTGGTCCCTACAGTTGGAAGATCTCCTTCAAGAGAGTTGCTTTCTACTTGGGCACGTGGGTGCTCCCTGGCTTCTCTTTCTCTGTCTTTCCGTGTGACATCTCATCCTCCAGGGCCTCGTCACCTAGCTTGGACATCTCACATGATGGTCTCCGAGTATTTGTACTTCTTACCTGGTGGCTGCCTCCCAGAGTTAGGAAGAGGATGCGACCAGACAAGTTAAGAACTATGCCTGGAACTGGCACTAGTTACTTCCTCCATACTCTATTGATCAAGGCAGACACAGAGTCCAACCAGATTCAATGGGGTGGAGAAAAGGACACAACCTCTTAATGGGGTGTGACAAGATTACATTGAAGATGCATGTGAGATGAAGCATGTTTTTGCAGCCATCTTTGGGAAATATAACCCACAAGGTAATTAATATATGTTTGATAAATCAGTGCCCAAGGGACCTTGTCATAAAAATCGATTAATCCTCTAGAAATGTTCAATGCCTCTCACTGTGGTAAGGTTTAAGCCAGTGTAAGCTTATTTTTGTCGTCTCTGACACAAAGATGGAATCTCCGAGGAAGAGAAGGTAAACCAAGCCTACTGTCCTTCATCTGGATCTTTTGATCACATTTATCTTACCTCATCACCTACGGGATCACAACTGAGAGTAAGTTCCACTTCCTATTGTGAGTGACCACACGCACACTATGTAAGTACCACTACAAGGCACTTACCCTTGTAGAACTTATTTCCCCAAAAAGTGGCTTTAGGAAAACTTATGGATAATAGATGCTCACTGGGTTAAAGAAAAATAGAAGTGTTAGAGATACATCCCTAGCCTTTGAGGCTGCCAGCACGTAGAGCAAGGTTTTTCAAACTGTAAGTTGTGATCCTATTAGTGGATCATGAAATCAGTTTAGTGGGTTGGGGTTAGCGGTTAAAAATAAAAGAGGAATGGAACAGAATACAAAGTATCAGTTACACATAACATATACATACATATACGTGCAGAGACATGAGTATGTATACGTGTGTTTTGTGTGTGTGTGTGTGTGTGTGTGTGTGTGCGTGAGTTTTGGATTAAAGTGCAAACTCTATGTCTAACCATGAGCCACACTCAAAAATGTTTTTACAGCCACTAAAATAGAGTATCTGTGTCCTCTCGTGAACCCTCTCTTGGTGCCACTTTCAAAGGCAAAACACGAGACTAGAGGGACCATTGGTTTGATCCAGCATGGCATTTCTGATGTTCTTATGAAAAATATTTTGTTTGGGGCCCAGAATGACAAATAGCTTGCAGTCCAATAGAAACATCATTTTCTAAGAGAAGAAATTGCTTTACAGACAGTGTACAGCAAAATAAAATATCTCACCTCTATAGCTTATGCCCTCCATCGCCTGTAAAGAGTTTTTATAGAACTTTTTTTCTTTCCCTCTTTTCGAACTTACATTTGGTTGAATAGATTTCCCAAGAGCTTAATTCTTCATCTATCCAATGTTTCTGACCCTTGACAGGCTACAAGACACGGTCCAGGTCAGATGCTGAAGTACTGAGAAATGCCTGGTAGTGCAGGGCCGCTGCTTCTGCCTGCACAGGGAAGCTTTCTGCACCGTCCTCAGCACAGGCATTGGGGGCTCGACAGAGAGATGTTTTTTCAGACTCTGATCTTTCACATGCCACTCAGTCTCTTTCCCTGCGACAAAATATTTCACCAGTCCTGTCTCGTCTGCACCTGTAAAAGCACAGTGGTTTATTCTAGCGTCTGTTTTTGACTTTCCAAATCAAGCCCCTTTAAGGTTATAATCTGTTAAGGACTGTAGACATAGTTCACAAAGTGCTTTTCAAATATGTTCTTTCACTTAATAATTCACTTAATATTCAGAACAAACTTAAATGCTGGTTATCACAAATATTTTCATTTTAAAGTTGGAGAAGTTGAGGTTCAGAGAGGTTAAATTGCCTGTTCAAGGTCATACACATATATTCTGCAGCAGGCCCAAGGTTTAACTTTTGACTCCAAATCCCACACCATGCTGCCCTCGGCCAGAGCAATATGGGCCTGAACTAGCTCCCTGCACTTGTGCAATTGTTTTGATTTTATTTTAAGTTTCTTACCTAAGGATGCCCTCAGGGCAACTATCCATTTACTGGTCCAGCTCTCAAAATCAGGAGACAGTTCAAATTTTGCCCTACTTCTAAAACTCAGTGTCACTGCAACAAAATAAAAGTGATGTAAGGGAAAGTGCCCAACGATGGCTGAGAGGTGTTTAACACGGGCACCTTGTCTGTCTTGGGCTTGTCAGATTTCCGCACCTCTGCTTGGCTCTTGGTTTGGGTATGTGGCTCTTGAGCTCAAAGCATTGGTATGTGATTTTAAAAAGGAGACATTTTATGACACTTCTAGGTTGTTCTTTGAGAGATACATTCTTTAAGGGTCTGTAATATGTGAAGAAGAGGTAGAGACTTTGGTTAGGCATTTTTTTGTGTTGATTTTTCTGTGCTATGGGGTGAATTATATCTCATTAGTTAAATAACTTAAGCATAACTATAATGTAACAAGCTAATTACTATACACTGCATTCCAGTATTAACTTCTTTTTCTTTTTTTGAGGAAGATTAGCCCTGAGCTAACTGCTGCCAATCCTCCTCTTTTCGCTGAGGAAGACTGGCCCTGAGTCAACATCCATGCCCATCTTCCTCTACCTTACACGTGGGATGCCTATCACAGCATGGCGTGCCAAGCGGTGCTGTGTCCGCACTCGGGATCTGAACCAGCGAACCCCAGGCAGCCAAAGCGTAAAGTGCGCACTTAACAGCTGTGCCACCGGGCTGGCCCTTAACTTCCCTTTCTTAATGGAATATTGGTGAAACTCTCATCTCCACGTGACCCAGGGAAATGTCTCTGTTCTCTCTTTTTATATACTTCTTTCTTGCTCTTTTTTTTTTGTGTGTGTCTTATATCAGTGCACATCACATTATTATCCAGGTAAAAATAGGAATATCTTTATATTAGCAGATACCCTAATTGCAGATATAATTCACATGTCACAGGCCTGAATAGTGTGAGTCTGTAAAATAATGACACAATTACATTGAAATCCAAATTGCTGTAGAGAGTTCCCACCTGCTGAAGTTCAGAAAGCCTAGTCTTTTCGCCACATTGTTCTTCCCAGAGTCTCCTCCACAAACCAGCCTAGCGTGCGCTTTCTATCTCAGCCAGCCTCTGGGTCCTCACTGCCGCTGAGCTTCTGCCTGTCACCACTCACTTTCTTAAGTCTGACTTCCTTTAGGTTCACCTGCTCCTTTTGTACCACAATCTCCAGGCTAGGGGACATTGCCAGGAGCTCTGTTCTGGCCTCCAGAGGTGAAATGGCTTTCTCCTGAGTTACTTCTTCTAAAGCATGGCCAGGTCTTCCAACTATTGTAAAAAGAGACGATTCCTAAAGACCATATGCCCAAGTCAGATTTCAGAGATCCTTGGTGGGCACATTCCTTGCCTAGCACCCAAATGTTCATCACATGACAGGAACAAGCTCTCACAACCCCCATTTTCCACCAATTACTAAACGTCTCTGGGGTTTTCTATACTTTAGAATCCAAATCCAGCAGAAATTCTCTGATCCAGAAAAAGAGCTGTTGCTGCCCCTAGGAAAAATGGTTAATGTTTGCTTTACATCTGTGTAAATCAAATGGGCTTTGCAAACAAAGAGACTAGAACAAAGAGACTCTTTGCCCTAAAGGCAAACCCCAGAAGCACAAATCACATATCTTTTAAAATAGACTGTCTTTGCTGGATACCCCATTAAGCAGAGAATTCCACATCTTGCCATTTGCCATTGCCTAGAAGTTCAAAATCTTCACAATTTTTTAGGCAGTTGTTTGTATGTTTGTGACTGTTATAAGTTGAGTATTTAGAAGTTGGGAGTACCAATTTCCCTAAAATTTGGGAAATGGAGAAAGAACATGTGTGCCTATAAGCTCAGTAGTACTGATCTTCAACCATTTACATTTTTGAAAGCTTCTTTTAAGTTTCCACTTGATTTTTTTACTCACCTCCTACCCCATGCACACAGCCTCCCCATCCCACAGTAGGGTGTAGAACCTGTTGTCCTCCTATAGTCAAAGGTACATCATTCCTATTCTATTGTCTCTTCCTCCAAAAGTCTGGAGCCTGAAGATGAGTTGGGGAAGTGATTTTCCAGTGCCCCTGCCTGGCCCAAGTTCTGCCGTAGGCTGGAAGTCCATCAGCAATCCAGTGATCTTGCTGGATAACAACTGAATTACCAATTCATTTCTGTCAACCTTGTTCCTCGCTCAGGGCACACCAATTGGAAGGAGTTCAAATTGTCTTGATTGTGAAGGACAGCTCTCTCTGTAAATTCCAAGATCCTTTCTTACCAGCTGAGTTGGAATCCTGGGCCAAACTCCCATGCACTTATACCAGCTAGTGTCAATTTGCTGACAGCTGACATTTCCCACTGCCAATCAGTCATAGAAACATCACCTATTTGGTTAAGAGGAAGTAGATTTTGCGAGAGGAGGGTGAATAGGCATGGACAAATGAGGGAAAAAATGTGACCCTAAAACTATAAATAAACACACTAATTAGAAATGCCTGAACACCTAAGAGCCAGGCTTTTTGGATTATATTTTCAATATGTCTGTTTTATGCATATGTTTCTCTCTCTCTCTCTCTCTCTCTCTCTCACACACACACACATGCACAGAGCTAAACATAAATAATAAAAAGTCAAGTCATCACATAAGGCCACTAAACCCACCTTTCTAGCTTACAGAGCAAATTCAATATTATCATAATATCCTTCCTCACTTAGCTGGCATCCATCATGATTTCCATTAGACGTGTGGCCTTTTGTGAGACTTACTAGTATGCATGAGGATTTGGTTGGGTAGATTAGAATTTACAAGAGTTTAGTCAGTTCCACTCTGCTTCCCTCCTTTCCTACCTTCCTCTCTCCTTCCTTTCTTCTTCTTCTTCTTCTTCTTCTTTTTTTCCCACTGAGAAAGATTCACCTTGAGCTAATATCTGTGCCCATCTTCCTCTATTTTGTATGTGGGTCACTGCCATAGCATGGCCACTGATCAGTGGTGTAGGTCCACACCCGGGAACCAAACCCATGCCGCCAAAGTGGATTGTGCAAACTTAACCACTAGGCCATGGGGCCAGCCCCCTTTCTTCTTTTAAAGAAGTTATTGAATGTCGATTACACATACAGTGCTATCTAAGTTTTCTGAAGGATTGCAAAAAGCAGAGATGAAGGTCTTTGTTCTTAAGGATGTTGTAGCCTGGCAAAGTAAAACAAATGCACAGGGAATGTTAACTATTATGTAATAATAATAATACAATTTATGTCACAAGTTGGAGTAGGAACCACTAAATGCCAAAGGGGCAATACAGACTAGGTGTGTTCAAAGGAGGGAGAGAGTGTGAGCTCAGGGAATGTATCACAGAAGTGGTAGGACTGTAACAGAGCTTTTATGAAAATGTAGGCTTGGAATAAATGGAAATAAGGTAGAGGAATGCATTGCAGGTAGAAAGCAGAGTGTCTGCAAAGCTTCTTCCCAGTGGGGCTGATCTGCCTGTGACCTCCTCAGAGCAGAGGCTATGCCTACTGCCACGGAAGGTCCAGCAAAGGGTCTGGAGCCTGAGCACATGCTGGCCGAATGCTGAGCGCAAGGGTAAGGTTCCAAACAAAGCCACAAGGGCATCCGCAATCAGCTCCTATACCTGAGGCTGTATACTGTCATATGGAAGATTTAGGGCACAAAGCGCTTTATTTGTTCTGCTTTTGCTTTGCTTTTTAAGTCTATGACAGCCACTATAGACAGAGGTTATTGGCCACTGTATGGGAAGAGAATTATTTTAGGGAGAGATGGTTGATGAAGACAGGAATGTTGACTAGTCCTACCTTACTCGATTACAGCCCCCAAACAAGAAGCCACCTTATGGCCCTGTGCTCTCCAGTTCTTCCTTCAAAGTAGATCTTGGCAGTCTGAGGGCTCATAAGCTTTTCAATAATAACATCCTAACGTTCTCTTTTTAAAGTGCTTTTCATGAACTTGGAAATAATATCTCTTTTATTATAATCAAGGGACCATAAATCGGGACAAGATGATTTCTTCAATTCTAGCACAATACCACAACCAATGAGTATAAGTGGAAATGGCCCCAAACCCACATCTGTCCAAGTTTACAACTTTTGAGGGAAAAAAATAATCTTAAGAAACCATCTTTCAAAATGTTCTATTTCATATAAGATTATGGTAGCTGCATAGGAAATCAAACAATCTGTCTCTATCTCTGAGACTTTTTTGTTCTTTGTGGTGAACTTGGTTCAATTTAGAGGGAAGAACTGTATTTCATCTTCCTGCTTGGAAATAGTAACACATAATCTGATTGGTTCAGCTATCAATAATTTTACATTTCTTCCTCAACAGTATAGTTACACATATGCCCCAAAGTTTGAGATCGAATTACTAATTTGCCAGATTTATTGGGTTATTTTTTTATTACACTCTTCAGGGGCAAAGGTAGAAAAAAATCCAATTTCTGATGTAGCTTTAAGCTTGCGAATACTGGTGGGAACTAATAGAAATGCAGCCATAAATTCAAAATGCACGAAAGTTCTGGATTGGGGCTAGGAGGGGAAGGGAGATTTGTTCCCGTCACTTAGACTTCGAAAGTGGCATCCATGTTTCCTAATGATACTAAGATATAACAGGCAGCTACAGAAGTGCACAAATGTCAGGGAATTTTAGGACTCATTCTATTCATTTTCTTGGGTCTGCAACAATTATTAGGTGAGCTTGACCTTATGTTCTTTAACCATGAAGCTTCAGGGCCCAGAGTGCCCAGGGGGTGTACCTACCCCTAATAAAATTTGGATCAAGTGGCTGCTAAGGTCTTCCCAGCTCACAATCTTGGTCAGCTCTCCCAAGCTGATAGCGGCTGTGATGGTGACTGTGGGTTGAAAAGGTGAGTCATCCTTCTCAGAGGGCTCACAACATGGCTTGTTTGTTTTTGTGTCTGCAGTGTCTAGAACTGTGCCCGAGACAAGGAGGCCCACAGCCTGTGTCTGTTGAACTGAGTGTGTCTTTTAAAGAATGGTATGGGCTACTGCTATGACTTCTATGAATTTGTCAAATAGTCATACACCAAACGAATCACCAGAGAAAATACAAGTACTATCTAACTTCTTTTCTTCTCCAACTTGGCTGGAAGTAGAAAGAAGAGAGGATTCTTTCTTTGTTTCCTCTACCAGAGCTCTATATGAGTCCTGATGAAGCGCAGAATCCTCAAAAACTTCATTGCCTTTCTAAAGTGTTTTTTTCAATGGCCTTTTCTAGCCCAGATCCTCAATCCACTCACAGAAATCATGCCCTTGGCCATCTTAAAAAATCTTAGATTGACATCAACAAAGTTGAGTTTACAACATTCATGCCCAGAACACTGAAATGTAAGTGAGTGGAAAAAATATCCCATACTGTGGCAATTCCCACAAAGCTCCATTCTCTCGCATTCCTGTGCTTTGCACAAGCTGTGCTTAGAACCCTAGAGTCTGCTGGTTACTGCCTACTAGTTCCATAGCATTCAGCCTAGGGATCATGTCATCTGGGAACTTTCTTTACTTTCCACTCTGGGGTAGAATCCTTCTATCATACTCCCATAAATCTCTGTGTGTTCACCAACTCTGGTACTTGCTTTTTTGTCTTTGGCTGCTGACTTCAGTTTCTCCCCACCCCCAACACACACGTATACACATACATGTACACACATACTGAATCATGAGCTTCTTAAAGATAGGCCATACATGAGTTTTATTCATCTCTATTGTCTCTTTTCCAAGCACAATGTCTGGCAGATATTCGGGATAAAATACATGTTTTTGAATAAATGAGTGAGGTTGTTCCAAAGAAATTATCCAATATGATTTGGCAAATGAACACACAGTAGAAGGAAATGAAGAGTAGAAAGACTATTTCAGGTATTTCTTGGACTGATCTAATTTGTCAAAAATAGGCTAAAGTCGGGGCTGGCCCCGTGGCCGAGTGGTTAAGTTCGCGCGCTCCGCTGCAGGCGGCCCAGTGTTTCGTTAGTTCGAATCCTGGGCGCGGACATGGCACTGCTCATCAGACCACGCTGAGGCAGCGTCCCACATGCCACAACTAGAAGAACCCACAACGAAGAATACACAACTATGTACCGGGGGGCTTTGGGGAGAAAAAGGAAAAAATAAAATCTTAAAAAAAAAAAAAAAAATAGGCTAAAGTCCTGGGTCAAGGATGGTGGGCCTGGGCTCTCCACTCACTAGGATGATGACCATGATGCTTTCCCTCTTTCCACAAACTAAGAAGAATGGAATGGTTCTCATCATTTTCCTGAGCATAGAGACAAACATCTGATCATCTCCTCTTCAGATTATTCTTTGTGCAAAATACTCAAGAACCAGGACTCTCATGACCAGACTCACAGTAAAGCAGAAAGGCAGCTTCTTGCGCCCTCAATCTCCCTCTACCAGCTTGAGTCTATGGCTGCACTAGGTCTGTCCAGATGAAATGACTGTCACTTAGGGGAAAAGAAGGTATAGCAAAACTCACAGGCCAAAAATCTTTTACAGACCTGAGGGAAAAGATAATACTGTTTCCACAAGCTGTATTAACACTTACTGAGTGGCTCTTGTCCAGACTTGAGCTAAAGTGCTAGTCTATTATTTGTGTGAGGTTGTATGGATGATCAATGTTAAAAGGATTTATGACCTGGTTCCTTCTCTCCTGGGGCCCAGAGCTTACAATATGGCCAAAGACAGAGAAACTACAAAGCCATATCTGTTGACTTATTTATTGAAAAGTAAATAAAATCAGGTGTCATAAATGTATATTTAGTAAATTATTGTGAGTGGTCCAGAGGAAAAAGGTGAGTAGCGACTGAAGTTATTAGGAATTGAGAGGTGAGCTTGTTACACTCTTCATGTCCCAAGGACACTTCCAGGCCTCCAGGCCCCTTTTGGCTCCTGCTACTAGGCGCTCTCCTCTATGCCTCCAGGCTTGTCTTGAAATTCATCAAATGGTCTGGAACTGGGCTCACAGCTGCTCTCTTGCCCCACTGCCTGCCGTGTTTTTGGATCATTTCATGTGGACAACTATCTCAAAAACTTGGATTCTTGGTTTCTTAATCTACTCAATTTTAGTGACATCCTTACTCAGATCTATCTAGATCCTGATGTCACCAGAACTGTTCCCACTCTAAAATCCTAAATCCAAGGTATTAATCACCTAGAGAGAGAGAGGAGTACAGATGGGGAAGAGAAGAGGGCAGGGGTGGAGCTCTGGGACGCCATAGCATTTAGACATCAAGTAGAGAAGAAGGAGTTAGCAAAGGACAGTGAGATAGGAAGAAAATCAGAAAGACATGGTATCACAGGAAAACAAAACATGTTTTTTGGAGACAAAGTGGGCTCAGCTGTGTCAAATGCTGTTGAGAGGTTAAGATGATGAGAGAAAAGTGGCTATGGGACATGGCAGTATTAATATCATTGGTAACATTGGTAAGTGCAAGTTAGACTCTGGGAGTGGCATCCTGAACAACACAAGGCTTGGAGTAAGCATGCCCAGGAAGGTGGGACAGCAGTAAGTGAGCTGGCTTACACTCCATCGGGAATGTGATTTTTGACAAATGGGAATAATTAATCAACTAGGGAGCAGACTTCAGGAGATTACAGTGAAGTCTTTAGCTAATATTGGGGGAAATTAAGTAGCCTAAGGAGAGCAGGGGAACCAAAACAAGTATTCGTTGGGTAGAGATGGGCAGATAGACAGGCAGAATGAAATAGGAGCACAAGCAGGGGCTAGAACTGGAGCTAAATAGTTCCTGAGCATGTGCTGGGGATTGCTCATTAAATATAAGAGGAGCTGAGAGTGGGATCAGAGAAGGAATTTCAGGGAGAGAAAGGAATGTATGTAGTGAAGAAAGATTTGGGGCTGCTGAGGAACCCAATGAGTCAAAACTAGACACCGAAAGGGTTTTGTCACAGGCAGAGCAAACAGATGAAAGGCATATAATCTCTTTAGCTGAGCACAGCCCTACCTGTGTTGAGACTTTCAGTGTAATGTAGGGGGATAAGGGGGATTGGTTAAAGAATGCTGCCTAAATAGACCAGGAGAGTTGCATTCTTCCTAATTAAAATTGCACCCTCAAGTGCAATGTTGCTTTGGGCCAACTAACAAATTCTCTGAGCCCCAATGTACTCATCTGTAAATTGGGGGTTCATTTACCCAGTGAGTCATAGGAAACCATTTACTTCCCCATCTTTCCACTGACCTGCCTAAAGGATGATAATTACCAAGCTGACCAAACACAGAACAAAGTTTGTTTCCAATGAGGCATACATACATTGAAATGGAGCTATGCACCCAGCAGAAGGAAGCTTGAAATAGAAATATCCAGAAAAGATGTGCTGCTGAGACTCCATCTTTAGCCTCATGCATTATGCCTTTGTTTTAAAAGATACAGAAATCTAAGCAAGGAACTGGAACAATTTGCTCTGGGCTGGTGACAAATCCTGTGGGCTGGTAAGTGGCAAGAGGAGTTGTTATCTCATTGTCAGCTCTCTCCTGTCTCTTTTTTGATGTGTCAAGACAATTCAGAGGCTCTTTTTTAACCTATGTCATCATTTGTTCAAACATGAATTGAAGACCTACTACGTGGTGGGTATAGAAAAATAAATTTGGATGACATGGTCTCTGGCCTTGAGGAACTCACAGTCTGAGGAAGAGGACAGATACATATCACAGAGTTAAAACAGTTGTAGGCGCTATAACACATGAGTAGTGCTTCTGGTGGGTGTCTCTCCAACCTCCATTCCACTTGCCCCGTATTGGGCAGTTTGGAGGATTGATCCCAGCCTCCAAAGTGGGCTTTGTCAATCCTACCCACATTCATGTCTTCATTGGATTCTTTTTCATTTAATATTTTGAGTATGTCACCCGTAACTCTGAAAGGACCTATAGACTGATATAGGTAGCAAACATTTTAAAGTACTTACCTTAAGCCACGGGTAATCCATAAGGCAGGTTATTGGGAGGCTTATTAAACACAGACTGCTGGCCTCTATCCCCAGAGCTTCTGATTCAGCAGGTCTGGGGTGAGGCCATGGAATTTACGTTTCTAACAAGTTTCCAGATGATACTAACTCTGCTGGTCTGAGGACCACACTTGGAGAACCACTGCTCTAGTACTTGTTAGTATGTGGCAGAGCTAGGTTGTGAGCCCAAGTCTGTCTGCCTGTAATAACTGTGCCCTTTCTACTGCACTACACTTCCTCCTGCTACACAAATATTGTTCTCAAAGTTTCTTTTATGGAAGCTTAGCTTAAGAGGAACAACAAAAAGTTCCATGGAATGAGTTTGGCAAACACATATTCTCTTGCTTTTTCAAGTAGAGTGACCATACATCCCCAAATGCCTGAGACAGTTCATTTTCTATCTACTAACCTGACATATGGTTATTAGTTCTCCCTATTCCTCTAATAAAGGTCCCAGGTTGGCTAATACATTATATAGCCATTCTACCTTTAGAGATTCACAACTCAACCACTCACATTTTAAAGACTCCATGAAGAACTTGAAAAGGCGATTGAAGTTTGTTTGTTTACCCCAGTGTTATCAAATTTACTTAAGTCTGGGACATTTTTTTTCTGAGGAAGACTGGCCCTGAGCTAACATCCGTGCCCATCTTCCTCTACTTTATATGTGGGATGCCCGCCACATCATGGCTTGCCAAGCAGTGCCACGTCCGCACCGGGGAACTGAACCGGTGAACCCTGGGCCACCAAAGTGGAACATGGGAACTTAACCACTGCGCCACCAGGCCGGCCCCAACCTGGGACCTTCTTATCCTACTCAAGTAACACCTTTTAGCACTTTGGTGAGTGCTGACTTGCATGCATTTTCTCACGTTGTTATCTTTCTATGCACGTGTCCAACCAGAAAGTGGGCTCCTAAGCGTTACGTCTTACACTCTCTATCCTTCCACAGCACCTTGCTGGGTACCTGCCAAACTCTCAGTCAATGATTGTTCATTACTCAATTGATCTAGGCAAAGAAAACATATTCTCTGAGTAGAGATTTTACAGGGCAGGGCAAAATTTTAACGTTCACTCACATGCTCTAGAGACATGAACTGTGAGTAGAGCATTGTGTTGTGGGCGAAAACAGACCTAAGAAGGCATGAAATCCTTCAGCTCAACCCTGTTTGCCTGAGGTGAGATAGACAAGAGCCACATCACACCAATGAACTTGTAATCATGAAACTCATCACCCTGGGAGCTCCCTCTCTTTGCAAAACAATGAGAAAGGAGTCTCAGCTTTAACAGCTGTGCCTATCCAGGGCCTGTTGCTTTCTGAGTGGCTTTGCTACTTACCACCTGATTGTTTACTGATAGGTCAGAAAAAGGGCAAGATATGCTGTGGACTTAATGCACTTGGGGTTGGGGTGGAGTCTGTTCACTGACTTTGCTCCAAAAAATAAACTAAAATCTCAGACTTATCTATTGCTTTCTAGGTATCTAGTACTGTGCAGAATTGGTATGCTCACACACACATACACACGCACACACCAAACTCATTCTCCTATTTATAAAAGTGGACTTTGAAAAGGTTTCTTAGGTTGTACACTCACAGGACACATGAGCCAATTACATTTGTAAAGAGAGAAACCTTTCCTTGTTCCTGGTCTACCTCCTAATACCCAACAGATAATCTCAAACGGCTGCGCAAATCCCACACGTAATTCTAGAACCAGTCCCAAATCCACATCCTCCATGAAGATTTGTTTAACTAGCCACCTTTCTTTGGTTTACTTTTCTCAATCTCATAACCACCTCATATGCCTTCTACTCTAGGATGTCTTCCTCCAACTTCCATCTGGACTAAGAACCCTCCTCTGTGGGATGAGGGCCTTCTGTGTTCAACTCTATTCTATTGCTTACCGTGTTATGTTGGAGTTCTCTGTTTACTACAACTGTCTCCCAGTGAGTGCTGGATGCGGACAATATATTACTTATGTACCTAGCGCCACCAGGGTCTAGCACGCTGTCTGACACATAATTTCTTAGTGAGTATTTGTTGAACCCAAATGAGCTATCTATGGGGGTCTTATCTGTTGCTGCACCCCTAGAATTTAGGTGGTATCTCAACAGGGGCAAAATGGCCCCCAAAAAAGGGAGAATATTGGTTCTTGGAAGGTGGAAAATGATTTAGACATTAAAATCATCTGCAGCTTTCCAAAGGCCCGTTGTACATCAGCAGATAAACAGTGTATCTGTGGTATTAAATTTTCATGGGGGAGTGTGGTTAGGAAAAAAATGTCTAGAAAGTCCCTTTGGTGAGTGATCATTGAAGAAAAGGTTGAGAAATGCTGCCCTCGAATAGTATTTCTGGAAAAATGGTCAGAAGATCATGGCCCCAGAATAAGCTTGAGTGTTTGCTGAGATTCCGAAGACCTGCCTCCACTCCAGGTTCCCTGCTTCAATCCCTTGGAAGGGGACAGAGATTGGCACAAACCAAGTGCTGAATGAATATTTGCTCCCCTAATTTCCCATTTCCGGTACATCACAGGACATGTTTTCTGTATAAATTCCCTTTTGTCAAGTAAGATTTGCATTCCCTCTGGCTCTCATATTCATTGCATTTGTTACTCAAGGAAAACTTTCACCGACCAGTGGAAAACAGTCTGCCATTTTCAAACTTTTCTACTGAGCCTTTCTCCTGGTAGCTCTGGGTCAAAGTAAAAGGAAAATAATTTTATCATTAATAAAAAGTTTGTTCTAACTTTTCAATGTTTTCATGGTTGCCAGTAGCTGGAAAAATAGCTTTCAAAAAGAGGAAACCCTTTTACACATAGGTCTGTACAAAGACATGCAACAACATACACACTGGGGAAATTCATGACATTAGATGTTAGTCCTTTAGTGACCTTTTTCTAAATCCTCTTTTTTTTTTTTTTTTTTCAGGATCCTCCCTATGCAAGGCACCCATTGTCTCCTGCGGCCTGGTGGAAAACATCCACAGCATAGGATGGATCATGCTTACTCAACTCTGGCTGGGATAAAATGGTTTTAGCTGGGATAAAGCCTCATTGTTAACTTCAGAATAGGTAGCATCTCAATTCTAGAATGAAGCTAAAATTCCTTTCTTTCTATCGTCAGCCACTATCCAGGTCACTTCTTCCAGAAGTCCCTGTCTGCCCCCTACCCACTTGACTTTGGTCCAAAGGTCCTCTAACTAGGCCACAGAATAGGCTTTCTGAAGGCACTGCAAAACCTGTGAGTCATAAGGAGCCACTGCCAACGGCCTCTTCAGAGGGTGTCAAGAAATTATGAGCTGTTTCTTTTCTATTTTTTATCCAATTATTAATATTCCTGCCAGGACCCAGCAATGCCTTCTTGCTTTTTCTCCCTTGGGTGATCTCTTTCATCTCCTTCTTTCTACTCTATTTTTTCCTTCTGCTGTATACCCTGATCTATTTATTTCCTCCATTGCCATTCAGTGTCTGCTTTCCTTTGGGCAATTGTCCTGAATTATTTAATAGTTGTTCTATTATTTTTTCCTGTTCACTCCTTCCCCTTATTTTTTTCTCTTTTTTGGTTTTTCTAGGTTTCCTTCTGCTCTAGTATACAATTCATCCAGCAATCCTTTTCTTTCTAAACCATAAATCATGGTGGGCAAGATTGTGTGCGGACACCAGGCAGGAGAGATGTGGCACCAGGTGGGTGGGCAGGGGAGGAGCATGCATCAGTGACTTGCTTTTAGGAGGTAACAGATTTGATCATTTTTCAGGAAACACAGCAGGCAGCCTGTAATTAGCAATGAAGATTCATCCTTCCATCATTTTTGCTGGACTGTGCAGAACTTGGGTTCACTGTGTCTGCAGTTTTCAAACTTTTCTACTGAGCCTTTCTCCTGGTAGCTCTGGGTCAAAATAAAAGGAAAATAATTTTATCATTAACAAAAAGTTTGTTCTAACTTTTCAATGTTTTCATGGTTGCCAGTAGCTGGAAAAATAGCTTTCAAAAAGAGGAAACCCTTTTACACATAGGTCTGTACAAAGACATGCAACAACATACACACTGGGGAAATTCATGACATTAGGTGTTAGTCCTTTAGTGACCTTTTTCTAAATCCTCCATTTTTTTTTTTTTTTCAGGAGCCTCCCTGTGGAAGGCACCCATTGTCTCCTGTGGCCCATTCTCTCCAATCTAGAGAAAGGGGCCTGTAGGATAAACTTGTTAGGTATATGGGGGAGACTCCTACCAGATTGCAATTAGAGGCATGGAGGAAGCATAAATCAAAAGAAGGAACCTCTATAAACATCTTAGTCTTCTGTCGAGCCAGTGCAGGAGACCCTTTTGGGATAACGACATGCCACATTGATATTTCCTAAAGCTTTGCCGTTATTTTCCCCTACGTGCGCAGTAAACCGAGGGAGAGTCAGCCACACGCCTTGTGATGTCCTCTGTCAATTGCTGCTTAGACTGCTCTTTGGCCTAACTTTGTCTTAGGGTTGCTACCCAGTTGGATACTTGTAAATAAGTGCTTCCGAAAGCAAGCTTTGTGGAAGGGCATCCAGAGTTTACATTCTGTCTGTGGCCCTCTTTACTCAAGTATAAAACTAGTTATTCATGTTCATTCATTCATTCATTCAACCAATATTTTCTCAGTTCCTATATGCAAAGCAATAGGCAAGTTGCATCAAGTGATACAAAGATAAAATCTGGTCTTGTATCCCTGCATCCATGGTCAGGAAGAGAGAATAGACTTCAGTATCCCCTTGATTGTGATGCCTTTAGGACGCTGGAGCCATGTGGTGTTAATGGGTGTTTGGGGGAAAATGGGTTCCAGGGTAAAATAAGTGGGAGTAAAATTGGGAAAAATAAAGTTAAACAACATTTCTGCACTGCAGGACTCTCAGTCTTTAGAATGCTAATAAATATTGGTGGTGGTAGGACTAGGTGAATATAGTTCTTCCAGATTCTATCTTGGGAAAGGCTGCCTAATTCAATGGTGAAAGTAGTTAAGTACTACAAGAGAGATACAGATAAAGTGGTTTGAGTGAGAAGAGGATTTATTTTTCAGCTGGGAAAATCAAGGAATTTGTAGAGGAGACTGTGTTTAAATTGAACCCTAAAGGATGGGTAGAATTTGGAATTGGGATTTGTGAGGACAAGTTATTGAGAAGAACAGTACTTGAAAAAAGGCAAACAGGAAACTTAACACATGAAAGATTAGGAGAGGTGGACAGAAAAACACAGCTTGTTGAAGAGTTAACTGTTGGGGATAAAGGCTGGAAAGGTAGATTAAAATTCTGGAACATTTGACTCAAATGCAGGAGACTTTTTCCCCCCAGTGGAAATGATAAGCACTTCTTTTTTCTATCGGAAAATACTTCTCTGGAACAACTACCTACCAGGACAGAGAGTAGGAGAGAGCCCTAATAGCTTCAGTCCTTGAGCAAGTTGCCTCGCATCATACTGGTCCTCTATTTTCCATCTGAAAAAATGGGGATGACGATATTGACTCCTGGGGTTATTGTGGTCATTAAATGGATATTCCATGGAATGTGTTTAGTACAGCATCTGATATATAGTAATTATCCAATAAATATTAGTTATTTAGTTATCATTTTCTATGAAGAGTGAAAAGGATAAGCAAAGACTACAGGTTCTCAAAAATATAGAACACTGGTCAATTCCACCTGCTTTGACCAGCATCTGTTAATTCTTTCATTTTTAGATTTCCTGTGACCCAGATTTCCATCTGTACTTTTACACTTTAAATATGGAAATGTGGTCACTTCAGGCCTCCTTTTCATTGACTTTGGGGATTTTACTTTTGGTACTGTCTGCCCTACCCTCAGTCCTCTGTGGGTTCGTCCTAAGTGTCTAACAACTGGCTCTCTTAACACACACACACAAGCTTATAAATTTATTGATATAAAGTATGTGTAGCATACAACATAAAAATATTAGTAAGATAAACAATACTTTTTATTATATATTCCATAAAGGCAACTAATTCTCATAGAATATCTTCGTTGATTTTTGCTGAATTCTTTTATCTATAGACAAACTATGGTTGCAATCGACGAACAAATCTAGTTCCAACATGAATATTGGTTGAAATTTTCTTTGCACTAAAGAGAAAGATGAAAGTAAAACAATGGAGAAGTATGTCAGAAAATTATTCTTTCATCAAGGACATGAGAAACTTGATTGTTGAACTGATAATAGTTTTTGAATACTGGAAGAATATTTCTTCAACTTTTTGTGCTATTAACAATGTGTTAACTACAGAATGACGCACATAAATTTCATATGCATTATCACTATTTTCTTCATCACGTTAAATAGTCTAGACAAGCAACAAGACAAACGCTATCCTTAGTGCAGAATAGTGGTAGTGTGTATACAAAAGGTACAGTGTCTTCTTTCTCAACTTGAGATCATAATTTTTGGAACAGTCACCCAACATGGAGGGCTAGCTATGTACCATATATCCAGCACTGTGCTGGACCTTCTGGAGGATTGAAAAGAAAATTAAATAACGCTTAACCCTTTGAAATTGGCTCTTGCCATACTCTATCTTTTGCTTGGGCAAATGGATTTACTAGTTGTAGCTCAAACATATCAGACTTGAATTAAAGACATAGAACCATTGTCTCTCGCTTATTCACAGGCTGATCTAATGACTTGATCATTTAAGATGATGCCGAGGCAGGTGGACAATGAATTAGCTGAAGGTGGCATATTTTCTGAAGATGTTGGTACTGAAAAAACATTCTCATTGGTGAGATGCTGGCACAGCACTTTCTGCTGCTTTTCCCCCTGTAGCTTTTTGCATTGAGAAGGAAAAATATTCTGCTTCAATTTTTCCAGCATAGACCTGCCTCCACTAGTGCCATTTTAATTTGGTTCTAGAATACCTCTCAGTCCTTCCTGCTTTAATCTCATCATGGCACATTCCAATGACATTTCTCGGCTCATGTTTTTGCTACTTGCATCAGCAACTCTAAAATGAATGCAGTATTTTATAGAGTCACATGATTAAGCACTGGGAAAAACATTACAACTCCGGTCACTGTTTCAAGGGGTACTGTGACAGGCATTAAGTTTCTCAAACAATTTCATGCATAGAGATTTGATTCACTCACCAGCATTACAATTTTGCTTAATGATTAACTTGTATTCTCAATTTATGTCATCAAAATATAGCCTCTCCAGAAAATGTCAATGATAACCCACTATGATCCATTCTTAGGACATTCTTTAAACTCTTACATGTAAATGAGAAACATCTAAGTTTGAGGGCATCCTTTCTCCAATTGATACTTTTTATAAATGTGTGAGTATCACTCTTTCTGTAACTTGTGAGTAACTGAGGCCAAAACGCAGGAATTTTTTTCAAAGCGATACTAAATGCATGGAAAATAAAATTGCTATATACCAACCACATCTTGCTGAGGTTAGAGTTAATTCTAGTTACTAAAAATGGAGCTGTGAACTGCAGTTGCCAATTGCACAGGTGTGGCTGTCCACAGCACATTTAAATTATGTAAAGATTAGTCCCCAGGTTCAAATATCTCTATATTTCCTCCCAGACTGCTCTTTGAAATGATGCAGCTGCGTATTGGGACCACTGCTCCTAAGTTGGCTGTCCTGCTGGGACATATTTAAAGGCATATTTCCCATGCAGACTGTTGCCATTGCTTCCCCTGGAATCCACTGAGCTGATCTGTGTCTTTACTCCTTAGAACACACTTCTGGTTTTCAATTTAAGCTGTTTTTTTTTTTTTTTCTTTTCAGTCCATTGTTACAAAGGCTGTACTGCTACGTCATTCCAGACCAAGACACAGTCACTATTTATGAAAGTGACAGCTTGCTGGTGCCCCTCACGTCTTTGGGGTCTTTTCTTTCCCCTCCCCCTACTTCATGCACAGGCAAATGTTGTCCCTCATCATAAAGGTTAATGGGGATGGAGAAATCCCAAGACCTCATACGCAGTGCAGTGATTTTCATGAGCACTAACACCTGCAGTGTTTACAGAGGACAGCGGGGACAGGTTTACTCACTGCCACATGCAGGCTGAGAAAATTAGGACAAGTGTGTGCTTAATCATTTCCCAGAGAACCAGAAATGCTTCCTTTTTCAAACGTGCCTCTGAGAAGGACACGCTGAATGTTAAAAATACAGGTCTCCGATGACCAAAGGGAAGCCGAGCTACATATTCATTGTATCCTTTCCCCTAAAAAGTTCCTTTCATGGGGATCTTGCTCTCTTCTCAACACCCTTTCCCCCTTCTTTTCTTCTCTTTTTTCTCTCTCTCCCTCCTTCCTTCCTGCCTCCCTCCCTGCCTCCTTTCCTTCCTTCCTTCCTTCTTTCCAGACACGTGAGTAAATTCCGTGTTGGCAGTTCAGTGAGCTTTTGGTAGAGTGGAACATTTGTTTTGAATGAATATGCCTAAGGTTGCCTCTGGGGCCCATAGCTACGGGGGTGAATAAAATAATGGACGATATTCAAATGTTGAGTCAAGTGTTCACTCATATCCTCAAATGATTTTTCTCTGACCCATCTATGTGAGCCTTTTTAGGGATAAAGCGCTGACCACTGTAAAACTGCGAAATATTAAGTGCTTGTCTTAAATCTGTCCATTTCTCTCAATCTCCATAACAAACCACTACGATTTCTCACCTGTGTTATTGCAATAACTTCCTAACTGGTCTCCCTGATTCCATGGTTGTTGGTTCTATATAATTCATTCTACAGCTTCTAGATTGAGCATTTGTGAACACAAACCAGATCATATCTCAACATGTGCACTTAGAATAAAATCCAAACACTTTATCCTGGTTTGCAAAGCTCTACAGGACCTGACCCCCGTTTACCTCTCCCATCTCATCTCCTCGCTTTACACCTCAGTTACCATGGACCAGCTACCCTGGCCTCCTTTCTGTATTTCTAACAAACTAAGTGGGCTCCCGTATTAGGACCTTTGCACCTGGCCTTCTCCATGCCTAAGAAACTTTATTCCCCCTGATATTTACATGGCTGGGTCGTTCTTGTCATTCACATCTCAGCTTAAATATCACCTCATCACTGAAGCTTTTCTTGACCTGTCCAATTAATCTTTCTCACATCACCCAATTGTAATTCTCTGCATAGCTGTGAGAATTATTTGATTTGTTTTTGTGTTTTAATTTGCTGTCTATGATCTGTTTTTCCCTGACCAAAATATAACTCAATGACATGAGGGAACTTTTCTGTCTTGCTCAATATCATATCTTTAGTACTTAAAATGGTACATGGCATATGGAGCACTCAATAAATGTTTGGAAAATGAATAAATACATGTAAGAAATGCAAACATGCCGCAAGTAAAGAGAAATCTGTCACTATGTCATATGCCCTCACTTCCCACCTTACCCAGCATAGGTTCCATCACCATGATAATCTCTGCCTGCACATCCTTCAGCTCCCTTGCCCCCCTCTCCTTTCAGCCATTATCCCCTGATAAAACTCCAGTGCTGGGTAAATCCAACTATCCACCTACACTTAGCCAGCTGAATATGGGTGGAGAGAAACGTAATCATGCCAGCCAGTTCCACTTTGAATCCATGATCATAAACTTCAAATGGGATCTTGGTGCAGCCCTGCAATTATGCTACCATATTTAACCTATTCTAAGACTCATGGTTTTTCAGGATGCGATTTACAGTCAACGTCAATCCCCATCATCAACATGGCAGTTGTGATGCTAGGACTTGATTGCATTCCTGAGGGTATGGCTCACACACATAATTTCATATAGATTCAAATGTGTAAGATAAATTCCCCCAAATAGGTTGCTGGGTAACAGGGAAAATACACGTTGTGGGTTAATTGTGTCATCTAGAAAGAGATATTCAAGTCCTAACCTTTGGAACCTGTGAAGGTGACCTTATCTGGAAATAGGGTCTTTGCAGATGTAACCAAGTTAAAAGAGGTTATATTCAAGTTAAATTGAGGTTAAGTTAAAATGGGGGCCCAAATTAATCCAACGACTGTTGTCTCTATAAGAGGGAATTTTGGACAGAGACACACAGGGAAGAAAGCCATGTGAAGATGGAGGCAGAGATTGGAGTGATGCATCTACGGACCAAGGAACACCAAGGATTGCCAGCAACTACTAGAAGGTAACAAGAGGCCGAGAAGGATTTTTCCCTAGAGCCTACCCCATGACTCTGCCGCTATCTTGATTTCAGACTTCTAGTCTCCAGAACTGTGAAAACATTTTTTTCTGTTGTTTTCAGTTACTCAGTTTGTGGTTCTTTGTTTTGGAAGGCCTAGGAAACTAATACAATGCATTTGTAATTTTGATAAATATTTCTGGGTTACCCTTCATGGACAATTACCATGTGCCCTCTCCCCAGCACAGCATGGCAATGATTGTTATTCTTTAGCCTCACCAACAGAAGATATTGTTAAATTTCTGGGTTGCTGCTCTTCTGATAGGTGATAAATGATACTTCAGTGTAGTTTTATATTTTCCTTTTCATGAGTGAGTAACTATCTTCTCATATTTTAAGGGCTATTAATATCTCTTTTTCTGTGAATTCTCTGTTTATATCTTTTGCCATTCTTTCTGTTTGTTATTGTCATTTTTGTTCCAATTTATAGTTATATTAGGGGATTACTGCTTTGTGATATGTATTGCAAATATCTTTTCCCGTTTATCATTTGTCTTTTGAAATACGGATTTGCTAAGTATTTGGTTAGAGTAATTTATTAATCTTTTATGTGGCTTCTGGAATTAGAGGGACAGTTAGGAAAGTTTTCTCCACTCCCAGTTTATAAAGAAAGTCACCCATGTTTTCTTTCAGAAATTCTTTTCCCCTTCATCAAAGCAGTTCATTGGAAATCTTGAAAGGATAAAGTTGGATCCAACTTTATCTTTCTCCAGATGGTACATAGTTTATTTCAACACCATTTTATTCTTGAAATGTTACCTTTATCATATACTGAATTCTCATATATATTTGGATCTGTGTCTGGAAATTCTATTCTGTTACATTGGCCTGTCTTCCTATTCATATGCCAATAAAACTTGTCTCTATTTTTGAAGTTTTGTAATATACTTTAATACATAGGCAGGTCGGTCAATTTCCCACCCACTTTCTCCAATGAACCCACCCTAATTAAGCCTCCATCCCCACTACTTTACCCAAACTGCTCTTAACAAAATTTCCAATGAACGCCATGTCGCTAAGACAAATGGTTGATTCTCAGTCCTCATCTAAAAGGGTCAGTAACAATTGATGTGGTTGAATAATCCCTCATTCTTAAAATATTTTCTTCAGGAATGGCCTTCTCTGCCTACCTCACTGGTTGCTCCTTCTTAGGCTCCCTTGCACATTCTTTCTTATTTCTCTGACCTGCACATGCCCTATGTGTCCCATGGCTTAGTCTTCTGACATCTTTTCCACCCTCTCCATACTCATTTTCTGGATGATCTCATCCAGGCACAGGGTTTTAAATATCATCTTTACCCTAGCCATTATCACATTTTATATCTCCGGGCAGGTCCTCTTTCATGAACTCCAGACTCATATACCCAACTAATTATTCAACATTTCTGCTTGTACTCAAAAATTACTCTCCCTACAACTGCATTCATGCTTTCCCTCTACTAAATCTGCTCTTCTTCCAGTTGAACAAATCAAAAATCTAAGAGTAATCCTTAACTCTTCTCTCTCTCTCACACCTCACCTCCATTCCATCAGCAAATCCTTTGAGCTCTAACTTCAAAATACTTCTGGCATCCAACCACTTCTCAACATCTCCACTGCTATCTCTTGTCCAAGCCACAGAATTACTGCAATATCCTCCTACCTGTTCCCTCTGCCTCTTCTATAGTCTATTCTTCCCACAGGAGGCAGATGGACGCTTTGTAAGATATAAGTCAGATTGTGCCACTTTTCTGCCTAGAACTCTCCATGGGAGGATCCTATCTCACTTGAGGCCAAAGTCTTTATCATGACCCAAAGGCTCTAAATAATGTGATCTCCACGGTAACCTCATCTCCAACCACCCTTCCCACTCTTCCAGCTGCATACCTCTATTCTCTTCAACCTGTCAGCACCTTCCCACTGCAAAGCCTTGCCATTTGCTATTCCCTAATATTATATTTCATTAAATTCTCCCAACTCTGCACTGTGACGATCATTATTCTCATTTTGTAGATGAGAAAGTGAAGCTTGGAGAGTATAAAGTTCTTCCCAAGTCTCTACAATTATTAATTAACAGACGTAGCACTGTAATCCAGATCTCTTTGGTGGGAAATTCCATACTCTTTTTATGATAGGAACTCTGATTTCTAGTTCCATCTCTGTTGCTGTGTCATTTGAAGCACCTCTCTGGGCAATATATCTTGGCCTTAGTTTATTCACATAAAAACTGAGGACTTCAGTCCAGGTGATCTCAGTTTCTCCCTGCTCACTCGCTCTGTAACTCCTTGACTCTGGAAGCATCCCCAGTAGTGCTCAAAGTGAGGAGATTAGTGACTTTGGTGAGATGAGGAGGGTGTAGAAAACAGGAGCAGGCATCAGTAGCAAGGAAACCTTACTATTGCAGAAGTGAGGAGGCACGAAAGATTTATTATTACTTAGGGATTTTTTCTAGTCTATCCCTCTTGATGGCAGATTATTTCAATTCAGTATCTACATGTAAATAAACCACCTTGTCCTTACAGGGTACTCTTCTCACCACCTCCATTGTCAATTCAGACAGTCAGGATACCGAGGCAGATGAAGACTTACTTTTATGCAAACTTGTGAGCTCAAAGGGCCTTCTGTTGCTATTCTTTTTTTTTTTGGAAGATTAGCCCTGAGCTAACATCTGCTGCCAATCCTCCTTTTGTTGCTGAGGAAGACTGGCCCTGAGCTAACATCTGTGCCCATCCTCCTCGACTTTATATGTGGGACACCTACCACAGCATGACTTGCCAAGCGGTGCCATGTCTGAACCTGGGATCCAAACCGGCAAACCCCAGGCCACCGAAGCGGAATGTGCAAACCCAACCGCTGCGCCACCAGGCCGGCCCCTGTTTCTGTTCTTTAAACTTAGGAAGTTTGTCTAGCTGTTTATCTCCCTAATTTTGCTTACAGTGAGGACAAAAGTTGTCACCCCAAAAGATGATATTATACCTATAACCACTGTCCCAGGATCAAACCAATCAGAGGGTCAAAGGGTTGATACATTGGTTCCTGACTCTGGAACTATCAGTGCCATCACACCAACATAACTGCCTCCTACTCACCTGGAGCAGGTCTTCCTCAGCTTTTCCAGGGTTTATCAGGTGGCCATGACATCACTCCACTTGCGTTTAGTGCTGCTCCTGCCATTTTCTTTGCCTGTAGCTGGTCCATCTCTCTTGTAAGGTATGGCGTTCATGGGCTTGGAGTAAGGCCTTCCCCCACCTCCTCCAGTCTTCCACCTTTAGTCTCCTATAGTGCTGTTAGTGCCATCACCCTTTATTTCACTTCTTTATTACAGATTCTTTTTCCCTCTAGGAACCTGGATAAGTTCACTGGAAACTGGGATGGAAGACAGTTTGATAGAGGATAACATCACTGTCATGCTTCTGGGGTGGAAATAAAACCACTTAACTTTGAGGGTGCACAGAGCTGCTGCGTTTCTTTATTGCCTCTCAATCAGATTAAATCCAACTCAGAGCCTCATCCCACCTAGATGGAAAGAAACTACAACTCAGTTTTCATTTAGGATACCTCTTCACCCTGAAATAAGCAAAGTTCCCAGGTTAGAGATTTTACATGATCAAATGAGTACCCAGGCCCAGACTTCCAAGATGCACACAGCAGCCACCTACAGCTGGTCTGGGAGTGGCATTCCCATAGACTATGATGTGAGTGGAAACTTTGGAGATGAGCAATGATTTAATAAAACTGTACATACAGTAATAAATAAAACATAAATAAAGCAGTAAGAAAATGCATAAATCCAGATGCCCTTTCCTATACCGCTGTGATCTGTGATTTCCTCTCCTCTGAACCCAGTCCACATGCCCCACATCTGTGTTCTCTGTGGCCTGAAAGAGTGGTAAATGGCACTGCAACAAATGACCAGAGAGTTCCCTGTGCTTTACCCGTCATAACCCAGTTAATCCTCGCTACCCTGGACGGTAGGGGCGACTGCTTTCCCCATGTCACAAAGATGCAGAGATAAGTAACTGGTGCAAGATTACACAGTGATTAAATGGCAAAGCCAGGATTTGAGCCCACCTGCTCTGGTTCTGGAGTCCATTCTCTGAACACATGCCTCTCTTTGTTGATCTCCTGTAAACCCAAGAAGTCAGTGATCTTATGGCTCCTACTTTACGGATAGTGGAACAAAGGCAGAGGTGGGTTCTGTCACTTGTTCCTGATTACTCAGCTGTGAGAGTGAGAATGAAGCCAGGACCCCAGCCCAGACCTTTTTAATCCCATAGCCCTCATTCTTTGTTTCTCTTTAATAACTGCCTTCTTCTTGATTTCCTTTCTTTTTTCTTTTGGTGAGGAAGATTAGCTCTAAGCTAACATCTGTTGTAAATATTCCATGCTAATCTTCCTCTATTTTTAGTATGTGAGATGCCGCCACAGCATGGCTTGATGGGTGGTATGTAGGTCTGTGCTCAGAATCTGAACCTACAAACCCTGGACTGTCAAGGTAGGGTGTGTAAACCTAACCACTATGCCACTGGACTGGCCCCTTGATTCCCTTTTTTTTTTTTAAAAAAAAAAAAGCAGATTTCCCTGAGAGGGTAATGGAAGCCCCTGACTGTGGGTACCTTCCCCAGCTTGGCCTTGTGTGCAGAGTATGTGAGCAGTGGAGGGACCCAAAGGGATGCAGTGACTAAGGTTGCCTATGCCCATGTAACTTTGCCATGACTATTTCTTAACAACTCTAATCAGATACAGACCAATGTGATGTAGACAAATACCTAAGAGACAGAGAGACATCCGTTGTTGAGAGAGAGTATTCTGTCTCCAGCTCAGACTAAAAATAAAGTGTTTACAGTACACACACCCTCCCTCATGCTGCAGTATCTCAGGAACAGAGGCAGAATTTAATCATTTCATCCTCTGAAGTGAAGGCCTCTATGGTTTAATATGCACACATCACAGATTTCAAATTTTGCTGCTGAAATCCTGTCTTCAACAAAAACCTAGCTGTCTCTTTGACTTGAAACGTGTTCTAAAATGTATAATAAAGGTCTATTGAAACCCATAAAGCATCGCAGGAAAATACTGGTTTAACCCACACGGCCAATTCTCTTTTTCATAAATTCAATTTGTGTTTTTTGGTTGAAGAGACTGTTCTCTGAGCCCTGACACAAGCGGCTGCTGAGGTTGACACTCAGTCCAGAGTTTGCATGGGAAAATCTGTGGGAAAAAATCATGTAATTGATCTCATTTGTTAGGTTTGTCAGGCCCCGGCTGGCTCAAAGTCTCTACGTGCCTTTTCTCCCCACAGCTAAAAGCTGCTGGACTGAAAGGGCTGACTCATCTCTCATCCCTGGATCTGAGTAGCTTCAGCCTGACTCTGGACGGGCTGGGTGTGGTGGGGGCTTAGACCCCCTGGGATGCGCTCTGTGCTCCTGAGTAGACTCATGCTGTTTGTTTCCTGGAGACCTACCCCTGTGCCTTGCTCCTAGCTGAACTCCCAGCTGAACTCCCAGCTCCTATGTTCACGTCTCTGCTTGCCTGCCTGCTAAGTTCTCCAGTTTTTCAGAGAATGGAGAACCTTACCTGCTTATGGTAATTCTCCTTGTCCTCAAATCCAGGGTTTCTCAACCTTGGCACAGTTAATATTTTGGGTCTAATACCTCTTTGTTTTGGGAAGCTGTCCTGTGCATTGTAGGATGTTTAGCAGCATCCTTGATGTCCAACTAAATGCCGGCAGCACTCCCAACCCAGTCACAACAATCAAAAATGTATCCAGACATCGCCAAATGTTCCTTGGAAGGAGTGGAGCAATTACTGTTTTATTTCCACCCAATGGAAATAAAAGGACCAATGCACTGTCCTTGCTCCCCAGTGTGGTTGTCAGCAACCGCCAAGAGGTTTCAGTGATCTCAGTGCCGCCCAATACAAATATAACGTGAGCCTCAAACGCGGGTCACATATGTAATGTTAAATTCTCTAGTAGATACATTAGCAAGGTAAAATGGAACAGGTGAAATTAATTTTGATAATGTATTTTATTTTATCCAGTATATCTAAGTTATTATTGTTTCCATACTAAAACTTTGATACCTCATGTGTATTTTACACTTACAGCACACCTCAATTTGGACTAGCCATATTTCAAGTGCTCAATAGCCACATGTGGCCCAGGGTTTTTGTATAGGCAGCACTGCTCTAGATTTCTAAAATACCCCCAGTTTTCAATTCAGTCTGAGACTCAGAATAGTATAGTGATATAAGCCTGGGGCTGGGGTCACAGATGTAACTCGTTTGAATATTTCTGCATCTTTTTCTGACACTATGACTTTGAAATAAGTATTTAATCTCTCTGAACCTCAGTTTCAATATTTGTATTGGGGAAATAATGATAGCAGTTCTTCAAAAATTATGAGAGTTACATGAAATAATGTACATAGTGCCTAGCAAAAAGAAGGCGCTTACAAAGTGGGGTAGCTCCGTTTTCTATACCTCCACTGTCATCAACAAACATTAGTATTAAGTTCCTCTAGTGCCAGTCTCTTGTTTGAAACATGGAGATGGAACACCCATGAAGATGGAACACACAAGTTCCATACTTTAGACATCACACTCTGGGTCTAATTGGACACTCAGTGGGCATGAAAAGCACTGAATCATCCCAGGGAATCCAAGTTCATCCCACTTGGTCCCGCTCAGCAGCTGTTAATCAAGTCATGTTTTTCTGTGTCCAAAGAAAATGACAATTACAAAAAATTACTCAGATCTCTATTTCTTTTTATTTCAACTGGCCTTTGTTCCAGCTTTACCACAAGTCAAATAAGACAGAGTAGAAGAGAAAGCATTCTTGGATGCACCTTTCCCATCAAGCAGGGTCCTGTATAGGATAGTCCTTTAAGCCACAATGTCAGGTTGCTGGCAGGTTTCATCTGCAGAGACACAACATCAACATTTTGGCCACTGTTAAGAAGAGAACAAATGGCCAGACAAATTTGACAAGACAAGTAGTTAGTTAATCCATTCAAATGGATGGGATGCAGAAAAGATACAAACTCATTAGCGTGGCAAAGACAGACTATTAGAAGTATATTTATTGCACTTCCATAAATATTTGTTTAGATCAGAACTAATATCCAGAGGTATTGGGGTCAATTGTTTATGCTGGGAAGCTGACAGTCTTTCTGTACAGAATTGATTTCTTTCTTTTCCTTTTTTTTTTTTTTGAGGACGATTAGCCCTGAGCCAACATCTGCTGCCAATCCTCCTCTTTTTGCTGAGGAAGACTGGCCCTGAGCTAACATCCATGCCCATCTTGCTCTACTTTATATGTGGGATGCCTACCACAGCATGGCTTGCCAAGCTGTGCCATGTCCGCACCCAGGATCTGAACCAGCGAACCCTGGGCTACCGAAGTGGAACATGTGCACTTAACTGCTGCGCCACCTGGCCGGCCCCCAGAATTGATTTCTTAATAGCTATTTACCTTTGTGGGGGCATTCCTCCTCCCTGTCAATCCCTTTTCACCTGTGTGTACACATGCACTGTTCAACAGTTCAACACAATGTGCTAATTAATACTTTCCTATTTGGCCCTGGCTTGCCTTTGTCAAAGGCTTAAGGGAGGGTGTGTTTTCCCCTGATCGCCATGAGGTTATTGGGAGAAGCCTATCAGCATCAGCTGAGAGACATATTCTAAGTGTCCACTATGTGTCAGCACTGGGGAAGCCAGGTGATTAAAGGAGTTTCCACGCTGGAGGACTTCACAGCCCAGGAGGAAACAGCATGTAAATAAATGATCACAGTAAGATATGCAACTCATACTATATAGGGCTTTGGGAGCACAGAAAAGGAGCAATTTTTCATTCATTCACACATTTATTGAGCCCCAAATATGGGCTAGATGAGCACAGTGTGTTGAGGAAAAGTGATGTTAAAAATAAGTTAAAAGATCAAACATAAGAAAGGGATATGTTCTGGCTTTTTTTGATCTTTGTAAAATTGTTCCTTTTCCTGTGAAAGAAATCTTTTTATCTCTGTATCATATCATGTAAGTATTTTTTAGATTGTCTTTTCTAATTGCTGTTTACTGTTGATTCTGAATTCATGACTACACTCAATTAAAGCAGACAAATCCAAAGAAAGACTCAAAAACTTAACTGAGCATTTGTGACTATTCAAACATTCATTTCTCTGGCCAAATTAATGAAAAGAGGGCTCTAGTTAACAGAGAGTTGCTGTACACATGCACAATACATGATGATCAGTTTTCAGTGAAAGACTGTAACACAGTGAACTCTAAATCTGTTTTAAAATGAGTTTATTCTCCTGTTGCTAATTTAGGTGCTCTTTAGTATCTTGCAGAGTCTTAGAATCTTCACTACATATCAATATTAATTTCACAATAGAAATATGGACTTATGATGAATTGTATATTTCTAAAAAAGAATGGCATCTTAGATAAACCGTCTTTTCACAGCAAGCTTTTCTTCTTCAAATTTGTTTTTAAATCAATCTCACAGTAGTCCTAAAAGGCTGATATATTATTACACTATTATTTTTCTCATTTTCCAGATAGGTCAATAGAACACAAAAGATTAAATGGCTTGCCTAGGGTTACACAGAAGAACTTTACTTGCAACGCAAGGACTATAGCCCAGGTTTAACTGGCTCATCATTTGAGCCTAATCAGAGAATTTCTGTTTGGTTTATTTAAAATATGGCTAACTTTTAATGGACTTTTCTCAGCAAGTTCCCAGCCTTTTAAATATTCTAACAGCATCATTCTTATTTATCTATTAGTTGAGAAACTTCACAGTTTGATATAATCAATCATTACTGATTGTCTACTAGGTATAGGATAGCCAATTACAAAAAAGGCAGCAAAATTGCTTTCCTCAAGGAACTTACAATGTAAATATTGATGTATAAGATCACCTTAGCATGGGGTAGAATAATTATAATAGTTATCATGAAAACCTGTTATTTGTTCCAATCATTGAAAGTGCTATTGGTCAGAATTCACTGTATGGTTATTCCATCCCTAGTCCCAGCATCCGTGTGATATATCAGCAAGATGATAGATAAATGGACCAATGGGACAGAATACAGAGTCCAAAAAATATACCAACATATCCATAGTCATTTGATTTAAAGCAAAGATGTCACTATAAGTCAGAGAGAAAAGGATGGTATTTTCAATAACTGGTGCTAAGTTACATGGATATTCATATTAGAAATAAATATAATTTGATGACTACCTCGCACCATACAAAAAAGTAATTTGAGATGACCCACAGATGTAAAGGTGAAAGGCAAAGCAATAAGACATCTGGAAGGTGACAAATGAGAATATCTTCATGTCCCTGGATTAGGCAATTATTTTTAAAATATACCTCAAAAATATTAACCAAAAAGATTGCTAAAATGGTCTTTATTAAAATTAAGAATTTTTATCCACCAAAAGTGATCATTAAAAGAGTGAAAAAGTAGTTGCAAGTGGGAAATACATTGCAATGCATATATCTGAAATATATAAAGAACACTTATAAATCATTAAAAAAAGGTGACTGAACTGAAAGTAAAATGGGCAAAAGATTTGAAGACAATATGCAAAACGCCAATAAGCACAAGAAAAGGTGCTCAAGATTATTAGTCATCAAGAAAATGCAAATTAAAACCAAAATGAGATGCTAATCAAAAGGTGCGATAATATCACGTCAGTGAGGATGCAGCTGGTGGGAGTGTAAACTGGTACAACTGCTTTGAAAACTCTTCAATAGTTTCTACTCAAGCTGAACATAGGTATACACATGAACCAACAGACGTACGAAAGAAAGTTCCTGATAGCTTTATTCACAGTAACCCCAAACTGTAAACCTAAATGCCTATCAGTGATAAAATGGGTACATAAATTGTGGTATATACACACACTGGAATAATACACAGCAATGCAAAAGATGGACTATTGTTATAGTTGTAAGAACATAGATTAATCTCACAAAGTATCAAGAAAAAGAAGCCCAACACAAAAATAGTACGTCTTGTTTGATTCTCTTTATTTGAAGTTTAAAAACAGGCAGAACTAATCAATGGTGATATAGGTCAGAGAGGTTATCTTTGGATAAACGTATGGACAAGGAGGGGTCACCAAGAAGTTCCAGAAAATGAGAGCATTGAAAATGTACTATATCTTTTCCTAGGGGTTGTTTTATGGGTGTGTACACATCAAAATTCATCAAGTTGTATACTTAAGATTTGTGCAATTTACTGTGTTTTGTATTTTGTGATAAAGAGAATAATAGCCCCTCAAAGATGTCCACAACCTAATCCCTGGAATTTCTGAATATATGACTTTCCTTGGCAAAAGGGATTTTTGAGGAAGTAATTAGGGTTAAGGACATTGAAATGGAGAGATTACCCTGGACCATCTGAGTGGGCCCAAACTATTCACTTGAGTCCTTAAAAGTTGAAGAAGATAAGAAGAGTGGGTTAGAGACATGAGGCATAAGAAGGACTCAACCCATCACTGATGGCTTTGAAAATGGAGGCAAGGGGCCATGAGCCAAGGATATGAGCACCTTAGAATCTGGAGAAGGCAAGGAAACAGATTCTCCTCTAGAATTTCCAGAAAGGAACACAGCCCTGAGGACACCTTTTAGCCGAGCGAGACCCATGTCAGATTTCTGACCTACAGAACTGTGAAATGATACATCTGTGTTGTTTGAAGCCACTAAGTTTGTGGTAATTTTTATGACAACAAAAGAAAACTAATATACTTTAACAAAAAAATTAAAAGGATATTCAGAACAAAACAAAACACTTCATTGCTCATTTTGGAAGGATCTTAAAAGTGACACATTACCCACTTGCTTCCCCTAAACCTGCTTTCTTTATCCCTGGAGCACCAACAGAACTCTATTTTACTACCATTGATCCTATTTTACCTTATATCCCTACCAGATTGTGAGTTCTCTGAGGGCATCTTTATATCACCCATGATGCCAGGCACTGTATGTATGTACACTCTATGGAGTAGCTGCTCCATACATGTTTAGCAAATTAAATTAAATTACCTCATTTATCTGTACGAGAGGCAGTGACCAGGACAGACACGATCCCACTAATGTGTTCTTTTAGCCTACTTAGCAAGCTTTCCACTGCAAGGATACATTAACGTTAGTGGTTCTGAATAATGAGGCTGAGGTTGTTTAAAACAGCAGGCTGGCATTAGATGAAACATTTCCATATCATTCTAGATTAAATAAAACGTTTACCATTTCATGCTTTCTTTCCTGGTAATTTTGCCTTGTCCTTCATGTTAGTGATTTGTTCCACATGACCACTCATTTAGGATAATAGCAGGCCAAGAGGCATGATAAAGGGATGCAGGGCCATACCTGTTCGCCAATATTCCATTAGGCTTCCTCGAGCTGTGGGCAGGGTAAAACTGTCAGTGTCTTAAAACAAAGGAACTGTGCTCGAGTCTACATATTAGGAACTCAGTGAGTGCAGTAGCGGTAATCAAATTATACAGTAAGTGGAGCAACGTGGCTACAAAGGGAGGCCACTGTCAGAACAAACTGTTTTCCTTGTGTCCAAGAAACAAATATTTTTTAGGACCTATTGTATGTACTGCCCTGCGATAATTACTTTGGGGGATATGAGAGAGAGAAGACAGGCTCTGTATACGTCAGAAATGTATAACAGAGTTGAGGAAAGAAAACATTTAAAAATAACAGTAATGGGACCAATATATACTATACAACTTCAGAAGAGAGACGGAGCGTTTCACCCGCAAGGATCTGGGTTGTTGGTAGGAGTCAACCTAGGCAGTATACTTAGAAATTAAAGGTGGAAATTTGAGGATGCATAGTAGGGAGTATGCGCATGGAACATTCCAGGATCAACTCCCAGCCCCATCTGTCTGGAGCAGAGTTTCTCAATCTCAGTGCTATTGACATTTTAGGCTGTGTAATTCTTTGTTGTAGGAGGTTGTTATGGGCATTGTAGGATGTTTAGCGCATCCTTAATTGCTACCAACTAGATGCCAGTAACTCCCCTCACCTCAGAGTTATGATGACCGAATGTGCCCTGGGGGGTAAAATTTCCCCCAACTGAGAACCACTGCACTTGGGTAAAAGTTCACAGAGGGAATTTATGGGAATTACGTGCCTTGGCGAGTAGCTTGGATTTTATTCTACATATAATAGGGAACCACTGAAAACATTTTGCTGAAAAATGGTAGGCTGAAAATCGTAGTTTGAAGGTAATTTGTCTGATTGAGGTGCCCAAGAAAAATGCAGGAAGGCATTGTAGGAAAAAGGAAGAACAACCCAAATTCTATTACCATGGTCCAAGCATGAAATGATGAGGATTGGTGGCAGCAGGCCCCAAGAGCCCTCAAGACCAGCGGATATTCTTCATGCCCTGCAGCTTCAAAGGACTGTTATATTTAGATCAGCATTTCAACATCACATGGCATGTTTTATTTGAATATCAGGTTCTCAGAGATACTTCTTTTAGGAAAACGAAGCCACAGAACACCCTGCACCCACTCACGGGCTTCCCTGGAGAAAGGCACAGTCACTAGCAGCATCTAAAGCAATCTGTAGCTTGGGAAGCTTGCCTGGGAACGCTCCACTGCCTGATGGCTAGGAAAAGCAGTGTGGCCGCCCGGAACCAAGCATGCGGTACCGATCCTCTGGGACCATCCTCCAGGCCCGCAGAGAGAAGACCAGCCGCAACTTCGAAGCCTCCAGAAGCCTCCAAGGCAATACTTTCTTTCTCACTCTCCATTCTCTCTATAAATTTCAAATTTGTACCTAATTATGCTAACAAAACATTTTGACAAGTATTTTTTCCTTCTTCCTTTCTTTCTTCCTTTTTTTTTTTTTGGTCCTAGTGAAACAGCAGTGAGAGGAAAAGGGGAAACTAATGTATCGTGGGCTCTCTATTCTGATGGCCATTCCCTAAGCTCACTGAACTGGGCTGGAATACTGGAAAACCTGTCAGTGTGGCTGAGCTGCACGGAGGGCCACTTCCAGCATGATTTAAAAGCAACACTAATACGTTTAGAGAAGTGTTTCAAAACATATGTAATAGAGATATTTATAAGAAAAGAAGCCACAAAGGCTTAAAGGGAAAGATTATAAAAATTGAGAAAATTTGCCAAATGTAACATAATAATACAAAACTAGTAATTCCAAAAACATAGCAAATACTTTAATAAATAAATATTTCAATTCTCAAACTAAAAAAAAATAATTCATCTCAGTCATATTTTAATGAGAAATTTTATGGAAGAAAACTTCAAGTATTATTGATAGATTTATAAATAAACTTGAATGAATGGACACAAAAGCGTATACCAAGGTGGAAAGATTACACAAAGATTGAAGACATCATTTCATCCCTGTTCAATTTACTTAATTCTGCATATTTTGGGGAATGCAGCAATATGCTTTTAAAGTTAATTTAGAATTCTTGTACAGTTGAGATTACCCTCCCTCAGAAGTTCTAAAAAGGTAACAAATGAAACAGGTATATGGTAAACCTTCCAAATGCTAAAACATGAAGGAAAAATACCCCAAAAATCTATGTTAGTTAAAATAGAAGATATGGCTGCAAAAACAGATTTCTAGCATAGGATAGCTTAGAAGAAGGTATAAACACTGAAAAATAGTATTTCAAATAAGATATTTTTAAAATAGTAAAAAGAAAAAAGCCAACACTGAAATTCAACAACTAGATGTCCATATTTAGTATACACTGATAGAATGCAAGAGATTTCCTCAAATAGGTTGAAATCTCCACAAGGATAATAATGACATATGTTCCATTATTTTCCACATCCTCATCCAGTAAAGTGATGGCCAAATGACAACTTTTAACTGGCACCTGTCTAAAGTTAAATTCACCACCAGTAAAATGATTTTTGAAAAGAATGAAGTTCCTGAGCATCAAGATACCAGATCACAGGCTGAGGAAACGTTCTAGCCAACAGAGATACCATGTATTGCCTTGGAGCGTGGCTCAGGACTCAGACAACTGAGCTTCAAATCCTGCCTTCACCAGCTTCTAGGTAGATGATCTTAGGAGATTTATTCATTCTCCGTGTTCTTGTTGCCTCAGTTATAAAATGGGGCTAAAATAGGACCCATCCTACAAGAGAATTGTGCAAATTTAGTGTATAATATGTATATAATACATAAATCCTTCATAAATAGAAACCCTTATTGGAATGGTAAATGCAAATTAAATATAAATGTTTTAATATTTTTAATATTAGTATTTTAAATGTCAGTATTTTCAATGTGCTCGCTATTTAAAGGGACCTGCTAGGAAATCCTTTGGCACTACGAAGAATCACCTTCTGATTTGTTATTTAGTGGCTGTGGATTTTAATATATTAATTTGCTGAAAGCAGAGAGTTTCCCTCAGTCACGCGTCAGTTAGGAGTCAGCAATGAGTAGGGAAAGCAAGGTCTGGGGTCAGATCTGGGCTGTGACACTGATTCTCTCTGTGACCTTGCTTCCCAGAGCCTTATGCCCTTGTCAGTAACAAGGAGATGATGCTCACCTCCCTTGATATGAGAATTGTTGTGTCTAAGTCATCCACTGCAGGGTCAGGGCCACAGAGAAGCTTACTGTTCCATTTACTTGTCTTAAGAGAAGAGACTTTGGTCTGTGTTACCTGGTGGGGTCCTTTTCAATCCTAGAAAACAGAAAAATATGAGAACTTCTGGCAGAAAAGTTGTCATTCTCCATATAAATGCAAAAATATTTCCATTTTAATGACAATCAACCCCAAATGCAAGTCTCTCAGTCACCTGTACTTTTCCTATCAGATACATCAAGTACGTGGGCCTGATTCAAGCGGGCTGCAAAGCGTGCTGGGGAGGGGGCAGACAAAACAAAAAACAGGAAGAGGAAATCACTTCTTTGGCCCATGAAACTCTTTTTATTGACTATAGAATGCAGACACATTGTCAAGGGATTTACATCCATTTTGCACAGTTGCTTCCTTAACTACCATTACTCCAACGAGATTCATATCTGCAGCTGATTTGGAGACAATTGTGACTAAAACATCAGAGCTGTGGCTCTTGCTGAAAAATTCCTCTCTGTAGATTGTTATTTTTCTGGCACTTAAAAGCCTAATACCAGAAAGAAATGAAATCCCATTTTGCATCTGCCTCTTTAACTGTGGACTTTTAACTATCGTAATTCCTAAGCCTGGGTTCACACACATCACTTTACTCCAAACAGAACATTGGGATTAATGGTCTGGTATTAAAAGCAGAAACAAAATGCAACTGCTTTAGGAGGCACTTAAGTACAGTAATACCTGGCAGAAGAAAGGGGTTTGATACACAGCTGAAAAGCTAGCTTTGCATTAGTTACCAATGCAATAATGTTGAAAAGTAATAGATCATTCTTCCGTTTACGTGCATTCTGAAACTATGGATGTACTTTATGTGTTTAACTCTTGATAAATTGGGTTCATTTACTGAAGCCTTGAAAATCAATAAAAAAGACCAATTCAGATGTCTCTCCTTCTTCACATTCTGCTAAATACTAAACTTGCTGACAACTGGGATTCCCGGTTACTAGCCTTCATAAGAACCACAACACTCAAACCATATCAGGTCCTCAGTATGCTTGTTCAATGCTTTCCAGGCACTGGGGACACAAAGAGGGAGAAGAAATGATTCCTTCCCTCACCTACTAGAAGCAAAGGGAGATGTAATGAATTAACAGCTAATAAAGATGTCTTAAAGTACAGGTAATAAAAAATTGACGTCTAGTTCTATTCTAGCTGGAGAACAAGTAGAGACTTATTTCCTTTCCTAGAATCTTAGAACTTCTATGAAAAGAAAAAAGAAGTTAATGGATTTCAGAACAAGTTTACCAGATAAAATAAAAACATTATGAAATATTTTGGGAATAAGGTGACTTGGCCTTTGGACATGTGTTTGTGGGAGGGGCGTTGGGATGTTGCTGAAGACCAAAGAAGGATGAGGGGGTACAAAGTAGACTGCAACATGAGAGGGCTAAGGGGAGATTGCGGGTTGCTAGAAATCATTTTCTAATCATGTCCTTTCCTTTCTATTGTATTGCTTTGAGCGGATCATCTCCTGCACGATAGCTACCATGGGAGAGAGAAATTGCAGATGCAGCCCAGTCCCAGCCACAGGCAGGAAGCTCATACCAGCATGGAAATTGGATGGGGATGGACAGATGCTACATCAAAAACTGCAGACATGCCCTCTGTCCCAGAGCATCCTTCTCTCTGCTTCCTAGTCCTTCCATCTATAAGTAGGGGACTAATTAAATATCCAAGAGGGTGGAGGACCCCAGAAAAGAGTATTACCTGGGACTGAGATATTAGAAGATTCCCTGGAATCAGGAGATGCTTATGGCCAAGGAGAGAGAGATGTAAAAAGGAAAGGTTAAGCTATAATCTGAGCTAATGTACTGGAAGATTGGGTTAAGTTATCTCAAGACATCAAGATGCGATAGACCAGGAATTCCAGTACCAGAATGGGGGCTCTAGGATCTCTGAGAACATGTTCCCTGAGAAATAACCATAACTGGTGAGTATTTTATGTATATATGAAAAATATGTACACATATATTTATGTACCTCTATATTTATCTATCAAGGAAAACCACTTAACATCTCTGGCAATTGTCCTAACTGCATACAGCAAATGAGGAAGCATTCACTCAAGAAAATCTACTAAATCTCAGTAAGAACAGCCAGAGGGGGCCAGTCCTGTGGCCGAGTGGTTAAGTTCATGCACTCTGCTTCGGCAGCCCAGGGTTTCACCAGTTCGGGTCCCGGGTGCGCTCATCAAGCCATGCTGAGGTGGCATCCCACATACTACAACTAGAAGGACCCACAACTAAAAATACACAACTATGTACTGGGGGGCTTTGGGGAGAAAAAGGGAAAATGAAATCTTTAAAAAAAAGAACAGCCAGAGGATGGCACTCAAGTCACAACCCACTCCTTCTCTCACTGCATCCCAGGCTCCTAAGCTCAGCATGATGGAAGCCCTGCTCCAGGTAGGTGTGGCCAAGACAGGACTCCCTCTCCCCTCAGCTTTAGTCAAGGGATATGGTACCTCACTGAGAGGTATAGGCCCTGAGCATATCTCATCACCCCTGGCTCCATGTTACAGAACTAAATTCCTGGCAAGTGTGGCTGAAAGGTCAGGAGCTCCCTTCCTCCACCCAGCTCCTACTGGTAAGGTGGAGGCTCTATGCTTGGGGTGGCAGGCCAAGAATACTGGGGCCCTATTTACGCTTGCTCCAGCTTGCTTGTAGGGCAGAGTTTCTACACTGGGAGAAGTAAGCTGAAGTGATCAGAGGCTAGTGCCCCCACCCAGCACCCTACTAAAGCAGGGGTGCCACTGAAGAGAAATAAGCCACTGTCCCTACTTTCAGCTCCAGAGCTGTGGCTCAGAGATTTTTCCCAAGTAGGATAACACAAAATGAACTCCTACTTGGAGTAAAACAAAGAGATCCAAACCTAGACATATGACAGTAAAAATGCTGCAAGTCAAAGACAAAGAGAAAAATTTGAAAGCAGCAAGAGGAAAACAACTCCTTACAAATAAGGAAACCTCTATAAGCTTAACAAGTAACTTCTCGTCAGAAATAGGAGAGGCCAGAACTCAGTGGATGACGTGTTTAAGTATTGAAAGAAAAGAATTGTCAACCAAGGATCTTACAGCCAGCAAAAATATCTTTTAAAAAGTAAAAGCACAGGGCTAGCCTGGCCGCGCGGCAGGTAAGTGGTTGTGTTCGCACATTCCGCTGCAGTGGCCTCAGGGTCGATGGTTAGGATTCTGGGTGCTGACGTACAGACTGCTTATCAAGCCATGCTGTGGCAGGCATCCCGCATATACAAAATAGAGGAAGATGGGCACAGATGTTCGCTCAGGGCTAATCTTCCTAAAAACAAAAAAAAAGTGAAAGCAAAGATAGTCCCAGATATACAAAAACTGAAATAATTCTTTACTAGCAGATCTATCTTACAAGAAATACTAAAGGAAGTTCTTCAGGCTTAAAACAAATCAACCCAGATGGAAACTCAAATCCAGAGGAAAAGCCAGGAACACTGGTAAAGGTAATCACCTTTAATAATTGTAAAACACAGCTTATACACATATTCTTTTCTCCTTTCTTCTCTTAACTGATTTTAAAAGAATTTTTATGAAACAATATGTGTATAACTAGCTTTTTTGGTCTATAGCACATAGAAATATAATACATTGGACAATACTAGGACAAAGAAGGTGGTGGAAATAAGTTCTGATGGAGGAAGGAAATGACACGAACTTGAATCCACAGGAACAAAAGAAGAGAACCAGAACTCGTAAATTAGGTTAATATCACAAACTCCGTAAATATATCCTTGCTCTCCTTTTTTTTCTCAGATGATTTAATACACATGAAACTACATAAAGTAACCATAACAATGTATTTTTGAGTTTGTTACATATAAAGATGTAATACATATAACAATAATAGCACAAAAAGAGGGAAAAGGGGAACAGGAACGGAGGTGTAAGGAATAGTGTTTCTCATCTTACAGGAAATAAAGAGCATCTTGTCAGTTCAAGGCTGATTTTGCCACCATCAGACAGCATCATTCAGAGTTGCTGCTGAATAAGTTATGAAAAATCTCCCAGCTTTCAGAAATTTTTGAACTTTGGAATTGTGAATAAAGGACTATGGACTGTATAGTTTTAATAAATGTAAAAGGTACTGCAACATGTTGAATATAAGAAATACATTTAGAAAGTGGGAAAATATAAGGATGGAAAAGTTCTACCAGGCAAATTAGAAATGAAATAATTCTGACATAATTAGATAAAGTGATGTTATCTATGTTATATAGATATACAACAGTGTACATCTCCTGTTATAGGCTCATAAATGGAAAATTGGAATAATAAATCAAAATCAAACATATATAGCTCCCCCATAGACTCAAACTACATGAAGTGACAATTGAGAAAATTATGGGGAGATGGATAAATCAGCAACTGCAATCATACATTTTATACATGTTATAAATGTATAATTATTTAAAAGGTATATATGTATAATTATATAGAATTACAGATTTTATACATCCTTCTTGGTAACTGTTAAATCAAGCAGAGAAAAAAATCAGGTAGGATAAATAGTATTTGAATAACATAATTAATAAATTCAATTTAAACAATAAATATACAATTTAAAATCAGTAAGCACAGAAAATTTATTCTTTTAAATTACATCTATAATATTCAGAGAAATGGACGACATATTAGGTCACATAGTAAGGAATAGAAAAGAGGACATCAGGAGATGTAAGTTATTGACATTTTTCTAGTTCTTGTACTTCATGGAGGGCTCCAAAGTGTCCATTATACTACACATAAATAAGAGAATATATAGGTAAACAAAAAACAGATGAACAAGCCATCAAATAAAAGTGGGTCATGCATAGAAAAATAGTTATAGTGGGTTATGAACCAAGAGTTGTAATTAATCAAAACCTCTATACCTGAGGTACAAAAAAGTAGAAAAATTAACTATACTTTTAAAATGTAAGCCACGGACATCAGGGAATATGATGAGGAAAAAAGTGCTAGGAATCTGTCTCCCCAACCTAGACAACACTTGTGCTGGCAGAATGTGTCTGATGTGGAATTCCAAGGGGCCTGAACAGCCAAAATTACCTTGAAAAAGAAGAACAAGAATTTAAATTACTCACACTTCTAGATTTAAAAATTGACTACAAAGCTAAAGTAATCAAAACAGGATGGTACGGGCATAAAGACAGAGAAATACAACAATGGAATAAAGAACCCAGAAATGAACTCTCGTATATATGGTCGAACAATTTCCAACAATGTTAAGACTATTCAACGGGGAAGGAAAGAAGACGTAAACATAAAGATCATGTTTCTTGACCAAATGCTTTAAAATTTAAAATTAGTAATAAAAGCATAGCTAACAAAAAGAAAATCCTGTATTTGTTTAAGTCAAATAACTTGTTACTAAAGAAAATTTGGTTTAAAGAAAAAAAGCAAAAACAAAATTAAAAACACTTATAGCCTAACGGCAATTAAAGCACTATTTGTCAAATTTGTTAGAAAGCAGCTAAAGCTGTTATCAGGTTTTAGTTTGAATTCATACAATAGAAGAGAAACAAACAACAACAATAAAACATTGAGAGCAAATGATCTAAGCATTCTGCATAAAGAACTGGAAAAAGAGCAAAAAATAAGAAGGAAAGAAATACTACAGTTAAGGGCATAATTCAAGAAATAAACAAAAAAACACTACAGATGATTAACAGATTAAACTGATCCTCTAGAAAGATTAATGTGATACAAAAACTTTGGCAAGACAAAGAAAAAAAGTGAGACAAATAAATATTTAGAGTATTAAAAGGTAGAAACACCTACATAAATAAAGCAAGAATAACAATATAACAATTCATTTGAAAATATAATTAATATAGATAAACTTCTGGAAGAAATATAAAAGTAATAACAGAATATTTAATTGAAAATATGAATAGCCCAAAAAACATTTACAGAATTTCAATGGAAATCAAAACATTGCTTTACAAAAAGACAAAACCCAGAAAGCTTGATGGTTGAGTTCTATACAATTTTCAAGGAACAGATAATCCTTTTTAAATGAAAGTTTTACCAGAATAAACAAAAAGAGGGCAATCTGATCAAGCGGAAAAAAGACAGTACAAGAAAGGAAAGGTAAAACCAATTTTATATATGTATGTAAATAAAAATATCCTCAAGGAAATATTAAATACCTGAAGATAAATGTTCATATATATGTCAGGATCAGAAAAGATTTATCCCAAGAATGCAATAATGGTTCTAGTCAGAAAATGTATTGATATTATTTTCCTCATTAAGAGAGAAAGGAGATAAACACACGATGATATCAATAGATACAAATAAAGCAACTGAAAGTTCAACACCTATTATTATTTTAAAAAAGGACAACAAACTTTTAGAAAACCAGAAATAGAAGGTAATTTTCTTATCTTGACAAAGGGTATCCAGCAAAGGCCGACAGCAAATATCATACTTAATGAAGAAACTTTGGACATGTTCCCTTTAAGGTCAGGAGTATGACAAGAAGGCTTGCTACCATTCTTAGGTACTGAAGTCTTGATTAAGGAGCTCCTTCTCTCTCGTTTTCTGTATAAATGACTTAGAAGGTGTGGTAACCGTAGAGAACTGCACATATTTCCTTTAAAAAAGGACTTGCCTCCAACAGCAGGGAATGCAGTTGGCAGACAGCCCTCAGCAGTGTGCCCCTCAGGGCCCAGCTCACTTGCAGAGAACTTCCTCCCCCGAGGTCATGCCCGTTCTAGGGCGCCCACTATCTGCTGATTGAACAAGGCCGTGTATAAAGCCCTGGCTGTTTTGATGCAATATGACCCAATATGGGACAAGTCTGATTAATAGTACTCATTGCAGAACTCCCTGCCAAGATGGCTGAGGCTTTGTCAGGTCTAGGTAGCAGTTCAACTTCTTTCTCTTCCCTCTGCTGACTCCTCCCCTTTCCTTTCATAGGTATTGATTTCTCAAATGAACACCTTGAAAGCCTACGCCTATCTCCTACAGGTGAACTCAGTCCATGACAGAAGGGAACAAAGATATGATCACTAATACAGAAAACATAGTGGAATTAATAAGAGCGTTCAGAAAGGTCGCTGATTAGATGATCAGCATCTTTTAAAAATCAATTTTCTGGCTATGCTGGACCAGCAATTTACAGATCAAATGTCTCACCAATAACAACTTAAGAAGGCCGGATAAAACACGGCAAACATATGTTTGAAAGAATTAGAGAGCTGAAAAGACACTCAGGACTTGAGGGACCAGAAAAAGCCAACCTTCCCATTGATGCATTTGCTAATTTTTTATTAGCACAGCAATGAGGCTAAGAAGTAAAACCTAAAGCAACCACTAAAAGTCAGAAAGTCAACAGAAATTTTAATAGTCCTACTTTTAGGAATGAGAGAGAGAGAGAAAAAAAAACCAGCTGTGAAGAAACTAGATGTAAAAATCTATTACAAGGGCATAGTTAAAGAAACAGTGTGCCACTGACCCAAGAACCAGTCAATAGGCAATGGAATAAAATAGGAAGCCTAGGATCAGACACAGACATGAACAGGAAGCATCACCCATTAGCAGGAAGAAGAATGGATTTTTCAAGAAATGGTATTGGAAAAATAGGTTCACTGTATTGAAAACCATAGAAACAAAATTTTACCTCTATCTGACTCCTGAACTCCAAATGGATTAGAGGTCCAAATGTATAATCATAAAGCCAATATAAGAAAAGTATAGAAAAAATATTTGTCATCTTGGGATGATGAAGGATTTCTTAAGGAACACCCCAAAAGAAAAATACTTGCAAGTAGAAAAATTGATGAATTTGCCCACATCCAAATTGCACAGTTCTTGTCACTGAATTTTTCCATAGACAAAGTTATCAGTTTTGTGACAAGATTTGAAGGGATATTTGCACCATTTCAATAGATAAAGGATTGATATCTATTGTATAAAAGAAAGCTTGGAAATAAGTAAATGACAGTAAATCCAATAGAAATTTGGGGAAAAGATACAAACAGCAATTCATAGAAAGAGATCAAATGGCTAATATGTAATAGTAATGATGAAAATACCGATAATAATAGTAATAATAGAAATAGCTAATACTATGTTCCCAAGAATTAAGTGTTTTACATATACTAATTTTTAAAGCACTCATGCCAATCCTCTGAAGTAGGCATTGTTTTAAATATGTAAGCAAGTATCCACCTTCATTAATATCCTCAGAAATACAAATTAAACCAACTAGATACCATTTTACAAGGATCGTACTAGAAAAAATAAGAAAGTTAAAAAATATCAAGTGTTGTTAAGGACATGAGCAAAAGAGGAGTGCTCAGGTGGTGCTGTGGAAGTTTTGACTGAGAGGTCTATTCTGGTGAACAATGGGTCAGTATTCAGTGAAAGTAAGGATGTGAATACCCTGTGAGCCAGCGCCACAAGCCCGCCATTTATAGCTCAGGTCCAGAGTGAGACATAAACAATAATGCCCATTTCAGAACTGGTTAAGGCAAAAATTAGGGTAAGGAGAAAGCAGACAGTGCTCACTATAAAACGGGATAAGAAAAATGTAATATGCACAAGTGGTGGAATATCATATAGTTAAGGAATTATATCTCTCTCTATATATATGTATGTACATATATATATATATATATATATGCACACACACATTCTATTATGAAAGCCAATTGCAAACAGAATGAAATTTACAGCACAATACTTTTCATGAAAATCCACACATAACAACAAGTTTAGTTTGACGATTATATATTCAAAACGCTAGAGTGAATGCCTAAGCAGGGAGGAGAATGAGAAAAGTGATAGGAAATGAAGGAGTTGCTATATTTAAGAGAGAGAGGTGGGGGAGAGAAGATTGTACCAGTATTTTGAGAGTATAATCAATTAAGTTTTATAAACTTAAGGTCTTAAGTGAAGGAGGGAGGAGGGAAGGAAGGAAAAAAACTCCCTCACTAATTTAAGCAGTTAAGAAATGAATTGTCTCACATATCTAGAAGACTTCATCCAGTGGCTTCATCTGCTTTTTCCTAGGAGTCTCTTGGGGCACTCTCCTACTCTACTCTGTGTCGTATTCATCCTCAGGCTGGTAGCAAAATGGCTGCAGCAGCTCCAGTTCACCTGTACTCAATAATGTTCAGAGGGAGAAAGAGGTGATAGTCCTTGGAGCCTCTCAGAAGAAGGAACTTTCGCAGAAAAACCACAGTAGACCTCAACTCCCATCTGATTGGTCCAAATTTAGTCACATGTTCTTTCCTGAAACAATCACTGGCAAGGTGATGGGAAAGTTGCCAATGTCTAGAGACATTTTCCTATTTCATTATCACAACAAGGGGTCAGTTGATACCGGCATCTAATGGATAGAGGCCAGGGATGCTGCTAAACATATTACAATGCACAGGACAGCCCCCCACAACACAGTTACGCAGTTCAAAATGTCAATATTCCTGCTCTGTGGTGATGGGCTCTGTGTGGGAGGAGTGAATTGCTGAAAAATATAGATAGAACCTCCAGATAATAAGAAAGAAGAGAGAAATGTAAATATTTTCAAATAGAATGTTATGGAATGCAGAGTAGAGAAGGAAAGAACACAGTGAAGCAATCAAGGTATTCCTCCATCTGGTGGATGACACAAGGAGGTGACTGTATTCAAGAATGGCTTAGGAAGGTTGTTTAGGGCATGCTTAAGGCCACAGTGTCTAGAGATCTATAGACATTGGTTTGTAGCCCAGCCTTGCAATTTACTAGCTGTGTAAATTTGGCAAATTATTTTATTCTTCTGTGAGTTTGCTAGATACAGTGTCAATGTATAAAAATAAATTGCATTTCTCCATATAACAACAGATAACTCAATATCAAATTTAATAAACATGATTTACAATAGCATCCAAAAAACACAAATAATCAAATCTAAAAAATATGTTTAAGATTTCTGCATAGAAAGTTAAAAAAACATTATCAAGAGGAAACTTTTAAAAAACTAAATAAGTAGAAAAATATACTAACTTCATGGTTTGGAAGACTCAATAGTAAATAGACTAAATGCAATCCCAATTAAAATACCACCCCATCCCCTTTTAGGTCTACATTTTAACTCTGACTTCCTCTGGGATATGTCCTCTCTAAAGCAGGAAGAACAATGTCTCATGGTGGTGATGTGAGGTTTAAATGAGATAATCATACAAAGACATCATTATAACATTAACACTCAACAAATGCTAGACGTTATCATTATTAGCTCCATGTGACACCAATGCTTAAAATGATTCTTGAAAGAGGGAGAAATTTTCCAGGCATACAATGGAGAGTTAGGCAGAGGAAGAACATTCCAGATCATAGACAATCCTGGGTAAAATCTTAAGCTATGAAACAGTATTCATTAAGGAAACTGTTAGTATTTTGTTGGGTTGGAGCCACCACTGTACACAGGGTAAATGTGTCAGAAGAGACTGAAGGGGTAGTCAGAGCCAGATCAACCATCTTCCCACAGTCTTATCATACATTGCTACTTGCTTTATACTAGTTTGAAATCAATGGACTTCTTTTTCTTTTAAAACTTAATTCTAAGTCATTTCTGATATTCTTGGATTTTCAAAACTGACAGAAAATACAACTGGTTTAATTTGAGGTTAAGATGATGATTGTAAGGAAAACCACAGACTCCCTTAATAAAATCATGCCTTCATCCTGCAAATTCCATGATGGAAGGAGATTCTGCTTGTCCTGTCAGAAGTGCTTATCAAGAGATCCCACGGGAAAGTTAAGTCTTGGGTGACCTATGGCTTTCAAACCCAGTGCCCCCTCCCCACATGGGGATTCTCCTAGGAATGCAGAGGTGTTCTTTGAAAGACAGATGGAAAGAAGGATGAGAAATAATCCTATGAGACTGAATTAAGCTCAGTGACCTGTTCAGCTTTAAAAGGACCAAGAAGGATGCAGACTTTTGAAAGAAACACAAGCTCATTTATAAAAATATGTCTTTTAAAGGATTTAAAAGGGGTAGAATAAATTACTAGATAAAATTTAATGTGTTCTATTTTTCTTTAAAATTCTGCCTTGTGAAGATAAATAAAATGGGAGAAAAGACAATAAAATGGACATTATCCTGTATTTCCTTCCTAGATACTAGAGAATACAAATTTCAGAGTTGAAGGCAATGACATTCATTCCACTAGCTCTGTGGGGAAGGGAAAAAAAAGCTATATGCTCTATACTTCATTTCTATTCTAACCATCAATTCTCCAATAGTTTCTCCTTAAAATATAAAAATAAATTGCATTCAAATGCACAATGAAAGATAAGAAGAATGTGGTTTGTTTTTGTTATTTCTTTATAGTTAGATATGTCTGTGGCTCTTTTTTTGGATTGGCAAATGCTCGTGATCTAAGATGCAGTCAGTCCATGTCCCCTGGGAGGCTCAGCAATCAGCCAGTTGCTGTAAGACGAGGTCAGGCAGGGGAAGGGGCACCTCAGTTTTCTTGGACAGACTACGTAGGGGATAAAACACACAACATAATTGGGATTGGGCTCCATGCTGTCACTCACTGGTGTGATGAAATGACACGTCATCCTCCGGGGTTTTCCTAGAAGCAGCCCTCACAATTTGCACAGGTCTACTGTAGTCTCACCATTTTCTAAACTTCCATCTCAACCTAACAGGAGATTGGTAAGAGTCAAGACTTTTGCCTCCTGTTAATAATTACTTCTCTTTTCATGTAAGCTTCCCAGCACCTGGTTGGTGCTCGGGACTCTCTCACAGCAGACATTTTGCAGGAAGTGCACCCACACCATGTGTTCAACTGAGATCCTGGGCTGCTCCCACTAACAGAGTTAGTATCCCTGTGCTCCCCCAGGGAGAGGGATGTGTGCATTCACAGGGTAGGTGCTTCCAAATGCTTATAATTGCTATACCATCTTTACCAATTTTTGCAAAATCTGTGTACCACCTGAACTAATGTTTCCTTAAATCTTTCAATTTTTCTTTCTTTTCCTTCCTTCCTTCCTTCTTTCTCTCTGTTTTTTATTCTTTCCTTTCAAATGAAATTTTAAAGAAAGAAATTTTATGTCACTACATTACTCAACAATAAAAATTAAATAAAAAACAAGGAAAACAAAAACTATTATTGAACTTTAGCCAGATTCAGCTGCCTACCAAGGATTTAACCTGAGAACTAACCTTTTTTTTTTTCGTCAAAAAGGGAATTAGTAAGTGTTCATGACATTTTAGCCCCAAAAGAATCTTGTTCCTGATGTAATCAGAAGAATGGAAAGGGAATACATTTTTTACAATGATTCAATGTTGGCCAATGCCCTGGCCTTATGACACTTGAAAGTTCACATCTGTTAGTACTAGAACAGAAAAGCACTGAATTAAGTATTTTTGTTTTTGTTTTACATAATCATGGTTGCAGGGCCAGCTCATAGCAAACCTGTTTGTTTATTCAACAAATTCTTATTGACTGTGTACTCTGTGCTGTGCACTGCTCTCATTGCTGGTGAAAAAGTGGTAAAAAAAAATGGACAAAATCCTTCCCCTCATGGAATTACATTCAATGGGTTGAGATTGAAAATACACAAATAAGTTATAAGCAAAACACACAGTAAGTTATGGGGAGACCCATGTAATAGAAAATAAAAAAGCAAGGATGGGGGACAGAGAAGGCTAGGCGAGGTGTGGTTGTAATTGGTTAAGAATGCCTCAGGCAGCAGGAACCACACGTGCCTGCTTGATCTGCTGGAGCAACAGGGAGGCAGGAGCAGAGTGAGGCAGGAGGAGAATGGTAGAGATGGGGACAGAGAGATAACTGGAGGGGTGGGCAGATCACGTACTGTCTTGCAGCTCACTTTAGCTTTTACTCTGCAGAGTACAATAACAAGTGGCTTAAAATTTGCCTTGATTACACAAAAGCTCCTTCCAGCACTCTTCTCCCCTTATAGGTGGCATTTCTGCTCCCATTCTCTCGAAGATGTTCTGCTGTTTTAACTCTTCATTTCCTATGGGGTCCTGTTCTCAGGAATAGATCTGAAAAGCATACTCACAATGAGGTAGGGGCTGTTGTCTCTGGAAAGTTGGTCGGGGGCATTCCTTTAATAAAATTTCTCTCCTGACTGGGTTTATGCCAGAATCAGTTAGGTCAATGCCCTGCTTTTGTATCCTACTGCAGAGTCGGGGAGAACAAAACCCTTTTGCAGTTTCTATTTTACATATCCACACTTGGGTGCATGGATTAGTTATCTAACCAGAAGGAGGAGGAAACAACTATGAGGAAAACTTGCAGAAAAGTCACATTAAAATAGCTCCAAATTTATGCGGAAATATAAACTAGGGGAAACTGTAAAATGAGTCAGAGTAGAGCAATACACTTTGGGATTTTGAGGTTGAGAGGAACAAGATCCTTGCAGATGCTAATTTTCCATGGATTTGGGGAATGATGGAGCTGGCTGCATGTTATGGTGGTTTGAGGAGGGTTGAAAGTCTCCACTGGATGCCAAATGCATCCCATATTTTCTCATAGTGCAGGAAATTTGGACGGAAGGAATTGATTATTAAAAGTAGTTATCTGGGAGTAGCAACGTAATACTTCATAATCAGTAACTGATGCCATCGCTGGGATTAAGGTATCTGATTGGCTTATCTTCCAGTAGGAGATAACGCTCATCATATATTAGTTCAGATATAGAAGAAGGGGGAGAATTCAGGAAAGGTCCAGAAAATGGGACTCAATCTATGTGAGATTTCGTAATGGGAAGCCACGGCCAAAGCGTGTGTGTGTGTGTGTGTGTGTGTCTGTGAATATACGCACCATAACACTACAGGGTTTTGTTTATCATTTCAGCTTCTAAAATGGCCCCTGGAACATAACAGGTACTCAAAATATATTTTTTAAATTAATTTACTGAATAAATAGATGATAAAAAGAAGACAGTAGGGAGAAGGTAGGATAAAATACCTCTAGGGTAGGAAGTATTTTAACTAAGGAGAAAAACAACTCCTTGAAGTGACTTTCCTGAGGGAAGGACTGATGAAATGAAAAGAAGAAACATGGCAGGGAGGGGGGCAGTTGAAGGAGTGGGTTAAAGAAATCCCTACCAAAGCAAACTTTGTCACCTTTATAAGCTATCCCAGATTTAAAAAGAAAACAGTTTGTCTATAAGCATCCTACAGACCTGACATTGACACCAACAGCCGGAGGGCCGGGCCCAGGGTGCCCACATCTGCCTCTCCATTGCCTCAGAGTAAATAAGGGGCTGGGATCTTATTTGAAGAGAGAGTGTTCTTGTCATCCAAAGCACACATGGGTTTTAGAAGGTGTTCATGTTTGCACAGAGAGAGAGAGGGAAAGAGAGAAATTTCTTAGAAATCCTCTTCTCCAGTATTTTTAAATAGGCTATTAAGTTGAGGAAACAGCGCTGGCCTGGAATTTCACTATTATAAACGTGGCTGACCCCTCTGTGAGGCAAATCTAAATTTGTATGATGCTTGTATACTTGGGTATGCATCAGAATCACCGGGCACCTTTTAAAAAGGCAGGTCCCTGGGCCCACAGGGATTTATGTCTACTGAATCCAACTTGTTTTTTGTTTTATATGAATTTCTCTAGATAATTCTGAAGGTGGCATCTTGGCAATAGGAAGCTACCTGGGTAGGAGTCAGAGCCACCTTTGGTAAGTCTCTTAGACTTAGAAATCTCATCTTCCTCCCTTGAAAAACAGCAGTACTAATAGTGACTTCCCTTATTGTATGTAACATTGCAGTGTCCAGGACCCACTGCACAGTTAATGTACAGTTTGCCTTGTCATCCACCAGCGCTGTAACCTTGGTTCCATGCTCCTCTTCGTTATTAATACTTTTGATGTAAATCATCACCTGTGTCAAGGGACAAGTTTTAGTTGTCAAAAGCTTAGGCTTTGGACTCAGGCATTCAGAATTCTGTGCTGCCATCTACTTGCTGGGCAATTGCCTTAAGTTCTTTGAAGCTAGGTTGTATGTGTGTGTGGATGTGTGTTTGTGAGGGTTTTTTAATCTGAAAAAGGAGGATAATAGCCATAACTACATCACAGGGTTGGTAGAAGGATTAAGATAAAACAATGCCTTTAAAAGCTCAACACAGTGCCTGGCACAGAGCGAGAGTTCAAAGTGCTTTCAGGTTGTTGCATTGCATTCCAGACCAGAGTTCACTGTGGGAAGGAAATTCCATTTTAATTATGAAAGGAACGTGAACAAGAGGAATCAGCAGGGAAGATATGATTTGAGATCATTTTAAGGTTAGGGATAGCACTAAGTTTCTGGAAATAATTTAAGGGCAGGGAGCAAGAGAGAGGGAATCTGGCTCTGCATTTAGAAATAAGTAGCCTACAGTCAAGTGCATCTTAGGAAGACATTCCCAAAGCCTGTTCAGAACAGTGGAATGTTAACCCTTAAAGGAACCCAAAAACCAAGGCCAAGCCTTGTTAAATAATTTGCCTGAAGTCACGCAGTGGCAGACTTAAAACAAGCTGAATTCCAGTATGTTGCACAGATGTTTAACATGGTCCAAATGAGTGGGAAATAACTATAGCAAAAGAGTTACTGAAAATATCCGTGTTAATGTTCCATAGCCCCAGTTACAGGTTGGTCACTTACTCTATGTCAAGGATGGTGTTAGTCTGTAGTGAGAAAAATGAGAAAACTTAATCGTGGAGGGTGGGAGAAAAATGTGCTGACCCAAGTAACTTTGGAGATGAGTAGAGTCTGTAAAACTCATAAGCACTGTACTCTGGTGATAAAATTATATCCCATGGGGGTATGGGTTAGCAATTCTGATGCTCCTGTACAAGGCATACTAGAGTTTAACAATTAAGTAAACAGATGATAGGTGGTGGGAGCCAGGGTTTCACTATTGCAGTGGGGGTTTACACATAAGCAAAAGGGGGACACTATAAGAATCCACGTGATGATAGGTGAGAGTTGGAGACATCAATGTGAACTCATGTTTAGCTTACTATAGATATAGTCACGTATATAAATATTTATAGATATGTGTTTATGCATGAGTTGGTAACGTGTATTTCCTTGTTCTGTCAGTAAAGAAGGCCTAGAAGTGAGGACATTCCCATCACAACGAGAACATCTAACTTCCAAATCTTTGTTTCTAACACCATTCTCCAGTAAAAGAAACCAGGCCTCCTTGGAGAAATGGATGAGTCTAGGACTAGAGCAGGAAATATACAAGATAAGCCTAGATCTTATAGTGCCAGAACGTACAGAAGCACTCAAAGGAAAAAAAGAAAAACCACAGTGGTGGAAATAGACCAAAGGGACACAAAAGCCAACGTGAAAGAGCTCCGAACAGCCAAAGATGGAAACATTTGAACAACAACGAAGTAGTATTGGATTATAACCCAAAGTGTAAAATAAATGTCCATGAGTCCATACTAATATAAAATAAATGATTAAGCAAATAAACGAGTGACAGAGAAGGGACACATCTCCTGAGCAGAAGAATTCCAAATAATTTGTGTAGCTACTCCACTCTCAAAGAGATGGAGCACAACTCTCCTCTCCTTAAGTGTGGGCTATACATTGTGAATTTCCTCCAAAGAGTACAGCATGAAAAGGGGGAAAAAGAATAACTTTACAGTTCAGAAATTTGACAAACGCTCCTCAGTCAAGGTGATCAAGGTCAACATCACCTGTATTAAGCCATGTTGACAGTACCTACTCTTGATTTGATGGGATGAAAATGATCCTACCTTTGTGGTTTTCCTCCCTCTCAAAACCTATAACCCCCGTGTCATCACGTAAAGACATCAAACAAATTCTAATATAAAGATATTTTACAAAATACCTGACCACTGCTTCTCAAAACTGTTAAGGTCATTAAAAACAAGGAAAGTCTGAGAAATTGTCACAGCCAAAAAGAATCTAAACGTAAGGTAACATCCTAGAAGGCATACTGGAATAGAATAATGATATAAGTAAAAACAGGAAATATGAATAAACTATGGGCTGTAGTTAATGATAACGTATCAATATTGGTCCATTAATTATAGCAAATGTACAGTTCCAACGTAAGATGTTAATAATAGTGGAAACTGGCTGCAGAGTTTATGGGAACTCTCTGCCCTATCTTTGGAATTTTTCTGTAAATCTAAAACCATTCTAAAATGTAAAGTTTATCATCTAAAAAAAATTTAAGCATGGATTCTGGCCTCCTAGAGATTTCAGTCTACTGGGGAAGATTGAGTGGATTGGTGAGAGGGAATAGAAGTGGTGGCATCAGTTAGTAGGCTATTAAATAATACTGCAAGAGATGGCAGAAGTTTGGACTAGGGTGGTAGCATTAGAGATGTTGAAGAGGACAGATTTTAGATTTACTGAGGAGGTAAGTGAGCAGTATTGGTGAATATTTGCAAATAGCATTGGTTCAGATTTGCACCGATTGATGAAACATGATGGCACTGAGAAGATAGAAAAGACAGATTCTCAGGGGATGACCATGGCTTGGGGGCATTTTTGGCTTGTGATGTCAGAACAAAAGACAATTGTATTCACAGCATATCTGGAAATCAGAGTGAACGGCTGGTTTGGAGATATCAACATTTAAAGCACCTGCCTATGAATGATAATTAAATCTGTGGGATGAGATCAAATAGAGAACGAGTACAGAGGAGGGAGAGAGCCTGGAACAAAGCCTTGAAGAACTCCAAAATGAATTGTCAGAGTAGAGTTAGGTGAGCATGGGGAAGGGTTGGGCAAGAGCAGCTAAAAAGATCAAGAGACGATAATGTCACCAAAGCCAAAGTAAGACTGTTTCAAGGAGGGAGTGGTCAGTGAGAATACCACCAAGAAATAGAGTGAAATGAGCACTGGACACATCTGGGGATTAAGAGGGAAGGCAGCTTACGGTGGGCACCATTGCTGCTGTGCCCAGACCCCTTGCTTCCCTTGTACCATCTGTGTACCCCTCCCTTGCTGGAGGGCTCTTCTTCTAATAACTTACGACTGTGGCCTTTTTGAAGGCCTTCGTCCAGCTGGAGCCCCTGTGCCTGCACCTGCAGATCACTTTCTTACTTTACAGGAATCTCCATTTTAGGATCTAGTTCTGGGAAATGGTCCTAAGTTAAATCCCTATTTTAAAACTTTATTATTATTATTATTATTATTATTTATTTTTTTCTGAGGAAGATCAGCCCTGAGCTAACATCTACCGCCAATCCTCCTCTTTTTGCTGAGGAAGACTGGCCCTGAGCTAACATCCGTTCCCACCACAGAATGGTTTGCCATGTCTGCACCCAGGATCCAAACCTAGGGCCACCAAAGTGGAACATGCGCACTTAACCGCTGCGCCACTTTTCTGCTAGAGATTCCCCCCTTTTAAGCCTCAGGGGCAGTACTGTGGAACTAAAAGTCTGGGATCACAGTTAGCAAACCCCTGCACCACAACAAGATGCCTCTCCGGGAGGCCACAGAGACCTCAGGAGTCCTCGATATTGTGGTCAGCCATGGTATTCAATGCCCTCTCTTTATGGGAGAAGTGTATGTGTGTATCGAGAGAAGTGTGGTAGAGCATATATGTTTGTGTTTATAGGGGGCAGCTGGAGTGTGGAGAGAATTGTGGCAGATAGCAAGGGTCAACAGAGACAGAAAAGAAAAAGAAAAAAAGAATCATGGGGGACTGCTTAGAAGCAAATGTGACTCTGGCTACTTCTGGTTCACGGTAAGGAGAAAGAAGTGAGGGCTTACAGGGACCGTGTAGCACTTATATAAGCACACCTCTTTGCCCGCACACCATGTGATATGTTAGAATGCAACAGACATGTGATATGTTGGAATACCACTTTTAAAGGGAGAGACTTTAAAAAGAGTCATAATAACATCATTTCAGAGAGAAATGAGTCAGTTGTAAGCATTTGTAAAGATAAAACTGCCATTTATCAATCTAACAGAATCACATTTTGATCTAATTTCTCACAATATTATAGTTTATCAAGATAAAGATTCAATCGTTAGCATTTTAGATTTATGATATTCATTAAATTATAGGAGAGGGTTTACTTCTCAGAGCAGAATGAATCAAAGACAGCTTTCAGGCAAAGACTATGCAAGTATATTAGTTGAAAACAACAATGACAGCCTATGGCAAGAGAGAAATCAATAGAAACACTTTTTAGGATTAATTCTTATATATTATGCTTAATTAGCTCATCTGTAAAAACTGTCTTTATATTACGGATACAGTGAAGGTGCTTTAAGTGCATGGATGATTTAGAGGGCTCTGAGGTGAGGAAAAAGCAGAATGTAGCAGAGGCAAAGGGTGTGAGGTCATCCATTAACCTACCTACTTAAACAGGCCGCCCGGAAGCATTCACAGAGACAGTAAGCTGTGTACATATGTGATGTCAGGGGACACAGGGGTATCAGATGCCCTATCTTCCTCTAGCTGATATCTTGTGTCTCTAATAGAGCTTTAGTGCACGCAGGCCTGGCGATCATTACTCTCTGTGTCTAGTAAGTGTTTTTAGCTGAAATAGTTCCACCCACAGGGCCTGCTCAAGGAAGGAAACTTTGCTCAGGAGCTGCCACTGATTGGACAAAGAGTGGATACTTCCCCCAAGGGTGGCCCACCCAAGACAGAAGTCAACAGGTGGGTCAATATGTGTCCCGGCGCAGAAGTCATTAAAAGAATTATAAGAATGATAGCTTGGACTATTCTCTAGCTAATTATGTCAGATGTCTATAGAATTTTAATGGGAAAATTTTAGAAGATTTTCTAGTTGTGGGGAGACAGACATGGAGAAGGCATGCAATGAGGGGGATCATGGTTCTGTGAGCGAGATGGAGAGGACAAGTACCCAAAGCTGTTTTTGGATCCTAAATTCTAATTCCTTTTCAAGTCCCGCATTCTTAAGATTAGAGTCTCTTCTTCTTGCAAAGGAAAGAGCCAATAATATATTGGATCCTGAAGGAAGAAGCACATACTTGGAGTTAGAATATATGGGTTTGATCCTAGTTCTTTCATTTAATAAACAAGAGGATTTGGACAACTGATTGCATCTCACTTGGACTACGTTTTCTCAGTAATATTTCTTTTTAGGGATGCTGTGAAGATAAAATGAGGTATGTGTGGTGCAGTGCTTGGTAAATAGTAGATGAACTTTTTTTTTTTTTTACCATATTCTGATTTTAAAAGATAGATCTTTGTAAGAGAAAGTACCCTTGGAAAGGGTAACACTGGGTATTTAGTAATAAAGTGGGAGGAGAGACCAATCCCAGTTGCCATGTCCCAGAGAGGCTGGGGAAGGTTAAAGACCAGAATGGATCCTGGGTCTGGGTGCCTGGTAGACAAATCTAATTGATAGACTTATTTTCCACGGACTTGAGGCATGCCTATTTTAAATTTTTTGAACCAGAGTTCACTAAAGTCCCAAGGCTAATATATGAAAGAAGAGGGGATTTGAGTTTCTCATAAGAAAAAACAATGTCAATCCAAGCCTGAGTTATTTTTTATAGCAGTGGGGTCTATACAAACCCACAGCTAGATAGAATTTTAAGTCAATTGTGTAAGTACCTTCTTATTTTTAACCCTGGTATAGCCTTTTGGAGAAGCCAAGAGCTGTGAATAAGTTTGCCTGGTTCCTTCCATAGCTACGGGAAAGCTCAAAACTAAATTTTTTTTTTTTTCTGCTGAAGGGGCTAGTTAAAGTTTTCTTTCTGATTGGTTCATACCTACCCAATAGTTTCCCTTCTTATCATACCTCTAAAACATAGATAAGAACTTTATATTTGCAAGTTGAGGCTGGAGATAAAAGGTAGAAGACAGAAAAGCAGATCTAGTTCTAAATCTGGAAATTTAAATCAAAGAGCCCAGTGAGAAAAGCACAGATTAGTGGCCATCCTTATACACAGTGCATCTCAAACAACTTTGGCTCCATCTAGGCTGTCCAGTGTGTAGGCTCTGGAGTTAATACAGGCTTCTTAAACTGGGAAGTTTATATTCTCTTTTTTTCTTCTCAACCTCATCCGAGGCAGTTTGAATTCTAGATATAACTTATAAGGTTACTACTGGGTTTTTTTCCCCCCTAAATCGAGATTATAATAATTACTGAAAGAGAAAGAAGTAATGTTCTTCCAGGGAAAAAAGGAAGAAGGCATGAGAACTCATTATAACCCAGTAGCACAGTAGTGTTGAATATAAATTTTAGCCCTCAGGCAAACGTTGGCAAAAGTTCATCTCCTTGGCATAAAATTTCTCTCCATTGTATGAGTCTTTCCTGTACTCTGTACATATCTCATCTCTCCAAATGATAGAATTTTAGAGCTAAAAGGATCATCTAATTCATTTCTATCCATATTCAGATGAGACGATCAAGGCTCAACAAACACAATATGACATCACCCAGACATCTGGAGGCATAAGCAGGACTACATTCTAGGGTTCTTAACTCTCTCCCAGATGGGTGGTGTTTCGCAAACCACACTACCCCTGGGGCTGGCTCTGCCAGTTCTACAGGAGACCATGCTTCTTCTCCATCCCACCTCATCTTATTGTGCATGCCACAAATCACTTCTGCCTTAGCTCAGTCAAACTCGTCACCCAAACAAGGGACACTTACATAGAAATTGTCCCTGGCTCTCCTAACTCAATGAAATATGAGGTTCTTATCCTGGACCAACCATTTTGCTTAAGAGGTTATAACCTTCTTAAATTTTATGGAAAAATTGTACCTAAATGCCTTCTGTGTAAAGGGCCTATGACTTTCATCAGAGATGAAGAACCATGACTTTAAAAACCAAATTGTAAGCTGAACTCTTGGCTCTCCTGAATCTGATGAATGGCATTCCTCCTACTACATTCTATTAGGATTCTATGCATTGATTAGATATGACAAAAACTTTACAGGAAAACAGATATTATTACATGGTTCATGAGTTGCCATTGAAATGTCTGGCCCCAAACATTTCTTGCAAATATGTCCTACTTATTGAATCTCATGGTAGGTGGCACCTTGCTTCCTGATGATGATAGATGGCAGGCATACAAGGTAAAAGAGAGAGCAACATGATTCTCAGGCACTCACAAAATTTTTGTCAAATAAGCCCTGCCTCCATGAAGGCTTTCCTGACAACTTTTAGAAAACAACAAATCTAATTTATTTCCTCTAATCAAAAAACTAGGATGTTTTCTATTGCATGGAGCACAGCTCATTTTTATTCTTGGGCAAGAGAGTCCTTCTGCACCATCAATTAGTTAACCATGAAAAATGGTAGAACTTAAGAGATGCAAGAGAAATCTCCATTTCTCTTCCTTGGCAGATGAGATGACTGGGGCCTGAGTCACTTTCCATTGAGTACCTGTGTATCTCATCCTCCTTTGGGAGAACCAAAGGGCCAAATACAATTACATATCAGTTCAGGTGTGAGTTCAATGTGAATCTTCACATTTGACCTTCGTCAAATCATGAGGCTAAATTCAGAAAATGGGCAACTTACTTGGACCAGAAGAAATGCTCAGAATGTATTTGTGCTGGTTGAAGTTTGTAAAATGTCTGTGTTCTCACACCCCTTGTGCTTTGGCCCAAATGTAGAAACAATGTTGACATTAAGTTTAGGAGGACAACCATTACAATCATTTGTTTGTTCATTAATTTATTCAGAACATATATATTGGACACATATGAAGTGCCAAGTATCATGCTAGGTTTTAAGGAACTCCGTGTAAAACATTACCAAGAACAAACAAAAACCCTGGTCCCTGTATCAAAAAGCTCATCATCTACTAATGGAATTTGCTTCTGATAGTTACTGAATACTTACTATGTGGTGGGAACTTCCCTAAACATTTCTTTTTTTAATTTTATTTAATTTTCTTAATCTTATGAAATAATTTTAAAGTACAACTTGTAGGCAAATTGATCTCGAGCACATGTGAGAGTTTTATTAAGTTTGATAGCATGGGAACTAACAGAGTATATAGTAAGGTTGCTGAAATTGAGTTAAGGGTGGAGAAGAGAATTTATCTACTCTACAGCAATGCTGCTTAATGTGTGGTCTAGGGATCCATGTCAGTCTGCAAGCTGTTCGTTACCTGTCTGAGACCAGGTAAGTACAAAAATTGAGAGAAAGAGTTGAGAAACTTCTATAGAAATTTGATATTGCTGCAACATTCAATGATTCATTGATGGTTTCATCTCACTGAACAGGGTATAGCACATTTTGTGTTTTTGGACTAACACGGTGAATTGTTTGTAGTAGTGTGCAGGTAAACTGGCTCTCGAGAAAAAACAAGCTAACAAGAATAACAAAGGCCTTTCTTTTATTTGTAGTGTTTGCTGATTTCCGGTGTAAATACTCACACCATGGCTGATTTCAAGCTACCAATGTAACGTCAAATACTGAAAATTTAATAATCTGCTCTCCTGAGCTCGCACAAGCCATCTCCACACATCAATGGGTAACGTGAGCTGCACACTAGTCATGTACAGTAGGATCATGTATTAATCCATGACAGATTATTGGAAAAAACTAGTCCCTCAGAAACGACAAGGTGCAAATTCCTGACTAATTGTACATTCTTGTAAATCCTTCTTGTTTTTATTAGTTGATCTAGGTTAATGCTAGGACACTGGTTCAGAGACATCTTCCCCAAGACGCCAGTTGTGAAGATAAGAACTTAGCACAGTTACCAAGACCCATTCTTCCACTTTCTCCTTCTCTATTTTCCCAATAATTAATTTTGTTTATGTTAATTTTCAGTTTACCTTATTGTCACTCAGCACGTAGTTTTCACTGCTGAGCCAAGAAGCAGACTAATTGGTGGCCTTTTTCAATCTGGAGACTCATGACCCTCAATTTTGGTAATTTTTCTTTACTTATTTATTTGGTAGTTTCCTTGCCTTCATTTTCTCTATACTGTCCTTCTGAAACACCTTAGCTTTCTCATTATTTTTTTCTTTTGTTTTTTTTTAAACCATTTTACTGTGGTATAATTGACATACAAAAGCTGTAGATATTTAACGTACACAACTTCCTATGTTTGAAGGTAAGTATACATGTAATATATTGATTACAAGTAATCAATGCCATAAACTTATCCATCACCTCCAAAAATTCTCCCCCTCTCCCTTTGTTTTTACTTTTATTTTCCTTTTGCGTTAAGAGCACTTAACACAAGATCAACGCTCTTAGCAAAATTTTAAATATACAACACATTATTACTAATCATAGGTCCTATGTTGTAGAGTAGATCTCTAGAACTTACTTATCTTGAGTAACTGAAACTTTGTGTCCTTTGACCAACAGCTTCCCTGTTCCCCCTCCCCCTAGCTCATAGCAACCACCACTCTACTCTCTGCTTCTAATGACTTTGACTATTTTAGATTTTGCGTATAAGTGAGATCACACAGTATTTGTCCTTCTGTGACTGGCTGATTTTCCTTACCATAATGTCTCCCAGATCCATTCATCTTGTCACAAATTGCAGATTTCCTTCTTCTATAAGGCTGAATAATATTCCATTTGTGTGTATACCACTTTTTCTCTATCCATTCATCCATCAATGGACATTTAGGTTGTTTCCATGTGTCAGCTGATGTGAATAATATCGCAATGAGCATGGGAGTGCAGATATGTCTTTGAGATCTAGATGACTTTCAGATCTGAACATAACTCTTTATAGCAGATTTAGTCATAATTGCCAAAAACTCAAAACATCCTAAGTGTCCATCAACTTGTGAATGCATAAAAAAATTGTGGTACATCCCTACAATGGGATAAGACTTAGCAACAAAAAGTGAAAGAAGCCTGAGGAAAAGACTGTATGAGACTGTATAATTTCATTTATATGACTTTCCAGAAAAGGCAAAACTACTAGGATGGGACAGAGAACACACCAGTCGTTGTTGACTGCTGGGAGTGGGAAAAGGAATTGATTTCAAAGAACATGAGGGAACTGTTGAGGATGATAGAAATATACAATAATTTGATTGTGGTGGTGGTGACATAATTATACATATTTGAAAGTGGATACTTCAGCCCCAGTCAAGCAATCTTGAGATCACTGTAGCCCAGCCACAGCTTGACTGCAATCTTGGGAGAGACCTTGAGCTGGAACCACCTGGCTAAACGGCCCCCAGAGTCTTGACCAACAGACACTAAAATAAGTGTTTGTTGTTTTAAGCTGCTAAAGTTTAGGATAATAAGTTATAAAAGTATACATACACCTTTATATGTATATATATAATTATAATATATAATCTATAACATATTTATTTATCTTTACTCCAACATAATCTTCATGGGCTTAAATCCACTGAAAGATATACCCACTGTCCTTTTTTAAACAGAATACTTACAATCTAAGTCTGAAACATTATCATTGTTATTATCTCTGTTTACTTCTTCCTCATGATTGCCTTTTATCTGCCTCACCAAAAGAGCTTGTCAAAAATGATTCCCAGGGCCAGCCCAGTGGCACAGCAGTTAAGTTCACACATTCCGTTTTGGTGGCCCCGGGGTTCGCCAGTTCGGATCCTGGGTGCGGACATGGCACCGCTTGACAAGCCATGCTGTGGTAGGCATCCCACATATAAAGTAAAGGAAGATGGGCATGGATGTTAGCTCAGGGCCAGTCTTCCTCAGCAAAAAGAGGAGGATTGGCAGCAGATGTTAGCTCAGGGCTAATCTTCCTCAAAGAAAAAGAAAAATGATTCCCTACGTAGTTAAGAGGAGAAATGTCTTCAAAATAACTTATAATATTTATCACAAAAGACTGTAGTTTTAAACTGCTTACAATTTAAAAAATGGCTGTGCATTCATTCAATAATCACTTTTTGAGCACCACCTTTGAGTAAGACACACCAAGCCAGGCATAGAGGTTATATTGGTGTAAGAGATAAATGTAGTCTCTACTTTCATGGATCTCTCAGACTAGAAGGGAAAAGAATTATTCAATCCAATAATTGAATACAGTTGTGATAAAAATACCATGAAGGAGACACGTAGGATTCAAATTTTTCAGTTTTGAAATATCTCATGTTCTCCCTTGGCACCTCTGTACACAGGAAAATATTAAGTGGTTCTTGATTGTAAAACATATTCGCATTTATAAATTGTGGACATTTGGAAAAGCAAAGTGCTGATTGTAGAAAAACAAATGGAAAACTCAAAAAGGTTTAGAGAGAAAAGCAAAACTTATTTAAGACGCTCTTCTGCCCTTTTGCGTTTCCATCCATGGGAGCATTCCTCCCTTCTCTTTAGTGGGAGGAACCAGATCTGTGGCTGACCCCGCACCTGAGATTCTTTGTAAGCACCAGCTGCTACCTGTGACCTCCATCGTACCCACACCTTGGACCTGCCGCATTAGATATGTTGATCCTTCTGTTTGCAGCCATGTGGGTCTACTAACAGCAACCAGCAGCCATTCTGAGGGGCCCTGAATGGCCTTCAAGTTGTTTATGGGGTAGATGTGAGCAGGTGCCGGATGGTGAGAAATCAAAGGGGCGGTTGCCCTGGGACTGAGCTGCTGTTGTCTAGGCAACTTTGTTAAGAACCTTCTGTTCCTCAGAAAATGAAGCCTAAATTAACTCTTGAGTTCTTAGAATGAAGACTTTTCCTTCTGAACTGGTCTGTGGCATTTGGGAACTTCCTGCTCTTGTCAACCGAGTCATTTTCACTTTATTTGGGGTCCTAAAATCTTTATGAAATGGCGTTGGTCATCAAAGTCCCTTTATTCTTGAAGTACAATTACAAACACATTCTTTCACCATCCAGATGCCAATCGATATCTTTCTAAAGTGAAATCTAACCCGAGATTCAATGCTCAAATTCTGATGTGGCCTCCAATTCTAAGACCCTTCAAATACCAACAAAAACCCATAGAGTGTGATTTTTTAAAAGCATGTTTCTTCACCTAAGTATAATGTGAAAAAATTATGTGCCTTTCCCGAGTTTTAGCAGTGGCAGCCTCATATCCATAACGTATAGCCTAAAATGGATTCTATGCTGCATTCGGCTCAACGTGCCTTCTTTCAATATTTGCACCATGAAGAGTTTCTTCTCCAGTGTTGGAACAGCCAGCCATTTGTTCAGTTGAGCAGGGGACAAGGGTAGTTGACTGTTATGTAAGTACCTATTGTGTCCCAGGGACCTCTTTAGGCACTTTGAAGATATTAACTCATTTAATCCTCAAGGAGAACCCTGTGAGATAAACGTGCTAGTATCCCTATTTTATAGATAAGCAAATTGAGCCACAGAGAAGCTAAAGAACTTGTCCAAGATCACAAATTAGTAAGATATGGAACCAGGATTTGAACTCCAGCAGTCAGGCTCCAGAGTCTATGCTCTTAATCCCTGTTAGTTTTTGTCAGTGCCGTTGAGTCAATTCTGACTCCTAGCAACCCTGTGTACAGCGAAGTGGAACCCTGCTCAGTCTTTTTCACCAGACTTTTACTTTTTAATTTTTTCCGGAAGTGGGTAGCCAGGTCCTTCTTCCCAGTCTGTCTTAGTCTGGAAGCTCTGCTACAACCTGTCCACCATGGGTGACCCTGCTGATATTTGAAATACCAGAGGCATAGCTTTCAGCATCAGAGCAACAGCAGCCGCCACAGTATGACAGCCAACAGACAGATGGTGTGATTCCCTGACTGGGAAATGAACCCAGGTTGCAGTGGTAGCAGCACCAAATCCTAACCACTAGACCGCCAGGCCTGGCTATAAATCACTTTTATAGCACTTCCCAAAGTGGTCAGCTTATGCTTAGAATGGGAAATATTGCCATTTTTAAACACTGGAATCACAGCACAACAAAATGCTCACACTAAGAGAAACATATAGGAACTAAGACACAAATTGCAGGTTTCAGATTCACACCTCCCTGATCAATTAATTTAGGATCGGTTAAATTCTCTCACCCCACACCCCTTTCTCTCTCTCAGCTTGAAAAAGTGTAGGCTTTGAATTCCAGCTTGAAATTTGGCTTCATTGTACCTACTGTTTATCCTTTTATACTAATCCCTAAGTCTTTTAGTTTTCTCATCTATAAACTTGGTCCATCATTCCCATTGCAAAGTTCAAAGGAGGTAGAGTATGTAAACGTTATGCAAAACATAAAACTGAAAGAATTTCAGGGATGGATTTTTTTTTCTTTTGCTAAGGAAGGTTAGTCCTGAGCTAACATTTGCGCCAATCTTCCTCTACTTTATACGTGGGTCACTGCCACAGCATGGCTGAGGAGTGGTGTAGGTCCATGCCTGGGATCTGAACCCTGGCCACCAAAGCTGAATGCACCAAACTTAACCACTGTGTCATAGGACCAGCCCCCAGGGATTGATTTTTATTAGCTACATGAGGGGTGGGTGACCAATTATCTGGTGAAGGCTTCCAAGAAAGTCTTGCTTTCTCCAAATGTTTTTCATTCTACTTTTTTTTTACCAGTGTTTGAAATCCTACCATTAATGAGCAAATCTTTTAAGTTTTGAAGATTTTATCTTAAAAATCCAGTTGATTAAATGTAAATACCAGTGGGAGGCATAACTCTTAAACCTTTTCTGCTAACGCATTGTGGATTATCCAACAGGTATTTGACTCTGGCCCTGTGGGAATGAAACTGTCAGGCACCAGATGGGAAAAGGGTGATAGGAAATAAACACTTTGCAGATAGTACATTGTTGCTAAATCTCAGCCCTGGGCTGTTTGGAAGCCAGATCTCTGTTTCCTTTTATTAATAACGATGTCAGCAACTATGATAATCTTTACAATTCTCTTATAACATATTTGAGCACAATACTCTCCTTATTAGAATCATATTTCTGTTCATTTATTTATGCTATGTATACTGAGCACCCTCTCTGTGCTATGAATTGTTTGAGATGGCACCCACATAACGGTGAGTAAGACAGTGTCTAGTGAGAAATACGGAATTCAGACAACAAGCATGTGATGATGAAGCCAGGTACCTGAGGGTTACGGTAAATATTCCATAAGAACATGGCTGCCCTCTGACCTTGTTCCCAACACAGGCACACATGAAAAAAGTTAGTAAGTAACCTTAGTCCCCCTTAGACGTATTTATTGAGTCCAAATGCTCACTTCACGGCCTGCACATGATTATAGCTTGCTGACTTCTTGTTTTCTTGTCTAACCAAAGGGGTGACTCAGGAGTCACAAGGATTTATGAGCTTGTTTTGTAGTGGACAAAGAATGGCTTTAAGGAAATTAACGACCACCAGATAACCAGCTCCCAGCTGCCCCAGGCACTAAGAAATCTAGTTTCTCAAAATCTTATCCAAAGTGAAAGAAACAGGTGCTTTCCCTTTGTTTCTCAAAAACTCCACCTCCCAAGCCCCTTAGTCCTATAAAGACCCCCTGCTTTCTCCTTTGGTTAAGGCGGATCTGAGATAGCCCACTCTCCGGCCTTTGCCTTCTCATTTTGGCCAATTTGAATAAAACTTTCTCTACTTCCAAGCACGGGTGTCTCAGCAATTGGCTTAATGTGCATCGGGCACACGAACCTGAGATTAAGAGGTTTGGTAGCAATGTTTGCTAAGTGTGATGGGGGCTGGGAGAGGTGGCAAGTATGGGATGCTCTGGCATCATATTAGAGGAAAACTTAACCGTGCCTTTGGAGGCCAGGCATGGTTTCCCAGATGAAGTGACATCTAACCTAAGAAGAGAAGCAAAAGCAAGAATTAGCCAGGTAAACGTATGGTGGGGAGGGAAGTGGGGATGTGTGTTTCAGACCAAGGGAAGAGCATATTCAGTGATTCTGAGTTGAGATAGAACAATATAGATTCGGAGAACTGAAAGGTGTTGCCAATGTCTTGAGTTTAGAATGTGAATGTAAGAAACGGAATTAAAAAGGTAAATGAAGATGAGGTCTTGAACAATGGCCTTGTAACTCAGACTGAGAAGTTTGCCTTTTATCACTATTTATGTCAGAAAATAGAGCTGGGGAACTGGGTCAGATTTTGCATTTTTTTGGTTATAGACCCTCTCTGATCTCATGTTCTACAACTTTCTCCTCCCCCTCCCCCCCCCGAGTACTTCAGCCAGGCACGCTCCCACCTTATCTCCACTTGAGGCATTCCACCTAAATCAGCCCTGCCCCCAGATCCTCATCCCCTCGCTTCTTTCAAGCCTTTGCTGAAATGTCAGCTTCTCAGTCAGAACTTCCATGTTTACCTTATATTTATAAGATCAATTCTCCTCCCTAACATTATCTACCCTCTAACCCTAGGTCCCTCCCTCTACCATAGTATTTGCCAATATCTAATATAGCGTTTATCTATCTATCTATCTGTCATCTAACTATTTTCTTGTTCCCCATCCCACTCTCACTAAAACGTACCCTCCATGAGAGCAGGGATTTGAGTTTATTATTATATCCCCAGCATCTGGAGCAGCACCTGGCACATAGTAGGAAGTAAAACATGCTAAATAACAAAAATAAAATGGTTTTGAAATGGTCACTCTAGCTTCAATGTAAAGTTAAGATTAGTGGCAGGCCTGGAGCCAGGAAGATTAGCTGGAAGCTACTGCAGAAATCTAGACAAGGGATGATGGTGTCCTGCATCACTGATTCTAGAAATTTTTAGAAAGTGGAATGAACAGGCCCTTAGTAATTGATGGGGATGATGGTGGTAGAAGTGATGGTAGGATATTGATAAAGGGGACAGAATCATTAATAATGATGCCTAGATCTGATAGACTGAGTTATTTATAGAGAAAATATTCTCCCATCCCAACTGATGTTGAATTTGGCCATGTAACTCACTTTGGCTGATAGAATATCAGCAAAGCAACATGAACAAGAACCTTAAATGTCTTTGTGCAGTTTTGGTTGGCTCTTATACTCCAGTAGTGTGGTATCTGAAGAAAATGCTCAGGGTAGCCATTTGCTTGTTCAGCCTGGGCCCTAGAATCTACACCTGTGCCACAGACCTGGCCCCAGCCTGAGCCAGGCTAGTCGATCTGCAGTAGGAAGCGGAGCTGCGCAGCCAAGCTCACACAAGAGCTGCCCAGCCAAGCTTAGTCAAGTGATAGTTATAAGCCACTGAATTTTGGGGGCGAGATATTGTGTGCAGATTTGGACATGTCACATTTGAGTTGCCTATGTGACTTCAAAGTGCTTTTGTCCAGTAGGTAGATAGACAATTGTGTCTATAGCCTAGGAGTGAGAGATGACCAAAAACTATACTCTGGGAATCATTACCACACAGAAAACGATGGACGCAATGAAAGCGTGCATAACAGGAGAAAAGACCCTAGGACAGAGACCTGAGAAGCATTTCAGTTTACAAAGAATGACAACTGACAAACCCTCAAAAAAAGCTGAACTTCCTAAGCTGGTTGAAGGCAGTAGGACATAGGTGAGAGGAACATGTTCCCCAGCCCTGGTTTGGGGGCTGGGTTCGGCAGGTTTGTCCCAGACCCAGAGAACGCAGCCTTGACTAACAGCTTTTCTGAGTTTCCTTTCATTCTGTTGTCCCATCCTCCACAGCTCTCAACCCCAGAGGACTCAGAAGGCCATTTTATATCACTCCTTCCCAGGCCACATGCAGTGGCCATTTCTGAACTCCTCGTTATGGAAACACATAACAAGTCTCAAGCTCTTTCTGATTATCGAGAAGGGCAAGGAAGGGCAGAAGTGTTCTTCTCTGCTCAGTGATCCATGCACCCCTCGAGCAATAGCCAGCGTAGGCAAATTCAAGGAAGAGATAAGTTGAGATGTACAGCCCAGCAGCTCTCATAAATGAATTTCATTCAAGTTGAATTAAGGTGATCTGTGAAAATGTGTTCCAAAACGATTCTTTTCAATATTGGGGACACCAAATCATTCTGAAAAATGGTTTAGCACTTTTGGTAAATGTTTCTATTATAGGCTTATAATTCGACAAAAGCTAGACCAGGGACCTCTAATGAGCTTATTGAAACAGCGAGCACTAAATGTTATTTAATATTTGCTGTCACTTTTCTGAAGGCAAAAAGACCTCTTCATTCTGTTTTTGCTGACTGCTTTCAGCTGTATTGTGAATGGGTAAAAAGATCATGTTTGCCAGGCATGGAAAAAACAATCTGTTGAAGCTGGAAATTACAAGTTATTGTTCGTGGTGAAGAAGGGTGATGACATTTGAAAGAGACAGGAGCTTTTTCTGCTGAAGACTTCTACCGGCAGCATTTTCAGATTCTGTGAGAACAGTCAGGCTCGGACTTCTCTCATTGCTTATTGATCAACCCAGCCCAAAGTTGACTTAGAACTTTCTGAATCCCACTTCATAAAGTGCTGCATGGGGTGAGGGATGTCAAGGAGGCCAGGGAAGGTTTCCCAGGGGCACCACCTCTGGAGGAGATCTGAGGGAGTGTAACTGGCTACTGGGCGAGAAGGGATTAGGTCTCTATATTCAGTACAATGGGGAGCCATTAAGTACTTTAAGCATTAGGGAGTATGATGTGATCTATTTTTGGAAAAGATCACTTGAGTAACTGATAGGAAGGAAATAAGAGTTCGTAAAGGTGAACAGTTAGGAGGCTATGGCAGTGGAGTTGTCCAGGTAGGAGATACTAGTAGGTTACTTCTGAGGTGAAGGTGATGGCTATGGACATGACAAGATGTATTTAAGAGGTAATTAGAAGACAGCCTAGGCAGAACCTGGACATGGATACAGAATGAGGAAGATGGAGATTGTAAGAACCAACTTAGGAAGTTGACCAAATCCTTGAAGAGGATCAGTTTCTACTGCTTATTGTTAGTTGGCGTGCAAAGTTGAGAGAATTGGTGCTGGAGGATCATTTATTTGGTTGTGAACATTTTAAGAATGAAGTATCATTGAGATGGCAAAGTGGAGATGTCAAATAAGCAGGTGAATATGTTGATCTAGACTGCAGAGGGAACTCTGGACTAGAGATAAAGATTGATGAGTAAATTGAGTTGGTAGTAATTACAGCTGAAGGCATGGGTAAATTCTTATAGGGAAAGCATACTGAGTGAGTAAAGCAGAGAATAGGTTTTGGACAGCACTGAGGAACTGCAGAATTTAATGCCGGGGGGAAGAAGGATGAAATGTCAGAGAAGATGAGGCAGAGTACAGTGAGGAGGAGGAGAAAGGAGAAGCAGGACAATGAGATGTCTCAGAAGCAAAGGGACAAACTGTTGGAAGAAGCGGGAAGTGGTCAGCAGCAGCAAGTTAGATGAGAATCGAGAAACAGCCACTGAATTCAGTGACATGCAGGCATTTGCGAACCAACGAAGAGAAGAAACCACATCAGAGTGCAGTGTGGATAGTGAGTACAAGTAACTCCCTGTGAAGTTTGACTTTGAAGGGAAATAGAGAGACAGGGTGTTAGAGGAATCAGGAGGGAAATTGCAGGTCAAAAGAGGTTTTTGTTTTAGTTGTTCTGTATGGGAGATACTTGATCATGTTTACAAGTAAATAAGACGATAGGTACAGTGGGAAAAATAAATTGTCTTGAAAGTGGTATAGTTAAAGGGTACAGCAAGGGCTAAGGTACACGGGGAGTGTGCACGGAAGATGGAGGGGCAGTGCAGGTCACTGCAGGAGGACTGGTCAAGGAAATTAATGGCCGGGGGTTGCATAGGCAATCCATGTGGATGATGAAGTGTCCAGATTTATGGTGAGGCTTGGAATGGAGAAAAAACCTCTGGGCCAAGTGCTGAGGTCTGTACATCATAAGATGGAATGAACAAGGGTATGACAGATGACAGCTGTGAGGAAGAAGTTGGTGGTGTTGCTATAAGGCCTAGAATCCTCATCTCGGAGAGTGGGAAGTAGTGGTAGAGAGTAAGGAAGACATCAACCCCACTGCGGTCCCTAAGGTCACAATTTGAGAGGGCAGTATGAGAAGCAGTGTCTTCAAGGGTGGAGCACGTTCAGTTAAAACCAGGTGTTCTGGGGAGTTCTTGGGGTGAGATTGAGGTTTGGGGGGCTATTTTATTGGATATAGAGTAGGAAATCCACTGAAAACAGTGGAAGTTTGAGCATTACCAAAAATAGCAATTGATTTTCTTATATAATTTCTTCACTAAATACTGAAAACTCAAATATTAAAAAAAAATACATAGCGAATGCTAAAAAATGGAAATATCTCAAAACTTGTCTAAATCTACTTTCAGTCAATTCAAATTGGGGGTTTAAACTAATCAATCCTGTTTCTTTTTAGACTATAATTAGGAAACAAGTATTTTCTGGCTGGGATATTAGTGATTTCACTATTTTTTAATATTAAAAATAACCATAATTTCATTTCCCCTGAACATTATAGATTGAACATCTCATTGTGCAGCCCAGGGACTTCACCAAAGAGCCACTCTAACAAAGAAAGCAAATCTTTTATCTGAATGGGGATTTTCAGTGCACTCGATGGTAATGCGCACGGTAGCCTGTGCTGTAAAAATGTACAGCTTGCCAGGTTGTACTTCACTCTGAGTGCAGTGGGTCTTCTACCCGGATCAAATTTAGTAAGTTTCAACAGCTCCCAACAGCTACATGCAGTAACCAGAGCCTCGAGAGCTCTTACTATCCCAACTAGGCAGTGATACGGAACCTCTTCATCTCAAGTTCAAGTTTGTGTGCCCGATGCGCAGTAAGCCAAACACTGAGACATCAGTGCTTGGGATGGAGAAAGGCCCCATTCAAGTTGGCCAAGACCAGAAGGTGAGGGCATGAGTTCACTCAAATCCGCCTTAACCAGAGCAAAAAGCTGAGGGATTTTATAGAGCTAAGGGGCTTGGCAAGAGGATCTTCAGAGAAACAAAGGCGTTGCTCCGATAAAGCCCTGGGCAATCTGCTTTCTGGGCTTCAACAACTGCTGAGGGCTGGCGATCTGGTGATCGCAATCTCCCCAAAGGCATTCTCTTTCTTTTGCAAAATAACCTCACAAATCCTGGAGACCCAGACCAGAGACCCAGTCACCCCTCAAGTTAACAAGTAAACAGCAAATTGACAAGATTCATCCACAGCCCTGTTGGGAACAAGGTCAAGGCAATCATGTTCTTACTGAATACCTGCACTAGCCCTCAGGGACCCGGCTTCAGCAGGACGATTTAAAATCAAGCGTTAGCCCCCAGACAAGCACACTTTCTGTCATTGTTACTTTTGTGTCTGTCTCCACTCATTTTTGTTCTTTGGAACGTATTCAGCTCTCTTTTGGGAGCTTACAGAATCTTATCCTCTCATGATGAAGGAATGAGAGATACTGAGGAGTGGGCAATTTTAATTAGAAACATTTTAATAACATGGAAACAGAGGACAAAGTTCATAAAATGAGTTACTGCTTGAACCAGGAATGGAACCAAGGATTTCTGATTCTCAATTTGCCAGCTAGCTTTGGGCCTTAACATATCATATAGTGTCATTTTCATTTCCATTTTAAATGCCCAGAAGTGCTTTATTCATAGACACCTATGTTGCCAACTATCTTTTTAGAACCTGGCTCCAATTTTTTCCCCCTTTCTCCAATACATAAAAAGCACGTATGCTATAAATTGCCAAAAAAGAAATGGGCACCCATCCTTACAAGATTAGCTCTAAAAAGACACAATCATCACAGCCAGTGATAAAAATTTCTTTCCTAATTGGCTATGATGGGAAATAGGGATACGGTTCTTGAGACCTGAAAGTCACACAGACATTGGAAAAGTGAAGAGAATGGTAATTTTCCAATGTCCCTGATTAGAGCCATCTGTGCTTCTCTAGCACTGTCCCCCTAATGTATTCTAATGCAAAACAGCCTCTTCTCTTGTTTATTTTGGAACACAGCTGTTGTCTTAATTGAGCCTAACAGATAATGGAAGCATTGTTGCTCTCCTACCTCGCTTCCCCTGAGCAGTTTGTGGGATTTGAGGAAGATGGGAGGGAATCATCTTTGCTGTTGGGAATCTGTATTCTATTCTAATTCTCCAGAGGTACTTATTTATCGTTTAAAAATAGGAGGTGGAAAATATATAGGTACATATATGTGTGGACACGTATGTCTATCCTGTATCTCTTGGAATTTGAACTTTGGATATTTGCTTTTTCTTGCAGTCTTTTGACAGATTTTCTCCCACACTGCTATCACATGATACATCCAGTGATTCAGGTGGAGCTTTCAAAGATTTTTTTCCCCAGTGCTTACCTTCTTCAAACTGAGGGAAGGACAAAAGATAGAATAGATTGGTTTGCTCTTTCATTATCACCTCCCCATGCCCCTCTATACCCTCCCACAAAAGTCATTGCATGCTGCTTTGAGCAAGTTAAACTGTTTCAAATTCTATTGTTTTCTTGATCTCTATTGATTTACTTAAATAACATTACAGGATATTTCAGACTTCTAAAATCTAGGTTTGGTGGAGCATGAGAACTGTACCATCTTGTGAACCCTTGTTAAGGAAAAGAATACAATTTTTTTTTTTTGAGGAAGATTAGCCCTGAGCTAACTGCTGCCAATCCTCCTCTTTTTGCTGAGGAAGACTGGCCCTGAGTAACATCCATGCCCATCTTCCTCTACTTTATATGTGGGACACCTACCACAGCATGGCTTGCCAAGCAGTGCCACGTCCGCACTTGGGCTCCGAAGGGGCAAACCCCGGGCTGCTGAAGTGGAACGTGCACACTTAACCGCTATGCCACCAGGCCAGGCCCACCAGGACAGCATAAAACTCAGAAATTTCAGAAAAATGACAAAATATTTTTTATTAATTAACTGCCTAAAACACCTCTATAAAGTATTTTTTTTCCCTACATATTTTGCCTGCATACTTTTTGATTGCCTCTGTATTTGACTATTTTGTAATATTATTTTCTGTTTGGAGAATAAAAAGACAATCCCATCCTTTCTTCTTCTTAGTAGTAGTGGTATCATAGTTAGTTGTAATACATAAAACGTGTGACTTCACAAACGTTTATACTTACTGTTTCCAACACTGCTGCAAGTTCGTGCCCTATAGATACAGAAACTCAAAAAATTCATATTACGTGATACTCATCAAAAAAGAAAAAAAATGTATGGAGTTTCCAATCACGATGCAACTAGTTCTGGAGTTGACCTCCTTGCCGTAAACTATAACACTGGACAAAATATATAAGGCAGTGGTTTTCACGCATTGATAATAGGCAGGAGTGCCGTCCCTGAGGTGTGCCTTACATTCACCTTGCATCTCTGACTGGGGACAGTTTCCTTGTTCTGGAACAGAGGTGGCGCCCAAGCAAAGGCAGAGCGGTACTGCTGCTCTGGGAAGGCAGAGATTGGATTTTGGGGCTTCTGAAGCAGATAGAACTGTAGGGCAGGTTCCAGGAAAAAAGGGAATTCTACTTATTGGGGGGTGGGGAATGGCAGAAATCTGTGTGAGGTTTCCTGTGGGAAGTTAGCTGAGGCCTGGGCTGCACGTGTACAGGGTGAGACCCCTTGAGTCCTAGCAGAGAATAGTTCCCATGGAGTGGAAAATGGAAAAAAGATACTAGGAGTCACAAGTGTTGACAGAAATAGGTGCTCCAGCCCAGCTAGAATGGAGAGATCCTGTGAACATCCATGCTTTAATCTAAGACACCAGGAAGGCCACACCTTTGCAGTAAGGACAACCACCTAGAATAAGGACAACTGTAGTGGAGCCTAAAATCAAATCTTGACAGGTTCACAGAGATTTGTCAAGATAACTCCCTGCCAAAACAAACAAACGAACTCAATAGTCTTTAAAGGAAGATGACATAATCCAGGCTCCTTACACATATTATTCATAATGTCCAGCCTATAAGAAAAAGTTCCAGACGTGAAGAAGCATGAAAATGTATCTTAAAAGACAAATGACTGCTTGAAGCAGAAATAAATCATTGTAAATTGGGATTTGTACATCACGTAGAAGTAAAATATGCATCAACAGTAAAAAGGCTGGGAGGGGGTGCAAATGGAATTACAGTAGTGTAAGATTCTCACATTTGTCGAATGTGAAGATAAGTTAAAAAGAGTGAAATACGAACTGGTACAATATTCAATCTATCTAGACTGTGGTAAGTTAAGGGTGCAACCACTAAAATATAATACCAAGTGGCATAGCTAAAAAGCCAATATAGGGAATAAAATGGGATACAGAAATATTTAACATAAAGATAGCAGGAAAAGAGGGGAAAAAATTGTAAAAAATAAATAAATAAATAAAACATTTAGGATGAATAGAAAAAAACCAGAAACTTGGTACTTAAATATAATAAACCAAACACTCCAATTGAAGTCGAGATATTGTCAGACTGGATAAAATAGCAAGGCCCAAACATATAAAAGTGAAACACTTTAAATATAAAAACACAGATGGTTTGAAAGAAGTTTGGGAAGTGATATGCCATGTTACTAGAAAAGAAAAAAGAAAAGGAGTGTTTCACATAAAGACGGTCATTTCATAAAGGTAAAGGGGCCAATTCAATGGATAGATATAATAATTGTAAACTTGAATATAACTAAAAACACAGCTTCAAAATTTATAAAGCAAAAATTGACGGAACTAAAGAAAGAAATAGGTAAATGCATAATCATAGTTAGAGATTTTAATGTAATATTCTCAGTAATCATTAGACAAAGTTGACAAAAGAATGCACAAGGATATAGAGGAGCTGAATAACACAATTGACCCAGTAGGCCTAATTTACATTTACAGAATACTAAACCCAGTAATTATAAAACACAATTTTTTATAATGTCTCAATATATTTGAAGATATTTAAATCTTGTAGACTATGTTCCTTAACTATAATGTAACTAAGTTAAAAATTAATAGCAGTAAGAGACTTGTAAAATTCTCAAATAATTAGAAATTATAAAATATTTCTAAATTCATAGTTAAAAGAAGAAATCACTTGGGAATCTAGAAAAACTTTCAAACTGAACGGATAATGCAAACACAACTTATCACAATTTGGAAGATGCTGCTTAAGCAGTTCTTAGAGCTACTTTATAGTTATAAATGTATATTTTAAAAGGTAAATGAATTTAAAATTAAAAATCTAGGGTTGTACATCAAGAAGTTTAAAAAGAAAAGGAAATTCAAATCAATGTAATTAAAGACAATAATAAAGATGAAAAATAGAAACCAATAAAATAGAAAAATAAATAAGGACAAAATTTTGTGCTTTGAAACTATTAATGAAATCGATAAATCCCAAGCAAGCCTGAGCAGGAAGAAAAGAGTGAAAACACAAACTACTCATATGAGATGAAAGAAAGAATATTATTACAGACTTTATGGCCATAAACCCTGATGTATAATAAAACAAATAATGAAAATATTGCAAGTAACTTCATGTCAATAGATTCAACAACAGATGGAATGGAAAAATTACTTGAAAACATTTCTTGCCAAACTTTATAGAGATGAAATAGAAGATCTGAACATTATATTTAAGAATAAAATTGAATCAATAATTTAAAATTTTCTCATTACCATAACTCCTAGACAACGCGATTTCATTAGTAAATTTCACCAGACTTATAAAGAAGAAATAATAGAAATCTTATACAAACTCTTTCAGATAAAGGAAAAAGAGGAATGCTTCTTTATTTTGTTATTTATTATACCAAAAACTGCCAAAGACATTACAAAATATGGAATCAGTATCCCTCATAAACATAATAGAATATCTTTTAAAAAATAGAAAATTGAATCCCACAATATATTAAAAAAATATGTCATGATCTATCAAGTGGGGTTTTCTAGTAATACAAGAATTTCAACATTTGTAAATCATTCAAGGCAAAGAACTACAATCCAAGCTGGATTTTGAAAAGTGAGAGATATACACGATCTAACTGGAATTATTCCATGTTTGCTGGAGTGCTTCAAAGAATTTCAGATTAGTCTATGTTTTATAGATGACAGTGAAGCCTTTGACTGCATGGATCATGACAAGCTCTGGCCTGCTCTGAAAGAAAGGGGCCTGCCTCAGCACTTGACTGCCCTGATGCATAACTCATGTTATGGAGAAGAAACCACTGCCAGGACAGAATATGGAGAGACAGAATGGTTTCCTATGGGTAAAGCTGTCAGAGAAGGGTGCATTTTATCTTCCTATTTATTTAGTCTGTGTGTAGAACACATTACACAAAGAACTGGGCTAGACTCAGGAATGGAAATTGGTGGAAGAAATATCAATAATCTAAGATATGCAGATGACACCATCTTACCAGCAGAAAGCAGAAATGACTTGAAATGACTTCTGACGAAAGTGAAAGAAAAAAGTGCCAAAGCAGGACTGCATTTGAACATCGAGAAGACAAAAATCATGACTATAAAAGAACTACGCAACTTTAGACAATGAAGACATTGAAATTATTAAAGATTTTGTTGATGTTGATTCAGTCATCAAATTAAATGACAACCGCAGCCAAGACATCAAGAGAAGACCCAGACTCAGAGGGCAGCAATGAAGATCATCAAGTGTAAGGATGTGTCGTTAGAGACCAAGGCCAAGATTATCCACTTCCCCGTATTCCCAATTACTGTGTACGGGTGTGAAAGCTGGACAGTAAATAAGGCTGACAGTAAAACAAAATCGATTTACTTGAAATACGTTGCTGGAGGAGAGCTTTAGGATACCCTGGACTGCCAGAAAGATGAACAAGTGGGTCTTAGAGCAAATTAAGCCTGAACTATTGCTGAGGACAAAAATGATAAAACTGAGGCTGTTCTACTTCGGGCACATCATGAGAAAGCAGGATTCTTAGGAAAAGGCAAAAATGGTAGGAAAAGTAGAAGGCAGTGGGAAAAGAGGAAGATCAAATATGAGATGGATTGACTCCATAAAGGAAGCCCCAGGCATGAATCTACAGGAGCTGAGCAGGGCTGTTGAGGACAGGCCATTGTGGACATCACTCATTCATAGGCTTGCCAGGCATCAAAGCCTACTTGACGGCATATAACAGTAACAGCAATGAACTATATTAATAGAATAAAAGAGAAAAAGTTGTCTTAATAGAAGCAGAAAAAAACATTTGAGAAAACCCACTCATGATAAAAACTCCCAGCAAATTAAGAATAAAAGATAACTGTGCCCATTTAATAAAGGACATCTATGAATATATTGAATGCTTTCTTCTAAGAATGGGAAAAAGGCAATGATTGCCAATCTTGTCATTTATTCAGTATTATATTTGAGGTTCCCACTAGTGTGATAGGCAAGAAAAGTTGCAAAGATTAGAAAGAAAAAGCATGATTTTTTCACATAGAAAATAATAATGAATATATAAAAATTACTAAAATTAAGTGAATTTGATAATGTCATAGGATGAAGTTAATATATATAAATGATCAAACAATTGGAAAATGAAGTTAAAAATAAAATTCTGCTTTTAATAGCATCAAAAAATAACAAATACTCAATAAAACATGTGTATAGCCTCTACATGGAAAACTATAAAATATTGCTGAGAGAATTTAAAGATGACCTAAAAAGTAGAGAGATACACCATAATCGTGGATTAGAAGACTCAATACTGTTAACATATCAATTATTCTCAAATTTATCTATCTTAATTCAATGCAGTTTCAGTCAATATTCAAGTAGGCTTTTTAAAAAATGAGAGTTGATTTTTAAAAAATGAGTTAATCTGTATAAATAAGGTAAAAAGTGGAAGTCTTCTGTTCTTTAAGAAAAAAATACAATAAGAGTTCAGTGAAAAATGACAATTGACAGTGGGTCTTGTTTTCTGGGAGACAATAGAGAGTGATGGAGTCTGTGTCAAACTGGAGAGCATGCTTGTCTCAGGAGGGCAGCACCTACTGAGCTCGTGGTAATTGTTGCTGTGTGGAAACAGTGGTCACCAATTTTGCCAGAGCTTCTGAATTTTCAAAAAAATTTGAAATTAGGATATTTATGTGAAAGCTTCTAATTGCTAATTTTTGAAACAATTCAGTCTACTTTTTCTAACCAGGACAATGGGAAAAATAAAATATCTAAGGATCTGAGGGTCATATTCCATTCTCATATCCTCTGGGTTTTTTAAGACAGTAGTTCTGTTAAGAAAATAGTCAATGGGGGAAAGAATTGGGTTTGGCTTTGAACACCTAAGCCCATAGTTTTAAATATTTGTTGAACGTGTTCTATGTATCAGGCAGTAACTTCAGGAATTCTGTGTATTCTTGATAAGGAAACTTTTGAGTCTTCAAAAGTTGAGTAGCATATACATGGAGGAGGTGGCATGCTCAGGTTTGCCTGATTCCAGAGCTCAAACTCACAACTACAAAAGTATATTTCTCCCCAGTGTAGAGTAGATGTGGAGAGAGAAGTCCAGTTTGAGGAAGCAGTCCAAATAAGGGGTGAAAGTTAGAACCCCACACAAAGCAAGCCTCTTCTAATTTGCGTCATCTTCTCCCACTTGTCACCCAGAGAAACAGCAAAGGTTTTCTTTACCATGTCTGGACCTAGACAATCAGCACATCTATTCTTCACATAGAGAACATCCTCTAGGAATGTAATTGTTTTAGACTTATCACTTTCTTCGCAAGCAAAGCTCATAATCTCAGCTGACCTTGATGAGCATAGTAGTTTCAAGACATGGAATTTGTAATCTACTTGAGTGTCTGTGAGTCCAGCAAAGTGAACTGCGTTTTCCATTCCCACATGTGATTAAAATCAGAAATAGAAGGCAGGCTCAGGAGGTGTGGTAAAGCGTAGAGACACTTGAAAAAACCCCGAAAAAACAAGTAAACAAAGCACAGGGACACACAGGGGACGTTGGGGATGCTTCCCAGCCTGCCTGCCGAACAGGGCTGCTAAGGCAAGCTCTCACCTGAGCCACCAGCAAGAGGAGCTTCCACTCCCATTGCTGCCTGGGAAGCTTGACCGCTTCAGCAGGATCCTTATGTGGTCCAGGGGAAGAAGGCCCAAGGACAAAGAATATTGTTCCAAATAAGGATGAGTCCTTGCCCTCAGAGAGCCGAAGGGGCAGTCATGCTTCCAGGGGCTAAGCAGGTAAGTTGAGTTGAGTTGGAGTTTGTTAGCACAACATACAGGGAGGCAATCAGTATACACATGTGGACGCTAAGTCATCTCCAGTTGGTGTGGAATCTTGGATTCCCAAGATGCACTGTTTGCACATTCCCTTCCTTAGTATCACCTCCTTTCTCTCCTGTCACTTGCCCTGGTCACCTACACCTTCATTCTTCCAACAAATCTTACAAGGGAAATACCAGAAACAAAGACAAAGCAAAAATAGCCATGAAAAGTATGAAAAATATCACTAAGGGGAAGACTGTTCAGTATGTTTATTAAAAGTAGACTAACAATTTGTTTAAAATGATAATACTTCCATGGACACAGCCTCAGAATATTCACAGCTAGTGAGTGAGACACATACTACTCTAACACGGAGTGCTTTGAGATCACAGAGGAAGGTGCGACTGATTTCACCTGAAGCCAGTTGGGAGCGGGAGTAAGGAAAGGCTGATATATTTAAGTGGGTGGGTAGGGTCACACAGATTGAGCCCTGCACAGGAAGGCCGTTCTCCAGCCCCATGCCTCATGCAGGTGTGTGCTGCAGCCCTCTCTATAATCTCTCACCCAAACTGGAACCGTTTCAATGGTAGGACTTCTCTAGTCCCCAAGGAGTTTAGCACTCTTTGACCTCGACTCCTGTGAGAGGCTTTCACTTGGTTCAACCTCACCCCTGATAATAGGCACGTGCCTTCACAGGAGAGTTGCCAGACATCCTGGATTCAGCAAAAGATTGATGCCTGACTTGCAGATGCCCCACCTTGATGGAAGGTCTGTTTCTTTGTTGCTCCATACTTCGTCCGAACCCTGGCCTCTCTTTTTGCCCTGTCTCTGCCTCATTCCTGCTTCCCTGATGGTCTTTCTTGCATATTCGTGCTCTGCCTTCCCCTGCAGACCTCATGGCCCCCAAATTACTTTCCTTTCTTGCAACCCAGATACTGGACTTTCCTCTTTCTAGTATTTCCCCCCTGGATTTGCCTAAAGGCTTGGCCTGACTTCTACTTCCACATAGTTTGGTATGAAATGATTGATGTTTTGTTAATCTATGTGATAGGTGTGTTTATTCATCTTTGCTTTGATATTTCTTGTTTTATAGACTAGGAGCTGGGCTTCACAGTCAGACAGGACTGGGTTTGAATCACATTTAATAATTGTGTGTCCTTGGGCAAGTTACTTAAACTCTTTGCAACTTAGTTCCCTCCCATGTGAAATTGTTGTGATGATAATACCTTCACTGCTTAAGTCATAGAGCTGTTGTCAGTAGTTAATGAAACAACGAGCATAAACCATTGAGCACAGAGACTAAAACATAGTAAATTTTCAATAAATGTTACTTATTATAACAATTACCGCCCAGTCATGTATAATAGGTGTTCAATAAACATTGTGCAAAATCAACAGGGAAAAGAGCCAAAGAGCCAAAATAAGAATACACACAAAAATATCCTTCAGAGCTAAATTTATACTTATAAACCAAACTTATTACATATTTTATATTCAAAGCCACCTTTTCTGGAATAGGGAGTCTGTATGGTGTACTGAGCAGGGGAGGAAGGAGCCAACTCGCAAAGCTCTGATTCCTGCTCCATTAAAGAATGGAAAGCGCAAGCTTCCGTCATGCTGGCTGGCTGCACAGGAAACAGATCCTGAATTTGTGAGATCTGCCATCTTTGGATGCACAAATACAAAACACAACTACATAATGCAGTGTGGAAATTAAATATGATACGTTATATCAGTTCTAGGCACATTAGCGGAAATCGAAAATGGTTTCACACTTAGACATTTTCAGTGGATGATAAATAGGGTTAATGGATTGTGACTGAAATACTCCTGCCCTCTTAAATCTTCCAGGAAGCTTTTAAAACTGGTAAATACATATTCTTCATGACGGTTTGCAAAAATCTGCTCTAATTCAATTTTGAGCTGCTTAGGACTGTGCAAAAATGCAAAAATCTGCTTGCAGGAACATCCAAGCCCTGGCACTTAAAAAAAAAAAGAACAGTGAAAATGAGACTTTCAATCATTCAACTTCCCAGAGTCATTTGAAGTCCTGCCTATTAGAGTTGGCCTGGTGTTAATCTTCTTTTAAAAACAAAATCCAAGGTCAGTGTTTTATTTTGTGTGTTTATCCCAGGAAGCTTTGGAATGTTCAGGGTTGTTCTTCGAATTGGTTCATGTATGTGTCCACATACCTGGGTAAGCCAAAGAGGGAATCTGGATTCTGTGATGTCCCCCATTTTACCACACTTAGCCTTGAGGGAGCCAAGCTCACTTGAGCCAAAAGAGAAACTTGACAGAACAGCTAGATCTGTGACGCTGTGTGGAGTCAGCTGGCGTTGCTTCCCTAACGTAACTCCAAAGGCTTGACAGATGCCTCCCCGCATCCTGTGAAGAGCTCTGTTGTCCAGTTGTCTTCACCAAAGCGCTCAGAAGGTGTCTGCTGTACTGCCCTCTAGAGATAGTGGCACAGTAGAGGTGGCAAGAGCCCCGTGGCTGTGGCATCTCAGGGTGACAGATCAAACACCAGGAAGAAAGGAGAAATCTGGGTCAGGAGCAGTTTTCTCTAGCAGCTGGTGAACCCGGGGCACTGAGGCTGCTGGGAAAGGACAGGGAAACACGGGTAACATCAGACGTGAAGGACAATTGAAGCTGGAACTAGATAGTTGGGTCTTACTTCTCCAACGTTTCTAAAGCATATCACCCTTGAGTGGAAGAGGGAAGATGTCCACCCTCTTTTAACCCATGTCCTGGGTATAGAAGAAGTTGTTCCACTGGAAAATCCACATAGCTGTGCTCAAGGGAAGAGGACTTGAATTTGGGCAGAAAATCGGGATTCAAGCCACTTACTAGCTGGATGTTTGCTTTTTTAAAAATTTTTCTTGTTTTGAGATTTTAATTACTTCTTTTGAAAAGAGGGATAGTCAAATCTACCTTAAAGGATTACTTTCCATATTAATTACAATAGACATGTTTTATAAACTTTATAGTCCTACATAAGTGTGAATTATCTCCATTAACACTATCATTAATTTCTCAGAAAGTAATCTGACAAGAGCCAGCCCTCGTGGTCTAGTGGTTAAGATTCAGTGCTCTCACGCACCGCACTTTTCAGTTGTCATACTGTGGCAGCTGCATGTTGCTGTGATGCTGAAAGCTATGCCACTGGCATTTCAAATACCAGCAGGGTCACCCTGGTAGACAGTTTCAGCAGATCTTCCAGACTAAGACAGACTGGGAAGAAGGACCTGGCCACCCACTTCTGAAAAAATTCGCCATGAAAACCCTATGAACAGCAGGAGAGCATTGTCTGATATAGCGCCAGAAGGTGAGAGGATGGCACAAAAAGACGAAGGCAGGATTCCACTCTGCTGTGCACAGGGTCTCTAGGAGTCAGAATCGACTCTGTGGCACTAACAACAACAATGTGACAAGATGGAGTTTCCTTCTCCTTATAGGGAACTCAAGTCCAGAGACCTTAAATTAGCATGACTACTGATTGCTGGTGGACGGACTAGGGAAGCAAGTTCACCTCACTCACATTTATACCTCACTTTGACATAAGTAGCTTCCATAGCATCCACATAGTAAGTTAAATAAAATAAATAGTTTTTAAATGATTTAGTAACAGTGATGGCGAATCAAATATTGGTTTGTTTTAGGCTTTGCTTTAGAGGGAGTTTGAAGAATGGACTCGTAAGAGAGGGAAGAAGCCAGAGCCAAGACCAACTGTTATACAGATCAGTAGTTATCTTTTTTCTTTTTAAGCAACCTTTCATATCTCAACTAACCTGGATAACTGATAAAGAGTTGTCAGCGCTTTATTTGACTAAGCAAGGACAGTAATACAAAACAAACCAGAAATCTACTCTTACTCTTATTTCAAAAAGGAAGGACCATTTTTTTTTTTAAGATTTTATTGTTTTCCGTTTTCTCTCCAAATCCCCCCGGTACATAGTTGTATATTCTTAGTTGTGGGTCCTTCTCATTGTGGCATGTGGGACGCTGCCTCAGAGTGGTTCAATAAGCAGTGCCATGTCCACGCCCAGGATTCAAACCGACGAAACACTGGGCTGCCTGCAGCGGAGCGCGTGAACTTAACCACTCGGCCACGGGGCTAGCCCCAGGAAAGACCATTTTAATACCCTTCCTGCCAAAGTTGGAAAGACCCCATCATAGATTTTTCTTTTTTAAATAACATTAAGAAAAACACACAGTCGTGCACAACATAATGATGTTTTGGTCAACAACAGACCACATATACGACGGTCCCATAGATTAGTATGATAGAGCCCAGGTATGTGGTAGGCTATACCATCTGGGTTTGTGTAAATGCACTATGATATTCACACAATGAGACTTACCTAATGACACATTTCTCAGAACATATCCCCATCATTAAGTGACACACGACTGAACCTAAAATCCTTTTAATGTCCTAATAAAGTCAAAATTTTGTCAAGATCAGTGGGATCTGCACACCTGCATTTGGAAACCATTTATATGGATGTCTCCGGATACATAGATCTTCAGAAACCATTCCCAAACCCAATTTCTCCTTGCCTTCTCTCCTACGTCTCAGGAGCTGTGCGATCTTCAGAAGAAATAGAGAGAGATGAAACTATAAAATTCATTCCCAGAAGCTAGTAACCCTTATTATGGCACTTCCTGGAATAATTGATTTCTCATTGCACTGGGCATTTGGCAGCCACAGATTTTCCTCTGTATGTCTTTCATCACAGACATAGAAAGCAAACCACTCAGGATAATGGAATAAAGTACCACATTAGGATCTGTAAGCATATGTGCATTTATTCATAATAATGCTGAAAGAATTTAAGGCATTTAAATCAATTGCGTATGTATTCACCATATAATTTAATTAACACTTATGGAAGGCACCATAAGAACTCCTCTTACACTGTTTCCATCACAAATAATTACTAAAAAGAAAAAATACTTGTAGCATTAGAGATGGTGTTCTCTTTGTGATTACAGGAGGGCAATTTGTTTAAAAGCTTCACTGATGTCATGTATGCAATAGCTATTTGTCATTTCAGCAAAATGCAATAGATAGATCTTTGCAAAAGGAAATAGTCTTTGTCATTGTAGCACTTCACATTATTCAAACATACATAATGAAGTGAATAGAGTTAAGTAATCACTATCTACTTCAATTGTCTAATTTTAAAATCAAATAGAAATTTCAGAAAAAAGGGGAATAGTAACCTCGAAGTTTGTATTGACAACAATATTAACACCACCATTTATTGAATGCCTACTGGTTGCTGGATAGCGAACTAGATTTAATGCATACAGTGTCTCCAAGTCTTACAAATAACTGTAATTCTTACAAATGATCTCCATTTTACTTATAAGGAAACTGAAACTCAGCCACTTCCCTGTGTAAATTGTACAGGGTCAAGTTAGAGGCACCAGGAGGTAAAGCTGTATCAGAATGCCCATAATATTTCCAGGACAGGACATTGTGTTTACTAACGTATAATGTTTTCATGTAAACATTTGGCAAGAATCCACCTTGACCTGCCTTAGCATTTCCTTTGAAGAAGAGCGGGAGCAGCCTGAACGATATTGCTACGGCAGGTGACCCCATCAACAGGGAAGTGAGCTCAGACCTACTCAATTGTTTCCAACTTTTGTTGCAAATATTTTTGATTATCTTAATGAAAGAAAACAAAACTGGATTCCTTTCAAAATATTTTCACCAGAACAAAGGACTTTTTTTCTTCTCCCACATTCAGAATCCAAGGTATAACTAAAAGATGTTCTGAGCACTTAAACTACAACATCACAGGGGGAACCTCATGTTTGCAAAGCAATACTGAACTTGAGATAGTTGGTGTAGGATGTTGGTTACTTCCTTTCTTCCCTTTCAAATATTTTTTATTGTTATTTTTTATTTTTTTGAGGAAGATTAGCCCCGAGCTAACATCTGTGGCCAATCCTCCTCTATTTTTGCTGAGGAAGACTGGCCCTGAGCTGACATCTGCACCCATCTTCCTCCACTTTATATGTGGGACGCCTGCCACAACATGGCTTGCCAAGTGGGGCCATGTCCGCACCAGGGATCCAAACCAGTGAACCCTGGGTCATTGAAGCGGAACGTGTGAACTTAACCGCTGTGCCACCGGGCCAGCCCCCCTTTCAAATATTTTTGATAACTTCCCCAAAATATGGCAGGGCTCACCTCTCATCCATTTCTTCAGAAAGAGTGTACCAATTTATTGGGTAAACGTGGCTGGTGAGTTTGGTAAACTGGTACTTTAAGCCTTTAAAAGTAGATAGCTTTAAAACACTCAGTTGAAGTTGCTAATTAGTAGAAAATCACATCTCAAAAGCAATCATAAGCGTAATGGCTACATCCAGAGCTTTCTTCTTTCTATGACTCTGAAGCCATTTTTTATGTTGTCGGAAAGCAGTGCATTCCTGATATAGTTAATTGTGAATGTATTTTCCCCAGAAATAGGACTTTACCTGGGACTCTATCATTGTAAGAAAATACTATCAGAATAGATCGGTGTTTTTTTCAATTGGTGTAAACTGAATAAAAGCATCTCAGAACTGTTTTTGTTTCTCTCTAGGAAACGACAATGCATATTAGCCTTATAAAGGCTCTGAGAAGTTCTGCAGTAAAGAAACTTGTTTATATATTTTTAACTGAGTAATTACAATTTGAGAGTGCAGCACTGTTTCCCAGCACTTCTATCAACATCAGTAGGGGCCGGCCCCGTGGCCGAGTGGTTAAGTTCGCATACTCCATGTCAGCGGCCCAGGGTTTCACCAGTTCGGATCCTGGGCGCAGACATGGCACCGCTCATGAAGCTATGCTGAGGCAGTGTCCCACATAGCACAACCAGAGGCACTCACAACTAGAATATACAGCTACATACTGGGGAGCCTTGGAGAGAAGAAGAAGAAGGAAAAAAAGAAGATTGACAACAGATTTTAGTTTGGGTGCCAATCTTTAAAAAAAAAGAAGTAAAAAAAAATTTTTTTAAATTTAAAAAACATCGTAGGACAATTGTAGTGGACCTGGAGATATGCTATTCAGATACCTCTTCAAGGAAGGACTTCTTGCCCCAGCTGTCAGTGCCTTTAGGGTTTGCCTCAGTCACAGAAAGCCTTACCCAAGCATACCCTTCCCAGTGGTCGAGAAAGAGGTGGCCAGCATCAAACGGCTTACTGAGCAGAAGTATAAAGGCCTAGCCATCTTGGCTAAACATTAGATAGCTTTGACTCACTGTAGATGCTCCAGGGCTCCCCATGGGGTAGAATGAGGTTTTGTTGGGCCTGAAGAGCAGTGGCACTTTTCCTCTGCTTAATCCTCCTTCCCCTCCTTTCCTTCCACAGGGTTAATCCCAATAAGATCCTTGAACCTCAAGCACCATCTCAGAACTCTTTCCAGAGACCCTCATTCGTAAACTTGCTACCAGGAGTGGTCTGAGAAAACAGGCAATAAGATGAGATTTTAGAGCTTGATAACTTACTACCCACCAGGCAATGGAGACTCCATTACTGGTTGTATGGGAAACACAGAGGGCTCCTGGCACCAGATGGCAATTGAATTGTTCAAATTCTCACCAGTGGTGAATTGGGATGTTGTACTGGTGGAAAAGAAGGCAATGGCTGGTGTGATTTATAAGGTGTTGGAATCCAGAGGAAATAGTTTTTATATGGATGATGGGATGGGACGGCTATTGCTAAGCACAACCAGTACCCCTAAAAAGGGTAACAAAAAGCTGTGATTTGTTACCAGGCAATTGAAAGTCAATTTTGAAAGTCAGAGGGACTCCCTGGTAGCTTATAAAGAGCTCTCATCTTCTGAAGTGGGAGAGAAGGGAAAGTTAAGGACTCGGCCTAGGTCTTAATAGTTACAGTGGCCAAGCTCCAGAGGAGGTTAAATGCTCAACCAATGCAAGTCTGTTTCTCTAAGGTCATACACAGGTTGAGAAACGTCTGAGTGATAGATATATCACTCCACTATGCTAAGTGAGCCAGATGAACAAGAAGTGGCTAGCACACTGGAGGCTTTGGTAAGACACATGAGCTCCAGAAGATAGGACATAAACCCTATGAAGATTCAGGGACCTTCCATACCAGTAACATTTTTAGTTGTCTAGTGGTCAGGGGTGTTTGGGGGGACATCTGATATGAGTAAAAGAAAAGTTATGAGGCACTAAATGACCGTGCATCTGGAACTTCCTACCATGGACTAGGTTCTGTCAGATTCACTTAGTCATAATATGAGGCAGGCCCAGCACTTCATCATAAGGTAGAAGTGGCATTTGGTATATCTTGGATGATATACTTTTGTCATGAGTGGGGCCCAAGCAAACTGGTAACCCCCTCTCCCATGTCACCCCCAATGGGGCTCCAGAGGTCCTTCCTCACCTCATATCTATGGTCATATGAGGGATTCCTTAAGATGAGGAGCAAAAAACCTAAGTTTTGTTTTCAGATGTGTCAGCTTGGTATATGAGTATAAGCCAGAAATTGATGGCAGCTACAGAACAGCCTCCCTTAGGAGTGGCCTTGAAAGACAATGGTAAGGGACACTCAAAGGGTGGAGTGAGGCACCAGTTCTCACATTGTATGGAAAGAGAAGTGGCTTGAGGTTAGAGTATATGTGAACTCATGAGCAGTGGTAAAAAGTCTGCTAGCTGGCCAGGAACTTGAAAGAATTAAAAATTGGAATTTGGGAACAAGGCCTGAGCTAGAGATATATGGAAGAACAGTGAGCATGAAGAATGAGCAAGAGCACGAAGTGGGATCTTTGTGTCACATGTTAGCACCCACAAGACAGTATCCAGCAAGGAAGAGGCACTAAACAACCAAGCAGGCAGAATGACTTGACCACTGTTATCAGTGAAACTTGGTCCTTGGCTACCCCAGGGTTGGCACAATAAGCATATTGAATGGAGTAGTCATGGTTGGAGGCACTGAGGTTAAACATGGGCCTAACAGTATGGTCTTCTATTTGCAAAGGCTGATCTGGCTACTACTGCTTCTGCTTGTCCACCTGCCAGAAACAGAGATGAACACTGAGTCCCTGATGTGGCAGTATTCCTCAAGGAGATCAACCAAGCACTTGACGGCAAGTTGACTATACGAGGAACACTTCCATCCAGTAAGGACCAGATGTTTGTTCTTATGGTAATAGATCCTTGTTTCAGATACAGGTTTGTTTTTCTGACTGTGGCATAAGCCAGTGCCACTTTTCTAGTGGTTAATAGAGTGATCTATCCACATGGGATCCCATATAACATTGTGTCAGACCACAGGTGTCCTCTTACAGCAAAATAAATGTGGAAATGGGCCCATGAACATAGAATTCACTGGTAGAAGCACGTAATATACCATCCAGAAGCCGCTTTCCTGATAGAGAATTGAAACGATCTCTGAAGTTCAGCAGACATGGTAGCTGAGAGTGAGGGAGACTTAGAATAAAAAGTAGAGGAAGGAAAAATGAGCATCAGTTGCAACCTTGAGAATGTATACAGCAACAGCTTGCTCCAGTAACTTTCTTCTTCAAAGTTTCATCAGGGACTCAGTGTTCATCTCTGTTTCTGGCAGGTGGACAAGCAGAAGCAGTAGTAGCCAGATCAGCCTTTGCAAATAGAAGACCATACTGTTAGGCCCATGTTTAACCTCAGTGCCTCCAACCATGACTACTCCATTCAGAATGAGAGGCCCACTGGAATAACGAGGAGCTGCTTCCTGAGCAAATATGGAGTGGATCCGAGCAGCACAGAGGAGTAGACTGTGAGAGACACAGGGATGTGCTCTCCTGATCCTCTTTTAAGGAAAGATTCTTTCCCAAGCTGTCAACTCCTTCAGGCTTTGCCACAGCTACAAAATGCTACTTCTCCCAAGGGCTCAGCCCTCCCAAGGCAGGCCACATGCAATGAGTGATAGAAACAGAAATATAAAGGCCCAGCTGATTCAGATAAATGCAGGCCAGCTCTGTTGTGCTCATTAACTACAAATCTCCTCCAGGGGGAGATGGAGGCTTTGCTGGATGTGAATCACAGCTCACCTTCCACCTCTGCCCGTTCTGCTCCTTCCACGTCCTTTCACAGATATTGCTCCCTAATATACAACCTGAACTCCAAACTCCATGCTACGAATCTGCCTCAGGAAATGCCACCCATGACAAAAAGTGTCCCATAAAACACTGATTGGGGAGAAGTTGTGCTGGAAGATTGTAAGAATCAATTATATCCTTCTTCTCATTTATCAGTCCTTTAACGATAACAAGCATCATAGAAATTTTTACCACCATCTTTCTATCTTAAACCTTTTCACTTAATTTTCTTTTAATTAGGTGTATGATTATTAAGTAAATGCGTGTGGATTAAAGCAAGCAGAAAGAAAAAAGCAAGAAAGAAAACATTAAACAATTTTATGCCAGGCATTCCTACACCCGGGAACTATGAGGAGTTTGTGGCAGTATAGGATGCCATGTTGACTATAAGCGGCTTAGAACCCTATTGAGAAGCAAGAAACATATGAAAAAAATAATCAGAACAGGAGATTAAAAAGCTGTTCACTTCTCACTGAGGGAGTACAGTTAATATGCGCTCTAGGAGCCAGAGTCACAAAAGGGAGGACATAGTCAAAATGATAACAAAATATTAAACAGAGGAAAAAGAATCATCTCAGATGAGAGTTTTTGGAATCTGCAGAGAAAAGAAGTGATTTGAATTAAATTGCTGCCTCCCCTCCTCCTATACCTTCTTCTGTATAAAATCCAAATGCCCAAAAATTGTTTGAAAAATCTTTATGTTTGTGGGTCACAGAGCTGTGTTCCACAGATAAACATTACTATGGATTGAATGGTTTCTCCCCAAAATTCATATTTTGAAGCCCTAACTCTCATTGTGACTGTATTTGGAGATAGGTATTTTAGAAGGTAATTAAGGTTAAACGAGGTCATCGGGTGGGAGTCCTAATCTGATAGGTTAGATAGTCTTATAAGAAGAAGAAGAAAGAGATCTCTCTTTGTCTCCACGTGCATGCACCAAGGAAAGGCCATGTGAATACAGAGAGAAAGCAGCCATCTACAAGCCAGGAAAGAGAGCCCTCAGCCGAAACTGAATCTGCCCACATCTTGATCTGAGACTTTCCAGCCTCCAGAACTGTGAGAACATAAATTTCTGTTGTTGAAGCTACCCGGTCTGTGGTGCTTATGTTATGGCAGCTGATTCAGACAGAAATTATCCTAAAAGGAGAGACGGCCTCTTCCCTGTCAGATTTCATATTCTGCCAGAAACAGAAAACACTGGCAAGACCCATGTCAAGAAGGGAAATGTTCCAAATGCATGTGTTGTGTATGAGTAGGAGAGCAGGAAGATAAAATACACACATATATCCCACTTTACTTTAGGTTGATATACCAAGTTTACTTGATTATAAGATATTTATAATTTTATAATCCAGTGAGGACAAAATAAGCACGTTGGGTGAGAGACGTAAGTGAAGGAAAATATTATTTGAACAGGAGCAAAGACCCTACAGAGAATGTACGGCAGTTTGGAGGGTGGGAGTGGTGTAGGGTGAAAATTGGTGATACACTCTTCTGATTTAAACAAGACACAGCAAGTAAAATGAACAGAAGCCACTGCACCTAAATGCAGAGCTTCATTTACATAAAGCCAGGAACAATTTCATGTTCAAGAAATGTCAGTTTTCTATAAATACGGAGGCTCAGTCATTACCACCAGAATTATTCATTATACTATGATTCAAAACAAAATGAATATACTGGGCCAACATTAAGACTCCAATCCCCAAAGCAGCCTTTCATGTATTTTTCAAAACTGGCTTTGTCCATCCAAAAATAGAAGTTTGTTGAGTATGTGGTAAGGTTAGAAAATAGAAAAAGAAATGAGCTCATTTCTTCCCCAATTCAAGTGAGCAAGGACTAATCGTTAGAAACATTTGGGACATTTAACTGACTTGCATAAATTCTCATTTCCTTGATGTTTCTATATTTAAAATTTGGTAATGGAAGAATATTAGCATCTGAGTTCTCATTCCAATTGTCTCTGCCCACCCGCCATCTTCACCCACTTCTCTCTTCTTTCTATTCTTTACCTACCTGCATCGTATCGATTCTTCGAGTCCATCTTGAGGCTCTCACTTCTTCCATAGTCTTTTCCTGTGACTTGCTTTTTCCATTTTCTGGGGCACTGTGTGTGTGTGTGTTCAAATATATGTGTATACTCTTATTTATCTTGCTCAAGGTTTAGTGGACCTTGTAAAACTGAAATCTCCTCTCTGACTTTAGTGTCAGGATATTTTGGTCTATTGTTCCTTTCATAATTTCTTTATCATCATCGCCTCTGTTCTCTCAATCTGGAACTCCTATTAGACATATTATATAAATCTTGAATATATGCTCCTAGTTTCTAAGTTTTTCCCTCATATGTTTTGTCTCTTCTCTGTTTGACTCCACTTTTGCTTCCAGATCACACATTTTATTTTCAACGGTGATCATTATAATGCGTTAGTTCACTTATAAATATATATTTATATTTAATCTCCGAGTACTTTTTCTTGTTTTCTGCCATTTTGTCATAGCTTGCTGAGATTATATTACATATACATTACCTTCTCTAATCTCATCGAGTCTCCACAGAGTTGTTTCTAAAGTCTCCCTCTGACATCTCCATTATTTCTGTTCCCCCCAGGACCAGACTTTCTGCATGTTCACTTTGTCCTCATTCTTTTGTGATGTTGGTTTTATTCAAATGAGTAGTGGTCCTGGTGGTTTGTTCATGTTCATGCGTGAACTGGATTAATGGAGTCAGGTGGCATGGAGTTTCCCTGAAGTTTTTCCACTCTTTTTCTTCCACAGGCTTCTACCCTGAATGCAATGGCTCAGTTAGGTTCGGAGCGTGTAGTCTTCTTGTTTCAACTAACAAGCTACTTCTTAGGTACACAGTCACGAGTTCCCTCAGCTTTAGATCTCCCCATTGCCACTTAAAAAGAGATTTATTCTGATAGCAGAGAACTTTCGCTACCTCTTTTTCTTCTGTCTTCCTTCTCTCTCTCTTTTTTTTTTCTCCCCAAATCCCCCCAGCACATAGCTGTGTATTCTTAGTTGTGGGTCCCTCTATTTGTGGCATGTGGGACACCACCTCAACGTGGCCTGACAAGTAGTGCCATGTCAGCGCCCAGGATCCCAACCAGCGAAACCCTGGGCCACCGAGGAGGAGCACGCGAACTTAACCACTCAGCCACGGGGCCGGCCCCTCTCTCTCTTATGGGAATTTGGAGTAAGCTCTCAGATCCAGTCTGAGCCCTCCCCAGATAGTCAGCATAGTTTCTTCACTTTTTAGATTTTTGCCTAGATTAAAATGCTTCTCTAGCCCTGCTGCTCAGTGTGTGTGAGTGTGTGTGTGTAGAGACCAACAAGCACAATTACTTCAAATATAGTTCTGTAATGAATAGCTCTGATGGATTGCTCCAGGAATTGTTTTATTTTGTTTTGTTTTGTTAAGTTTGGTTGCACGTGTTCACTGTGAGCTTGGTGTGTCTCTGTCTGTGACTATCTTCACGATGATTTTCACCTGCTCATGCTTTCTGCTGTGGTTTACGCAGCTTCATCAGGCACAATCTGTCTGGTTTTTGTTTCAGGACTCCTTTACAATAGCTTAGATTTTCTTATTTTCCATTTGTTATGGACCCAGTCTTGTTTTTTTCCTGTAAGTTGAACTAAATATAATTCTAATTGGTCAGCATAGCTAAAAATTCAAATTCAAATCTGAAAAAAATCCTTAAACTATATCAAATCAAACATATTTTAAAACATGGTTATTTTGAATATTGCCTTTCATAATGAACTATTGTTAAATTGAACTAATATACCAAAAACTTTCATTTTTATGTATAAATAACCTTTTTTTAGGTAAATAAAATCTTGAGCAAGGCATAAAGATCCCATATCAAAAGTTAACTAAAATTCATACTTTGAAAATCAGATTTAACTATGTAAATAACTTTTTTTTAAACCTGGTATTCATCTTGATCTAATCGTAAAACGTATATTCTGACAATTTATTTTACTTACTTTGCTGACTAGAAAAATGTAAATGGGAAAATGATACCTCTTTCTACCCACTAAAGTGTTAATATCTGGGTATATTTGAAAAATAACAATGGGGAGGCAATTTTTTAATCTTTTTATGCAGAATTAGATCTTGGCCATAGCTTAAAGCCACATGGAGCCTCAGGTTGTTCATTACAGGTTTAAGATGTTTACACTCCAAGGGGCATTTGCATTTCAATAGAGAACTCTTGTAGCACAAAAGCCTTCAAGACCAAAAGAAATTAATCTCTAAAAGTGAAATTTGAGATGTTATGAGAGCTCTTGGGGCAAAGAAGAGAGGGAAATTTTTAAACGGCACTCCTTCCTACCAACTTCAAATTATTTCATACCTATCATAAGATAAGCTTTAGCAGGGAAAAAACAGGAAATCATATAACCCCATATTTCTCATGGGAAGTAAAATTTAAACAGTCAAGAATATTAAAGGACGGTCAAAAGTGCCTCAAATCAATTATATATTTTGAAAAACATACACCATTGCTCTTTTGATATAGTAGATCATTTTATGAAACTTTACTTTGAACAAATCCCTATCCCAAATAATCTCTTTCTTCCTAATGCGTACCGAAGAGTTGTGAAGTACACAATATCGAGCGCCGTCCATACATGAATGTGGGTATAGTACCTGGTACAGCATCAGATATTTTTGGAGTAAATAATATTGATGATGGTGATCCCTCAGTTGATCAAGCTACCAAAATTCCAGATGCCTATAAAGGAGATTGAGACCGTGATTCAAAAATGTATAATTAAAATTGGACAACTGATTAAATTAAAATTCTCTCCAACTGAGACAGAGTGGATCAGATCAATAGCATAGGTAATTATAGACCACAGGCTATCCAACAGCTTTTCTCTTCTCTTTTACCCCACCATATACAAGAATAATGAATCTTGGTTTTCTTTTCCTCTTTATTCTTGTACAATCTACTTCTGAAACTACAGTTGTGTGTAGACGTTAGCAAGCAAATAGAAACGGTGAATGACACTCTCAAACCCTAGAATTGATTCAGACTATAGAAAATGAGCTCCTTTTTTCTTTTGTTATACTAAAGAAATAAAATGAGACAAAGAGTTGAGCATGGAAATAAAATAAGAGAAAAACTTGGACAATGAAAAGAAAGAAGATTTCTATGTCCAGCCAAAAGAAACCTAAAATAAATTTTGACCTGCACACAGCTAGAACAATTGCTCAGTGACAATGTGGGTATGCTATTTTGCAAACCAGGGTACATTTTCCTTTTATTTAAGCAACATAGTTGTCTTTACTTAAAAATGAAGCTGAAAACTGGAAAAGAAGTTTTTTTTAGTTCTCATTTTATAACAAATATCAACTGGAGTATTTTAATATCTCATCCATTAGATAGGAGAAAAACAATATATGAAAAGTCGTGTACCTTCAAGTATTTATAAAGACAAAAGTTCTGGTCAGCGTAGGCAATCTGCTCTCTGTACTCTCTGAATCCTGATTATACTACTTTTACTTTTATATTTACGTTGGTGGGGGCAATAACTACTTTCACTCCATCTAGTAGCCATTTCTTAGAAAAGCAGCCTTTTCACAAATGAATGGAATATCTTTGACCATCAAAACAACAAAATGCAGAGTTTAAGGACTATCATTCTTTTAGCTTAAAAGAATTGTTGTCTATCTGGCTTTCCTTCTTTTTAACTGTAAGAAACATTATCCCAGATGCCTCTGTAAATAACAGATGTCACAGACAAGAAGAAACTCTTTAAGTTATGTGTCACAGAAAGAGCAGGTGTGCCCTCAAGAAAAAAAATCTTGTTTTCATGCAATTATCTTTTTTAATGAAAATAAATGAAGGAGAAAAACTCACAAGACAATATCAACATCAGTATCTTCTCTTTTTTTCCTCTCCCAAACAGTTTCACCTGAAACTAAAACAGCTCTTTAACCTCCTCAGTTCTTGAATCATCTACTAAGTAAGCACTCATCAAGATAAGTACGAAAATTTCAAAAGAATCTTACTGATTGGATTTCAAAAGCAGTCATTCAACTTCGCAAGAGTTCTTTTAATTAAGAACTGAGCAGTCAGTAGATTATAAGAAGATGGTAGAACAGATAAAGGAAGGCATTAGAAATGCAAAGAGAATCTTAGATAATAGATGTGAGAAGGCATTCTAAATACAGTGGCCCCAAATGTATTTTATACTTCAATTCGAGAGATCAGATGAGGAGAAAATTATAACATTACAGTCCAGAATAAGAAATTAAGATACTTGGATCAGAGAAGGGACTGAAGTATTTCATAACTGCACTCTTATTCCAATTATACAAAAAAGAGCAATGGTAAAATTGCAGTGGTTTGCAGAGAAGTGAAAAAAACAGCAAAAGCCTTGGAAACTAGATGGCTGATACTATGAGAAATTCAACAGTGTCAAAACCTCAGTGAACCTAACGTGTCCATGAGTGAGGCGAGTGGTGAAATACGGAGGATTATACTCTTCATTTTTTCTGTACATCTTGAATGGTCTCACCTTTGCTTGTTTATTCTCCCATCCGGAACACTATCCTCCTCTCTACCACGCATACATATTTTCCACCATTCTTCAATTTCTATCTCTTCTCTTGACACTCCTCCTGGTTTTCTCAGGCAATGGTGTCAAAAGCAAAGAGAGGGACAATTAAGAGGAATTCGTTTATCACCCATTGGATGCGTCAAGTAGGTGTTTTAAGTAAGCAAACATGGTGCTATTAATCTGACCTGAAAACTAGTATAAATGTTTTTTAAAAAATGTAAGCATGTGAGTTTCAAATTAAGTTGAATTAAGTTAAATTATGGAAGTCAGAAAAAAGAAAGGGGGTCTAGAAGGGTTAGGAAACACCAGTGAAAAAGATGGGCTTGAGCTTTGTTTTGAAGTGTAGGAGGGACACGTACAGGAAGGAGAGAGACAGGAGGGAGAATCAAGCAAGTAGAAGGAACAAGACCAAAGTCACAGTAACAGGAATGTGAGGCATTCTTAGGAGGAAAAGGAAACGGAACTTTAAAAAATGTAAATTGCATCATGGCCTTCCTCTGCCGTAAGACTCTCTAATGGTTTCCCATCATAACAAGAATAAAATGTTACTTCCACAACCTTCAAAGCCTTGCATGATTTGGTTGCTATTTACTGTTTAGATACCTCTTCTATTGCTTTCTTCCTTCTTCATTTCAATTCAGCCATTGACCTTCCATCTTGTCTTGGGCCACACCAACTTGTTACTACTCTAAGCCTCTGGATTAGCTTTTTCCTCCAATTGGAATGCTCTTCCTTCTCCCTACCTTTGTACAGCTGGCTCCCTGATAACATTCAAATCTCAGCCCAAATGTTACCTCCTTCAGAAGCCTTCTATGACTCCTTCCTCCAGATTCTCTCTAACCCGTTATTTTACTTTCTTCTTAGCAATTATTACTCCTAAAATTTACCAACTTGTTAACTTGTTTGGTGTCTCCTCCGCAACTCCAAACTCAGGTAGGACATGAGCCATGTGAGAGAACAGACCTTCTCTATCTTGCCCAATGCTGTATTTCTAACAGCACAGGTTCTAGCTTGGTGCTACACAAAGGAGCTGGTCTGTGAATTGTTTGTTACCAGCTTGCCAAAATGTGAATCAACACACTGCTTCCTTCATCAGGAAAGTTTTTGTCCTAAAAAAAATCAGCTAACTCAACAATCTGCCTAGTAACACAGTTGATTTGTATTCTGGCACAAGTTTCCTAACTGCTCATGGTTTCCTAACTGCTCATGGTTTCCTAACAGTTTGTGGACTTTATGGCCTGCAGACCATACTTTGAGTAGCACTGGTATAGTTTCTAAGAGAGGCTGGAAGGTTTTGTTTCAGCTGAAGTTAGAGGATAAAATGTGAATGGTTTACTAAAATATTTAATAGTTTTGGTGGCTCATTTATAATTGTCTTGCAGCTATCATAATCAGTGATAATTTGATAGTACGAAAGAAGTGCTTGTACCTAGCTTGTGGGAAGTAGGATGATGTCGTTAGCAATTGAATTCTCTCCCCAAACGAGGAGAGACCCGAGTAAGTTTCTATTGCTCTTCCTGTTGGTGCTGTTTCTCTACTTGATTTCAAAACTTTGAGATGAGACTGAAGCTGAGTGTTCAATAGCACAAACTTTATTCAATGGCCAAAGAATGGGAAGTAGGAACTAAGTTCACAAATCAAATTCTCAGATCTTGGGGCAATTAAGCAGCTGTTATAAGGAGTCAAAGAAATGAAGGGGAGGAATGTTCATAGTTATTTGGGGAACTGGGCAGTCTTTTTGGGGGAACATGGGTGCTACCTCTTTTCTTTCCTTATTTGGTTATATCCTGCATTGCCATGGCGGTTATAAAATGTCATGGCACCAGTGGGTGTGTTATGTAGCATGATAATGTATTACAATGAGCATATAGTGAGCTGTGGGGTCTATGTCAGGTCAAGTCAGACTGCTATGTTATCTTCAACCAGTTTTAACTGATTTTGACTATGCCTCAGCCATCTCCTCCTTCTTTTCTTTGTGGTTTCCTGTAAGATAAGACAACACATTAGGCTTGTTCTGAGCAGGGTATGTTTAATATCTTATGGGGCCAGTGGCTGGGGTAACAATGTCATCAGAAAAGTTCATGTAGCTGCACTAACAGGAGCCAGGAGAAACCAGAGCCTGGGAGCAAAGGGCAATTCATTGAAGCAGGTGGGCAAGCTTGATACTAGAAGTATTAGGGATGAGATTCTTACCTAGGACACACAAAAGTTACTAGAAAGTAGAGAAGGCATGGGAATATTCTAATGACATCTAGGGATAGTGTTATTTTGTTTTCCTACAAGAGATCAGCTTACTCTGCACCAGATAGAAAATGGACACTACACTCAAAGAGGTTAGGGTGCTTGAAAACAACCTTTTCTAATAATCAGAGGTGTGAAGATTTACAAAAAGGAAAATCTAAAGTTTAAGCTTCCAATAGCCATTAAAATACAATTGTTACAATAACCTAAATTTACCCAGTGTTTCCCATGTATCAGACACTGTGGCACACCCATTAAGTCAATGAATTCTCTCAACGGTTCTTTGGGGTAGATATGGCTGTTATTCATTTTAACTGAGGCCTATCAGTATTTGAAGACAAGAAGTCTTAAATGAGAGCCAATGCACTAAACATCTATGCATATGGCCTTCCTTATATAAGAAACTCAACTGAGAAGATTCACAAAAAGAAAAGACAGAGAAGTGGTCTAGAAAAAATTCTAAATACCCAGATGTCATTGACCAGGTCATGGGTGAGGCATGAGATTGAATACAGGGTGACAAATGCTACAAAATGATTTTTCACTGCAAGAAAAAGCCTAAATGTCTACAATTTGGAATTTCTGTCTTTGGATCTGGAAAGCTTTTTGGATTACCAAGGTCTTGTAATAAGAAGGGAAGGATAAAAATTTCCCAAACTTGAATACTACTGTATCAGAATCTTTGAGTTTGGGAATCTGCAGTTTTCTTTTTGAAAGCTCCTTATGTGGTTCCGATGAACAGACAAGTTCGGAAATCATTGCCTCCGGCTAATCCCTTATTAAGAAGTAGTCGGAAAACTACTCAATGACAGACTGAGCTTGATGCTGGGACAGTGGGAGAAAAGTAAGGGAAAATTAAAGCATTGAGTTGAAACAGCACTGTCCACAGTTTTTCCCAAGTGCAACTCTGTCAAGGAGAATACTTTTTGACACTGTCTTACCTTTTTTAAGCCTCTGAGGGGTCCGACCTTCCCTGGGAGGAATGAGTGTCCTGTGGAGGGAAAACCTGAATGAATACAATATCATCCTTTGGACAGACAGCTGGAAAGCAACTGTAAGCATCATCGCACATTGAACAGCACAAACAATGTCACACTAAAGTGAATGGATGTGACTTCATGAGCAAGTTCTTCATATCAAAATCACACGTATTAGTGATAGAGTTTCCTAATGATGAGTTGATATTCTGCTCGATATTTTGGCATGTCATTGTAACTCTTGCATTTATAAGGCAGAAAAATGGAACTGCATAGCAGAGATCCTTGAAGTATGAATGAATATCAGGAAAATCTCAGAGAGCAAGTAGATGTCAAGTCAAGGATCAGCTTCATGTTCTTCTATTTGCCCATTTGTGGCTTTGCGCACAGCTTGATTTCATATCACCCTATGTTTATTGGCCATATATATCTATTGAAATACACTTAAGCCATGGGAATCATAGTGCCTTATATAATATTGTCAATATCCATTATCTTCAAGTATTGTTTTCAAGTTAACTTAATCTAAAAGAGTTTAGGAGGAGCTGCAAGACTATTTTAAGAAAGTCAACATACTAATTTAAAATGACATTTCTTTATCTTTAGATCTGGATGCAATGCAGGGCATCTTAGGTTATTTATACCATTAGATAATGGCAATGCTGATAGTAACACTTCACATTTGATGAAAGTAAATCCTAAATGGAAGTATTAGGGGAACAGGCCAGATCTCTATATCTATATCTATATATTTTCTAATATCTAGCTAAATATCTATAGTTCCCACTGAGTTTAAGAGTACTTACAAAAATATGCCTCTGTTACCTAACTCAGAATTATAAAAATAGAAGTGAGAGGAAGTTGATGCCAGATGTTTGTCTATGGTTGGAATATATTTATTGGAGAACTATGAAGGTTGTTTATTAATAACAAGCCTAGCTATTATTTGTTTAATTTGTTTAAATAATAAGGGTCAGAAAAGTCTACTTGTCTTAGAAGATTTCAAAATCTTATTATTTGCACTATAATGCAAGGGGCCAAGAAGAACATTTAACTGTCAGCAATTGCTAAGAAAGGTTAACATTACGATATATACATATGGGGAAAGCGAATGAGGATGTTTTCATTTAATAAATGTTCACACTATTGTGTTGCATGCTATCGAATGTACAAAATGTGAGATTCCTTATAATTAGTATGGGTTAAATTCAAATCTTGACACTTGGTGCTAATAAAAGTTTGAATACTTATCTGAAGTTCATGTGCACAGTCTGTGCTTTCTAATCAGCAAAATGGTGAGAAAAAACCTGTAAGCTATTTCTTTTAAAACGACTAATTTATTTACTTCATCACAGATGAGAAAGTAGAGGTGGGTACATCCACCAAGTGAGAAGAAAGATTAAGGAAAAATAATGACTAAACGTTTGTAAACTTGGCAAGTTTGTTTGGGGTTTGGTACAAGTGAAAGGGTTTAAGGTCATTTCTCATCTCATCCAAATAAATCTCCTTAGTCTGGGTTATACATTTAGGGGGATATAATCTACAAAATGCTCCAAGTCACTTAACTTTCTTTCACCTAGATGAATTTAGTGTGCCTGGAAGGCTCTGTTCAGGAAATGATTTCCAAATTGTGGCTGGTTTTATCGGAGAGTATATCTTCCCTCAGAGAGAGGATCAGAGATGTGAGGAAAAGTTCTGGCCAGCAGCAGTAGCAGACTGTCACAACACTAGCAGCGAAAAGAGAATTGAAATCTAAACAAGAAATGTGCTTTTCGAAGGATGCATCCCTTTTGTCTTTCCCCAGATGCCGTCTGTCCTTGTTGGTTTAGCATACTGTAAGGACAAGACCTGGCAAGGAAAACTAAGACTTTGAGCCAGTTCATTCAATGTGTTGTATGGCTCTTCGGTTCTTATTGTTTATGTGATTTCGGAGAAGATTTTGGAGAGGATGGGTCTCCATTTCATGCCTGTTCCTCCAACAACTTGTTTGGGAGCAAGTAGAGGAGTGGAGTCAAAGGTGAAAACTAGCATGCAGGTGATTTTTTCTAGTAAAACTTGGGCAATGCATCCCCGTTGCACTGTCAGCTGTCAAAATACCCTTGGCCCTTTTATTTTCTTGTTTCAGTACCTTCTCCTGGGAATCATCAATCTTTGGAATAGGCACTTTAATTAAAACCTAAAGGGAAGTGGGTGGCGTGAACTGGTGCACATGTGTAAGTGTGCTTGTTTGAATGCGTGCATTTATATGTTGTTTGGAGTTTGTGCGTGAGCATGTTTGTTAACATATTTAAAATATATACATATTTCCAAGTATCATTATATTTTAGGCACTAGGGTTAAACAAACCCCAAAAGTCGTATTTCTGGTTTTGGAAAAGCATAATCACATGGAAACATATCTGAAACTGTAATAGATGTGTGTATTTTTTAAAGGAGACACATTGCAAATCCTTTCTAAAACAAATATTTATTTGAAAAAGTGAACAATATAACTTTGTGCAAGTTTTATGCAAGCTTAGATATTTATAGATTATATTTATTTTAAACAAGAAAACTGTAGTTGATAGTACTGACTCTGGTCAGGCAAAAGAGCATTACATCTGAAGATACTCTCCAATATGCCAATGCCTAGGAAACCAACGTCTGTCTCTACCAACATGAGGCCTCCAGTAGATTGTTCCACACAGAGCCCTCTCTTAGCATGATGATAATATTTCTGATTTCCCTTCCATCTTCCTTATTAGTGTCATTCTCCATCTTGAACCCGATTCCCTCCCTTCTGCTATCCCCTGCATAACCAGTCAGATCCCTTCTATCTGGCAGCCAGTTGGATACGTCCTCTTCTAAAAGGAACTTCTCTCTATAAATTCTAAACCCCGTTAGAAATCTCCCTTCAAGGAACTGTCTTCAGTTAACTGTCATCTTGGATACTGTTAATTGCTGCAAAGGTTCACTGAGGTATTCCACGAGGTTTTCTTTTAACTAGGCCAAAGCCATGACCAATACAAATGATCATCTAATGGAATGTGAAGTTCCAGCAACCTAGTCAGTGATACACATGAAGGAAAAAATTAATCGCTGTCTCCAAGGAGTTTGTGCTCTTGTTGGGTTATCTCCCAACAGTGCAAAGAAGTATGTGATGTTTTTACAACAGCGCAAAAAATGTATGCAGTTGTGAAGATTGTGTTCTGATTCCATTAAGTTGAAAGGCCAGGTTGACTACTTGTCCCCATTGTGCAGTGTCCATACCATGAAAGCTTATCCAGCAAATCCCCTTATACCTGCTATAGGGGACCCTTTTTCAAGAAGCTACAATCACCTTCACCTGTTGGCAGAAGAAAGGGTGAATCTGGAAAGGAAATTTCCAGGCAAGTTTTCTTGAGTCAGGAATAAGTAAAGAGGGGCGTTCATGATTGCCAAGAAAGGGATCATCCGCAGTAGGGGTCTTCTGGACAATGGAGTATTACAAAGGTGGGGATATGTGATATTTTAGGAGCATCAACAGAAAAAGTAACTCAGAAGTAACAACAAAATAATTGATGGATCCTGTTTTTCTGTGTATTTCCGGATTGAATGAGGAAGAATAAATATATGCTTGTTATATTCCCTCAGTCTCTATTCTTTATCTCCCAGAGATGGGCCATATTAGGTAAACTGTTGCATCTTGGGAATCACCATCTTGCAAAACGATGCCGATAGGTGTGGTTTGGTGAAGAGTGAGGACAGGGGAAAGTATAACCGGCCGTGAAAATGGCTTGAGAGTGGGAGATGGCAAGTGGACATGGTACTTTTCAGATTATAGGAGAGTGAGAGAAAAGCCTGGTGTAAGGCCAAGGAGGAGCCTGTTGTAGGGGCTCCACTGGATTTGTCCGCTAGGGCTGCCCTAACAAAATACCACAGACCAGGTGGCTTCAATAACAGAAATTTATTTTCTCACAGTTCCAGAGGCCAGAAGTTCAAGATCAAGACATCAGCATGTTTGGTTTCTTCTGAGGTCTCTTTCCTTGGCTTGCAGATGGTCACCCTTTTGCTGCCTCTTCTCATGGTCATCCCTCTGTGCACACATGCCCCTGGTGTGTCTTCATGTGTCCAAATGTCCTCTTCTTATAAGACATCAATCAGATTGGATTATGGCCCATTCTAACAGCCTTATTTTCATTCCATCACTTCTTTAAAGGCCTTATCTCTGAATACAGTCCCATTCTGAGGTGCTGGAGGTTAGGGCTTCAGCCTGTGCATTTTGGGGGAACACAGTTCAGCCCATAACACCCACTTTATCGTTTACTCCAAAGTGCTTTTTCCAAATCTGGGGCTTAGCTTGGTCTTGGTTACATACACAGGCTATCAAAGCTCCAAGGTTGGTTTTTGTTTTTTTCTTTCTCGGTATTTTACCAATACTAGGTCTAGGATATGTGTGATATTATTCCATGCATTCACCATTTCCCCCCATTATGCTACCACCACTTCCAGTTACGTGAAGCTATTACTGATAACCACCTCTGGAGTATAGCTTTTCAGTCAAATGTTCATGGACCTTGGATATTTGGTTTAGATCAGGAATTCTAAATTAAAGGCCTATGGGGAATCTGTAGGTGACGCAAATGATGAAGCTGGTCCAGCATAGACTAACAGGAGTGTCGGGAACTATGGTGAACTGGAAATTAGAAAGCACACGACTCTTCTAAAGGGGACAGTGCTGCAGAGCTCAGCTGATTGGAGCTATGTGGAAATCCTGGTGGTACTAGATTTTCTAATTTTTCAAGAGAAGCTGGGAATATAGATTTTAACTGAATGCTTAGAAATTTTTAAATTTTGTGAACTATTTAAAATAAAATAAAATTCTGTGTAGTTCCCCAGTCTATAGTTCCTCTCCAAGATTGTATCTCGCATCTATTGGAGATGCTATTTCAGAGCTAATGGTCAATATAGAAATTCTCATGGACACTAGGAAAGAGTACAATAGGGTATTCATTCATAGAAGAAGACAGAGACATTTTTATTTTCCGGAATCCATCTTAGGTGAAGCACTATGTGTGTTTCACTGAAAAATGCTACTTAGAGTGAAAAGAAACCTATAAAGGCATTCTCACAGTAAAAAAAATATATATTGCTAAACCATAAATTACAACAGGAAGGCAGGCTAAGGGAAAGGCAGAAGAAGGGAAGCAGGGACAGGTAAGGCAGTGATGTCGGGGGAAAGTTGTGTCTCAGAAGGGGGAAAAGAGTCTCAGCAAGCAGAAAGCCCTCACGGAAGTGGGATACTTGAGCTGGTCTTAATAAATGAATAGAAAAGCAACTTTTAATTTTAGGATGTGGTAAGGATAGAAACAATACGTTATCACATTTGGGGAATAGTTAGGATTCTTAGTCATCTGAGAATGAAGGCTGTCCTTCTATAAAGTTAAGTGAAACCAACTGGCATCTCTAGTTTGTAACTATTTCTGGTTGAGTTTTCTAACCTTGTGATCTTTCCCTAACTAAGAAGAGCAGGCAAGAGAAGAAAGGAAAGGAACGCTAAACATGCCTTTTCCTAGAGCAGAGGTCTACAAACTTTTTCTAACGGCCCTATAATCTCTGCGCAAGCACTCAATTCGGTCATTGCATGAAAGCAGCCAAAGACAACACATAAGCAAATGAGCATGGCTGTGTCTCAATAAAACTTGATTTATAAAAAGAGGTGGTGGGCCAGGTTTGGTCCATAGGCCATAGTTTGCCAACTCCTGGTCTGGAGAGAAAAGACACACTAGTGTAGGCTGGGAGTAGGAGAGGAAAGAGGAAACCTCCAGAAGGTAATTTTAAATAGTGGCAAGCACAATACTAGACACACTCAAAATGATTAATAGGCTTTGTTGAAACTGTATGGAAGTAAAAGGAAGGAAGGAAAAGTGTGGCAGGGAGATGATGGACTGGTGATTTTTTTAAATGCAGAAAGAAATACGTGGCACTATATGGGGAAAAACAAGATCCAAATGAAATGAGAGACCAAGTCCATGTGAGAAGACTAAATGGAAGAAGAAAAGCCAGAGTATGGAGGTCAAATCATTCAGAGAAATATCAAACATTGGAGTGGAAAGGATGCAGTGGGATAACAATATGTGATGATACAAATCTGTTGCCATAAAAGGGCTAGAAAAGGGGATTTGGGCTCTTCATTCTGCTGCGGCTACTCCTTTGAACCAGGAGCCTGTTAGATTCATTAAGCAAGGCCTGATTTTTCTCTCAGCAGCTGCCCCAAATTTCTTACTCTACCTCTAATCAATTATCCCAACCCTGAGAGGCAGATGGGAAAACGAGAAATGCTAAAGGGAGATGGGCCTCTGTTGGTATCTCTGTGCCCCTCTTCAGCACCAGGCCCAGTTGACATCTCTCCTTATTTCTGAAAGCTCTGTCTGTTCCGGTGAGGTATGGTCCATCCAATAGGCACAGTGTGGTGTCTCTAGAGTATTAAGCTTGCAGATGTCATTAAGGCAATGTTCCCAGCTGATATAACGAATGCAGCCAGCAGGAAACCCAGAGAATTGAGTTTATCAAGGGGATTGCAGTAGTCTTATTATCTAGTTTAACAATTTGGGGATCACCAAATCATCATCACTCCCTTTCTGCCAGTGTTTTCCCCTTCTCTGTCAAGACCTGCCACTGAATCACCTCACAGGATGCTTTAATGACAGTGGATGTGGGATTCACTGTGCTTTCCTAATAAAGCTGCAGATGCCAGGCTTGTCTAAAGAATTGCAAGGTCTCTTTTCCAAGCACAGTGAAATGAATATCACATCAAAAATAACATGGAGAACTTAAAGAGTGCTTGGGTACAACTTACAAGAAACAAATTCTCTTGTGGCTTTTCTTCCATAGTGATTCCTGAGCGCTGAGATGATGCCCTTTGAGGGAAGTAGAATACTGGGTGAGCATTTGCTTAGGGTAGAGCTCATTGTACCTGTGGCCTCCATCTTTGAAAAGCCCAGCTAACATCTTAGTCACATCCACGTGCAGCCAGTACCTGGCTCAGTGCCTCACCATGGGAGATGTTCACTAAGTAGGAGGCAGGTTGGACAGATGAAACGTTACAAATTTCTCTTGTGCTTCTGAGGTCTTGGGAGGGAGCTGGTTAATGTCCTCTTCTGTTGTTATTTTTTCTTTACTTTGCAAATTATCATCAAGATTGGGACGCATTCCAAAAGGGAAATTTTATTTAGCAATATGAAAACTAGGCAACCTACTTTCTTGTTTTCAAATTTGAACCATTGCTAAGGAAAAATATTTTGAGTTTGTAGACAACTGGATCATACTTCTGTGCACCAGCCTATAACCTCTAAACTGGAACCTTGAGTTATTTTTCAATAAGGCTTGTTAATGTCTATGTTGTGGTCAGTACTAATCACAATGTTAACTACTTTATAATTACACAAATACCGTCATGTGATTTGATGTTTTCTCTCGCTGAAGTACAACACAGACTTTTCTCCATTATACCTTCTCTATGCTCTTCTTTTGTCATCTCTCTGCTTTTTCTCCAGGTAATTAACATCTATGAAATTCAGGACTAAATCCAATAGTCAAATAATTTATTGTATAGTTAACAGACAAGCTGTACTATTCACTTATTGAAAGTACAATTAAGAACACATAAAACTTTAATTTATATAATATTTAATTGGTGGGTTTGAAGCCATTATGGTACCAAAGTACTTATCCCAATTTTAACTCCTACATTATTTTTCATTAAAAACTTTAAATTAAAAGAAATTGTCATTAAGTATCAGGAAGAGCTGTCACGGAACCCAGCAGGTGGTATCTCTTAGCAAAGCTAAGTTTACTTAGGGAAATGGTTCTAATGGAATCATTTCTTGATAATCACTGTCAGGCAACACACACACACAAACACCCTGCAATAACCTATACTAAAAGCTTAAGCATATATCCAAGCCAGAACATTGAAAAGTATCAAAATATGAAAAAAAACCCTCATAATGAAGTAAACGTGAATTAACACTTATAAGACAGTAAAATTGGCACTCTTAAAAAAAAGATAAGTAGGGGCTGGCCCAGTGGCATAGTGGTTAATTTCCCATGCTCTGCTTTGGCAGCCCAGGGTTCACGAGTTCGGATCCCAGGCACAGACCTACGTGTCACTCATCAAGCCATGCTGTGGCAGTATGCCATGTACAAAATAGAGGAAGATTGGCACACATGTTAAGTCAAGGACAATCTTCCTCAAGCAAAAAGAGGAAGACTGGCAACAGATGTTAGCTAAGGGCCAATCTTCCTCACCAAAAGAAGAAAAAAAAAGATAAGTAGGCCCCTATAACACAGGATTACTCAGCTTAAAATTTTAAATGCTGCTAGACAGTATCTCCTCCCCATTCTTGGCCTTATGCCCTTCCCAAGAGGTCTTTCACATCTCAGAAAGAGTTAAAAAGAAAAAAAAAATCAAAGCTGTAGGTAAGATTGAACCCCTGGTCTGAACCATGAAAGTTATCTCTGCCTCGTTCTGTTGCAATATATCACAGGAGAGGACTGTAGTTATCATTTACAGTCTTAATCAAAGGAACTTTAAAAATAATAACCCCCTTTCCTTTGTGCTTTATTCCTTTTCTCCAATTTCTATACTTTCTATACTTCTTTAATTAAAGACCCTAAGTGGAATTTTGATCTGTGCCAACGGTTGGCCTGAAGTGCTACTTCTTGGGTAGACACTCTAGATCTGGCTTTTAGTTGGACGTTTTGCTTATTTCATATCATGCTGTCCTGTTCCCACTCACTAACTTTGAAAATATGTGTGGATTTTCATTACAATTTTTATTGTTTTTTTTCTTTTGGTGATCTGGTTAGAACATTCGCCTAAGTTTTGAGTAGTCTTCCCCAATCATACTTTTCTCCATGAGCCCTATTATTTTTAGTGGTCACATTTGTGAAATGTAAGGTTTCTCAGGAATGCAGATATTGTGTTATAGCTGTTATGACTGGTAGTTAAAAAAAGTCAAATAGTGGGGCTGGCCTGGTGGCATAGCGGTTAATTTAGCATGCTCTATTTTGGCAGCCCAGGGTTCACAGGTTTGGATCCTGAGTGCAGGCCTACACACCACTTATCAAGCCACACTGTGGTGGCCTCCCACGTACAAAATAGAGGAGGATTGGCACAGATGTTAGCTCAGGGCCAATCCTCCTCACCAAAAAAATTAAAAAAGTTAAATAGTGCCAAAAGGCTTATAAAAATAGCCCTGGATTTCTGTATCAAAGCCCTCAGAGTCTTTTCTTTATCCCTAGTGTTCTAAGATTTCATGATATGCCTTTTTGCAGGTCCTTTTTCGTTCATGTCACTGGACTCTCAGTGGGTACTTTTAATCTGCCTTTCACTTTGGAAAATTTTCTTGTATAATTTCTTTGATAACTCTCTCTTCACCATTTTTTTCTAGAACTTCTATTAATACAGTGAAAATGGAAGAAGATTTAAATAGAACTTCCTCCATTATGTAATTCAAACTGTAAAAATAGAAGCGAAAGAAGACTGATACCAGGTGTTAGCCTAAGAGTTGGCAAATATTTGTTGGAAGTTTATTACAAGCAAGTTTTGCTGTTATTTGTTGAAATTTTTCAGAAACTAAAAGACAAAATAACTAATTTCAAAAGCTCATTATTTGAATAGCGTGTTTGAGCAAGAAGAAAGACTACTAAAAGTTACTAAGAAAGGATAAAATTAGATTATATCTGTATGGGGAAAATGAATGAGAAGATTGCATTTGGGTAGAACACTCTTTACCAGCCAGAGCTGCCATTCCCTAGTTGCTAGGGCTGTGGGCTGATAACTCACAGCATCCCCTTCTCTAGAGAATTGTCCTGGCCAACCAGCAGCTACCTCTTCTGAACAGCTATGGACCCACCTCTCAGAACTCAGACGATAAATTAGTGACACGGGACTAAAAAGGCTGGACCTTTGCTTCAAAGTGAGATTGATTCAGAGGTGCAATGTATGTGCTAAAGTTTTTCACTGCGGAAGCAGACTGAAGGGAATCTCCAGTTAAGACCAGACTCTTTGTAGGTTTCTTGCCCTGCCCTACCCTGCTTCCCATCTCTCTTCTGAATGCTCTCCCTCAGTCATTTGAGAATGAACCGCCATCTCAGGCTCTGCTTCTGGGATACCCAAACTAAGACAGCAATTATATTTTTAAATTAAAAGAGGTCTTTTCACCCTTCTGATTATTCCTGTTTATAGTATCTTGTTCTTGTCACATGAATGTGATATTTTTAAAAGTTTTTTTTTCTGTCTCCTGCATTATCTCTATTTTCTTTATATCTGTTTGCTTGGTCTCTCCTTCTCAATGAAGGCTTTCCTCAAATGTGTGGTGATTTTTGACTATCCATTCTGATTTAAGGGAGAGGCACCAAAAGATGGTTTGGAAGCTCTGTGTGGATAGTGGACTTGTCTTTTGTGGACATCACTTGTAAGAAAGTTTAATGGTCACTGGCTTGTCATTAGATATGTTCAAATATTTTGTTGAGTGGTTCAATTTCTCTGGAGAAGGGTTCCCTCCTCTCTTACCTAGACAGTGTAAGCTTGGCTGTCTGGCAAGTATTCTGGAGCGGTGGGGGGAGGTCTACAGAGTAACTCTTCAGTGGGCAGCTTTCACTTCAGCCCCTTGTTTCTGTTCAACTGCTCATCCTTGCCCATTTTAAGCCTAATATATTTACCTCTAGAGCCACTCTGGTTCTACTTTTCTAGAAAATAAAGCCAACCATCTCCTGGCAAGAGTCAGGGTGGGGAAGAGGTAACCAAATGTCTGGTTCTTATTATAGGGACTTTCAAATAAACTCCTTGTTTTTTAAGTCTTGTCACCCTAGTCATCCTTCCTGGATAACCTTGTCTTTTATTACCCCCATCAGCACACATTTCTCTTAGAATGGCTCTTTCTATAACATTTTATTTACTTAGCAAAAACGTACACAGTCTTTACTATATGCTAGTGCAGATCTAAGCCCTCTGCAAATATGACCCATTTCAATAACCCCACAATCTTACGAGATAACAGTATTATCCACATTTTACAAATGAGGAAACAGAGCAAAGGGTAACTTGCCCAAGTCACATAGCTGCTAAATGGCAGTGCTAGAATTTGATTCAGGCAATTTGGTCCAAAAGTTTTTATTCTGAGCCACTATGTGACTGTTGCTCTAATTTGGGTCACTTGCCACTTCACCAAATCTTCATTACGGCTTGGGGTAACAAACATCTGGCTTTTACTGTAGGTAGAATTTCTGTTGGCAATCTTTTGTTTTAGGGTAAATTTCAAGAGGAGGAACTCACCAGGATTTTTGAGTTCCTCCTGTGGTTAAAGTTTTAGACTAGGCTTAGTCATTTTCCTTACAGACCTAACATGTGGTGAGAGGGACAGTAGTATTAGGACACTATAACATGGAAAAGAAGAATAAATTCATCCAGCTGCCTGGTAAGTTCCTGGGGCTTTTAAGATCCCCTCTCAGTCTGGGCAAGTCATCTGATACTTTTTTTTTAATGGCTTTATTGAGATATAATGGTACTTATATAAGTAGATGATAAGGAAACCATATATTTCAAGAGACTATGATAACTTTTTTGATAAATAATGGTGAAACCATCATCAAAATCTAGATAATGAATATATCCATCACACCAATAGTTTCTTTGTGCCCCTTTGCAATCTCTCCCTTATATCTTCCCCCACCAAGTCCCACTTTCCTGGGGTCCATCCCCATGAAACTAACCTGCTTTATGTGACTACTGATTAGTTTGCATTTTTGAGAATTTTATAAAATGGAATCTTGGAATCATAAAGTACGCACCTTTCCTTGTCTGTCTTCTTTTCTCAGAATAATTATTTTGAGAGTCATTCATATTTTTGCATGTATCAATAGTTTATTCCTTTTTATTGCTCAGTTGTATTCCATTGTATGGATATACCACATTTGTTTATTCATTCACCTGTTGATTAGTATTTGGTTAGTTTCCAATTTTTAGCTATTAAAAATAAAGCTGCTATGAACATTTATATATAAGTCTTTTTATGAACGCATGCTTTTATTTCACTTGGGTATACTCCTAGGAGTGGAATAGATGGATCATAGACATTTAACTTTGTAAATGTGTGTAAACACATTTAACTTTGTAACAGACTGCGAAATTGTTTTCCTAGGTGGTCAGACCATTTTACATTCCCATCAGTATTGCATGAGCATTCCAATTTCCCCACACCCTCATCAACATTTGGTATGGTCAGTCTTTTAATTTTAGACATTCTGATAGGTGTACAGTGGTATTTCATTAAGGTTTTAATTTGTCTTTCCCTACTGTCTTATGATGTTGAGAACTTTTTCATGTGCTTATTTACCATCTGTATATCTTTTTTCAGCAAAGTGTTAGCTGAATATTTTTTGCCCATTTATTGTTTATTTTTTCCTATCATTGAAATTTGAGAATTGTTCTTTATACATTCTGGATACAAATATTTTATCAGATATATGATTTGCAAATGTTTTCTTTCTGTCTGTGGTTTGTCTTTTTGTTTCTCTAGACAATGTCTTAATAATGAAGTCAAATTTACAAATTTAATTTATTGCCCATGCTTTGGTATTGTAACCCAAGTTCACCAAATTTTCTCATATTTTTTTTCTAGAAGTTTTAGGTTGTATATCAAGGACTATGATCCATTTTTAACTTATGTTTATATATGGTGAGAAGTATGGATCAAAGTCCATTCTTTTGCATATGAATATCAAATTGTTTCAATTGTCAGTTTTTGTAAAGGCTCTACTGAATTCAATTGTCAACAATCAATTGAATATATATATGTTTGTATATGTGAGTGTATTTGTCAACTTTATTCTGTTTCAGTAATCATTTGTCTATCACCATCAATACCTCACTCTTTTGATTACTGTAGCTTTATGGTAAGTCTTGAAGCCAGGTAGTTTAAGACCTCTGACTTTATTCTTTTTCAAAGATATTTTGATTATAGTAGGTTCTTTGCTTTTCCATATAAATTTTAAAATCAGTTTGTCAATTGATTGACAATTGATTGCTAAAAATATCCTTCTAGGATTTTGATTGAGATTGTGTTGAATCTATAGATCAATTGGAGAGAATTGACATAGTAACAGTATTGAGTATTTGAATCCATGATCTTTCCATCTATTTAAGTCTTCTTTAATCTATTTCAGCAATATTTTGTAGTTTTCAGTGTGAAGATCTTACAGATCTTTGGTCAGAATTATTCCTAAATATTTCATATTTTTCAATGTTACTACAAATGATGTTTTCCATTTTTAATTTCCATTTATTTATTGCTAATATATAGCAAATAAAATTGGTTTTTGTATATTGATCTTTTATTTTACAACCTTGCTAAACTTGCTTATATTTTAGTAGCTTTGAAAAAATATATTCCATAGGATTTTCAATAGACAAGCAAGCAGTTTGTGAATAAAGACAGTTTTGCTTCTTCTGCTACTATCACTTAAGTTAACCTGAACTATTGTTTTGTCCAAGGTGGTAAATTAAGGTATGTGGAAACTGGGGTCCAAAGAGAATGAATTCACCACGTTCATATTATCAGTGAAAAATAGATTCACAGTTGAACTTAAATCTTCTGACACCCAATCTGGTATATTTCCCATAAATTATTCCTGCCTCTTAGGAACAAGATTCTCACTCAACCTGTCCTAAATGAAAAAGCAGGGACTCTCCTCTTGTCTGAAGGGATCTCAGAAAGGACACCCTCTAATTCTCACCTTCAAGAATATTTCTGCTAGTCGATTGCCCAACTTCAGATAAATTTCTGAAGCAAATCTTGGGGAAATCTCACACAGGACTTTGTTCTATCTATCTAGTCCCAAGTCCCTTCTTAGGCCCTAATTGATTCTACTCTTGTTTTTTTCTTTTTCTATAGGCTTAAGGACTCAACCCACTTTCCTCTCCTTTGGAAATTGCTAACACCCCACTACCTCTTTGGGTTTTTCTCCTAGCAAGCCTGCCTGCAGAGTGAGAAGCTATATTTCTGCTTTCCTCTTGCTTAATGTCCTTAAGATAAGCACACAGACCCTTTTTATTTTAAGAAGTTCAGTGCTAATCACTATGGGGAAACAGATGGTAATAGCAAATATAGCATTGCCAGGAAACTTATAAAGGTTCTAAAAATTTTTTTAAACTTTTATAGTTGTATTTTCTGGTCCATGGCTCTTGGCTCCCCCTAAAAGGATAACAATCAGCCTTTTGTTTACTGTCTTCCTAGTTTGTGGCTGGGGCTCCTCATCCTCTCCAGCAAAGGAATTTTCTTCCACATGTGACACTCTTTTGAATCAGAGGATGCAATAAGTCCTGGAGAGTCAATAAGGGAAGCACTGTGGTCCCTCAAGCGGGAAGCTTGCGTCTCTGCAGCTGTTCAAACTTGGTGATAGCCGGAGTCCAGGCCAGGGAATGATTGCTTTAGATATTTCTACACGAGGACTCTGAGGTTACACGGTTGAATTCATACCAGGAAGTCCTAGGAAATAAACACAATTCAGATTCGAAGTCCCCTTAAGTGAGTTTCCAGAGGCTAGGAAAACAGTGAGACCAACTCTTAGAGTTCCCAGAAATTAGTGGATAAGTTTTAGGGTTTTCCTATTCAGAGATGGAAAGCAGGTGAGGATTGGGAGCCAGTCCAAGGTAAAGGCAACTAGAAAGAAAATATCCCACATAGTAGATAGTGGGGAGTTACACACAGATGGCTGGAATTGGAAATGTAGTGTTGACTTGGGTGAGATAAGAGAAGCCAGGGACAAGGCAGTGGTGCTAGAAAGCTGAGTCAGAAGGGTAACTCGGAGATGAACAAGACTGGAGGCGGAGGCAGAGTCATTTGGTGTCACTGATTATAAAGGGTAGTGTCAGAGAGTCATGCCAGTAGCATGGCAACGTGTCCTTGAAGGCTTTTGACATTTAGCTACGTCTGGCTCTGACTTTTCTCTCACCTGGTCTGGCTTAAAGTTGACTTCATTTTGGTAATTGTCTACTTTGTTACATGGTCTTGGCTCACCTGAACCTGTTCTCTGTGTTCATAGATGGTTAGAGGTGGCATAAACATAGAATGATCTTCTAGTTCAACCCTCTTATTTAACGGACAATGAAAACATACAAATTTATGAAAAAATATGAGAAAAGCATGAGACTGTGATGGTTCATGAGATATCGAGAAAGAGCATCAAACACATGTCAACAGGCTTTGAGGAGATTCCTGCTCAATTCCTTTCTCCATTGTGGATTCATCCTCTACGACACCTGTTCTCCTTGTGTAACTGCACAGTTCAAAGATAAAATGAGAGGATGGTTGGGAAAGCTCTTTGCAAATTGTGAAGATAGCAGAAAAATTAAGTAAAGCCCAAGGCTTAGACAACAATGCATTCACATTCTAAATTATAGACTGAATAGTCCCAGGAACCGGAATTTGTGGAAGATTACATGTAGGCACATATAAGGCAAAACAAACGACCAGCAAATATCTGTAAGCTAGGGAAAAAGGACAGAATTAAATAACAATGACAATAACAATGACCATTTGCTGAATGAATACTGTGGCTGTGTTCTCATCTCATTTCATTCTCACAATGACCTTCATGTGATTACCTTATTTTACGAATGAGGTGACTGAGACTGAGAGGTGAGGCGCACTCTCCACCCAAGCAGGCAGAAGAGGTTGAGCCGGGCTGGAACTTGTCAATCTGACTGCAAGATCTTGTGCTTAACTAACCACATCGCCCTACCAGCCTCATAAAAATGAAAGCTTATGGAGGAAGTTTGGGCATAATATGTTGTAAAGTGATGGTCTTTGTGTTCCGCCTACTGCTTCTGAACAGGCAATAGCCTGATTTCTAAACTTACCAAGAGATTTCGGAAGGTAGGTAGATACTTACCAAGGTGGTGCCCTGGAAGAAAGTCAAGTGCTTCAAAGAACAAAGTAGGCTCTCCAGGGGAGTTCTCAGTCAAGGGATGAGCTAACTATCCAATTACCTGCCAGCCACAAATTTAAGGAGAAAAAGAGAGATTTCCTCTGACCTACTGTTTGGAAAATAAAGTGTGAAGTTGCCTCATTAAAGGAGGACAGTGGAGCCTTCCATTTTACCCATAACGCTTTAATGAGGGCTGCAGAGGCACTGGTCCCATTGTCAGCCAAGAGAGCTAATTAAGCTTGGAAATCATCTTCCTGCATTGGAGAATCAGAGAAAACCACTTCTCTTCCCAAGCTGCTAACTCCCATGCAGGAATGTCTCATTAACATCAGGGTTCTGATTATGTAAGACCCAGGGATTTGCTGTGCAGGGGATCGCAGCAACTATTTTGAGATCCCAGTGAGAATAAAGCTAGAGGGAAGGAGAAATTCTAGCAGGTGGGTTTCAGTTTGCTAACAGTAGAAACCAGAACTAACCAATTTTGACAAAAACTGATTTAGACCCCACTACCAGATTTATTAAAGGGAGATTGAACTGAATCTTCTGGAGGCCTGGAGGATCCAGCTTGGTTCTCACATCTTGGGATGGTTGAAGTATTGAATGGTTTAATGCAGTGATTCTAAATGGAGGGCTATTTTGCCTCCAGGGGGTGTTTGCAATGTCCAGAGACATTTCTTACTGTCACATTTTTATCGTCACTAGGGTGCTACTGGCATCTAGTGGGTAGAGACCAGGGTTGCTGCTAAACATCCTATTATACACAAGACAGACCTGCTCATTCCCCACACCGCCAAAACTGAAAACAAAGAATCCAGCCCAAAACGTCAACAGTGCTGAGATTGAGAAAGCCTGTACCATGGTACAAAGAAACCTCTTAGTTTTTTTGTACCTGGCACATAGTTAGCTCTCAGTAAGTGTCAACTATTACTTTTATTACCACAGAGCCAGCACAACACACAATTGCTCTGGCGAGGAAACCACTCCTGCTGCTGCCGCCACCAAGCAGTCAACTTTTCAGTGGCCCTAGCTGTTTAGCCAGGAGCTTGATCTGGCTTGTAACTACTCCTGTTTCCAGAGAGACATTCCTACAGTGTTCCTGATTCTTGTTATCCTTAGTTCCTGGATCAAAGTCTAGTGGTGGTGTATCTGATTGATAAAATGTAGATCACTGATCATGCCTGAGCTGCAAGGGAGGATGGAAAAGAGAATATCTGACATTTCCACCTTCTGTGATAGGAAGTGGGACCTGCTTCCCACCAAGCTTCATAAGATGGGGATTCCTGAATCATAGGAAGGAATTCAGTTAATCAGAAAGGATAAAATACTCATTACACTGAGATACTTCGGTTGGTGACTCTGAAAGGTGATAGAGATTCATTTTCACGGAAATCACTGAGAGAAAAACAGTTATCTTCCTATGTTGTTTTAAAATAGTAGAAAGTTTATACTGAGAGAGAAACCTCTATTCTAGGCTTTTGTTCTTTCCACTGCACTTAAATTATTAATACTAAAGTTATTCTCATCACTCCAAATAATAAATGGTTACTTCTAGCCTATGTTTTAGTAACTTCTCTGCAGTATTTGATACATTTGACTCTCCTTATTGTTTAAAATTCTTTATCCTTTGATTTCTGTGATACCCTTGTTAATCTCTTTGGTTGGGTTCTCTTCTTCTGCCTGTCTCTTAAATCCTGAAGTTAATCTAGGGTTTAATCCTTGGTTTTCTTTTCACTCTGACACTCTCTAGTTGATTTTGTCTGTGTCCATGGGTTTTGCTGAATGATATTTACTTTCAATGACTTGCTGCAGGTCTCTCCCGCAAACACTGACCCATATAGCCAACTATTTACTTAGTTCTACTCGATTATCCCAAGGCATCTCAACGTCAACCTGTGTAGAATGGACACCATTCTTTTATCCTTTTCTTCCATCTAGTTTTCTCCATATTTTCTCTCCTATTTGGTGTTGCCAATATTTGCTAAAACACCTAAGTAAGAAGGGAAATATTTTACATTCCTCCTTCTTCCTTACTGCCCATATCTAATCAACGATTAAGTCCTTTTGACCCTACCTCTGTTATGTGTTATATCTGCCCCTTCCTCTCCAACCAAAATTATTTGTTTACATTTCTTGTCACCCACATTAGACAGTAAGTTCCTTGAGATCAGGAATATATTTTATTCAACTTTATATCCACAGAACGGAGAAGTGAGACCACCTGTGTCAATATGACTTAACTGTAAAGATAAGACTGAAAACCAATAAAAAATTTTGCTGTTTGTTTCCGGCCATTCCGGCAAACCTGTTTATCCAGGCAACCAGTTTGCTCATCTGGGCAACCAGTTCTCTTATTGGTAACATCCTTCTCACTTGGCAAACAGATCACTTATCAGACAACTGTTTTCTCATCAAGAACCTTAAATTTATATGTCCATCAATCTTAAACTATTGTGACATGAATATTGGCCAGTTCCAACAACCTCCCACCATGAAAGACTCACCTTAAACCATTTGAGTCCAATCTCTAAAGCCTTTTAAACATCCTTCCCTAACTTCTCCTTTGAGACACTAATATGACTTTCAATGTGGTTTTCTCCCTTGCTGCCATACATCTAATAAATTCAGCTTTGCCTGATCAACAGGTTTCTCTGGTAGATGCTATAAAGGAATCAACAATCAAAAGGCCCAAACATTGCCCTGACACAAAATAGAAGCTCAATAGGGTTTTTTTCATTAAGTAACTAGGCAGAAATTTGGGTAGGGTGTTGTACAAGAGAAATGTGCAGGGGAAAGATATATGTTTTGCTCATCTCTACTGAAGAGATCCTGCATGACCTGACAGAAGTATTTCATGGTTCTCATGTAATAAAGAAATGTTGATCTTGTATTAACAAGCAGAAACCCAGGTGCTGAAGGTATGTGACATTTCCTATTGCTCAATCTGAAATAATTCTGGACATGAATACTCGTACTCCTTACTTTCACTTTACCCTGGAACAGGCTGTGACAAGAAAAATGAGTCCCTGTTGTTCTCCTAGTTCCATTTTCTACTTTATTCATCTGTCTCCTCCCAATACCTCTGCTTCTAAGAATCTAACCTTTTAACCTGCAGTCAGGATTAAAAATTGTTCTAATAAGCTAATCGACACTAAGGTATTACCTTCAATAGGAGATGTTTGAACATGAAAACACCTTTATGTTTGGAATAAATAAATGAATCAAGCTTTATTGAATGAGCCAAGAATGAGCTTTAGAGGGTAGGAGAAGAGAGGGGGATAAATCACATAGTTTAGGGGCTGGCCCCGTGGCCGAGTGGTTAAGTTCGCGCGCTCTGCTGCAGGCGGCCCAGTGTTTCGTTGGTTCGAATCCTGGGCGCGGACATGGCACTGCTCATCGGACCACGCTGAGGCGGCGTCCCACATGCCACAGCTAGAAGAACCCACAACGAAGAATACACAACTATGTACCGGGGGGGGGCTTTGGGGAGAAAAAGGAAAAAATAAAATCTTTAAAAAAAAAAAAATTACATAGTTTATCCTTGATATTCTGAAAGAAATTGTCATGAGACCCTAAATCTCTGAATTCAAAAATACTAACAGGCCTTACTATTCCCCCATGAGCTGTTTTTAAGGTAAGAAATAGTGGACAAAGCAATTTCCCAGCAAATTGCAGATGCTGAGTTGGTAAGCAATCTGCTTGGCTAACTTATTAGCTAAAATTTTCCCCTTCCAACCTCCTTCTCCATACAGATCCCAAAACTTCATGCATCATAATTCAAATCCATACCTCTGCAAAATTACAAATTACTCTATCTTATAAACTTTGAACACATAGTAACTGTTGAGCCTGAATTTTAAACCTAGGAATGACAAGGTTCTGCTGTACAAGACATGCTCTTATTTACTCAATCACTTGATGGTTGATGGTGATCTTTCTGAAATTAGAATCCTGAACTTAAAATATTTTTATTTTCACCTTGACAGCAGGAATGATGCTGTACTGAGCAGGTGCTCAATTCAAGTGTTGACTGAAGGCAAGGATTAATTTCCCATGGTGAAGTGAAATATATAGAGCATGATAATAACTTGCCTCAGGTCACATAAGGAGTCAATAGTGGTGTCTGATGTGGGGACTGCACACGGGGTTTTCCCAGGAAAGTCCCTGTTTATACCTGTTTCCCATTCAGTCCTACTTAGAACTTTCCAGAACAAAAGTATCCAAATTTGCATGGTAAATTATAAGATGCCTCTCTGTCTAACCCTAATCTTCTTTCTCTCTAAATTGGAAACTTATTACTTGGTTGTTTTCATTTTTGTTTGGAAAATATTTTTCCTGTAGTTTAAAAAGCAGTTTTCAGGCTAGTTTGTTTCTCTGGGAATGACAAAATATAGAAAGCTAACTCATATTGTGAGAATTTCTCCCAAATTAATCCAGTGGGTATTTTGCCCCACAATTCAAAGTCTGAATATTTCATACCCATGAACTGATAGAGTATTTAAATTAAATAATTGGAATAAAAAAACTTTTTATACACTTGCCAATCTTCTCTGCAGATGCTTAAATCATCTTCCCCCATTCTTTCTCAGGTTAAAAGAATGGAACTGGCCCTCAGTTATTAGAATCTTAGAGGTCAGTGAGACTGTTAATTTATGAAGTTGGCCAATCCTAATCTGGACATATATGTGTAAGTTTCTGTAGGGTGTCACAAAGGAAGGGCATGAAATTACCCTTGCAAGAAATAGTATGAATTTGTCAACATTTTTTGTTTCTAGAGGAAAAGTTTCTGCACCTTTAGTTTATGCCGAGGCTCAAGATTTGCCTGTCTGGGCCAATAGAGATAAACATTTATTCATTCATACATTCAGGGAGTATTTCTTTAGTATTTGCTCTGTAACAAGCACAATTCCAGTTTCTAGCGTGGATAAAACAGAGACAGATAAAGCAGAGTGTCAGTTTCCAAGCATCTTTTGAAACAAGCATGGGGCTGAAAAGCTAAGGTTTTTTCTCAAAGAGAAGCAAATGAAAGGAAATAACATTTTAGAGCTATGCAACTTTAAAAGGGCTCACTTTCGTAAGTTTCCAGATAATCTCCTGTTGACCCTCAAAGGGCACCTACAAAAGGTAAAATCGTCCTTTCCGGGAGAGTTCTTTTTGGAAAATATCGTTGCTTAGAAATTATTTTCAATTGCATTTTTGTTGCCAAGGGGAAAAAAGAACTTTTCTGTTTGTTTGTTTAAAGGAGTGGAACTTCAGGTAATTCTTGAAATGGAAAATGACTCTTCAGACATCATTTTGCTGTAATTATGGGCTTCACCAAAGACTCTATCTATCAAGCCAAATTACTAGTAACACTCTCTGGTGTGGTAAATCCAAAATGCCACTTGGTCACTTACTCCAGTGTATAACAGCTTTTAATGGCAGTAAATATTTCTTAGGGACAAATGTTAAATCTCCTTCCTCATGTGAATGCTAGGCCTAATTCTCTTGTTTTTGACTCAGTAGAGATGGAGACAATCTGGCCACTCTCCCAGGAAGAAGAGTGTTAAGACTTCCATTAATTAAACCTTTGGCACATTTGTTCATAGGACACTGAATTATACCTTAGAAAATTAAACGTGTTTGCAACAAACAGAAAAGTAACAATTCCAGGTTAAAGACCAACAGTATGATCCAGCCAAAAAAATGTAGTGGGAAGAGGAAGCCAGGACAGGACCTTGGAGAGAATGAGACTCGTGGTGGGAACTGAAGCGGAGTAGAAAGCTGGACAGAAAGGAAAGATCATGGAGGAGAGAAAAGGAGCGTGGACAAAGCTTCATAAGAGGATGATTTTTAGGGCAGAATTTAACTTTATTTATTTGTAACCTCAAAGATCATATGTTACCTAAAGACATTTATTAAATAATTATGATAAGAATAGATTCTTATTAAAGAAAACATAAATACGTTTAAAATCGAAGAATAACAAAAATTACCTCTAATTTTACCACTCCCTTTCAACCACTATTTATGTTTTAGTCCAGTTTATTCCAGATTTATTCTGGGCATTTTTAAAGCATAATTTCAATCAAGTCTATATCCTGTGGATTTTTAAATTTAACATTGAAATAATAAGCATTTTCCACATTAAGTATGCATTTATTTTATTCTATCAAGTACCTCTATCATACTTTTATTTAATAATTCATATATAGTTATACCTCTGCATAATTTCACATTTGTTATTGTTATAAATCATTTTGCTATGAACAGCTTTGTACATGATACTATTTTTCCATCATGTAGTCACTTAGAGGGGGAGCATGGTGGAATGGACACAACTCAGGTTTTGGAATTAGATAGACCTGGTTTGATTGTCCGTTCTGTCGCTTACAGCTTGTGATCTTAGGGAATGTGTCTAAATTCTCCTGAGCCCTGGTTTCCTAATAGAAAATGAGCATCACTATGGTTACTTTGTAGAACTATTTCGAAAATGAGCATAAATAATTGCGAAGTGTGAAGTGCTTAGAACAGTTGCTGGCACATAGTGGACGCTCAATAAATAATAGTTATTATTGTCAATATTGTTATTAGGATTAAGCTTGATATTATAAGGCTCTCCTTGGGGATAATGGAGAATACTGAGTGAAACTATCTCTTGGAAGGTAGGGGGATCCTGTGAGGAAAACATGAGAAATAAGTTCAGGGAAGTTTGTAGCCTGATTTTGTAGGATTTGAGCAGACACTCAAATCATGCTCCTTAGACTCTGGGAGCTCCTCTTAACTCCTTTTCCAAGAGCTTTTTATGATTCTAGAGCAAGAGAGTGTTTTAATGAAAGCAATATTTTGAGAAAATCAATAATTAGTCTTGTTTTTACTCCAGGCTAAACAACCCCAATATTATTAACCTTTCCTCATCAGACCCTATACTTTCCAGACAAATCTTTCGAATTCTCCCTGTATCTTTCCACTTACGTAGATGTAACCTCTATTTAAATCTGGGCTGCTACTCCTTCTCCAACCAGCCCATACCCCAAATTACATAACTCCTAGTTTGGGACAGAAAATAAAAATTTGAAATTGCCTAACCACACATCAGAAAAACATAACAATAAGAAGAAGAAAAACAAAAACTCTGTAATTGAAGCCTGTTTTCAAAGCTGTGTCTAGCAAAATGAATTAAACGGTTGGGTCCTGAAAGGAGACTGCATAAAATACTTTGGTAGGAATTTAATACTGAAATCTTAATATATATATATTTTTGCATTCAAGTAAGTCCTTCAAAGATTTATTCTCTCAATTGCCAATCAAAAGAACTCGTAAAGGGAGAGCCAGTGGACCAGGCAGGATTAGAGCTGCCTGAGAAGACGGATGCACCCGCCGCAGCATCTGAGCTTTAAACAACTTCACTTGCTGCTCATTCCTGGACCAAGTGGCGGCTACAAACAGACTGGTTCGAGATGGACTGTTTAGACTTTTAAAAAGCCACACTCGTCGCTTGCATCTTAGACTTAATGAAGATTGAGACTAAACAGGTTGATTCTTAAATCTGGTTTATAAGAAGCCAGAAACTTAGTTCCTTTAAGGAAAAAAAGTAGCAAAAAAATAAAATTTTTATAAAGCCATTGAGATGTTTTTGTTTCTTTTCAGAAAGAAAAAGGAACAGTTAAAGGAAGGGCATGACCTTATTCAAATTTTGGCACTTTTCCTGAAATCTATAAACGTTGTTACTACCTGCTTGGAATTAGACTGATTTCATTTCCTTCCTAAGAATGAGTGGCAGTTGTGAAGGACATTGGTTTACTTTGGTTTTTGTCATAGTCTTGATGGTGGCTTTGAATGGCCTTGCCCTCTTTATATGGGGATTTCCTTTTCCATGGATTTATCACAACTGTCATTGAAGTGATTAAAACAATATTTACAATAAGACATATGAAAATAATATGAGCTTAGGAAATTAACAAATAGTAGTCATATAAAATACCTTTTTATAAAAGCAAATCCTTTTTTCATTTTCCTAATAGTGAAATAGAACTATATCATTTTCTTCTTAAATTCATCTTCCATTGAAGATGTTCCTAAAACTTTAGATGTGTTTTCCTGTCCTCCAGTTTACCCTACCATTAATTATGTGTAAACAAACATTTAAATACATTAAGGGAAATTCCATTTAAAGATATCCAATGTTGAATTCCTTATAATGTTCATCTTTAATAAAGTAAAACAAGTGAGGGAAAAATGATCAGAACAGGGCACAGACTCTATCAGGGGGTGAAGGAGGAGGCAGGTGTTTGGGGGTTAGAGTTTGATGGTTGATGTTTAAAAGGATCCATGCTAGGGAATATGTCAATGCTGTATGTCAGTGCTTCTCAACCTCTTTTTGTTTTTCACTATCACCTCCTGAAGCAATTTTTTGCCTTTACAGGCAATGTTTTCCTATCACTCCCCCCTCCCCATGAAATTTTAAAAATCATAGATATACCATCTATCTGTTTTTGCACTATATGTACATCTGTGCTTTATACATAAAAATAGTCAGATTTTTTTTACCTCCTTCCTGTGTTTACTCCCTTGGAGATGATATTGCTCCCATAGAGAATCCACATTCTATGTGAGCTTACTGTGCAAATGATGAGATTAAGAGGAATTGTGTATGTTCTAAAGAGTTGGCAGGGGTCGGAACTGATGCACCATTTGAATGGAAAACATCAGAGCTGAAGTCTTTTGTTTGGGGCTTTTTTGGAGGATGAAACTCCCAGTGTTCTTTCAGCAGGAACTAGCAGGTGCTACATGGGCCATGTGAGGTCGGGTTTGAGTTCATCTCCTGTACACAGAGAAAGGGCTTTCCCGGTTACCCATGAGATCCACACGTTCATTCCACTAATACTTATTCATCAGCTTCCATGTTGGAGGTTCCAGTGGTGTTTATCACTTGGCTGTGGATAAGTTGACACTTTCTGTAAAATCAGAAGAAATATGTCATGTACTGGTATTGTTAGTACAGTTTTTCAAATAATCCTACTCATTAGGCTTTTGCTCGTGTCTTTTCATACGATCAAGGTCAATTGTTGTAGGGATCTTTTTAGTAGACTTATATATCACTTTAAAAAGTTAGACTTTTTCCAAATAGAGTGAGAGATATGCTTCAGGTTTGATATGTGTTAGGAATTGAATTGTGTCTCACCCCAAAAATGATAACCCCAGTATCTCAGAAAGCGACATTGTTTGGTGATAGGGTTTTACCGTTAAAATGAAGTCACTAGGGTGGGACCTAATCCAATATGACTGTTTTCCTTATATAAAGGGGAAATATGGGTGTAGTTATTAATCTGCTGGGCTGCTATAATAAAATACCACAGACAGAGTGGGTTAAGCAAGAGAAATTTCTTTTCTCATGGTTCTGGAGGCTAGAAGTTCAAGATCAGGGTTCCATCAGGGTTGGTAGCTGGTGAGACCTCTCTCATTGGCTTGTAGATGCCATCTTCTTACTGTGTCTTCACACGGCTTTTCTTCCATGCACATACAGAGAAAGACATAGATCTTTCTCTATCTTCTTCTTCTTATAAGGACACCTGCCCCGTCAGATTATAACTTCATTTAACCTTAATTACCTCCTTATAGGGCCTAGAAAATATAGTCGCATTGTAGGTTAGATCTTCAACATGAATTTTGGAGGGACACAGTTCAGTTCATAACAACACGAAGACAGACACACGTAGAAAGAAGATGATGTGAGGAGACATAGAGAGAACATAGCCATTTACAAGCCAAGGAGAAGGGCCTGGAACATGTCCTTCCCTCACAACACTCTGAAGGAACCAACCCCCCTGACACCTCAATTTCAGACTTCTAGCCTCCTGAATTGTGAGGCGATAAATTTCTGTTGTTTAAGCCACCCAGTTCGTGGAACTTTCTTACGGCAGCCCTAACAGACTAATATAGCATGCTTCTCATAGTCTCAGAAAGTGGAAGCCATCTATGTTAGCCTCAGGGTGATTACACTGAGACACTCAAGGCTTACCTCAAAGGAGCAAAATAAAAGTAAATTAGCCTGAGTCTTCTGAAACAAATTTTGAAAGCTTTTATCAGACGGATATGTGGTCCATCATTCAGTTTGAGGCAAAACTACATTTAAGCTTTGCTGTTCCTGTGAATTGTTATCTGTCCTTCTGGCATTTTGGAAGACGTTTCTTTGAGAACAAAAGAAAACTGGAAGGTTAAACTGGAAAGCCAGAGGAGGGTCAGCATGGCCAGGGTGGAGAAGAAGGAATGAGGCTGCATGAACTGAGTGGGAATTGAAGATAAGCTTGATTTAAGGATGCGGGTGAAGATAAAGAACCCTTGGAATGTGGAAATGAATAAAGGTCCTGAAAAGTAATAAATTACCTGGAGGAGTGGTAGTGAGAGGGGAATATATTTCTAGAAAATTTCCAGAGAGCATGGGGATCTGATGGTGAGGCCTGGTCAGGAATGGGAAAATGAGAGATCAGCAAGTGAAACGTACACTGAATATTCCCAGTGAAGATTATTTACCTCTTTCAACAGCAAAAGTTCCTGGCTGCTGATAAGGCCAAATTATGGAGATTCTTGGTCTCCCTTTAGCAAAATGTCATTTTTTTTCTGTTTTAGCACACATTACTTAAGAGACAATCTCTCTAGTACTAAATCCCGGAACCAGAATTGACTGATGTGATAGTGTAGGATTAACAGAAACTGACATAACATGACATGGGTTCAAAGACTTGATGAGGAAATACAATGACTTTTAGCCATCTTATAGAACTCATTTTTTGTAGTAATCTTTACAGGTCTTCTAAAGGTCTCCTAATTCCATTTTTCTACATCTAGTAGAAAATATTCTTCCCACATCATTACCACTTTTTTTTTTATTAACATTTTTTTCAAAGATCCGGACGTCTCCATCCGATTGTGCTGTCAGATAGCAGGTTTTTAGTCCTAGATTTCAACATGTTGGATTTTCAACACTCAAAGTAGCTTTTTTTTTTTAATGGTGATTGCTGCAATAGGATACAAGGGAAGTTGTTCGCTTTTGCTAAAGAGACAAAAATGCAGTAAAATCAACCATGATTCTTTTCTTAATGACAATTTTTCCTCTTAGAAGATTGTTACTGATGATATGGCAGAAAACATATTGCTGTATTAACAAGGTCACTCAGTCACGAAATCCTATTAATGTTGAAAATGACAGAACCAAGCTGTGTGGTGACAAATAAGGCAAATTCTCACCTTGTGTTCTTGAGATTCCTTGTTCAAATTCATACAGATGGCAGGGAAGCTGAGAACAAATTCAAGAGCTGTGCGTGACTCTGTAAAAAACGTAATTCATAGATCATCAGTATTGACTTTTCTAATTTTATTTGTTTTTTAGTTTTTGCAAAAGTAATTGTAGCAAACTAAATCAAGAAATATATTTTCTAATTTATATTCATATAAAAGACTTATCTACAGAAGTATAAAGGAACCTGCTGCGTGGAAAATTTCAAAATAAACATATATATTCATAATATCCCTGACATGTTTACTTGTTTTGGAACTAAAAGCACCAAATATTCATTTGCATTTTGAACGATAACAAATACATTTTAGATTTAGTTGTCAATTTAATGAAGCCTCAAATATTGATTTTAGAAAAACAGTAAAGTAGGAAATAAAAATAAAAAGGATCATTATAATGGTACCCCAGAGGGAATAACTATGGTCACTTCGGTCAATGATAAACTGATTTTAGTGGTGTGGACTAGACAAATAAAAATAAAGATTGCCTTGACTTAGCTTATGCTGGAACAGAAATCTTGCTGGTTTATGGCTTCATAAATTGTTCCGAATGTTTAACATCCCATGAAGAAGAAACAAACAATGAAGATACTTCATTCAAGAATACAAAACCACTATACTTAGGCAAAAGCCTTGTAATTCAGATTTAATGTCTTGTTATCCTTGTTTGCGTTGCTGAAGGGGCTCCTTTGACTATTCTCAAAGCATTTCCACGCAGATATTACCAAACATTTCACTTCTGGGTTTTAAACACCTCCAAGTCTGTTCGACTTCATGGCATTTTAGCTAACTGAAACCTTTGTATACTAGATTATTTCTTTTAGCTTTATGACCTTTTGTTAAATAACAAATTACACACATTTTGAGAATAAACTATTCTTGCATATAGTGGTAACTTAACTGTTTGGATCCACCAAATCCTCTCATTTCTCACTGGAAAACATCAGGAAAATTAAAGTTGGATGTTTTATTAACTATAAGGTTGACATAAAGCAGAATCACACAAAAATATTTACATTTTACATCTGTATCCTACCAGTAATAAGCATCCTATGGAAGGTTCTCTTGAAATCTAGGAATGCTTCAATCGTGTCTTTCAATTGAACTGGGAATTTCTCAATGAACGTAGCATCATGAGAGGCCCCACATACGTTAAACCTATGACAACCCTGCTCTCTCTGGAATGAGAAGGAAAGGATGGTTTTATAGCTTTGGTCGTTTTACCTATGTCACAGCCTCAGTTACTGATTTCCCCACCCTTGTTTTTCATACGAAAGGTGTAAGATCTCTTAATAGGACTCTTGCTATTGCTCCTGTCTGGAATATTCTTGCCGTGATATTAAAGTTATCTGAATCTCGCTTCCTTAGAGACCCATGTGAAACTGAGCTTACGTGACTCATGATACACTTCCCACTACCCGGGCCAGTAATGACTTGCTCCCTCCGTTGCCTTAGATCACTTATTTGACCTTATTATAGATCCCTTGTTTTCTTTCTTTTTCTAAGGTATTTATCCTATAATTCTAGGTTACTATGTAATACCCTCAAGATCAAGAATTTCAACTTATTTCAAACATTTGAAAACATTATCAACAAACGTTGAAACATTATTTCAAACATTTGAAAAGAATTTCAAACATTCTTTTCAATGTACAAAGCAGCACACACTAAATACCCTACACACTCTTCTCATGAAAAATGGCAATCATTCTTCAATTTTTACTCTCATTATTGAGAGGCCCCGAAATAAATTTATGTCTTATATTTGTAAAAATATAGGCACCATTGTGTCTAAAATTCCAGTAATTTTTTTCCCCCTGGATTTGGCTGATTTGTATTTTTCCTGATTTTATGTTTTAAACTACTGATAATATATTTCTGATTTTATTGTGATATCTTGTTTGTGTCAAAAGATAGATGACTAAATAAAAAAAATAAAGTATAACATTAACACACACTTGCCAATAGTTCATAAAAACTCTTTGTTGGCTACTGTGCTAAATTGTTTTGGAAGTTGGCTCCTGTTTCCAATAAATTGAGTCTACCAGGAGAGAGGAGCTGGAGACATACAAAAACTACAGGTTGAGAAACAATACTATACATGTAAGAACAAATGATTGTACTAAATGGATTGAACCTAAGGAGGGAAGGAAGGCTTCACCATGACAGGTAAAATGGGCTATGAAGGAGTATGGAATTTGCCTGGTTCGATTTGAGGGAAGACAGTTTATGAGATGGAATTAGCATAATTCAGAAAAAAGTCAGAAAAGAATATATTTGAGGTTCAACAAATTAGAACAATCCTCACAGAACTAACAGTAAGTAAATTGGTTGAAATAGATGATGTTAGTTATCAAAATAAAATATATTCAAACAAACCATGAATTGGTAGATAGAAAAACTGTAAAATTGATGAATAAATTCAAGAACTCTTTCTTTGAGAAGAGTAATACTGTAGATAAATCTTTTACAAAGATAAATGAATAAAGGAAATAAATTTAAAAAAATAATACAAGAATGAGAAGGTGGATAAAAATCACAGATAGAAAAGAGCTTATTTCAATGAAAATAAGATACCATTTGCTCAATCAGAAAATAAATCAAATTATAAAGTTGCAATAATTAAGTAGAGGTAAACTAGCACAGGAATAAACTTATAGACTAACGAAATTGGAAAAAATATCCATAAGGAAGTCTAGATACCCATATAAATTTAATACTTTATAAAGATGGCAATTCAAATCAATTAGAAATCAACAAATTATTCAATAACTAATGTTGTTACTGACTAATCAGTTAGAAAAATATAGTTAGATATTTTTTCTCATACCATACACCATGTAGGTAAATGAATAAAATTTTAGAAAATAAAAATGTAAAATTGTTCAAAAATTATAGATAAGTGGGGCCAGCCCCATGGCCGAGTAGTTAAGTTGGTGCGCTCCGCTGCAGGTGGCCCAGTGTTTCGTCGGTTCAAATCCTGGGCGCGGACATGGCACCACTCGTTGAGCTATGCTGAGGTGGCGTCCCACATGCCACAACTAAAAGGACCCACAACTAAGAATATACAGCTATGTACTGGGGGGCTTTGGGGAGAAAAAAGAAAAAAAATAACATCTTTAAAAAAAATTATAGATAAGTGTTTATACATCATAGGTATAGGAAAAACTCATTCTGAAAATGACTCACTTTCTACAATAAGCTAGTAACAATCTTATTAAAACATATAAGCAAATAAAAAGCAATGAAGCCTATTTAGAAAACAACAGAACAAGAACTGCTTTGTATAAGTGGTTGAGGAAGTAAAACCATTTATAGCCTCCACTTTCTAGTTGCTAATAATCTAAAGCATGTGGCATTAACATGGAATACACACACACACACATTTGTCTTGGATGTGTGGGTGTATATGGGAGTACATAGATAAAAGTGTGCTCACATATATACATAGCACATACAAATATATTCCTAAGAGTTTTTTTTACAACCAAAAGAAATGATTCTAACATACATAGGCTTGTTTGAAAGTATACTGGATGGGTCACAGATTCCCTAGGAAGCTTGGACAACAAAAGGTCAGGAATCAACCACTAGGTGGTATAAACCATGGCCAAAATCATGCCACAGGAATCTTCTTCACTGCCACTGTTGCCTCTAGGACACTCTCACTGCCAGTGCTGGAAAGAATTCTCCTCTGTCCTTGCTTCTTTGCCTCACATCTGTCTGGCCAAGTCTGCATTTTGGATCCTTGCCCTGGCTATTAGGGGAGTAAGTGAGCCAGCTATATGATTGCGACTTCGGTAGTGGGAGGCAGCCTTGACTCTCACAATGACTTATCCTTCAAAAACAGGAAGAACCATGGATTTGCATGTGAGTGTCCTGCCAGTGTTTGTGTATGTGCGCTTAGAGAGCATTTGATATTATTTTATGTGTAAATCATACTGTCAATGACATTCTATCTAAAATATCATATACATTGATTTGGTAAGTAATTAGGGGTACACCCCTAATACATAATTGTGTTGTATGCAAAAGATTTTTCCCCGTTCAGGAATGTGTAGTCTCAGAGATAAGACTAGCCTATAAGAAATATCTAAGGAATACTATAAGACAGCATATGTTAAGTTTTGCAATAATTGATACAATTGATAATTGCTGGAGAAGCTTGGAAAAGAGAGAGATTTAGGTGATTGAAAAGCTGAAATGGCTTCAGAGAAAAAGTACTGACTTGAAATGGACTTTGAGAAATGTATAATATTTATGACATATTGCCTATAAGTCTCTCTCTAGATATCTATAGATATGTGTCTAAATCTATATCTACTTCAATATCTATAGATATCTATATGTATGTTTACATTAGTAATTATGAATGTATCTTCATCCAAGATAGGACACACTTGGTTAGTGAGTGAGTGAGTTGGTTAGTAAAATGTATATAGCTCTTTATTTTCCATAAGGAAGATTGGCTTGAGCTAACATCTGTGCCTAGTTTCCTCTATTTTTGTATGTGAGATGCTGCCACAGCATGACTTGATGAGCAGTGCATAGGTCTGCGCCATGGATCTGAACCTGCGAACCCCGGGCCGCCAAAGCAGAACGCCCGAACTTAGCCACTACACCACTTGGCCGGCCCCTGTATATAGCTTATTTCATCTCAGATAATGCATTGATTTTTGTGATAAGATCTTCAGCTAAAATAACTCCAAATATTTTATAAATAATCTTTTTAATATAGTATATATACATGATGAATAGTGTACAAGTTATAAGTGTATAAATCTTGACAAATATCCAGAAAATGAACCAACCATATAATCACCACACAGTTAAGAAACAACACTTTCAGTTTTCCTGGAAGCCCCACCTATGCCTCCCTAGTCACTGCCTTCACAGAGGCAACCAATATCTTGACATCTATCACCAAAGAGAGTGTTTTCTGTTTTTGAACTTTATATAAATGGAATCATACAAAGTGTATTCTTTTGTTCTAGCTTCTTTCACTCGGAATTATATTTGTGAGATTTATCCACTCTGCATGAAAGCGTTTATTTTCCCTCATTACTATGTAATATTCCATTGTATGAATGCATCACTATTTATTCATTCTATTCAGCTTAATCTCATTGTTTCTGAATTTGGCTTTATCAATATTGCCACTGAGAACATTCTTTTTGGTGAACATATGCTTATTTATTTTTTAAGTAAACATTTAGGAGTGACATCTCTAGGTCATAGGGTATGCATGTTTTAGGTTTTAGTAGTTATTACCGAATGGTTTTCAAAAATGGTTGCTAGAATTTCCAGTTCCTCATACTGTGTGTAAGGATTCTGTTCTCCAAATCCTTGCCAATGCTTGATAACAGTAGTTTGTTTTCATGTCTGTTTCTTTTGATATTTACATTTCTAGTGCTTGTGTAATGGTTTATCACTGTGGTTTTAACCTGGGTTTACTAAAATTATTAATAAGTCAAAACTCCTTTTTATACATTTATTGGACATTCATATATTCTTTACTTCTTTTCTGTAACACTTGTTCAAGTATTTTGGCCATTTTATCTCTCAGCTGTCTGTTATTGCTGTATTGTTCTTTCTATATTCTAGGTGAATCTTTTTTCTGTTATTTGTATTGGAAATATTTTCTACTTTCTACTTACCTTTTCACTCTCTTAATTGTGTTTTTTGATTAACAAAGTTTCAATTTTATTGAGGTCAAATTTATCAACTTTTTCCTTATGGTTGTTGCTTTTGTGTGTGTTGGTTTGTGTGTGTGTGCATACTGTGCTTAAAACGAATGGATATCCAATCGACCAAATATCAATTATTAATAAAACCATTATGTCACCAACATACTACAGTGGGATTTTTTCACAAACCAAGTGACTGCATTTTCGTGGGTCTCTTTTTAGTGTCTTTATTCTGTTCCACTGGTCGGTTTGCATATTTCTGGCTAGTAGAAAACTACTAGCCTCTTTAGATGGCAAATATGGATAAACAATCAGCTTCCAGAAAAAGATCAAATCCAGGGCACTCTCAAGGAACATGGTCTAAAGACAATGCCAAAGGTGTGGTTGTAAAGTCGTCCTCTTACCTTTCTCCTCTACTCAGTTGTTGAATATCTCTTAAATTTATCCTTTTTTCTTCATTCTCATTGCCACTAACAGTTTAGGACCAGGTTAGTTCTTGCCTAGGTTCTTTCAGTCACCGAATGCTTTTGCTCCCTGCCTTCCCCATTGCCGCCAGAATAATCATTCACCTCTTTCAGTCTTTCCAATTAAGTCCTTCCTTACAAAGTGTGGTCTAGCTTCTGCATATAAGAAGCAGGGCCATTGCTTATTTCATTATTTTATTTAATCTCTTTCCCCTCTTGCATTTATCTTCCAGCATAGTCAATAACAGTTGCCCAAACTTTAAGGTTTAGTTCCACAAATCTGAGTCTTTACCCTGTGTTTCCTCTGTGAGAGTTTTCCACTCACCTCCTGACAAGCTCTTACTCATTCGTGAAGCCCTAGCTCAAATTATAAATTCTATATGAAGCTATTTCTCATTCCTTCCTGACAGAAGTTAATCATTCACTTCTATTTACAGGGTACAAACTGATATTATTTCTACTGTATCATATCCATCTTCATATCCCAAATACTTGGCAGAGATTAGGTGCTTAATAAATATTGGTTGAATTGAATCAATTTGATGAATTTCAGTCTTCCCCTAACATTACTCACCCCACTTCCACACACACAAGAAAACCCAAATGGATTGGAATTAAATGTTAAACGTTAACGCTTAGACATAGTACAAAATAAAATTGAATGTTAAACTTCGATATTCAGAAAGCACAGAAGAAATGACAAAAAAAGAATGTCTATTTTAAAAATATTTATTATAAAAGTTTTTTTAGTAAAGTTTTTTAAAGGGAGCACCCTGAACCTTCACATACTCATCAACCAGATACAATTATCAAGATCTTGTAATATTTGCTTCATCCATCTCTTTTTTACATTTTTTTCCTTTTCTGAGGAATCTTAAAGCAAATCAATGATGGCAGGGCATTTCACTTTTTATGTGTATGAGTATGGATTTTTTAAAATATAGACTTTCTTTACAAAACTATACTATCGTTATCACACCGGACAAAACAAACAATTCTTTTTTAGCATTACTTAATATCCAGTTTATAATCAAATTTCCATGATTATCTAAAAAATGACTTATTACAGTTGGTTTGTTTGACTGAAGATTCAGACAAGTTCACTCATTTGTTCTTTATCTCTTGAGTCTCTTTTGTTCTCTCTGCAGTCCACTCACTGTCTTTTTCTTCCCGCTGTTATGGAATGTTTTGAAAACTGAATTAGTGGTCCCAAAGAATATTCCACATTCTGGATTTGTTTATTTGCTTCTTTTCAGTATCATTTAACTAACTTCTATTTGTTTCCTATAAATCAAGTTAGCTGTGGATCTCGATTAGATTTAAGTTCCAGGTTTTTATTTTGTTTGTTTTGCAAAAGTACTTTATAGATAATGCTGTGCGTCATGTTGCGTCACATTTCAGGACCACAATGACTGCTTCTTCCTCTCGTTAGTGATGCTAAGACTAATCAGTGGATACAGGTCCTGGCAATTTAATCCTATCATTATGAAATATCTCATAACTCATAACTTTGCATGAAATGCTTTCATTAATTTGTGATCATTGCCTGAATCCATAATTTACTTCATTAGGAGTTGCAAAACAAAGATTTCCTATTTGGCCATGCCTTCCACATTTCTAGATGGAATTCTTCAGTGAAGGAGAACTTTCCCTCGTCAGCTAGAGATATTTGCTTATCTTGAAATATATTGAACACAGGGAGGCAGGATAATGTCCTTCCTCTTGACGGCCAGTTTTGACAGTTGTTGCCTTAGTTACTTCCAATGATGTTCAATGAGCTATTTTTTCCCTTTCTCTTTTTTGAATATAATTTCAAACTCATAGATTTTTATATGTTGAATGTGTTTTAACCAGTTGTATTCATCAGATTATTGGTGCTGAAATTGCTCTTTCTTTGACCAGAGGGAGGCCTTTGAGTTTGCCACTCTTTTTTTTGTTTTTGGTATTAGCTCATTATTCTTGAAAACTTCTTTGCTTTCTGACACAAGATGTCTCAGTCTAATCCAGTATATTTCCAGCTCTAGACCTGGAATCGACTATTCCTCCAGCTCTTTGTGCTAAGTTTCTCATGGCTAATGGGTTGTCATTGATTCCAGCCTTTTCCAGTGGACAAAGCTAGAAAACACATGGTTTTAAACACAAGACAAAATAATTGAGAGTCCATACTGATATTTCCAATTCATATGTAACATTAAAGTACTTTTACTTAATTTCTTTGATTTTATCTTTATATCTATTTTCTTTTATACTAAAACCTTTGGCTCCTGAAAGCAGTAATATGATTTCTAACTTTCATTTTTCTATAGTCTACATAAAATATATTTAAAGTTGTAATATCAATGTAACTGCTAACAATTGGACTGTATAATGAAACTTAGTATATAAATACTACTAATAATGTAAAAATATATTAAGGATTTATCCCACAAAACTATATAATACAAATATTGTATTCTAAAGTCACTTGAAATAATTCTTGTCTCTGTGTGTTTATATTGCAACTTGATATACAGCCAAACTCTCAATCAAGTATGAAGGAAGAATAAAAGTATTTTTGACATAGAATGACTTAGGAAATTTACCTTGCATATGCTCTATATTAAGGAATTTCTTGAAGATGTCCCCCAGGAAAAAAAAATAAAACAAAATAAACCAAGAAAGATTTAGGAAACCGGAAATAGTGCTCTAACTTTATGAACAGAAAAAAGAGACTTCTCCAAATGGCAGACAGCTGGGGTCCCAGATAGCAACCAGTACTGCCTGGAAAAGGACCACCAAGGCCTTAGGGAGATGGCTGAAACAAAAATATATATTCTATGGGTAGTTTCAATGGAATGCTTGAGGCAATGGAATAATTTAAAGATGTCATAAAGACACTATATATGAGAAATTGAGAAGGGCAATTAGAAAAAATAATGATGTTACTTAACTTTTAGCATCAATGTGTTGACAAAGCACAGAAGGTTTAATTATATGCATGTATGGAGAAGAATATAAATATTAGCAGCACTGACTATGTAGAAATACAGGCAACAGAATTTAGAAGGTGAAGGCAAGAGCTGGCAAAGAGAAAGCAGATGCATTCCTCATCTTACAAAGAAAGAAGTCAAGAGATACTGTCTATGAAATAAAGATTTTAGTGTATTGTTTAAATACACAAAGGAAACTTATACCACAAAAAGAACTGAAACAGAAACAATTAAAATAAGTAGTTTTGAGGGAGCAGGATTAGGCTGAGGCATGCAGGGCTGGGGCAGGTAACTGACATTTGTTTGTAAAGCATACTGTAGTGATAGATTTATTTAATATTGCGATGGAATACATTGATTAAAATGTATAATATTAACATTTACAGTAGTAATAGCAAATGGCAGAATTACCACGTTAAGAAGAATCTCACAGGGCCGGCCCAGTGGCACAGCGGTTAAGTTTGCACGTTCCGCTTCTCAGCAGCCCGGGGTTCGCCGGTTCGGATCCCAGGTGTGGGCATGGCACCACTTGGCACGCCATGCTGTGGTAGGCATCCCACATGTAAAGTGGAGGAAGATGGGCACAGATGTTAGCTCAGGGCCAGGCTTCCTCAGCAAAAAGAGGAGGACTGGCAGTAGTTAGCTCAGGGCTAATCTTCCTCAAAAAAAAAAAAAAAGAAGAAGAATCTCACAAAATCATGCAGAGATTAATCTCCCAGGAGGCCAATTAAAGGTTAACTTATTGAAAGTAGTGAAAGAACGATGCTCAATACGGAGGCCAGAAAATAGAAATATCACTTGTGAGTAATTGGTGTGCCTAAATGGTTAGAAATAAATGATATAAATGAAATAGGAGTTATATTCCAAGAAAGATGAAAATATTCATACCTGATAGAACTTTGAATCAAAAGAAAGAAATGGCTTACTCTTATTAGAAACACATTTTATAAAAAGCAACAGACATATCTACAGATCTGAACGAAGTTACACAATTTCTCAAAAAGAGAGAGCGGTTACAGCAAACCTCTAGTCAGGCTTCCTTTTTAAGTCGACTTATAGAGACAAAGACATTGGGCTATCGTAGTATTTCCCTCTCCTAACATTTGGTTAATACACGAGCACCTATCCAGGGTTGGATAAACAAAAGTACTGATCCCAGAATATGAGATGGAAACAAGTTGTTTTTCTCATATACAAAGGACAAAAAGTAGTTCTCAGATATTCAAGGATTCAGAAAGTGCCCCACCAAAGAAAACCACATTCTGAAACAAGCCCTTGAAGGGAAGGTAATATGGTATTGACATTAAAAGCAAGGGTTTGAAACCATAACTCCAGGTTCAGATGTTGATTCATTTCAGTTCCTGGCTGCATGAGGCTAATCTTGCATTTTTGTAACTTCTAGCTGTCTGCCAGAAGCAAACAGAATTTCTCTCTGCAAAACAATAACATCATACTAAGACACAACTTATCTCTAAAACTTTCATATGAAATGTTAAAAACATGATGAGAAATAGCCAGAATGAAGCATGAAACCATACACCCACAAATTAAAAATACAGAGAAAAACATAAGAGACATATAGGTCATGGTGAAAGGTCTAGCACATACGTAACTAGAATCCCAGAAGGAGGGTAGAGAAAGAATGGAAAGGTCAATATTTGAAGAAATAATAGTCATTTATTTTCCTTAACTTGCAAACAACATCAAGCCACAGACTCAAGAAGCACTACAAACCCCAAGCAAGATAAAGAAAGAAAACAACACTTAGACTGGGCATAGTAAAACCGCCAAAAGCCAAAAAGAAAAGAAAATCTTAAAGAGGCCAGAAAAAAAGACATAATACTTAAAAAGAAGAAATAATAAACCTATCAGCTGACATTTCAAAAGGGACAGTAGAAGGCAGATTATAAGATTGAATCCTAAAGAAGCTGATAGAAAACAGCTGCCAACCTAGAAGTCTATGCCCAGTAAATATACCCCACATAAATGAGGGTGAAAAGACCTATTTTCAGACACACAAAATTTTGAGAATCAGCCACCATCAAAGAAACTATACTTCAGGCAGAAGAAAATTGATCCCTGGTGAAAACTTAGGGTTGTGAGAATGAACGCAAAGTAATAAGGGTAAACTGGATAATTCTAAAAGAGCATTAAATGTATACAATAACACTAATAATAATGATGATGGTTGTGGAATTTGAAATGGAGAGAGAATTAAAATTCTACAAGCCATCATTATTATTGAAATAAAGCTGGTCCTTTGATCCTGAGGGAGCCGCCTATTTCCTCTCTACATTTATGCCTGACATATAGCCTGTCAGCACCTCCCCTTTTTGGTGAGTACTGCATTCTAATTTTTGCCCCCCCTGGAGCCTCAATTCTGTTGAACTTCTCTTCTTCTCAGCCTCTCAGCCACATCCAGGATCAGTAAGTGCCCCAAGGGGAAAAGTGGTCTCAAATGCTGCAAATTTTCAGTGTGTTGGTACTTATCTCAAGTCTTCATTTTATTTTTTAAAATTTGGTCCAAAACCATGTCTGATAGAATGATCAATATAAATTGAAAAACTCACTTAAGAGAAGAAAAAAGATGAGCAGATAGGATTAAAAAAATAAATTAATCTAAATATTATTTACTGAAAGTACACATAAAGAAGTATGATTCAGGAAGTTTGAAAGAAACAAATGAAAAATATAAAGCACACACACGCAATTAAAAGGCAACGATTTGAAATATTTTTGCTCAAAGTAAAATATATGATTAAAAATAAAGCATTGAATCAATTAAAAATCTACATTAGTGATTTCTCTATAATGAACATGTAACAAATCACAAAAGAGTACAGAAACATTTAAGGAAAAATATATGACTGACAAGAAAAAATTGACAGTACCTAAAATTAGTGGGAGATTTTAACATGCTTTTCTCTGTTCTTAACAAAGAAAAAAGAATAAACCAAAAAAAGGATGTGGAGCAGTGGTTGTAAAACCTTAGACTGGATAGGCGTCACTTGGGGAGCTCCAAATGAGCACAGGCCGGGCTCCCCCTCCACAGATTTGGTTCTAATTACTTTGGGGTGGATCTCAGACATTGTTGACTTATAAAAACCTCCCAGGAGATTGCGGTGTGCAGCCAGAGTCAAGAATGATATGTAGAGGTAGAGAATCTGAACGTTATTTCAATAAAGTTAATGTCACAACTATATATTAAATTCCATATCCTACAGAGACTATCTCTTTAAAGAAATACCCCACAAATTACTTATAAAAACTGCTCATGTGTAAAGTCACAAAGTAAAAATTGTATAGTCTATGTTCTCTAATAACAATATGATAAAGTGACATTGGAAATAAAATTAAAAATATACTTTAACAGCTCGACTCAAAGCAAAAATCCCAACTATTATTTAACACAATATTTAGAAAATAGAGTAGTGATAAATTATAATTATTAATTATATTAATATAATTTTAATTATGATGAGAATATATAAAATATACGGCTAACATTTTCCTTGGAGGAAAAATAATACTGCTGCATTATTTCATCACTAAATGAGACAGAGAGTGGAAAGGAAAGAATCAAGTCAGCTGGCTTGTGATTCATTCACTCCTTTCAGTGGAGGGACACAACCAGAGGGGGAAAAAGGCAGGTGATTTGGTTACTCTCCTTGTCAACTAGACCTCTGGGTAAACAGACAAATATTTGCTGGGAGGAAGAACCTTATCTATAGATTTTCTTAGGAGAATATCACTAGCTAAAGGCTACTTAGAGTAAATAAAGACAAAAATCTACAGAAAAATGAGGCATGTCTCAGTGGAAAATAACATACAAGCTACACAACTCTCTAGGTATAAAATAGAGATTTTTACCTAACTTAAATGTTCCTCCTGCTATGCGAAGTAACTTGTGAACTCCATTTAGGGACCTCATCTACTATTCTGGAACAGAAAGTGCACGTTTGATGTGAGAAGAAAGTGTCTGAGAAATCACTCTTCATGTCCCAGACCTTTACCTACTTTGTCAGGGTCCTTTGGAGTCCCTGTATCCTTGAAATTGTTAGTGAAGCTTGATCCTGAGCAAGATCTTTGACCTGTGGACACCTGATTTGACAATCTAACTTTTTGTATTAGCTCAGAAAACACTAATATTGTCTCCAAGATATTAGAAATAGAATATAATAATTTAAGGAAAGTGGGGAAAGTAATTGATGAAGATAAAATTAAAAAATTAATAAAAAAACAAATTAGTTACACTAATAAATCCAAGAGCTATTTTTGATAGGAAATAATCGAATTGATGAATAACTACCTAGTCTATTTATGGACTTGAGGGGACAGCCGTGGAGCTCTTTTCCTGTATAGTTTCATTTTCTCTGCCCCTCAGATTTTAGCTGCCTCAGTCTGCCCAAGCTTTGATCTCTCTCTCTCAACCCAGCTAGTCTACCATGCTCTGCTTGTGCTCTCCATCTCTGTGCTGTGACCTGGAAAGTTCCTTCACATGGTAAACTGGGGCTGTCACGGGGCTCGCCTCATTTGCTTCCTTTTTCTTCCAGCACTTAGTCCTGCTGTCCAATGTCTGGAAATAGATGTTTTGTTTACTTTGCCCAGTTTTATAGGTATTTATGATGGGATATAAGTCTGATACCATTTTCTTATCCATGGCACAAGAAAATATATTTAAAAGCAAGAAAAACATAAAGAAAGAGAGAAGAAGAGAGCAGGAGAAAAAGATAGTTTGCGAAAAGGAGAGGAAAAAATCTTCAAATCTAATAATGAGTAGAAGGATAAAAAGCTTATTTTCAATGCAAATAATGGAATAATAAATGCCCTCAAAAACAAAAGGAGGAATAGTGTTGGCATAAAAATTCAACTCACAATATGTTGTAAAAATCAATAAAAATAGATAATCTACTACCTGGTTTCATAAAGAAACAGAAAATAAAATTCTAAAAAAATTTAAAAGAGGGGCCGGCCCAGTGGCACAGCAGTTAACTTCGCACGTTCTGCTTCGGCAGCCCGGGGTTCGACAGTTTGGATCCCCAGTGCAGACATGGCACCGCTTGGCGAGCCATGCTGTGGCAGGCGTCCCATGTATAAAGTAGAGGAAGATGGGCACGAATGTTAGCTCAGGGCCAGTCTTCCTCAGCAAAAAGAGGAGAATTGGTGGCAGATGTTAGCTCAAGGCTAATCTTCCTCAAAAAAAGAAAAAAAAATTAAAGAAGGAGAGGGGATATAATAACCTACACACAAAAATCTTTTGGGGGTCCAGACCGGTGGCAAGGGGTTATGTTTGAACGTTCCGCTTCTCAGAGGCCTGGGGTTCACCAGTTCGGATGCCGGGTGCGGACATGTCACTGCTTGGCAAAAAGCCATGCTGTGGTAGGTGTCCCACATATAAAGTAGAGGAAGATGGGCATGGATGTTAGCTTAGGGCCAGTCTTCCTCAGCAAAATGAGGAGGATTGGCAGTAAGTAGTTAGCTCAGGACTAATCTTCCTCAAAAAAATTTTTTTTATTATATGAGAAATATTATAATATTCTATAATTATATATTATTCTATAATTACACATTTAAAATGTGTATAAAATAAATTAATTTCTACAAAAATACAGGTTGCCAAAATTAACTCAAGAAGGGGTAAAAGAACAAACGGAACAATAACCTTGGAAGATAATGCAAGAGTTCTAAAAAATAAAACAAAAAAAAAACAAAGAAGCCTATGTTCTTATCTTTTCCACTTCCTCAACGTGGTGGTCTCAGATAATTTTGCAGACAAGTTCATTCAAACCTACAAAAGAACTCCAAATCTTAATCAATTCAATAACTAAAGTAGATAGGGAAAGAAGGAAAGCTCTAGAACTTATATTTATCTGATGCCAAATATCCAGTAATGGTTGATCAATAAAGGAAAATGGCTAGCTTATCTAAAATTCATGAAGCAGAATAAAAGTAAAAGTTATTTGGGAAATTCTACCAAAAAAAAAAAAATAACAAGGTGCAGACTAAAACTCAGATTAAAGTATATTATAATTCTATAATAAAAAATGCTGCATATGAGTGATGTCAGAATACACAAACTCATTAATGAACCAAAATTGTCGATCTTGAAAGAGACCTAAATGTACTTGTAGGAAATAAATGAAGTGATAAAAACAACTTTTTTTTTTAACAGTTATAAAGGAATAAATTATTCAAAAATGGCTTGAGAATAACTAAATTACCACAAAAAATATATAAAAATCTCATCCCACCTCATACTTACAACAAAGTTCCTGGTGGTTTAAAGGCTATATTAAAAACTGGGATTATGGAAGCCCTAAGAAAAGTGGAGGAGAATATTTATGTAATTTTACAGAAAGGGAAGATTTCTATCTATGACACTAAAGGCAAAAATCATAAAATAAATATTGATAAATTTGCCTATCTAAGAAAATATTTGCAGATATAATACAACATTAATAGGAAACTGGAGACCTTTTCTTTCGGTCATAATGGAGTAACAGGGACTGAAATTACCCTTCCACCTTGAACAAATTTAAAAAAATAGACAACATATATGAAATGATGCTTTTCAGACATTGGACAACAGGCTGCATAAAAGAGTGATTCTTGAAAGAAGAGAAAAACTGAGGTGAGCCCTACGATCACCCAGTTTTTATTGCCTGCTGAGTTTCCTGGCTGCAAAGAGGAAGAGGGAAGCCAAACACAGCCTGCTGGTCTCCCTGGGTTGAGTAAACCTGGTGAGCATTCAGGGAAGCAAAGCTGCTAGAACTCACAGGGCAGAGGTCTGGAGGCGAGAGAGCATCACAGCCAAGAAGTCCTGGAGGTGCCAAGCAGCCCTTTGAACATGTAGCAGGTGTGTTGATCTGAGTTACCCAAAGCTGAGGAAAGAACTGCTATAAGGGAGTGGTGGAACAATGCCTAAAGTTTTCATAGGGCTGGAAATAGTTCAAATTCACAACCAGGGTGAAAAAATCTACTAATATTCAGAGCATCAGGTAGAATACTCAGTACTGGGGACAAATTAGCCCAAGACTAAAGGCTCTTCTGATTCTGTTGATCAGAGACTAGGAGCAAACCTAAAAGGGATCAAACTCTTCCAAGTAACTTAACTGTGTACCAGAACAAAGCTCAATACTTGGAAGTTAAAATTTTAAAAAGTTAAATGGGCCAGCCGGGTGGTGTTCACGTGCTCCACTTCAGCGGCCCAGGGTTCGCTGTTCAGATCCTGGGTGTGGACCTACACACTGCTCATCAAGCCATGCTGTGGTGGCATCCTACACAGAAGAACTAGAATGACTTACAACTAGGATATACAATTATGTACTGGGGTTTTGGGGAGAAAAAAGAAGAAAGGAGGGAGATTGGCAACAGATGTTAGCTCTGGGCCAATCTTCCTTACAAAAAAAACCAAAAAAATAATTTTCAAAAGGTTAAATAATAAAAAGTACTCATGATTGCATATTAACTAACTTTTATATACTGCTTTTCAGTTCACAAAATGCTTCTTATAAACATTATCTCACCTTAGACATGGCTTCCTTGTATTGGAAATGCAAATACACGAGTTAAATAGGATCAAGGTGATCCAGGCATGTGACAAACTCACCTTTAGAAGACGTCTTGGTAAACTTAGACACAAAGCTTAGTTTAGAGATGGTTGTCTTGGAGATGAACTGACAAATACTTACAGGCAATGAGTTCCCAAAAGACTCCCTTTTGTGACTGAATGAAGCATAGGATGTATTTATGACTTAGACTTGTCTCAAACCTCATTCTAAAGATTAAGTTTTCACCAATATGGATACTAATTTTTCAAGGAAGTAGTTAAAACTGTTTGGTAGTTTGGTTCAGTCTCAGGTCTCTTCGTGTTGCAAGAGGCTTTAATCTGACACACTAACAACTGATGATACTGTCTCAACACAAAGTTAGCGTAAGAGAAGACATCTTGTAGAAGAAAGCCACGTTGGAACTTTGAATAACCCTGACTCATGAGCCCCTTTGAATCTTAGCTTTAGTTTGCCTAGATAAGTAAGAGTCTGTCTCAGGGTATGTGCAGGCTCTGTAGATTTTATGGCCCCTCCCACCTGTGATAAGATGACAACTTTGTTCTTTTGAGTTCTTCAGGAATGTGATGGCCTCTGGACAGAGATTCTATGCTGATATCCATGACAACTGAAACATCTAATGTGGCAACTCCCAGTCTGCAGCACCACGGGGCTCAGCATTTCCTAACCCTCTCCCCTATAACCCACTGGCCTATATAACTGCTTCAAGATTCTGTGTCCTCCTTAAGATGGTTCTTTCGGATATTAGTTGGTCATCTTCCTCCTTGCTAGCAAGCTGTAATAAAAAGTCCTTTCTCTCCTACTACCTTGCCTCTTGACTATTGGCATGTCTTGTGGAGGGCAGACCACCCCACTCTTAGTTCGTAACAATAACTTCCTTACTTGTTAACAGTGTTAGTGCCAAGGTCAACTAACTAATACAGCTAGGAGAGTGGGGATGAGAACGGGGAACATCCAGCACCTTAGAAAGTTTCTTTTGGGGAAGTCAGTTTTGAAACATGAGTAATTGTTCAATGATCAAAAAGAGAAATGGCAAATGTTTCATAACTGCTTGTTGCTTTCAGTGTTTATTTAAGGCACATCTAATGGTCTCATCAATTTAAGCAGTGAAATAAAATACATTCATTCTCAATAAAAAATTTACAAAAACATTAATATATTAATAAGAAATACACAAACAGATTTTATATGTAAAGTTTAAAATAAGCAAACTGGGCTCAAAAAGAGTACATTTCTACAAACTACCAATAAATCTTTTCAAAAGGTAACTCTTTCCTAATATTTAAGTAGTTTTCATGCTGTCAAATTGCCTTTTGGTACATAATATTGTGTGTTATTAAATAATTTCCCGTTTGATATTAATCATTGATGGTTAGCTCTTTAACTTGATATTCTCAGTATTTACACTTCAGTTAATGAAACATAAACTCTGCCCAGTTGCTTAATAGAGGCATAGATCAGTGTCTTTCGGTGGGTCTTCAAAAGGGCACATGGTCAATTTTTTTGAAGAAATATTATACAAAACAAAATCACATGTGAATAAGAAATAAACAAGCTTTAGTCTTCTTGAATACCATGTTTAATTAGTGCAAAAGGTTATATATTATTATTATTCATTCTTTAATTATCAGTTTCTTCTTCCTAGGATTAATCCTTAATATCAAACTTATGACAAAGATCATTTTGAAACACATGGTAAACTTATTTATTTTGTCTTTGAATAGAGATGGGATCAAAACTCATCTTGTACTCATGGCAGTTTTGTTTATTAAGATCTTCCTGTGTGTTCCTCTCTGTTCCGGTTTACTGCTTGTCACGAATGAAGTTATGAGCACAGAACAGACTTAAGGCTTTTGTCTTGTCATCTCTGAAAATAAACAGTGATTTTCTCCTTTCTCTTCAAGAAACATGCTTGCCACCAGATAAGGGTTTTATAGACAGAGAAGGAGAAATCACTAATTGCTTCCCACCTTCCTTCTTTGTAACGGGTACAACAGAAAGAAATATTAGAAAACAAAGCAAAAATAAAGCCCACTGATGCAGAAAGAGATCAGGTTCAATTGACTAGGTGTCTTCCTCTTGTTTTCTGTAAAAGTGTTTTCCCTCCCAAAGCTTATCAAGAAATGCATCCCCAAAATGACCTATCTCCTACTTATAATACGTGAGACTCAGAATGTAGTTTTGCCCTGAGACATGCTGGGGAAATTGAAAGTCAGAATTAAAAGAAAAGCTAGGAGGGAAATTAATATTTTCCCTTTATGGTCATTCATAAAATCTTTGCTTCTTAGCAGAGTGATGAAAAAATAAATAAGAGTTTTATTTCAAGGAATAGGAATTCAATATCAACCTTTGTTTAATGCTTTAGAAATAAGAGGGAGGGCAAAACCATCCATCACATACAATCCATAATAAAACCGTTTGAAGTAATACGAAGAGCTTTTGCTCAGCCAGTCATCTGAACGGAAGCTGGAAAATAAAGAGAGACTTGAATTGGCCACTAAATAAAAGAGACTAACTCTTGGACATCAACATTTTAAACAACCAAATGCCATCTGAACCAAGTCTCTGGAAAATTGCTTCAGAATTAAAACTTGCCTACTCGACTAACCAGGAAACCAGTTACCAGAAAACCCAGACCAAGCGAAAATAGTGTGATTTTGATACTTCTACGGTGAAAGTAACAAAAAGTTCCACAAAAGGAAGCTTGAGTAAGTCCCTTCATGGCATTCAATTCATTGTTTATCATGCAGTGGTGCGCCACACTGTCAAAACACTGTTCTTGGGAATAGAAAATACCAATAGAAAACCTCAACTTTTATTGAGGACAGTTTGGCAATAGTTAGAAGAATGATTTATGCCTTCACCTTTTGGTTTAGCAATCCTGTGTCTAAGTACCTCTACCAAGATACACTGGCAAATATGAAAGACTCATGCTGAAGTGTTTTATTCTGGCATTATTATTCATAATAGTGGAAGTTTGGAAATAACCCAAATGATCACAAAATAAACGACTGAACAAATTATTGTACATCAACACATTGAAACACTGCAACAGTATGTAGGAATGAAGGAGCTCTCTAGGCAAAGATAAGGAGTGATCTCCATTATATACTGTTAATCGAAAAAGCAAGATGTAAAATAGTATATGAAATATTCTACTTTTGGTGAAAGAAAGAAGTTATATATAAATATATATAAGCTTAGTTTTACAAAAAGAAACGCTAAAAACATAAACCAAAAATTAATAAAAATGGTTATCTATAGAAAGTAGGAGGAATTGGGTAGAGGGAACAGTAAAGAAGCAAGATTTTTTTTTTTTTTTTTTTTGGTGAGGAAGATTAGCCCTGAGCTAAAATCTGTTGCCAATCTTCCTCTTTTGGCTTGAGGAAGATTGTCCCTGAGCTAACATCTGTGCCAATCTTCCTCCACTCTGCACATGGGATGCTACCACAGCATGGCTTGATGATGGTATGTAAGTTTGTCGCTGGGATCTGAACCCGCAAACCTGGGGCCACTGAAGTGGATGTGAAAACTTAACTGCTATGCCACCAGTCTGCCCCAAGAAGCAAGATTTAAAAAAAAAAAAATAACCTGTTATAGTTTTGAATTCATAAGTGTTTTAAAGCATGTAAAATAAGATGTGCTGAAAAACAGGAAACAATATCTAAAAATTAAATCAAACTGAACAAAAAAAGAACTTAATTATAATAAACCACACAGATAAGAATTTTTTAAAGCAACTTTAGAATATATTATTTTGGCTGTATGGACCTAGTGGGAAATACTCTAAGGACAAACGGAACTCTAAAGAAGTCTTGTACTTCACTCAGTAGTCTAATTAAGCGTGGTAATATTGATATTAGAATTTTGAAACTACTTTGTATATGTTATAGATTAATGCAAACAAGTGATTTTGTTAAGGAATAAAATTCAACTTAAGAGAAAAAAATATAATTGTAAAATCCAAATGTTAAATAAAAGTACTGCAATATTAAATTGGAATTGGAAATATAGGTAGGAACTTGAGTTTTTTCCTCAATAATACTTGTTTCTTAGTAATTCCTTAAAGTAATGACTGCTCAATAGCAACGAGCACATCTATGCCCAGATTGTGGTCTTCAAATACCATAAGAAACCAGAATTCCTTGAAGTAATGAATGATCCCAGATCCGAGATAGAAAATATACAGGATGAGCCTGGAATATCTAGTTGTAACAGAAAGCAGGAAAACTATCAAAAATAAACGGATTCTGTTTAAGGGACAGTGGAACAAACATGGAGGAAATCTCTTGGATGAATTTGAGACAATTTGCACATGAAAAAAGATAATGAATGCAATTGATTGTAACAGACTGAATATATAAAAATTCATGTGTTCATAATGTTACATAAGGGGGTAGGGAAGACAAAACAGAAAACAAAACCACCAAGGTCATGACTGGAAGTAGCTAGAGCATCAACATCTTAGTCAGAGAAATGACAAAAGGAAAGTTGTAAAAATTTACCTTGTCTGTCCTTTATAAATTGCATTTCTTAGCAACCAAATAGCCCAAGCTAATAAGGACTATATATATTTATATTTATTTATCTATCTATCTATCTATGTGTGTGTGTATATATATACATACATATAAGTATATAATATGGAAGAATAATAGAACTAGAAATCACCATTTTCAACCTCTCATGAAGTAATTGATTCAGGCAATCATTATCAATGGATGAAAAAAATACAATGAAAAATTGATAGTAAACTTCATAATGATAGGATCAATCTACTACTTCCTGAATCCTCTGATCAATCTTAGTATTACTGAAAAGTGGGACAAGCAGAGATTACTTTTATCTTTATATGAGATCACATGAAGTGTTCTTCACCAAAAAAAAGTAAACTTGAATCTAATCAAGACCCTATCATTAACTTCTATTTACAGGAGATATAAAGAAGAGAGAAACAAATTAAACCACACCAAAAGGAAGTTAGACAAAGCTAAATGGGATACACTCAAGAGGGGAAGTGATTCAGCTTCTGTGAAGTCAATAACATGAAAAGAGGAGAGAGGCAACAGCTTTTGATTAAAAAGTCTTGAGAGACATGACCCTCAAAAGTAAAGAATGAACATTTTTTTCTCCCTTACTGGAAAAAATAACTATAAAATATGTTGATTTTTAAAAAAATATTATTAGAAATATGAGCATGAATTGCCTGTTGATATCAAGAAATTACTTATTTTATGTTTAACAATGGCATTGTGGTTACGTAAGAAAGTGTCCTTATAGATGCGTACTGAAGAATGCGTGGGTGAAACGTCATGAAGTCTGGAATTTAAAATATTTTAGCAAAGAACAAAAGAAGAAAAAGGACATATGAAGCAAATGTTGGAAAATCTTGATAACTGTTGAATCTGAGCGATGGATTTATAAAGGATTAGTTGTCCTGTTCTCTCTCTTTTTGTGTATGTTTAAAAAATTCCATAGTAATTTTTTAAGTTGCAAAAAATTAAAACAGTGCAACTAATTTAAAAATGTTGCCATTGGTTGGGTATGATTAGACAAACAATAAAAGATCTGGAAAACAGTGACTCATATTTTGGGCTCAGTTTCTACACACCGTTATGGTTCCAGGTGAGGTTAAAACAAAAATATAGACCTTATCTATATATATGGGAGGCTATTCTCTGAACTTCTAATAAGAGACTCTCTGAACTTCAAGCAAAGTAGCTTATCTTATATATTAAATACCTCTATGAAAAGTAAACGTGCGACAAAAGATGGGACTACCTAAAGAACCACATGGTAGGAAAAATGTTTTCTTTTCAAGGAAACCTTTATTTCTGAAAACCTGTCTGCCTTTCTGATTAGTAATTAATCTACTTTACTAATATAGAAAAGCTGAATGTTAACCCAATATCACCTTCAAGAAAAGGATCATGAATTTAAAGCCACAACTAACTAAAAACACTTACTGGGTATATACTCCTTGTCAGGCACTGTTATTGGCCCTGGGAATATGGAGATAAATATCTTGTGATATCTGTACAGGAGAAGGTAGTAATTTAATAGGGAGCACAGAAACCTGAGCATTTTTGTGCAAGCTGAGTCTGAAGTAATGAGATTGAGATGGCTAGCTACACGAGATTTGGTGAGAATATTTCCAGGAGGAAAAATGTTTTGAACAAAGAAAAGCATGAAGTGGAAAATCCCCGTGGGAGGTTACAAAGCAGTATGAGTGGATGAGTGTTGCCAGAGCTGCAAGGTAAGGCACCAAGTGTTGAATGGATCTTACTTTGAAAGAAAGGCATGGGAAAGAGTGGGAAAGAAAATGGGAAAGAATTCTGAATTTGCGAAAGAAGAATATGAAATCATATTATCATAGATAAGGATGCCGAACAACCTAAACTCATTGACTGAAAAGAGCAAAAAGGCAAGACACACATACAAGTTAGGTACAGGGTGATGCACCATTAGAGAAAAACAAAACCATGTTAAAGTCAAGTGGCTTTTTAGATCTTTTTCTGTCTGTTAAATTTCAAACATTACATATGTGTATTGGTTTGTGTATTCAAAATATATATTTTGTATAAGAAAATATGCAAGTTAGATACTCAGAAAAATGTGCCACTGCCTAGAGAATCACATGGAGGGGAAAAAAGGTGTTTTGACATAATTTTAGTACGTCCTGACCACCCATCTAATTAGCAATTAAGCTCCCTGACTTGACAAGCATGCATGTGTTTATAGATATGTTCATAAAAATGAATGGGTAGATATAATACTTTCTTTAGTTGTTATTTTTGAAACGTTTGCATGTTGAGTCACCCTTCAAGCATATTTAAGAAATCATCATATTTTAATGAAACTCTAGGATGAATTATTTTGAAAGTTAAAAATTCTATCATGAATGCCTAACCTTTCTTACACATTTTAAGTTAAGTTTATCTTTGCATAAAATAGATTTTCTTAAATTGGTCCCACTTCCACTAATAATTAATTGGACATTTACTCAATTTTCTAACTAAAGACAAGACTATACATTTCTATATTCACAGAAAACATTTAGGACATAAAAGAGGAGTTCCAGCACTGAAAATAATTGTTACAGCACTGAAAATAATTGTTACAGCACTGAAAATAATTGTTAAATCTTAGAAGGCAATGTTCCAGTAGTTAGTTTTCTAACCAATTAAAGCTGATAACCAAAAATACTAAGTGATAAGGTAACACTATCAATTTCTTCAAGATACCAGAGTAGAATTTTAACAAGGAAACATATTTAGGAAAGAGCTAGAAGATCATGAAGCAAGAGATTAAGTATTTTTTGCCTTACGAAAAACATTAAGTAAGGATCTCATAAAATGTTTATGATTTTTAAATTTATTTCTAATTCTATATCCATTTCTTATTGTGGATTGTAACATTTGAAAGATGACAAATTCACACTGAGTATAAATTTCTCAATTTCTAGCCTATTCAGAGAAGGTATTCAAGCAATGGATTTCCTGGTCCAAGTGTCAAGCTAACTATAAAATCAGACTGATAACTAATGTTTTCTACTTAAATATTTTCAGAGTTTATTAGTTGAGCATGCATTCCTTTGAATTAAAGAATTTAGCAGGTCCGTTTAGCAGCATTACTATAGAGAGAAGCATAAGTATAAATTTTTTAAAAACCACTGGGTTGGCATCGACAACTAAGAACATCAATAAAAAGTAAAAGATGAGGTTGATAGCCTACCAGAATTCAGCTGGGGGAGAAGATGGAAAAGGAAACTAACATGTAATAAAGTTAGGACATCGAGGATCAAATAAATCGTGTGGTCTTTATTTTATTTTATTTTATTTTGCTGTAGGTATGTAGGTTTGCTTTTAAAGTTTTATACAGAATTTTCAGCAAAGGTTTTAGTGCTTTAATATTGAAAGCCTGTAGCCTAAGATAAGCTATATATTAATGATGAAATAGTAGGTTAATTCCAAATATGCCTCATCTTGAGTATCAGATAGCAATTCCAGGCCTAGTATATTTATTGTGGGACCTCAATCTTGTTAAATCAATCACTGTAAATTGTCTCCCAAACGTAGCTGCAATTCAATAGCAAAGCCTCAAGTGGAAAACTAGAAAAGTTCACCCAACAAAAGTAACACAGAGATTTATTTGATTGTTGTTCAAGAAGGATTCTCAAAGAATATTCAAGGATGTACAGATATGATGTCAATACTCATCACACCAAGCCTCCAGTGCTCACACAGTACCTAATGGACTCAATAAAGACTAAAATTTTTAAAAACCTGCTAGGTTGTGGTCCCGCTTTTGTCATACAATTTCTTCATTCTAACAATTCACACTTCTCTTCAATGTAAGTTTCTGTGCAACATCGCTGCATTCTGATGGGTAAATCACTAATTTTTACACCTATCTGATAATAAGTTGTATTTCTAATTCTCATCTATAGACTTGCCTTAGTAATGAATCTCTTTATGGTGAATAAAGAGTACAAGGGTATCCATGGTACCCTGTAATATATGTACAGTAATATGTGTAGAGTTCTTTGCTTTCTGGAAATTCAATTACTTAGAAAAAAAGAAAGCGCTTTCTTCTGAAAATGGGAAGATCCCCCTCGACTTCCCTACCCCAGGCTTCAATGCCTATTGTTTTTGCTCACTTCTCAAGCATCTCCAAGGTATCATTATTCTGCAACAATATTCCTGAAAGAAGTTATTTCTGTTGTATATAATCTTGTTATAAAAACAAAAAGTTTCCTATTTGAAGTTTTCTAACTAGATGGGAGTAATTCTTTCACAATGTATGCATATATCAAATCTTCACAATGTACACTTTAAATACCTTACAATTTTATTCGTCAATTATATCTCAAATCTGAAAGAAATAAAAATATTTGATTGTCAAAAAACTTATAAAATAAAGTTTTCCATCTGCTTTTTCCTATATAGATATACATATATCTATATATATCAATCATACATCTATAGAAATATATATATATAGAAAATATATACATGTTTCTTTTTTTTTGCTGTGATAACATTAGTTTATAACGTAAAAATTTCAGGTGTACATCGTTATATTTAGATTTTTGTGTAGATTACATCACGTTCACCACCCAAAGATTAATGACAATCCATCACCACTCATATGTGCCTAATCACCCCTTTTGCCCTCCTCCCTCCCCCCTTCCCCTCTGGTAACCATGAATCCAATCTCTGTCTCTATGTGATTGCTTGTCATTGTTTTTATCTTCTACTTATGAGTGAAATCATACGGTATTTGGCTTTCTCCCTTTGACTTATTTCGCTTAGCATAATACCCTCAAGGTCCATCTATGTTATCAAAAATGGCCAGATTTCATCCTTTCTTATGGCTGAGTAGTATTCCATTGTGTCTATATACCACATCTTCTTTATCCATTCTTCCCTTGGTGGGCACCTAGGTTGCTTCTAAGTCTTGGCTATTGTGGACCACACTGCAATGAACATAGGAGCACAGGTATCTTTATGCATTTGTGTTTTCAAGTTCTTTGGATAAGTACCCAGCAGTGGAATAGCTGGATCCTACAGTAGTTCTATTCTTAGGTTTCTGAGGATTCTCCATACTGTTTTCCATAGTGGCTACACCAGTTTGCACTTCCACCAGCAGTGTGTGAGAGTTCTCTTCTCTCCACATCCTCCACAACAGTTGTTTCCTATCTTGTTAATTATAGTCATTCTGACCGGAGTGACATGATACCTCATTGTAATTTTGATTTGCATTTCCCTAATAGTTAATGATGTTGAACATCTTTTCATGTGCCTGTTGACCATATGTATATCTTCTTTGGAGAAATGTGTGTTCAGATCTTTTGCCCATTTTTTAATTGGGTTGTCAGTTTTTTTGCTGTTGAGATCCATGATTTCTTTATATATTTTTGGATATTAACGCCTTATCAGATAAATGGTTTGCAAATATCTTATCCCAATTGTTAGGTTGTCTTTTCATTTTGTTGATGCTTTCCTTTACTGTGCAGAAGCTTTTTAGTTTGATGAAGTCCCATTTGTTTATTTTTTCTATTTCTTCCCTTGCCCGGTCAGACATGGTACTTGAAAATATGCTGCTAAGACGGATGTCAAAGAGCGTACTGCCTATGTGTCTTCTAGAAGTTTAAGGGTTTCAGGTGTTACATTCAAGTTTTAATCCATTTTGAGTTAATTTTTGTGTATGGTGTAAGAATATAGTCTATTTTCATTCTTTTGCATGTGGCTGTATAGTTTTCCCGACACCATTTATTGAAGAGATGTTCTTTTCCCCATGGTATGTTCTTGGCTCCCTTGTCGAAAATTAGCTGTCCATTGATGTGTGGGTTTATTTGTGGGCTCTTGATTCCGTTCCATTGATCTATGTGTCTGTTTTTGTGACAGTACTATGTTGTTTTGGTTACTATAGCTTTGTAGTATATTTTGAAATCAGGAATTGTGATACCTCCAGCTTTGTTCTTTTTTCTCAGGATTACTTTGGCTATTTGGGGTCTTTTGTTGTTCCATATAAATTTTAGGATTCTTTGTTCTGTTTATGTGAAAAATGTTGTTGGAACTTTGATATGGATTACAGTGAGTTTTTAGATTGCTTCAGGAAGTACGGACATTTTAACTATGTTAATTCTTCCAATTCAGGAGGATAGAGTATCTTTCCATTTCTTTGTGTCTTCTATTTTTTTCAAAGTGTTTTATAGTTGTCAACGCACAGATCTTTCACCTCTTTGGTTAAGTTTATTTCTACATATTTTACTCTTTTTGTTGCAATTGTAAATGGGATTTTATTCTTAATTTCTCTTTCTGCTACTTTGTTGTTAGTGTATAGAAATGCAACTGATATTTGTATGTTGATTTTGTATCCTGCAACTTTACTGTATTCATTTATAATTTCCAAAAGATTTTTTGTGGATTCTTTAGTGTTTTCTATCTGTAAAATTAAGTCATCTGTGAATAGTGACAGTTTCACTTCTTCCTTTCCAATTTGGATCCCGTTTATTTCTTTTTCTTGCCTGATTGCTCTGGCTAGGACTTCCAATACTATGTCAAATAACAGTGGTGAAAATAGGCATCTTTGTCTGGTTCCTGATCTTAGAGGGATAGCTTTCAGTTTTTCTTAATTGAGAATGATATTGGCTGTAGGTTTGTCATATATGGCCTTTATTATGTTGAAGTATTTTCCTTCTATACCCATTTTATTTAGAGTTTTTATCATAAATGGATGCTGTATTTCTCAAATGCTTTCTTTGCATCTATTGAGATAATCATGTGATTTTTATTCTTCATTTTGTTAATGTGGTTAATCACATTGATTGATTTGTGGATGTGGAACCATCCCTGCATCCCTGGAATAAATCCCACTTGATCATGGTATATGATCTTTTTAATGTGTTGTTGTATTTGATTTGCTAGTATTTGGCTGAAGATTTTTGCATCAAAGTTCATCAGTGATACTGGGCTGTAATTTTCTTTTTTTGTGATGTCCTTGTCTGGTTTTGTTATCAGGGTAATGTTGGCTTCATAGAATGAGTTAGGAAGATTCGCCTCCTCTTCAATTTTTTAGAAGAGTTTGAGAAGGAGAGATGGTAAGTCTTCTTTGAATGTTTGGTAGAATTCATCAGGGAAGCCCTCTGGTCCTGGAATTTTATTTTGGGGGAGGTTTTTGATTACTGTTTCCATGTCTTTACTGGTGATTGGTCTATTCAAATGCTCTATTTCTTTTTGATTCAGTTTTGAAAGGTTGTACAATTCTAAGAATTTATCCATTTCTTCTAGATTATCCAAGTTGTTGGCATATAGCTTTTCATAGTGTTATCTTATAATCTTTTGTATTTCTGAGGTGTCTGTTGTAATTTCTCCTCTTTCATTTCTGATTTTATTTATTTGAGGCTTTCTCTTTTTTTCTTAGTGAGTCTAGCTAAAGATTTGTCAATTTTGTTTATCTTTTCAAAGAACCAGATCTTGGTTTTGCTGATTTTTGCTTTTCTTTTTTTTTGTTTGTTTGTTTTACTCTCTATTTCATTTATTTATGCTTCGTTTTTTATTATTTCCTTTCCTTCTGCTGATTTGGAGCTTTGTTCTTTTTCCAGTTCCTTTAGGTGCAATGTTGGGTTGTTCATTTGAGATTTTTCTTGTTTGTTGAGGTAGGCCTGTATTGCTATAACCTTTCCTCTTAGAACCACTTTTGCTGTATCCCATAGATTTTGGCATGTTGTATTTTCATTTTAATTTGTCTCCAGGTATTTTTTGATTTCTCTTTGGATTTCTTCATTGACCCAATCATTGTTCAGTAGCATTTTGTTTTATCTCCACATATTTGTGACTTTTCTGATTTTCTTCTTGTAGTTGATTTTTAGTTTCATACTGTTGTGGTCAGAAAAGATGCTTAGTATTATTTCAATTTTCCTAAATTTATTGAGACTGGTTTTGTAGCCTAATACGTGATCAATCCTGGAGAATGTAACATGTGCATTTGAAAAGAATGTGTATTCTGTGATTTTTGGATGGAATGTTCTGTATATACCTACTGAGTCCATCTGGTCTAATGTGTCACTTAAGGCCAATGTTTCCTTATTGATCTTCTGTTTGGATGATCTATCCATTGGCGTAAGTGGAGTGTTAAAGTTCCCTACTATTATTGTGTTACTGTCTATTTCTCCTTTTACATCTTTTAATAATTGTTTATATATTCAGGTGCTCCTATGTTGGGTGCATAGATATTTACAAGTGTTATATCCTTTTGTTGGATTGTTCCCTTTATCATCATGTAGTGCCCTTATTTGTCTCTTGTTACAGTTTTTGTTTTAAAGTCTATTTTGTCTGATATAAGTATTGCTATCCCAGCTTTCTTTTCATTGACATTTGCATGGAGTATCTTTCCATACCTTCACTTTCAGTTTGTGAGTATTTTTAGCTCTGAATTATGTCTCTTGTATGCAGCATATATATGGGTCTTGTTTTTTTATCCAATCAGGCACCCTATGCCTTTTGATTGGATCATTTAGTCCACTGACATTTAAAGTAGCTATTGATAAATACATGCTTATTGCCATTTTGTTACTTTTTTTCTGCATGTTTTAGTAACTCTCTGTTCCTTTCTTCTTCTCTTGCTCTCTTCCCTTGTGCTTTGATGGCTTTCTTTAGTATTATGTTTGGGTTTCTTTCTCTTAATTTTTTGTGTACTTATTATAGGTTTCTGGTTTGTGATTATCATGAGGTTCATCTATAATAACCTATGTATATAGCAATCTATATTAAGTTGATGGTCTCTTTAGTTTGACCTCTTGCTAAAAGCTCTACTGTTTTATTCCCCTCCTACCACATTTTATTTTTTTGATATCATATCTAATCTATTTTCTTGTATGTGTGTATCCATTATCCTCTTATCATGGAAATAGGTAATTTTAGTACTTTTGTCTTTGACCTTCATATTATCTTCATAGATGGTTGATGTGCTATCTTTAATGTATTTTTGTCTTTACTAGTGATTTTATTGACTTTAAAAAAATAATTTTCTTATTACTATTTGTGGTCTTCTTTTTCCCACTCAAATAAGTCCCTTTAGCATTTCTTGGAAAACTAGTTGCTTGGTGATAAATTCTTTTAATTTTTGCTTGTCTGGGAAACTCCTTCCATTCTGAATGATAAACTTGATGGGCAGAATATTCTTGGCTGTAGGTTTTTTCCTTTTAGCACTTTAATATACTGTGCCACTCCCTTCTAGTTTGTAAGCTTTCTGCTGAGAAGTCAGCTGATAGCCTTATGGGGTTTCCTTTGTATGTAACTTGTTGTCTTTCTCTTGTAGCTTTTAGGATTCTCTCTTTATTTTTAATTCTTGACATTTTAATTATAATGTATCTTGGTATGGGACTCTTCGAGTTTATCTTGTTTGTTGCTCTCTGTGCTTCCTGTACTTGGATGTCTATTTCCTTCCTTAGGTCAGGAAAGTTTTCACCTATTATCTCTTCAAATAGATTCTCTGCCCCTTTGTCTCTCTCTTCTTCTGGGACACCTATAATACAAATGTTAGTGTGTTTGATGTCCCAGAGGTCCCTCAGACTGTTCTCATTCTTTTTTCTTTTATCTGTTCAGCTTGTGTGATTTCCTCTAGTCTTTCATCCAGCTTGTTAATCCCTTCTTCCATATCATCTACTCTGCTGTTGTGTCCCTCTAGGGAATTTTTTATTTTCAGTATTGTATTCTTCATTTCTGTTTGGTTCTTTCTCATATTTTCCAATTCTTTGTTGACATTCTCACTGAGTTCACCCATTCTTCTCCCAAGATCAGTGAGCATACTTTTGACTTTTTGTTTAGACTCTGTCAGGTAGATTGCTTATTTCTGTTACATATAGTTCTCTTTCTGAGGTTTTGTCCTATTCCCTTACTTGGAATGTATTCCTTTGCCTCCTCATTTTGCCTCTTTCTCTGTGCTTATATCTATGTATTAGGTGAGTCTAATCTTGGAGACATGGCCTTACATAAGAGATGCCTTATGAAGCCCAGCAGTATGCTTCCCTCTCATCACCAGTTTCAAGTGTTCCTGGAGTGGCCTCTGTGTGGACTATGTGTGTCCTTCTGTTGAGGCAGGGTTATTCTTGCTGCAGGTGCCCAAGAAGGTTAGGCTCAACCCCTGGCCAGCTGGTTGTAATGCTCAGCTCTGTGTGGCTACTATAGATCCTTCAGTCACTTTGCCAGGTGTGGGGAGCCCCAGCACAGTTGGACACAAGGTCTGATAGCACACTCCTGTTGCAGTTTTTCTGTAAAGTGAGTGGGACCCCAGCATGGCTGGTTGCTAGGCTCAAGGGCTTACAATTGCTGTAGGCCTCTGGTCTGTAAGGCTCTTGTCAGCTCTCTCAGTATTGCATCTGAGTTGGGCTGACCCTAGGCATGGGAGCGCCCAATTATTTCTGTCTTTGGGAGGTTGTGCCAATCCCCCGTGTGGCTTTTGGAGAAGTACAAGTCTTCTGCAGCCAACAAGCCCCACCACCTACAGGGCCACACATACCATCAACTCAGTCCTGTCCTGTGCATGTGGCCTCACCCCTGAATTGGACCCAATCACCCCACAGCAGATGCCCCATAGACTCCACCTACTACTCATGTACACCCCACCTGCAGAGGGGGACCCACTCATCTGGCTGCAGAGAATACAGGCACCCAGGCTATGCAGGCCCACAAATTGCCCAAGGGCTTTGCTGTTGGGTGAGGCCATACCCTAAGGCAGCCTGCCTGTTCTGGCTGAGCTTGATTAAATCAGTGTTCTAGTGGGTGAAGCAGACCCTGGGTTGATAGGCCAGGGGAAGAACTCAAATAGCATCTGCCAGCATCTGTGTCAGCACACCTGTACTAGGTCACAATAATGTCTGCTGCTAATGTCTCAGTCCCTGGAGAGGTCTCACATCTCACCAAGATGCACCCAGAGGCTATCAGGTGAGTCTCTTTTCACCAAAGGACAGTGCACCTTTCTTTCTGGTGATTTTAGATTGCTTTCCAAAACAGGTGAATTTGTGTCTGGGCCCTTTAAGAGCAAGTTTTTTTTCACTTATGTCCTATAGCTTTTCTGGGGGTATTCCCCGTTGTTGTTAGTAGGCAGCAAAGCAAGATATTATGACACTTATTTCAGTTGTGCTGAGTCCAAAGGATGCTTATAGTGGTAATGCTCCCTGTTAAGGTCCCTCACTCATCCAGGGAAAGCTGTGTACCTTAGAATTGCTCCCAGCTGGTCATGAAGCACTGCAGCTTGTGAAGGTGGCTTTTTTCTCTCCAGAAAGGAATTTCTGCCTCTTCCATCCCAGTTGGGACTGTCCCCTATTGTGGGGGTTCTTTGTATCAGGTTTTCAGTTCTCTATCGGGAGTAGTTGTAAATTTGTTGTGTCCATGGGAGGAGGTGAGTTAAGAGTCCACTTATGCCACCATCTTGACACCTCTTCATATATATATATATTTCTATATCTCTTATTTGTATAGCAAATATTAGCTTTCAATTCATTGCCTTTGGTACTTTCCCTTAAACAAAATGAAGGCTGATTTCAACACAAGACATCTTGTAGATGTTGGAAGGGGTAGGATTTGAACTCTACAACCACCAACCACTGTGAGAGCTTTTAACTACTTTTGGCTTGAAAGAGCAGGCCTGGCAGAAGCATGCATATTCATATATACACTGAATTTAGAGGTGTTTGTGTATGTGTGTACAGTTAAACTTGAACTTTTCTTTTTCCCTAATGTGTAAATCTCAAAATATAAAGGAAATAATAAACATGACTCCCTCTTGGATGCTTAGTAATATAAATACTAAAAATAATTGTAGTAACACTATAATGAAAGACATCTTCATTGATCAATATGCTGACATACTCTGGCTAAATATTGGACACTGTTCACTTCCTCATGTGGTTTCCATTTGGAGCTGGTCTTCTGTAAGTCAGTAATAGTCTTCTCTGGCTGAGATCATGCTCCTCTGACATTCCAAATGGTCATCTAAAATGGCTGCATGATGGGCTGGCTGGATGACTTCAGGTGTGAAAACCTCTTTCAGCCCATTACAAGCTAGTTTTAGCTAATGGGATTTCACATCACTCTATTCCTCTAAGCTGCACCCCCCCACACACATCCGCCTGCCCACCTCCAGCCCTGAATCCAAGTCATCAAACCCAAATATTTAAAAGTATTATGATCCTACTTGAAACGACTTACATTTTAATTTTTCATAAAACTCATATGGGCAACCTAACAGCTTATCTTGGCTCCAGACAGTATCATAATAAAGTACAACATAACTAAATAGGAATTCCATTTTTTTCTAATTGGCCTTCATAGGAAATTGAGGAAAGGCTTACTTTCAGCCTACTGAATTATTCAGAGGCAGTACGAATTTTCTGAATTTATTACTCTTGGCTGATCTATACTTTTAAACATAAAATAAATGTTAGAATCTGAACTAAAAATGTAATAAATAGAACTGTCTTTATCAACTACAGCTATAAAGAACATTCCATAATTCACTGATAATGACTATATATCATAAAATTTATTTTGATGAAAAGTTTAACAAATAAAGTGAGAGAAACAGATCCAACTAAAATAGCATTCAGTACTCTAGCTTCAGGACCATGTGAGGGCAAGTAATCACATATTTTTGGTTAATTGCTTCACACATATTCCTGTTTTTAACACTTCTGCAGTAAATTAGACAAGACTACTAAATGTGTTATGGAAGTTATGTCAAAGATCATGTATTATTCCACTTGGTTTTTGCACCATTATAGTTTTGTTTAAAAAAGATAAGCAAATATAATAAAAGTAAAATCAGATGCAAAATATCTCTTGATGCAATAAAAAATAAAAAAAGCAAATTTTTAATTTGACCCTTGCCCTCACCCATTTTTGAAATTACTATTTCAGTAGTTAGAGAATATTTCCTACCATATAATCCAATAGTTTCTCTATCTGCTCCATCCTTTCAATTACTGCATCCTCTGACACACTTGTCTCTTTCCCTCTTGAGGCTTCTAAAATGCCCATTTAATACTAATGATGATGATGCAACAATACTAAAGATAAAAACTATAAATAATATTTATTGAGAATTTACTATGTATTAGGCATTGTGCTAAGAGCTTTACCTGAATTACCTTTTGTAAAATTTTCACAACCTTTCCATAGAGTTATTGTAATTAACCCCCTTCTATACATGAAGAAACTGAGACTCAGAGTAATTAAGTAAGTTGACAAATGTCCTAGAGCTGGGAATTCATGTACAGGCGTTTGGCTCCAGGGCCATACACCTAGCATTTAAAACATAAGCCAGGTGTTATTCTCCTGCTCAGACCCTTTTACCAGTTTCCCAACACACTTAGAAGTATTTCCAGGCCCTTGCCATGTCCTATCAGCTACTTTATGATCTCAACTCCTGGTTCCGTCTGACTGTACCTCCTCCAATCTCTCATTCACTCACTCTCCTTTAGCTACAATGGCTTCCTTGATTCCTCCAACACATGAAGTATACTCAAACCTTAGGACCTTTGCACTGCTGTTACTTCTGCCTGAACCAATTTGCCCTCATGTATTTGCTCGTCACACTTCCTTAGCTCAGTCAAATCTCTACTCAAATAAAATGCAGAGAAGAATTCCCTCAATTTCTTCTCCAAGATGCTACTTCACTCCTACTCTTTTGCTTTATTTACTGTTTTTGGACTTACTATCTGCCATTACCTTACATATTTGTATGTGTATTTTTGTCTTCCTCACAACAGTGGAAGCCTCAAGAGGACAGAGACTTTGTCTGTTCTGTTCATTGCTGTATCCTTAATGTGTAGTGTAGTATATGACACATGGCAATTGTCAACTAACATTTATAGAGGGAAGGAGGAAAGGAAGGAAGGAAGGAATATAGGAAGGGAGGTAGAAAGGAAGGAAGAAAGAAGGAAAGAAGGAACAAAGGAAATAAGGAAGAGAAGAAAGAAGTTAGGGATCACAAGGAGGATACAAATTCTGAAGCCTGCCCCTCTGTTCCCAACGCAAAGCACTGAATCAAATTCTTACTAATAAAATAAAACACACACACATACATGAAAAAACCCAAAAACTCTCACACGACTACAGTTCTAAGTTAAGAAAAAAAACAGTAATTATTCAGTGAAAAGATTTTCTCAAAGCACATGATGATTGGATATCATTGCATACATATATAACACTATATGTAGATTAAAATTAAAAATCTGAGATTTGTAGTAATTTAATCTCATAACCCTAAGCATTCCTTGGAATTGTTCATTTTATTCTCCTCTGTAATTGATTGCAATTCTACTACAAGACTGTATATCTACTATGCTAGACATTTACTTGGAAACCATGATGTTTAATCACTATCAAGATGTTTTCAAAGAGATGCCCTAGATGGTAGCCACTGTGTCTCAAAGATCCAGTTGGGGAAATTTTCAGAATTTTTATTAAGCTAAAATTTCTATCTAATACACGATGCCAAATGAGAATGAATAGTGTTCTGCTCTTGTTTTTCCACGTGACCTTGCTTCTTTCTCTTCTTTTCTATCACCACCACCCTAAGTCAGTTTTCTCAGGTTCCATTGGTAATATTGTAGCAAATATCCCCTCAACTGCTCACACTATCATTCCTAACCAACTCTATCAAGTGGCTCCAAGTAGAAGATATACTGTCTTTGTTTATAAAACCTTAGTCTCTCCATTGCTTTCAGGATAAATTCAAATTATTTAAACTAGCTTTAAAGGCTCTCTGTGACCTGATACTACCATGTCTATTGAATGTTATCTTTCAGAATTTCCTCAAAGGAGAAGTAACTATATTCATTGCTCCATACAACCTGAAGGAGAAATAAACTCATAGCTTAGCTTAAAGTATGCTGATATAACAAATGCCCCCAAATCCCAGTGCCTTACCACCACAAAGGTTTCTTTCTCCCTCAGTTTATACATTCCTCATGGGTCAGCTGTGGCTGTACTCTACTGTATCATCACTCTGGGACCCAGGCTTCTAGAACTGTCTCAAACATTTCAGGGTGGGGCTGTGCAGGTCACAGGGTCAAATCTGTCATCAATGGGAAGGCAAGTTATTGTGGGGGACTGGAATTGGACACCCCAAGATATGTCTCTTTGGTGCGAGGATTATTTTGGGCTGGCTACTTTTAAAAACTGCAGACAGGAAAGAAACTCTGAAAAGTAGAATTTACTTACCCTTTGTTAAGAGACATTTACATTGTAAAGGAAATCTCCATCTGTAAAAGTGTCTCCCTCTCTGTACCAGGAAGGAAGGATGACCTTATCTCTAGAAACTCTTATCAATGTGGAAGGCAAGGACTCAAGTCTGCATAATAATCTCACTCTTGTTTACTGTACTTGTGTGGTAATCTCCCATGACTGACTCCCCCCACCTTCAACATCTCCTTTATCTTTAGCTGAAGATGATATTTAAGGTGGTCGCTTCAGCCATTTTGGCGAGTTGCTCAGCTTGCCTCACCTCTCCCATGTAGACATGTTATAAAGCTTTGTTTAATTTTCTCCTGTTATTCTGTCTCATGTGAATTTAATTTGTTCTCCAGCCAGAAGAACCCAGAGCAGGTAGAGGAATTGTCTTCCTCTCCTACAGTATCAACCACTCCAGGGAGAAGCAGTGAATAATTTGAACAATAATATAGTCTAGCACAAAGAGAAAGTCATTCTTTTTTTTTTTTAAGGAATATATCAAATTACTTGAAGAAAATAAAAAAAAAATTCAGGCATATTGCTTCTGAGGCCCAGTTCTTTTAAGGCAAGGAACAAATTCTCACTCTTCTCGGTGATTTCTCTAACTCTCTGACTTTCTTCTTACCTCTACCTTAGCATCTAGCACTGTGTTTTCCACAGAGCACACATTCTAAACACATGTCTAAACTGGACTGACTTTACATAACAGCTCATGATAAGACATGGCGTTTGAAAAGTGTATTCTTGGTGAGTTAATTCTTTTCCTTTCTCCTTCCTTTTTTCCTTCCTTCCTTCTTCTTTGTCTTCCTTCCTTATTAATTTTCCCCCAAATAAAAATAACTTCTAGAAATCAGTATAAAAAAATAAAAAGAAATAATTTATGAGGAAACAAATATGACCACTGAGTTTACTTAAAGTAGATACAAAAGGCCAACAAACTTGTAAAAACATGCTCAGTTACCATTGGTATTAAACAAATTGGGATAGTTTTCTACCTTTAAAGTTGTCAAAAATTTTATAAGCCCAGTGTTAGACAGGATGTAGGTAAATGTGTACTGTTGATGGCAGTGTAAATTGCTGTAACCATTTTAGAAGTTTTTGGCCATATCTATAAAACATTTTAATACGCATGCATTTTGACTCAGAGTTCCATAGCCAATAAAATAACTATGCAATATGGTTGACAAATTATCCCAAAATAAATAAACAAGGATATTCACTTTAGTAGAGCTTGTGGAAGTGAAATCCAGCACTACCAAAATATCCATAAAGAGTAAAAGTTTGAAACAATCTACATGACCATCAATAGGAATACACCATAGAAAGACAGAGATACATTTAAAAAATAAATATTCCATCTCTATGTACAGGTATGTAAAGATTTCTAAAATACATTAAAGTGAAAAGACAATGCATAGACAAATATACACATGTATAACAGCATATACATAGAATTATTTTCTGGATGTTTATATAAGAAGTAGTGACAACAGTGACTATCTTTGGAAGTAGGTGATGATAGAAGACTTTTCCTTTCTATTCGTATATTTCTGTTGTTTGAATTTTTAAAGCGTTAGTTTGATTTAAAAGAATATCAACAGGGATTATTTGTGCATGGGATTTATAGGTCATTATTACATCTTTTGTTACTTTTGCCTGTCTTTTAAAAGTTAGTACATATTATAAATATGGTTTACTGTTTAGTCTGTTTGAAAAATATATTCTCGTTTGTAAAAATAAACCAGGCAACAGAGAAAAAAAGCTGTGAAAAAGCAAATAAAATTAGCATGGAATCCCATTACTAGGACTATAGTCTTTTAAAAATACATAACATACAGAAGAATAATGAGCATCAATTATAGTTCAATCATGTAAGGCAAGTAGCGGCCAAGAACTGATGACCACTACATCCCTGAGTACAGAAATGCATGCACCTTGTACTTGATAAAAAAACAAGATAGAATATGGGATGATGGGAGAGAGTATGCTTAATATTATCAGATGGCTTTGCCTAAGATACCAAAATCTCAGTACAGAGTTTATTTGCTTTTACTAATGTTTTATGAGAAAGTCATGAAAAGGCTCATTGCACTTATGGTGGTACTCAGGTATGACAGTAAGTGTCAGCAACCCTTTCTTGAACTGATTTAAAATATGCTAGGAAGGTCTGTTCTGTCCCAATATTTCACCTAAGAACTTACAACCCAGCAGTACTTCATAGTTCTCTGGAGTACCACCAATTTAGCTTCATTCCCTGTAGTTAAAAATAATGATTTTTGTTAAAGCTCAAATAGCCCCTATTGGGGCAACATATTAAGTTGTTATCAGTCACTGAGACCACAAAGTAGATTTGTTTATAAATTCTTTTTCCAGAAAGCATTGACTATCACATGGAAAGAAATGATAAAGCTAAAGGGTGGTGATATTGGTTAATATAGATAGGGGAGATTTCTGATATACTTTAGTGTTAATATTTCTGCTTCTTGCCCTTATTACAGAAAGCATTTGCTTTCTTCCTGACAAATGAATTCACTTTATTGTAATTATGACTAATTCTTATTGCAGTTACTTTTATCATTTTCTCACTTTCATTAATGTTCTTTTGTCTGAAGTAAGTGGAAGAGTAATTAGAACAATGCAATTTTGTTTTAAGCCCTACATTGTGCTGACAGTAAGTCCACTGAGCTTATGGCTTTGCCAAATAAAAATGATAGCTAAGAGAAACACACTGAATCAGGACTGGTGGGAGCACAGCCAGGCCCACCCACTGGGTGAATATGACCACCACCTGAAATCTAGAGATTTCTGATGAATAGAGATAATTATGAATAGTACTGCACACCTTGCCTGATTTGGAGCATATGGTGTTGGTTTTGCATTGCCAAGAAAATAACGTTTCTGTCTGCATGTATTCTGATGTTTTCCTCAGAAGCTTTACTTACATGTGATTCACAGAAACATGAGAAGGGCTTTGCTGCACCATGCTGACAGAATCCACCGCAAAGGCTGATATTCTAAACCAAATCATCAGGAGTGGCATGGAATTAAATTTTAATTTGATGCCAGAACTGCAAAGAGAGTTCAAATACATACAGTATTTCTAAAGACCATGCTTTCGTGTACTCATAAATATGAAACATAACAATCAGCATGATTCAATTGGTTGAATTTCTTCCATGAAATTACTTTAGGTTTTTTCAAAAGTGTTTGGTTTTCTGACTGATTATTATTAGTCATCAGTAATTTTATTTCTAAGTACAGGTTTCTCCCTGCTGTAAGGAAATATTCACTTTGGGGAGACAAATTAACTCTTTCATTTATCTCATTGTTCAAAACAGTGAAATGAAATATACATTCACTCCCTCCCTTGTGTGCTTCCACTCAGCCTTGCTCTCAGTATAACCCCTCCCTCTATGCACCTAATGTCCTCAAACTGCTCAGTCCTCCGTTAGCCTGTTATTGTTATGATAATGCTGCATAACAAACTACTCCCTGAACCCACTGGCTTGTAATAGTAAGTGTTTATTTTTTTACTCACAGATCTGAGGACCAGCTGAGGTTTTCCAATTCAGGGTAGCCTGGGCTTGACTCTGGGCTCTGCTTGGGTTTAGATCTGCTTCACCTAACTTGTTCTGGGGCTCAGGCTAAGGGACAGTGGCTTTCTGGAATGTACATTTCTCATGACAATCAGGAACACAAGAGGCCAAGCCAAATTGTACAAATACACTTAAGGCCTCTGCTCACATAGTGTACACAAGTATTTCTTTAGCAAAAGCAAGTCACACGACCAAGTTCTAGATGGATGGAGTAGTGAAATATACTCCACCCACTAGAGTGCACAGCAAGGTAATACGGCAGAAAAATAGTGAGGAATTGAGAATCTGCGTGGCTTCCAAGGAAATACACATACTCTTTAGTGAGAATTTACTAGAAGTAATACTGTAGCTTAAGTGAAAGTGGAATTTGTATTGATGCAAAATGCTGGAACCTCTGTAATTTGAGAGGCAGTTGAAGGAATATGATATCTTATCAATCACATCTGATAGATATTCTTCTATTCCATCAATCATATACCAAGAATAAAATTTAACACTTACTATATGCCAGGCACTGTTTTAAATGCTTTATATATGTCAACTCTTGTAATTATCATGATAACTCTATAAATGAATGACATCTGATTCCATTTGACAGATTAATGAGTTGAGGCATAGACAGATTTACCAATTTAGGCCACATATTTAGTAAGGTGTGTACTCTAGCTCCAGATCTTATGCTTCTGACTGAATATGCAAATGGACAATGGCCAGACCATATATAAAAATGGAACTCTGACTTACAACTTGCAGTAACATGTCCAGGAAACCAACCTGTTATCTACAATAACCAGCTGAGGAAGGCAGATTGCTGTTAATCAGACTTGTAGGAAGTCAGAGTACTATCTCTGGTAGCAATCCAGGAAGCCAAAAACCAACTCCTGTAACGTAGAGGTTACGTTACCCAAAATGGCAATGATGTGATGACTTCCCAAATTTTTGTCCTCACCTCAAATTTAGGACCAATCAGAGAAAGCCAAATTTGCATCCCTAACAAATCCCATTGGATGCCCTATTTCTAGTTAGCCCACCTATAGCTTCTCCATTTCAACAACCTCCCATCAGGGCACACCTGAAGCCTTCTCATTTTGTCACTGTAAGGCTTTCCCATTCTTCTGCCTGCCTTTGAGTCCCTGCCAAAACACAAGTGATGATGGCTGACTCTTTCATTATAGCAAACTCTGAATAAATAGCTTTGCTTTTCTCATTTGATTGGTCTTCATTTATTCCCAAATAACCAGAACAATGTCCATCACATGTAATATACTTGAATTGGTGCATATCTAACATAGATGCTAAGACTAGAGTTAACATTACTGAAAGGCCAATAATCAGCTCTTTTTCCTACCTACTGTTGGTAATACGGCCCTAATAATGCTTGCTATTTAGAGAAGTATATGGAAATATCTACAGAAATTCCAAGTTAATGATTATCATAATAATAGTAACACAAAGTTCAAGTCAATGATAACAGCAACAGTAGTAATAGTAATAATAAAAACAATGGCTATTTTATTAAAGCCTTATAAACACCACACATTAAAAATATAACAGATTAGATTAGTTTGTTGTACACTCAGATTAATTTTATAAGTTGATTGCTGGGATTATCTCCATGGTTTAAAGAGGTTAAGCAACTTGCTGATCCCCACATTGTTTGGATATTGTACAAACAAGGTTTAATTTTGGCAGTTTAACTCCAAAATTTAAGTGAATTTATGCTTAGCTTAATGTCTACCACACAATAGACACTGAGTGAATTAATTAATAGCAAAGACTTAGTAAAATCTACACTGACCTCAAAAACCTAGTCATCAAATGTCTTGTAAGCCTTTCTCAGCTCCTTTTTTACACATACATATTATTTGTGTTCATCTGCAGTCTTGCAGGAACACTATATAAAACTGAATTTCCTATTTAGATAAGAATATCTGAAGAACATACAACCATTTTTGCCTTTCCTCTAGGGTTTAATTTAACTGTGTGCATGCTGTGAATGCTCCATCATTGTTGAGGAGAAGCCTCCCAGGATTCTGTGCTACTCATTTGCCTCTGTGCCTGGTAAATCTATCAACAACTGTTGGTCACAGTGACTCTGTCCCCTCACCTCACCAGATCCAAAGATCCATGATCTCCCCGTTAAGCCACCATCAAATCTCAGCTGAGTACAATGTATATGAAAAGTTGTGGCTAGGAGGTGACTTCCTGACAACCAAGTCTCATGAGAATACTCTTAGCAATGAAATGTTGGAAATGAACTGTTTCAATTCTTCAGCAGGACAGTTAAGGGCATTGTAACCTTGCTGCACATATGAGTTAGAAGACACAGTCCATCTCCTTCAAAAAGCTTGAGATCCATTGTAAGGAGACAATGAAAAGATTACTTACGATAAACTTCAGTGATAAATATCAAAGCAATGACACGAGGAAAGTATTAGAGTAAAAATTGTTTAAAGATTAAAAAAATCTGCAAGCAAAAGATATGATTTTCAATTATGAAAGATGGTTATAAGTTTCATTAAAGGCAAGGGAGAAGGGAATGTTTCAGTCATGGGGAATAGTGTGGCCAAAGGCACAGCAGTAGGAAAAAGTAAAACGTATAGAGGTGCGTAATCTGCTATCAGTCCAGTAGGAAAAAAGGGTTTATGCAAGGAAATTGTGGCCCTCATTTCTGTTATGCGTTCAGTGTACATGAAGAATGTCTGACCTTTAGTGGAAGATCAAAGAGTAATGGGAAATAACACAAGTGCTTATTTTGGAACCAGAACTTTCAAATGGCAATTCTACAATTTACATTTTTAGGGGATGAGTTATCACAACTAAATGCCATTTTTCTTCATGTGTGATGATGTCCGTTCGTGTGACAACACGACATTTTATAAATAACACATCGTACCATCCTGCACCATTCTGAAGGCAATATGGCTGCTGTCCACCCCATGTTTTCCTTGATATCTCATTGCTTTACCCCTCAATAAATTATCTACTATTCCAAGGAATTACACTCATAGCTTTTCTTCTTTTCCCAAAAAAGACATGAAAAAGTGAAATCTGTCTAGTAGAGCATTGAACTCCCACTCCTCTTTTCTGAAGACTCATGGTTAAGCTCACAGCCCATATTATCATAGAGCTGGGAAGATTTTTTTCACCTCTCTGCATTTGCTAATACACTGAGATTATGCTTTTTTAGTCTTTTCTCCCCTTTTATTCTACTTGGGTTATGACATTTCTCACATCAAGCATCTCCCTATCATGTCCAATTTTGTTATCTGGATTTGTTTTCAGTCCCTGGCACTTATGCATCTCAGGTATGTGAAAATCTACATGATATTTCCATAGACCTGGCAGTTGACTATTAAAGTGCTTTCCTTGGGGAAGAGAGACAGCGCAGACACTGGAGAAACAAAGCTGGAAGCGGCCTCCTCTCTTCATACAGCCTGTGTGGCAGAATGGAGCCTGAGAGACAGTTTAGGGCCAGTTTACCATGTTCTGTGAAGAGTTTCACTCAGCAATTATTACTAACTGCCTTTTCTCACAAGCCCCTGTGGTAGGCACTTGTAAGGGTACAACCATGACAAGGATTCTGTTCTTACCATCGAAAACTTACAGTCTAACATACAAGATCAGATCCTAACTATATCAGAGTGACTGGTACTGTAAGAAAAGTAGAGACAAAAGGCAATGGAAGTTCAAAGAAGAGGGGTATTATTTCTCACTGGCCAAGGGCCATTGACGCTTTCGGGAAAAAATGCAGTATTTTACCTCTGTCCTAATGGTTGGGCAGGAAGCACTTTACAATAAACCTCTACATCTAGGCATTTTGAGCTGTAGAGACTTGGTCAATATCATCTGTCACAATCAAACCCTCTTTCCTCTTTCCTAGGAATGGTTCTGTTTAAGTCCACTGTACTTGATCCCAAGGAGCTCAAACAAGTACAAATCAGCAGTATAAAATGACCTGCTCAATTAAGCTAATTTCCAGGTTTTCTCTGTTTATATTGCCTAGAACCATTCTGTTTATTTGGGTAACTGTAGAAAAATAACCTAAAAGATAGTTAAGCAATGGTTCCACAGATTTCTTTCCACTATAACATTTTAGTTCTTTCATTTCATAATAAATCTTAAATTTGCCTTGAAACTCTAACAGCACTTTAGTGAGCATGAAATGTGATTATAATTGTGAAAGTAACTGGAAAAGAAAACGTCAGCTTACTAGATATGTTATTCTAAAATAGAAATACTTATGGGTGGTGGGAATCTCCAGCTCGGAAATGTAAAGATTCTATGAAGATGTGAAATTCATCATCCAGCTGCTGAGACTTTTTTCTTTTCTTTTGTCACTTCTCTGTTGCATTAAATTATACATCTCTATATGAAGTAACCTGCATTTTTCCATTTCAAATTTCCTAAGACCTGAGAAGTAATTAACCTTAGAATAGCTCTAATTCTAGATGGCCAACTGCCCTTTTTCTTATTAGTTATTTTAATTTGTCTAACATGTATTGGGATACTGACAATAAGCAGTCCAGATTTTAGTTTAAATAGACCAAAATCTGCTTAGAAGAGAGAACTGTATCAATCTGTAATAACACACTGCAAATTTTAAGTGCACGTGGATTGCTGAGTGATCGATTACCTGTGGTTCATCCATCATGAGTGTTTTAAAGAAAAACTTACTACCATTATTCCATACATTATAAAAAATATCACCCAATACACAAAATTTAATTTATTTTTCTTTTTTCCAGTCTTATTGAGATATAATTGAAAGGTAACATTGTGTTAGTTTAAGGTGTTTGACACACTTATATCTTACAAAATGGTTAACATTATAGCATTATCTACCTACATCGTGTCACATAACTACCATTTTGTTTTTGTAGTGAGAACATTTAAGATCTACTCTCTTGGCAACTTTTGAGTATATCATTAGTATTTGTAACTATCGTCACCATGCTGAATATTCGATCCCCAGAACTTGTTCATCATATAGCTGGAAGTTTGTGCTCTTTGGCTAACATCTCTCCTTTTCCCCATCCCCTAGGCCTTTGCAACCACCATTCTAATCTCTATTTCTCTGAGTTGGACTTTTTAGATTCCACATATAAGTGACACCATGCAGTATTTGTCTTTCTCTGATTATTTCACGTAACATAATGCCCTCAAGTTCCATGTTGTCACAAACAGCAAGATGACCTTCTTTCTCATGCTGAATAATATTCATACATATATACGATATATATATATATATATATATATATACAAACATCTTTATCTATTCATCTATTGACAGACTCTTAGAGTGTTTCAATATTTTGGCTACTGTGAACAATGCTGCAATGAACATGGGAGTGTAGACATCTCTTTGAGATTCTGTTTTCATTTCCTTTGGATATTTGCCTGGAAGTGAGATTGCTGGATCATATGGCAGTTCTATTTTTAAATTTTTTGAGGAAACTCCATTCTGTTGTCCACAGTGACTGTACCAACTTACATTCCCACCAACAGTGCACAAGGGTTCCCTTTTCACAGCCTCACCAACACTGTTATCGCTTGGTTTTTGATAACAGGCATCCTAAGAGGTGGGAGGTGATATCTCACTGTGGTTTTGATTTGCATTTCCCTGATGATTAGTGATGTTGAGCATGTTTTAATATACCTGTTGGCCATTTATATGCCAGTAGGTACATGTATGCTATTAGCTGTATGTCTATCAGATCCTCTGCTCACTTTTTAATTGGATTATTTGGGTTTTTGTTATTGAGTGGTATGAGTTCTTTATATATTTTGGATATTAATCTCTTATCTATGATTTGCAAATATTTTCTCCTATTCCATAGGTTGCCTTTTCCTTTTGTTGATGGTTCCCTTTGCTGTGCAGAAGCTTTTTAGTTTGATATAGTTCCACTTGTTTATTTTTGCTTTTGTCACCTTTGCTTTTGGTGTCGGATTCAAAAATCATTGCCAAGAGTGATGTCAAGGAGCTTACCCTCTACGTTTTCTTCTACGTTTTTTTCTTCAGGTCTTATGTTCAAGTCTTTAACCCACTTTGAGTTGATTTTTGTGACTGTTGCAAGATAGGAGTCTAGTTTCCTTCTCTTGCATATGGCTATCCAGTTTTCCCAACACCCCTTATTGGAGAGACCATCCTTTCCCCATTTAATATTCTTGGCTCCTTTGTTGTAAATTAATTGACCATATATGCATGGGTTTATTTCTTGGGTCAAAATTTAATCTTGGTTGATTATTATCTAAGTATAATGTGTTGTACTGAAGAGTTTTGTTCATATGTCAATGCCTCTAAATCATTCTGCACATGTTGTGCAGGTGGGAGTAACATTTGGGATGTTTTTTTATTCACATGAAATTACTATAACAGTGAGACAGAAACAGGGGAAACAGTTTATTCCAACAGGGACAAATTTATCAATTTCTTGGTATATGTTGCATAGAAAACCTGTTTTCTGTGAAAAAGTAACCTAGAGGGAGCTGAAAGATATATTGAAAGTCAATTTTTCAAATTCTAACATAAAATACTCTCATATACAAAAACTTTCTATTATTACCAGGAGAAAAAAATGTTTCTGATACTTTGAATAAAATTAAGAAGTAATAAAGATCTTGAGCTATATGTGCTGTTTGGCTAAGAGCTGCTTATACAGGCTTCAAAATTATGGTAATTTTCAATCCTGAGGTTCTGTTTCTTAAATTTATATTTTAAACAACAGCTAGGCACATTTTATGAACTGCTTCACTAAGAAACCATCTGTACGTTTTTAAATAGGCCACATTTTTGGTAAATTTGTCAGCTGCTGAGCTATGGTTTCTCAAGTCATTGAAAGGTAGCTTTCAAGAACTAAAGCCGCTGTGGTTGTAGGTGAAAATATACCAAATGCTTGTTGGAGTTTAACATGCATTGAGAGAAAATAAAAGTATAAAGCAGTTAAGAGGCTGTGTCCACATATAGCTAAAACATCCCATAAATGTGGAAGATTTAGTCAATTATTCAAATGATATTGTGGCCTAGAGGCCACCAAATGCTGGAGAGATAACATTACCTTTCACATTGATTTACAAATGGTATTTGGTAAAAGTCATGCTCCCCACACCATACACTGGAACGTTCTTGGCTGGCTTATTACTGGAAGTACCTGGTAGGGTAACAAATTTGTATGAAGTTAACCCAGGACACATGGATTATTCTTAGCCTTGCTTGTACTTATGTACTGAACAGGCAGCAGCAATCAGCAGACTCATGTCCTCAGCTTGCCTTTCAAGTGTGCTTCTCTTCTGTAAGGGATAAATGGCCAAGAAAGTTGTCTTTAAGCCTAAGCACACTGTGCCAGGTTTCTGACCTAGAACTCAGTTCCATGTGAATCTTTTTTTTCTTTTGCATGTGGCAAGGAAGCTTAGCCCCACCCAATTCGCTTATGCCAATTTTCCTCTATTTATGTGGGATGCTGCCACAGCATGGCTTGATGAGCTGTGTTAAGTCTGTGCCTGGGATCCAAACCTGTGACCCACAGGCTGCTGAAGTGGAGCATGTGAACTTAACCACTACACCACCAGGCCGCCCCAAATCTGAGGGTTTTTTTAAAGCTGCTACTTTATCTTTTCTCCTTTTATTGTATTTCATCATTACTTATCATTATTAACATTGTCCTTTGGAACGAAATCATTTCATCTAATTATGACTGGTAAACAGCAACAACAACCCTCACAAGAAGTAATCTACAGTAAATTTATGTAATATATATATTACATAATTTTTTCTGAATTATTGGAGATTATGTTGCAGCCCCTAAATACTCCAGTGTGTAATTATTAAGAAGAAAGACAGTCTCTTACATAACTACAGAACAACAATCAGAATCAGGGAATTAACATTAATACAGTACTATTATCTAATCTTCAAGACTTAAATTTCACCACTTTTTCCCATAATGGCTTTTATAGTCAGCCTGGTCCAACTCCCCAGGTGTCAGTCTAAGATCCAATTGAGTATCACTGCATTTGTTTGTTAGGTCTCTTTCATTCCCATGATCTGGCACATTTCCTCAGTCTTTTTTTTTTACTTTATGACCTTTATATATTTGAACAGTACAGACCAATTATTTTACAGCGTGTTTTGGTTTATTTGATATTTCTACATAATTAATTACAGGTTACAAATTTTGGGGACAGGAGTAACCCAGAAGTAATCTTGTATCCTTCTCAGTGCCTCATTTCTGGAGGTGAAGGATGTCAGTTTATCCCATTACTAGTAATGTTAACCTAGATCACTTGGTTAAGCTAGTGTCTGCCAAAGATCTCCACTGAAAACTTCCTATTTATTTTCTTTGTAACTAGTAAGTATTTGTGAATTTTTGAATAAATGTAAATTTACTCTTTCTTCATCAAACTTTTACTTAGTAGTTTTAGCACCCATTGGTGATTCTTGTGTGAATCATTAATTTTTACTATGATGGTGGCCAAGTGATGAATTTCTTCTACATTTATCAATTGACATTTTATTGTAAAAAAGAGATTTTCTTTCTCCATTTGTCTATTTGTATAATCATATCAGTGTGATTCATGGACTCTTTTTAATTCAGTGGCTAATATTTTGTGTGATCATGGAAACGCACCAATCGGATGTCCTTCCATGAGAATCTGTTCTGGGGATGTGGGTGGCCTATGTCCTCCAGTTGCTGCACTTTCAGATCCACTGCAATGTTCATGCCAATCCCTGCTCTCGTGGGGTTGCTCCTGGGCAATGCGTAGGCATGGCAGAGGTATTATGGTTGGGCCATCTATGCCCAATACTGGATTTCTTTAAATAGGCAGTTTTCTCTAAGGCTCCCATCAGCCTGGACAAGACTTCCTCAGAGCTGCACTGTTGTCTGAAAACTTGATCCCTTCCTCCTTCCTTCTCTCTTTCCCTTCACAGGAGTCAGTTCTTCATTGCATTTGAGGCTCTCCCTGTCTATTTCTGCTCCCTCTCCCCTTTATCCTTCACAGGCACTTGACCCAGTAAACTATTGCATTTCTAATTCTGTCTTACTGTCTGTTTCTTGGAGGACACAATCTGACACGTTCTGTTGCTATCATTATTTGTTTTGATAGTCAAATTATCCCAGATTTGGCCAATAAGAGTTATTTCAAGCTGCTTCTGTATCCTTTTTGCTTTACACTTTTGTTTTGAAAGAATTTTAGATTCACATAGAAGTTGAGAAAATAACACAGAGTTCCTACCATAGAGCCTTCACCCAGCTTCCCTCACTGATAACAAGTTACACAAGCATAGCGAAAGTGATCAAAACCAGAATATTGACACTACCATATAAATAAGCTGCATAACTTTTTCAGTTTTACCTGTTTTTCCATGCATTCATTTGAGTGTATGGGTGGTTCTATGAAATATAGATTTGTTTTATCACCACCACGATAAGAATATAGAACTGTTTGATCACCCCAAAGAAATTCCCTTGGGCTATCCCTTTGTTTTTATAGTCTCTCCAATTCTGACCCCTGGAAACCACCGAGATTTTCTCTATCACCATAGTGTTGCCATTTTGAGGATGTTATGTAAATGGAATCACACCATATGTAACGCTTTGAGAATTGATTTTTCTTTCATTCGTATAATGCCCGTGAGATCCATCCAAGTGGTTGGATGCATCAATAGTTTGTTCCTTTTAACTGTTTAGTAGTATTCCATCATATGGATATACTACGTGGTGTGTATCCATTCACTCATTGGAGGGCATTCATGTTGTTTGTAGTTTTGAAATATTCCAGATAAGCTATTATGAACATTCACATACCGGTTTTTTGTGTGAACATAAATTTTAATTTTTCTTTAGCAAATACCAGGGCATCATATGGTGAGTGCATGTTTAACTTTATAAGAAACTGTAAGTCTGTTTTTCAGAGGGGCTTACCATTTTATATTCCCACTCCTTTGTTCTTTTAATGTGATTCCATCATTCTTCGAGTGCTTTCTAACTTTCTGGCACAATAAGATGTTCCAGACTCATCGTTTACTTTCTCTGCTCTAGAATCAGCCAATTCCCCAAAGAACTCTAGGTCTTTTTAGTGAGAAATGGCATTTAGAAACCAGGATCTGTGCTCCAGGTGTGCTAATTATTAATGCAATGTGCACACACATGTGCAAGCGCACACGCACACTCGCACATATCTACATCAAATAATCCAACAAGAAAAAGTCTTGTGTTCCTTGTGCTCAAGTGCAACAGATTTTTTAGGTCCTCAGAGAGGCTTTGTTGGGTCATAAAGTACATGCATCTTGAACTTCATGCAGGTTTGCAGAGTGTTCCAAAATGGTTCTACCAATTTACGCTCCTACCAGAAGTAGGTAAGAGTTCCTGTGGTTCCACATTCTCACCAACTATTGCTATTGTGAGACATTAAAACTTTTTCCCATTGAAATTTGTGAAATAATATCCCATTTGGCTTTCATTATCACAAATATGAGTAAGTTTTGTCATTTTTTTGTGTAATTATTGACCACTACTATTTCCTCCTCTGTGAGTTGCTGGTACACATCTTTAAATTGGTTTTCATCTTCTTCTAATTGATTTGGAGGAGGACTTTATATATTTGGAATTCCAGTCATTTGATAATTAAGTTTTGCAAATTTATTCTTTTAATTGCTGATCTTTTTTCACTTGTTAAATAGCATATTTTGTTGGACAAAAAATATTAATGTACTTATACATACCACTTTCTTTCATATTTTGTGTTTTATGTGTCTTGGTTAAGAAATTCTTTCCAATATTCAAATCACTAGATATTTCCTTATATTCTAAGATTCACCTTTAGATTATGCAATTACTTTAAACAAGTTCTGGGTATTAAATGAAATGGGGATCATATTTTACTTTACCTCTATGTATTATGTTGTTCAGAACAATTTCCAGAATCTTTTTCACATTGACCTGTAATGCTACTTATTTCATATATCCAGTTTCTACATATGTGTGATTATGTTTGTGGGTTTTCTATTCTGTTTATTAATCTATTTCTATACTAATACTCCCTATCTTCATCATGATACATTTATAATAATATTTATTAGAAAACAAGTCCTTTTATTCTGTTCTATTTCAGGAACATCTTGTTAATCTTGACTTTTCGTTTTCCATATTAATTTTAGAATCAGCTTGTCCAATTTCATTAAAATCTCTGTTAGGATTTCTTTGGGTTTTCATTGAACATTATTTTAATGAGAATTGCTATGTCTATGATATTGAAACCATTCATGAACATATTTCTTTTTTATGTAGGTCACCTTTAATGTCTTTCAATAAGACTACAATTTTCTCCAGAAAAATCCTGGGCATTTTTATTTATACTTTTTATTATAATTCTTTTATACTTGATGTGCTACCGATGATAAATATATACTTTAAATTACATTTACTGTGTTGCTGGTGTATGGAAATGCAATTTGTTTTTTATATAGACCCTATATACTTGGTTGACTTCTCATTAATTCTAATCATTTGCCTGTAGATTCTCTTGGGTTATCTATGTAGGTAATCATAATATCATCTGCAAATAATGGCACCTATGTTTCTTCTTTCTTAAAATTTTTGAACATATACCTCTTAATTATATCTTTCCTCTTTTTATTATGCTGGTAAGAACACCTAGTATATTCTTAAATAGAAATAGTAACCGCAAGTGTCGTCATCTCGTGCTTCTTATTAAAAGGAATTTGGAAGCTTCTGATGTTGACATTATTATGATTTTACTGTAGGATTTGTAGATATCTTTTATCAGGAAAAGAAAATTTCTCTTGGTAGTTTCCTAACTTTAGTTTTTCTTTTTATTCATGAATTGGTGTTGTCTTCTACTGAACGCTTTTTTAGCAACTATTGAGATGATCATGTGGATTTTCTCCTGTAAACAGTTTATGTGGTGAATTACATTGATAGATATTTAAATATAAATTCAAGTCTTCATTCCAGTTGATTGGAGAAAGCCAACATGATTTTAAAATTTATTCCTAAATACAGTAGCTAATATTTTGTTTAGGAGTTTTTGCATCAATATTCATGAGTAATATTGGCCTATAATTTTCCTTTTTAGTAAGTACTGTTCTTTTCTGTTGTGGGCTCAATGTCATATTAGCCTTGGAAATAATTAAGGAATTCTCCTTTCTTTTCTCAGTGACCAAGAGAGCTCCAGTTTGACTGCGCTTTAGACACATTTATTCTTTGCTGTTAACTAGCCCTGGTGTCTTGTGGTTAACATTCGGCACTCTCACAGCCATGGCCTGGGTTCGTTTCCAGGTCGGGGAACCACACTACCCATCTCTCTCTTGGTTGTCATACTGTAGTAGCTGCATGTTGCTGTGATACTGAAAGCTATGCCAGGTAGATTTCAAATACCAGCAGGGTCACCCATGGACAGGTTTCAGTGAATCTTCCAGACTAAGACAGACTAGGAAGATGGACCTGACCACTCACTTCTGAAAAAATTGGCCATGGAAGCAGGGCCATGAAAACACTGCTATGAATAGCAGCAGAGCATTGTCTGGTATAGCACTGGAAGATGAGAAGATGCTGTAAAAAGACCAGGCAGGGTTCTGCTCTACTGTACACAGGGTCGCTAGGAGTTGAAACTGACTGCAGGGCAGTAATAAATTCTTGAAACATGACCTCCCTCATCTTAGAGTGGTTACTTTAGAAAGGTGCAATTGTAAATGCTTTCTCTGCCCTTTTAAAATGGAAATCCTCTACAACCCAGGAAAGTCTTTTTTCAAGAATCTGAGAGCCATCTCTTTGAAATAAGGTAAATAATTAGCTTACATTGATATTTCTTCAGTCATCAATAATAAACACTTAGAGTTAACCTATAAAAGCTCCTCGGTACCATATGCTCATATTACCTCCCCCATCCTCCCTAAAAAGCTACATCAATTTTGAGGAGGTAAAATTTATGAAACTATCATTAATATAGTCAAACATCAAGTAATCTCTGAGTTCTTCTTCTTCTCTTTTTTTCTTTTGGATCATATCTTCTAGAATCTTCCATCCTCCTGTTCCCATCTTGTCTGGTTCCTTTCTAGGTCTGGTGAACAACTAGCATCCTGGCTCTTCCCTTTACCTTCATCCTGGGAATTCAATCTTCTGTATTAGAGACCCTTGTTCCTGGCTCCTACATTTTTCTCTTCTTGGTTTCTTCTTCTATTTTTTTTTTTTCTGAGGAAGACTGGCCCTGAGCTAACGTCTGTGCCCATCTTCCTCTACTTTATATGTGGTTTTCCTGCCACAGCATGGATTGATGAGCTGTGCATAGGTCTACACCCGGGATCTGAACCGGTGAACCCCAGGCCACTGAAGTGGAATGTGCAAACTTAACCGCTGTGCCACTGGGTTGGCCCCTACCTTAATTTCTTGAACACCTTTTCTAGGATGCAGGGGAGATAAAATATTGATACTTCAAAAGTGAGAAAATATCTTTATAGTACCTCACACTAGATTGATAGATCAACTAAGCATAGAATTCTGAAATGTAAATAATTTTTAGTCAAATTTTTGAAAGGCTTTATTGTATTACCTTCTAGTTTGAAGTATGGCCACTGAGAATTCTGAAGCCATAGTACATCTTAATTCTTTTCTTCTATAACTTGTTCCCCTCCACCACAAATATTTGAGTCTTTATTAGAATTCTGAAATATCAAATGTATCTCAATAGGGATTATATTTGTTTTATTTATTTATTTATATTCATGATGCTAGATGCTTAGAGGATCCTTTCAATCTAGAAACTCAAGGTCATCAAGTCTAAGAAATATTTGATTTATTAATTTTATAATTTCCCCCATTTTCTCTTCTCTTTCTTTTTCAGAACATATTATTTTTCAGTTGGATGTTGAATCTCAAGGAATAATCCTCTAATTTTGATTTCTCTCTCTTTCTTTCTTGCTATTGTTCATTTCTTTCTATATTTGCTCTAATTTCTTGAACATTTACTTTATCATTTAAACAATCTATTAAATTGTTCCTATCATATATTTTAAATCCCAAGAGCTATTTCATTTTCTCCAGTTGTCCACTGTCCTGCTATTGTTTCATGTATAAAATATCTTCTCTTATCTCTGACGATATTAACTGTAGGTTTTTTTTTTTTTTTGAGGAAGATTAGCCCTGAGCTAACATCAGCTGCCAATCGTCCTCTTTTTGCTGAGGAAGACTGGCCCTGAGCTGACATCCATGCCCATCTTCCTCTACTTTATATGTGGGATGCCTCCCACAGCATGGCTTGCCAAGCTGCGCCATGTCCGCACCTGGGATCCAAACCGGCGAACCCTGTGCTGCCGAGAATTGGAACTTGTGAACTCAACTGCTGTGCCACTGGGCCAGCCCCTAACTGTAGGTTTTTAAAAGAGTTTTCTATTACATTGCTTGCATTTCTTTTTTTTTTCTCACTTTGCTTGTTTTTCCTCTGTCTTTTATGCTAATAATTTCCTTATATGTCCTGTGATTCTTACCCACCCTTCACATCTAAGAATGAAACCAAAGCACTAAAACTTTAATTGGAAACTGTGTGCATGACAAAGAATTTTGACCAGAGAAATTTAGTGGAGAGTGATCAGTCAGGGGCTCTGGTGTTTCATTGAAGGATCCAAAATGTCACAATCTACCAGCAATCTCTCTGAAGTAATTATACTTCTTTGGGGAGAATAATCCTCCAACCTTCTGCCTGGGCAGGAGACTGATTACAGGCCTGCTTATAGATGAAAGAGAGCTGAGGTTGAATCCTCACTCATTATACATGATACACTTATTTTGAAAGAGCAGAAGTCAATAGGGTACAATCATAAAGCAATTTTATGGGGCATATTTGCATTCCTCAGGGAATCCCCTCACTTGGAAACTGTACTTAAATTTACCATAATGCCACAAGGCATCATTTTCCAGTAGCTACTTTTACTTGCTCTCTCAAACCCTGTGTTTCAGGCAATCCAAATCCTCCCTGTGGGTCTCATCTTCAAGCAGTTCCAGAGTAGAATTTTAAAAGGACACCAAGCCTATTCCCACTGTGGAGTCCTCATCTGGTCCTGAGAGTAGGCCCCCCTTTGATTCACCACCTGAATGTTACTGCCCAAGGAGGGTCATCTGCTCCCTGCAAGACATGCCAATAGTCAGGAGGCAAGGTGGTAGGAGAGAAAGGGTTTCTTTATCACAGCTTGCTAGCGAGAGGGAAGATGGCCAACTAATGTCCGAAAGAATCATCTTACAGAACAGAGACTACACGTCAGTTGTATACTGGGCTGGTCTCCAGGTGGGGCCTCCATTTGCTCTCTTGGTGGGGGAGGAGACTGGTCCCACTTCTGATAGTCTTTTGTTTTACTGGATATGTACCAGAGACCAGAGCAATGCCCTATACCCTGATCTTTCAGTTGTCATTGATGGTGGCCATCAGCATAGACTTTCTGCCCAGTGGGTCATCACATTCCTAAGGGACTCAAAAGAACAAAGTTATCATCTTAAAGCAGCTGAGAGGGGCCATATAATCTATGGAGCATGTCTGGGCTAGTTAATCAGAGATCATTCAAAGTTACACTATGGTTTCTTTTCTATAATATGGCTTCCCTTATGTCAATCTTGTGTTGAGCTAGTATCATAAGGACATGCGTCTGCTTTCCAATGCAATTCTCTCTTTTGCTGTTCAGAGACAGACATGGTTCTGGCACAGTTTCTGTTCCCTGAAAAGTCCAGCAAATATAGCCCAGATTCTCTAAGGAGTTTTCCCGGAGCTCCTTTCACTCATCTTAAGGTGATTGTTAAGGAGGCCCCTTCCTTCTCCCACACGGGGAATGTTCGGAAGAAATTTTCTCTGAAAATACAACTCCTTGGCATTTCAAATCTCTTACATATCCTCAGGGTAAAAGTTGAGCTAAGGAGGACAAACTAGTTTTCTATCCACTTCCTTTCCGAGTCTTGCTTAGGTGATCCAGCAGCTGGCTGTTAGATAGAGGGTTTGCTCTAGGCATCTAAAGCCTCAGACAAAACTGAAATAGAATCTTATTTTAGGATCATGTTACCTTCTCCTTTACCTCTTAAATAAATTATTCATAAAAGAAATAAAGAAAGGAAGGAAGGAAGAAAACATTGCCTATATGTTAGATTCTGGCCAAAGTCCTGTGCCCTTTCATATTATCCAGAAGTTTGTTATTTTGTTTTGTTATGTTATGTTTCAACTTGGTTTGGGCTCTTGGTAGTTGTGGGTTTCACCCTTGTTGCTCCTTTTTTGTCAAGTTTAGGGTAAAGAGAATCCCACGTTAACAGTGTATTTTCTGGAGACTTTCACATTGCCCTCATGAATTCAGTATGACAAGTTTTTTTTGGCTCATTTTTCTCTGATGTTCCATGATCTGAGTCTCTCCAAATTAGGGTTTGCAGAGAACAAACTCTTCTGCCACATCTTGCTGTGACTGTTAGGGAAGAAATGTACAACATTAATTGCTCCTTAAACCAACCCTTAACCAACTTTTTACCCCTCACTCTACCTTTAGATGTATCTGGTACTATGAAACTCATGTCTCCACACCAGACATGGCCAGGGGGCTACCCCTTTACAACCTCTCCCCTAAACTAACCATCCCAGACACTAACTTAACTCATCTACAAGTGAATTGGTCACTCAATCTCATATTAGAGGTTTTATTCCTTTTTTAAATTTATCAAAATAATTTTGTCTAAGGTAGAGCTGAGTAGCCAAACACACTTTTCAATAAAATTAGTATACTAGCTTTTCTACTTTTGAATAAAGTGTATTCTTCCTCATCATGACCTCATTTCCTCAAGAGACTGATGAGTTACGCCTTCATGCACAGTTCATTCCACTGACACATTCTCAGTTGTCTGGAGTTATTTGACTGCATTTGAACCTAATGTGTTTTAAGCATCTACTGGCATAATACTTTTATGTGACCCAAATAACAGGACTTGCAATGGCTCTGTCAAAGCTTTATCCACAGCAACTTCAACCGGGAAACTTTTATTATATCATCCGTAATTTCTTTAGGAAAGGTTTCTTGAAACAAAGAAGAAACTAATTCTTATATTCACTATTGTCCTACAAAACAAGCTTAAGGGGAATTTCATTTGCGCATCTCACCAAGGTGGGGCTGCCATCATACCTTAGCTCATTGGCCTTCCCTTGTTTCCCTCTGCCCTGGAGGTGTGTATTTCAGACTGGGTTTGAATTGGTCATTTCCTTTTAACTCACCCTCATTTTAGCACTAATCATAATTAGAAGCATGGGATTGTGCAATTATAAAAATAAAGGTGGAAGGAGTCAATATTTACTGGATATCTGGTATGTGCCAGGCACTCTACTATGTACTTTACATTCATTGTAAATGAAGTAATTTTCAAACAGTTCTAAGAAGTATTCTTTTTCTGATTTTCCTAATGAGAAGCTGTAGGTTCCAAGAACAGTGTCTTATAGCTAGTAAGTTGTGGTCCAGATGTTAAAATATGTTTCTATTACTTGAAAGCTCATGCTTCGTCCTTTTTATAGCCCTGCATCAAGGTCAACGTGGAGTGAAAGACTCTTCAATTTCACAGGTAACCTCTCGAGGTCTAATTTTTACAATCTGCTCATGACTTCTTTTGGGAGAGCTCTGTCCTCTTTGAATGAAACAAACCTTAATTTCCTTACCTGAGCAGAAAGAGAAGTTATAATTCAATTTGTAAAGATCGCCAGATAATTACAGAAAAATCTCTGACAAATACGCATGTGTGCACACACACGCACACACATCACATTGTCCCACAAAGCAATTGCATTATAATGGATTTGAACGGGATCTGTTGTCAGTTCTAAGGACCAAAGTAAAGGTACATAGTAGATTTGGGCTGTCACCAATGAAATAGATCTTATTATTACTATTTTCTGTTTAAGAATAGGTGTGTAAATTAGACTTGTGCTTTCTACTTGGGTTTAAATCATAAAAAATATTGATGAGGTAATCAACCTTCAAGTCGTTATACATAAATTTCAATGAGCTAGAGAAGACAAAACAAAAATCCTAAAAGGAATGAGTGCTGTTTACAAATACTATCAAATTAATGTATACTGATACTGATTTTTTTCAAGGCCTTGATTGGATATTGTGACAATCCATTCTTTGGTAAATGAATACGTGAAAATGTACATATGTATTACTTATTAACAGAACCAATTATTTTTATAGCCTAAGTGATTTTATTAGCAAACTTACTCCTCAGTCTCTGGAAAGGCCAAGGAACTCATTATTATTAAATAAGCATTGTCTTTTTGTTGAAATCTCTGCCCGATGCCCAGTACTTCTTTGGCAATGGAAACTGTGGTATTTTTGGAAGCTTGGACAGGTCCAACAAAAGACAATTTACCAGGCCCGCTTCTCTTACTAAATAATACTTTCCTCAGAGATGAATGAATTAAGAATGAGAAATTAAATTGATTAACCACATTTTGTTTGATTTTTTGGTGGAGGAACAAGAAATACACAAATGTTCTTTTAATCTGCTTCTCTTTAATTAGGTGACAATGTCCAACTGTCGACATAACAACAATGTATCACCAAAAAAAATTCATGTTGAGTTCACCTCACTTAACTATGAAGGAAAGGAAAACATATAGAAACCCCCACACACAAACACATGAACGCATGGGCAAGGCACATTCAGGATTTGAGTCAATTGAAACTTATAAAGTCACAAATGAAGGAAATATATTTTAACAGCATTTTTCATCAGATAAGGTTATAGCTGCAAGAACCACAGATATTTCGTCCATTTAATAAGAACAATTCTTCTCCAGTAGTCTTCTTTTTACTACTATCTTAAAATTTTATAATTTTTAAAACATTCTACTTTTAATATCCTTGCATTTAATAATCTAATCTCAATTTTTCAAAGAAGAGAATATCCTTTTGGTCAAAAGAGAAATTAACTGTGGAAATAAATAGCAATATATATACCTCACATTCAATTTAATCTCTGTGAAAAGATGTCAGTTTGTAAGATATTACTATGACTCTGGCCACTAAGATGTGTTACATTTATGTCCTACTTTAAATCTTCAATCAGTCTCTCCCATTTGTCAAAATTTTATAGCTACTGAAAGATAAAGGCTCTGTTGCTATGGTAATTATTCCATTACCTAGGTGACAGTGTTCGAATGATGTCATTGTTAAACTGATCTAACTCATGAAACATTTTTAGTTTTAGTACAGTTAGACAAACAGAAAAAGTTACCAGTGACACAAAATCAAGAGGGCCAGAAGAATGCTGCTCGTCTTAATAAACAGGGTGCACAGACACGAGAATTAGAAGGGGAATGCTCGAATGAATTTCTCCAGTTATAATCTCCTTTTGCTTGGGTCAATACCTTCATCAACATTTTACAAAGCTGAATGAAGAAGAAGGAAGATTGTATACATAGAAAAACATACAAAAAAAAAAAATCAAGGTATTTTAGGAGGATGGTGGAAATGCCATCCCATTTAAAGCATATTTTTCCTTAATTATCTCTTCAGTTGAACTTCGTGCTTAATGTTACCAAGAAAAAAAGCATGTTATGCACTTTCATTTTGGTATCATGGTCTACTTCTTAACCAGAAAACTGTATACAAATAGATATGGAGAAGGATGTAGAGGACGAAAGGGAAACAGAAAATTAGGGAGAGAAAACAACAGAGAAGATCAGAACCTGGGTTGCAGGTCACTGTTCAGATTATGATGAAAGAGGGATCCGATTAGAGAGAAGAGAAAAGAAGTAGCCAGAAAGGTGGATGAGCGATTCAAAAGTTTATCAGACTTCAATAGGAGTTGTCAGGAGGTGACTGCCCTGTGCCTATGCTATTTCTGTCTCATCTAAAGGACTTTTAGATGTTGGCAGATGCATAGCACGCCACCCTTCAAACTTACCAAACAAGTGACAGGGAAAAGATCCTTTGAGCTCAGAGGATTTGACAGCCAACCGTGCTGTAACGACCCCAGGTGAATTACGACCCACCAAAGAAAAATCAGACCAACATCTCCTTTGTGACAGTGGTAAAGCATTTCTTCAGAGATCCTCTCTTTCTCCTTTTCTCGTGTCCTTTCCTACATATTAACCTACCCTATTCTCTCATGCAGTAAAAGTTAAATTATGAAGCATGAAGAGAATGAAGAAATCCTAGTAGTCTATTTTATAGGTAAGGCAAAAGGTCCAGAGAGGTTCCTTGGCTGGTGCAATGATAAAAACTCAAAAGTTAGAAGAAAAATGTACACCATTTAGTGGTCCAATACCCAGTCAAGTCCTAAATGTCTGCTGACACTCTCGAGCCTCTTGCTCTGATGCATCAATGGAGAAGAATTCACAACAGCTGAAGGCAGTCAGTTCCATTTTGGCCAAGCTGACATAATTCATTCAGGGCAAACAATTACGTAAACCTGAGAGAACATAATAATCTCCTGTCATATGTGAATTTTTAATTCAATGAACATGAAGAGAGCAAAGTTACTCCCAAAGCTGAAATGGCAGAACTGCAAACACCGTGGTATTTGGACTGGTGGTTGGAGAATGTTCTTGGGGAAGAGGAAACTTGGGGGGCAGGGAAAATCCTCTTTCTTTCCCTCTTGTGTTCTTATGGCTGGACTGTTAATAAAATTGACACAAGACCAGACTAACTGAAGAGAAACCCAATTTAATGCATACATCTTGGAGATCATAAAAAAAAATGATGCTCAGAGAGTGAACAAAGCAGGCAGTATATATATCTTTTACACAAAGAAATATAAATTTGTGAGGAACGACAGGACAAAGAAACTTAGGTTTTGGGTGCATAGCTTGTGAGGACTTTAAGCAGATTTTAGGCTGCAGTTAGTAAATTACAAGGTTTGTTTCTGCAGCTTCTCAGCCCTGAATTCCCAACTCTGGGGATCAGGATACAAGGAGAGCACATTTTACACGGGAGATTTGTTTCCTGTTTTCAGTGGGGACAGAGACGGGAGGGTCACAAGGCCTTCTTTGCTTCTCAAGTAACTTTAATTCAAAACAATCAACATGCTGTTGTGGTATATTTGGGGATGGCCTGCCTTGGGCCCCAACAAAACTCTCCTCGACACCCCACAAGTCACACTACTGTGGGTCGCTGCTCTGTTTACTTCTGTGGAAGGCTAGTTCAGATTTAATTTTTTTCTTGGGATGTGCCTACACACTGTGTACCTATCCATCTTGTGGCAACAGTATGAATCAGGTGGAATAGGAACTGATGGTGAGTCATAAGCTCAACAGGGAAGCAACAGCTGCTGGGCCATCACCTCATTTTGAGAAAACTGGTAATGGACCCATTAACTGTGTCGTTTTAGGCAAATCTCAGAGCTAACATGGAAGCCATTCCTTGATTAACAATTAGTTTTTATTCAATTAACAGCTTCATGCGTCTTGTTCTTAGTATATATTATGCGACTTGACATTACACCTAGGAAATGGTTTTTGCGAGAAAATGTGGTATGTGAACAGTATTCCTTTACAATGCCCGTTGGTTTCAAATTTTAATGGTTTCTTTCTTTCACCAAGGGACAGGGGAGGACATACCAAAGGCTGAATGTAAATGTCTAAAACCCAAAATAACTTGTCAGATTGAACCACCACCATCATAAATCAAGTTCATTAACAGCATCTGATAAAGCTTATCTGCCTCATATCACCAGGGAAGCACTCGCTAGCAAGGCCTTGGCAAATAGAATTTTCAGTGGATACCATCATTAGAACTCAGTGAAATAGCCATCCATGGGAACAGCTTGCAGCAGTAGCTTCAGTATCATAATTACAGAAATGATTACAGTAGCAAATATTAAAAACAGTGCCATTATGCATAATTTCTACAACATGCAATCTAATTTACCAGCAGTAAAAACAGTAATAAAAGCATTGCCCAGTGATGGGACAAAGCAATTTTCAGTCAAGATGCCTAAAAATAACATAAGTTTTCTTACAGCCGGATTCATTGTTAACATGGTTTGCTTAGCATCCTGCTTGAGGGAGCTTAATCAAGACGTGGGCAATAACCATGTTAGCTAATGTGTGATCCTAATGGACTTTTCACACAAAATAATACGACTTCGGGCTTCCCTGAAAAGCGGCAGCTTTGGCAAAGGTCATCCATGGGGGATAATAAAGTCGAAGAAGGAAGGCACCACTTGCTTCAGCCAGAGAACAAAATTATCCATTTATGTCAACATGATTTAGTTCCTTATTCCTTTGAACCCCCATTTCCCTCCCTAGCACTTAATGCTCCTCTTGGCACTCAACTGTCTCCACTTGTTATTCTACTTATTTGTATCCATTCTAATGCCCCCCATTATAGTTGAAGTTCTTGGATGGAAGAGCCTATAACTGATTCATGTTCTTAATCTCTCCCTCCCCAGAGAGTCCATCACTGTGCTAAGCACAAGGTGAGTGTTATACATGTGTGTCAAATTAAATTGATTAACCTGAGCTGTCAAGTTATACAACATAAATCAAACATTACTTAGAAATATTACAATAAAGAAAACATAACCTGAATACTTGAGCCCTGATTGGATTGAGTTTGTTCATTTAAAGCAGTAATTCTTAATCATGGCTGCTCATTATATCATCTATAAGGCTTTAAGAAAACCTAGTTTCTTCGTGCTACCCCAGACCAAATAAATTAGAAGTCTTGGAGAGTTGGATCTGGGCTTAGGGTTTTTAAAGCTCCCTAGAAGGAGCCAAGGTTGAGAATCACTGATTTAAAGGATATGAGTAAACACACATTGAGAATGTAAGCATGGAAAATTTGAGATTTACTAGCAGTGAAGAATAGCTTCCTTTGCTGTGTGTCTTTGGGAAGGTGTTTCATTCTATGGCCCTTATTTGGTTCCACTGTGGAATGAAAGTTGTTAACTGTATATACAGTAATCCTTGAACTATTTTTCATAACAAAATTACACGGGTACATCACAACACCAACACCAATAGCATCAGGCCAGTGCCCAACTGCAGGCTTACTGAGTCACAGTTCCCAACAGTGGCGACCAGGCATTTGTATTTTTTAAAAACTCTCCAACCCATACAACTGTTCTTTGGACAAGAATGACAGGACAGGAAAAACTTTGTGGTTTGCTCTTAGAGCACAAGACAAGCAATGAAAAAACAAAGTGTTTTAAGAGGGAGTGCAGTCCAGATGTTAATTGCTAAATATCATTCTCCAACAAAAGGAAGCAGGGCTCCTTGGAGAATCAGCTAATTCTAAGGAAGAGGAAGAGATTATGCAATGAGCTTGGAGCATCTTGAAGTTCCAGAAAGTAAAGAAGTATTCGAAAACAAAATGATGTAGGCATGCTAAAGGGAAGAGGAGTCAACCTGAAAGAATCACCAGTGGCTAAAGATGGAAAAATTTGAGCAAGAAAATAACTTAGTGTTGGATTATAACCCAAAGCATAAAATCAATATCCATGAGTCCATACTGATATAAATGTGTGGACAAAGAAATAAGTGGGGGAGAAAGGACAACTCTCTCTTACAGAAGAATTCCAAATAATTTGTGTGGGTATTTCCTTCCCCAGGAGGTGGAGCATAATTTTCCCTACCTTTCCCTACTGTGAGTTTGGGGTACAATTACTGCCTCCTTCCAAAGGACAGAGTATGGAGACAAAAATAATCACTTTACAGTGGCAAATCCTGGCAGACACCACCTTAACCAAGAGATCATGGTTAACATCACCAGTGATGAGTCATATTGCTCTCACGCATCCCCTGATAGGATGCCACAAGAAGGACACTTCATCTCTGTGTTCTTCCTCCCCAAACCCACAATCCCGGTATGATCATGAGAGAAACATCAGACAAATCCAAATTTAAAGACTAAAAATTATTTGACTGGTACTCCTTGCAATAGTCAAGGTCATGAAAAATAGGAAAGACTGAGAAATTGTCACAAAGTAGAGCAGACATGATTAAATGCAGTGGACGGTATCCAGGAACAGAAAAAGAGTATTGTGGAGAAACTGGTGAAATCTAAATAAAGTCTGTAGTCTAGTTAATAATAACACACCAATGTTAATTGGGTTCTTTTTGGTGAGGAAGATTGGCTCTGAGCTAACATCTGTTGCCAACCTTCCTCTTTTTGCTTGAGGAAGATTGTTGCTGAGCTAACATCTGTGCCAATCTTCCCCTATTTTGTATGTGGGACACCACCACAGCATGGCTTAATGAGCAGTGTGTACATCCACGCCCAGGATCTGAACCCACAAACCCTGGGCCACAGAAACGGAGTGTGCGAACTTAAGCACTGTGCCACTGGGCCAGCCCTGCAGTGTTGATTTCTTAATTTTCACAAATATATCATGGTTAATGTAAGAAACTAACATTAGAGAAACTGGCTGATGGATATACGAGAGCACTCTGTTCTGTCTTTGTAACTTTTATGTAAATCTAAACATACTCTAAAATAAAAAGTTTCTTAAAAACTGTAAAGAAATAAAGCAGTGTAGGCTTTAAGAAAGAAATAAAATGTAACTATAAAAATTGCTTATCTTTTGAGTATAGATATTTAAAATGTTTTGAGCCATAAAAACTTTGCCACTGTTTTGCTGTTACCCTGGTGAATAAACATATATTATACAAGCATATATTAATATATTCATATTGAATATATTACATATTCAACATTTTTTAGTAACTTATCCTTCTCATTAAATCAGTGTGGACTGTAAATGGTCAGACTGAATTAGCAAAGTGTGTGTTCTATTTGTCGAGGCACAAGCGTGCCTCCTTGCACTACTTTGCAGGAACTGTGTAGTGGGAGGCACATTGCCTCATTTAAAAAATAAACCATGTCAGGTGCACCTAATTAAGGTCTCAGAGGACTGTCAATTGTGAGTGAACTCACCGTATGGCTGCGATGTGCTGTTAACACTTTGTAATGATTTACACAAGGCATTTTTCTTGAGGCCTAAATCCCGTCCAAGAGCAGAACACCCATGCCCACTAGTGAACATTTAGCATCCTTTTGTTCTCTTATTTTACAAAGTTAAGTTTTCTCCAAATAAAAAGGAAATCTCTCAGGTAAAGTTGTGAGATTGAAGTAAATTCAAATTAGAGATTCCAGTGGCTGATTTCTGCTGGTTTTACTTTCTAAATATTTTTGGAAAGCAGCCTTTCTGCTCTCTTTACTTGTATCTAGTCTCAAGCCTTCGAGGGGTCTCTCCAACCCTGTTCTGTTCTGCTTCCTCTCCCTATTCCTCGTACATCCATTTCACTCTACCCAGAGTGGTCACTCTCAGTGACAAACATGACTTTGCCACTTTCCTCGGCATAACTCTCTCATGGCTACCTACTAATTATATGTTAAGTCTAAACTTCTCAGAACACCGCAGCCATTTTCCACGGCAGGACCCCTACACCCCTCTAGAGACTGGGAAAAGGAAGCAGCAGCATCACCATCATGATAAGTTATGCTCTAATATTACCACCGTGCTTATTGCCTATACATACCACACAGCTGTATGCTTTAGTGTCTTCCTTCTTGTGGTCTTTTTGTTTTTTCCCTTCTTTAGTTGCTAAATCTCTAATTATATTTTACGAGTCATTGGAGATGTCCTCTCTTCTATGAAGTTTTCCTCAATAATACTTTTCCAACCATCCTCCTTCCCCTGCAAACAAGAAGTGCCTCATTTTTCTGCTTCCATATGACCCTTGGATGGACCACTATTCTAGCACGCATCACACTGCCTTTCACTCGGTAGTGAACAAGTGTTTTTCTTTCCACTAGACAATAAGCCTCTCTCTTATTCGTCTTTGTATCCCAGGGAAGAGCATGGGGCCTGATATACAGACGAGACTAAAAATTTTATTGAACTGCTCTAAACACAAATTCCTGCCTATTTAAATTAAAATAAATACAAATATTTTATCCCTCAAGGGATGCTTGAAAACTAGAGTCATGATATATCTGCAGGGCTAGATTTAAGCATTAACTCTCTTCATGCACATCCTCTCTGTAATCACTAGTGGTTCAAATCTGTATCACCTGCCAATTGTTTCCACTTAGTGTCAATCCCATATTTTTATTCCTATCTGAATGTCCGACAGGAATGTTAAATATAATCCATTTTTAGAATTACTTTTCTGCTTCTTCCATTGTGCTTGCATAAATGAGATTGTCGTCCATCTATATTCTAGGCTCTATGCTGTGAGACGGCATACACAACCAAGTAAGATCAATTCCTGAGCTCAGAGAGCTTACCGTCTGATAACGGATTACATGGAGGGAGCCATACATTCAGTGGTGGAGCTAAGCACCAGATGCTGCTGGGGAACAGGGCAGAGCTCCTAAATCATGGAAAGTTTCCCTGAGAGGAGGACATTTGAGGAGGAATTTGAAGTGTCAGTGGAAGTTATCTATGGGAGGAGGGAGATGAAGGGCATCACAGGTGGAAGAGAAACTTCTGAAAGGGCAGCAAATGAAAGTGGTGGTGGCAGGAGGTAGCTCAATGTTTAGTGATCTTAAAAGCGGTTGATATGCCTGGGATGAAGGATGCACATGAGATTGTGCATGGAGGTTAGGTCAGAGAAAAATCTTGAAGGCCCTTGTGGCTAAGTTTAGGTATTTGAAATTTAGGCTGAAATCAACCAGGTGATGGAAAAGAGAGGGATAAGGCAGAGAGAAGACAAATGAGTTATGTGGCACCTACAATTATCCAGGCAAGAGGAGATTAGGGTGTGAACAAAAGAAGTAGCTATGGGTATAGAAAGTAGGTGGACTAAGCAAAAGTAGAATTTAGAGCACTTGGTGACTAGGGGGGAGTACGTGCGAGGAATCTAACATGACTCCCAGGTTTCTGACTTGGACAGCTGGGCCCATGGTGATGCTACTTTGAAAGATAGGGAATTCAGGGGCAGGAGCAGGTCTCAGGAAGAAGATAATGAGATAGGTTTTAAACATATTTGAATTAAGACCCCTCTGGGCATTGAAGTAGAAAAGGCAGTTGTATACATTCTAGTATTGGCCAAGTGGTCCAATTAAAAACAACTTGTTGAGAAGTTATGCATTTAGGTAAGATCCCCCAAAGGGGAAAAATAAAAAAAGCTCAGGATGGAAATCTGATGAACAGCAAGATTTAAGGAAAGAGCAGAGAAAGAGGAATCCTAAATGATTAGTGAGAAGGCACAAACAGAAGGTAACAGAAAACCAGGAAAGAGTCGTAGAATGGTATCAAAAATAGAAACATAAATAATTTTGAAAATGGAAGATGTGTAATCAACAGTGTCAGAGATCACAGAGGAGTTAAGTAGTTAAGGTTAAAACTATTCTCTACTGACATAATATTTTTAACTATTTGCTTGATTTGTATTAAAAACTTGTAGGTATTATTGAAATTTTGAGATTGGATTTAATTTGGCGTGTATAATGATCTTTATGACTAAAGAAGGAATTAATGTCAATACTTTTCTAAACTCACCATAATCTGGAAGACCTAATCATTACAAATGTTTACTATTTCCAGTGTTGGTATGTGAGAAATAGCATAATCATTTCAAATCCAGATTCCTACGTATTGTGTATTAGAAAGGTCTCTGCAGAGGCTGAGAGGAGGACTTAGCTCAAAACACTCTAACACTAGGGTATGCCCCCCTCCTTATAACCCCACTTCAGTCAGGAAATCTGCATTCCAGACGTAAAGATGTTACTGAGTAGTTGTGTACACTAGGGTAATCTTTTCTTCTCTTTGGACGTTTTTATTAATGGGTAAATTCTAGGGATGGATTGAGGTAAGTCATGGCCTGGAAGAGCTAACCTGCTTCTTTATTGACCTTCTGTACTGAATTTTCACCAGGTACACATATTCTTTCTTACAGTTTACTTCCCACTCTTGGTGGGAATGGGCTCTTTTGCCAACACCTTTGACACTGTCTTCCTTCTAGATGATTATTCATCTTTGCTTCACTTTTCTTCATAGAGTATATGTTAGACAGAGCTCCTTCTTCCTCTGTATTTCCAAGATATAGTTTACAAATATCTATTACAGCATTTATCATATTTTACCTTAACTACAAGACGATATAGTCCTTGAGGCACAGATTTTAATTATATTTGAGGACCCCAAACAAATAGCACATGTCTGACACAAGCCGGTGTTTATTAAACATACAGGAATTACTCAGGCAAAGGAATCAGATATATCATGGTGCCATCTAATCAGCTTGCAGAGAGATACCTAGCTCAGGTTGCCCCAAATTCTGAATGAAACTGAAAGTCTATGGATCTATAATTGCGTACAGAGTGGTGAGAGCTCATGTGGCTCAGGACTCTATAAATGGCTTCCAGAGAAGCTTTATTGGGAAGTTCTATTTAATTAAATGGTGAGACGGGATCACTGACAATGAGATCCTGGAGGGCAGCCAGTCTATCCACTCTGAAGCAATGCATATTGAAGCATAACTCTTCTGGGTAGGATATACGGGGCAATGGATAATAACAGAATACGTAAACAACTCCCCGCTGATAGGCTCAAAGGCAGCAGGAGGGATGCTTTATTAAGTGCCTGCCACATTACAATTACAAACAGGGCAGAAACACTGTACTTATAGAAAGCAACGGTAGCAAGCTGACTCACTAGGGAATGTCTGAGAACCACTAAAACAAAGCCCAGATCTCAAAAGGGGATCTGCCGGGCTAAGCAAAGCCAGCCTTGGCAGACATGTGGTATTTCGAGGTTGCTCATTCCCAGTCAATTCAATGAGACCTTAGCTGATGGATGGACACCTTCTTGAATCATAGTATTGTGCATTGTGCCTGCATCAAGATGCTAGTAAATGTTTACGGATAATGATATTTTGATTTGTATTATAACCCATCACATAAATAGATAATAACTTTTATCTACATTGTTATTTTCAAATAAACGTTGGCATATTGAATATATATGCCATGTGAGATGTAAACCATAAAATAGATTAAAAAATAAAGATATTGTTAACTTCTAATTCTTGGTTCCTTCATCAATTAAAATTTTATTTACCAATAAGCTGAAATAACCTGACCTCATTCTTTCTCATAAATATTCTCATGTACCTCAGGTCTGTTTTGCCTTTAATGGGAACTCTAGTTACAAGTATCTAGTTCTTAAGATATTTGCAACTAGATGTAGCCAGGCTTAGCTTCCGCTTATCAGAGGCTTCCTGGTTAAGCAAAATATTAGTTAATCTTCCTGTTAGAATTTGTAATGATGATAATGGAAGTTTCTAAAAAAATCTTTGAAACATGAATCATCATTAAGCAATAAAATCAATACAGAAATAAACATAGTCAAATCATTTAATATATCTTGTGCATCTACCATACACAAAAGACTGTGTAAGTACAGGAAAAGTATAGGAATATCAAGAGAATACATGACCTCCATATTTAGTAGGAAAGAAAAAGCTGGAGACAAAAGTAACTATGATGTAATAGAGAATGGGATATATGTGATAAGAGATATAGCAATTTGCTAAATGAATAAAGTGTAGTCAAATTACAGCGATTATTTAAAGTAGCATATTTAGGAATTAGGTAACCATCACTGGTTGAGCAACTTTTTCCAAATCAATGAACAAGGTTGTGTGGTGAAATACAAAGTATGAGACTTGTTCTCATCCTTCAGAAACGAATTTATCTTATACAGCCCATTTTAATAATTAGCATCCCCAGAAAGTAATCTTGATTCTCTAGAATTTCCGAAAATGGTAGACAGACCTCTGTTTAGAATCTAAGCAAGATTTATTGAATTGTACTTAAGCTAAGTGTTATACTAATTTCCAGAGTACTAACTCTGAACCTTGTCCAAGATACAAACAATTTAAGAGGAAAAATTAAAGAAAGCACCATTTAACACAGGAAGTGATGCATATGTGAAACTTGGTACCCTGACTGGATATGAACTGAGAATAGTAATAAATTCAAAAAGGGACTTAACCAAATTTACCAGAGTAGCATACTGTTCAGGCATATGGCAAGAGAATGAGATTTAGTTCAAGGATCCTTGCTTGTCATTATCTCCCATTTCTCTGTATCTCAAACGACACTTTGTGAAGGAAAGTACCACCCGATGCTAACACACTTGCCCTTCAATTCTAAGGATCCATGGAAGTTCACTAAAAATGAAACAGGGAACATTTTCTTTTTATTATTTTCAAAAAATGGTGACAATTCTACCTCTTCCTAAGAGCTACTCAGCTGCAGATAAAGACCATTTCAGACCAGGGAAATAATAATTACCACTTCTAATCTTTTGACAGCCCTGCCTGAAGCTAAAATCACTGGCAGAACTCACTTTCTAGCTGCAAGGTAGGAGGTTCTCATACCTGTCTATACTCAAGCTGTGCTGCATGACAACCCAAGATCTTGAAGCAACCTGGAAAATATATTCAATAAAGCAGATGTTTTTCAATGTGATATGAAACACCCAGAAGCTTCAAAATACCGTCAAATTAAGACAGTTTTTGAATGTGTGGACCTCTGCCTTCTCATCTCAAAATTACTTGGGGAACTTACTAAAAATATTGGTTTCTAGGTTCTGTCTCATTTCTACTAATCAGACACTCTAAAAGTGGAGACCATGAAACTGAAATTAATCTGCCTCATATGTAAATTTGAGAATCACTTATCAAAGGTGGAGGATATACCATAAAATGATTAAAAACACACAGAAAATAATTGGAAAATTCAAATAGTGTTGATAATTAAGGATATCATAAATTGTATCCCAAGAGCAAGCAGTTAACATTCCTGAGTATCTACTATATGTACAACATTGTTCATATGGAAACAACCCCTCAATTGCATTGCAGATAAACCAAATTAAGAAGGGATCCTCACGCTCATGAAATAGAAGCACTAGCAGACTGAAGAAACATAATGGATGGGTTTTCACACATAAACTTGGTTAATTACTACATCAGAGCCTTAGAGCCTGTGCAGATGAAAAGAAAATCTAGCAATAATCCAATACTACTTCACATAAGCTTCCTTCTGAAACAGCCAGAGCTCGCCTGCCAGGCTCCATCTCTTTCTCTCAATATCTTACTTTTTACATCCATTCTGGACCCAACAGCTCCCAGAGGTGGCATATGACTGTTGCCTGCTGGGATTTTGTACTTGATTCATAAAGAGTATGTGGAGCACTGTATTGTGAAAGTTATAGTGTTTATAAAATATTTTGTAAAAATAGGAATTTCAAACTACCCAGGAATAAATTTCTTCCATGGCACTCTGAGAAATAGGAAATGAGAGCAGGTGAACATATCATCACATTTTAGCAAAGCCACACTAGGTATATGCTTTCTGGACAATGTGAATTTGACAAGAGCCTGTGTGCATCAAGTTGTTCTTGACCTTAAGATCTAAAACTGGGTTTACTGATACACTCTGGTGATTAGTTGTAAGAATCAAAGAGAATACATTCACTCTGAAGTTTCAAATACAACTGCGTACGTATAGATATTTTTGTTCTTCAATAAAGAGTAAAAAGAAAAACAGCGACAACATGGAGCAAGTGAAAGATTTTATAATGAAAAGGAAAGTTGTATAGGTTAAGCATGCTGGAGAAAAGGTTCTACTACAAGAAAAAAAACAATTTTCGACTCCATATGCTTCGTGTTAATGAAATACAGGGAAAAAATTCAGTCAAATAAATAACACAAAAATCCTAGATTAAGATAGAGTTTTTAGAGATAAGAAAATAATACAGGAAAGCCAAAAGCACAAAAGGACAATCAAACTCTGTATTAGATTAGTAAGAGGAAATTTCTCTATTAGAGAAAATTAAATCAATCAAGAAAAGTTTGGTTAATCTTTTAAGAAAATTTGAAAGAAAACTTTAGAAATGCACTTGTTGTAGGATATCAACATACTCCTTCTGGGCTTTGAGAGATCAATTACACCAAAGATAAATAAGGAAAAAAAATGGGTGTAAGGTATAATGAGAGGTTGTTTACTTTGCAGAGTTATCTTGACTTGCTTTAGCCTAGAGGTCAACAAACTAAGGCCAAATCTGGCTTAATACTGTTTTTCTAAATAAAGTTTTATTAAAACACAACCTCTCTTCTTCATGTATCTGTTGTCTATGGTTGCCTACATATTCAATGGCAGAGCTGGGTAGTTGTGATGCTGCCTATGTGAACCAAAAAACCTAAAATATTTACTGTCTGGTTCTTTATAGGAAATTCCTTTCTAACTCATATTCTAGATAACTGGATACATAAAAATGTTACTAAAGCAGCAGATCCCTGAGTTTTCATGGCTTTCATATGTCATTCTCCATCATACACATCTTACAAAGGCATCTAAGGTATTCATTACTTCTTTCTCACCAGATCCAATCAGTATGTTATCACCAATGTAATGGACAAGCATAATGTCCTTCTGGGTGGTGACAAAGATCCCCTTGAAATAGATTATCTCATAGAGTGGGAGAGCTGGTATAGTTCTAAGGTAAAGCAGTGAAGATAAACTGCTGTTTCTGCCACTTAAAAGCAGATTGCTTCAGGTAGATTTTTCTAATTGGTATAGAGAAAAAATGCACTTGCCAGATGAAGAAAGCCACTTCAACTGGAGATACTTTTAAGTTTATGATAACCTATTGTCATTCTTCAGGATCCATTTGTTTTCTATATTACATAAATGGGCATATTTGATGAAGATGTTTGAGGAATCACCAGGATCTGCAAAATTTTTTGAAGAAAATACCTCCAGGGATATAAATAATTTGGGATAGATTAGTGTGGTGGGTTACTTCCAGGGGATGATGTCAGCAAGATGGTGGAATAGGAAATCCCAGACCCTCCTTTCCACCACAGAAACACCAACTCAACAACAATACACAGACAAATTCCCTTTATAAAAGTTCCAAAAAACACATTAAGAGGCTCCTCCACCCCAGATGAACATGGAAACAGTCCCACTAAAGCCTGATGATCTGAAGGAAAATCCAAGCTCCTGGTTTCTCTCTGGGAGGGAAAGAAAAGACTGAAATACACACCCAACATTCTTATGCTGCCAAGGAATTGAATTCTGTCTTGCCTGAATCAAAGCACAAAATAATTTTGAAAAAGGACAAAGCTGGAGATCTCATGCTTCTTGACATTAAAACGTATTACAAAGTTACACTAATCAAAACAGTATGGTACTGGCATAAAACAGACACATAAACTGGTATAAAAGAATAGAGAGCCCTGAAATAAAACCACACACATACAGTCAAATGCTCTTTGATGAGGGGACCAAGACTGCACCATGGGCAGAGGATAGTCTCTTCAATAGTGTTGGCAAAATTAGATCTTTACATGCAAAAGAATGAAATTAGACCTTTATCTTATACCATACACAAAAATCAACTCAACATCCATTATAGACTTAAATGTAAGATGCGAAACTATAAAACTCTTAGAAGAAAACATAGATGAAAACTTTCAGAATGTTGGTATTGGCAATGATTTCTTGGATATGGCATCAAAAGCACAGGCAACAAGAGCAAAAATAGACAAGTAGGACTACATCAAACTAAAAAGCTTCTGCGCAGCAAAACAAACAAGCGACTCAGTGAAAAGGCAGTGTACATAATGGGAGAAAATATTTGCAAACAATTTTTCTGATAGGAGTTAATATTCAAACTATATAAGGAACTCCTATAACACAACAGCACAAAACCATATAACCTGATTAAAAAATGGACAAAGGATTTGAATAGACATTTTTCCAAAGAAGACATGCAAATAACCAACAGTTATATGAAAAGATGCTGAACATCACTAATCATCAGGGGAAAGCAAATCAAAACCAAAATGAGGAATATTACCTCACACCTATTAGGATGGATTTTTTTGTTTGTTTATTTATATTTATTTCAATCATACAGAGTCCAGGATCCTTTATCATCCCCTCTCCTTGGTCTCCATTCCCCGCTGTTAAACAATTTAAAAATCTGTAACAAAATAACATCAAAGGAAGTGAGAAGAGGAAAGGGGGAGGGGTCAGGAATCATGAAGGGAATACTTCATAAAAGAGATTAAAGCTTTAAAAAATATCCAAACAGGAATTCTGGATATGAAGAAACACAATCAATAAGATAAAAAATAATGTAGAAATTATAAAAAATAGAGTAGACCTTATGGAGCAGAGAATTAGTGACCACAAAGATAGAAACCTAGAAACGATTCAGGTGGAGGTGGAGAAAGAACTAAAATTTCTTTAAAAATGAAGAAAATCTTCAAGAAACATCTGATTCAGTTAGGAAAAGTAACATAAAAGTTATAGGAATCCTAGTGGAAGAAGTGAGGGAGAAAGGAGCAGAGAGCTTGTTCAAAGAAATAATAGCTGAGGACTTCCCAAACGTGGATAAAGACCTGAACATACAAGTACATTAAGCCAATAGAACTCCTAATTATATCAATGTAAAAAGATCTTCTCTAAGGCATATAGTATTCAACTGTCAAAAGTCAATGACGAAGAAAGAATATTAAGGGCAGCAAGAGGGAGGAAAATAACCTACAAAGGATCCACCATGAGGCTTTCAGTAGATTTCTCAGCACAAACCTTATAGGCTAGGAGAGAAGGGAATTAAATATTCAAGATACTGAAAGACAAAAACTATCAGCCAAATATATTCTATCCAGTGAAATTATCCTTCAGATATGATGGAGAAATAGAAACGTTCCCAGATAACAAAAGCTGAGGGAGTTTATTGCGACTAGACCTGCCTTACATGAAATGGTGGAGGGAGCCCTCTTACCTGAAACAGAAAGGCCAAGATTTACAAAGCTTGGAGCAAGGAGATAAATAGACAGACAGAATCACAAAATTGCAGCTCTCTATCAGAATAGGTTAGCAAACACTTAATTATAACATAAAAGATAAAGAGAAGGAAAGCATCAAAAATAACTATAAACACTTCAATTTAGTCACAAACACACACACACACAAAAGAACAATTTGTGACAATAAAACCATAGAAGGGGTAGAGGGAAGGGCTGGAACCTCCTTAGGCTAATGGAGATAAGAGGCTATCAGAAGATGGACTATCTCATCTATGAGATCTTTTATACAAACCTCATGGTAACTGAATACAAAAAATCAGAACAGGGTCACAAATCATAAATAAAAAGAAAATTGAGAAAACCATCACAGAATACCACCAAACCGAAATGGAAATTAAAAAAAAACAGGGGAAAAGAAACAATGGAAATATAGAACAACTGGAAAACAAGAGATAATATGGCGGCATTAAGCCCTCATATATCAATAATCACTCTAAATGTAAATGGACTGAATTCACCAGTCACAAGAAACAGAGTGGGGGCTGACTCTATGCTGTAATGGTTGAGTTCAGTGTGCTCCTCTTTGGTGGCTGAGGTTCATGGATTCAGATCCCAGGCATGGACTTACACAGCTTGTCAGCTGTACTGTGGCAGCGACCTACATACAAAATAGAGGAGGATTAGAACAGATGTTAGCTCAGGGTGAATATTCCCCTGGAAAAAAAAAAAAAAGGCACAGAGTGGCTGGATGGATTGAAAAAAACAAAAAAAGAACCAACAATATACTGTCTCCAGGGAACACATCTCAGCTCAAAAGACAAACATAGGCTTAGCGTGGAGGGATAGAAGATGATACGCTAAGCAAAAGAAAGCAAGGGTAGCCATACTTAGACAAAGCAGACTTCAAGATGAAAAAGATAATGAGAGACAAATATGGGCATTATATAATGATAAAAGGGATATTCCACCAAGAAGACATAACAATTATTAATTTGTATGCATTTAACACAGGAGCATGAAAGTATATAAAACAACTATTAACAGACCTAAATGGAGAAATTGACAGCAACGCAATAATGGTAAAGGACCTCAACACCCCACTTACATCAATGGATAGATCATCCAAACAGAAAGTCAACAAGTACATAGTGGACTTAAGGAAGCACCGCACCAGACAGACTTAATATATGTATATAGAACATTCCATCCAGAAACAGAAGAACACACACTTTTCTCAAGCGCACATGGAACATGCTCATAGATGTAGGAAACCAGGCAAGCCTCAATATATTTAAGATTGAAATCATATCAAGCATCTTTTTTGACCACAATGTTATGAAACTAGAAAAGAGCTATAAGAACAAAGCTGGGCTAGATACATGGGGCCAGCACAGTGGCGCAGCAGTTAAGTTTGCACATTCTGCTTCTCAGTGGCCCAGGGTTCACTGGACATAGACATGGCACCGCTTGGCAAAAGCCATGCTGTGGTAGGCATCTCACGTATAAAGTAGAGGAGAATGGGCATGGATGTTAGCTCAGGGCCAGTCTTCCTCAGCAAAAAAAAGGAGGATTGGCAGTAGTTAGCTCAGGGCTAATCTTCCTCAAAAAAAAAAAAAAGAAAGAAAGAAAAAAGCTAGGAAAGTGAAAAATATGTGGAGACTAAATACATGCTGTTGAACAACAATTGGATCAATGAAGAAATCAACAGAGAAATCAAAAAATACCTGCACAAATTAAAATGAAAATACAACATACCAACTCTTATAGGATGCAGCAAAAGTGGTACTAAAAGGGAAATATATAGTGGTACAGGCCTACCTCAACACACAAGAAAAATCTCAAATAAGTAATTTTAAATTACACATAAAAAACTAGAAAAAGAAGAACAAATGAAGCCAAAAGTCACTAGAAGGAAGAAAATAATAAAAATCAGAACAGAAATAAATAAAATAGAGACTAAAAGACCAGCAGAAAGAATCAAGAAATTAAGAGCTGGTTCTTTGAGAAGATAAATAAAATTGACAAACCCTCAGCCAGACTCACTAAGAAAAAAAGAGAAGACTCAAATAAATAAAATCAGAAATAGAAGAGAAGAAATTACAACAGACACCTGAGAAATACAAAGAATTGTAAGAGAATACTACGAAAAGCTATACACCAACAAATTGGATAGTCTAAAAGAAATGAATAAATTCTTAGAATCATACAACCTCCCAAAATTGAATCAAGAAAAATAGAGAATCTGAATAGACCAATCACAAGGAAAGAGATGGAAACAGTAACCAAAAACCTCCCCAAAAACAAAAGTCGTGGACCAGATGCCTTCTCTGGTGAATTTTACCAAACATTCAAAGAAGATTTAATACCTATCTTTTTCAAAGTATTGCAAAATATTGAAGAAGATAGGACACTTCCTAACTCATTCTATGAGGCCAACATTACCCTGAGACCAAAACCAGACAAGGACAACACAAAAAAGGAAAATTGCATACCAGTATCACTTGTGAACATAGATGCAAAAATTCTGAACAAAATATTAGCAAATCGAATACAACAATATATTGAAAGGATCATATACTATGATCAAGTGGGATTTATTCTAGGGATGCAGGGATGGTTCAATATCTGCAAATCAATCTATATGGTACACCACATTTACCAAATTAGGAATAAAAATCACGTGATCATCTTAATAGATGCAGAGAAAGCATTTGACAAGATCCAACAGCCATTTATGATAAAAACTCTCAATAAAATGGGGATAGAGAGAAAGCGCCTCAACATGATAAAGGCCAGATATGACAAACCCACAGCCAACATCATACTTAATGGTGAAAAACTGAAAGCCATCCCTCTGACAACAGGAATAAGACAAAGGTGCCCACTCTCACTACTTTTATTCAACATAGTACTGGAAGTTTAAGGCAGAGCAATTAGGCAACAAAAAGAAATAAAAGGGATCCAAATTGGAAATGAAGAAGTAAAACTCACTGTTTGTAGATGATGTGATTCTATGTGGAAAACCCTAAAAACTCCACCAGAAAACTAATAGAAATAATCAACAACTACAGCAAAGTTGCAGGGTACAAAATCAACATACAAAAATAACTTGCATTTCCATACACTAATAATGAGCTAGTAGAAAGAGAAGTCAAGAATACAATCCCATTTACAATTTCAACAAAAAGAATTATGTGTCTAGGAATAAATTTAATTGAGGAGGTGAAAGACCTACACGCTAAAAACTACAAGACACTATTGAAATAAATAGAAGAAGACAAAGAAATTCCATGCCCGTGGATTAGAAGGATAAACAGCTAAAATGTCCATATTACCTCAAGCAATCTACAGATTCAATGCAATCCCAATCAGAATCCCAATGACATTCTTCATGGAAATAGAATGAAGAATCCTAAAATTTATATGGAACAACAAAAGACCCTGAATAGCCAAAAGAATCCTAAGAAAAAAGAACAAAGCTGGAGGTATCACAATTCCTGACTTCAAAATATACTACAAAGTTATAGTAATCAAAACAGCATGGTACTGACACAAAAACAGACACACAGGGGGCTGGCCCCGTGGCCGAGTGGTTAGGTTTGCGCGCTCTGCTGCAGGCGGCCCAGTGTTTCGTTGGTTCGAATCCTGGGCGCGGACACGGCACTGCTCATCAGGCCACGCTGAGGCAGCGTCCCACATGCCACAACTAGAAGGACCCACAACGAAGAATATACAACTATGTACTGGGGGGCTTTGGGGAGAAAAAGGAAAAAATAAAAAATCTTTAAAAAAAAAAAAAAAACAGACACACAGATCAATAGAACTGAATCGAAAGCCCAGAAGTAAAACCACACATCTACAGGCAGCTAAACTTTGAAAAAGGAGCCAAGAACATACAATGGAGAAAGGAAAGTCTCTTCAGTAAATGGTATTGGGAAAACTGGATAGCTACATGCAAAAGAATGAAATTAGACTATTAGATTACACAATACACAAAAATAAACTCAAAATGGATTAAAGACGAATGGAAGACCTGAAACCATAAAACTCCTAGAACAAAGTATAGGCAGTATACTCTGACATCAGGCTTATCAGTATCTTTTTGAATACTATGTCCACTCTGGCAAGGGAAACAAAAGAAAACACAAACAAGTGGAACAACATCAGAGTAAAAAGCTTCTGCAAGGCAAAGGAAGCCAGGAACAAAATGCAAAGACAATATACCAACTGGGAGAAAATATTTGCAAACCGTATATCTGACAAAGGGTTAATTTCCAAAATATATAAAGAACCCATACAACTCAACAACAAAAAAACAAACAGCCTGATCAAAAAATGAGTAGAGGATATGAACAGACATTTTTCCAAAGAAGATATACAGATGGCCAATAGGCACACGAAAAGATGTTCAACATCACTAATTATTAGGGAAATGCAAATCAAAACTATGATGAGATTTCACCTTGCACCCGTCACAATGGCTATTAATTAACAAAACAAGAAATAACAAATGTTGGAGAGGATGTGGAGAAAAGGGAACCCTTATACACTGCTGGTGAGAATGCAAACTGGTGCAGCCACTATGGAAAGCAGTATGGAGATTTCTCACAAAATTAAACGTAGAAAAACCATATGATGCAGCTATTCCACTACTGGGTATTTATCCAAAGAAAATGAAATCAACAATTTAAATAGACACATGTATCCCTGTGTTCATTGCAACATTATTCGCAATAGCTAAGACATGGAAGCAACCCACATGCCCATCAAGGATAAATGGATAAAAAAGGTGTATATATACACAATGGAATACTACTCAGCCATAAAAAAAGACAAAATCATCCCATTTGTGACAACATGGGTGGACTTTGAAGTCATTATGCTAAGTGAAACAAGCCAGACAGATAAAGACACACACTGTATGATTTCACTCATATGTGGAAGATAGAAAAATACACAGATAAGGAGAACAGGCTAGTGGTTACTAGATGGAAAGAAGGTGGGTTGTGGACAAAAGGTGTAAAGGAACACATGTGTATGGTGATGGATAAAAACTAGATTGGTGGTGAGCATGATGCAGTCTGTACAGAAACTGATATATAATAGTGTACACAATGTTATAAGCCAATATGACCTCACTAAAATAATTTTAAAAAAATGAATGGGGAAAGAAAATGTGGTATACACATACAGTGAAATATTATTCAGTCTTAAAAAAAGAAGGAAATTTTATTATGAGCTATAACATAGATGAACCTTTAGGACATTCTGCTAATTAAAACGAGCCAGTCATAGGAGGACAAACAATGCATGATTCCACTTATATGAAGTATCTCAAGTAGTTGGACCCATAGAAGCAGAAAGTAGAACGCTGGTTGCCAGGGGTTTGTAGGAGAGGGAAACGGAGGGTTGCTTTTCAACAGGTATAGAGTGTTTTCAGTCATGCAAAATGAAAAAGTTCTAGTGATATGCTGTACAACGTGCATATAGTTAAGAAAACTGTTGTTTTCTTAATGTCTTTAAAAACTTATTAAGAGAGTATATTTCATGTTATGTGTTTTTCACCACAATTTAAAAAAAAAAATGGATCCCATAGTTCCCAGTTCCACTGAATACTGTAAATGCTGAATACTCTGAGTTTCACTTAGCATTATCCATGGGGAGGTAAGGGGGTTGGTGTAAAGGGGAGATCAGGGACTGCAATAAATGGTATTCTCACTTGTTACTCTACATATAATGAGGTTTTATTTAATTTTTAAAACAATCATGCATTCATGTATTACTTTTGTAATACAGAAATAAAACAACATGCTCCCAGTTTAAAAATATATATATGGGTTACTTCCAGAATATTTTACTTGGCCCTTTCTAGCATAGTAGCCTTTACTCCTTGCGTTGGTGAGACAATGTGGGGGTTGCTGAGTATGCTTTGGATGCATCCAGGAATTGAGGCAATGACTATTGGATGGTTTTTCAGACTCACTGGGTTCACTGTGTCGTAGATTTAGGCCAACATTTTGCTTACCTTCTCACTTCTCCCAGTGTCCTCTCTGATGGCTGAGCCACAGAAGTGTTTCACTTTTCCAAGAATTATCTCAGTTTAGAATCAACATCCTACCCTGGAAGAGTCTGACTGCTTCTCTCTTCCTTGGGTGCAGTACACTTGTTAAATAACTGCAGATACTTTAGCAGGATGACAGAAAGACAATTGCTCCATAGACCTATGGCAAGAAGATCCGGCCCCCGCTTTGCACACAAGATCCCAGGTCTGGGAACTGGATGAGAGGCTGTGATTCTCTATTGTGGAGCAAAACTGTTCTCTTTCAACTAGACTTCTAATTTGTTTATATAGATCATAGAGGACTACATTCATTAATTTTCTAATGTTAAACCAATTTTCATTCCTGGAATAAACTCAACTTGGTCGTAAGTTGTTATACTTCTCATATCTTGCTCGTATGTTTGGTGTTATTTTCATTTATGTTCACAAGTGAAATTGGAATCTCATTTTTATTCACAAAATGATCGTCAGGTTTGATTCCAAGGTCATAGAAGTTTCATTATATGAATTGAATAGTGTTCCCTTTTTATCTATTCTCTAGAAGAGATTGTATAGACTTGGATTTTTTTTTACCTTCTTAAATATTTGACAGAACTCACTGGGGAATCCATCTGTGGTTTAACTTTTCTTTGTGCAAATAATTTTGACTAATTGAACTTCTTTAAGGGTTATAGGTCTACGAATTTTTCTATTTTTTGAACCAATATCAGTGATGTTAATTTTTCTAAGGATTTGGTTATCATATTTAAGTTTGAAGTTTTTTAGAATAGCATTTTCCATAACATGTTCTTATTACTTCCTAGTATGTGCAACATCTATTATGTCTAAATATTAAATCCTGATATTTGATCATTTCTCTCTTCTGTTTTACTTATTATTACCAGAAGTTTGTCAATATTACTAGTCATTTATAAGAAACTACTTTTGACTTTGTTGATCTTCTCTACTATTTTTGGTTATTTTTCTATTTAATATATGTCTCTTCTTATTTTTATTATCTCCTGTCTTCCATTTTGGATGTCTGGACAGGTATTGAAAAAGATATAAATATCTCTATTCTTTAATTCCCCTTATTGCTAACATTTACAAATTTGTCTAATACTGATGGTACCTAGAAGAGCAATGCTAACATGAAAAAAAAAAAAAGCAAGCAATCTAAAACATGTGACTTTCTCTCTGCTGGAAGTCAGCAAGGAAAGGCAAGCTGCAGAGGGGCAGACCTTTGTTATGCAGACAAATATTTCATTACAGTGTTACTTGAAATACCTTGGAAAGCAGACCTGCAATTAGAGCTTATAACTATAGCAGAAGTGGTTGGAAAACCTTAGAATACAGCTCTGTGTTAGCTTCTCTTTGCTGATTTATTTTTTTTAAATCCTGCAGTGATATCTCAACATAGACTAGGTTGCATGGGTGGCTCTGAAGAGGCAGGCTTAGCAGTAGATAAGACTGTAGCCTCCAGTCTTTCTCAAGCAGTTCCTATTAAGAATTTTCAGCCAGACAGTGAAAGCAAGCTCAGAGGCAAAAATCAGATTAACATGTGGGCCTCTCAATCTTTTAAAGGCAGCCTAAAAATGACCAGTAAATTAAAGGACCAGTGTGTTTATGTCTAAACAATATCTTTTGAGGAGATTTTTTACTTATGATTACCTTCAGATGGAATTGACTGGAAACCTGCTAAATTGCTTAAGGAATTGTATTTCCAAAGAAACACAAGCTACCTACAAAAACTCTTCATTTTTCTAACCTTAAAGCAAAAATCTGGCCTCAAACTGTACCACCATGATGTGGACAACACAAACCACCCAGCCTCGAAAAAGAATATACTTTCCAATGTTTTGATTATGAAGGATAAAGAAAAGGAAAGTCTCCCAATGGACAAAACCAAGGATCACAGTGAAAATATCCAGAAGGCATTATAATGAGTTACCATGTGGATTAACCAAGGAACTCAATTCAGCGACAAAACAAATTTTTTCACCATTCTTGCCCAGTGGAATTTGCAGTAACTGCAATGAAGCCCCCCATACTCCCTTCCAAAAGAGAGTTTTAAATGCATTCGTGCTGTTCTTATCTCATCAATTTATACCGGTATAGAGGAGGGAAAAAGATATTTCTTTTATATTTTAACATCCTGAACATGATGAGCCACATCGAGAGGAATTGGCTCCTTGGAATATTCACTCCCTTTACAAGGGAGACAATTCCAAAGTTGCACCCAGTTCAAAGTCCATCTCTGGGTAATGTGCAGTCCTCTCCACAGATCTTGATGTGGCTCGTTATGTTGTGATTCGATGTGTAGGAAGAAGGGATTTTTGCTTTTAGGGGATAGATAAGCAGTGGACTGTGGCAATGACTGATAGTTGCCCCTCAGATATCCAGTCTCCCCTTCTTCTACAGTTAACAGAACTTCAGTGAACCATATGGCTGCACAGCTAGAAAGACCATTTCCAGGCTCCCTTGCATCCAACGTATCTGTGCCCTGGCCAATGGGTTCCAAGTCAAACTAATCATGACTTCTGTGTTGTGTCTTTAAAAGAAATAGCATGCCTGTTCTTTTCCCTTTTCCATTATCTTTTGTCTGATTGGCTGAACGTGAACGGCTTAGCAGGAGCTGAAGAGAGGTCGTCTAAGATTGGCAGATATGTTGAGGATGAGTTAGCAACAGTAAATAGATGACCTTTGTCCCTGGTACAATGAAACCACCAAATCAGCCCTAGACCATTTATTTTTGGACTACTATGTGGGAGACACACAAACTTCTACTTTGGCCTTCATTACAAGAAATGATTCTATATCCTAATTAGTATAATGCTAATGGAAGTAATTATGATGTCTGCCTACGTAGCTGAACATGTTCCGTTCTTCTTTCCACACATTCAGATCTTATTATTTGAACTTTGAACATCATTTGAAACTATTGATGAAGATACGCCCTGCTTTCTTTTGATATAAAACAAAACAATGTCAAAAAAACTCCAAGGTAATTCTTTTTAATAACTGATCTGTCAACTGAATTTCTTTCCCTGGCCTTAACAGCTCCTGATATTATTTGAGGTTATGTTTTAGTGGTTATTGCAGTTACTGCTTTCTGCCTTATCTCTCTAAATTTAGTAAAATCTCTACCCTCTTCCTGGTACTGAATATGATAAATCACATCATACTCAAGCTATCTGGGAACTAAACCACTGGCATTTAAGATAATAAATTCCATAGCAAACACCTTACCCCATCTACCACTAATCTTTTTGCCTTCCTCAGTCTATGACTAGTAGGAAATAATACTGCTTTGGTGTTGAGATTGCAGAGGAGACAGAAATTCAAACTAGATGATGGTTGATAAAAATGAATTTTATCAGCAAAATGAGAAAGTGTCTTCATAAAATAAATTTTAGATAGCTGTAGAAAAATAATCTGAGTATTTAGCTGGGAGATGAATTCTTAGATTACTGTACTAGACCAGCAGAAGAAAATTTATTTTTCTTTTGGATTCTGTACTATATGTAGAGTTTCAAAACCCTTGACCTCCAAAGACTTCCCAAATGCATTTTAATACCTGAGGATTTTATGTGTTTTATTCTCTACTTCCAAGAACATTTGTATTCTTTAGGCAGATGAACAAACTGAGTTACAAGGCATGTACAAGAGCATATTTTGAGCTACTAGTAGTACTTGGAATGAATTTTTGAACCCTTTCTCAAACCAGTTTAATTCAATTTTCACTGCATTGTACATGCCAGAAAACTTTCAATAATATATATGAAGACTTATTTTGCATAACTCTGATTTGCACCTTTTTCTTGTTTTCAATGACTGTGTTTTCCTTTTTTATTTTTCCCCATTCAGTCTAAACTTTTTGGCATCGTATTTCTTGCTCATGGGTTATATGTGTGAGCTGTACAGCTTATCACAGTTGAGGTCCCTGCATATGGTGAGTTCAAACCACTGAAACTCATCGAGCGCATTCATGTGAAATGCTGCAAAAGAAGAAAGACAGAAAGAGATTGTTTCTGGTGCTGGTGAGCCGAGGTGTGTCCTTTACAGATGTGTTCTTTGTAGATGTCACATAATAATTTTAAGGGGCTAGTGGTGTGTAATAAATTAAATGTGATAAATTAAAATTAGGTACTCAATTCCACTTAAACAAAGTGAAAACTCATTTTATAGCCTATCATCTTGCTATAGATTGGATGTTATTAAGGCATCAATTCTCTTTTACCTGAGCATGCAGCAACATATCTTGCATTTCCTTTGATCACACTTTTCCAGGATTTGGCTACTCTGAAAAAGCAGCATGATAGGAAGCTTCTCTTTATTCTTTCCCAAAATTAAACTTTTCTTCTCCATACTTTCAAAGAAAACAGAGTTCGATTTTTTTCCAGCGCTTTTCCATCAATGCTTGAGGGAAGACACATATATTACATATAGAACGTACATTACATAACAGATAAGACACAAAAAAGATAATAGTTTACCAATGGATCAATCAATCAATGCTATACACTTTTCAACTTTACGATATGTTGAAATATTTATAATAATCATAATTATGTAATAATAATAACATATTATTATCACAGAAATTTCCAAACAAATCAATATGATGAGGCCTCTCTGAGATCAAATTTTTGCTTTATTCATACTCCATCCCTGCTTCTCACACAACCTTTCACCTACTATTTGGAAGATCTACCTCTGTGCTCCTCTGCTCCATTTGTAAATAATAATAGCAATAATTAATAATAAAACATTTTGCCGGTAATTAGCTAAGTGAAACTCATTACTTCTTCTTTCCTGAATCTAGTCAGCTTCCTTTTAAATTGATATTTCATTGTCCTTTAAATCACTTGAAGCTGGAACTTTTGAATATTTTGTATTCTTTTGTAAAAAATATAGAGAGATGCACACTATTTCTCCCACCCACCATGTCCTTCCCCCCCTCCCCCAGCCACAACTCCCTTCCTGCTCCCCCAGCCCGCCAAAGTCTTTATTCTTGCCGTGTGCTGATTTTCTGTAATTCCTTTCCCTCCTTCTTTTTGGAGGTTCCTTGATGGCTTTTTATTTTTCCTTGGCTTTTTGCTTTTTTATGTTGAGACTTTATGAATTGTTCAGAGCTTTCTCTGAATATATGTGAGCATCCTGTATGAGAGAAATAGACAAGATTCTGGAAGAATTTGACCTCTTCCTTTTGTTCACCTTACAAAGATAACTAAAAATGTGTCCTGTAATTCCTTACCTCTCTTCCACATTAGAACTTCCATAGCCATAGTCCAGCTGCCCCAGCTCTTGTTCTGACTTCCAAATTATTCTTCCAACCTCAGTTCTTTTCCCCACTCTAGTCCACTACTCAAGGCATCGAAGTGATTTCTAAGCATAGATGTGATCTTGTTATTACTCTGCTCAAACTCATATTGCCTTCAGTCTCCTTAGGGTGGTGTGGAAGATCCTTCACGATTGAGCCTACCTTACTAGCCTCATCCTTGGCCTCTCATCTATCGGGTTTGCATCACACAGCGTCTTTCCTTGTACAGCACTTTTCTTTAGAGAGATCTGTTTGGGAGCCTATTGAAGTAATGAGGAACCAATAAGACCACTATTTTGCTTCTAAAATTAAAGTGCCTCTCCTCCTTCCATCAATGCCCATTTAAAATATAAAATAAAAATAAGGAATGTGCCAAATTTTAGGGCATCTCCAGTGATGTGGATTAAGGCTGCCCCAGCTAGAGAAGCCCAAGGTGACCTGGCCTACATGACAAACTATATGACCCAGTGGACTTTTTTTATGGTATGAATTAGGACTGCCCCAGGGAGACAAGCCCGGAGCATCCTCACCTGCATGCCGATCTATACGGCCAGATTCGTATCTAAAGTTATATGACTGCACAATAACCAGACCCCATATGCACTGAAATCATTTAATGACTTTTTACATCATCTTTTCTTTTTTTCCAGTAAAAATAAGTCATGTACCCATGCCTTATAAAATTAGCCCTAACCCTCAACTCAGGGCAGCAGCAGGAGCTCTGACCGCCCGTGGGTCCTGTCCCCAAGCACCAGCTCTGCCTACCCATGGGCCCTGTCCCCATGCCAGCGGGGGCAGCAGAAGCGGCGGCAGCAGAAGCTCTGACTGCCCATGGATCCTGTCCCCATGCTATTCCACACTATTCTCTAAATAAAAGAGCACTACTGCCAGATCTTGAGAGTCTAAGAAATCTTTCTTTCGACTCCTTGGCTCACTGACCCCACATCATCCAGTACTATAAACTTGACTATGGTAGGTTTTTCTAGATCAACTATTTAAAATGCTATAACTATACATAAAAATAATTGTTTCCATCTTGAAATTTGTCTCAACATGTTTTTTTTTAATTTTATTTTCAAATTCAAAGAAAATAGCCATGTTAGATGCTATTATTCATGGGAAGACACATGCACACACACACCTTATTAATGCTTTTTCCCCCAATTCCTTCTGAAGTTATTCAACTGTGACTACAATAGATTAGATAATTAACTTGAGAATACCTCATTTGGCATAAATGTGTTAAGTAAACATTATTCAGAGCCATATTTCTTTCTCTTATTTCTCTAGACTTTGGCTTTAGCCATGGCTTTAAAAATACTAAGTTTTGAATTAAAAAGGAATCTATAAAATTACATTATTCACCTCTGTTTCCCCAGTGCCTAGCACAGTGTCACACAGAAAAAGGTACTTAAGTGGCATTTCTGGAAGGCAAGTGAATTCATTATAACACACACAGAGGCAAACTAACACATTAACTTTCAATCAAATGATCATTTATTGCGTGTAAGGCAATAAAAAGGGTAGAAAGAACAATGCTGCCAGCAAGACACTGAGATCGATGATGTTGAGAGAAGGACAAACTTATACACCTGGAAAGAATAGATGGCGAGTGCCCATGCGAATGACACAGGTATTTACACATGAACAATATAATAATAATGTTAATAAAAATGGTGATTAATATTTATTAAGAATTTACTATATTCTAGGATCTGTACTAAACTCTTCCAGGCTCTATATCATTGAATCTTCATAGAAACTCTGTAAGGCATGAACTACTATAATCCCCATTTTACAGATTGAGAAGGATTAGAAAAGTTATATATACACTTAGCTTTACTCAACTGGTAAGGGGTAGAGCTGGAAGAGGTTTTTCTGAGTTTATAACTTGACAATACTCTAAAGTAAAGAGTTTACTTCTGTCTGGGGCGTCACAAACATGGTAGAATTAAATGATGAATAGAATCAAATATATTCACTACAAAATAAAATTTTAAAAATATTTTATTTTACATGTTGGAACACAATTAAAACACAACTTCTGTGTGTTTTCAGTTCATAAGAGGAAGGAGATTTTCCCAGGGATTAGAGTTCACCTTTGGTTAGAATTGGCACTCAGCTAAGCTTACTTCCACAATGTTTTGAGGTCTTAATGTATTGAGCTATATGCAGCATAAACATGATAAATCTAGTGTGGCATATGCTGGAGATTTCAAGTTTTAAAAATCCATCCTAGAGAATTTAACAGGATAGGAAAAAAAAAAAAAACTGCTACTTAATATTGCAGAAGTTACCATGGCGTATTTCAAGTCACGATTTCAAAACAGCATCATCATACATGATCATATTACTAATTGACTCCATAGCAAATAAGGAAACAGGTGCATACATAAAGATCTACTTTGATAATTGAAATCTATTTTGAATAAACAGCAAACAATATATCTTAAGTTGTCATTACTGTGGTATTCAAAAGGAAGGAGATTCTTGAATGATTATGCAAATTTCAAGAAACATTCAAAATGCAGTCTAAAAGCAGTATGCAAAACATGAAAAGATTTCTATTTCTTGTTTTCTTAGTTGAGTTAATCTACTTGTATTTCAGAAATTTAATATTTAAGAAGGAAGAAAGTGGTAATTTAGTTGTCATTGGCACAGATATAGCCATGGGAAATTCCTATAAATATTTTTAGTCAATTAGAGTTGGCCAGGAAGTTTGAAAACTCATGATACAAACAGAACAACTCATAGAGAAAGAGACAAAGAAAATGGATTTTCAAGCCATTAGACAGTATATAAATTAAAGTGATGGAACAAAGGAAGATGAGATTCATTAATTCATTATGCATTCACTCAATAGGTTATCAAGCACTTTACTGGACAAGCTACACCAATGGACAATGGCCTTTCCCCTCATTGCACTTTCTAGTGAGAGGTACAGACATTTTAAGACTAATAGTCCAATTCATTATTTATCTACAATTATGACAAATGCTCAAAGGAGACATTGGAGTGAACTGTGTGTGTAATAAGAGAGCTTGAATTAGTGGGAGGCAAGAGCAAAGGGGCATGGCAGGCACATCAAAGACAGATTCATTAATGAAGCAATGTTTGGGCTGAGACCTGAACTAACTAGGTCAATTAACTAGCAAAGGAAGCAGCAAGTCAGATAATTTTGAGGTGTGAAGTACAATAGGATACAGAACTGTCATGGGCATGATGCAGGATGGACTAATAATGATAACAATAACTTCTAACACTTGTACAGTATTATCTATATGCCAGGCATCATGCTAAGAGCTGCACATATGTTTACTCATTTGCTTCTCATAGCAACATCCTGAGGTCAGTTTTCTTATTATCTCCTATTAAGGATGAAAGAATGGGCAGAATAACATTCTCAGAATCGTCATGCTCATCTGTGGGAGAGCGGGTCTGAACCAGGCTGTTTGGTTCTAGAGACTATACTCTTGATCACTATCCACTCAGATTAGACACTCTTCTGTAATTTAGCAGCTATGTGAGTTTCTATTCCAAGATTTTTCATAGTGCAGTATGGTAGTTCTCTCAGAGTTAAGCATGATTTACGGTAGAGTGATATTCAAGAAAAACGCTACATTTAGAAGCAGTATTACATGATGGTCAAGTTTACTCTGGAATCAGACAAGACAAGATTTAACTCCCTGCTTCATCCTTCCTTTCTCTCTGTGTGAAGTTTGCCAAATGTTTTCAGCTTTCCAAGTATCATAAATAGCTGTAAAATTGGGACAGTAATGATGCCTTTACCACAGGCTTGATATGAGGTTTACGTGAGATCATAAATATTCACTATATCCCTGGCACAGAGCAATTGCTCAATATATGTTAGCTATTATTATTAGAAGAAAAAAAGATTGCAAATGAATGTCAAAGAGGACTTTGAATGCCTTGCTAAGAGTGTGAATGTTATTCCATTAGCAACAGGAAGCCATTGACATTTTCTGAAAAAGAATTACTTAAGCATAATATGAAAAATTATTAGTGATAATCTAGAGCTTACAAAGTGTTTCCAAATATATTATTTAATTCAATCCTCCTTAATCAAGGGGGGGATGATATTTTGATTGCCATTTTATAGACATAGAAACTAAAATTTAGAGATCTTAAGTGACTGATCCAAGAACTCATAGGACTTAGTAGCTGTGATTTAGATTCAGGACTTCCAGTCAAAATATAGTATAATTTTCACCATAGCAGAGCTGGCAGGCGACTTTAAAAGACATCATAAAGGGGTTACAGAGAAAAACTAACAGACAGAGCAGTTTTAATTATTCTCAATTTGAAGTGGAGATTTTTTTTTTTAATTATTAGAATGCTTATGGGAGGGGCTGGCCCCGTGGCCGAGTGGTTAAGTTCGCGCACTCTGCTGCAGGCGGCCCAGTGTTTCATTGGTTTGAATCCTGGGCGTGGACATGGCACTGCTCATCAAACCACGCTGAGGCAGCGTCCCACATGCCACAACTAGAAGGACACACAACTAAGAATATACAACTATGCACTGGGGGGCTTTGGGGAGAAAAAGGAAAAAAATAAAATCTTAAAAAAAAGAAAAAAGAATGCTTATGGGAAGAACACAGGTACCTGGTAAAGGTTTGAGAAGCTAGAAACTTTGGTGTTGGTCTCATCTCTGCCACTTGTTGGCTTAGGGACAAGTCATAGACGAGTCATTTAACCCTTTATGGTTATAGGTTTCCTCATTTGAGAAAAGGAAAATATAATCCCATTTCCTGGGATTTTCCAATGGATTAAATGACACACACTCCTCCCCAAAAAAGCCACAACAAACAAAACAGAAAACTCAAAAGAAAAACACAGATATAAGGTATTACTGTCACTTTAAAAACAAAAGTTTCCATTCCAGACCTTGAATTTAAGCTCTTATCAGGAAAATAAAGTCAGAGCCAATGGAATTGAGAGAGAATCTATTAAAAAAAATTTTATTATTAAAATAAAATCAAGTATACAGAAAAGTAGGAAGATTTTCAACGGCCTTTTACACATGATAACCCATTAATATCGGCAACTGTGCTTTACTTTGTTTTCCATTTACTGACCCTGCTCACCAGAAATCGGTTGGGTGTGTTCTCTCTTCTCTAGCCAGATATTAATGCCTTTCTTTCTGTGTCCCATCATGTTTCCAGATATGAAATCTTTTCTTTAGAGAAGCTGAAGGAAAAGCCTGAGGTCCTGATGTATTCTTCTCAGTTTCCTTTATTGTTCTGAAGACCCCTTGAAGTAGGTTTTTTGGTGTGATGGGGTTGGAACTTTCTAATCATTCTCTTCTTTTTCTACTCCAACTTTATGGTTTCCTTCTCTTCTAATTATCCCCAACTGAATTTATACTTGATTATATCTGATGGAAAATTTTGAGATTTCTGAAAATGTCCTCAGATATAATGCCATGCATAGTAGAAATTTCCATAATGTAACTCACATTTTTGGAGAGTTTAATGTGATAATCAACAACACATTCTAAGCATTTATAAAATTACTGCTCAAAAAAAAAACGGGACTCTGACCTGTAGAACTTTTGCAAAAGCTAAACTATCTGAAATAACTGCTTGAAAGAATAACTTGTGTTAAGCATTTCCCTCCTTCCCTTCAACCCTTTTTGCCTAAATTAGATAATGGGATATTTTCCTACACAAGATCGTAAGAAACCAGTGTGGAAAAGCTTCACGTAATAAGAAAATGTGCAGAGTGGGGAGATGATAGATTAAAATATATTAAAGTTTGGTTTTGTTGGAGTGTTAAAGATAGCACTGTGCTTTATATAATTAGTGACAACTTAGGCTACATGATAATGTAATCTATATTATAGAAAAGCAGCCAGCACATGGAAGAATTTTACTATTCTACAAAGCTAGTTTTGATTTATAACAAATTAGTGTTCTTTGTCACACTAGCAACAGCAATGCTTACAAACTTAGACAACAAGCACGAGAACAAGCATTTAAAACCACATATTCCAATATCTTTATTTTACACAGGAGGATGTTGGGCCGAGAAGAGAGGTGAAGTGGTTAACTAAGGTCATACTCCTAATTAGGGCCTCCAACTAGGACCCTGATACTGATCCCGGTGCAGGACTCCTATGGTAAAACTCCTTCTTTTCCTCAGTGTGCCCCATGTTTTGTTCACCTCAAAACAGAAAGACCCTATCTTGGGTTGGGTTTTCACTCACAGGCAAGAACAAAGCAAGAATCTAGCCTAGTTCCCAACACACAAGTCAATTTCAAGCAAATTGATATATACCAACAAATAATACTATTAAGGAAGGGATGTTTTGTGGACCGAAGAAATGACCTTCACACAGGTGGAAATCGAAGCAGTGTTGAATGCTCTGTAAGATGGAGGAGCAAATGAATTATATATAAAGATAGTTCAAATTGATTATGGCAGCAAGAGACTAGTCAAGGTCATTCACAGGCAACCTTACTAAAACCTTTCTCCATCCTTCCTCAAGAAAATATTCCAAATCCTTGACCTGGAAGGAAAAAGCATCTGGGTAGAGAACTCCTAAACCATCACACTTTATCAGAGTACAATTCCATTGCTACTAAAACCCACTAAAATTTTAAAGCTTGAAAACCAAGTAAATATACTAAATAGGGTTCGTGTGACATTATTGTGGAATAGACGCAGCACAGATGATGAATGCAGGGCTAGATTACAGTTTGAAAATCTGCATAATGAATTCTTCTTCAGATTCACCGCCTAAGCAAAGGGGAGAGAAAGCAATGCCAAACTGGGGAAGGCTTCCCAGCAGAATGTGGGAGAGAAATATGCTGGCTGTAACTGCCAAGTTTTACCTCAGGAGCTGAAGGGCACTGGGCAGTCATTGTGAATAAAGAGTGACATGCTATTTTAGGATTTGCTCTCAAGGGAGAATACTAGCTGTGAGATGGAGGGCTGTCTTCACGAACATAAAAAACATCGAATGTGTTAAGTTATATTGACATGGAAAACCTTGAAATCAACTCCAAAGGAGACTTGGAATGGTTGCCTTCAATGCTGATATTTTCCTCCAACGTAGACAGCCTTCTCCTCATCCCAAAGCAAATGATAATCAACCACCGTAAGGCTCAGGAAGTATGTGGCATGATCAAAAGTCACTCTGCTACCTCCCTGTCTTCCCATAAGATACTCACCGAAGTAAAACTTCTTACAGGAAAGCTTTTCATCACCCTCATCCTGTAGTCATCCGTGACCTCTGAAGCCTGTCTTCTGTTTTCATCACAAGGAAAGTCATTCAGTAAATAATGGAGGGAGAGGAAACAGGTGAAGAGCAAGGACCACCTGTGATGACAGATGAGCAAAGAAATCACAAAGGCAACGGAAGGAGACACATTTGGAAGTCCTAAAAGAAGCCAAGAATGAAAGGGCTTTACTTTTCCCCAAGGAAGTGCACAAACAGTGTCTCTCTGCCACCAAATGTTCAGTGGGATTTTCAGTGCTTGGGAAGCGGCAGTAACTCCATTCTGGTAAAACTACCTTCCTCGCCATGGTGTCTCCATGAGCAAACAAGGGGAAGTTGCATTAAAAAAGGAATTGAGAAGCTGGCAATCCAGAAATCACTCATGTAGATACAGGGAGGTGAGGTTTGTGAGACTGAGAGAAGCATATTAGCTGGTTTGGTGAAAGACTACTGTCTCTTCCACGAAAGAAAAGGAGGCTCTGTTTTAAGAAGTATTTAAAGCATTCTACGGCCATCGTCGGTGGGAGACTGATTCTACGGAAATTTATACAAAAGTGTGACTCTGACCTTACGAAATGGCTTTTCATGGCCAGAATATGTTTATCAAACTCACCAATGACTGTTTTATTTGGCCAAGAGGGCCTAAATGTGGGGGGGAAGATAAACAATCACTGCCCTCTATTTATAAGATGCTCAGCATATTTATACACTATAAATTATTGTTTTATAATCATTCATGAATAATAATGGCCTAACCTTTTTTCACAAAGTAAAATGAATCTATTATTTCCTTCAAACATGTTCAAATATTCAAGATATTTTAAAGAATTTTGACTCATTCTGTTGATTTTTATTTTTACTTTTTTTGGTAGGGCATGAGTTTAATATTGGGCAGCTAACCAGAGAATTCGGGTAGACTTAGTCAAGCATGGAGAATTTGCACGTAAAACTTTCAGCGTTTCATTTGCGGATGACCAAGTATCCTTTGGAGCAGAGGGAATCCAGATGACAAGTTGGTCTCAAGGCCAATGGTCCAGGTTAAATTGAGAGGCAGAGCCCAGAGTCCACCATTCTCTTGTGGCATAGATTTAGAGAAAGTGGGCTGAAAAAAATTATAAGTAGAAGCTAAAGAAAACTACTTTACTATGAGCTCTGTGGAATAACTGTTGTTTTGTTTGTTTCTCTCGAGGAAGTTTAGCCGAGCTAACTGCTGCCAATCCTCCTCTTTTCGCTGAGGAAGACTGGCCCTGAGCTAACATCCATGCCCATCTTCCTCTACTTTATATGTGGGACGCCTACCACAGCATGGCTTGCCAAGTGGTGCCATGTTCACACCCGGGATCTGAACCAGGGAACCCGGGCCGCCGAAGCGGAACATGCGCACTTAACCTCTGCGCCACCGGGCTGGACTCAACTGTTTGTGTTTTAAAGGGAAGAATCAATGAATTATAATCTTTTTCCCTTTCCAGAATTCAAGGCAAGTTGAAAGATAGACACAAGAGACAGATTTAAAAACAAACAAACAAACTCAAAAAACCCTTTATTATGGACCAAACCTGGAATGGAAGACAAGATTTCTAGGAGTAGCCAAAGGGCCTTACAAAAGCTTTATCTGTGAATTAGGCAGACTTATCCAACCAACGCCTGGCTCCACTGGACCACTGCAGGACACCCCTGCAGGGGCAGTCCCCTTGCTGCATTTCCGAGAGCAGAGCACAACGCAGTCTCAGAGAAAATTTGGCAGCGGCTGATACACACAATCTCACTTCCTTCTGCCAAACTCACTCAACAGATAACTTCTCTCCCCTAAAGGAGAGGAAGTGCACTGGGGGCTGGAGGAGTGGAGCTGGGTGTGCTATGCTCTCCTTCTCAAGGAAAAACGATGAGTGGGAAATACGTGGTCCCCTCAACAATACAGAGGATACAAGGAGTCAGTAGCTGAGGGGTTAGAAATGAGAGGAGATGATGGAGACAGCACTCTCAGCAGACTTAATCTTCACACATTTGGTATAAATACCTGGTACAGACCTCAGCCAACAGTGGCAGGGTTTGCTTTTATCCCCAGACATGGCTTGGAAGATATGGTATTCACCCAAGGCCCACAGTATCCTGGAGTGCATGCTTAATATTAATAAAATGTAAAGTTATGTTTCAAATATTTTTTATCTTGTTTGTAGATAATTATATGCAATTGGGCAAACATTGCAATAAGTTTTATGGTATATAGGTTATTAAGTTAACTGGAATATCAATTATTCTGAATGTCTCCCCATTTCAACCATTTTGAATCAATGAGAGGTATTCAATTGAATAAACGTTTCTTTTTCTTTTTAGAAATCCATTGTGTTCCAGGCACTGTCTTGATAATAGACATAGAGAAACAAAGTAGGCACATTCCCTGCCCTGAACAGTCCATATCACACAGAACTTATAGACATGTAGCTAATTATGTGTGACACAGCAAAAGTGCGTTGATAGAGACAGTGTAGCAGTAGCAAAAAAGAGTGTTCAGATCTGCCTGGACTTCAGTAAAGGCTGGGATTTGAGTCAAGGGTGAAAGCACCTTTCAACAAGCTCCTGAAAAATAAGTGAGCTGTCACTAGGTGCTGGAATGAGAGAGGACATTCTAGGTAGTAATAGGAGCAATTCTAACAACAATAGGACCCTTTGTGGAGTTTCAGATAATGTTATTATTAAAGAGTAGAATTCAACTATGGAATGGACAAGTTAAAGTTCAACATGTAGATAGAGGCAAGCTCTTAAAAGTTATTTTGTGCCATTGTAATGTGTTGTTATTATGTGTTATTATCATGTGTAATTGCATGTTTTTATTGCTTTCGTTTGTTCTCTTCTTTAGCAACGGATACTGCCATCTCTTGCTAAGGAGTAGGTGGGGACTAGGTATCACCTTAGAGTCACTGATATTTGCCATACATAGAGGGGCAACTGACTGGGAAAACAGTCCCAATCTTTCTGGGAGAAAAGAGTGGTCCCCCTCTGGGAGGGGTTAATCACTGGGCTTGGCCGGTTGCACTTCTGTGATGTGGTGGACACTGGACTCAGTCCTCCTCGGCATTCATGGGCTGATTGCATGCCAAGCGTTAATGCACATGATAAATAAATATTTATAGATCTATAGGACTTTCTTGAGAATCTATGACTGACCCTGTTCTTGGGAAGTGATTGTTCCCCCTGTTTACTATTACTATTACGAAGGAGCTTGGTCCAGCACTGGTGACAGCTGCAGGAGAAAAAGAAGCTGCCTCTAACTACTGAATTTTGGACGAAAATTGTAAGGTCAGCCTTACCTATTGGGGGAGTGCCTCATCTTCATATAGGCTAAACCTCCTGCAGAAGAAACTCATGCCTCCCTGTTCTGTCAGAAAGACTAACCATTTCTGAGTCTCTTTGGTTCAGCAGCACTCGTCTATAATAACTATCTCTGCCATGTCATCCCCATAAGGCCAAGGAAGTCAAAAGAGTTTTAATTCAAATGACTCCAGCTAGCTTGGCTAGAGTATATCCACTAAGCAAATCATTGGGGAGTGAGTATCCCTCCCCATAATATTTGTTCTTATAGATGATGACACTGCTTTAGGATAGGTAACTGCTATGGAAAATGGTATTCAGTCCATTTCTTAGCTTGGGACCGAAATTGTCAAGTTCATGAAGGGTAGCAGAATATGCCACCTCAAAATATGCCCTTTGGGCATATTGATTCTTGTAAACTATGGGCCCTTGAAGAGCAGCAGATGCAGGGAGAAGCTTTCTTTGGACTCCTCCTATCCGCTAAAAGACAGATCCACCAGAAGGAACTCAATTGTCATAAATCCCCTCTCAGGGAGTTTTATCAACTAGAGAGGACTGACTCATCACAGAAAAGGAGACTAGAAATTGACAGTACACTTGTACAAACTTTGTCACAAATGACCATACCTCCCATCTATTCTTCTTTTTTTTTTTTTGAGGAAGATTAGCCCTGAGCTAACTGCTGCCAATCCTCCTATTTTTGCTGAGGAGGAATGGCCCTGAGCTAACATCCGTGTCCATCTTCCTCCACTTTATATGTGGGAAGCCTATCACAGCATGGTGTGCCAAGCAGCTCCATGTCCGCACCCGGGATCCGAACTGGGGAGCCCCGGGCCGCCTAACGGGAACGTGAGCACTTAACCACTGTGCCACCAGGCCGACCCCCATCTATTCTTCTAAGAGCCCATTCATCTTTCCTAAAAATCATTTACTATCCCCTGAAGCCAACATGGCCCCTCCCCTTTCTCTATTAAGATGATATTTAAGCCTGAATTCTAAGCCACCCCAGGGAGTCACTTAGTTTTCCCTGGGTATCTCTCATGTGTACATCAGGTATACAAATTATTAACTTTTCTGTTTGTTTTTCTCTTTTTAATCTGTCTTTCATTACAGGGGTCTCAGCTAAGAACTCAGAAGGGTAGAGAGAAAATTATTTTTTCTCCTCTACATTCGTTTGCATTGAGCCTCTGTCATCCACTCACCACATTCAGTGTAAAAAATTGGACGGATCCAGTGGTGCTTTCCCCTATCATTAGAGGTACATATAAGGACCCCTAGTCACATAAAGGGAAGGGAAGGGAATATCCTTGGAAGAAGGTAAACTGGATTTTTGGATATCTTGCTTTCACCTGTATGGGAAGAGCACTCAAGGATTTTGTACTTTGGGGGCAGATGGGGACAGGTTTTTCAACTCCCATAATCTGTAGATCCTCACCCTGGCTTGATGAAAGTGCTACAGAAAGAGACAGTCCATGGTTATAATCGAGAGCAATAGACATGATCAAATATGCCTTATAGCAATCTACACTGGCAATGGTAAGACACATGATCAGCAAGGAAGGTACCGCAAGTATTCAACACCTTATTGAGAAAAGCAGAAGTGATGGAGAGAAGGGACTACACCAAAACTTCCTCACTGAGTATTTCCATGTACTGTTAATTTATCTTTCATTTTTAGAGCATTAATTTCTTGCAATCCAAGTGTCACAAGTTGGCTCATGGCCCATTTATGTGAAGGAAATGGATTAGGCCATGTCCAACCATTAATGACTTGGTTTGAGGCCTTGCTGTCTGGGGAATGTCAGCTACCGTTCTCTTCCTGACTTTATGACTTTGTAAAAATGAATCCTTCTCCCGCATGAAGGTGTTCTCCTCCTACCATCCTCCTCCTGTGTGAAGAGCCAGCATTTTCATCTTAAAAGAAATATCAGGTGTTGGTTCTGTTTAGAGTAAGTTGCTGCCAAGATAAAGAAGCAGCCCAGAAGCAATAATTGAAGGGGCAGACAAAAATAACTGTCCAAATGGTGTTCTTATAAAATGTTCAGGAATAAACTGGTAGTTAGGAGAAATTAGAGTTGAAGGCAAAAATCAAAGGTGTAGTTAGTCTTGAATTTCACCCATTGATCACATCTAGAAGAGCTGATTATATATACCCCCTGATCCTGGGGTAGCCAATAAATTTTGTGGCAAAATATTCTTCTGAGGCAAATGATATACTTAAGACAAAGAAATGTAATTATTTACTTAAAAGTATCATCCTTTAGTTTAAATATTTAAAGAAGTATTTTGCACCATTCATTGGAGTGAGGATAGAATGAACAAAGGAATTACTTAGAATGACTAAAGAAATATAGTTTGAAGTTACATAGTAACCACATCATATTACTTTCATTGTTCCTCAATTTTTTTCTTATATATTTTAGGAAAGAACACACTCCAATCCATGGCTGTCATAGACACAAAGAAAACAAACAGAAAAAAACCCCAACAAAATAATCCTTAAAGAAACTGTAAAATGTATCTTATTCTCAAAACAATGAATAAAGGCCCAACAACTCCACAAAAACTTCTAAATAAAGTTTCAGTGTAGATATTAGGCTGACATTTCCTTAGCAGAGGCTTCAATTAGGAATATTCTGCAGGCGAAAGGTGGGAAGGGATGAGCAGATGAAATTTAACTTACTTCTCCAGCACATGCTGTGAGAGCTACATTCTCACCTCCACAAGCTAGTGAATCAAAGGTATTGAGGATTCAAGCATTTTTCTTCCAGCAGTGGGTGGTCCAAGTGCCTGAATCCAGCTGTCTTTTCATATTAGACAGAAAGCTGAAATCATTGTTACTCGTGAAATATTTCATTTGTTCTGCCGCTCTCACTAAATTTTCTGAATTTTATCTGAGGTCTCTCTCCCACTAAGAAGATCAACCTATGCTGCAAGTTCTCTTTTTAGACCATGATATAATTCCTTTTTTTAGAAAAGGAAAGTGTAGAAACATTTATTTTTACAAAGAAAGCTGACATTGGGAGACTATCTTTTCATTAGAGAAATAAGCTGCAGATGATTAAATTGTTACAGTTCATAGATTTACTCTGAAAACTTCAAAACAGTTTCCCTTGCATTTTTTTAAAAATTATTTATCAGTCTATTTTCAATGATCGCTGAATCCTATGATTACAAGGGACTGTCTCCAGAACGGCCAACCATTCAGCAATAAATTCCAGTGACATACAGCCCTGTGTCGCTTAACAATGGGGGTACTTTTGAGAAATGCATCGTTAAGTAATTGCGTTGTTGTGCGAACATCACAGCATGTACTTACACAAACCTAGATGGTAAAGCCTATTACACATCCAGGCTACATGGTACTACCCTTGTGGGACCATCGTTGTATGTGTGGTCCATCATTGACTGAAATGTCGTTATGTGGCACATGACTGTATTCCTTAGGAGAGCAGATATTCCTTCTGTGAGAGCAATCTGCCTCTTGTTTAGTGGTTTTTGCACTTGCCTAACTTCTTGCCCTAGGGGAAAAAAAGGCAGTGGAGGAAGTGGAGCAGGAGGGAAAAATGGAAATCACCTTACTTGGAATTATGGGAAGTTATTTTGAAAAATATTCTTAAAATTAATGAGGACAGCACTGCACGGCGCTGGGAAGAGCTACAAAAAGAAGTTTAAGAAGATATTTTTCCCCAATGAAACTCTTTCTGTTTGAAGAAAAGGATTTAGTTGAAGAAATTAGAGAGCAATATATAATAAGCTAGGAAAAAAAAGGATAAAAGTCAATCTTTTCAAAGGCTTCCAACTTTACCCTCCTCTCTTCTCTATCTTGGTATTTATAATTCATGCCCTCATAGGATCTCAGTGCACTATGGATATTCATTAAGAGTCTTTCAGTCAGAAGAAAGACTAGTTTAAGCAAAAAGGGAAAGAGATTTTAAAAACAAAATAGTATATGATAAAGTATACAGGCCAACTGGAGTTGGATCTTATGCAGACTCTAGGACAGCTCGAAATCTCTTTGCGTTTCTCTTTCTGTGTCTCTCTCCTTTATTCTGACAGAAAACTCTGAGTGCCTCATGTATTCCCAGTTTCCATAGTCAGTGCCAGTGGTGCTCAGAAATAAATGACCTGTTCTTGTTCAATTCCAATTCTCAGTTTCTGGGAGAGACAATTAGATTGCCTCAGCTTGGGTAATCAGCTATGGCCAGGGATTCACGATCACATAGTTTAAATCTGACCATGGTTGATGGAGAGCCAAACCATGGCTCACGGTTGAGTTATCGGAGAAAAGTAAACGGCTCTTGAATTGGAAGGGTACCTCAAAAAGGGTTTACTACACCAATTTGAATAATGCACTAGAAGAACAATTTCTAAAATACCATATTTTATCAGGAGCCATATATGCTTTATATTTCTCTCTGACATTTCCTGAAAGAATAAGGATATCTCTCTGCAACTGAACAGATACACTGTTTTTATTTTTCAGTTAGCATGCATGTATGTTTAAGACCAAATTATTTCTCGACTTCCTGTTATAGTAGAAAATGGAAAGGCAGTCAGCCCAAAGTCAGCTTTTTGTCCTTGACTCTATCACTGTGTCTACAAAATTCTTTTTGCCGCATGCTTTCTGCAATGTTTAGGCAGATCTATATTGTTGGGGACCATATGTTGACTTTGCAATAGCACATTTTCTGTTTTTCAGAATTGAGCCCACCATATTGTGGACACAGGCAGTGGGAACCTCAATTTCTTTCATTTGAATGCCAAGATGGCATTAAACGTGTGCAAATCGTTCAGCTGGAGGTATGATCGCTTGATTTGAATAAGTGAATGTGGATCCTGGACAGGTGCTCTCTACCAAGTTTGGAATCCCAGAAAGAGATTTTTGAATTCAAAGCCAAAGCAGAGGTCTTGCTTTGTTTTGGTTTCTTCACTGTACTTTAACTCTGCTTAAAGGTTCTTGATTTTTTTCCCATGGTTTACAACTTGGAGATGTTTTCGAATTAACTTTCAAAATGACAATTTCCCAGTGTTGTTGGAAGAAAAGTAAAGGACAGCTAAAAAAATAAATTTGAAAAGATTAAAGGTGTCATTTTGAAATTATGATGGATTTTCCTCTAAAGCAGTTTATATAGGTAAAGGTATATGTTAAAAAAACTAATAATCGTTATCCTTGTGTTAATTTGGCTAATGTATATGTTCCGTGTATTTTCATACTTTTCACTTTAGTAGTAGAAGTTTCTTTTTAAAGAAATAAATTATTCTGTTCTGGTTGGGTGCCTAAAAATGAGATCACTTTTCTCTACCCCTAAGGGTGCGTCTCATGAACTAGTGTGGAACATTGAGCATTCTATATTTTTTAAGCAAAAGAAGGTAATTCACAGAGATTTTTTTAAAAGGTCTTTTTTAAGGTTTTTAGAGAACTTGTTAAAAAACACCCACAACCATATTTCAAGTCATATTCCCTCTCCTGCCTCTTCTCCCCACAAAATGCTCAGACTGCCAATTTAAAGGAAAAACATAGTCAAGCCAGATAAAAAGCATCCAAATAAAGAGAATCGTGGAAGGCAGTGGAGGTGGTTGAGACAATCTGTTGATTTCTTTGGAATGACTGCATTTAGCCATTTCTTTCCTGGACCCCTGACACATGCAGGCTGGCATTCACGACTCTCCAGATGCCAGGTTACAACAGTGTTCATCCACAATTGCGCATCTTCCTCATTGGAAATCTTCTTCTGACCTAAGAATCTTGGGAAGTGTTCTTGGGAAGACGGTCTTGGGAACTCACAGATAAGAAAATAAGCAGGAATGTCAATAGGAATAGGAACACCTGGACACCCAGGTTAGCAACGTTAAGCACTAAGCCGAGTCTTCTGTCTCTTCATCTAAATACAAATAAAATCAGGAAGAGAAGTAATTTTTTTTTTAATGTGATCACCAAAGGCATTTTTCAACTTCAATTTTAGCTCATGGCATGACAGCCCAGGGAGTTGTCATGACAAACATAAGTGAGAATAAAATATAAATTTCAAACTTGTATAATTGTTTCTTTTTAGTGCTCCCTTCTCCCTGTATGTTAAGAAAAACTAGGGTTTTATTCTGAATTACGACCATCTCTTAATTAAGCTTTGATCTTGGCTGAAATCATAATTATCATGGCACACAAACTGCCGGTGTACTTACCTGTATAATGGGAATAATAATACTGCCTGTTTCATAGGATTATTGTAAGAATTGAATAAAAAAAATGGATGTATAATACTTAGTACTGGGCCTGGCCTATGCTAAGAGATCAAACAACGTTAGTTATCCTCATGCTTATGACCTTTGCTAGAAATATGATTACCTACTTGTAATATAAATTTATAAATATAATTATATTCTGTTATGAGTCAGAAGACTTGGGTTCTAGCACCGGCTCTGTCACTAAGAAGCTGTGAGTCCTTAAGTCGGTCACTTAACATCTCTGCCCCGAGCTTATAAAATGAGAGGTTTCAAGAGGCCACTCCAGTACGAGACCTTAGGAAAAGTTTCATATACCAGGTAGTTGACCAGAGCCATCTAAATATGGGTTAAATGCTCTTATTATTTTATGATTGAATAAAGTGAAATGTGATTCAATTTGTAACTTACACAAGTTTCCACAATTAATAAGTGGCACACCCAGCTTCAGAACACAGTCTTGCCTGACAGATTCTTCTTTTAGTCACGAATTGTATATGTGGAGAGAAAAAAGACCCACAGCTAGACAGATGATAATGAGTATCAAGGATAGAGATGGCATTAAAGGCTTACAATGAGCATATATGTTGCCAATGAAAGGATTAGGTTCTGAGTTAAATCAGATTTCTTACTTGATGTTAATAAGAACTTCTGAGTGAAAGTGATTTTGAACCCAGAAATTACTTTGAGCCGAAAAAGCTATCAATAAATTTAAGACAAAAAGATATTTTCATATCTGTAAAATCTGAAAAGTTTAGCTTCTGTGCACCCATTTCTTAAAAACAAAGAGAAAAACGTAAGAAAATACAGCAACAAAATGAAAGAAGAATCCAAGAAATACACGGGATTTAACAAACAGTGGAAGTAACCTAGGGGTTCGATGACCCTCAGGATTGTAGTTGTTCAGAAAACCCAGAAAGCGTTAATTTAAGTTAGAGTGAGGAATGTCTTCAAGAATAAAGTGGCTTCTAGTTACTGAAGAAGTGGAAGATCTTAATATCTCTTCTACCAAAAAATAGGAAAGATAGGCAACTAAAATTTTTGCAAAATGTGGCAATGTGGTGAAATCATGTTCTTTGCATAAAACAAATGATAGTGTTCAACTATTTTGAGCAATTTTTTGGAGCATTGAGGAAGAGAATCCACTGGGTCTTGATGCTTGGAATATTCTTGTTGCTTGGCACAGATTTAGAGACATAAGATGATATTTTTTTCCCTACAGATCCAGTGACACTATGTGGTTTTACAATTAATAATCCTTACACAATCATATCATACATTCTAATAAATGGCATTCAAGATTTAGAATAAAACTAAAGACACACAGAAGACTTTGATATGTTTACAGGGGAGAATTTGGCAATATAAAATGACACAGCTAACAGAGTCAGGAGGTAAGGAAGGGAAGGTATAGAGATGTAGATGCGGTCATTTTTCTCATTTTACAATGTGGGAATCCAACAGATAGAGAGTAAATGTAGTGGATCCAGAAATGGAGTGTTCAGAAAATTATTGAACATTTTGAGTATAAACATGAGAAGAATGAAAAGTAAGATAAGTTGGAGAAAGAGGTGAAGAGAGTGAGAGGGTATCTGTGCTCAATTCATCATACTTTATAGATGAGAATCAATAGGGTATTCAGAGGTGTTAAATCAAGGAAAACTAATAACAGAAGAATTAAAAGCAAACATGATTAAAAGAGGAAAAAGAGAGAACAGGAGCTAAAAAAGAGAGAATTTTACTTTTCATTTGATTCTCTTCTGTAAATATATGTTTACCCACTTCTGTGAATGCATATATTACATTTCCAATTAAATATTTTAAAAGACATGTTGGCACAGGGTGCAAGGATCAGTGATTTTATGGAGGCCAACTTGATCATTCCTCTTGGCATAGAAATGTTGTCCACCACTTCTTTTGTTTGATATTTACCTCGAGATTTACTGTTGTTATATAGAGTTTCACAAATTTTAAATAACAATTTCAGTTAATACTTATGCCCTGTAGAAAATATAGAAGATTGTACATTTAAAAAAAACCCTGGACTGTCATGAATCAGTGATAAGGTTTTACATCAATACCAGACCGCTCCCTCTACCATTTCCGCTGCTTCCCTCTCAATCTGGATTTATTTGCTTTATTGGCTTTCAGTCAAAACCACCCTAGAAAATTGAGAAGGTTCTGACTCATGACCATTATTAAGGTTTTATTCAGTCTGCATAGAACTTCATCATGTACTACAGATAATTTAAAAATAAGTATATGCAAAGAGATTTTTTTGTTATTGTTCGTATGTGTTCTTTCTATTTTGTTTTCAAAATAATCCAATATGTAAGACATAGTATTTGCATTAGGTCCAAACAATTTAAGATAAATATTAAATTTTGTATTTGAAAAAATTTTTCTTCAGAGTAGATGTTTATTTGCGGTAGTCTTAGAAACAACATGAAATAGATGCCAGACTATATGCAGTGGTAACTATGGATGAATGTCTGATGAATAAAGGCTTACTTATATGTTCTCTAAAAAAAGAAATGGCTCAATAGTCATCTTAAATCACTTTATTTTCCACCCATGTTTATAGGATGATATTATGCCATTAATTGTTCTAATGGACATTAAAAATTGATTGTCACAGGTTTTAATTTTTAATTTTTCAACAAATTAAATTATTTTCCAGGGACAAAAAGCTATAATGCTTAATTGTGAAATCTTTCTGTAGCGTCTAAAAGCAAAAGTCATGTTTTCAATATGGCTGTAGAGTGATGCAGTGGATAAGTTCTCAATACAGGAGTAAAAGATGGACAGCAGTACTGATACCGACCCTGATATCAGTTTCTCCACATTAAACCCAGCATATATGGGGTTAAAACCAAAACACTCATTCCCTGCTTACTCTCTGGCTTCCTGGCTCCAGAATCCACTATCCTCCATGGAGACAGACACCGTCAAGGCCAAGCACCTGGACTATCTCCTCCCGCAAAGAGATATGGGCTGGTGGGAAAGCTGCTGACCAGCAAGGTCATGAGCTCCCTCCTGTCCGCAAGTGTCTCAAGGCCAAAGACAGGCTGGTGGGAAAGCTCCGACCAGCAAGGCCATATGCTCCCCCTCCCCTACCTAAAACCCTTCCTTTCAGATTTTCGGGGAGTTTGGGATTTCAGCGTTAGCTGCCCTCTCTCCTTGCTCAGCGTTGAGCAAAAATAAACTTCCTACTTTCTTCCACCACCCCCGGTGTCAGAGATTGGCTTGCTGCGCAACGGGTGAGTGAACTCACTTCAGGTTCGGTAACAGTATGTATTGCCAGTCTTACCAAAAACGTTCCATAGGTCCTGATTCTTTAGCTTACTGATGCATGACTGTTTCATTCTACTTGGAGTGGGGCTAGAAAGCCACTAGAAAAAGTATCTGCAAGTTTTACTGAGGTGGTAGTCAAGACAGAATCAGACAATCTTGTTGAAATAAAAGATTTCTAGGAGATTCCTTCCCGTTTGGGAAATTTTCTGCCTGAACCACTGGAAGGTTATAACCCTTATCTAAAGGTTGTAAAGCACAGAAATAAGTATTCCAAAGTCCAAATTCTATGGCAATTTCATTCCACCAAGTCATCTCCAATGCCATACCCTTCGTCTGATGTTATGGCATGTGAAATATTTATTTTGACAATTTCTCTCCTCTTTTTTCTTCCTTGGTAAGAGGGGTAAATAGACAAGCAATAGGGATAGAGAGAAGGAAACAGTGAGAATCAGCCAACTGGTGGTTCATGGTAGTTCAGCACGGAGCTGTCAATGTCACAGAAAACAGGAATAAAAAAGTATTACCAAGACAATGGATTTTCAGATATGTAGTAAAGAGATGCACTGGGTTCTAGAGATGGTAAATTTTCATAAGCCTCAAAAATTAACAGGGCTGAAAAGAAATGATATTGAGTTCAAAAAATAAAAGTCACTGGTATAGAGAAAATTTTAATTTTTAAAATTTAATTTTGAGAGAATTTTAATGAATTTAAATGCAGTGAGTTAATATAACAGAAAATCTAGTGTCATTTGGGTCAAGAGCTCAGGCATTCTTGTTTAAAACATGACATTGTTCGAGAATTGCAGACTGAATCCTTTGAAAATGTTGAATGTAGTGATGGATCCTGTGTTTGCTTATCATTAGCTAAGTGAACATATGTTAAAAATGTTTTTATCCTTAGTTTATGATCAGGCATATCCTTATTTCCAACGAATACTAGATGGTGGCTTAAAGGGAAGATTGGGAATCTCCATAAATTCTCTCCTCTTACTCCGTAATTCAAAAATAGCTTATCAAGTAGCCTCTGAATTATGGAAAATAAACACAAATATTCCTGGGAGGTATAGCACAGAGAGTCTGTGAATATGGCTGCTGGCTGAGGTAGCCCCGTGTTGGAAGAGATCAAACTGGCAACTGTTGGAAAGAGTGGCTGCCCTCAGTGTGTGGAGTTAGGTATGGAGAGAAGAGGAAACACCATCATCTGTAAGGGGAGAGAGCAGGCCCCAGAGGGCACTGGGAGCTTGGAGTAATAGATCCAAAAAATAGGACTAGGGAGGAAGGGACTGCAAAGGAAAGCAGGTAAAAAGATGTCTGACAAATTCTTCTGCATTTCATATTTAGCAAATATAACAAATACACTTTAGTATGTACACTAAATAGACTTTATTTAGCATACAAAATATACTTAAGAATGTGTGTTCAGGAACACTGATTTTGGATTCTTGCACTGCAAGTCTATGTCCCCTAAAATGCCTTCTTTGTTTAAATGAATGCAGACCAGTTTCTGAGATCCCTATGGTCATTGTTAATACGTCCTTATTTTTTCTGAAGATGAAAATTACAATATTAATGTATTATTTATATTCTCAGTCTTTGGACCTATTGACAAAGTCTTCACAATGTTTCTACCTCAACTGCTAGTGTAACGCCAAGCCCTAAATCAAAGCCATCCATCACAGCCCAGAAGGACTCCAATCAATGCCAGTAAATTTTAAAAGGCAGCAGCTATGGTACAAGATTATTAATTTTTAAACAGAAAAATAATACAATACAAAACTGCAGCCCCTGGGGCCACAGTTAACAGTGTTCACATTATGGTACTTTGTTTAAGAAGAAATCATTGCATTCCCTTAAACATGAGTTTGCTTCCATTAGAAATAAATACTGCTAACTATATTTTCCATCAATCAACAAATATTTATTGAATATCAGCTGTGTGCAAGATGAACAACTAGGCATATAGTGGTATGAAGGGATGTGAAAGACAGAATACAAAATAATGAAATCTTTTTGCAAAGAGAAAACCTGGGAATAAAAAAGTTAACTGTATAAAAGAAATAATACAATTACTAAATGACATATAGAGAGACAATGAGCACTATAGTGTCTACAAGAAGGAAAGACTGATAATGGGCCAGGATGGTCAGAGAAGGACTTAATAGATCTACAGCCTGAACTTGGTCTTGGAAGATGGTCACATCTGGATCAGTGAAGATGTCAAGGGATGGCGTCTCAAGCGAAGGTGGTGGCAAAAACAAAAAGTCAGGGATACATCAGGAACAATCAGCAGATGGTGAGGGGACCAGACTGATTGGAGTGGAAGGGTCATGAATGGGAGAAAATGGAGACAATCAAATAAGAATAATTTTAGAAGGGGTAGTGGAAAGTCTCCAACTTCAGATTACTTAGCAGGAATGCCTGTCTGGATTTGTGTTCAGCCACATGAGGAATCATGGTCATGAATATATTAACCTTTGTGTTTCATCTGGCTTTTACCATCTGTCTATCCTTTTTAGTCAATTGGTAACACAGCCGCCTCTGCCATACACATATAAAAAAATTAAGTAAATAAATTAGTAGTTCTGGATAAACCATCAACCATATGGTCCAAGTACCTTGATTTTGGGAATACATATTTGATTAAGTGTTTAAGAATGACATATGGACAAAGTAGCAAAAACTCACAGCAGAGGAGCAAGGGATACTGGCCATGGTGAGGGCTGAGTCCAACTGTTTTAAGCATCAAAATGGTAGATATTAACTGCGATCTGACAACAATTTAAAATTTTTCTCTTTTATATTTTCTCTCTCTGACTGTTCCAAAGCTCAGGCTATTATGTTTAGCACCCCCAAAAATGCAACCTATATTGCTTCTATGAAACCTACAGAATATTCAAGATTTAATCTAAATTATTCTCTTTCATCATCTTAATTATAGTACAGCTGTAACTCAGTAACCATAGTCTCAAATACCTAGACTTTTTAAAACATACTTTTGAGAAAAAAGGTAAATCCTATGAAAATGAAAATATGTTATTTATTTGTCAAGTCACGACAATCTGCTGTTTCTTAGCCTCAATATATACTAAACTCATTCTGCTGTACCTGCTTTATCTAGAACATTGGTGATTGGCATTGATGTTCAGAATGATGACTCCAAGAACCTTTACTACTATTTATCATTGAAGAACTAGTCAATCTCTCATTACATTTATCACGGAATGAATGGAGTTTCAGAGAGTTTGAATGGCTCTCAAGAACATATAATTCTCTCAGACAACTTACTTTTCATGGTTTCACCACTTTCTCCTGTGCAAATGACCTCTTCATTTACATCCTAGACCTGGCTTCCTTACCAATTCCCAATTCAACATTTCCACCTTCCTGCTACCATCTCTAAGCTTCTCTCTCCTCAAAATGAATGAAATAGGCCAATTGTCCACTCTCATACAGTTCATATGCTGTTTGATAAGCAGATATTATATATGTAAACAAATAGGCATATGTTGTAATATCACATGGTGATTAATGCTATGGGTGGTCCTAATTTAGAAGCATTGTCAGAGAAGGCCTCATAGATGAAGTGCCAAGCCAGGAAAATAATGAGGGAGAAAGGCATGGAAACATATAGGAAAAAATTTTTCCAAGCTGACAAAACGATATGCCAAAAGGCTCCGAGATGGAATATATTTTGGAAGTTTGACTAACAGTAAAGAGGCCAGTGGGGAGAAAAACTAGTAGTTGGGTAATACTGCCTCTATTAAATCTTATGGGAATTTGGTTTCATCGTTTCCTACTCTTTCTCAAGGCTTCTTCCCTAATTGAGATCTCAGCACTTCATCTCTAGACCATCAAAGGAACTTCTTTTTTAAAGATTTTATTTTTACTTTTTCTCCCAAAGCCCCATGGTACAAAGTTGTGTATTTTTAGTTTTGGGTCCTTCTAGTCATGGCACATGGGATGCCACCTCAGCATGGGTAACTAGCGGTGCCATGTCTGCTCCCAAGATTCGAACCGGCGAAACCCTGGGCTGCTGAAGCAGACATGCGAACCCAACCACTTGGCCTCAGGGCGGGTCCCCATTAAAAGAACTTCTTAGTAGGTCGCTCAGCTTCCAGATCAGCTTCTTTTCAAGCCGTCTCTCACAACACTACTGCACCTACCTTTCAAAGTCTTGTCTTCCTTAAACTGCTCTGTCCCCACACTTCGCTGCAGCAAGCCTAACTCCTAACATATTCTTCAAGAAGATTTCTCCAGTTATTCTCACCAAAATTGAGTGATTTTTTTTTCTGAATTTCTGCAGAAGTATTGGGCTTTACCACACACCCTTTAATACAATGAATATTTTTCATATACACCCATTTTCTCTACTCACATTGTGACTTCCTTAATGCAGAAACACGTTTATTTTACTCTGTTCATTTAGAGAAAGAAAAGAGGATTCAATAATACCATTATTATTGATAATACCTAACATAGTGCTGGGTACTATAAAGAATATCGTAATAATATAGAGGAATTACCTGCTACCTTTAATTAAACAGAAGCATGATTCATCCCTGTCTTTATAGAAAACTTCAAATTGGTAGGAACTTAAGAATGTCAAAATTCCTTTGAAAAAAGAAATACAGAAACTGTCATATTTGCATTATATATGCTATACACATTTATTTATAATCATAAATAACAGATATATACAAACTCAGTTATGTAAACTTGATATTCATTTAATACTTTTCCAAATAAGGTAAGATCTAACATTTATTAAGCCCTTGATAGCTTTCAAACCACATTCATGTAAGTCGTCATATGTGAATCTCAAAGCAACTGTGAATTATTAAACAGGATATTGTTTTGTTGTCATCTGATAAGTGACCTGTCAGAGATCATGCACCTGGTAAGTGACAGGACATATGGTCCCTAAGCCATTGCTTTTTCCAATATAAACCAGAAATTATCTAATGATTGTGTTTCTTCTGATTATTTCATAATTCTGCCATGTTTATTGAGACAAAGAGAAAAAAGAAGGGGGAGGGTAGCTCAATTTTGAGCATTTTTAGATAATATTTACAAACAGTGTCTGTAGTGGATCAGGTGTGCAATTACTATAGTGTGAAGTGAGTATGGAAAGCCCAGCTGTTGGCACATATAGGCTCTTAATAAATATTTGCTGATAAATGAAAGTGTTGCCATATTTTTCCAACTTGAGTTATTTGTTTTTTTAGGCATTTCTCATTTTAATGACTGAGATTTCACCTCTTTTCTCACGTTTGATGGACTAAAAATAACGGTGTGCAAGTTAAAGAAAAAAAGATGCTTATATCCATCGAGGTTTTGTGAGGGAGATCAGAAAATATGCTTTTGGTTACTGCCTGACTGCATCGTGTCAAACGTTGTAGTTACATCCTAGAAATTAGCAATGTCAACGTGGAATTATCCATGCACTCCTTGGCAGCAAGATGCAGCTAATGTCAAATTAAAATAGCTAAGCATGATAGATGATAATAAAGGGGAGACTTGGGGAAAGCTGTTTATGGGTTGTTCTCAGAACTGCCTAAATAGAAGACAAAGAATACTCTCACATTGTCATATATTATATACCAAATGCACAGTCACTAGTATTTGATAATTATATAAATATAGCAATGTACTTAGAGTTGTACAAACTCCTCCCATCCTTAGGGATGCTGCACCCTGCTATATCATTTAAGAAGCTTTCCAATGGAACCATTTAACATAGATTGCTAGTTATAAGTTGAGGCCCAAGACCAGTGTTTATTAATTTTACCCTTTGTCCAACATATATAATTTCATTATTGGGACCCATCATATATGTTGACATAACACTGATATTATTTTTGTAGCTGGGTGGGAAGTTAATTACAAAGAATCTTTTATCTGCTGCTTTCTTGAACTATTTCCTGCAATATTGTCAGTTCTGCATAGCCACATCCATTATTTCATTTGGCTTCTGACCCTTTCATCCCGTAGCACAAAAATAGGTAATTACTTTTTTACTTTATTTTTTCATATGTCTACAAATTCTGAAAACAATAATGACTTTCAGGTTAGGCACTACAGGCAGTTAATAACCCCTTTTAGAAGGTCTGAGGTTGTACCTCAGGGTTTCAGCCAATTCAGCAGGTCATTAAATTCCTGAAAATACTACTTCCACTGGTGATTATGGCCCTATGGAGAATGTGAGCTAGTGGTGTATCCTCCATCAAATACTTGAGAGTAACTTCTGAGTTTGTATCTTGGTCAGTAACTTGGGATTGATTCACATTTGATATCATGATAATCAGAAATTTTTGGTCTCTAAAATTCTCATTGAAGCCCTTAATGAAATGTGTGATCATCTATTGATCAATTGATAAATCTATTGATCTATCAATCTATCTATCTATCTATAGTCTCTATGACTTTTTTCCCAGGCGAAACCAAAGTGGACTGTCGTTTGTAAGGAATTTTTAGAGATAGGCAATATGTTCCTAAAGTCCTTGTCTTCGTCTGCTCAGGCTGCCATAACAAAATGTGATAGACTAAGTGGCTGAAACAGCAGAAATTTATTTCCTCATAGTGCGAAGGCTGGACGTGTGAGATCAGCGTGCCACCTTGGTCTGCTTCCTGGTTTGCAAATGGCTGCCTCCTCACTGTGTCCTCACATGGCAGAGAGAGCGCGAGCTCTCTGGTGTCTCTCTTTTAAGGACACTAATTCTATCAGATCAGGACCCCACCCTTATGATCTCATTTAATCTTAATTGCCTCTTTGTAGGCCTTATCTCCAAATAGAGTCACACCAGGGATTAGGACTTCAACATATAAATTTAGAGAGGGACACAATTCAGTTCGGAGCAGTCCTGTAAAGTTTTCACACTTTAAAGTATTAGTTTATAAGTATGAGAAAAAATATTCACAAGCAGCGTTTGGAATAAAATTAAATTTTCTTCTTACAACTGACATGGAGGTCAAATCTATTGGCCAGAGGATAGCTCACTTTTATGTTTGTGACAATCACAGTTTTGTTTGTTACACCATCTAAAATAAAATCATTTCTTCCACAATAGTGTAATTGTTCTACTGGTAAATTTTCTTTAAAATATAACTTGTGGCTTGCTTCTATCAAACCCCTACTCTAAATTTTAAATGCACAAATGGATTTCAGGGAGATTTTGAAGATGCATGTTATATATAAAGCTACATTAAATGTACACATGCAGGGATAAGCATATCATTTTAATTTGATGTGCACGACTATCTGTCTATCTCTATCCAGAGAACATGTGTGCAGATAATGGATGTCAAAGTGTGCCCTGAAATTCCTTAATTACACCATCTGCCGTGGTGCAGAATTTAATATAGATATATCAAGGTTTAAGCAAAATGATTTTGATAAATCCCTGGTTTAAAAAAGTTATAAATTATAGAAATAATACTTGTGTTATGTTTAAAAAATGGCACTTTTTCAAACTGTGTTCTCTACTGTCCCTTAAAAATGGCACTTTAATTGGAAAAAAATAAAGCTAATGGACTTACAAATAACAGTTAAGAGACATAGCTATAACTGACAGTTATGGGTGCCTTGTTCTCTCTCTTTGTATTTATTGATGTCATCTAGTAAAAAGTGACAGTGTCATGGAGTCAAAAAGTTAGATAGACCTGGATGTGAATTCTAGATCTACCAGTTGATTTGCCATGTGACCTTGAGCTCCTTGCTTAACTTCTCTAAAACTCAATTTCTTCATACATAAAATGGTAGGTAATAAAACATTCATAGAACTGCTGGGTGGCTTAATCTTTGTAAAGTCTGTTTAAAGTACGTAACATCGTGCCTTACACAGAGTAGGTATTGCACATGTGGTAGCTCCTTTCCCTCCCTCTCTCTGTGAAGATAACACTGAATGGCAAGTAATACTAAGCCATGGTGTAGTTGAGAGCTTTTAGATCATCAACAGTGCTCACATACACAGGCTGAGACCCCCTGAGCCTTTGGCTATAAAAACAGCTACAGTTATCCAGAAGGTGTGGGTCCCCTTTATGCTCTACCAATGACAGCTGTTCTGGCCTGGGTTAGGAGCAGCTCACTACCAGCCTCAGCTCCTTTTTCACTAGTCACCAGGTCTAAACATGAGCTTCTCTTGCTCTAGGTAACTGGTCTTATAGGAGTAAAAGAAGTGAAATAAAAAGGGTAAGGAAAAGTCAAGAAGATTCTAAGGTTAAATGTTCTCATCCTCATCCGGAGCATGCTGATTAGGTATCATCTACCTAACCAGTCACAGCCCTGGTAATATATGTAAACAGGTGGGTTCCAAAAGTCATTGCAGAAGCTGTAGCCATGACAATGTTTAGTCCAGGAGAGGAAATGATGTAGCTGTTTCAGGGCAAACGAAACTGCCCAAAGTCAGACCTCATCTGATCTGTCAAGATTTGGGAAGAGAAGGAAACTTAGTAAGTGGAATTTTGCATTTTGGAGAGGAAGGAATGAAGTTGAGCCTTTGAAAATGCACATTTTATATCTTTATTGAGCTTCTCTTATACCACGAACACTGTGGTAGCCACTGGAAATAAAATGCTGAATAAAATGGCCGTGGTCTTCAGCCCTCACACAACTCACAGCCTGTGGGGATGACATACTCTTAAGGGTTTTCTGATGCTAATACAAAGCTCATTTGACTGTTGAAAGTGTTTCCTGCTGTTTTCCCAAATGTCGGACTCATGTCTTCTCATATCCCTCCATGTTCCTCCCAGCCCAGCTCACCTCAAAGCCATTATTCCCTTCTCATGCTTTCTCCTTTTTTGGGAAGCAGAGGGGGAAGTGTTCCAAAATCATTTTTATTTGGGTTCAAACCAAGGCAAATCACCGTATTCTCTGAAAGTGAAGTTCCTGAAAGTATTGCTTCCGCAAACCATCCATTGGCCAATTTAGAATCTTCTTTTGAGAAAAAGGATACATCAGCAGATATTTTGGGACAGTTTCTGTTTTAATCTTATTAAGACAAAAGTTAATGCCCCTATTTATGCATTCTTTGCCAACTCTGAATGACATACTATCATTTTAGAGATTCTTAAGTTAAACTAAGTATAGTGTCAGGATCCAGGTGTGGGAGCAAATTAATGAATTTAAATAAACTGCCTTGAAGGAAGGCAGACTATAAAAATGTGCTACTCTTCCTTCCTCTGTGCCCAAATACCCTGCTTCTGATCAGCAGCCAGAAATTTCTACTTAATTCATACTGTTTCTTTGACCCAAACCTTAAGAGCATAATTTCTTCCTCCTATGAGGCCTATGGCCTCTGAATTGCATTCCTCCTATGGGAAGAAATCAGCCTGAGAGACTGACCATCCTAAATGAGCTCTTGTAACAGATAGGATTTAGGTAGGAGGAATGAGTGAATAATAACATTGAATGTATTAAACCATAGTAAACATGTATTGAGCATTCACTGTGTGCTTTATGTGCATAAATACATTTAACCCCTACAACAACACTATGAGACAGCTACTAGTATTATCACATTTTACGAAACAGGCATAGAGATGCTAAAAAAAGCTTACACAAGATCACCCAGCTAGGATATAGCTTCGCGAATTTGAGTTCAGGCAGAGCAGCTCCAGAAACTGCTCTTAATCACCACGCTACAGAAAAATGCTTTACTATAGGACTCAGAAATAAGACCAGCTCTCTCAGTACTAATAGGTTTAAAATTCTTTTTATCTTTGGTTGCTTGCACGAGAAAGATCAGCCTTTTGTACAGTTTTTCAGCTGTTGAGTTTGTACTGGGGACACTCAGCCAACCACATTTCACACACACAGATTTAATAGCATTTGGAAAACATAGCTGATAAAGGACTTGAATGCAGAATATTTAAAAAAATCTCAAAACCAATAATAAAAAAACCAAACAACCCAATTAAAAAATGGGCAAACTATTTGAACAGATTGTTCACCAAAGAAGATGCACAGATGGCCAATAAGCACAGAAAAAGAATCTCAATATCACATATCATTAGAGAAAGGCAAATTAATATACCATAATGGTATACCACTATATGCCTGCTGAATGGTTAAAATTAACGGAATGATTATACCAAGTGTCGGTGAGGATACGGAGGAACTAAAACTCTCATCAATACTGGTGTAACCATTTTGGGAAATAGCTCGGCAATTTTTTAAAAAGTTAAGTGTACACTTACCATATGAAATAGACATTCCACTCCTTGATATTTACCCCCTCCCAAAAAGAAAGCATATGTCCACATAAAGGCTTGAACACAAATGTTCATATCTGATTTATTTGTAGTAGCCAAAACATGGATATCTGGAAACAAACAAAATGTCCAACGTGTCTAGCCAAACACACTGGTGTATCTATACAATGGAATACTACTGAGCAATAAAAAGTCATGAAATATTGACACATTCAACAACATGGATGAATCGCTCAAAATAATTATATTGAACAAAAGAAGCTAGACACAAAAGATTACATATTTATGATTCTAATTATGTAAAACTCTAGACAATACAAACCAATCTATAGTGACAGAAAGCAGAACCATGGTTGCCTGGGAATGAGGTGATAGGAAGGGATAGAACGGAGGAATTACAGAGGCATCAGAAACTTTTGGGAGCAACAGATCTGTTCATTATCTTGATTGTAGTTATGGTTTTTCAAAACTTATCAAATTGTACACTTTAATATGTGAGGTTTACTGTATGTCTGGTATATCACAATACATCTGTCAAAAGAGAAAAAAATGGCAATAGTACTCTTGGTGAGATATGCAGAAATTCCTCTGAAATTTTCACTCATGGTGGTTTGTGGCATCAACATTTCTGGAGGTATTTTTATGTATATTATTGTGGGCCTCTGGGGTACTCCAAATATTCTAATCCTGGTGTATAATTCTAACAACTTTCATAGATCTGGAGAAAATGTTTCTGCCTGCAGAGAAGTCTCCCTTCTGTCCTTGAACTCTACTAAATAGTTTGGCTGCTTGTTCCCAACACCAATTTGAATGGGTCTGACTCCAGGTGTGGGAGGTGGTATCTGGTGATCTTCCTGAGAAGCGGTCTCATGTATGGAACCACTGTTCCCCAGGAGAGGTACAGCTGGAGCATTTCAGGATACTATTTAAAATTGTCAATCATTTCCGAATAGCAGAGAAATCTGGTTTTCTAGAGTATAGAAAAAGGAAACTTCTTTCTATGTCTGTAAGATCTCTTGCTTGGTTCAACTTGATACTGAACTCCTACTTGCAGACGCATTTCAATTCTCCTTAGTGCCTACGATTAACTTTTAGGAGTCATTGGGTTCTGTTATTCACAAAAAAAAAAATTAAAAAGTTACACGTATTGAAGGCCTGCTGAGTGTCCAGTTAACTTAACAAATTCATTCTACTAGGGGATATTCCAGACTCAGTAAATATATTCATTATTTAAGAATGTCACTACTGTTAGATTTTCAACTATAGCATTTCAGTATTTGTCAGGGAGATTTACATATATTAAGTGTGAACTAGGCTTTCACACCACTTTTCTCCACATTATAGTACTATAAAGTGAAGAATTCTATGATGCATTTAACACATTTTTAAACATGCATCAGACCTTTGCAGTATTATATGAGAACAAAAATTTTTGCAAAATAAAATCAAGCAAATTATGAGCATATATTAGAGATATGTTAGTATCAAAGTATGTCTTCTCAACTCTACCCTTGGGAAGTACTTGAATACCTCAAAAGTAGAGATGATTTTTCAGGCAATTTTGTTATACATTTCTTACAGTGGAATACATTTACTTTGATATGCTATTATAAATAAACACATTTACATGCATATTTATTTATACATATTTCCAAACTTATACACAATTAAATATGTCTATTTTTTACCAAGCGCCAAGCTTATTATAATTCAGCATTTCTGCTTTCATAAGTATATTAATAACCAAATGGATTTTTATTTTTTATATTTCATAGGTATGATTCAATTTCACATTGTATTACATTTCACATCATGAATTCAGCCCTAAGCAGCATTTAATTGATACCCACAATAAACTCAGAATTTTTTATGAGCTAACAAATCCTAATCCTTAAAGACAGAAGTGTAAACAGAACCAACATTCATGTGTCACCTAATTGCTGAAAATAATAATCTTTATTTGATCTTCAGCAATATTTGTATGTATATTTATTGACACACACACATAAATCTAGTCACACAGTCCTTTACACACACTCAAATGCAGAAGGTCCATTAACTAGGCAATTCATTTGTAAACAGAGAAGGATTCAAATGTAGTCGTGTTTTTCAATCTAGAAAATAGATTTTTAAATTTTTTTTGTTTTTTTTAATTGAAGTATGATTGCTATACAATATTATATTAGCTTCAGGTGTACAACATAGTGATTTGATATTTTTATACATTGTAAAATGATCACAATATGTCTAGTTATCATCTGTCACCATACAAAGTTATTATAATATTATTGACCATATTCCCTATGCTGTATATTTCATCCCTGTGACTTCTTGATTTTATGACTGGAAGTGTGTACCTCTTAATCCCCTTCACCTATTTTGCTCCCCTCCCCCCACCGTGATCACCACTTTGTTCTTTGTATCTATGAATCTGTTTCTGTTTTGTTTTGTTTGTTCATTTTTTTTTAGATTCCACGCATAAGTGAAATCATACTTTGCATTTGTCTTTCTTTGTCTGATTGTTTTACTTAGCTAATACCCTCTAGGTCCATCTATGTTGTCACAAATGGCAAAATTTCATTCTTTTTTATGGCTGAATAATATTCCATTGTATATATCTATACCACCTCTTCTTTATCCATTCATCTATTGATGGACACTTACGTTGTTTCCATATCTTGGCTATTGCAAATAATGCTGCAATGAACATAGGGGTGCATATATCTTTTTGAATTAGTATTTTCTTTTTCTTCAGATATATACCCAGAAGAGAATTGCTGGATGGTATGGTAGTTCTATTGTTAATTTTTTGAGGAACCTCCATACTGTTTTCCCTAGTGGCTGCACCAATTGACATTCCCACCAACAGTACACAAGGGTTTCCTTTTCTCCACATCCTCACCAACACTTATCTCTTGTCCTTTTTTCTTATTGAAGTCATAATATTTTATAACATTGCGAAATTTCAGTTGTACATTGTTATTTGTCCACATCATATATATGTGCCCCTTTACCTCTCATGCCCATCCCCCAACCCCCTACTACTCTGGTAACCACTAGTCTGATCTCTTTGTCCATGTGTTTGTTTATCTTCCACATATGAGTGAAATCATACGATGTTTGTCTTTCTCTGTCTGGCTTATCTCACTTAACATAATACCCTTAAGTTCCATCCATGGGGTTGCAAATGAGACTTTTTTTGTCTTTTTGATAATAGCCATTCTGACAGATGTGAGGTGATATCTAGATTTTTTTTAATTGTTGATTTTTTCTGGTAAAAAAAGTATAATAATTAGCTTTTTCTATTTTGTGGGTTTAGATGCCACAAAAATAAAAAAAAATTGTACTGCACTTGGGAAAATGTTTAATAATATTCAAAATACTGATGGGGCTTTAAAAACTCTATTTTAGATAATTTATGTGATATTAGAGATTTCATGTGCACAAGAGCTACTGCCCTTATACTGCTTTGTATGAACCATAAGTCATTAAATAATACTGTGAGTTTACTTCTAGGCTTTATCTTCTGGCAAATGATGATTTATCCTTATAGTCTGCTGTTCAGTTTCCAAAATAGCAAAAAAAGAGAGTCAAAAGTAAATAAGGATGTTTTGATAAAACTTCATTTTACACAGAAAAATAACAGATTAGTGAACATTTAGAAGTAGATTGACTTCAAGACAATATCAAATTTCCAGAAATAGACCTATTTAAAAGATGTCTGGGCGGTTTTATTTTGTTGGGAATTGAGTAGATGGAACAACTCAGCGTGGAAAGAAGAACAAATGTTCTCAGAAGGCACCATGAGCACATCCTTCTAGAAATCCTTATCACACAGCCCTATTATCAAATGGGCGCTCCTTCTAGCTAAATTAGGTGCACATTTTAACATAATATTTAAATATTTCTGGTATTTTTATTACAAATAAATAATGAAGAACAGTTTCTCTATACATTCCAGACTCTCAAATGGCTAAAATATTCCAGATTGGTGATGGTTACAGAGAAAGTTTATACCATGGTTGACATTGAAAACTGTTACCAGTGTTACCTCTTTATGTAACTATCTACCTTGTTACTTAAGAAAAAATATCTAACAGCAGTTCAAGAACTTATGTCATTTATTACAATGGGCAGGTTATTGATGTCATAGACTGACACCGTAATCTTTTACTATTCATTATTATTTCAGATTAACCTGATACAGTCTAATACGAGCTATTTATAAAGTAGCAGAAATAAAGCTACTTTCATGATTATATCACATTTTGGTGGGGTGGGGTGAAGGAATGAGGAGTGATAATAGGTATGGGGTTCCCCTTTGGGGTGATAAAAATATTCTGGAATTAGATAGTAGTGACAGTTTCACAATCTTGTGAATACACTAAAAGCTGCTGAACTGTGCACATTAAAACAACCATTTTATAAATTTAATTTTTTCATATTTTATGTAAAATATATCAAAATTTTTAAAAATGGTGCTAATTTGAAAAAAATATCCTGTTAATATGGCACTTTCGGCTTGAACCTACTCCTGCATCTAATAATATTACTGTCATGTTGCATTGCTTATATTTGTTTCAAAGGTGTTTACGGTCGTTTGAGAATTTTTATAGTAACTGATTTAAAATCTTTCTCAGATAATACCAATGTCTGTATCATCTCATCATTGGCATCTGTTGACTGTTTTTTCTGATGCAAGGTGAGATTTTCCTGTTCCAATATGCCAGAACATTTTGAATATTACATTATGAGAGTCTGGGTCTTATTCCAATCCTGTGGAGAAAGTTGGCATTTAGTTTTAGTCTTCTATGGCCAGTGGTTCCAATGTCAGTTCAGTTTCCAACGCTTTTCTGCAGCGTTGTTCAGGTCTGTCCTGTGTGTGCACTACTCAGAGATTGGTCTGGGGTCTGGGCACTGGTATACACATCAGCTCTGTTCTCAACGTTTTGGTATGCTAATTAGGATCGGATCCACGGATGTACAGTTTGAGGATGGAGCCTAGGGGTTCATAAACAGTTTTATGATGTCATTTTCCTCCTTACTTTCTATTACACACCCAGCATTTTTTCTAAGCGACCCTTTTTGGTTATTCAGCCAGAAACCACCTACTTTCATGATTATAGCACATCCGGAGCCAATTAGTGGGAGGTCCAAGAGAGGGAAAAAAAGGCAGTTGGGTTTGGCCACAACCTCTTGGTGCTGCAGTTCCACTAAAAAGAGATAACGCTTCCTATCCTCAGAGTTTTCGCTCTTGCGGGCTTCCATTGCTGACCCCTGTCACTGCCGCTGACGTCTGCACCATGGGATTTCCTGGTCACCAGAGTGTGAGAGAATAGAGAGAAAGGGGAGAAAGAAAGTCAAGAGATTTCCTCCACCCTCTCTGAGTTTTAGGAGTTCCCTTTGACGCTCCCCTATCCAAGTTTCTCCTGGATCTCTCACTGTCCGTACTACAGTGCTCACTTCCAGCTTTCACACTGCATTGATTTCAGACTGGGGGCAATCTAGAAGAAAGACATAGTAAACTCACTGCTGGTTCAATGGTGCTTCAAATTCTGGTATCCTTCTCTGATCCACCTCTTGCTATTTCCTTTTTGGAGTTCTCAAATGACTGAGCCATAAATTCTGCCCAGACTTTATAGTTGAATTCAATGGGAGTGAAAGTGTTAACTCCACCTTGTGTTAATTCCATCGTACCTGGAATTGGAACTCTGTAATGTATATAATATGCAAATATGATTTAGACAATACATAATGCATGGAATGTTCAAGAATTATTTAGAAAAAATTGTCTTCCCTGGAATTCCTAAAATAATCTATTTTATTCAGACATTGTAGAAACTATGGCAATGATTGATGATCATCAGTTTACAGTTTTTGAAGTTTTGCTTGACCAGAGCTTCTTTGGCAAAGTATATAACATCAGATAAAATTTTAAATAATTAAAAAATAAACGTACTTGTAAACAACAGTTATTGATGTTTTGACCTGTGATCTAAACTTGGCAATACTGGAGTATACAGAAATCTAAAACAAGATTTATGTCCTCAAAAAACTTTTGAAACTTACCAGGGAAACAATATAAACTAGTGAAAATGTGTGTTACAGCAAAAAAGTAAAACGTTAATTTAGGATAAAAGGGGAGGAAAAGAAGAAGGGAACGCATGTCTAAATCGACAGTGTGTGGACAAGATGTACTCAGAGCCACAAAGAAGGGTAAAATGTACTCTTTCGGAGAAGGTGAGATTTTAGCTGTGTCTAGAAGAACTGTCAGAATGTACACTGATGGCAGAGAAAGAGGAGAAATAACTCTAGGTGAGTAGTGTGGCATGAACAAACTATGAGATGGGGAAATATAAAAACAGATATGCCAATTTGGGTGAAGTAAGTAAATATGGTTAGAAAGAAAAAAGAAATCAATTATGAACGTAAAGCTTAAAATTGTAATTTCCAGTCTACATTTATTTATTAGTCTTATTTACCTTTTAATAGTATATAGTTGGTTCAATGAATATAAATAATATCTTTTCAATTGCTCAGCACTACATGTGTTCTGCCTATGGGGAGGCAAGAAGGCCCATTGTTCAGGGCACCCCCTTGGGCAAGGAGGGATGAATGGCAAGGCCAGCACAGGGCCTCTGCACAATATGGTCTGTTTGTGGTGCCCGAGTTAAGACTGCAGGGGGTCAATCTGGCAGCTTCTGAACAGCGTTGCCAAAAATACGCCTCATGTGCTAGGGCAGTTGCTGAATAAAATCAGGATAATTCTAGGGTCTGAGAAAGGCATCTCAAGCAATCCCCTGGTAAGGAAGCCGCTCTGACAAGTTATTAAAATAAACTATGCCCTTTGATGTATCATGTCAGCTACACTCAGAAGCAGAGACATTTTAGTTATGAAGAAATAGAGTTTGTTGTAGCAGCTTGTTTAGGTCCTTGGAGTGAAAGATTGGGCCCTGTGGCACCCAACATCTGTGGTATCTAGGTTGTGCATAATGCCGGGTTGCTGCAGACAAGTCTGCTTTGGAGAGGTGTGTTCCTCATAGATTTCACAGGGGTCCCACCCTCGTGGCCTTAATTCCCATTTTTCATGTTCTTATTCCTCAATCCTGATGCTAAGATTTACCTAGTTTGGCTTATTGGTTCTTTGCTTCTTTCCTCTCCCTCCCTGCCTTTCTCTTTCTTTCTCTCTCTTCTTTTTCCAATAACCTTTGAATACTCTCTGTAAAACCTTCTTACAGGAAAGACTGCACATTCTCATAATGATTTCCTGTCAGATCCACTGGAATGTGAGACCACAAGGGCGTGGAGCACCCCTTAGCCATCTCTGTATCACCAATGAACACAACTGTTTGGTGGTCTACTTAACTATAATGACAAGAAACGAAGAAAATCAGCCAACTGTGTGCCTTCTTCTGTAATGATCATTGGAGGAGAGAATGAAACAGATGGAAGGAAAGAAATTAGATGACTGAAATACTAAAGAACAAACAAAATACACATTGGGATAAATAACAGACGCAAGATCTCTAAACAGCTGTTGTAGGTGACCACGCTTCCTACAAAAGCAAAAAGCCAGATGTATTATCTGCACGTTTCACCCCTCCTTATTGATTATGTGACAATGGAAGGAAAATGAGCAAATTCAGCCCCATCTGAATTTATCAGCCTCCACCTGGTGAGATTATCATAGTGCATTTTGTGGAACTATGTCAGATTGTGATGCTAAATTCCAAGGCAAATCCGATAAAGCTTTGAACAATACCTTACCACGTCCGATAACTTTTAAAGATCTGCTTTCTATTTTAACACAACCATGTTTAGAATATTGGTTTAAAAACTTTGCTTTCCTCTGTCCTCATGATTAGAGACTTTAAAGTAATCGCGTTTCTTATTCAGCCCATTCCTCTGCTCACTCTCCCACCTTCGTTCACACGTCAGTTGATTTCTAATGAGCTATTAGTTCCATGTGGATCTGTAGTCAATTAGAATCAGCATCATTGACACGAAAAGGCAGTAACTACTATTATCTGGGCCATATCTATGATAATTTCTCATTGGCCACCCACCCCTCAAATATTAGCATGATATCCATACGTATATATATTTGTTCCTAAAATCCTCATAGCAACTAGCATTCTACTTTCTTGATTTTTTTTGTTTGTTTCATTTCTATTTCCCAGTGGGAAATCCAATCTGGTGTTATAGTCAGTGACAAAGAAAGTGCTAATTAGAAGATGAATGCAATTAGTAGTTACCTCAAATGTTTTCAGGTAACTTCTGTTTCTGACATCTACTTACAGTAATGCCAGCATTTTTCATTTTACACAATATAAACTCAACAAAACAATAAAACTAAAAAAAAACTAAACCAAAACAACTCAGTGTTAGTATTCCAGAGGTGGAGATTTCTAGCATTTTCTCCAGCTTAGAAGATTCATACTTGTCCTCTGCCCAGTCAATAATGACCCCTTCTCAGTCTCCAGAAAAGACAAAACCTCTTCTCTTCCATGGAGCTATCTTTACCTGCTCCCACTGTACCATCATGCTCACTCTGAAGTTCAGATTCTCTTCACTAGACATCCTATGAATGTTCATGCACTGTTCTTGCTTTTGTTGCAGTCTTCTCTATTACATAATTCTTGCCTTGTATATACTATATACTCCAACTAGACTGGAAACGGTTTGAGAAAAAGGACCATCATTTACTTTTCTACCGCTGTGGCTAAAAGAATGCCTTGTATTCTGTACGTGCTCAATAAACACTTGTAGACTTAGGATCTAAGTGTCTCAAGTACCTAATACAGTGATGGAGGGATGGACTAATAAATGAATAGATGGAATGATGAATGGATGGATGGATGAGTCGTAGACATTTGAGTCAAAGGGAATCTAACAATAGTTTGAGTCAGACCCCTCATTTGTCAGATAAGGAAAATGGGACCCAGAAAGGGGAAATGACCTCTATCAGGGACAATACTAATTAGTAGTCTAATTTTTATTTTTATTTTATTTTTTTATTTTTTATTTTTTTGAAGAAGATTAGCCCTGAGCTAACTACTTCCAGTCCTCCTCTTTTTGCTGAGGAAGCCTGGCACTGAGCTAATATCCATGCCCATCTTCCTCTACTTAATACGTGGGACGCCTACCACAGCATGGCGTGCCAAGCGGTGCCACGTCCGCACCTGGGATCAGAACCTGCTAACCCTGGGCCGCCAAGAAGCAGAACGTGTGAACTTTGCTGCGCCACAGGGCTGGCCCCTAATTTTTATTTTTTATTTGCTGATCATCTAAATGTAATGGTTCTCAAATCATTGTGTGTTCTCTCTTTTCAAATCAATTTTTGTCTCTGTGTATTTGTCTGTCTCTCTTCTGTCTCTATGTATTTCATTGAGATTATCGAGAATCTAAGCATAAGCAAGTGCTGAATATTTGTAAGAACTGTGGTAGAAAATTTGTTTTATTCACCCTCCTACCACTCATCTTCTGGGGGGAAAATAGATGATTGCTCCTTCTTTGAGTTCTGTACCTGCTCCTCACACCGTCTCCTCACACTGTCATGGTGAGGACTGATAATGAGAATGCTCCACCATTTGGGACCTGTGACTCTCCACAGGTCTATCGGATGCCTTTCCAGAGATTTCTCACATTGAAACTGAGGGGAGAGATTAACTCCCTGGGGGCAGAGTTGGGAAGTCATGAGCCCAGGAACAGTAGGCAGCCTTGATTCTAGCCTGGAGGAGAAAGTCAGACATGGAGAATGAAATCTATATTTGGAGAGATTCAAAACAAGGATGGGAAAAGCAGCAAAATATTTCACAAGTGCCAAGCATCCTTTCATAGTTCTACATACCACTTTTCTTAACCCTCACAAGAAATCACATGAACAAGGCCACTTTATAAGCTAGCCTATATAGGCCCTTTGTGATAACTAGAAAAGGCTGTCTGTTCCTCCACACAGAGGAGGTCTTGTGCCTGGCTGCTTTGGTGAGTGTAGGGCTAGACTTCCATTCACACTCACCCCTCAGCAGGTACCTTGTACAGTACGAACTTGCACAAGTATATCGAGGCTATGAATAGAGTTAGGCATATGATTGCCATTTTATGGATGAGAGATTTGAGGTTCCCATACATTAGGCTACATTTTTTAGTGCAAGGGATTTTTAAAAATGCCCAGATTCCACAGCTAGTAGGTAACAAAGCTAGGATTCACACCTACATGACTGCAAAGGCTTGTGCATTTCTCATCTAACTGCTTGCTTGCAAGCTCTTATCATGCTTAATCTCTCCCTCTTGCTCTCTCTCCTTCTGTAGTTATGTGTATACATTTACTTTCACTTCCAGCCCTGTTCCACCAATGGTGCAAGCTAGAGGCAGAGTCAGGTCACTTTTATTGAAACAGAGAAGATCATGATCTGATTACTTTCACAGTGCCACTCAATCCAGTGTAGACTGCTGGCAAGTGCTTTGGAATAAGCAGATAGAGATCAATAAAAGTGTACTTATACAATAAAAATGTATATTACTGCTAACAAGCAAAAATTGATTTTGTTTCTTCTACCCTTAGTCTTTTGACAATTTCCATTTGTAAACAGGATGAAGATAGGGCCAGGGAGGGCAGCAAAGAAAGGTCTCCTCCAAAATAATGAGAAAGCATGCCGCCAAAGAGCTTCAAATATCAGTTTGTACAGAGGAATTTCTAGTTCTGCCAAAATGAGTCTAAATTGAATAGCAACATAAGGAACAAAATCTGTTGGGTGAGTTACACATTACCTGGGTAAATTAGATGTGCTTGGGAGAGGTATTCATCCGTTCAAGCCGGTAGGACAAATTTCATGCATTAGAACAATTGGTTACTAAATGCTAGAGGCCTAAAAGTGATAACATGGTTTCTAAAGCAGCTGCATCTGATTGAAGGTGCAGCTTGTGAAAAATCATTGATCAGGGGTATTTTGGCACCATTATGTGCTATATCCACACTGTGAAAAGAGAATAGAATGAGACCAGCTCCTGCCCTCTGGCAGTTTGTAATCAAAGCACAAAACAGCGCCCACTTTTCAGAAGGCCTGGAGTGCTAGGCACATTTTCAGGAGAGAATTAGGCCCAGGGGTAAAATGTAGATATCAAGTTACCAAACTGAGGAAGTAAGCGGAGACTTTTTTTCACAAATAAGATAAAAACTTGCACTTTTAAACTGGGAGGGATAGAGGTGGAACAGGGACATTCAATGACTATCGACAAGCTCTGGTCCACAGCCCAGGGTAGGACCGACCCTGAGGGAAGGAGTTGCCAGAATAGAGATGTGAGGAGCAGGCAACCAGACTGGTAGCTCCAAATGAACAAAAACCTGACCTAAAGGAGGTTTTACTCTCTGGGGAAGCCATACATTATGTAAATTGATTGCATTGCATAATTGAAATGTGTTATATCAGTATTTCTCAAAATTTAATGCACATATAAATTTCTGGGGATTTAAAAATATAGAGAGATTCTGATCCAATAGGTTGGGAATGGTACCAAGAGTGTGAATTTCTAATCATCCCAACATCCCTGATGTTAATGCTGACAGTCTGTGGACCACAGGTTGAGTAGCAATAGAAGTGGAGGAAATAGGAAGGTACTACGGAGTATTGGACAGTATTATGGAGTATATAGTAAGCAACAATTTTGGGGAGGAATTCTCAGAAGATGGAAACTCTGAGCTGGACTTTGAAAAATATAAATGAAGAAGACTTGGGTTTTTCAATGAGGTCAATAAATTGGTAAGTAGAAACTAGATTTCATTCGTTCAACAAATATTTATTGAGGCACAATGCAAAATACTTGTTATTGGAAGCTTCCATGTCAATTTGATCACAAGTGATCAAAAATGAAACAACAACAGCAACAATTAAAACATGGAAGGCTATAGTTACATCTATTTTGGAATACCAAAGTTTACACTGCTGGTGATGCTTCACCTTTGACAATTTAAACTGCATTTTGTTTTCAAAATATGAGCTTTTGTGAAGTTAAGCCCAAATTTTCATGTACACCTCTTCTCTGAATGGGCAAGCCAAAGGGGTCATGTGTTCATTCTGCTGGGCTTGTATTTTGCTTGCCTATTATGGAAGGCAAATTAAGGCCAAAGACCTGGTTTCTATCGACTCAAGCACCAAATGACCTGTTTCAAGATGAGAGTAAACAGAAGTCATGTAGACAGTCTTTAACTGTGCAGCAGGTGTTGATACCTGTAGCTACTTAATTCCAGCCAAGATAATCACCTCTTCCTCAACGGCAGCTGGCTCATGTTAAGCATTGCCCACCATTGCCAAAACTATTTGGAGCTATCAAGTCATGGCTTTACCTCAGATGATGCATGCAGCAAGAGGAGGGGAGATTTGGATGCCAGGGAACCACTTTGGTCAAGAGTGCTTGTAGTTTAAGCCACGCCCCCTAGTACTCTGGCAGCCAAACATAGAACACTGCACCTGGACAGCAGGGTCCCGAGCCAGACAACATCAACCTGCAAAGGGGACCACCTGCCAAGGGCTACATCTAGAATTGGCTGCAGAATCGCTGCTTGGGAGGAAAAGATAATAAGGCATTCTCAGATAGGAAATCACTCATCATTAGAATTCTCTACTAAATTTAGCTATAATCAATTTGACCCTGAAACTGATTAATTTATTATTATTTAGAGCTTACAGTGTATATGTGCACATTTATGGGTGAGTGCTCATGATCGGGGTGGACATTCCTCTCCACCCTCAACACGCACGCACGTTCAGTTCCTCCAGGTTGTAATCACTACAAACAGGTTCCCATTACACTGGAAATTAGCAGATGCTCGTTACCATTTATCAAATTAGGCGTAAGGAGAGCAAACTGCTAGGGCATTAGCTGTCACTAATGATACTATTGTGCCCTCATGCTTCAGAAACACTGCCCTGATTCTTTCATATTGTCAAAGACTCTGTATTTCAATCTCTACTCAAGGCCTCAAACAAAAACCTTTACATCTAAGGCATGTGTCTTTAAGGGACATTTTAAGCCATCTTTTAAATGTGATAACAATAGAGTAATAGGCAATCATAAAGTTCGAATGTTGAAATGAATGGCTGGAGATCAAACAGTTCTGCTAGCCTTCAGGTAAGAGGGTATCTAAATAACTCTGGAAAGATGAGCACTTGTTCTATTTTTTTAAATCTCCAGAGAAAAAAACTCTGCCTTTTCACTTGATAATCCTATTCTAATAAATATTTTAAATGCCTGAGTCCCTTTATTTAGACTATTTCAACTATTTTTAATGGAACAGATACTCGCTAGGTCCAGATATATATGTTCAATTTAGGACCTCAAAAAAATGGAGATTACAATGATGTCAAAAATATGTTATATTTAAAAATGTATTATTTTTTCTGTATTCTGTATAATTTTTTTGTTCCTGAGGAAGATTTGCCCTGGGCTAACATCTGTTGCCAATACTCCTCTTTTTTGTGCTTGAGGAACATTCGCCCCGAACTAACACCTGTGCCAATCTTCCTCTGTTTTGTATGTGGGACACCACCACAGCATGGCTGCTGAGTAGAATAGGTCTGCACCCAGGATGTGAACCCACCAACCTGGGCCACGGAAATGGAACATGCAGAACTATAATTACTTGGCCACGGGGCCAGGCCCTTACATATAATTTTATTAATAGAAAATAGTTACTGGTAGTTCATATACAAAAGGCTAAAGCTTCCTATATCCTTTCCTGAGCATTTTCTCAATTTCTTCTACTCAAGCATTCATCCCAGAAAATGTCAAAACATCATTAAAAGCCCTCTTTACTATTGTGTGTAATGCTGCAATGAACATAGGGGTGCAAGTATCTTTATGCCTTTGTGTTTTCAAATTCTTTGGATAAATACCCAGCAGTGGGATAGCTGGATCGTATGGTAGATCTATCTTTAATTTTCTGAGGATACTCCATACTGCTTTCCATAGTGGTTGCACCAGTTTGTACTCCCACCAGCAGTGAACAAGTGTCCCCTTCTCTCCACATCCTCTCCAACATTTGTTGTTTCCTTTCTTGTTAATTATAGCCATTCTGACCAGAGTGAGGTGATACCTCATTGTAGTTTTGATTTGCATTTCCCTGATAGCTAATGATGTTGAGCATCTTTTCATATGCCTGTTGGCCATCTGTATATCTTCTTTGGAGAAATGGAAGCAACCTAGGTGCTCATCAAGGGACAAATGATAAAGAAGATGTGATATGTATACACAATGGAATACTACTCAGGCATAAGAAATGATGAAATCCCACTGTTTGTGACAACATGGATAGACCTTGAGGGTATTATGCTGAGTGAAATAAGTCAGAGGGAGAAAGTCAAATACCATATGATCTCAATCATAAGTAGAAGATAAAAACGACACAAAAACACATAGCATTGGAGATTGGACTGGGGTTACCATAGGGGAAGCAGAGTGGGGAGGGCAAAAGGGGTGAGTAGGTCCACATGTGAAGGGATGGACTATAATTAGTTTTCGGGTGGTGAACATGATGTAATCTACACAGAATTTGAAATATGATGTACATCCTAAAATAAAAAAAAAGAAAAAAAAAAGCCCTCCTTATTACAACAGCCCTTTATGGAATTTTTTTTTGTCTGTTTTTCTCCAATGTGTCGTGAGCCAGAAGGGACATTAGAGATGGCCTAGGTGGATTCAGAAGGTGGGCAAAGGAAATCTGCTGTGTTCTTTGATAACCCAATGTGTCAAACAAAGGTAGGCTAAATTCTTTCCTTTTCAAGGAAGATCAACATTGTGTAATATCTCTGCAAAATGCAACATCTTTTTAAATAACAAGTCATGAATAAGAAATTGGGGCAGTTTTGCAGCTCTGAGTTTTATCACAAATTTTTAAGAATATGCAGGAAGCTTAACTTGGTCGGTTATTTCCCCAAAGACATAAAAATAGGAAAATAGCTGACACGGCAAAATAACCTGCCTGCCCTTATGCTCATGTGAGAAGATATGACTACCACAAGCAAAAGCCACACACCGTTCCCCAGCTATAGGCTAAGAATCAACATTTCTAAGGTCCACATCATCATCCTCCAGAGCTGTAAGAGTCTTGGAGCTGCTTTCCATTTTCCAGTAGACTATTGCTCGTTAATCTGTCCCCACACAAATTGGGACACGCTACTGATGGTGGCTAATTAATATCCTACTGGATAGCTAGGATCCCGGGGATAAAAATGAATAGTACAGATCATTTAGACCAATTGTTAATTTTACAGGTGGGGAACTAAGCTGCAGAGATGTTTAGGTGCATGTCTAGGGTCGCATATCTTGAACTCGGATTTCCTGAAGCCCAGATCCAGGTTGGATGGAGTACATCAAGAAAATCCAATATTAAATTAGAATTTGATTTCCAGAGGATACAAATAAGCCACAAGAGAAAGAAAAAGATCTGATAGCAAGTCAACATTAATGTTTAAATATTAAGAAAGATGTATACCTGGGAGAAAATTGGCTGAGGAAGCAAAACATTGGATTCAAGGCTCGTCTCTGCCACTGAATAAGCAAGTACATCGGGCAAGTCATTTTTCTCATCTTGAAAGTTACAAGATTAGACCAGACTCTTTGGAAGATCTCTTCCAGCTTTAAATAAGAAGTAATTCTTGAACTTAATTTCTTGTACTTGCTTTCACTGTGCTTACGTGTGATAAAGCACAATATCATTCATGGTTCTATTCTAGATTCTTCAAGTGGTTCCTCTTCCTCTTCTTGGTCTTGCAAACGTTGGGCTTTTTCTAAGTTCAGCCCTTGGCCTTTTTTTGTTTTTCACTTTATGTTTCTTCTCAATTCTTCTCTCATAATCTATATATATCTGATTTACTAATTCCATACTGAATTGATAAGCTTGTTGTCAATTCTGCCTCAAAAATGCCTCTTACATATTTTCCTTTTCTCCATTCCCACTTCTGCAACCTTAGTTCAAAGCACTCAGTATCCTTGGAATATTGCAAAATATTCTCCAGTTGTTTCTCTGTCTTGAGTCCCTCCATCTTCCAATCCATTCTCTCTATCTCTATCAAAGTCGTCATTTTAAAAAGTAACCTGATCGTTTCTCATTTCGCGCACCTCAATTTAAAACTCAAACTTATCTCTCTATTGATGTTCCATTAGCAGGAAAATGTCTACTGATTTTTCCAGTTTAATTTTCTACATTTCCTCTATGCTTTGTGTCCATACCAACCACACATGTGATTTGCCCTTACTGAAACATACTAATATTTTCCTGTATCACTACTCATAATGACTTTTCAAAAGGCTGTGAAGATATGGGTTATATCTAAGTCGTTTTACATGTTCAAAGCTCAGCACAGCATCTTGCACATAGTAGTAACTCAATAAATGTTTGTTGAATGAATCAATTAATTTACTAACTAATCGGTGAGGAAAGTGACCATGAATATGGAGTTATATCTTGCAGAAGTTTTTTAAAGTGTTGAACACTAAGAGTGCAAAATGCAAATTATCTTTTTAAATGTTTGATATTGTTCTAATGCAAGCTGTGGTATCAAACAGAAATAGAACTATAAATATAGATCTCTGATTCACCTATCTATGTACTCTCCTGTCCTAAAATAAAGCAGAAGAAAATATAAGCTTCCACAGGAAGACATCAATACAGTTGTGCTGAATTCTTAGTGCCAGACCAGCACTTACAGCTCTGTGTGTCAGTTGTCCTAGATTATAAATCCTGCACTGGCTCTCAATTATTCAGATACCAAGGAATTCATTTACTACTGATGCATTATAGCATGTTAATCTAAGGCCAATTTAACATTTTTTACATTTATTTTGCATGTGTTCCATTTCTTAAGGGTTTTAAACATTTAAAATTTTTAGAAAGCTATACATTTTTGGATGGTTTTCTGTGACTTCAGGGGCATTATGTTTCTTGGGTTGTTATCTAACATTCCCAGTTAGCCCCTTATACAATTCAGTAGACATGTGGGCTGCATATTTGAGGTAGCAAATCTTTTGCCATCTGGTTTGGGTACCTAGGATATCTTAGTAGTGAGCTATACTTGCAAGATAATTTTGCAAATGAGAGCTTCTAAGGCTATAACCAGCTTTATATCCCACAAACTTGAGACTTATTCCCAAGCTCTGGTCATGTGTTTCAAAGCAATTATCTAAGAATGAGAGGTTTCAATTGGGGAATTTTCACATTGATGTTCTTATTCTCTCTTTATTTCATAGTTATTTGTATTATTTCCCTAACTAGAGAGTAATATTTGATCTTCTGTTTGCTTGCTTGTTTTTTTCAAATCTGTCCCTCTCTGCCAATACCTGCATAGAGGTAGATACAGAGTTAGAAATTAACCACAGAGTTTCTCAAGATATCCTTATGGACACTGAAGTATCTGTTGGGGAAAATGGTTCAGTAGATGGATTCATGGCTGATTGAATATTCATAAGAGTTGACCACTAATGGAGTAATAGAGTATAGAATATGTCTAAGTCTCACAGTTCTCCTGCAGGGTTCTGTCTCATATCCTCACTATGAAATCTCTGAAGAAAGGGACCATATTGCATTCATTCAATCATTCATTCATCAAATATGCATGAATGTGTCGTATGTGCTAGTTACTATGCTAGGCTTTGAAAATTGGACGTTGGACAAAGCAATGACATCTTTATTTCTTTATTCTAGTTTATAGTTTTAAAACTGTTCTTACAACTGAAAGTAGGCCTTTCAATAACTAAGGGTAATGAAGACCTGTCTGGCACATTTCTCTATGATGAAGTTTATACTTCTTTGTCTTTTCCTTTCTTCTTCTTCACCAAAGCTTCCATTATTGTAATGGAGGTAAAAATCAGTTTTCTGACTTACTAACTGCTAGTCACAAAGATTCAGATACAGAAAACCTGTAAAACAAGCAAATAGGCAATTACCAAATTTTTAGTGAGTCCCTATTATATATGCTTCACTCATTTACTAGGAGAATATTTGTTGAGCAGGTACTACGTGGCAGGCACTAATCCAGGCTGTGTCCCACAGTTAGGCTAGAGAAAAACGAAGAGTTTTTCCTCTCTACCAGTTGGAGACAAATGGCCTGAGTGATGTCTAATCACTACCACACCCAAGTCCTCCAAAGGGAACTGGGTGTACTCCTCAGCCTACTTGCCCAGTTTGTCAATTTCAATAACCTTTGATTTAAACAAAAGGAAAAGATAAGCAAAAAGCAAAATATCCTCATCTATACTCTCTGGACTTAGGGATGAAATGTCAGTGTGTTGTTAATGCTGCCTCCTTTAGTGAGTAGAAGCCTAATTACCTTGAATGGAGGGACTGCATCTGGATAGTTCAGAACCAGGAAGAACTTTTCCATCATAAAGAGTTGCCACCCTCTTTCTGGGGATTATTGATGCTGCTTCTTCATCATCTGAGGGACAAGCACGCTCTGCTGACAGAGCATGTCCCCTTTGGGATATTCTTTATCAGCCCATTGGGCTTGATGCTGTGTTAGGGTTTTTTGTATTCCTCAAGCCCTGAAGAACAGTGAGAGGAAGCTTTGGGGTTTAATAACAAATGTAAAAGCTCAGTAAAATGAAATGGACTATCCAGATTCCTCAGCTTCCCTTGAGCAAGACAATATTGCTTTTACAGATTATAGAATGCTGCTTTCGTTATGCCATTCTCCTATTGAAGGAATGACAATGACTTTCCACCATTTATTAGATCATGTTCAAATTTATCCATTCCACATTTGTGGCCTTTGCACAACTTCAAACCACTCTGCCCATTCTGATTACCTTTTGCTACACTGGGCCACATACCCTCTAATTTGGAAATCCTATCTTTTTTGTTTTTAGGAGATGTGTAGCTAAAATTTTTCTCTATATTTCTTCCTCTCTTAACTGCATGTAGCTTGAATTCCTATAGCATTCTGTTTCACATACTTGAGTACTAAATTACATACCATCTTCAAACTATGCAGAAAGAATCTACCAGAGAATGACTTGGACTTTTTCTTACTTTTACTTAAGTGATCTGACTAATTATGTTCTTATACTTTGGCCAAGTAATCCCACCCTGATGTATTTATACAAAGGAAAACAGTAGAAAAAGGTACATATATATGGATGTTCATTGCAGCTGGGGATAGGGGCTGGGGCTAAATTTCCCACCTTAGGTGACTGGGCAATTAAATTATTGTGTTTCAACTCCAAGTAATATTATGTTTACTTTAAAATTATAAAGTTTAGTAACATGGAAACTGAAAAAACCCAATATTAAATAAAAGAAGCAGAATAAAAAGTGTGGCTACTGTTATTGCAACTACATATTATATGTCTGTATATAGAGGACAAAAAGCAAGGAGAAAAACCAGAATGAAAGCTGTTCATGTGTGAGTTCTCTGAGGGAAGGGATTTTTGTCTATTTCACTTAGCACTGTAGTCCCAAAACCTAGAACAACAACAGGCACATAATAGATGCTTAATAAATTGGTTGAGTGAATGAGTAAGAATATATCATGGGTGGTGGGATTGTAGGTGATTTTTTCTTTTATTATTTCCTTGTCCATTATAATGATCTCTGGGGAAAAGAAGGGAGGGAGGGGGAAAGATGCATTTGTAACTAAAAGACATTCTTGATTCTTACACGGACACTTCTAGGATAACCCCAGGTGAGAGAATGAGAGACAAGGTTCAATGGCTCATATTATCCATTTGGTTCTCAGAATAATCATTGAGGTGCATGCTATTATCATCATTTTATATATGAAGAGACTAAGACTCAGACTCAGAGAAGTAACTTGCTTAAGCCACTCATGAGTTTTCTCTCTCAATCACACTGCTACCTACGATAAGTGGTATATCTCTATTTAAATAAGTCTTTGAACACAAAGCAAAAATAGACTAAGAACATATCAAGATAACAGATCATGCAAAGGATTGGTAAAGTATAACACAAAATGGTGGGCAAGAGGGCAGAAGCCAGAGTAGGCACTGCACCCACATCACTGATTCTCTTTCTATGCTTATAATGCACAAAATAAAAAAATTAAATTAAAAAAATACTTTCTTAAAGCAGCACAGTCCCTTGAGCAGTCTTTAGGTTAATATACCATTCCTCCTCTAATACTCGAGACTATGACTATCATAATTAATAACAAATGCAGTGTCAAGGCACTGAATTGTGCTGTCTTAATTTATGAAACTGCAATCTTCCATGTATCTGAATGCTGATGGATTGTGCTAAGTGGATTGGATTTAAAGTGAGCAGAGAAAGGTAATCAGCATTACAATTTCATGCAAGGATGGCCTTTTTATCCTTATATGTGGTGAAGTAGATGACAGTAATGGGATCTCTTTATTATTTAGTTCATCTAAGTGTTCTCCTCTATCAGCTTCAGATCAAAGAAAGACAAAGGTTTAATCTGTGTGGAAGGATGCTCATTGGAATGTTTTACCAGCCTGAACTGCAACTGTTTCCATACAAGAGCTGTGAGTTGCCTATGCATGAATGTATGTATGTGTATAAGAGACAAACAGACAGGAGCTAGGGGTGATTAGCATGTAACCTTGTTTTTGTCATTTAGATATTGCCTAGACTTGCTTGTGTCCAGAGACCAACTCTAGAAACACTGGTGGTGGTAACCTTCTCAGGTCAGTCTTTTTTTTCTTTTTTAAGGATTTTGTTGTTGTTAAGGTATCATTGGTTTATAACATTCTATAAATTTCAGGTATACAGTGTTTTATTTCAATTTCTGTGTAGATTGTATCATGTTTACCACCCAAAGACTAATTACCATCCATCACTATATACATGTGACAGGTCAGTCTTTGAGAAGAACTCCTCTTGCAATATTGGAGATCCAGGGTGAAAAATATTGGGCACTGCTGTAGATTGAATGTTTGTGTTCCCCCAAAATTCATGTGTTGAGACTTAATGCCCAATGTGATGGTATTTGGAGAGGGCTTTTGTGAGGTGGTTAAGTCATGAGCATGGAGCCCACATGAATGGGATTAGCATCCTTACAAAAGAGACCCCAGAGAGATCCTTCTCCTTGGGTTATGTGAGCACTCAGCTAGAAGATGCTGTCTATGAACCAAGAAGCGGGCTCTCACCAGACGCTGAGTATGCGGGGCTTGATCTTGGAATTCCCAGCCTCCAGAACTACGAGAAATAAATTTCTGTTGTTTAAGCCACTCAGTCTGTGGTATTTTTGTTATCGCAGCCCAAATGGAATAAGGCACTAAATTGGAATGTCCTTGTCTTAGGTCGGGTTCTGGTGAAGGTCCTCTTTGGTCCTCTTCAGAGGACCATTTTCTCTTTGTATCCTCAGCTAGCAGAGAGGGTGCAAGAGCTCTCTGGGGTCTCTTTTATAAGAGCACTAATACAATTCTCAAGGGCTCAAACCTCATGACTCATTCACCTCCCAAAGGTCTCCCCTCCTAATACCATCACGTGTAGGGGCTGGGTAGGATTTCAACATGCGGATGGAAGGGAAACAGACATTTAGTCCATAACAATGGGTATTTGCAAGGAGAAAGCAAAAACTGGAATTTCTCATTAAGAGTGAGGGTAGACCCCAATGGCTTTTTATTTTATTCCTAAAATCAACCTCAAGGATTCTTCCCTATTACTTTAAACTTTCTTATTAGCATATCTTATGCTTTAAAATAGTCCGGACGTAAAACGAGAAATAGGGCAAAATTAGCTCCCCCTCTTCAGTGTGCTGCACTGCCCACCTGTAGTCAGCCCCCACTCTCCGCTACCCCGTCCAGCACAGGCTTGCTTCTGCTTCTGAGAAGCTACAAAAATGTAGGTAATCCTACATTTCTTGCTACTTCCTTCTTAATGTTTCTCATCTGAAAAATGCCTTTCTCCTGGGATTATAAATATTAAAGTAGGTGATACATAGAATATTTTGAAAATGTAAAGTGCTACGCAAAGGTGATTTTTATTACAGTGCCCCCACAGACTCAGAATTCCAGACTCCAGTGCCTTTCCATCAAAATCCCATTAGGACCTACTAGATGACAGGCAATAAAAAGAAGAATTAATAAATGATGAAAGCTAAGTCAAATGGTCCAGATGGGTCAATCCAGGTGAAGACTGGAAACGAATCCCTGGATTTAGCAAAGTAGAGGTTGCTGGTGAGCTTGAAAAGGTAGTTTTAGGAGGCTAGTAAGAGTGAAACCCTGATTGGAGTCATTTCAAAAGAGAATTGGAGGAAGAGGAATCAGACACAATAAGCACAGGTGACTCCTTTGAGGAGTTTTTGTTGTAAAAAAGCAAACAAATGAGTTTGTAGTTGGAAAGAGACCTAGACTCCAGAGCAGGCCTGTTTGAAAGCTGATGAGAGGGATTCAGTAGAGAGAGAAAAAATGATTATGTGGGACAAGGTTGTTGGAGTGTCTTTGGACAGACAAAACAGGATAAGATGGGGTGCCCACAGCAGTTGGCATTAGCAGTACAGACACTTCATCTGCCGTAATAGGACAGAAGGCAGCACTGATGCTGTAGTCGGGTGGGTATGGTGGTGGGGTTTGTGGGTGTTTTCTTCTAAGTGATTTGTTTTTTTCTTAGTGAAATAAGAAGCAAGGTCATAAAACTGAGAGTGAATTGGAGTTAAAATGAGACAGGAAATGGCGTGGAATAGTCATCTGGGGTTGTGGAAGAGGAAATGGACTAGAATATTGTGGTATGATTTCTGGGCAGTGCTGAGAGCCCAGTTGAGGTTAGAGGTCTTTAATTTAAAGAGGTAGGCTACAAGCACAGAGTAGAAGACAATTTGGATTTCCCCAAGACTGAAGTTTTACTAATGAGTACAAAGAAGCAAAAGGGGGAAGGGAATTTAGGGCAAGTGTTAGGGAGTGGTGATAATGGTTGACCACGGAAGTTAAAAGGGAAGTGAGGACCTGAGGAGGCTGAGAGACGGTGAAAAGGAGTAAGATTAATGTTGGATCCAAGGACTGTTGGAGTCAAGATGTAGAAGGAGAGAACTGAAAATAAAAGAGAGAGTGGTCAGAGCATAGAGTTTAATATTGAGATTACGGAATGACTGTGATCAACGCAATGTATAAGGTGTTACCACAGAGTCTTCCTCCAGACAACTGCGTGGCTTGCTTCCTCACCTTCTTCAGGTTTTTGCTCCAAAACCACTTCTGAGGGAAACTTCTACTCAGTAGCTTATTTAAAACTGCAACTTCTCCTGAGCCTCACTGGTACTTGGTGCTTCATTTTCTATTTCCTCAAATTGCTTTCTTACCATCTTACATTCTGTATATGTTTATATACTTTTTTTGTTTATTGTATGCCTTCCCCCACTTGTCCACAGTGGGGACCAGTGTGCCTCTTTTGATATCTACACCATCTTTAGTGATTAGAACATTGCCTGGCACAGAGCAGACTAAGTGCTCAATATGTTTTTGTTGAATAACTTGAATAAAGCAATTTTATATTTTAATACAGGAATTCCAATGAGCCAGTAAAAGAAAATTCATAAAGTTCTCTTAATTTTATGGTTTCTTCTGGAGAGTTGAATTCTGAATAGCTGAGGGTGAATTCATGAAATTCTTCTTAACTCTATTTTTGAACAGAAATCTGAGTAAATGAGGAATATGGAGCTATTCTTCACTCTAAATTGGATTAAATGGAACACTATTTAACTTTTTTTTTTTTTTTTTTTACCATTTGAGGTCATTATTATAAAATTAACTATTAGACTCCCCTGAGTTGTATGTGAATTGTGGTCCCTTTACAAAATGTTGTTAGTGACCTTGAGATCACAATATTTTTGGTTGTGTTTATTCCTTTTGTCTCTTCTTTTCTGTCATGTCACCAGCTCTTACCTTGTACTACTATGTGTGTAAATGCCTGTAACAGCTCCTTCTGCCACCATACCCACCCCATCCCATAATTTTCTGTATTCATATATGTTGGGCCAATTTTAAAGGATTTATGTGAAATAAGAGCATATAGACATTAAGTGAGAGTTCAAAGGCCACTCTTATGAGATTATGAGTTAGGTAACACCAGTTTTGCTGTAACACCAGTTTTGCTGTCTTTCTTGCCTACTTCTAGGTTCTTAACTGTGTGCTAGAGAGGTGAGACTGATAGACGTTTGAATTATGAAGAGGTGAGGTATTACTGTAATTTGGGTCACTTGGTACTTTTGCCCCTCAAATGCCCCCCTTCCCATGTGGATGGCTGCCTCCTCCATCTATTCATGTGGCTGACAGCCATGCAAGTAGCGTTAAACATGTAATGCCTCATGAAAATGTAGGAGAAGGAGAGAGGATACCAATTAAGTTTCTCTAATTGGAAAAACCCTGCTCTTAAAATGTGCCCATTAACAAACGTCCCATAGGCCCTTAGGAAAAAGTTCCATCTGAAGACACATTCTTGTTGAAGCAGCAAATGGTGAAACATTTAAAAAAGAAAGAAAGAAAGCAGTGCATTCGAGTGGTTTTAAGAATAAAACAAAGGTCTGTGATAAATATTGAATAATTCACCTGACCTAGATTTTAACAGCACAGGTAATTCATGCAGCAATAGACTTTTGGTTACTTAACAAATGTTCCTATAGCTGCGAGTAACACATTTACAGTTTTTGCTGTGTGTTGTTTTCAGAGCCTCAGTTCTACTCCATACTTTTGGGGGAAATTAGCCATCTAAGATAAGGAAAGCAGAGTTCTTTTACTGCTCTCTGATGGAAACTGTCAAGAGTCACAGCCTTGATGTTGTGCTTTCCGGATGTCAGTTTCCTCCTCTGTAAAATAATCCCTGAAGTCTCTCTTAGATCTAAATTCTACCACACAGTGCTGCTGGATTAAAGGACTGAGGAGGAGTTCTGGTTCCACCCAGTAGAGGGTACTGTTATCTAGACAAGGTCTCAAATGAGTCCGGGACAGATGGAGCAATGGCAGCCGAATTTAGAATATAGAATGGGCAGCTACCTACCCCTCTGTCTTGAGTCACCAGACCATAAATGCTTCTCCACAAAATAGCAATCTCAGGCAAGTGTAGAAAGGCACTCCTCCCAGTCGTTTGCCACTATTCCCAAAATGGACACATTACTCATTTCTACTGGAATATGAACAGGAATTTAAACTCCTACAATCTGTGTTGTTTTCTGCAATTTAAAGTTTGTTCTATGAATACATTCATTTATATAAAATACAGCAGCTTGTCTATACATATTGAACATTTAAAAATTACAGTTGAAAGTAGCAGATTTTTCCTCCTGCAAAAATATTTAAGAAGTATTTATAAAGTTTGATTATGTTTAATATCATGCCGAGAAAGGAAAACTTAATTGTGCTTTTAAGTATACAAATAAGAAAAGTCATTGGCCTGTGACAGACAGATAATTTTAAAGTTCTAAGTGTCTAATCCATAGTCACAATACTGGATGGAAATCTGAATCTCAACCAGCCTGCAAGGTTTACAGAGTATCTCACATTAGAGGGGTCCACATGAAAGCCAAAAAACTGTCTAAGAATGAATTCTCAAAGAGCAAGACCTGTCTGCTTGGATAAGACTGTGCACATAAGGTGAAATAGTAACAGGATTAGATGGTTTAAGATAAATGGTAGCATGATTAGACAGTGTAAGATACTGTCTGTTTAACACAAATACAGTAACTCGGTAGGAGATATGAAAGTATTTGCTGAAACACTGGCAAAATAGATGAAGTAAGACATCAGTATGAACTACAGTTAACAGGGAAGTCCTCACCAAAGGATACCATTTAACAGAAAAATGAAAAATTAGACGATGCATGTAGAAATACATTAAAAAGGCAAAAGCATTATGCCCAGGTAAGATATTATTATTATCATCGTTACAACTTTGGGGCTCATGGTCACCTTGAGCCGCTGTCCTTGGTGACCTTAGAAAGGCAGTTTGGTAGAACCTTCCAACGGCAGATGCTTCTTTGATCTTTATGGCTGATGGGGGCCTGCTTACTTTTTCGTTTTGCGTTCTTTTCGGATAAATGCTAAGCCTAAAAGGAAGGAGTTAATATAAGAATGATGCAATCCTGCCTGGACCAGGAGAGCATTGTGCGCTGTGCAAGTTGCAACCTGGAGAGCAGCAATCTGTTGTTCCACGTAATGCACCACCCATGCTCTTCCTGGCTTTGAGATTGCTCCCTTTTAGGGGGAGTTAAAAGTTTCTCAGATCAGGAGAAAGCCTGGCTACCTGAGGGAAAATAAAATCATGCCCCTCCCTCTTCTCTTTTGCCTGTAGCGACTATAAGTGCAATAAAATGTGAGAGGAGGAATGAATTGCTATGGCAACAAAGTGTACTCTAATGATGAAGATGGTATCTAACAAGCAGGCGCAGCAAGAACTGTAAGGGAGAGGGGAAAGGAAGTATACCTTGAAGAAGCAAGGAGGAAAAAAACATACAAAGTTTAAAGTTTTCCATTCTCCAGCCCACGTATGTTGGCCCATTTAGAAAAGTTAGATTTGTGTCTTGGCTAACTTCCTCCTAGGGATATTCTAACAAACCAAAGTTTTATAATGCTCTTTTTTCTTTCCTCTAGCACCTAGTACTTCCTAAAAGTAGGCAGAAGGAGGTTAGATCAGCCCCCTTGATCTAGAAACATGGAACAATGTACCTTGGTTTAGGGGAGTCACAGAAGTCTGTGTATCTAGAACTTCTGCTTCACGGCCCAGCTTCCCAGGGCTTGGTCCAACATCTTTGTCAAGATAATTATTTTCACCATAAGAATTATTTCAGAAAAATGCCTGCCAGGCTGGGTAGGGGCCTGGAAACAACACATACCCATCATGAGTAAAATGAACATGTAAGTCGAGACCCTTAAGGAAAATAAAGAGGCGCTGGTGAGAATCAGACATTGGGGTAAAGTAGACTAAATTTATTCCACCCATTCTTTCAAAAACATTGAAATTAAGATATTTAGAATTGGCTAGGTTATGCTGCAAGATAAAGTAACGCCAACATTTTATGGGTTTAAGCAACAAAGTTTAATTTTTCATTCACAGTATCTGTCAAGCACACCCAGATAGGGAGCTCAGCTCCATGTTATCGTCATTTTGGGAATTAAGATGGATTTTGCCAGTTGTAGGGGCATGGTGAAGAAGAATATTTGAGGGTCTTGTGTCAGAATTAAATGCTGTGATCTGAAAGTGATCCATGTCACTCATGTTGCTTCTACCTATAGCCATTGACAAGAAAAACCCTATTCAATTTCAAGAAGAGGGCAATGAATGATTATCTCCCCATGTGTCTGGAGGAAGAATAGTAGATGCAGATATAGATGAACATTATAAGTCTCTATCAAAGCACAGGCACACCAAGAATTTTTATGTAATGTGTGTATAGCAAAGCTTTTACTGAAGAGACGTGTTTATATTCTCTGGGAAAATAGTAAGCCATTAGATTATATCACAATAGTCTTATTCCCTCCAAGAATGTGTATGGATGAGGACAGGGACATGGTGAGCATCCTTGGAAGCATTGGTAGAGGGCAGCATGGATGGTCATTTAGACTCACATTCAAAACTGAGGGGTTTCCAATTATGACTACTGGCAAGAGTTCAGGAGCAAAGCTTTGCAAGAGTGTAAGTTTAGACCTTGTTATCCATCCAAAGATGAAAAGATGGATCTAAGGTTCTCAAAGTCTGAAAGCTGCCAGAACCTCATGAAGGCCGTTAGCTGACCTGATCTCTTCCAGGTCTTCGTTAAAGGTGTTCCCCAACTTCAAATGGAAACAAAGCAAACTAAAACAAAGCCTGTTTCCCTCCTTTTCCTTACTTAAATTCTTCAAGCTCAGGTCAATTCCCACTTCTGCTCATTCCATTCTTTGAATCCCCATTCCACTTATAATCAGCATATGTTTCATTAAGAAATTAATGATTCTCTAACATTCCATGGAGTGTACTTTTTCTCCCCACTCAATATAAGCTCTGTGATAATAGTAACCTCTTGCCTCTCCTCTTTTGCAGTCTCTTCTAGTACTTAGCACAGAGCTGTTACAAAGTTGGCGGACAATGCATAATTATTGATTATGCCAGTAACTGGAAAAGGAAGAAGCATTTTTATTGAGAACAATGGACCAGGCTAATGCAAATATACTTTGGGTAACTATGTTGTCACTGAAAGCTTTATTTCAAAAGACAGCTCTCTGACATCGAGTCTATTGCTATTTCAGTTCCTTTAAGCCCCTTCCAGTGAGGTGGGAAAGGCAGTAAAAGAGAAAATGTGAGTAGCTAGTAATGAGAACAATATGGCAGAGGGAAATGAGAATGGAATTAGAACCTGGAGCTTGGATTCTATTCTTGGCTCTGCCACTCATTAGCCATGTAAAGATGGGCCTCAACATCCTTATCTATGAAAAGGGATACTTGCAATTGTCTTGCCTACTTCACAGAATGTTGCAAGAATTGAATAAAATCATGTAAGTAAAAGGAATGTGAAACTTTTCAAATACTTTGGAAATATAATTTCAAAGCAGGGTTGTTAAAAAGGACCTAACTTGTATCTAACGTCTTTCATGCTATCTGAGCAATTTCAAAACGGGTAGGAGATGTGTGATAAACCCCTGACAACACATGTTCTGAACTCTTTGAAAGCCTCGGATCTAATCAGCACAAGGTCCTGTTGCTAATTGCAGGGGGCTTCTCCCTGGGCATCCAGTTCAGTTTGTAAAGTGTTATATTTATAACTTTCTGAAGCCTCAGTCGCTCTCAGAATCCCAGGAAATAAGAGTGTGATCTGATTGTGACTGTAGAGTGCAGGTTGATATTGCCAGGCTGGTGATGATTTCTAACAAAAGCAAAACAGCAGGTATCCCTGAGAGAAGGGCACTAAAGCTTTCCACATCTCTAAGAGAGCCTGCTTCCCCTCCCTCCCGCCTCCCCTCCCACCTTCCCTCCCACCTGAAGACGAAAAGACCATGGTTGGGGCCGGAATAAACCTGCTAATCTGCAAAAGCAGGCACTGGCATGGGTGGGGAGACAGGCTGGAGGGACTCTGGCTGTAGGGAGAGGATTACCAAGGCAAGAGACGCTCAGACGGGGTTTGGAGCATGTGGATAGGAAATAATGAGAATCCTTCATGAATTGTAGGGATTCTGTGCAGGAGTGATGTTAATATGTGAGCCCAGCAGCACATCCCGCAGAGAAGTGTTATGGTGGGAACATGGCAGATACAACACCAGCGTGAAGGCAGGAGGCCTGGGTTTGAGTTTCGGTGCCGACTTTATTAGCTCTATGCTTCTCTGAACATTAGTTTTCTCATACGAAAAATGGCAAAATAGGAGCAATAAAAAGCTGCTTCAAAGGTTTGGTATAAGAATTAAATGAGAAATGTTTATGAAAGGGCCTTTCATTTAATAAGAGTAATCAGTATATCATTTGTAATTAGGAAAAAGTTTTATGTCAATATCCTGCACCTCCTCAAGAGAGCTAGGCAATGAGGATTGAACGATTTGACATAGTAGGAGAGAAACAGACCTGGGAGCAAAAGAACTTACATCCAATGTCATGGACATAACACAGGCTGACTCCTCCACAAGAAGGAAGCAGATTTAGAGTTCTGTGATTGTACCATGAAAATTCTGAGACTATGTTGTTGGGATCTTCAGCAAATGATCATTGTGGCCTTGCAAAGATATCCACATCCTCATCCCCAGAAACTGTGAATAGGTTATTTTGCATGGCAAGCAGGAATTAATGTTGCAGATGGGATTAAGTTTGCAAATCAGCTGCTGTTAAAATAGGAAGATCAGGAGAAGAGCCAAGATGGCGCCGTGAGTAGTCCTCTTTGTCTCTCGCCCTTCGAGTCTACAATTATTTGGACACTTATCGCTTGACAAAGGATATCCAGACAGCATCTCAGGACGTCTGAGACACCCACGCGACTATACATCGGAAGGCAGATGGACTTTCCTCCGGGAGGATGTGGAAATAGGTGAAAACTCTCCGACCCCGACGGGAAGCCTAGTACCCGCAAGCGGCTTTCTTCCAACGGACGCCCCCAGAGGATCCACACACATCTAGGGCAGGAGCGAGAACACAACAGAGGAGCGACGGTGGAAACAGGTGACCAGAGCCCTACCTAAACCCCCTGCAATTACTCCTAAACGCAGAGGGAAACTTTGGAGTTGCACACCTGAGCCCGCGGGGAGAGTCTCTCCCCACCATTGGCGGGGAGACCCAGCCTGGTGCTCGGGGCGCCCGGAGGGTCCCAGAGAGAGACACGGAGGGCACGGAGATCTCCCAGCTGCCGTTGCCCGCCCCGTGGGACTAGGGATTGCCGGAGATCTCGGAGAGGACCGGGGCCGGGGGAACTTTCAAAGGCCGGTCCTGCAACCCGGAGGGGAAGCGCCGGAGCTCCGCCCGGGCAGCAGACAAAACTCTCTGTCTGCCGTTAGCAGAGGGGCCACACTGAGCATTCACGGCTCCGGGAGAGGCCCGAGAGAATCCCAGAGGGCGGGGCGACCCCCAGCTGCCGTTGCCCGCCCTGTGGGGCTAGGGATTGCCAGAGATCTCGGAGAGGACCGGGGCGGGGGGAACTTTCAAAGGCCGGTTCTGCGACCCGGAGGGGAAGTGCCGGAGCTCCGCCCGGGCAGCAGACAAAACTCTCTGTCTGCTGTTAGCAGAGGGGCCACGCTGAGCATTCACGGCTCCGGGAGAGGCCCGGAGAGAATCCCAGAGGGCGGGGCGACCCCCAGCTGCCGTTGCCCACCCCGTGGGTCTAGGGATTGCCGGAGATCTCAGAGAGGACTGGGGCTGGAGAGAGTTCCAGAGACCCAGCTTAGTAGCCTAGGGGGAAACCCTACAGGCTCACAGCAGCCTTAGGGAAAGCCTCTGCACAGCACCAGTAGAAGGCACCCAGCCGCCAGCCACAAGGCTGGAAGACCCAAGGGCAAAAGCAGCATAGCTAGGTGTACTAACCACAGACTGTAGAAGATGCCAATAGCTCTCCTGCGACCCATAGAGGACAAGTGAGATTTGGTGGGTGCCAACAGCAACGGAGCGACAAATATAAGTGATCCCACCCCTGGCCGCTGGAAAAGCCCATAACACCGTTGCAGACCCCAAGGAGAGAGCACATCTAGGTGGGCTGCAACAGTAGGCACCTGCAGCCTGAAGCCCCCCTGTGACGGCCCCCACGGCAGAGGAGGGAATCCAAAGGGCCACTGTGGCTACGAAGAGGGGCCCAGGCCCAGTTAGCAACTACGGACAGGGTTCCTGGTTGGTGAAGTATAAACAGCTGCTCCCCCCACCGCAGCAGCTGAAACAAGTGAAAGGAGCAACTAAACTCTATCTCCATGCGGAGGCACAAATCAACAACATCAAGCAATATGAAAAAATACATTAAATCTCCAGAACAGAAAGAAAGTAACAAATACACAGAAAACAATCCCAAAGAAAATGAGATATATAACCTAAATGACGATGACTTCAAAACAGCCATCATTAAGATTCTCAATGAGTTAAGAGAGAATTCTGACCGACAACTCAACGAGTTCAGGAGCTATGTCACAAAAGAGTTTGATACGATAAAGAAGAACCAAACAGAAATATTGGAAATGAAGAACACAATAGAGGAGATTAAGAAAAATCTAGATGCTCTGAACAGTAGGGCCGATAATATGGAGGAAAGAATTAGCAATTTGGAAGATGGCAATATAGAATTGTTGCAGGCAGAGGAGGAGAGAGAAGCAAGACTTAAAAGATATGAAGAAACTCTCCGAGAATTATCAGACACAATTAGGAGATGCAATGTAAGGATTATAGGTATACCAGAGGGAGAAGAGAAGGAGAAAGGGGCAGAAAACCTATTCAAAGAAATAATGGCTGAGAACTTCCCAAATCTGGTGAGGGAGATGGATCTTCAGGTGACAGAAGCCAATAGATCTCCAAACTTTATCAATGCAAGAAGACCAACTCCACAGCATATAGTAGTGAAGCTAGCAAAAGTCAACGACAAGGAGAAAATATTAAGGACAGCCAGGCAAAAGAAACTAACCTACAAAGGAACCCCCATCAGGCTATCAGCAGATTTCTCAGCAGAAACTTTACAGGCTAGAAGAGAGTGGAATGATATATTCAAAAATCTGAAGGACAAAAATCTACAGCCGAGAATTCTCTACCCAGCGAAAATATCCTTCAAATACGATGGAGAAATAAAAACTTTCCCAGATAAACAAAAATTAAGGGAGTTCATTGCCACAAAACCTCCTCTTCAGGAAATCCTCAGGAAAACCCTCATTCCTGAAAAATCCAAAAAAGGAAAGGGGCTACAAAACCAAGAGCAGAGGAGATAAGTAGAAGGACAACAACAGAGAGTAGCAGCTCTACATCAGAACAGATTAAACCATGGGACGAGAAACAAAGGAAACTGAAGAAAACCGGAAAACAAGACACAAAATGGGAGTGGTAGGCCCCCACGTCTCAATAATCACTCTAAATGTAAATGGATTGAACTCCCCAATCAAAAGACACAGAGTGGCAGGATGGATCAAAGAACAAGATCCAACAATATGCTGCCTCCGGGAAACACACCTCAGCCCCAAAGACAAACACAGACTCAGAGTGAAGGGATGGAGAACAATACTCCAAGCTAATAATGAACAAAAGAAAGCAGGTGTCGCTATACTAATATCAGACAAGGTAGATTTCAAAGCAAAACAGATAAAGAAAGATAAAGAGGGACAGTATATAATGATAAAAGGGACTCTCCACCAAGAAGACATAACACTTATAAATATATACGCACCCAACACAGGAGCACCAAAATTTGTAAAGCAACTCTTAATAGAACTAAAAGAAGACATCAACAACAATACAATAATAGTAGGGGACCTCAACACACCATTAACACCAATGGACAGAACATCCAGACAGAAAATCAACAAGGAAATAATAGAATTAAATGAAAAATTAGACCAGATGGACTTAATAGATATATATAGAACACTTCATCCAAAAACAGCAGGTTACACATTCTTCTCAAGTGCACATGGAACATTCTCAAGGATTGACCATATTTTGGGAACCAAAGCAAACATCAATAAATACAAGAGAGTTGAAATAATATCAAGCATCTTTTCTGATCATAACGCTATTAAACTAGAAATCAACTACAAGAAAAAAGCAGAGAAAGGTGCAAAAATGTGGAGACTAAACAACACGCTTCTCAACAAACAATGGATCATTGAAGAAATTAAAGAAGAAATCAAATATTATCTGGAGACAAATGAAAATGAGAACACGACATACCAAATCATTTGGGATGCAGCAAAAGCAGTCCTAAGAGGGAAATTCATCGCAATACAGGCTCACCTCACTAAACAAGAAAAAGCTCACGTAAGCAACCTCAAACGACACCTAACGGAACTAGAAAAAGAAGAACAAACAAAGCCCAGAGTCAGTAGAAGGAGGGAAATAATAAAAATAAGAGCAGAAATAAACGATATTGAAACAAAAAAGACAATAGAAAGGATCAATGAAACAAAGAGTTGGTTCTTCGAAAGAATTAACAAAATTGACAAACCCCTAGCCAGACTCACCAAGAAAAGAAGAGAGAAAGCGCAAATTAATAAAATCAGGAATGACAGAGGAGAAATCACAACAGATACCAATGAAATACAAGAGATCATAAGAGAATACTATGAAAAACTATATGCCAACAAATTGAACAACTTGGAAGAAATGGACAAATTCCTAGACTCCTACAATCTCCCCAAACTGAATCAGGAAGAAATGGAGAATCTGAATAGACCAATCACAAGTAAGGAAATAGAAACAGTAATCAAAAACCTCCCCAAAAACAAGAGTCCAGGGCCAGACGGCTTCTCTGGAGAATTCTACCAAACATTCAAAGAAGACTTAATACCTATTCTCCTCAAACTGTTCCAGAAAATTGAGAAAGATGGAGAACTCCCTAACACATTCTATGAAGCCAACATCACTCTGATCCCCGAACCTGACAAGGACAACACAAAGAAGGAGAACTACAGGCTGATATCACTGATGAACATAGATGCAAAAATCCTCAACAAAATTTTGGCAAACCGATTACAGCAATACATCAAAAAGATTATACACCAGGATCAAGTGGGATTTATACCAGGGACACAGGGATGATTCAACATCCGCAAGTCAATCAACGTGATACACTACATCAACAAAATGAAAAACAAAAACCACATGATCATCTCAATAGACACAGAGAAAGCATTCGACAAGATCCAACACCCATTTATGATAAAAACCCTCAGTAAAATGGGTATAGAAGGAAAGTACCTCAACATAATAAAGGCCATATATGATAGACCCACAGCCAACATCATACTCAATGGACAAAAGCTGAAAGCCATCCCTCTGAGGACAGGAACAAGAAAAGGGTGCCCACTTTCACCACTCCTATTCAACATAGTACTGGAGGTGCTGGCCAGAGCAATTCGGCAGGAAAAAAAAATAAAAGGAATCCAAATAGGTAACGAAGAAGTAAAACTCGCGTTGTTTGCAGACGACATGATCTTATACATAGAAAACCCCAAAGAATCCACAGAAAAACTATTAGAAATAATCAACAACTACAGCAAAGTAGCAGGGTATAAAATTAACGTGCATAAATCAGTAGCATTTCTATACACTAACAATAAACTAACAGAAAAAGAACTCAAGAACTCTATCCCATTCACAATCGCAACGAAAAGAATAAAATACCTTGGGATAAACTTAACCAAGGAAGTGAAGGATCTATACAATGAAAACTACAAGACTTTCTTGAAAGAAATAGGCGATGACATAAAGAGATGGAAAAACATTCCTTGCACATGGATTGGAAGAATAAACATAGTTAAAATGTCCATACTACCTAAAGCAATATACAGATTCAATGCTATCCCAATCAGAATCCCAAGAACATTCTTCACAGAAATTGAACAAACAATCCTAAAATTCATATGGGGGAACAAAAGACCACGAATTGCTAAAGCAATCCTGAGCAAGAAAAACAAAGCCGGCGGAATCACAATCCCCAATTTCAAAACATACTACAAAGCTACAGTGATCAAAACAGCATGGTACTGGTACAAAAACAGGTCCACAGATCAATGGAACAGAATTGAAAGCCCAGAGATAAAACCACACATCTATGGACAGCTAATCTTCGACAAAGGAGCAGAGGGCCTACAATGGAGAAAAGAAAGTCTCTTCAACAAATGGTGCTGGGAAAACTGGACAGCCACATGCAAAAGATTGAAAATTGACCATTCTTTTTCACCACACACCAAAATAAACTCAAAATGGATCAAAGACCTAAAGATTAGGCCTGAGACAATAAGTCTTTTGGAAGAGAATATAGGCAGTACACTCTTTGACATCAGTTTCAAAAGAATCTTTTCGGACACTGTAACTCCTCAGTTGAGGGAAACAATAGAAAGAATAAACAAATGGGACTTCATCAGACTAAAGAGCTTCTTCAAGGCAAGGGAAAACAGAATTGAAACAAAAAAACAGCTCACTAATTGGGAAAAAATATTTACAAGCCACTTATCCGACAAAGGGTTAATCTCCATAATATACAAAGAACTCACACTGCTTAACAACAAAAAAACAAACAACCCGATCAAAAAATGGGCAGAGGACATGAACAGACATTTCTCAAAAGAAGATATGAATATGGCCAGTAGACACATGAAAAGATGTTCATCATCGCTAATCATCAGGGAAATGCAAATCAAAACTACACTAAGATATCACCTTACCCCCGTTAGATTGGCAAAAACATCCAAAACCAAGAACGACAAATGTTGGAGAGGTTGTGGAGAAAGAGGAACCCTCATACACTGTTGGTAGGAATGCAAACTGGTACAGCCACTATGGAAAACAGTATGGAGATTTCTCAAAAAGTTAAAAATAGAAATACCCTATGACCCAGCCATCCCATTGCTGGGTATCTATCCTAAGAACCTGATATCAGATATCTCAAGAGTCCGTTGCACCCCTATGTTCATCGCAGCATTATTTACAATAGCCAAGACGTGGAACCAGCCTACATGCCCAGAAACTGATGATTGGATAAAGAAGATGTGGTATATATACACAATGGAATACTACTCAGCCAAAAAAAAAGACGAAATTGGCCCATTCACAACAACGTGGATGGACCTCGAGGGCATTATGTTAAGCAAAATAAGTCAGTCAGAGAAAGACGAACTCTATATGACTCCACTCATAGGTGGAAATTAGTATATTGAGAAGGAGATCTGATCGGTGGTTACCAGGGAAAAGGGGGGTGGGGGGAGGGTACGGAGGGGGAAGTGGTGTACCCACAACATGACTAACAAAAATGTACAACTGAAATTTCACAAGCTTGTAATCCATCATAACATTAATAAAAAAAAAAAAATAGGAAGATCATCCTAGATTATCACGTAGACCCAGTGTAACAAAAAAGGTCCTTAAAAGTGGAAGAGAGACGAAGAAAGGCAATGACAGGAGCAGAGTCAGAGTGATGCAATGTGAGAACTCTACCAGATATTACTGGCTTTGAAGATGAAGTGGGACAGTGAGCTATGGAAGGTGGGCATCCTCTGTGCACTGGAGAAGGCAAGGAAATGATTTTCCTTAGAGGCTTGAGAAGGAATGCAGCTCATCCTATACTTTGATTTTAGTCCAGTAAGATCCATGTCAGACCTCCAACCTGCAGACCTATGAAATGATGAATCTGTATTGTTTTAAGTCACTAAGTGCATGATGATGTATACAGCAACAGCAGCCAACAAATGCAATACTCAACTTAAGATGCTTGGTGCTAAAATAAGATATTTGATGTTGAATATTAATATCAAGAGGTTTGTACATCAGAAAGGTGAGTTTGTAAGTGAAACAAAGAATTCAGAGTTAATATAAACTGTAAAATGTACATACAGTTGTCATTTCTAACATTTGTCCCATAGCCTGAAGGAACAAGATTAAATTTGAGAGAATCACTGAAATTCATCCTCTTCACTGAGGCCCATGTAGTCCTTCAATAACAAATCTGATCTGGACAAGCTTTTGCTTAAAATCTTTTGTGGACTTCACATTGCCAAAATAATATATTTAAAATTTTATCTCTGTAATCTAACCTCTTATTTCTCTCATTTCATCAACTTCATATTTCTCTCAGCTTCATCTCCTTTAACTGTTCAACATGCAGACTGCAATCTCGCCATAGCTAATACATTCCTGTTATTGAAAGTGCCGGGCTTTCTATGTCTCTGCACATATAGTATGTTTTCCACTTAAGGTATTCTTCATTCCCTTCATTTTGCAAACTCTGACTTATCCTTCTCTTTAAATGATACTTCGTCAGGAACTCATTCCTTTAAGGTCTTTTTTCTAACCAAGAAGAATGACTTAGATTCTGTAAACAGACATTTGTTAATTTTTTGGCTGATCAGCATCCAACCCACCACCCTTTCTGTAAGCACCTTGCTCTCCCTTTAGGGAATACACCATTGTGCATAGTATTTTTGGAAGAGGGATTCCCAATGCCCACTTCTCACTGTTGGCTCCCACTTCAAAACTTGGAGTTAGCAGGTCAAATTCTTCTTGCTCCCACTCCCTACAGTCCAACGACAAGTATGTGATCTAAAATTGATCAAGCTCTCACTACTCTACTTCCCAACACTTTGAGTTTTGAGTGAGTAATGCAAAGAAGTAAGTTCAGAGATCAGATTTTGATGTGAAGGGTGCAATGGCCAGCAGATTAGATTTTGTTCAACAGCGTGGTCTTTGCTTGCTTGATTCCTGCCCAATTTTCAAGCCTAGTTCCCCAACCCCTCCACCTTGTCTTTCCAATATTTTTTCGCCGTAAAGCAAGGCAGAATCAGTTTCTGTTCTTACAATCAAGAGTCCTGACTGATAAATGTTCCTTTCTCTGAGCTCCCACAGCAAGCTGTTTAGGCACATATTATACTACTTGTCATTTGTACTTTATTTATTTATAATTAAGATGGGTTTGAAGTAGCTCTGACCATCTCATGACCAAACTGGATACAGCAAAGTTGTGCTTTATTTGGTCAGTCCAGTTAGATTTTTTAAAGAGGGAATGATTTTTGGAATTTTTAAATATGATGTTAAAGGGGCATCATGTAGAGAAAAATCACATTCACTTTAGCAGATGTAGTACAATAAAGCCTATGAAAGAAGCATGATATGATCTATGAGGTCAATCAAGGATCGGGGAGATAACAAAACAGGGAGGCAAGGGCTCACGAGGCACAGGATTGAAGCACAGGATATCAAGCATAGATCTGATATGCACGTATAATTGCAAAGAAGGACCCACAAAGTTCACTGTGATGTGTAATAGGATCACATTAAGAAATTAAGGGCCGCTAAACCCTGAGAAGGTTATAGGACAAAGTCTCTAATACTTAAAAAAAAAAAAGTTGTAAAATATAAGAAAATCAAGTTTGAATTTTCCTATAAGTTCTTTTTTTTTCTGTTTACCTCCCCAAACCACCCCTTGCCCTGTACATAGTTGTATATCTTAGTTGCAGATCCTTCTAGTTGTAGCACGTGGGACACCACCTCAATGTGGCCTGAAGAGTTGGTGCCATGTCTGCTCCCAGGATCCGAACTGGCGAAACCCTGGGCCGCCGCAGTGGAGCACGCGAACTTAACCTTTGGGCCACGGGACTGGCCCCGATAAGTTCTTTTGAAATCTAAAATATCAGTATTTTGAAAAAATATTTCTTGTATTTTTTGGTATCTCTGAACTGTTTATTCCTCAATCACTGGCTTAGTGTGCCTGTTTTTGATCCGGTACTGCGTGTGCTGGACTTTCAGTGAACAATAAAACCCATGGATTTGACCATCTTCTGATTACATAAAACAAGTGGTTCACATAACTTGTAGAGTTTTTGTTGTTATTTTTGTTGGGGAGGGTGTTGACTTGGGGATTAAGGGATGAAACTTCAAAACACCAACCATGTGCGGTCTAACCTCATTTCTCATCCTACAGTATAGTGGCTGTCTCTAATTCAGTCTGAGTTTGAGAAAAAAAGATCGTGGATAAGGTAAGTCAGTCTACCATGCAGCTATTTTATAAAGGAATTTTTGTATTTTCATGGTGTAAGTGGCAATACTTTTTTCAAATGAGATTTTTGGAAAGGATTTTTCTGAAGACTCAGAATGAAAGCACCTGAACCAGATCTGAATACAGAAGGCAAGTTTCACCTCAGGTGTTAAATATTTGAATCAGGCCACATCCTGTGGAGTAGTTGTGCAATATCAAACGCGTCTGAAGAGCTCTCTTGAAGAATCGCATTCACTGACCGCTTCTTCAAAAGGGGTGTCTTATTTTTAGCTCATTCTTTTACAACTTTTCTTGAAGAAAATGCCACGATTTTGTAGGAGCAGAATTTAAAAGGTGGAAACTTTTCATCTATTACATGACCATTATGCCCCATCAGCCTCCACACGCTAACCTATGTACTCTATCAAGACAGGAAGACGTGGATAACGTTAAGATTAGCCATAAATAAAGTGCCCTGCAAAAATATTTTCCTATCTCTCAAATTATTTATAAGTCTATTACTCCTGGAGAAGCATTCCCAAGGCATACAAGGTGCATGTGTGTGTGCTTGCGTATACATATGCATATGTGCATGCACTTGTGTGTGTACATGTGCATGTGTGTGAGTGTGTTTAGGGGGTCAGAGGCATGAGACCTGTAAGAGGCGTTCTGTTGAGCACAACACAAATTCTAGTTGAGCAATTACAGAGGAGCTTTATAAATTCTTCCCTAAATGCAACTCAGCTATCAAACACAAAGTGCAAACAGGGGTATGACTTTTGCTCCCAGGGCCTATATGCCTAGTTCTGAGCTTGGCAGTTTTTCAGGTTCCCAATAGACAGCATTCATCTCAAATTATGTAGCTTAAATGCAATGGATGTTCAGTTTGCCTGCCTCCACACATCACCGCCCCAATTTTTTAGATTTACTAAATTTTCCTGCAGCTACGTGAGAAGGACTGTTCATCACGCAGTGATTGAGCTTTTAGTGCTTACCTAGTCAGGGACTAATTCTTTAATAAGCTATGCCTGCAGTAGTTTCTAAAGCAAGAATACCAGGAACTTCTGTTATCGAATGGAGCCGTTACCATCATTAGTTGCTGTTAAGCGACAATTAGATCAGTTTTCTACATGCTATAAAATCATTTTGGCATAACTGATGCTCAGGGAAGTTTTTGCACAATCTCTTGCTTTTTTATTTTTTCAAAGTGAAAACTGATCCTGTGTGTGCTGGATGACCTTTGTCTTGCCTGTTATTAAATATACATATTTTAAAGAAGACCTGAGTATTAGAGTTTACAAATGATTCCAGCTTTATTTAATTTGTAGTCGCCCATTCACACATTCAGATTTATCATTCCCTAACTAACTATTAAAAATATGTGTATAAGTATGTAGTGTGTGATGTGCATGTGTACAGAATATAAAATGAAGGCTAAGAAATTAAAATGGTCTATATAAAGGCAGTATCCATTTATCAAATGCTTGATGTTTTAGAAATCTTGGACAGGCTGCAGATTTTCATTCACTCCTTAATTTAAAGCTGTAGAAATTTGGCTGCTATGTCTGCATCAGTTGTTACTAAATGTTAAGTTATAAAGATTTGAAAAGTTTCTATGAAGAGCTTAACACTCTCCATTCCTGCTTCTGCCAAGAGAAAAAGTGAAAGATTTTGTGCTGTTGAGAAAGGAATGATAAGGTGCTGAAATAACATTCTTCCACGATTTCTTCCTGTATACAATGTTTAGGCTCTGAAAACTCTTCTACCATTTGGTTATGTGATGTTAATATAACTGCATCCAGGTTCGCTCACAATAGTCGCAGTTTAGGCCAGTGCCCCTCTGTGAATAGGGACAACTTTTCACTTTCAGAAGCGTTGTGGTTTGAATGATACATTATATTAACCTTCTAGATGTTAAGGAAATTACTTAAACATTTGATAAAACTAGTGTCCTCAATTATGTAATAAGGATAATATTAATTCTGTAAATTCAGTCAGCAAGACTTTGACGCGCATCTACCCTAGGCACACAGGAAATGCTACAAATGTACATGACGTGATTCTGGCCCATGATGAATTTTCAACCTTTATGTTTTTAGTCCAATACAACAAATTTGACAGTACTGTGGGAAAGAAAGGAAAGCACTAATGGTCCTCATAAAATATAAAATGATAGCAGTGAGAGGCCACAACTTTCTGGCTTTATGACCTTAAACAATTTACTTAACATCACTAAGCCTATTTCTCCATCCAAAAAATGGAGACAAATGTAGGAGCCTCCTTACAGAATTGTGGTGAAGATTCCATTAACAAAGTGTGCAAAGTGCTGAGAACAATTCTGGTCACATGGTTGAACTCAGAAGATGTTTGGCCAAAAAGAAATAGATGAATGTAGGGATGAATTAATAAGTAATAAATACCAAATAAATTAATATGTGTGTTGAAAGGAATGAGGGTAGGAGAAAGAGGCAGGGGCAAGCATTCATGAACCCTCTTCTATATGCAAAGCAATTTTACACTCTCTCCTTCTCCCTCTCTCCCTCTCCCTCGGTCTTTCTGTCTCTGTCTCTCCGTCTTTCTCTGTCTCTCTCACTCTTTCAGTCTCTCTCTGTATCTCTTTCTCTTTGCCATTTAGTAGCTCTGTGACCTTGGGCAGATTACTTAATTTCTTTGTGCCTCAGTTTCTTCAGCTCTACAATGGGAAAAATAATAGTACAATTGCTGCGAGGATTTAATACGTGTAAAGCTCTGGTGCATAGTAAGTGCTCATTAAACTCTAGTTATTGGTATTTCACTTAGCTGCTATTTTGTGAAAAGCATAGGATGATAATGGGAAGAAATGTAGATAGTGCCTACTGAGAAAAATGGAGAGATCACGTTGGATCTCTCCATTTTTCAGCATTTTAAAGAGGAATGGTTTGCAAGTGGGTGAAGCCTAGACCCCCCCTTAAGACAATCCTGTACTCTTTCTTTCAGTGAGCATGATTATTCACCGTATGATGATCTGGTGACTATTCACCCCATGATTATTTGCCAGAGCTAAAACAACAAAAGTGAACAAACTAACAAAACAGCCTTGGTGATATCATTACATCAGATCTAGCTACTGAACTACAGAGAACTGAAGAGGCTCCTCCAAGGCCAAATTCAAATGCTTATCATTCAGAGTATTTCTTCAAAAACAGTCATCGAAATATTCCTGTAAGCAGTGCATGAGTAACTGAGTGTTGTTTATAATAAGCATCCCTTACTCTTAACATACCTTAAATTGATGCTATTATTCTAGTTCAAAAGATGATGAGGCAGAGGGAGGTGAATTGCTTGGACTGAGGTCACTCCTTAAGTCCATAGCAGAGACAGACTCAGAATGAAATGAAACCTAAGAAATTTTTATCCCCAACAATAGTGGTACTTCAATTCTAAGACTATTACCTTGCATTACCTTCACTTTAAATTTTGGTGCATTAAATTGTTTTTGAAAGCAGCTTACTTTAAACTATTCCACCTACTTGAATGAATGAGTTTTTTAAAAAATCACAAATTTCTACTCACTTGGGTTAAACTTTGACTAGATGTCAGTGTATTTATTAAAGAAACACCCCTTGAATCTGATCAGTTTGCTGTGGCCTAAAATAATAATGGAGTTGAATCTGGATCCTATCCACATTACCTGAGCAGCCAGTCTCACTCTGCTAGTGGCCTCTGACCCTGAAGCCTGGCTCCTCCAGTTGGCCAGGTGGTACGTGGCACTGGCTTGTAAGTCTTGTTACACATCCTTGTTATTTGGGAAAACAGTTTATTAAGTTGAATTATTATTATTATTTTCGCTAATAATAAAAATGGCACTATATCACGTAGTTGCAGCTGAACATCTCAGGTCAATATGGAAATCGGGGAACATGAAATAAAGTGAAATGTCTCAGCAATTCACTTCCAGCTACCTCAGAAGGAAGTCAAAACTAAAGAGCAGAGACCATACCTTAGAAGAGTTTGTAAGATTTCTTTAGCTTTGACTTTGTGGGTTTTGCTCTATTCTGTTTTGGCCTCTTGGCTGTTTTACCATAGTGACTAACAGTGAAATGTGGGATCCCTCTTCTTTTCTCTGATAGCAACAGGAGGGAGTAGAGAGCCGGGAAGCCAGCCTCCTTTCCACAGCCAGGCTTCAGAGATGAGTGGTCCAAAGGGCAATAATGCAAAGCAGACTGAACCCCTGGGGTCTTTTAACAGGGCCTGTCTTTTAAGGTGGGCTTGAATATCCAGCTTGAGTTTGAAGTGTGATCTTGGAGGTTTGAACAGACAAGCCACACGTGGGACTTTTATATTGAAGAAAATCAGCCCTGCTTTGAAGAAATTGTAAAGGACTCCCAAGAACTGTGCTCAGTGCCAGGGGGCCCCCCTGTCTATGGACTGTAGTCCCAGGCTGCCTGTCTAACCGTAATTCCCATTGTTTCCGTTCATACTCACCAGGTTTATGTAAGCTAACTACTTGTAGTTCCCTGCACAAACCCAAAGCTTTCCTACCTTATGCAATTCCTTCCCCTCAGACCTGTTGTATGCTCATCTCTGCATGTGCTCCCCATCTCAGCAAACAGAAACTCCATTTACCAGCACTGCTCGTTGCTCGGATTGAAAATTTCTGACCATCCTTGAATCCTTTTTTATATCCACCCATCAGACCCACCAGCAAATCTAGATGCCAGCCGCTTCTCATCCCTTCCATTACTACAAAGCTGCTGTGAGCCACCACCTCACGTGCCTAGAGTATTGTAATAACCTTCTAACCAGTCTCTTCTTTCTTTCCTTTTCCTCCTGCTGTCTATTTTCAACAAAGCAGACAGTGATTCTGTTAAAATATAAACCATATCGTGTCACTTTTCTGCTCAAAATTTTCTTTACTTCTCAAGTCAGACGAAGACCAATGTCCCAACAGTGAGCCAGCGACCTACAAGACCTTCTAAGATCTGTGTCCACCCTCACCTCATCTCCTACTACTCTTCTCTCGCCCATTCTGTTCCAGTTAGAATGGCTTCCTTGCTTTTCCTTGGCCAAACCAATCACACTCACTCCTCAGATCACTTATACTTCTGCCGCATGAAATTCTGTTCTCTTAGTTATGCAAATGACATTTCCCCTTACATTCTTTAGGTATCTGCTTAGCTATCATATATATTCTCTGAAATCTATCCTTACTTTTCCCACACAGTATCCATCATTATCTAACATATTGTATGTTTTATTTATACTATTTCCTATCTGTCTCCTACCATTAGAAAAGAAGTTCATACAACCAGGGAGTTTTGTCTATTTTGTTTACTGCTGTCTCCCTCATCCTGCAGAAGAGATTTAGGCGTATATTAGATTCTCATAGATCTTTCTAGAATTGATGAATAAATAAAGTCACCTCTTTACATTGCTTCATGAGCATCTCAAAAATAATTGAGTCATTTCCCCCTTGAAAGGCTACAGTTTCTAGAGGGTCTGGAAGCATACAACTCCTGAGTTCCGGATAGCAAGGATGATGAAATCTTCTTTTCAAAGAAATGTCACTATTACTGTTAGGTCCTGGTTACAATTCCCCAAACTCCCTGTGGGCATGGTTAATCTGAGACCCTTTGAAAAAAATGTCAATTACCTCTTGGTTTCTACTTTCTCCAGCACCATGACATCCTCCCATGATTAATTCTCTCTTCATTTTCCATAGATTCAACTTCAGAGCCAGCACTCATTCTCTTCAAACAAATTACTAAAGGCAACATGATAAACTGGCAGAATTGTCTTAACTTCACTTGTCTGTCTCCCTTTGAAGTTAAATCCCTTCTGCTCTTATCAGATTATCTGAGTAGATTGTATGTGATGTATTATTGGTTTTGTTGTTCTATTTTAGTATGAACATTTTAGTGTATTCTAATGAGAGGTGAAATACATTTACTAATGACATGAATAATTATAAGTGTAAACATTAGCTGGGTATGTGACTACTGGGAGAATGCCTCAATAAAGAAACAAACCCTGTGGAAGCCAACAAAGAGAAAAAACGACAACTGTAATCAAAGTCTTTCTCCCCTTCTGGCAATTTATACTACAGATAGGCTCCTGATGCTGAGAACATGAGCAGATAGGAAGAAGGGGGAGGATATGGACTAAGTTTTCCATTTACAAAATTGGTAAATCATTGATGAAGGGTGGATGTGGGCAGCATTGGACTCTGAATCGGCCAGTGAAGAGAAGAATGGCTCAATTTAATTCTAATCACCTAACGTGTATTGTGGTCTTACTTATAACAAGTCTCTGTGGTAGACATTTCCAAGGAAACAGAGATGAGTAAGCATCGTCTCTGTTTCAAAGAATTTTAAACTCAATAGAGGAGAAAAGACAAGAATACAAATATGACTGTATTGCAAAGATATAGTCATAATTTGGCACAAAGATATAGGCACAAATAGTCACAATGGTATAGGCACAAGATTGCTCTGAAGTTCATTTGATGAAGAAGTCATAACATTCATTTGTGTTTGCTGGGGGCCGAGGAGGATGAGAAATGAGTGTGGATATGTGTAAATGCTGGAAAAAAAAACCTTTGTGCCTCTACGAAGAGAGAATCTAGGATGAGTTTTGAAATACGAGTAGGATTTTAACAGTCAAAGAGGTTCAGGAAAAATATATCAGGAAGTGAATGGAAAGTTGGAAAAATTCAGAATACAGCAAGTAACCCATTGGAGTGAAGCACAGGGAAGTGATGGTAAGCAGGGCTGAAAGATAAGTGGAGACAATATTAATAAAATCCTTGAGTATCAAGCAATAAGTTTGTACTTTATGGGAAATGGGAGCCACTGAAGACTTTGGAGCAGGAGTGGGACATTATAAGAGCTCCCAAATTGGTAAGATTCTTTTTAGGTGTTTCCAGGGGTAAAAGTGAGAGTGCTGCTCTCTCTCTCTCTTTCTTAGTGTCTCTTGGCCTCTCTAGGCCAGTAGTTTCCAAGGTCTTTACGGAGATAAGTTGACCCAGTTGTAAGTAATTTAGAGATTGAAGTTGAGAGTTTGATCAATATAAGTCCTGAAGTAGAGTAAATTCTCACAGCAATTGTACTATTATTTTTCCCATTATAGAGCTGAGGAAACTGAGGCAAAAAGAGATTAACTAGCCTGCCCAAGGTCACATAGTAAATGGCAGAGAGAGAGGGAGAGAGAACCAAACATGCATTGTTGAATTGTTACAGAAGCTCACTATTAGACATTTGCTTAATACATTACAGCCTTGGGTAAATTAATTTAAATCACTAGAGTTTTAATGGGGATTAATGAGTTGAATTAATAGTTAGAACTTTTTAATATATGGCTGAATATTTTAGTGATTTTAGTTAAATATTCTCAATTGCCTTATTATATTGACTGAACGGTTCTAATCAAAGAAGATTACACAGAAATATTTCATGTATTCTGTGCTTTCAAGGCTGTGGCTCTCTCTGAAGAACAAACAGAGATATCTGAAGCATGAACAAAGAGAAGAGCTTTCTTACTTTGATTGTAGACAAATAATTTTCTTTAATACTCAGTGAACAGTAAGTAGATTTGGTCTTAAAAAGTAAGTATGGGAGTAATTCTGCAACCTTTTTTTAAGGAAACATTCTCATTAATGCAGCTAAGGTGTTCTTGTTTGCTCCATTTAACAGCTATTCAGCTGTATTCTCACATAGTGTGTGTGAAGAAGTCAGTTATAAAAAACGTTGCAAGAATCCTTATTAAGAAAAAGGGAGTACAACACCATTTCCTCCACCCCATCATCTCAGTTACCTGCATAGAGGTAATTGCAGCTACACAGGCGCTCAAAGAATTAAAAGTGGCATATCATTCAGGGAAAAGTTATTCAGGGAAAAGCCATCATCATCCCTTTTTACCTCCAGTCTCCAAAAAGGGAAAGTCATGATTTCCCTAATACATTTTCCATTTCTCTTCCCAGTCAATCACTTAGCCTACGAATAAATGTCTCTTCTCTATTCATCCTTTGAATTGGCTCCCCTCCAGGCTCTTGAAGGGACAAGAGTTACATTCCCAATACTCCCGATTTTGATTCTCTATTAGGGCTAGACCAACATAAGGATAAACTTATTATCGTTTGCCTAAGTGTACTCATATGTGTACATTTCATTTCCATAATTAAACTGTAAAGGTTCCCATAAACAGAAACAGAAAATGTGGGTGTAGGTGTTATTGTTAAAACATTATCTGTTAAATGAGAAATTAAAGAAACATACTCCAAAAAATCCTTTGGATTTGAAAGTCAGGAAATCTTATGTTTCTGCAGGACTTGAAACTGTTGGGAATCTATAATATTCAGTTACCAGATATCACATTCATTATGCTTTTGTTAACCAAATAAAACAGACATCATGTAATTCCTTTTTTTCCTCTCCTAAGGTTAAGCCTTCATTCGAAGTTAGTGTTGGGTCAAGAATTTTTAAAATATAAATTCTACCTTACCCAACAATTATTCTTCTAGAAATATAGTCGAGGCAGATAGACTATCTAAGGTCAGGCTCCTAGACAGAGTATCTTAGGTCAGGCTTCAGAAGCAGCCTCTGAAATAAGAATTCATGTGTCGGTGACTTTTTATGAAAGTGTCCCAGGAAAAACTAGGGAGATAATAGAGGAAGAAGAATAGGGAAGAGAAAGAATCCAGGCAAGAGTGCAAGATCACTCAAAGCCCAACTATGGCCGTATCAGCCTGATGACACAGGGGGACTCAGGGGTATGAACTATGCCTCAAAGTTTGTCCTGATCTGAGGCAGGGAGCTGCATTTTCATATTCCTATACCTGCATTAGCTAAGGGTACTTCCAGTTGTTAGCTCCATGTGGGCAAAGCAGCTCCAGAAGCCCAAGGAAAGTTTGCAGAAGAAAAGTTATAGGTTGAGCAGTGTAAGCCAAGTCCACCGAAGCTGGGAGAGGGGAACACTGAACACAGCAAAGAGATCAGAGGTTGATCTCAGCAGAGCACTAAGAGTGTCCAGACCAAGACAATAATTAGACTTGTACATATTCACATCTGAGTTTGCTCATTACAATTACCTGACAATCCAAATAAAGGATGCATTGCTTTATTCACAACATGGAATACTATACAGACATTCAAAAGTTTTCATTAATTTATTCAACAAGTATTCTTTTGAGTTTAACTTATTTCAGGCCCTGGGACTATACCAGACAAAATAGAGAAGACGATCTAGCCAAATGAGGCTACCATTCTAGAGGAGAAATAAGAAAAAACAACATGAAAAAGAGAGATGTAATATGGGAAGACAATAAGTTATATGGAACAAAACAGAAGTAGGCATGGTTAAGCAGGAGTTTCAAGGGCGAGAGGTATAGTAAGGGAGGGGAATATAGAGTTTAAATTTAAAATGTAACTGAAAAGGGTCATCTGAGCAAAGACTTGAAAGAGATGAGTAAGTATTGCCACATGCATATCTGAGGAAAGCTTTTTCTAGTCAGAGGAAATCGTTAGTGCCAAGGACATATGCAGAGGGACCACTCCTGCTGTGTTTGAAGAATAGTGAGAAGGTTAGCCTATTTATGGCAGATTAAAAGATAGGGGTCCTGTAAGTGATCAGGTCAGAGAGTTAATAGAGAACCACATCATCTAGGGCTTTGTAGGTCATAGTAAGGACTTTGGCTTAAGGAAGATGAGAAGCCGTGGGAAGATCTTGAGCGGAAGTGTGACATCAGCTGAATCACATTTTTAAAATGATCACTCTAACTGTATATTGAGAATACAGCATAGAGGGGCAGGGATAGAAGCGGGGAGACAAATTAGAAACTATTGCAATAATTCAGGCAAGTGATAACAGTGAATTGGACCCCGACTATAGTACTGGAGATGGGTGAGAAGTACTGGATTATGCTATATATGTAGACAGCAGAATTCCCTGGTGTATTGAAAAAAAGGTGTGAGAAAAAAAAGGAGCGCCAAGGAAGATTTACAATTTTGGCCTGAGAAATTCGAAGGATAGTGTGTAAATTAAGATGATTTTAGTTTCTACCTGAAGAAAATAGAACAAAAGAGAAAAGTATACCCAAAATTACAAAAGAAAGAAAATAATTACAATCAGAGCAGAAATAAATGAAATAGAAAACAGAAAAATAATATAGAAAATAAAATCTTGTTCTTTGAGAAGAGTAATCCTCTTAATTTACAGATTTAATCGGTAAATCCTTAGCCCTACTGACCAGAAAAAAAGAAGAAAAACACAAATTATCAATATCAAGACTGACACAGGGAAATCACCACAGCTTCTACAGTTACTGAAATAACCATAAGGAAATTTTATGAACAGTTTTATACCAATTAATTGAAATTTAGATGAAAGGGACAAATTCCTTATAAGACACAAACTCCCAAAGTTCACTCAAGAAGAAACAAATAAACTGAATAGCCCTGCATCTACCAAAGAAGTTGAATTTATAGTTTAAAACCTTCCCTCAAGATAACTCCAAGACCAGATGGCTTCACGGATAGCTTCTGCCAAAAATTTAAGGAAAAAATAATAGATACCATACAAACTCTTCCAGAAAATTGAAGAGCAGAGGATACTTCCCAATTCATTCTATGACACAGATTACCTTAATACCAAAACCAAACAAAGAACTAAAGGTCAATATCCCTCATGGGCGTAAATGCAAAACTCAAAAGAAATTAGCAAATCAAATCTAACTATACACACACACAATGATATACACTATATGAGGTAGAAAAGCAGGCAAGCTTCCCTGTAGTTCACCCAGCCCTTGTGTACACTAAACTATTCCTTTTCATTAAATAATTTGAGTGTGATGAGTTTATATTGCAGGTCCAGTTCTACGAAGGACTCCGTGATGAATGGACCATGGTCACTGAAGCATTCATCTTCTCTGGTACCATAAAGCACTGCATAAGCCTTGCTATGGACTGACAGGTGTCCCACCAAAATTCATATGTTGAAGCGCCAGCTCTCAACGTGACTGTATTCAGAGATAGGTAATTAAAGTTAAATGAGCTCATGGGGCCCTGATCTGATAGGATTAGTCTCCTGATAAGAAGAGATGCCAAAGAGCTTCAGCTCATTTTCCCCACTCATACACCCAAAGGAAAGGCCACATGAGGACACAATACAAAGGCAGCCATGGACAAGCCAGAAAGACAGTCCTCACCAGAAACATAGTCCTAACAGACCTTGCTCTTGGTCTTCCAGCCTCCAGTACTGTCTGAACATAAATTTCTGTTTTTTAAGTCACTCAGTCTATGGTAGTTTGTTATGGCAGCCTGAGCAGACTAATGCGAGTCTAAAAGTAAGGCTAGGGAACCACCACGCCTCCTCCTGCTAAAAGACCCCCCTGTGGGATTAGAGTGAGAGACACCTTGACTTACACATGGTGATAAAATATGCAAAGGTCTATGACTAGTACCCACTTTCTTCCTGATAGAGCCACCTTAATGTTCAAAAGCAACACCCTCTGTGAACATAATCACACTAACTTGCATCTGGGTTTATTCTGTTTTCCACCTCTTATGGGCATTATGGTTCTGAGTTTTCAAGAAATTGGATTTTCAGGCAACAAACAACTTTATATGAAAAGAGTAGTTAAAGGAGATGGCCTTACAAATGAATTCCTAAAACCGATTAAACATATCATAAGCCTAGTTGGTGCCTGCAGCCCACTAGGGCCCATTTAAGGTGCTAAAATTGTTGATTGGTCTAATTTTATATTCATGATCATTAATTTCAAATTGGCCCTCACCTCTGCCCAACAATCTAGAGTGCTCACTCTTTGAAATTGTTATTTGGCATCTTCTCTCTTTAAACTCCCAACACTTCCGTAGCTTGCTTCTTAAATCATTGAAAAAAAACCAGAAGCAATCGGATGACCATTAAATTTATCAACTTACTTATATGGGTAACTATTCTCTCTGACGTTCCTCCAATCACGACAGTTTTCTTGTCTTTCATTAAAGGCCAACTCCTTTACAGTTGTCTTGGATTCTACCCCTACCTGCCCTCACAAGAACTCTTGCTCAATTATCACTTTCAGTTTGTTTCATTATTAATTTGTTTCTCCCTAATGTTTTATTCCCCTTAGTATACAAAAGTGCTTTCATAATTCTCATATTAAAACAAAATTCCTTAACCCCTGGTTTCCCTTAATCTATGTCTCATGTTCCTGTTCCCCTTCACAACATAACATCTTGAAGGAGTTTTTTTCCCTAGATATTTCTACTTCTTCACATCTCTTTCTCTTCTTAACCCATTCCAGTATCATTTATTCCCCCACCATTTTACTGACCACATTCTTACCAAGGCCACCAACAATCCATATCTTGTCAAATCTATGTTCTTATCCAATCCCACACCAGCATTCAAAAGAAGTTTAAAATTCCTCTTTCTGGAAACATTTCTTATCTTCCATGATACCACAATCACTTGGTTTTCTTCCTTATGAAAGTGTCTTCTGCTAATTTCCCCTCCATGGATCAATTTTAAATGGTAGAATAATCAAGGGAGTGGTCCTCGGCCCACTACACTTCCCTCAGTCACTTTTCTTCTCTGTTCCTAGGTCTTGTGAAGCATTTTTGAGGACAGACATGGAAATGGAATAAATATGAGCAACTTTTCGTGTCTTATCTAAATCTAGTTATTGTATTCATGACATTTCATAACATAGATTTCATCCTATAGCATTTCATTTATTATTCTTAGATACTTGTGCAGCAAGAAATATACACAGTTGAGCAGAATAATTATAAAATAACACAAGAAGTTTCAAAAACCTTAGTTCTATAGACAGATACTAGAAATACACGCATGAGTAGAAGCAGACAAGCAAGTTCTGTTAATAAAAAAAAGACAAATTCCCACCCTTTGAGAATCAAAGGATGGGTTCCTCCATAATGGATGAGGAATCTTCATCCTGACATAGTAAAGCTGTATTAGCATCATTTAATGAACAAGGGAAAATATTTTACCTAAAAAATTGACAAAATGTTGACAAAAATATGCACCCTGACTATTCTGTTTTCTCTCTTCTGATTTCAACCAGAAAACATTAAACTTCTACTTATCACTGAGGCTGGGTTTTCCTTTTTCTTCTCTATTTGATATTTAGTTCTCTTCTGCTCTACAAAAATTATGTGTTTATGTGTATGCATCTGTGTGTGACAAAGACTGGGAGGGAGAAAGATAGAGAGGGAGAGAGAGGGGGAGAAAGAGAAGAGGAAGGAGAGAGGGTGGGCAGAGAGAGAGAGAGAGAGTTAGACTTGGCCTTACTTCCAATTAGTTAAAGACAATATACATTGATTATTGAAAATGAGTCAGAAACATTCTCTCTTGCTTTTTTTTTTCTATCTCCCTGATGCCCTGTAGCTCTCCCTTACTCTAATCCTCTTGCCTTCATTGTCACTTTGCAGGGCTTATCTCCCCCAAACAGGCAAAAGAGTTCACTCCCACACGCTTCCCTCCCCCCTATACACCCTCCTGCCTAAACCAAGCTGATGAATGAGCAATAAGAACCACATTGATGAGCTGGCAAAAGTGGAAGGAATAAATGAAAGGCCACCAAGTGAAGCAGTCTGTGCCCCTTTGGAGACCACAGAGCCGTTCTCCACTGAGCAAGGATCAGAAAAACTCTATAGATTCCCTGCATAATCTCTTGCTTACTCAGAGGAACAATGAGAGTACTTTATTTTGGGGTGCCTCAGGCAGCACATCTGCTCTCTTATTCTTTGTAGGCTTTCTGAGACTTTCTCAGCCATAAATACTCATGTTCATTGTGTCCCATTTTCTACTCTGTCCTGCTAATAAAACACATCTTTGCTGGGTTGGCCTTAATGGTTCCTATTTCTTCTTTGCTTATGAGAACAAAAGATTTTTATAGCCAAGTCGAATATTTCAGAGTTCTGGCTCTGCTTAGCATCCTCTTCATAAGTGCCTTGGTTTGATTGGAAGCTAGGCATCAAGCTTATTTGTGATCCCAAGAGGCCAAAATTTGGCTTTCATAAATTAGAATAGGTATGAAACCTAGGATTGCTCTAAAATATCCCTTTAGAACAACAGCCCTGGCACGTGTGGCTCTGCATATGTTCAGCAAATGCTGAAAACTAGAGCAGAGATCATTCCACACTTACATGCCCACAAGAGTAATGACTTGAGCCAGAATGATAAGTGCATGTGCGTACATGGAATGAGTTTTGATGATCAGGGCATGCTGGAGGCACAGGCTTACCTCGATGGGGCAGTAGCTACTCAGCCCCAATAAACTGTCAATCGGGAACGCAGACCCAGGTTGTCTTCTAAATTTTAATAGGAAGCAGAAACACAAGTTTTTCTGTGAAAGTTCCTGATAAAAAAATTGCTCTTGTATTCAATTTACTATAAGCCAGTTGAATAGAAAGATTGCCCTAATTCTTATTAATATGATGAATGCTTTCTCAATGATTAAGCAAAAATAATTTAGTTAGAAGCACAAAATATGTAAGTACAAGACATAGGGAATACAATTATGATCTAGAACTGGATGTATAATCTAATAATTATTTTAAGAAAAAGTGGAGTTCATTTTTAGCCTAGGAATATCCTCCTCTGTATAAGAGGAGACTTGACAGTATTCCCTACATTGAGGGGGAAAAAATTTCAGCTCTGTGGCTTCTTATCCAAACCCTCTAGAGCAGGAGTTGGCACACTTTTTCTATAAAGAAGTTTTGCAGGCCTATGGTCTCTGTTTTAACTACTCAACTCAGCTATCATAGTACAAAATTAGCCATACATAGACAATATGTAAACAGATGAGCATGGCTGTGTTCCAATAAAATATTTATTTACAATAACAGGCTGTGGCCCACTTTTGGCCCAAAGGCTATAGTTTGCCAACCTTCAAATTTAAGGAAGGCTGGAGTATCTCAGTTATAGTTCTGGCTAAGCAGTTTTGAAAAGGGCTTAGGTCCTGGGGCAGGAATGTTGAACTTCATGAAGCAAAAAGGTGAGTACAAATGTCATTCAGCAGAGAGTTTAAGTGTAAACCCGGGGACACCAAATCTATCTTTGGATCCAAGGAACAGACATATCACAGAGGAAAAGAGGAAAAATATGAGGCACTAAACAATGCAGGAAGGAAGTAACTAATGAAGAATAAAGCAATGGATGAGGCAGGAAGTACTTAAGCTCCTTTTGAGGAATAACAAGAATGGGACACATAGTCTTCTTTATGAGGCCCAAGGTAGAAGCAGATACTATGCCGCCATTCCCTACTATTATTAGCCTACAGAAAGGAGTACTTTTCATCCTTCCTATATCAAAAACAGAACAAAAGATGTTAGACCAAGTAGTAAACTTGCAGAGATTCAAAGAAACGGACAAAGAAATTCACTGGCTGTCAACTTCTGCTCTGCTTGGGTCCCATTTAGAGATGTCTGTAATGCGACTCATTATTATACAACATATAGTCTGAAGGTCTGATCGGGCTTGCCAGGCTGTGCAAGGTTGATTCCACCTCTAAGCTCATGTAAAGGAATAAAAGCTTCTCTTTGTTGAATACATCTGTTCTCAGAAGCAAGATGGCTATACTTCTATGTACTACTCTGAGCTGTGTGCTCAACTGATCTGACGGACCAACCAGCTAGAGGAGAATTCATCTATTCCTGGTTTTATATTACTAGTGTTTCTGAGAAGATTTTTACTCTTGCTTCACCAAAGATACTTTCAGGCATTTAAGCAAAATGCTTTTATCTAAATGCGAATGGTATAGGAAATGGGTTTTTTTCACAAAACTATTCAAAGGATTGCATCTTCTGGTTTCAAGAAGCATTTATTTCTATTTTACTTCTATATCTTCAATAGATATTCTGCTTAAAAATTGAGTCTCAATTCACAGCACTGAACTTGGTTTTCAGTAGGTGAAATAAATTAAAATTTCAAGTTTAGGCAAGAACACTTGGGGAAAAACCCTGAAGGTCATGTAGCCTAGACCGCTAAATCAATGAAGAGTAGTTAGGGAACTTAAAAACAAGCTTTGACATACAATCACGTGGTATTGTTTGAACAAAGCAGTTGAAGAGGGCATATATGCTGTCTGTTAAAAGAGCAAGTACGCATGTTGCACTTGTCATTTGATGACTGCATGGTCTGGCCCAGGTGAGTTATAATTGAATGTGTATTATTAAAATACATCAGTGGACTTTTACTCGATAGTTAACCCATCTGCACAAATGCTGTTTATCAACCTTTGCATTTCCTAGTGATCATTTCCTGGCATTTAAACCATTTATAAAAGGCATTCTCTACTCTGATTACAGTTTAATAGGGAAAAAAAAGACAGTAAGAGGAATAACTTGAAATAGAAATGTAACATTATTTCAAAGCCCTATTACTCTCTGCACGTAATCTCTTGCTAAACTAAATTGTTTCTTTTTCAATATAAAAGTAGTACAAAGACTTTGAATTTTGTACTAAAGCTCTTTGAATTGTAAGCCATAAAATAACAAATCTTATTTAATTAACAAAAGAATGAGATAGGGATGAAAAACATGATGTTAAGACACAGTAAGAAGTGATTGGAGCTGCGTTTTTAGCTGTAAATTTGGTGAGCAGACTTTGCTTGTGAGACAGGCAATATTAATTACTGTGTTCCCATAGCAGATTCTGTGTTTAAAAAAAATTAACCTGCAAAGAAGTGGGAAAGCATCTGTATGTGCATTCCTTTGCACCAATCAAATAATTTTATTGAACTCCATTCATGTGCATACTTAGAATTTAAATCCAGAAGATCTTATAGGCCTGTATTCATTAAATATTATGTACCATTTTATATGGGTATACTCATAAAAAGGGAATAGGGAACACAATTAAAAGAAATAAATTTGGCATGGCTTTGGCACTCTGTAAAATCTCCCGTCAGTGTGTGTCTTTTACTGACGCCTTATACCCAGGCACAACTAATATCCCACTGATGGGAGAATTCAGAAGCAGTTTGTTTTCATGGTCAAAATTCACATGCTTAATTCTTGCTAATAGTCTAGACGCCATACAACCACAAGGACCAAATTGACAAAACATATTTTATAGACTCTCATCATTCTTCGGGCCCAGTCATATTGGAAAACATACATTAGTTCATCCCTGTATTCCCTGTTCTACGTAAAATTGGTCCAACCTCCCCTTAGAAAATGTATAAGCAGCTCAGTTGGTGGGTAATCAGAGAAGCTGGAATTAGGGGTGTTATGGAATTGTAACTTTTACACCAACTCCTCTTGCCCCCAAACAGGTTTTTAGCAGGTGCATGACATCAATGGAAGCTAGAAGAGGTGAGAGAACCAACCAGGTTAGAACAAGTAATTTGAGATCACACTTCTCATCAAAGGATCAAGATTGGGATGCTGGTGGCCTAGGAGCAGGGGATTTTACCTGGGATCTATAAATGGGCTCTGGGCTCACCAAGGACAAGTGGAATCTTGAAGAACTTGAGGACCATCTGCATTTATAGGGTTTGTTATTAGACAGTGGTCGAAACATGTAACACATGTTGCTTTATTATATTACCTTACATAAGGCTCAATGGGGGCACCAAAGAGGCAGCGTATCTCCCCCCTTTTCTGTAACTAACTCAAGGCAAGCACAAAACATTAGGGCACAGCTCTGGTTCCAGCGGTTGTGAAGTCAACACTCTTCCTGGAAGGAAAAGAACTTTCACTAAACCACAAAGTACAGAGAAACGTAGTTTAACTTTTGGCAGTTCATCTTGTGGGCACTTGATTAAAAAACACGCATTGAAACGAGTAATGCAACAGGAGTAATGGGGCAATTACTATTCTACCTCACAGAAAAACGCAGATGGATTGACATAAGCAAGTTAGATTTTCTTTTAGAAATGATTATATCAGTGCTATTTTAAGTTTTAAATAAACAGTACTAGAGTTATCCCCAAAAACACAGCTTTTTTGTGGGTTTCAAGAACATTTTGGAAATGCTTACTAATTATTTGTTAATGTATTAGCATATTTTCTCACCCCATGGGGGAACCCTCACACCCTCACTTCTGTGAACTTCTGTGAAGTTTTTTGTCCAGATTCCCATGAATCTACTCTCCTTGAGATCATCAACAGGAATTAACCAGCATAAATGAATGGTCTCCTTCATTTCCCTTGACATCACTATGCTTGTGAGCATCACAAAAAGAATTTTAAAATGCAGTTTCTATTTCTGGTTCTGATACTATCTATCCTCTTTCAAGTTGTTATGAGGACAAAATAAAATAATGAATCCCCAGGTTGGATCTCCAGCTTATGCAGAATCCTCTTCCCCATGGAAAGTTGTATGATTCTTACCTCTCTTCTAAATCCCATTCCAGGTTCTGGGGAAATCTCTTTAGTGAAAAAAAAAGTCTTAGTTCAGCATCCCAAGCAGTTAGTATTAAGTCAAACTTGTTGATAGTCTTAGCCTTATTTCTCAGTTTTAAGAACTGCAAGTGAGCCTTGTTCCATTGACCAAGCCTCAATCTTGTATACTAACACTGCTTACTGAATCCCTATCTTCCTCAAACCGTGATAGTGTCTTACCCTCATTACATTCCCATTACCTTATATCTTCCCCAACTGAAGCCAAACTATTTCCTGTCCCACTCATTCATTCTTCTATGCCTGAACGATAGTCCATTTGTCAGGCCATTCGCTCTTAGATATCCTCATCACGAGGTGCCTGTTACCAACTTTTCTAGATGCTGTGTTTGATCAAATTTACCTCCTGACCAGATCCCTTTCCTTACCATCATGACACACAATTTGTTAAAAAAGCATTCTGAACATTCTCAAATGCTCACAAAATAATAAGGCGTTTAGTTTTTAGCCACTACTCCATTTTTAGATGATATTCGTGTTCACTGTATGTAATATAAACACACTATACTGATTCTTCCCTTACATCATTGATCATTGCATCTCTGTCACCATTGCTGCCTCTTGCTCTTCCTTCTACACAATAAATATAGGCCTCCCTTCAAGGTTCCCTCTTCAATCATCTACTATTTTCCCTCTACATATTCTCCCTCAGAGACTTCAGCTACTCTCATAGTTACAACTAGGCAACTGACACCCAGGTCAACATAGTCAGGAACTCTAGTCCCTGACTTTCAGCATCCTGTCCACCAGATCCTTAGTTTAATAAGCCCAAAACTAAAGTAATTGTCTTTTCCCACAAACCAGTACTCCTCCAGACAATGCCATTTTTATTAATTGTACCATCATCTTTCCAGGTGCCAAGACTCAAAATTTGTCATCATTCTCACCCTTTAAACTTGCCAACCATTTCAGGTTATCAATAAGACCTATTGATTTCCTATCAGATGTCTTGCATTATTTTCTTCTTTTTATTCCCTCAGTGAAGATTCCAATATGGGTCTATATGAACTCGTAATTATATATTTACCTTAATTTTCTATTATCTCATCAGTAATCATCCTGTATACCACCATAAAGTTAATCTTACTAAAATTCTCTGGTTAAAGCTTTAAGAGCTGCCCGTTAATTACAATAGTATTTACCAAAGAATGGAACACATAACATGGGTTAAAAATGGAGAAATAATTAATTTTAATAGTTGTATATCTATAAGAATGGGCATAAAAAATTTAATTATCTCTTCAAACAATGATTATGTGGGCAATTTTGCTTAGGATGAATATCAAATTTTTAAAATGAGTGAATTTAAAGGAAAAATAAGCAAATCATAGTATAGGTGGTAGGAAAGCATGACAAAAAAATTGGGGTAATTATGACCTGTTGAGTGAAATCTGCATGACTTGGTTTCTTCTACTGTTTTCCCTTAACTTTCCAATCTTGTTTTTCACTACCCAACTACACAAATTTTCTCATCTCAACAAATTAATCAATTTAGCATCACTTGAACATAATAAATGCCATTCCATCATAGCTATGAGGTTGCTGTAGGACAGTGGGCAGAAGAAGTGCTTCAAGGATAAGTATTATAAGGTGGAAAGCCATTACAAACAGGAGCCATGGTCAAAGAAGGAGGGACTGAATAGGGCATCAAGCTGGTGAGGCAAGCCAAGATGCACATAAGAAGTGGCATGTAAGGCAGGTAAATGAAGAGGTCAAAATTGAATTGTGGAGTATGGCATCAGGTGTAGTTGAGGCCCAAAGTAACTATTCAAAATCTAAATCTGTGAATGCTTGGAATGCAGCACGAGTAGCCCTAGCTCTTTCAAGACTCCAAATCTGATTATATGTTGCCACATTTGTGACAGCCTTGTTATTCTCTCAGCTTACAGTTTCCAACCTCCTAATGTTTAACTTTCTAAATCCTGCCAGACTTTGGTAGCTCAACTCCTCCTTTTTCTAGGGACTCTTGTTTGATAAGCCCACCTGGAGTTGATACCTTTCTTCTTTGAAATGTTATAGCATTTATTATCACTTCTAATCAAATGACCTACTCATATTAGCATCTTCTGCTTTATATCACAGTGATATACATACATACTTTATCTCTGCTATTTTGGAAGCTCTTTAAGAAAAACAACAGTGACTTGTATACATAAATCCAACAGCACTTCATATGATTTTTGTACCTGGTAAATCCTTGGAATACAGGCTTCTTTTGTTCCAGGTCTGTAAGGGGATAGTTTTGCCAATTCAGTTTGTATAATATGTAAAAAGAGGCCAAGAATACTACCTAACAATGTTTTGGAGGTCAGAGTGATGGTGGCTTAGTGTAAAGTAACTAGTTTTGGGGGCAGATGCTTGTGCTAGTGCTAGTCAATGAATGCTACATATGGGAAAGAGGGAACAGTGACATCAAATTGCCTTTCTTCTAAGGAAAGTATATATTTGCATTTTTTATGGATTAATGATTTTGAGATCATTACTGTGTACCCAAGGAGGTTTATCATTTAGCTATTTCAAACCAAGTGGTTTAATAAAGTTCCTCCATATAAAATATAAGATCTATGTTATTTTGCATCTCCAGAGCCACCAGCAGATAGAAGGTATATATATATATATGTATATGTTTAAAGAATGTAGGCATATATCAACAGAGTTTAGTAGGCATATACTTGTATCCATATGGTGTTACGTTGTTTTAGCTTCCTGATGCTAAGGAGTTTGATCCTGATGTCTAACATTCCTTTTGTAGGAAGCTTAGAAAACTCACTCTTCTTGTAAGGAGTTTCAAAATGTTAGCTTTCCATTTGACCTGTCAGAGTCATCACTCCTGATCCATACGATTAGACTCAGAAATGGAAATATAATACTTCGTTTCTCTCATGAATTCTCTTTCACAAAAGAGAATAAAGATTTCTTTTGAAATAAAACAGCATTTTTTAAAACATCAACATTTGTAAAGTTTGGGACAACTTCAAAGAAAAATATCCAATTACTGCTGCTATACCTACTACACTGAAAGTTTCATACTCATCTACATTGACCCAATCTTTGGTTCAATCTGTTAATTAAAAACATAAGCACATATTAATTAATCTACTATAGCTAACCAACTATTCTAGGTGCCAGGGGAAATAAACAGTACAAAGATTGTTTCTTTCCTATCTTGAATGAATTACTATATAATTATAGTTACACAATAAACAAATAAGAAAGTTAAATTGTCAGAGATATAATTGACATTTCAGTGAAACTACATCTAAATACATGCTAAAATGGAAATGAATAGTACAGAGGAAAAGTACCACATATTACAGATTCAGAATAAAAATATCAATATGGGTTGTACATACAAGTCAATTTTACTATCCCCTTAAAAAACAGTTGACTTTTATCCATTTGTAAAATATGTTTCTTAAATACATATTTTAAATGATCTGTGAAAACTACACGAAAGGCTTTCAGATCTTTTGATGGATTCAATTTTTCTTGTCAATATGAAAAAAATAACTTTCTAGTTTCTTAAGAAAAAACTTACTAACTCACAAACAGCTCCTCCCTGCAGATTTTAACTTAGTGATGCTTTACTCATTCATCTTGCTCATTCCACTCTTTAACCAATAAATATTTAAAATATTTATTATCTCACACCTGGACTAACCTTCTAAGTATTCTTCCTGCTTGTAATATCTTCCCCCTCCAATCTATCTTAGTGTAAAATTCACATTTTTACAGTACATTTCTTACCATGTTCTTCCACTATTCAAAAAAAGAAAATCTCAATGATTTTTCTCTGCTTATAGAATAAAGTGCAAATTTCTGTAGTTTGGCAGCCTAATTAGATCTTGCTTTCCTAAACTTATTTCTCTTTATACTGACCTCTACTTGTATACGTCCCGTGTTTCCCCACTATTTAAGTTCTTCCCCCTGCCTGAAAATCTTACATGCTCTTCACTTCCACACTGTCATTTCAAAATGCCCAAGTCTTTATATTATTCCTTAAGATGCATTTTAAATGCTTTTCTTACATAAATCCCTCACAGACCTAATCCAGCTTAAATCACACTCCTCTGAAATCCGGCTCTAATCCTGAAGATGATGTGTGTCTATGGGGAAGCGACAATTCTAGGAAGCCAAAGAAGACAGCTATTATTTTCTTTCATTTTGGAATCTATGACATTTCCCACACATGTAGGTATCACATATGCGTACCTTATGATGTGATACGGTGTGTCTCAAACATTTCTCTTGTGAATTTTATGTAATATAGCATCATAACTTATTTTTCTTCTTCATTTCTTAATATTTTTCTCTGAACTTTGATAGTCTCCTCATGAAACTTTAGCATTTTCAGCCTTCCCAGTTGATGGCCTATGGAAATAAGTGCCAATACCATCCACTCTTTACAAGCAACACGCATAGGATGGGCATTGAAAGGAACATTTGAATATTTTACACAATAAAATGTAAACGTACATTATATATATATATATATATATATATTTGGCTTGCCCCAAAAACCATTATGATGAATAAGCATAAATCACTGTATGCTTACAACATATTCAAATAAATCATGATTATCTAAAGCAATTAAGGATAAGACAATTGTAATTATGTCTTTTGAAAGAAATGGATTGCTAGGTGATCCGTCATTTTGCCAAATTTGGAGTGAGGGATCTCAAAAATCAAGGGCTCAATTTTCATTATTGTTGAAAGAAGCGTTAGGTATCTTCAACCCAAAACTAAAGAACTCTGTCTCCTTCCCTGACAAAAACATCAAAAAATGATCTCAATCAAAATCTGCCAAATTTTCAATTCTGCTGAGAACTGAAAGTATATGGAATTTTCTCTCTAAAGTAAAGATAGTTTTAAGAATTGATTTTCTTGATTTTTTTAAATCTTTTTATTCATTTTGTGCTTTTATGCCCTAAAGTATATCCTTACAAAACCTCATACTAAAAGTACAAGTTTTATGATGTTGATATTTGGGGCATTGGGGCAATCTCCTTATAATCATCCCTTGTTTAGTTTCATGAAGTTGCCCATCCGGTAGCCCTTCTATAATTCCCCTTCCCTAATTTCCCTCTGTTTGAAGCATAATCATTCTTTACAACCCACATAGCTGAAATAGTCTTGGCCCAACTCTGTGAGACATAACATTATGTGGAGCACTTACTAGAAGTGCTGCTTTAGACAAATCACTTAAACTCAGTTTCTTAATTTCTAAAACAGGCAATAAAGTAAGTTGTGAGAGATAAAGATAATAAAATTTGTTTAGGACTTATTAGTAGGTCTTGTATGTGCATATGGGCTGTGTAAAACTTTGTCATTCTTTCCTGTTTGTTGGGCAGCTAAAGAAAATGCTTGGCCAGCCTCATCTCCTCCATTCTTCACACCTTCCAAGGCTCGTATGGAGGACTAATTTTGGGCTTTTGTGATGGAGAATCAAGTGCAAAGGAGGAAGGAAGGAGGGCTACAAGCTGCACACTGGTACAGAGGCCACAAGGATTGGGGGAGGCTTGAGGGCTTCCGTGTGAAAGTAATCATTGTATGTAAAGTCACTGAATTGGAGGGAACACAGAAAGAGTTTAAGAAATTTGATTGTGGAGGGTCTTCTTCAAGGTGTTTGAAAAATACAAGAGAAAAATTATTTAAAAATCATTTTTGACAGAGGAGCCAATGTGAAAGAGCTCTCAATGGCCAAAGCTGGAATAACGTGAGCAACCAAATAATGATAATACTAGATTATAACCCATAGAATAAAATAAATATCCATGCTTCCATAGTGTAATAAATAATTGAACAAATAAATAAATGGTGGATCTTGTTTCCAGTAATTATTTCTGTCTTACAGAAGAATCCCAATTAATAAATGCAAAAGAAGTGAGGATAACAGCAAACCACCATTAGAACTACAGAGTGGTTCTAATAAAATGACCCACTGATGGATGCTAAAATTAGTGAGCAAAACTTTAGAGAAATAAAATATTTGAAGATATTTGTTAATTTGAAAGGAAGAAATATTACATGGAGAAACCCAGCAGACACTATCTTAACCAAGAGATCATATTAACATCACCAGTTATAAGACAAGTCCACATCACGTACCTCTTAATATGATGCACTAAGAAGAGTTTATCACTTATTTGATATTCTTGCTTAAATTGCAAATCGTCAATCTAATCATTAGAAAATATCAGAAAAATCCAAATTGAGGACATTTTACAAAATATTTGCCTAGTTCTCTTCTAGGTCATAAAAGACAAGGAAAGACGGGAAATATTATGGGTTGGAACAGACAAAGAAGACATCACAAGGAAATGTACTATGTCATCTTGGATTGGTTCCTGGAACATAAACAGGACATTAGTGGAAAAACTGATGAAAACTGAATACTAAAGTCTAGAGTTTAGTTAATAGTATTGTACCAACGTTAACTTCATTCTGATACTTACACCATGCTATGTAAAATATTAACGTTGGAGGAAGCTGCGTGAAGGGTATACAGGAACTAGCAAGAATATTTTTGAAACTTTTCTGTAAGTACACAATTATTACAAAGTCAAAACTTTAAAAAATTATTTTGGCTTAACAAACTACATTTTTGGTTCACTACACTGTTCTAGGATAGAAATATGTGGGTGTCATTTATTGCCTCTCCCTTAATTCTCAGAGAAACAAGTATGTTTACTATAAAGCTAATGAAGCTTAAGCTTTAGGTCAATCCCCTTAATTGCTTGGGACTCTCCCAAGGCTCTAAACTAGATTTTGCACTTATAATTTTGTATTCTTGTTCTAAAAGAAGGCCCCCTCCCACGTTTTATAAGTTTCAAATCTGATGAAACAGGGATCTATCTCTGCCCAAGAGCAAAGGAAATTCTAAGACTGGTTCCAGACTGTGAGGCGAGGGGAGAAAGCTGGAACCTGGGCTATCTAAAATAACTGACCCACTTACAGGACTCAGTGTCACGTGGAATGGAAAACTATTCAGTTTTCAGCGTCTAAATAGGCATGGCAAACTATAGCTTACTCACAGTGGAGCCGATATTCAGGAGGTGGTCCCATTTCACAGAGGAATCATCAAAACAATTATCAGCTTACTGATAATATTGAAAGTGAGATAGGTGGAAATATGTTTGGATATTTCTCCAGTATTTAGAAAAAAAGCCCAGTCAGAGCAGGAAAATAGGGGGCAGAAAGGGTGTTGGCAAGAGCTAGGCAAGACTCCAGTTAGGAGTCAATGGTAGAGCTCCAGTTCTAATGAGGATACCAAGTGCTAAGCAGTAAAGAGAAGAGACATGCCATGGAAGAGACAGGAAAGTCATGTTTTGGTGGTCATGTGAGTGGTCCATACCTTCTCAAGTGCTCAGAATGGGGATTGGAGTAATGGAGAAAATTCTAGACTATCCTTTGAGAATGGAGTCTCTAATGTTCTTGTCCTGGCCAGTACAGGCATGGGAAATATGAGACTGAGTCTTCAGGTCGACACACCATACTTAAGACTATATAAGCCCTGATGACTAGGGCACTTCTGCCCAGAGCAGATGCCCAGTTCTTTTGGTTTCATCATTGATTAACAAAACATTCTCTCACTTTAGGCCTGGACCTTGCTAACTCAGGGGTTTTGTTTTAATTTGGTTTGCAGGTTTTTTGTATTTAATAATAAAAATGATGATAAGAATAATAATACAACATATGTGTATACCATTCATGGAGAATGGGGCATAGACTAGACACTCTTGTAGAGGCTTGTTATTAACAATCTTATTTACTTAAAATGGCCCTGTTTTTCTTTTCTAAGACTTATCAACATTTGAATGCCTGGATTCAGGGAGGTGAGCAGAGTAGTTTGTGAGGAAATTGGAGGAAGAAATAAAGTAGAATTTTGAGATCTCAAGAGGAAACAGTAAAGTCATAAATGGGAGAAAAGGAAAGATTTATAGCATATTATCAATTTTGGGGTATTTTTCTCTATATTTTGTAATTTATTTTATAACTCTAGATAGAATATTAAACTTCTTAAAGAGTAAAACCTAGACACTTAAGCATGCATCAAACCATGTTAACACAAAAATATTGCCGATTGATCTATAAACTTGCCAACTATTGACCCTGAGGTGGGAGAATCTGTGATAAAATAATAAATATGATAAAAGAGTTCAAATTTCACTTTTTTTAAATTCCACTTATTCACAATAGTCATTCCTTGCATAGCAATAAATCTGCCAGAAAATTGAGTTGCCCTCTTCTGAATTCCCTGATGTAAAATAAACTTTCGACCATGAAGTTATCGTGGGTGGCTTTGGAGGACCATATGGCTGAAGTTACCCAGCACATAAAGAGTTCGCCTTAAGCTCCTGAATGCATTGTTTTTCCTCCACCCTTCCTCTCTCCCTTCAGACTAAGATTTTGCATGTCAAATTTCAGCCCAGAGAGACTTTTTTCCGTAGTGAAGTTATAGCTCCTGACAGCAGTCAGTAACTGTAAAACTGCTGAGAGATACTTATCTCTAACACTGCTAGTGGGCACCATTAAGGGTGCCAAATTACTTAAAACAAAACAAAACATACTATGTACAATCTCTTCACCAAGCTCTAGCAGAAGTCAAATGTGTAGGGCTGTTTTCTTTACTAAACAGAGCCCATAATCAAGCAAGCCCATCGGTAGGGAAAGGGAGATATAATTTTCTATATGCTCACCATTGAAGCAAGAGCTGCCTGAGAGTCTATTGAATAATTCAGTATTTGGGGCTGCTATGTGATGAATATCCTTCAATAGGAACATCCAGCAGAAAGTACTAGAGGCTCATAGCCAGTGGATTTTCTTTAATGCTTTAGCCAAGTAGGATACACAGTGCCACTTTCCCCCAAGTAGAGTTAAAATGGCACCAAAACGTGATGCTAAAATTTTACAAATGATCGTTTGAAAAATAATTGTTCTATGTATTGATGCCAAGATAATAAAGGGAATGATTTTGCTATGCTATGCTACGCTGTTATTTCCTGTAACTTGATTTAACTTAATACACAGGTCAAATATTGCTGCAGCCAAGTGGAACTGCCTCCTATAACGCTAAATCTACTTTATAATCCTTGATTAATAGCCTGCTTACCTTAAACAATGCTTAATTCTGTGAAGTTCCAGAACAACCAAAAAATTTGAATAGTTTGTTAGGTGTGTGCCACAATCAATAACATTAGAGAAATAAAATAAAGAAAGCACAATCCCGTTCAATTTTCTCTCAATTTTAGAAGCTATATACTTGAAACAAATATGGTAATTACAACATTTGTCTTCCTTAAAAAATGTTTTTAATTTGGATATCCAAAGCTGATTCGACAAGACCTTTTTGAGCATAATGTTCTTACCTTGATATCATTTGAATATTCAGTAAATTCTCATAGGGTGGTTGTGAGTTTCCTTTCATAGCCAACAGTAGAGTACCATGTTGGCAGTACAGATAAAAGGATCAGCTCATCTGAATTAGGCCAGTTGTCCTTCTAATCTGGGGCCTGCATTTTATGATAAATGAATTCACTCTAATTAGTAATTGTGCAAGATCAGTCTTAAAGACAGGCAAAGTGATTAGCTGCCTATGTATTGTCAGGAATACTTTGCTGACCAAAAATATCAATCTCTTCTTTCTCACAGTTTGTGCCAGTTTGTGCTGTTGTGGTTTTTCAGCCAGGTGAATAGTAAAGATCAAAATTCTTCTGTATCCGAATGAAAGTATTAGTACTTCTAAGAGGGATAATTAAACCCCTAGATAGCATTTCCCTGGAGAAACCAACTGAAACCCTTTCAGGAGCAAGGCAAGGGGTAAATAATACATGGAAACATTCGAAGGGATTTGTTTGCCAGATGTCTGTCTACCTGTAATGAGTGCTTACAGGGAGAGGCACTTGGGTATTAGGTGCTGAGGAGCTGTATCTTGACTGATTTATTACCCTACGAGTCCCTCATCAGGTTATGGACAACCTACACTTTAAGGAGGAATTCCAACTGGATTCTCTGTACTGGGGCAGATTGGAATGTCCTCAGCATTTCAGGTGAGATCCAAGACACTGCCATGTGTGAGCAGTCGAAAGAAATGGGCTAATACATTGCAGAACATTATGGAGACATGGAAAGAGCACAGACTTTAGAGACAGGAAGAAAACAACAACAATAATGTAGGTTCTATTTATGGCTCTGTCTCAGCGCAGCTGTTTGTCCTTGAGCAAGTCATTTAATTTCTCAGAACCTCAGTTTCCTCTTCTGTAAATGGGAACAGCAGGATTATTTTGGAGAATCATTGTGAGGATGAAATGAGCATATATTAGGAATTCAGATAGCTAGAGACACAGACGTGATTAAGTAGCTCAAATCACATAGCTTCCATTTATTCTCTTTCGTGCTACGCACAGCTATTTCATTTTTCTCTCTTTGACACCATTTTGCTTCATAAATCTTTCCAACACCACCCCAACAGATGTGCTGTTTAATCAAACTAAACCTGTCTAATTTCACCTTATGTTATAAATCATACCTAACCTGTCTAAAATCCTTTAACACATAATGGCTTCCTATAAGCTTTTCAAATGAGTAAATCCAAGACACTAATTGAAAACGAACTTGTAAGCAGAGCAGATCTCTGCTGCTTCTCAGAAGGGGAGCTTGCACGTCTCCTCGAAGTGAAAGCTCTTCATTTACAATAAAGAGAAAAGGAAAAAAAAAACTACTGAGAACAGAGTGAGGTGTGCAAGGCCATGTTTCTCAAAGCTTGGGCTATAGGTGATGCACTGACATCTAGGGGCAGAGTTCAAATGCCTGTGAAACAAGCCAGGTCATTATACTAGTTAAGACTGCTCGTGCATGCACTAATATATTATGACACATTAACAAGGACTGCAAGAGAGCTCATCTTCTCTTCTACATGTTCTCAGGGCAAAAGTTACTTTCAAGTAATGGAAAAGTAGTCATACAAATTGACACAGAGGTTCTCTCTGTTGGGATAAAATTGCCTTATGTATTCCTCCCCTTTCCTTCAAGGAAAAAGCATAGTCTGAAGAAAGAAGTTGAATAACAACAATGCTGATTTGTTTAATGAATAGCTCAAGAGAGTTAGGAATGCCATTAACTATTCCTCAGGCAGGCAATAGAGCATGAGTCCGCATATACAAGGATCCAAAAAGACAATGGTATGAATAATTCTCTCAGAATGTTTTCTATTACATTATTTCTATCATTAAAAACATTTAGTATAAAACCTAAAAAATGCATTCCTTATTCTCAAAAGGCAAAACTAAGCTGACAAATTCCAAATGAAAGTAAGAGAAAGCGTAACTGGATTATTATTTTTTAAGGCTATGAAAGAAAATTCTCCATCATCATTCTTAACCATACTTAGTAATATTAGTACCAATCATACCATCTTAAGTATTGGTAGAGAATTAAAAGGAATGTAACTTTAAATTTGGGATTCTAATGAGATTTTGTTAAAAATTCACACTCTTCTTAGCCTGGTACAAACTCTGGCAGTAAATGAATTAATTTTTTGGCAATTTCTAGTCTCATTATGCCTTTTGTCAGGAGAATGATTTATCAGAATTACAATGTCTAGTGCTGTATATCTTGTGAAACATAGTCATCTGGACCAAGGCAGTATCATCATTCGACTCTTTCAATATATGATCTTTTCATTAGCAGCAGGATATTCATTCCTTCCCCTCTACTCAGCAGGGCTATAAATAGAGAGGCCAGCCAACCAAATCACACAATATTGAAAAGGTCAAAGAAGTACAGTATATTACTATAATTTACGAATACTGCTCGTGAAGTATTAAAACTCTTGACACCTTATTTACGTGCAGAGAAAATAATGAAAATGTGAAGCAATGTGCAGTGGTCACATTATCATTGTAGTTGTAGAAACAGTATTGAATGAAGCTTTCCTGTGCAGTTAAACAGGAACTAAACAAGCAGAAAGGTCTATTTAGATAGTCAATAAAATTAAAGATGTACTTCTTCCTATTAGATCAATATAGGATTTTAACATAAAGAAAAGGAAAGGAAAAAGTAAAGAAGCACATGGGTCAGGACAAAGGCACAGTCTACTTGTCTTGTTTCAAAAGAAACTAAAACTTATGATCTAGTTGGCAGAGCTGGAAACACCTTTTCTAAGAATGCCTGTTTCAGATGGGGAAGAGGTGGTTTCATTATACGAAGTTGCATCCATGATTTGGGATGAGCAAAAGGAGACAAACTATGCAGTCTCATTCTAGGTTTTTGGTCTTAATAATTCTTGCTTGAGCTTTCTAATTATTCATATGACTGGGTTAAAGAGCAAAAAAGACCATTGCTCATGGCACTTAAGCAAGGGTGCTTGTGGGAAATGCCCATGTAACTTCATAAACGAGATGCTAAAATCCAAATACTGTTGCTTTAAAAAAAGAGCTTAAAGCCGTCCCAGTGGCAAAGCGGTTAAGAGTGCACTGTACGTTTCAGTGGCCCGGGGTTCACTGGTTCGGATCCCGGGTGCGGACATGGCACTGCTTGGCACACCATGCTGTGGTAGGCGTCCCACATATAAAGTAGAGGAAGATGGGCACGGATGCTAACTCAGAGCCAGTCTTCCTCAGCAAAAAGAGGAGGATTGGCAGCAGTTAGCTCAGGGCTAATCTTCCTAAAAAAATAATAATTTAATTAATTAAAAAATTTTTTTAAAAGAGCTTAAAGATAGCCATATTTAAAAACCTTCTCTACCTCCCCATCTCAAATCTTTATCCAAATCCTAGAAATTCTACACATTTAATCAAGGATATTTATTGCCAGATATTATGTAAGGTGCTACAGAAAGAAGAATGCATAATTCCCAAATCCACCATTTTCTGTTTCTTCCCAACACCATTGTCTTAGTTTAGATCATTATTTTCCATTACTCAGTTAAGGGTATTTTTTTTTCTTACATAGGTGACTTTCCCTCCAAAGCATTCTTCATACTCTTACCAAAGGGAACATTTTTAAAATTGAAATCTGATGTTATTTCTTCCCTTCTTTAAACATTGCCTTATTTTTCCATTTTGTTTAGAGTTCAAATTCTTCCACATGCCATTCATGATCCTTCATGATCTGAGTCTTGCCAGTCTCTTCAGCCCCATCTCCTGTCCGGTCCTACCTCAGTTATACTAGTAGCATCAAGCAGTTCATAATCCCCTGAAACTACTCCTGTGGGGATGGTGCAGAAAATCCCCACAGGAAGCCTGACCTCTCAGCTCCGGCCACATTATCACTTTTCCTTCTTAAAGGAACAGAAAGGTGTTAATAAATTATTGTCCTTCTTCCAACTAACATCACTGGGCCTTCCTTATTTAAAGCAGAATAAAAGGTACAAAATATTATCAAAGTAGAATGAATAATTTGCGTAAATCCCCTCCTTAGATGTCATATTCTGGTCTCCCCCAATATATTTACCAAACTAAAGAGGAGACAGAGAGAAAGAAAAAAAGAAGTTTAAGAGGAAAGAAAGGAAATGGAGGGAAGGGAAGGGAAGAGAAAGGAAGTAATAATCTCAGATAAACTAATCTAATAGTATTTTTGCCATGGAATTAGGCGATTGGCTTCATTATGAGTGTGTAAATTTTGATCAAAAATATTTTAAGTAAAGGCCTAAGCATGCCTTCTATTTTCTAGAACAGTCCCTGGAATTTTCCTACAGAAAAATTATATTTTCTGCTAACAAAAAGAAATGGTCTATTATCCACTACCAATAGAAGTTAGGAATGCCAGTTCTGCTGGTTAGGACTGTGGGGAAAATTAGAATAACCAACTTTCTAGGCAGAATATATAAACAGACTAGAAATACCTGTATTTAGGTATTGCTTTGGTTTTGCACTTTGTGTGGAAAAAGTGACAGTTGGAATCATTTAATCTGTTCCTATCTCTTAATAGCCTAAACTGTCCATGTCATTCTGATGAAAATATCAAAACACAACAACAGTATAGAGGTGAGGCATCTAAAGGTAGCCAGATACCCCCACCAGGACATTTAAAGTGCCAGTCCAACCCCTCACATTTTATGTATGCTTACTCCCCTTTATTTTTTAGGTATCACATATATGTACCTGGAATTGTATAATCATTTCTTCATTATTGAAAATTATTTTGTCTGATGGAGGAGAGCTGGTTTAGACATATATTAGAGATGTGATATTACGCATTCTTTTAATATTAGTAAGCACTTATGATATTAGAAGATGAATATAATTTATTTTAAAAGACAGAAATAAAGGAAATAGTAATATCTTCCTTTGGGTAATAAGAATGAGTCATTTTTCCAAAATTGTCCATCTTTCTCCAATAGAATGTCAGTAACAGTGTTATATTTTTAACCATTGATCTCTATCTCTTTGATCAGTGTCTCTCACATGATGGGTACTTCAATAATATTTATTAAATAAAAGAATGACTCCTACAACTCATTGTAGGGTTTTCTGCCTCCATGCTATTCCATATGTTATTTCCTCTCTCTGGAAAGTCTTTTCTTTTCTTCATTCATAGCTGGAATTCTAATTTATCAATCAAACCCCAACTCAGATGTTGCTTCTCCTATGATCCCACCCACTGTTCGTCATTCTCTCCTCTATCCTTTGTACATAGGTAGGATGTATTGTGCTCAGACAGTTGTTCTTGTTTCTAAGACAATTCAAACCTTTAGGCTGGGCTAACCCTCTCAATCATGACATCCCTGTTGTCTAGGGTGACCATTCTTCCCAAGTTGCCTAAGACAGTGTCTATTTATGCCTGTTGTGCCCACTGACTCTTTTATAGCACCCCCTTTCACTCCAAAACATGTCTCTGTTTGAAGGATAAGTTATGTCACCACTCAACTCTTGTAGCTATTACCAATTGATGAAATTCTAAGCTGACCTACAATGGACACTTCAGCCCTGTTTGATAGCAACTTATCTGATTAGTCTGATCTCCACTCCATCTCCCTGGTCTCAGAGGGTTTCAGTTTGATCTTGGTTCTCGCCTTCGTAGGCATTGGACTACATATTTCCTGTAATTTCTGGCTTAGCTCACCTACTCATCTTTCCTGATTGGGAACTCCTTGCTCTAACCTTGGTTCCACAGAGCTTTTCACTATTCTGTCTCCTTGGCAGAGTCCAGACAGCTGAGTAAGGTTTGACCTCATCTTGAAAAGGAGAGAAGGACTTGGATAATATCTCTATCTCCTACCCAATGTCATGTGATTATTTATTTCTCTCTGAAATACAAGTATTCTTCCTAGTTATAAATACTAGAGGCTCAAAATCAAACTGTGGAAAACTGAGTTATGAGCTGAATTATGCCCTCACAAAATTCATAAATTGAAGTTCTAATCCCCAGGACCTTGGAATGTGACTTTCTTTGGAGATAAGATCTTCACAGAGGTAATCAATTTAAAGTGAGATCATTAGGGTGGGTTCTAAGCCAACATGACCGGTGTCCTTATTAAAAAGGGGAAATCTGGACACAGAGATACACATAAAGGAAAGATGATAAGAAGAGTCGTAGTGAGAAGATGGCCACCTACAAGTCAAGGAGAGAGACCTGGAATGGATTCTCCCCTCACAGGTCTCAAAACTGATCTTGATTTTGGACTTCTAGGCTCCAGAACTGTGAAACAACAAATTCCTGTTGTTTAAGCCACTCAGTCTGTGGTGCTTTGTTCTGGCAGTCCTAGCAAATGAGTACAGACGCCAATGTATTTTCTCACATATAAAATAGAGAGAGTAACACCAACTACCTCACAGAGTTTCTGTGAGGATTACATGAGGTAGTTTATGTAAGATTCTAAGCACAATGATCAGCATATTTACTAAATGTTAGCTATTTTTGTTATTATTATCAACATCTGGAGTCTCTTTTAATGAGGAATGCATTCTTTGCTAATCGGTTCTTATGAGTTTTTATTTATTAACTTTTTAGCTAAGGAAAAGCCATCTATTTTCCTGGGTTTTAGAATATTTATTAGAATAACATAATATTAGAATATTAATATAGAGTTAATAAACTTAATTCCATAGTCCTATTTATACATGGAACACAATCCAGGAGCCTTCAGATAAGACGCTTGTTTATAATTCAAGTACATCAGTTACTAAACGATATGCTCTTAAAGGTTTTATACTTTAGTTATGAAAAAAATCTCTCAAAATGAGTGACTTTGAAGATTGGACCCCATTCATTACTGAAAATCACTTCATCTGATGAAGACGAGCTGGTTTAGGTGTACATTAAAGATGTGATATCATGAATTCTTGTAATATTGCTGAGGGCTTATGATAATAGAAGATAACGTAGATGTATTTTAAAGAAGTGCAATAAGGAACTGGAAATATCTTGCTTCAGGTATTAATAAGGGTGACCCATTTTGCTAAAATTGAAATACAGAGTGTATCCTAGCATATAAAACCATGTGAATGTTTTAAAGGGAGTTATATCACGTTTCTGGAAATCTAGACTCCAGAAGAAAAAAAATATCCCTAGTATCAAAATTGTACCTTTAGAAATAGACCATCAGTGTGGCATTAAGTACACCTGAAGGGTGTTACAGTTATCTAAAACTTTCAACTTGACATTTATTTATATATAAGGAATTTCTTTAATGTGGCAATAGTTTTTGGAAGTTTTGCTTTTAAGCTAATATATTCTACTCATATTAGAGTGATCATAGCCTTGTTTTTACCAAACCAAGTTTTACTAAGAATGTGGTCACTGGAATTTGGAATGAGTGTTCTGGACGTGAGATGCAGTAACGTATTGGAGACACTGCTTGAATTAGAGTCAAAGGCACGGGTTCTTAGCCCACCAGCACTGGCTTGTCTCAGGAAAGGAGCATAGTAAGCCCTTCGTGTCTCAGTTTCCCTGTTTGTATACAGAGAGGCCAGTATCTGCCCTGCTTATCTCAGGATTGTTATAATAAATGAGATAATGTTTGTAAAATGCATAAAATATTTTACTTTGATGTTGGTAAATACAGTTTATCGGAGCAAAATCAAGCTCTGATCTGGATATATTCCATACGGACCCAATTTCTCTGATTGCTGTTTTGTCACAAGAATGAAAAGAAGGAAATAAGGAAAAGGTTTTTCATTATATGAAGTTATAATTAGAAGCTGTTATTTTATAAAGCCTAACTGGCAACTGTTGGGGGTGGTTTAATGATGATAGTTTTCTTAGATGATGAGCTATTTTCACTACTCAAGCCATTATGTATATTGAGCAGTTTATTTATATGATATTTTATGCTGAAATAGCAAACTAGGGTTTTATATTGATCTCTACAGATAAAACATATTAAAATCCCTTTAATTGGATTGTTCTTATTGATGGGCTGGTGTTCTTCTAAACATTGAGCATCCCTTCTGTGTTTAGACATTAGTGATTTGGAACGAATAAGAATACTACAAGAGCAAGTCTGTGCTTACTCTTAAGATGGTGGGGACGAAGGATAGAAAAAACAACTTTTAATTGTTCAGTGGATTGGAAATGAAATGACCTCCATTATGTCTCACTTTCCTCATTTATTAAAAAAGGGCAGCAGTATTTACTTCTCTCACTGGGGTGTCACACAAATTAACTTGATAATGATTATAACATGCTGTGCAAACTCAAAGAGCTCTTTATAGGTTTCTTATGAACACAGCTCTGGAGCCAGAACAGGAGTAATCCATTTTAAAGACTCATCAACACTAGAGTCCATTTAGAGTCTACATTAAGATATTCCATAAGTATAGTTGGGATCATCTTAACTACTTTAAGGAGTTTTCTATGATTATTTTTCTTATGACGAGTTTTAAGATACTCTCTCTTAGCAATTTTCAAATATGCAATAGAGTATTATTAAACATAGTCACCACGCTGTACATTACTTCCTCATGACTTATTTTAAAAGTTTTCATCACAAGAAAAAAATTTGTTTATATATGGTGATGAATGTTAATTAGACTTATTGTGGTGAGCATTTCACAATATATACAAACATCGAATCACTATGCCGTACACCTGAAACTAAAGTAATGTTAGATGTCAATTACACCTCAATAAAAAAAGAAATTGTTTGTGAATGTTTATGCTAAAATATTTTTTGTGGACTTTCAAAGACTGAGTTTTTTTCAAACAAAAGGAGTAAAGGAGACAATTAAATGCTAATTCAGTATATATTTGAGGGTTAAGCGACTTATCTTTTTAGTTAAGAAGGAGAGTATAAATCAAAATGTAATAAGGTTATGGATTTAATTAATCTTTAGGCAAGAAAAAACCCTCCTTTTTTACTATTTTTATTATTACATCCATTCTAAATTTATTTAATGTTAGAATCCCCATTCAAACATCACCAAGAAAATGTGTTGATCATACAAAGCTGAATTCAGTAAATTTGCTGAACAGGAGAGAATGGTATTTTCACAGGTCTAAGTGGAGTCTCAAAGGAGAGAGATATGAAGGATATTTACAGCATGGGAGAACAGATTTAGACAAGGCTGATTTAAGGTTGAAATTAGTAAGTGTAGCATGGGGTAGGGATTGGTTGAGATTTGTAAACTATGCAAAATTCTGAAACAGTTATTGATCTTCTCTTTAGAACCTGTAAATTTCAAAACATGAAACACTAACTTGGAGAGTTAGTGTTGCTCCAGACTTCCCATCATAACGGTTTTGAAAAGCTGGCTTTAAAGTAACTTGAGCTTAGATACTTGGTGTTGCACATAATGGCTTGGTACAGTTTACCCTTTTTTGCAAGTCATAATACATTTTGCCAGTTTTAGTGTTCTGTGTTTTTTATTTAAAGATTGGCCCTGAGCTAATATTTGTTTCCAATCTTTTTTTTTCTTCTTCTCCCCAAAGTCCCCAGTACATAGTTGTATATTCTAGTTGTAGCTCTTTCTAGTTCTGCTATGTGGGACATTGCCTCAGCATGGCTTGATGGAATTTTACCTGTATGATAACTATTAAGAATACTTTATAAGTTCCTCTCCAAGAAGGTTCAAATTTAGTCTTTCTCTAATATTGTTTCCAAAACACCTATTCTCTAGGCCTAAGATAATAGAGGCTGATTACACAGTACTGAGGAAAGGTGATCTATACCTGTTAGTGATAGTATGTGGGATGCCTGCCACAGCATGGCTTGATAAGCGGTGCCTAAGTCCGCGCCCAGAATCCAAACCAGTGAACCCTGGGCCGCTGAAGTGGAGCACGTGAACTTAACCGCTATGCCACCAGGCCAGCCCCCAGGCCATATTTTTAAAAGCACCACATTAAATAACTTGTTACTAAGAATTTAACTTTTTTCTTCAAAGTAAGAAACTGTTTTTAAGAAATGATTTAAAAGCGTGCCAAAGTAGAGGGAGATAATACGTTATTCTGGCAAGAAAAAAATGGACTTCTCATCAGTTTGGTATTAACTCTTCCTAAAAGCTTAAGAAAATTCACCACGAAACAAACTTAACCTGATGGCTACTTAATGGGAAATCTTTGAATTATGAATTCAATTATTTTAATATATAGGTTCTATTCAGATTTTCTATTTCTTCTTGAACCAGTTTTGGTAAATTGTGTTTTTGAAGAAATCTGGCTATTTTACAAAAGTTATTAAATTATGTTAACATAAATATTTTCCCAATATTTATTATCCCTTTAAAGTCTCTTTGATGAGTAATAATATCTCCTGTTTCATTTCTGATATTGATAATTTATATTTTCTATTTTCTTGACAATCTTTGTAGAACTGTATTGATGTTAAGATTTTCAAAATTCAACTTTTAGTTTTGTTAATATTCTCCATTATTTGTTTTTAATTCATTGATTTTTGTTTTTATCTTTGTTACTTTCATTCTATTATATTGAATTTAATCTGCTCTTTTGTTCCCTATTTTCTGGCTATGAACTGAATTGTGTCCTCTTCAAGTCATATGTTGAAACTCTACTTGCTAATGGTATAGTACTTAGAGTTGGGGCCCTTGGGAGATAATCAGGTTCAGATAAGGTTGTGAAGGCAGAGCCCTCAAGATGGGATTAGTGCCCAAATAAGAAGAGACACTAGAGAGCTTGCCTTCTCTATTCCCACCGTATGAGGACGCAGCGAAGGAGGCCATCTACAAGCCAGGAAGAGAACTCTCTCAAGAACCTGACTATGCAGGCACCTTGATCTTAGACTTCTAGCCTCTAGAACTGTGAGAAAGTAAGTTTCTGTTGTTTAAGTCACTCAGTCTATGGTATTTTGTTATGGCAGCCTGAGTAGACTAAGACACTTCTAAAGGTGGAAACTTAAAAATCATGAACTTCTTTCTTTCTTCTTTTATCCTATATGCATTTAATTCTCTAAATTTGCCTCAAATTGTTTCTTTAGCAGCACCCCCACAAATTTAAATATGTTAGTTATTTTGTTATTGTGTGTTAAATATTTTTAAATTCCTCTCAAGACTTCTTTGGATTATTTAGAAGTGGGTTGTTTAGTTTTTAAATATTTGGTTATTTTATAGTAATTGTAACTGATATCTAATTATATCATGGTCAGAGAACACATTCTGTAAGATTTCAATGTTTTGAAATATATGGAGACTTGTGTATGATCAAGTATGCTATCTATCTTGGAAAATATTCCATGGACACTTAAAGAAATGTTATACTCCTGTTTTTGGTGGAGTCATCTGCAAATGTCAATTATGTCAAGTTAGTTGATACTGCTACTTAGATCTTCTATCTTCTTAGTTATTTTTGGTCGAATTTTCTAACCATTACTGATAGAAAGGTATTAAAAGACACAAATATTGTTAATTTGGCTTTTTCTGTCTTTAGTTCTTTTTGGTTTTGCTTCGAGTATTTTGAAGCTCACTTATTAATTGCATGTACATTTAAGATTATGTCTTCCTAATTGCCTCTTCTGTCATGAAATGTCCCCATTTATCTTTAGAAATACTCTTTGTCTTGAGATCTACTTCATCTAATATTAGTATGGAGATGATATTGATGTGTGTTAATATGGCCATGCTATGCAAAATATTTCACTCGTTGTCTGACGTATCTTTTTTCATCCTTTCCTTTGAAATGTTCTTAATCTTTATATTTACTATGTGTCTTATAGATGACATGTAATCAAGTCTTATTTTTTCATCCAGGCTTACATTCTTTGTTTCATAGTTGGAGTATTTATTGCTTTTCATTTAGTGCAATTTTTTATATAGTTTGGTTTACATCTACCTTTTGACTAATTGTTTTAGTTGGTTCTTTCTAGATTTTTGTTGCTTGTTGGCTGTTGTTCCTTATTCGTTGTTCCTTACTATGTTTTGCAAGAGGGAATGCTGAGGGCTGAAGTTGAACATGGGGTTAAGGAGAAATTATGAAGGAAGCATTATATATGCTATTCTAATGAGCCTAAACGTTATTGTGTAGATATTAAAGAGTCATTAAGGTTTTTGAATTTTGACATTTGCTTTTAATAAGATCATCCTAAATGGAGAGTATTTGAATGAAGCTTGGCCTAGAATGAGGAAAGTTTGTAAGGAATCCATGGAAATAGTCTATTAAAACATGGAGAGAGCTTGAAATTAAGGAATTCAAAATAAAGGTGAAGAAGAGAGGACGTATTTGTGAAGACTTCAGAGAGAAAATTGTCAGAATCTGGCAGTTGATAGGCATGGACGTTTTGATAGTGAGTGTTTCTAAGATACTCTTAACTTTCTGTCATGAGACACATGGTTGGTGACAGTATCCTTCATTAAGTCAGGTACACTGGAAGACAGGTAGACTTGAAGTGCCATGAGTTTGTTTTTTGACTTAACGTGTTTTCAGATATTTGTGGTGCACTTAGCTGCAGATGTTTAAACGGTAGCTAGATAGGTAAGTCTGGATATTCAATGAAAGTTTGGTCTCAAGAAACAAATTTGGAAAGTTCATCATTCATTTACAGGTAGTAGCTGCATACAGAGAAGGATGAAATTTCCTGAGGACTGTATAACCAGGGATTTATATGTGTCTGTGATCACCTGAATGGGCAGGATTGTGTCTATCCACACAACTATGCACGAAGATATTTTAAAGTGTTGGGTACAACGTGAAATTTAATGTCTCTTTCAACACCAAATAAAATACATACTAAAAATTGATTCTAGGAGTGATGTCAGCATCATGGTGGAGTGAGCTTGCCTGGGACTCTCTCCCCTCTAACATACAACAAAAACGAGCAACCATATTGCAACAAAAAATATCCTAATAGCACAGGAATCCTCAGAGACCCACAGCAGCCAAATGACGGAGGGTGGAGAGGCTGGAAGCCCCCTCAGAGGAGCTGGAACCAGGTAAGAGATAACTTCACTCCCTCCTCTAAAGACTGTGGCTGCTGCCGTGGGAGGCTCCATGAGGGAAGAAGTGGGGGAGGGGCTGCACATCCATGGGCTCGCCCAGGACTTCCTAGGGCCCTTCCAGACCAGAGGGAAGCCCCCTAATGGGGTGAAAGCTTGCGCAAGGGGTGACCTCATCAAGCCAAGATCCCAGGAGAACAGATAGCAAGAGCTGGCAGGGGAAACCAGGTCTGTAGGCAAGAGAAAGTGCCCCCTGAACCCAACCCTCACTGTGCCACCATCTAGGCTAAAGGTGGAGGGTTCAGAACACATGGATCTCAACACTCCCATCTAGTAGCTACAGGCTGTAATTGCAACCAAATAATATCACTATGCAAAAAAATACATTCTAGCATCAAACAATTAACAAAAACTCCAGACCAGAGGAAAAACAAGCCTCCAGAATTACGTCCTGAGGACTCAGAAATACGAAAAACAAACTACAATGAATTTAGAATAGCCGTCATCAAAAAACTCAATGAGGTAAAGGAAAATATAGAGAAACAAGTCAATGGGTTCTGGAATTACGTCACAAAAGAGATTGAAATTATAAAGAAGAATCAATCAGAAATACTAGAGATGAAAAATACAATGGAAGAAATAAAACATAATACAGATTCCCTGAATGCCTATGTGGACACCATAGAGGAGCAAATCAGCATAATCAAAGATAGACAGGTTGAATGGCTCCAGACAGAGAAAGAGAGAGAACTAAGAATAAAAAGAAATGAAGAAAATCTCCATGAAATAGCCACTCAATGAGGAAATGCAACATAAGAATTATAGGTATCCCCAAGGGCGATGAAAACGAGAATGGAGCATAAAGCGTGCTCAAAGAAATAATAGCAGAGAACTTCCAAATTCTAGGGAATGAGAGAGAAATGTGTGTCGAGGAAGCTTTCAGATCTCATAGATATGTCAATGTAAAAAGACCTACTGTAAGGCACATAGTAGTAAAACTGGCAAAAGTGAAGGAGAAAGAAAGAATACTCAGGACAGCAAGGCAGAAGAAAATAACCTACAAAGGAAACCCTAGCAGACTTTCAGTGGATTTCTCTGCAGAAACCTTACAAGCTAGGAGAGATTGGAACGACATATGCCAAAATTTAAAAGATGAAAATCTTCAGCCAAGAATACTCTATCCAGCAAAAATATCCTGCAGATATGACAGAGAAATTAAATCTTTCCCAGAGAAACAAAAGCTAAAGGACTTTGTAGCCATGAGACGCCCCCTACAAGAAATCCTCAAGAAGGCCCTCATACCTGAAAAAAGAAAAAAAAGGGAGAAAGGGGTCACAAAACACAGACTAAGGAGACAAATAGATAGAATCAGAATAGGATAGCAAATATTCAACTACAGCGTTAGGATAAAGGGAAAGAAATCACCAAAAACAAAGACAATCTTGTTACTTTAACCACAAACTCACAATACAAGTTGGAATAACAGATGACAATAATAACTTAGGAGGGGTGGAGGAAAGGGATTGAATCAGTTTAGGACACCAGGAAAGGGACTATGTTATGCATGAGATTCTGCATACAAACTTCAGGGTAATCACTAAACTAAAAAACAGAACAGAGACACAAAACATAAATAAGGAAAAAGTTAAGAAACCCAGCATAAGAAACTGCAGAAGTCAATGGGAGGCCAAAACACACAGGACAAGAAACAAAGGAAATGCAGGAAAACCAGAAAATAAGTGACAGAATGACAGCATTAAGCCCTCATGCATCAATAATCACCCACAATGTAAACGGACTGAACTCTCCAATAAAAGACACAGAGTTGCAAGATGGATTAAAGAACAAGATCCAACAATCTGTTGTCTCCAGGAAACACACCTCAGCTCCAATGACAAACACAGGCTCAGAGTGAAGGGGTGGAAGATAACAATCCAAGCTAATGGCAAACAAAAGAAAGCAGGTGTTGCAATACTTATATCAGACAAAGTAAATTTCAAGATAAGGCAGGTAAAGAGAGATAGAGAGTCAGTATATAATGATCAAAGGGACACTACTTCAAGAAGAAATAGCACTTATAAATATCTATGCACCCAACACAGAAGCACCAAAGTTCATAAAGCAACTATTAACAAACCTAAAAGAAGATATCAAAAATAATACAATAATAGTAGGGGACCTCAACACCCCACTCACATTATTGGACAGATCATCCAGAGAGAAGATCAACAAGGAAACAGTGGAATTAAGCAAAAAGCCAAAACAGTTGGACTTAATAGACCTATATAGAACATTCCATCCAAAAACAGCAGAATACACATTCTTCTCAAATGTGCATGGAACCATTCTCGAGGATAAACCATATGTTGGGAAACAAGACAAGCCTCTATAAATTTTAAAAAGTTGAAATAATAACAAGCATCTTCTCTGATCATAATCCTATAAAGCTAGAAATTAATTACAAGGAAAAAGCTGAGAAAGGGACAAAGATGTGGACACTAAACAATATGCTATTGAACAAGCAATGGATCATTGAAGAAATTAAAGAAGAAATCAAAAAATATCTGGAGACAAATGAAAATGATAACATGCCATACCAACTCATATGGGATACAGCAAAAGCTGTATTAAGAGGGAAATTCATTGCAATACAGGCACAACTTAACAAACAAGAAAAATACCAAATAAGCAATCTCAAACTACACCTAACTGAATTAGAGAAAGAAGAACAAACAGAGCCCAAAGTCAGCAGGAGAGAAATAATAAAAATCAGAGCAGAAATAAATGCTATTGAAACAAAAGAGGCAGTAGAAAGGATCAATGAAACAAAGAGCTGGTTCTTTGAGAAGATAAATAAAATTGACAAACTCCTAGACAGAATTACAAAGAAAAAAAGAGAGAAAGCTCAAGTAAACAAAATCAGAAATGAAAGAGGAGAAATAACAACAGACCCTGCAGAAATACAATGGATTATAAGAGAATACTACGAAAAACTATACGCCAACAAAATGGATAACCTGAAGGAAATGGATAAATTCTTGGACTCTTACAATCTCCCAAAGCTGAGTCAAGAAGAAGCAGACAATCTGAACAGACTAATCACAAAGAAAGAGATTGAAACAGGAATCAAAATCATCCCAAAGAATAAAACCCCAGGACCAGATGGCTTTCCTGGGGAATTCTACCAAACTTTCAGAGAGGATTTAATACCATACTTTTCAAGCTATTCCAAAAAATTAGGGAGGATGGAACACATCCTAACACATTCTACAAAGCCAACATCACGCTGATACCAAAGCCTGACAAGGACACCATGAAAAAGGAGAACTACAGGTCAACATCGCTGATCAACATCGATGCAAAAATTCTCAACAAAATTTTGGCAACTCTAATTCAGCAATACATCAAAAGGATCATACATCATGATCAAGCGGGATTCATACCAGGGACACAGGGATGGTTCAACATCCACAAATCAATCAACATGATACACCACATTAACAAATTGAGGAATAAAAACCACATGATCATCTCAATAGATGCAGAGAAAGCATTTGACAAGATCCAACAGTGATTTATGATAAAAACTCTTAACAAAATGGGGATAGAAGGAAATTACCTCAACATGATAAACACCATATATGACAAACCCACAGACAACATCATACTCAATGGGCAAAAACTGAGCACCATCCCCCTGAAAACAGGAACGAGACAAGGCTGCCCTCTATCACCACTCTTCTTCAACATCATACTGGAGGTTTTGACCAGAGCAATTAGGCGAGAGAAAGGAAAAAAAGGAATCCAAATAGGGAGAGAAGAAGTGAAACTCTCACAGTTTGCAGACAACATGATCCTATATACAGAAAACTCCAAAGAATGCATTGTAAAACTTTTAGAAATAATCAACAACTACAGCAAACTTGCAGGGTATAAAATCAACTTACATAAATCAGTAGCATTTCTATACTCTAATAATGAACTAACAGAAAAAGAACTCAAGAACACAATACCATTCAAAATCACAACAAAAAGAATAAAATACCTCGGGGTGAATTTAACTAAAGAAGTGAAAGGCCTATACAACAAAAACTACAAGGATTTCCTGAAAGAAATGGATGACAACATAAAGAGATGGAAAGACATTCCTTGTACATGGATTGGAAGAATAAACATAGTTAAAATGTCCATACTACCTAAAGTAATCTACAGATTCAACGCAATCCCAATCAGAATCCCAAGGACATTCTTTACAGAAATAGAACAAAGAATCCTAAAATTCATATGGGGCAACAAAAGACCCCGAATTGCTAAAGAAATCCTGAGAAAAAAGAACAAAGCTGGACGCCTCACAATCCCTGACTTCAAAACATACTACAAAGCTACAGGAATCAAAGCAGCATGATACTGGTACAAAAACAGGTGCACAGATCAATGGAACAGAATCGAAAGCCCAGAAATAAAACCACACATCTATGGACAGCTAATCTTCGACAAAGGAGCTGAGGGCATACAATGGAGAAAAGAAAGTCTTTTCAACACATGTTGCTGGGGAAAGCTGGAAAGCCACAGTAAAATAATGAAAATTGACCATTCTTTTTCACCATCCACCGAGATAAGCTCAAAATGGATCAAAGACCTAAAGGTGAGACCTGAAACCATAAGTCTTCTAGAAGAAAATATAGGCAGTACACTCTTTGACATCAGTATCAAAAGGATCTTTTCGGACATCATGTCTTCTCAGACAAGGGAAACAATAGAAAGAATAAACAAATGGGACTTCATCAGACTAAAGACCTTCTTCAATGCAAGGCAAAACAGGATTAAAAAAAAAACAACCCACTAATTGGGAAAAAATATTTTCAAGTCATATATCCGACAAAGAGTTAATCTCCATAATATATAAAGAACTCACATAACTCAACAACAAAAAAATCAAAGAACCCAATCAAAAAATGGGCAGGAGACATAGACAGACATTTCTCCAAAGAAGATATACAGATGGCCAATAGGCACATGAATAGGTGTTCATCATCACTGATCATCAGGGAAATACAAATCAAAGCTACGCTAAGATATCACCTTACACCCATTAGAATGGCAAAAATAACCAAAACAAAAAGTAATAAATGTTGGAGAGGTTGTGGAGAAAAAGGATGCCTCATACTCTGCTGGTGGGAATGCAAATTGGTGCAGCCATTATGGAAAATAGTATGGAGATTTTTCAAAAAATTAAAAATAGAAATACCGTGTGACCCAGCCATCCCACTACTGGATATCTATCCAAAGAACTTGAAGTCAGCAATTCCAAAAGTCCCATGCACCCCTATGTTCATTGCAGCATTATTTACAATAGGCAAGACATGGAAGCAACCTAAGTGCCCATCAACTGGAGTTGCAGCTTTTCAGCTCCCATTCTGATTACATCCCTGTGAAGATTTTTAGTTTGCTCATGAGAAGTTAATAACCAGCTTCATTGAATCAATAGACTTGCATCTACTTTAAAAGAAGGATACTGTTCAGAGTCTAAAACAGTGCCTTAACTTTGAGCAGGGAAGATCCTAATTACATTCAATTTCAGATGGTTGTAAAAAAACTTTTGATTCTGAAACTTGTTTATATCCAACGATTTATAAACTAGGATTTTTAAAACATTTATCATGGATATTTATTAGAGCAACATTTGAAATATATTTTTAGACTTTAGGATTGCCTAAATGGAGCTATTCATGCAACAGTTTTGCTGGTAACATACTGGGTTGGCAGGGGATGAAGGAATTAGTAATTTCAACATTAAGAATGAAGATTCAGGAGCCAGCCCCACGGCCTAGTGGTTAAGTTTGGCACGCTCTGCTTTGGCGGCCCAAGTTCAGTTCCCGGGCATGGACCTACACCACTCATTGGTGGGCATGTTGTGGCAGTGACTTACATACAAAATAGAGGTTACTGGCATAGATGTTAGCTCAGGCCAAATCTCCCTCAGCAAAAGAAAAAAAAGGAATGAAGATTTAGACAAAAACTACTATGTAGGATACACTTGTTCTGCAAAATGACCTTTTCTTATCTAGTGATTTCACCTGCTCTCCCAGATGTTAGATGAACCAGTTTACCTTACAGAGCACAAACATCTGTCACTTGCTATATTGCCTTCTTACTGCATACCCAGTGCTCAAAGACATTTAAACATCATGGCCAGACTGATTTCGAGATGCTGCACATAGTCTGACAGTGAGATGTTGATTATGACTCCAGAAAAAAATATACTATCATTCAAAAATAGCACTGCCTTTGTTAAAGCCTACAATGTTATTAAAATATTTCCCATCATCATCTTCCTACAGGGCAGAAAGAAATAGAAAGGAAAATAAGTTCTCTTAGGAATTTTCTTTTCTCATTTCCCTGGAAAATTCACACTCTTTATTTGAAATGTATTTGTTTTCTGCTCAGGCTACAGTGTATCTTACCCCAATGTGCTGACATCCATTCTGCTAACTTCATGCTTAACTGCATATCCTAGGGGTATGGATATTTACACACCCTCTGCCTACACAGGATGCTGCAGGTCAAATTGTGCTTGTTGACAGAAAATGACACAATGATGTACTGCTACCATACCAATTCTCTGCCTGAACTATTGTACACATATAAAATATTTGTGCATCTGGATAAAGCAAAGCACTCTATATAATCACCCATGAGAACAGACAATGAAGTCATTATGCAGAAAATAAAGTGTATGCTTTTAGGGGGCAAGATTGTGTCCCTTCATCCTGGCTCCTCGTTACTACTCATTTCTGAATACCTGATGTATTGTGCTACCTGTAACAGTTCTTAAAATATAACAGTGAATGACTGCATCAAAACAAACAAAACACTAATTGATATTTGTCAGTGTCGCAATCCAATGTACACATCAGGATAGATGCGGAGAGGACTGATGGCCACTCTGAGTTTACTATAACCAGCGTTTCAATATATACATAGCTTATAGCTGTTAAACAGACACAGGTGTTCTGGACAATGTAATTAGCGAATGCCAAGAATTCTTAGTGATTTCTCAAGGAGCCCTCCCTCGGCCTCTGTTTTGATATTATCATGTTATTGCTGTGCTCGTATATTTTATCTTGGAGCATGCAAGCCCTCCTAGGCAACGGCCCCTCCTGCTCCCGATATCGTGTCTCCATCTGTGGCCCCAGGTGACTGGTGCCTGGCTTAGGTTGCCTCCCCCTGGAGGTCTTACCTATCATTGGCTAACCGGCCTTCTCACCTCTGGGTCACAGTTTGTTGGCAAGCCTTTTCCAGTGATTATTAACCCTTCCTGCATCAGGGGCGGCTACAATATTTTGAGGGATAAAATACTACATGGAATTCATATTCTGCCACAGTTTTTCTCTTGAACTGACTGTTATTTGTCCTATAAATACCATAAACTGTTTATTCCTTATTTATGTTTATTTTTATGTCTTATTCCTAACAGTAACATCTTAAACTTGCGTAATTTTTTAAAGTCCTATTTAGTGCATTATTTGATTCTGACAATCACTTTTTCTCCACTATAACATGAGGTTTTTAGAACCAAAATCTGTGTCTTGTTTATCTTTATAACAACAATGCCTAGGAGATTACCTGACACTTTAGGTTGACATTTTACCTATTGAATAAAAAAGTGAACGAACGTGTAAATGAATGAACCAATCAATTTTATTGGAGCATCAGGAAGTATGTCATTACAGCAAGCTTGCTCTTGAATTCAACTGCAATTACTAATGAGAAGTGAGCCAAATGAATGTGACTTATGAGGGAAAGCAAGTAGATGAAATAGATTAAGTTTATTACTTTGGAAATTGCAAATAAACAAAAACATTCCTGGAGGTGAAGAGGAATAAACTGACTACAGTCACAGAATAAGGATCAGAGTGGAGAAATGCAAACGGGCCCAAGGGAGAAGTCAAACGTTGGTAGGGTTTGACGCATTTTGTTTCTAAGAAATTGCAGTTAGGACAAGTGGGAATTACAGTCACAAGGAGAGATGGGCAGGGAAAAGAGAAAAGAGGAAGAACACACTCTTTTTTTTTTCTTTTTATTTCTGCTGTTTTGCAACAAACTATCATTAATTTAGCAGATTCCGTAGGTCAGAAATCTGGGCAGGACATGGCTGGTTGTCCACTCAAGGTCTCACAAGGCTGAAATCAAGGTGTGAGCCCAACTGGGTTCTCACTTGGAGCTCAGGGCCTTTTCCTAGCTTGTGTGACTGTTGGCAGAATTCAGCTCCTTCCACTTGTAAGACTGCGATCCAGTTTTCTTGTTGACTGTCAGTTAGGGGGCACTCGCAGCTTCTAGAGGCTGCCCAGAGTTTCCGACCATACGGCTTTCTCCACAACATGTCAGTTTGTATCTTCGAGGCCAGCAGGAGATCACCTGGTGCTCCTCCTGTTGCTTCTAAGGGTTTCCCCTGATAGGGTGAGGTGCACCCCCGTAATCTCCCTTTTGATTAGACCTTAATTACACCTGCAAAATCCCTTTTGCCACATTACCTAACAATAGCACTGAGTGATATCCCATCATAGTCACAGGTCTACTACACTGAAGAGGAGAAGATCATACAAGGCGAGAACACCAGTGGGTAGAAATTGGGAGCCACACTAGAGTTCTACCTTCTACACAGAGTGAATAATTAATATCTGAGAAAGGGAGAAAATGAAGGGAGACAGAAAAGAAGAAAAGGGGGAATTTTCAAAAATCTCCTCAATATTAGAGCGAGAGCAGTCAATCCCCAAATGTTTTATTAGAGAAATGTCAGACTTAGGGTGGGGAGAGGTGAACAGAGTAGTCTCTGAGGGGGAGAAAGCAGAGAAAGACACTTAATAATTATCCCAAGGATGATGGTGCCTTGTCAAAAGAAGAATTAAAGGAAAGAAGTCAAAGAGCGTTTACCTAGTAATCACCCTCGGAGAACTACGATCATAAAATTACTGGGGGTAACTCTGAAAGACATGTTGGCAGTAATTCAGCTTCCAAAGATTAAATAGAAGTTTTAGAGGCGGGGTAATGGTGTATGTTTTGAAAGAAATATAGTTCACAATAAAAAAAAAAATCCTCAAAATTGCTGGTTTGATTATGCAGAATTATAGTGATGAAAACTATATGAATGCTATTCAGAAGTGAAATGACTGCTAGAAAAGACAAAAGAGAATGCATCAAAAGGCACAAGAAATGTCATGAGTTTCAACTGAATAAAAAAAAAGGTGAAAATGAAAAATAGAAGTAAAAGCATTTAGAAAAAGTTCAAAGTGTCATATAATGCAAGGTATTTTTATTCATGATATTGACAAGTGTGTTCCCCTGGCCACATGTGAGACATCTGTCAGGGCTCTTTTCCCTAAGTAGAGAGGTTTGGGCAGAGATATATAGGGCCACCAGAAGTAAACAACAGGGTATTTTTTATTTAAGTGCTTTAAACGTAGAGAGGAGAAACAAAACACAAAAGTGCAGAAACAATATTTCAAGCCAATTATATGACGTGGAAGGGCATATTTAGTCCAATTACTCAGTCATATCTGTAGAGACTAAAAGAAAAAAAGCAGATATGTGAAATAAAAGGAAAAAAAGCACATTTTGCAGAGAATATAGTTTGATTTGAGGTTGTACTATATCACTTGAAATCGATCCGGTAGAGCTCAAGCTGACCTGGGGAACAATGACAACAGGGCTCAGGCTGAGGAGGAAACTGAAAAAGTCCAGGGACACATGCATCATGGGATTGACAGGGATTTCATTCCCAAGTAGAGTTCTTGATCTAGGAAACAGATATGAAAGAAAATAAAACAAAGAGGAGCTTGAAGAATGGTGATTTGGAAAGGAAAGCAGAAGAGAGGCATTGAAAAGAAAGGTCTAAATAAATATCACAGAGTAATATGTATTAAAATAAGGTAAATGAGTGTCATAAATGGCAGGAATGCAGAAGAGAAGCTATTAAAAGAAATAAAGAAAAGAAATATAGAATGGAATAGAAATAAAAATGCTATTTCCCAGAAAGATGGCAGTCCAGCTGAGCACAGGTTCTTCCCATGTTGACGCCTTTTGCTCCGCTGCTCCCTTGCCAGCCTCCACTTCCGCCTCTTTAACTGCAGACACCAGTGTCCTCCTGTAGTCCTTAGCTCTGAAGCCTCTTCCCCAAATCTGCCTTGCTTGGGCAATGCTAAAAATAAATGTGAGGGACTCTAATTCATTAGAACTATTTTTAAGTTGGTTATTATTTGTTGCTGTTGAAGTATTATGTGAACTAATTCACATAATGATGCCGTCTGATAAAGTTTAATGAGATTTCCCTTCAGGAAATTGTGCATTTTGTTACAAAGGAAGGATTACCTAAAGGTGGGATTTTCAGGCAACAAATGGCTGCTTTAGGAGAGGGGTCATCCCATGTCTATTGAAATTAAACTACGTATATAAATGCCTAGTCATCCTGCAAATACAACTAGCCCTGGTTGAAAGTCATGAAGCTTTGCAAGAAGAAAGTTTTGATCTTACGACTGTATGTCACTTGTATCCTACGCATTATCAGTTGTGATCACAGAACAAAGTCTAGGCTGAGTTATTGTTGCTAATTGTACAATTCCTGTTTGCATCTTAATTTTCTGGGCACACTTTAAGAAGCATTTACTGAAGAATCGGCCATGTGTCAAACAGTATGCTTGACATTCGGGACACTGTATTGAGTCACGTGTCCTGCTGTCATGGAGCTCATAATTTAGCAAGGAGGGCAGTCCCATCTGCAACCGCTACATTTCACTAATTCTAAACACACCTTTTATTTACACTCTATCACCTCTGAAGTCGAAATGCTTCATAAAATGAATGGCATCATAGTCTAAAGAGAACCATTTCTCTTTCTTAGTGATATAAAATAATGGGACACATTACAATCAATAGCATCTAGATTTGAGAAATATAATAACTCTAATTACAAAGATACAAATGCTACATGGATCTTATTAAAAACAAAGGATGAATTGGGAGGAAACAATGTCACACTTCATAAAGAAGTTGATTTAATGGGACTATTGATGAAGACTCTAAAGGATTTCACCAGGCAGGAGAGAGAAGGGCTAGGGAGACCTTCAGGGCATAGGGAATAGCAAGAGTGCTCTACATTTTACTCTTAACACAACTGAGGGACCCAGAGGCCTTTGGAAGCATGGCACAAAATGAAGCTAGGAAGATAAGTTGTGATCAGATAGTAAAAACCTCTGAATGACTTTAACTGTAGGTTTCTAAGCACTGGTGTGATATCATTTGTCTCATTTCTGTAGGTTTGTTATGTTTTCTTCAATTCTCCATGATAGTGAGATTTTACCAATTTTCCTGACCCTGGCAGCTTTAACTAGCTTAAAGGAGGCCTGTAGAAGCATTAGCAGTACTCAAGGTTAAGTCGTCTTGTAAGGCAGGTATTGATTTGATTCTTAGCTGGGTGACTTCTTACCCTTGAATAACAAGAAATATACAAAGGTGAAAAAGAACAGTGATTTTTTTTTAAAGTGATTCTATCGAGATGAATTTAAAAGCCTTCCTTTCTTTCCTGTTTGTGAGTTACCCATCCCTTAACTTGTTTTGTTAATGTAGGATTTTAAATCTTTCTTTGGGGACTTAAGTGTGTATGTGCTCCCCATGGCTGATGCTAAAGCAGGTTAGCTTTTTCCTTTTTGTTGTTGTTGTCACTAATTTAAAAATTGTAGAACGTTAAATCAATAACTCAGGACTGACTTGGCTCTTAAAGTCACCCCTCTGGCACCACTGTACAGCCAGGACTATTTCTTTGTCCAAGAACCATAAGAAGTCCTTGGTTTGTGTTAGGCCAACATGTTCTAGAGAGCTGGCTATGCGTACAGTGTTGTGAATCTGGACCCAATTCTCAGACCCAACCTCGGCTTCAGAGAGCATGGACACACTGCTGGCTGTGGATTAGTGAGGGCAGCCACTGGGCAGCTAGTAGGCAGAAAGAGAGATGCAACACCTAGCCACGCTCAAAGGCACTGAGGTACGTTAACATGTACTCTTTCCATACCCTGTCTGTCCTCCCACAAGTTGTCATCAAGGTATTCATGGTGGTTATTAGGCTATCTCTCTTCAGTTCTAAACCCACACTTCTGAACACTGCTTCCTGAAGCGAGGCTGGGACTCTGCAAACTCATTTTTGCTTTGATATCTGGCTTCCTGTTAGGTTCAGCCAACATAGGGAGCCAGCAAGGCTGGAGGAGGGAGAAAGGACTTAGTCCTTCCTGTCTACTTCTCATCTGCTTGTTGTTCTTGTCACCTCACCCCAGCAGCAGCAGTTCTCCCACAGCAGCAGGTGAAAGTCAAGAGGTCTGAGTCTCAGTCCTACAAGGACCCTCCTCTGAATTCCCAAGTTTTATACCACTCAGAGCTCTTCCCCTTGTTCCCTAATGGGGGTAGCTGTTTCCTAATAGCAGAGGGTTTTCTTTTATTTCCCATCTGTTTCCTACTTAGTAATTTTATGCCTACCTAATTCTGTTTTATATTAAATTTTCATCTTAAATTCTTTTTAAGTCGTTGGTGTGGTTTCCATCACCTGACTGGACACTGACTAGTGCTGTCTCAGTGACGTGCAGCTTGTTTTGTAGCAAGTGGAGAACTTTTTCTTTTATCAGAAACATGATGAAGTAGGTTGGAGGGACAAGTCTATGCATGTCCTCTTCACATTATTTGTGAAGAGTCCAAAAATGGCAACCAATATAGGCATCAGCCCTAGCCTTTTCCTTCTGGACAGTTTCACATTTTTTTCTGGTTTCCTTCTACAGAGAAAATGCCTTGTTTGGCAAGCTTATATTATCTGTATTAATTTTTGAGATTTTCTGTGCTATAGCTCAGAATAAGACTGCATTAATGTCCTAATATCTCAGTTGAATGCTAGATTTATGGTATTTCAGTTTTAGCTCATTAAATTAAATATACTTGTCAACAGTTAATAGGCAACATAAAATGTTAGATATCAAAATTATAGCTAAACTGAAAAATATTAACAAATAATATTAGACATGAACATATAGCTTTTCAATAGAAATATTATATGTAAAGAATTGCCCTTTTAAATGAGAAGTAAATATAATATAGGGGATATTTAATTGTTTTTTAAAGTTTCTTCATTCATTTGTCTATTATTACTGCCACACGCTCATATTAAGGGCCTGCTATGTTCTACTTGTTGTCTTAAGTCCTGGAAATGTTTTAAAGAATGAATCAGATATGTGCCCAGTGAGTGAGCGAGGCATGGAAAAAACAATTAATTGCCCTGGATGTGATGAGTGTTTGAGTAAACTCAGAAGAGGGGATGTTCACCCTTCTTAGCACGTGGGGAGGAAGAGCAGGAGGGTTCAGAGAAGATAACTGAAGCGGCTTATAAAAGGTCTATAGAAATGGACAAGGAATGGACATTTATTAACAAAGAAGCACAATTAAAATAACAAGTTTCTGACTCAGAATTGCCATTAGAACAAAATTTATTAAAATAATACATATCTATTAAGTAAACTTAAATGTAATTAATTCAAACCTATTAGAGTAGAAATGCCTAATGTGTAAACTGAAGAAATTAGACTGTACATCTTCTTTAAGTCTCTTCCAGTTCTAACTTCTTTTATTTTTGGTTTTTAATAATCTCAGCACGGTCAGTCACTGGCTCAAACTTCAGCTACAAAACAGCAGAAGCTAACTCCTAAGTGTGGTAGTTTCTGCCCTAATAAGCACGACAACGTGTTTCCTCTGGCTAATACACGTGATGGATATGTTCACTGATGTTCCGTTTTACCTGAAATATAGTTCCCTACTTAATTTTGGAGGATTCTCTTCTCTGACTTACCAGCCAGATTAGGGATATTAGTTTCTCTGAATATTATTTCTTCTCAATGTTAGTTTTCTCTAACTTTTTAATATTTTTCAATGGCCTTTTATCATTTAATTTCAATGATGCACCTTTTCATATATCCCTCCCTCAGTCTCAGGACCAAGACTCACTGTTATAAAATGGCCCGTTTTTCAAACAACCAATTTCTTTAAAAGTCATTCTAACTCATATGAGCATTCATTTTAAAAATTGTATGTTAATATTTTATAAAATATGAATAAAAACAGTACACCATGTTAATAAAAATCCCTTCCCCTGTGGCATTATGTACTTTGCACAGTGATCTCCCTCTTTGCCTCAATTTGTTTATCCCATCACCCTAAGGACATGGCAGGAGAGGGCGCTACCAGAAAAGTCAAGCCAGGAAGTAATTTCAAGATCTCATGCACTCAAAAATAAGTGTAGATACTGGAGGACTGAGGAAAATGTGAGTGACAAACATGCGGAATATAAACACGTATTATACAAGACTCTTCTGTACCATGATGGTAGCCCCACCCTTAGATCTGGCTAGAGGTGTTGCTGACTTGGGCCCCACACCCTGGAGGGCCCACATATTGTAAAGACATGTTCACAAAAATGTATTAAAGATACGCGGGGGCATCTGCCACTTGGAATCAGGTGTTCAAGTCTGGCAGCACCCAATCTATAATCCCAAACGTTAACTCTTATAATTAACACCATCCAGGGAAAAAAAGTAGGCAACTACATCCAAATGCCTTGAAGATTTGTGGGTGGTACTGCTACCTATGTTGGAGTGTAAAAGAAAGTGTTTAGGTTAAGAAAAAAATCAAATTAATTAACTTGTGAAATATATCCTCTCAGATTGCACAAATGTGGTAGATTCTTCCTTTTACCAAAGCATTATTTCCTAGCAGTGCCAAGTGTCTGTCTTCTTGCTTCTTTTGGGGGTATTCCAATTGGTGGTTCTGCATATCCTGTGTTAGAGGGCTGATCCTAATAGTTACAAGGGAAGCTGAGAACCATTTTTCGATATTAAATAAACCATATTATTTTTAAATTTATATATATAGGGGTTAGAAGTAACAAGCATAAGTATAACATTGATCTTTTTCCATTGTTAATTTCATGGATATTGAACAAAAGAATTGCTAATCTTATTTGTATTTAAAAAGTTAAGTTTAATTACTACTTCAAAAAGTTAAGTAAAAATCCCATCCTTATTGATATAATTTGATTAAAATTGTTTATATTAATCAATTATAGTTTGTATAATGCATTTTGATTTTAGTAAGAAATTTAAATATCATGGAAGAAAACATAACTTTTAAAAACATATAAAAACTACTTTACTTTACATTATTGCTGTAAACCTATTTAAACTTTATACATGTTGAATAAACGTTATTTTTTATCCTTTGTATTACTAGCATTATTGGAACACAAATTATGTGAAAATTCGGATTATAAAAACAATATTAGTCATTTTGCTGAAATTAAGGCAAGATGAGTAGATTTACTAAAATAATTGATAAAGTACTAATTTATGAATTGTTTATTTTTAATTTTTTTCTCATCCAAACATTGCCACCTCAAAACAAAAACACCCATACATGTTCCATAGTTCTTAAGTTCATCCACTTTTAATATTTTAATGCCAAATTCCAGGCATTAAAATAAGTATAATTTTACTCCTTTTAAAAAGTGGTCATTATGAAGCTATTTTTTAAGACAGCGGTATAAGACCTATTTTATTTAACAGATTTTTTTTTGACTTTTAAATATTTGGCCTTATGTTTTGCTGGCCTCTGTCTGTCCTCCCTCCTGTGCTCTGGGAATCTTCGGGATGGGCTCCCGTGCTATGACGTTATGTGATGGAGACCTGTAGCCCTCCTTTTCCAGTTCTCTCAGGACCTGGAGACCCAGTTTGGGGCAATCTCATAGGGCCAAGATAGGACGCTCTGCTTAGCGGTCAAAAATACAGAAGTTTAGAATTGGAAGAGACCTAAATGATCATCTAACACAAACGCTTTGCTTCATGGGTGAGATCGCTGAGACTGAGGCAAGTCACGTGACTTTCTCGAACTCAAAATCAGTTCCTGGAAAAAAGGCAAAACGTTCCTTCCAATATATCAACTAATCTATTATTTTCTGAAGGCGTATTTAGGAGGTTTCTTCATAGGTTGTTTGATTCTCTGAATAATACTAATTTAACTATGGAAGCATAGCCAACTAGCTGGGGAAGAGTGGAAGGAAGGAAAGAAAGAAGGAAGGAAAATAGGAGTGAGATGAGGAGAGGAGTCAATAAAATAATATCTTCACTTTTTGGAAATGTGACATAGACCTGCTGCTGCAGGAAAAAAAGAAAAAAAAAAAAAACCTCCCCAGAACCCTCAGAGACATTGTGTCCATGTTCAGAGATAGAACATTAATTTAGCAGCAGCTTAGATGCTTTGCCTTCATTTCCATCTGCATGTTACAGATTTATTTTTTTAATACAACGTAGAATAAAAAGTGCGACTTCTGAAGCAAATTGAGATCTTGCAGTCCAAAGCCAATCATGTTACTCATGCGTCAACCAATCTGAAACTCTCCTTTAGAAAATCAGAAATAACGTACTTTCATTTTTTAAAAAATATTTGGTTATACCTTAGGTGTTTATGGAATTACTGTGAGATATTATGCCTTCTATCTCCCTTACTTCTATTGTCAAATTAACATGAATTCCTTTCCCTAAGTCATCAAAGAGTGAATGCAAATCAACAGAGAGAAAAGCAGCCAGGACCCAAATCTCAGCCTTCAATGCTACCGGTTCCCAACTTCCTGCCTGTTATGAGTAGCAGGGGCTCGAGAAACAGTCTCTCTCATAAAAACTCTGCCCTTTCTTCTTACTGATGCTGTAAATTCCTTCACAGTAAACAAAATCAAGCCACAAAGGCAAATATATTAAGATAACCATGTTAAGCATTTGCTTTAAAATAATTGTGGTCTCTTATTTGCTATAAGGCAGGGTCTCAACTCCTTAGAAGCTCTTAAATTTCTGGTCCAAATCTAACTTTCTGGCTTCTGCTCCAGCCGTTTGACACACAAACTCTAACTTCATGCCACACACCTGGTCATCATTACCCCAAAATGAAGCCTCACCCCCCCCAATCCCTTTGTCCATGCTGTTTCATTATCCCCAAAGACCCTCCCTAGTGGAGTTCATATGGCAAAATCCTTTAAGATTCAGATCACAATCGTCTGATTTTTGTTTGTTTGTTTTTAGTGTTGTTTTCCCTCACTTTTCAGGCTACAAATTTCTTCTTCATCTATAATTTCCAGACGCTTTATACAGTTTTCTCTTGCAACATTTATGTTGAATTTTAACTGTGCATGGATCTCCCCTCCCTGCTAGACTGTGCATTCTTGAGGGACATAGAAAGACAATACTTTATTCATTTTCATGTGCCCAGCAACTAGTAGGGCACCTGACATGTGTAGACCCAATAAATGTTTGTGAAATTGAATCAACTCTTCCAGGGGGCCTATAGGCTTAAAATTACACCAAAGTAGATATTACTAATATAAATCTTGCCTAAGGGCAGATTTGTTTTGTTTTAGGGGAGAATGCAGAGAATGCGTGAGGGCACTGAATGTGAGAGAAATATTCGAGATATTTTATGACACTTTCTCTCAATACATAATCCAGTTTTAGAGCCCAATTATACAATACGGAGGAAAACATTTTTCTTTAATTTATTTCAATGTGGATGTAGTGCTTGGCCAGCAGAGGGAGGAAATACAATATGAAATACAAGCAGCGATGTTCAGCCCTCTTCCTTGCAGATGATATGATTTCATATATTTAAAAAAATTATGGGTCAGAATATGCCTGACTTTGATCCAAGAATATGTAGTTACCCAAATAAACTTTCCCCCAATTTTAAAGTCTTACCCTTATTTTTCTTTAGGTTGAAAGAACTCAGCAGTGTATTTCTCATCTGAAATTAACAGAAAATTATGCCTTTCAGAAAGAGCTGCAATTTCCAGATGCTCAGTCATTCTCTCATTGCACGCTAATGAAACAATCTAGAATATTTAGGTGCTAGATATCCTGTTGCCTGGGTTTGAGGGCAGTTAGGCAAGATCTGATGATGCAAGATGGAACTCCTTCTCCCCTAGGACAACAGAGACATGCTTATAAGATGAATTGCGAGCAGGGGCTGGGGTGGGGGGTTGTCCATGGTGTTTCAGGAATGTAATATACATATATATATTTTTTCCAACCTGTCAAATTAATACCATATGTGCCTAATGAAAACATAAAAGTAAAATGCATATTAATAAAATAGGTAAAATGAGGATGATTACTCAATCAAAACCTGATTCTTGGGCACGTCCGGTAGCGGTAGCTGAGTGGTTACATTCTCTCACTCTGCTTTGGCGGCCCAGGGTTTCGTGGGTTTGGATCCTGGGCACCGACCTAGCACTGCCTGTCAGGCCATGCTGAGGTGGTGTCCCACATAGAAGAACTAGAAGGACCTACAACTAGAATAAAACTATGTACTGGGGGACTTTGGGGAGAAAAAGAAGAAAAAACAAAAAAACCCTGATTCTTTCCTGTATAGTACAATTCACAGTTCTCATTAGCGCATTTAAAATAAAATTAGATCTTTGAAACAATGAGATATATAAAGTTTTCACACCCATTATAAACATCCTCTGTTTTGGGTAATACAGCTTGTAAAGAAAATAAAGTTGAGCTAGTATTAGCGGTAGTTACATTTTGTGATAAATATAATGTATCACCCTCCTTCTTCAAATACTAGAAACTGTGTGGCAACATTTTCTCCATACTTAACATAAGCAACATCTTCTAGCCATGTCTTTTTTTGTTTGGCTGCTTCTCCTCATCCCTTTCTCCTTAACCTGCTTCTATTCTTAAATGAACTATTTCGGTGATTATAATCAACACCATCCACTCAATTATCCAAACCCCAAATTTGGACTTCATCCATAACACCTTCTTTCCTTTACTCCTGCATTCAAGCATTCAGCAAGTCCTATTGATTCCACCACCTCCGTATGTTTCAGCTAGTATAGTTCTCATGGATACCATTCTCTTTGCCTTAGCATAAACCACATCCATTTCTTCCCTCCACTAGTTCATTAGATCATCTTACTACAGTCTTGCTCTCTAAGAACCATATTCCACACTGTATCCAGAGGGGTTTTATTATTTTTTAATTTTGATATTACTATAAATTCATATGTAATTATAAGAAATAATGCAAAGAGATCCTGTGTACCCTTTACTCAACTTCTCTAAATGGTAACATCTCACAGTGGTAACATTTCCCAAGTAACATCTCCTAATGGTAACTTTCATAATACAATATCACAACCAGGTTATTGACATTGATATTGTGCATTTTCATCCCCACAAAGCTCCCTCATGTTGCCCTTAGAGCCCCACCTCCCCCCCTTTTCCCTCCCTATACCCAATCTATTCTCTATTTCCGTAATTTTGTCATCTCAAGAATATTATATAAATTGAATCATACAGTGTGTAACTTTTGGGGATTATTTTTCACTCAGCATAATTCTCTGGAGATTTATCCAGGTTGTTGGGTATATCAATTGTATGTTTCTTTTGTTGCCAAGTAGTATCCCATGGTATGCATGTGCCACAATTTGTTTAATCATTCACCTATTAAAGGACATCTGGGTTGCTTCCAGTTATTGGATATTGTGAATAAAACTGCCATAAAAATTTATGTATAGGTTTTTGTGTGAAGTTTTTATTTCTCTGGGATAAATGCCTGAGAGTGTCATATGGGAGGTGATTGTTTCATTTTTTTAAAGTGCCATTTTTTTCCACAACAGCTGCACCATTTTATATTCCTATCAGCAGTGTATGATTGACACCGTTTCTCTGCATCCTCACTAGCATTTGGTGTTGTCCTTATTTTTTATTCTAGCAATTTTGATAGATATGTAGTGATACCTTATTGTGGCTTTAATTTGCATTTCCTTAATGGCTAATATTGCTGAACATCGATTTGGCTTATTTGCCATCTGCATTTCCTTTTCAGTGAAATGCCTCTGCATTTGTTTTGCTCATTTTCTAGTTAGACTGTTCTTTTACCATTCAGTTAGAAGATTTCATTGCATGTTCTAGACACTAGTCGTTTGTTGGATGTGAGGTTTGCAAGTACGTTTTCCCAATCTGTAGCTTGTGTCTTCATTCTTCTAATAGGGTCTTTTACTGAGCAAAACTTTTAAAGCTCAATGAAGTCTGATTTATCAATTTTTCCTTTTATGGAGCGTGTTTATGATGAAATTCTAATAACTTTTTGCCTACTTGTTGATCACAAAGATTTTCTCCTGCGTTTTTTCTGATAATTGTATAGTTTTATGTTTTACATTTAGGTCCATGATACATTTTGAGTGAATTTTTGTAAAGGTGTGATACTCAGATCAAGGTTCATTTTTGAAATTATAAATGTCTAACTGCTCCAGCACCATTTCTTGAAATGGTATCTTTCCTCCATTGAATTATGTGGGTGCTTTTGTCAAAAACCTTCTGTGTATATTTGTACAGGTCTGTTTCTAGCTTATCTACTCTGTTGCTTTGATCTATGTGTCTAACTCTTAGCCAATACCATACAGTGTTGATTTCTGTATCTATATAATGTTTGGCATTTTCTTAAAACCAATGGCCATCAGTAGGAGTAAAGTGAAAACATGGAATGAGTTGAGGAAAAGCATAAAAAGTCTGGTTTTATAAAAGCATAAGAGACCAAACAATATGACTCGAGGACATAGAGATTGAAAGATGTGAGTGATAAGTCCAGATGTAGGAGTCTATAAAAATGGCAACTCAGAGCAGCCGACTTCAGGAGCCAACCACCAGGACAGAGAAGGTTTAGGGCATGGGTGTCATATGGGCAGAATCCGTAGGGCTGCCATTCACTTAGATTTCAGACTTTTTCACTTTGCCCACCCATTTTAAGTAAACATGGCCTCTCTACTTTGCTCTGTAATAACAAAAAGCTACCTTGAGCACAGGACCTTGGTCTCCAACGTAAGTCCACATAATTACCATTTGCTGGCACTCACTCCTGGCTAGCCTGATTCTCCAGCCTGTTTTTAGCTTCCAGTCCACATCTCCAGCCCCTGCCTACCTATCCTCTATCCATTCTCTTTCCCACCTTCTTACCTCACCACCATTTGGACCAGAATCTCAATACATGTTCAGTATTGTTATCATCTACTGCCTTCCTCAACACACACACCCACACACACAGACACACACACTCACACTCTTTTGCTCCCTGTACACAAATTTTCTGTAAAAGACACTTCTGCTCCCAACCACAGGTTTCCTAATCCACACACTTCTTGCCTGATTTCTCACTCAGAAAAAGTTAAGAAATCCAACCACATTCAAAGATAAAAATTTCAATCTGGACTTAAGTACAAACATGATGTCTGACATGAAATAATTTTACTTGTCTAGTTACAAAGAAAGTTAAAAGAAATAGCTCAGCTTTGACTGACAATGGAAATTCAAGCTTGTCAAGCAAGGATTGGCAACGACCCCCAAAGGAGAGTTCCCATATATCTGAGACTAAGACAAAAATGAAAAGATTAATATTTCAGTTATTTACACCCCATTTTTATGCTTTTTGCCATATCTGTTTCCACTTGCTACATTATTTGCTTTTTCCTTTAAATCAACTCACTTTTTAACTTAAATTCATTCATGATGTAAATTTATCATGACTTATATCTCTGTAATACAGCATTTATCTTACTCCTATAGTTTACTATACATGGCAGGTTGGAGGGTGGCAGAAAAAGAAAGAGGCAAAGAATCAATACATAATTTGGGAATAGTGAAATTTAATATGATAAATTTGACTTGACTTAAGCTGAAATAATATGGAATTGGCCATTTCAGAATAGTGAATGAATCATTATAGGACTAAAAGAAGGCTAGGGGGTCCAGGTACAGAGACAGTAGGGTTGAGTTATACAAACAGAGGCTGGAGATATAGACGTGTCTCAGATCTTACAAGGCATTGTAAGACATGTTAGAGATTTTGGTCATTGTTCTCAGGACAAGAGAAATAGAGCAACTTTTAAGTGAAGTGGAAAATGTAATCATAGTACTGCCTGGAGATCATCCAGTCATTTTCAAATCGGACCCCAATCATCAATTATTCTACCCCTTAATATTTCTCATCACCCATCAAAAAAAAAAAGCAAACTTCAAAATACTGATAGCTTCCTACATCAGTAATTGTGTTTATATTATATATAATATTTTTGAGCTCTTGAATGTACATTTAAATCTGAAGTTGAGAAAAATGTCTGAAAGGAATATTATGACTGACTTGTATTTTGGACCAGCTTGTGCTCATGCACACCCTTTGAGATAAACAAATAGTCTATATTTAAAGAACCAGCTGGTTTGAAGATTCCTTAAGATCCTGTTTAGCCTTAGTATTCTTAAATTTTATTCTTGACTTGCGGAGAAAGAAAATGTTCATTTAGCTGGTGGTGTTTTGTGGTAGGCCAATTAGGTTTAAACTTTTGATTGAAATGATTTTGATATGAAGCTAATATTTAGCAAGGAATCACCTTTTCTTCCATCACTCTACTTGGTTATGTATTTCTCACTCCCAATGCTTGATACATCTGTGAATCCTTAGGAACACTAGAATGAATTGACATGGGATCTATAGCGCAACTTTAAGAAGTTACCTAATCTAAAATGTTCTTAGGTACCTTTGTCCATAACACTTGTCAGCAGCTTTTCAGAGACCTAATATAAATTCAGTATTTCAAAATCCTGCAAGTATTGCTCTCCCCTCAGCTGAAACCGAGTAGATTTTTCATAAATGACTAGCAGGCATTTTGGGAGGATAATAATCAGGTAATAGAAGTCACCAAAAGTTGCCACCCAAACTCCCCAGAAAGAAAAAGAGAAGCTAGGATTTGACTCCATATAGGTCAGAGCCTCCAAAGGAGTGCCCTTAAAAATTCTGCATTGTCTGTTTTTCTGCTTCCAGTGACATTAATGCTTTTTATAACTTGCAGTTTCATCCCAGCTTATATGTGAGTGGGATGAGAATCAGCATAAAGAGATAACAAAGGTGAAAAGGCATCACATCTTTTTTCTTTCCTTTTGTATAACATGGAGCGACTCTTTAGCCCTTTCTCCAATCTGGGAAAAATATAGGTCCTAGACATTTCAAAAGTTAGGAATTTAATGGTCAAGAGAGAAATACACTCTGCAGCTCCTGTGACCGAGTTTTACCCTGTGGGTGATGTCATACGTCTTTGGGTTGATGACAGATGCCTAAAGTATGAGATCGAGCCTGCCTAGAATATCTGTTCACCTTTCATTAAGAAGTGGGTTACTTCTGAGACTCTCTTGGACCAATGTGCACTGCTCCTCACCATAATCTCTGAATAGACTAAGTAACTCTTGGAAAATAGCAATAAGATTCAAGCATGAGGGCTATGTAGAGAAAGTGCACATCAAACCACGTTATTAGTTCTTAAAGTATTAAAACTTCCTGCTGGATATGACAGTGTATAAGATGCACCTTCCATCATCAGAACTTCATTCATATTCATGTATTCATATGTCTCTTCTCAAAATACACCTAAGTCCGTCGTCTCACTTGATTCTTACAATTTTTAAGGTCCCTACGTTCAGCCAAGCCAGAATCACAAAAGAAGAAGACTCTGATAAGTAAAAATTCCCTAGGAATCAGTGCCCCTTTTTTAACTTCACAGGGAACCAAAAGTTTAATTGGTTTTCAAATCTGCTTGGAGACATGACCCTGAGTGTCTCAGGATAAGGCATCCCTGGAAACCTGTGGCTATTATTTTAGCTCAAGAGCTAAACCGTTAAAGCCCATAATAAAACACCTCAACTGTGGGGCAGATAAACTAAACTTGAGAGATAGCAGGATCCCATTACATTCTAGCATTCCTCAGAAGAGCTGGTCCACTGTGCACTCTCCTGGTGCTGACTAGGGCCTAAACAGATTGGCTCAAATGGCTAGATATGTCTGGGATAGTTCTCCGGAGGTACTATTTCTGGGGCTTTGCTCCTGGCTGTTAGCCATGTTCCTCATTTCTTCTCCACATTGCAGCTACTGAGCTAGAAGGTCCAAAACGACTTCTTCATTCACTGGCCTGGTGTCTGGGATGAGATAACCAGACTAGCTGGATCTGGCCAGGCCTTTTTTCCCTACCCTTGTGGCCTCTCCATATGGCTAACTTTGGCTTCCTCATAGAAAGGTGGCCTCAGAGTGGCTTCCTACAGGGCAACTGGTTTCCCTCAGTATGGTTGGGCCAAGGCTGAGCAGAAGCTGCTGAGAATTCTACAAAGCCTCAGAAGTTTATGAGAACATTATTTCCGCTGCATTGTCTTGGACAAGTAAGTTGCCCGGATCTAAGGGGAGGAGAACTAGACTCCACCTTACAATAGACAGATTGGCAAAAAAATTGCAACCTCTTTAATATAAAAACTCTTAAACAAAAGACATGCACAATGAGGAGATACAGACATTTAATTCTGTTCCTCTCTTATGTACTTTGGAAAAGCCTCTTGAATTTTCTGTGTTCCTTTTTTCTCCCATGTGAAAACTGGTAAGAATGATTCCTGCCCATTTCTACTTACCAGAAACAGTAAAACAATACAAAAGGTAAAAAAATATGGCAGTGCATTAAGCAAGTCAAAGAGAAAGTATTTTACATAAAAAAAAGAATAACATCAGTGTTAATACCATTACCTTTACCTTTGGGGTAAGACGAACTAAATTTAACATAGCTCTGTCACTTAGTTTTATAAGGCCATTGGCCAACCACTGAATGTTACTGAGCATTAGTTTCCTCATTTCTAAGATGGAGAAGGATAACATAGCCAATCTCACAGTATATAATATTTAGCATGCTTAACACAATTCCCATTGCACAGCAATCACACAACAAATGTTAGCATACAGCAATCATGCTCTTCCTATCAAATGTGAACTTATGATGGTGAAATTTTGATGGAGATTGTAGGATCAACCTTAGATAGACTGAGAAAGACCGGACTCTATTCAATACCCTGGAGATATTACTTTTGCAAAGGCAATGTCCTAAAATAATTTTTTTCTTTCTTTTTTATTGAGCTATAATTAATGTATAACATTGTGTAAGTTTGAGGTGTACAATGTGTTGATTCGATACCTTTATATATTGCAATATGATTACCACTATAGCGTTCACTAACACCTCTATCATGTCACATTATTATTTCTTTTTTATGGTGAGAACAATTAAGATCTAGTCTCTCAGCAACTTTGAGGTTTATAGTACAGTACTGTTGACTGTAATCAGTATGCTGTGCTTTAGATCTCCGGGACTTATTTATCTACTAGTTGCAAGTTTGTACCCTTAAACAACATCTCCCCAATCCCCCCACCCCAGTCCCTGGTAACCACAATTCTACTGTCTGTTTTTAAGAGTTCAGCTTTTTTAGATTCCACAAATAAGTGACATCACACAGTATTTGTCTTTCTCTGTCTGACTTATTTCACTTCTTTTTTTTCTTCTTCTTTTGTGTTGTCCTTGTCTGGTTTTGGTATCAGGATAATGTCCACTTCATAGAATGAGTTAGGAAGCTTCCCCTCTTCTTCAATTTTTTGGAACAGTTTGAGAAGGATAGGTATTAGGTCTTCTTTGAATGTTTGGTAGAATTCACCAGGGAAGTTGTCTGGTCCTGGACTTTTATTTTTTGGGGAGGTTTTCAATTACTGTTTTGATCTCTGTACTGGTGATTGGTCTATTCGAACTCTCTACTTCTTGATTCAGTTTTGAAAGGTTATATGATTCTAAGAATTTATCCATTTCTTCTAGATTATCCAGTTTGTTGGCATATAGCTTTTCATAGTATTCTCTTATAATCTTTTGTATTTCTGAGGTGTCCATTGTTTTTTCTCCTCTCTCATTTCTGATTTTGTTAATTTGAGCCTTCTCTCTTTTTTTCTTGGTGAGTCTAGCTAAAGGTTTGTCAGTTTTGCTTATCTTTTCAAAGAACCAGCTCTTGGTTTCATTAATGTTTTCTATTATTTTTTCAGTCTCTATTTCGTTTATTTCTGCTCTAATTTTTATTATTTCTTCCCTTCTGCTGATTTTGGGCTTTGTTTGTTCTTCTTTTTCCAGTTCCTTTAGGTACACAGTTAGACTGCTTATTTGGGATTTTTCTTCTTTGTTGAGGTAGGCCTGTATTGCTATAACCTTTCCTCTTAGAACCACTTTTGCTGTATCCCATAGATTTTGGCATGTTATATTTTCATTTTCATTTGTCTCCAGATATTTCTGATTTCGCCTTGGATTTCTTCATTGACCCAATCGTTGTTTAGTAGCATTTTGTTTAATCTTCATATTTCTGTGGTTTTTCTCATTTTCTTCCTGTAGCTGATTTCTCATTTCATACCTTTGAGGTCAGAAAAGATGCTTGGTATTATTTCAATCTTCTTAAATTTATTGAGACTTGTTTTGTGGCCTAATATGTGATCAGTCATGGAGAATGTTGCATGTGCATTTGAAAAGAATGTACATTCTGTGGTTTTTGGATGAAATGTTCTATATATATCTACAAAGTCCATCTGTTCTAATGTCATTTAAGGCTGATGTTTCCTTATTGATCTTCTGTTTGGATGATCTATCCATTGGTGTAAGTGGAGTGTTAAAGTCCTCTACTATTATTGTGTTACTGTCTATTTCTCCTTTTATGTTTGTTAATAATTGCTTTATATATTTATGTGCTCCTATGTTGGGTGCATAGATATTTACAAGTGTTATATCCTTTTGTTGGATTGTCCCCTTTATCATTATGTAGTGCCCTTCTTTGTCTCTTGTTACAGTTTTTGTTTTAAAGTCTATTTTGTCTGATATCAGTATTGCTACCCCCTCTTTCTTTTCTTTGTCATTTGTGTGGAGACCTTTTTCTATACTTTCACTATTCAGTTTGTGAGTGTCCTTAGTTCTGAAGTGTGTCTTTTTTTTTTTTTGAGGAAGACTGGCCCTAAGCTAACATCCATGCCCGTCTTCCTCTACTTTATACGTGGGACGCCTACCACAGCATAACTTGTCAAGTGGTGCTATGTCCACACCCAGGATCTGAACCAGCAAACCCCAGGCCACGGAAGTGGAACAAGTGAAATTAACCACTGCACCACTGTGCCGGCCCCTGAAGTGTGTCTCTTGTATGCAGCCTATACATGGGTCTTGTTTTTTTAATCTAGTCAGCCACCCTATGCCTTTTGATTAGAGCATTTAGTCCATTGACATTTAAAGTAGCTATTGATAAATATGTGTTTATTGCCATTTTGTTACTTTTCTTCTGGATATTTTAGTAGTTCTTCTCTGTTCATTTCTTCTTCTCTTGCTGTCTTCCCTTGTGGTTTGAACGCTTTCTTTAGTAATATGTTTGATTTATTTCCTTGCTTGTTTGTTTATTTATTATAGGTTTCTGGTTTGTGATTACTGCAAGGTTCCTATATAATATTCTACGTATATAGTAATCTATATTGAGTTGATAGTCTCTTTCGCTTGACCTCTTTCTAAAAGCTCTACTCTTTTACTCCCCTCCTCCCACATTTTATGTTTTTGAAATCATGTCTCATCTCTTATTTTGTGTGTGTCTATCCATTACCCTCTTATCATTAAAATAGGTAATTTTAGTACTTTTATCTTTTAACCATCATATTATCTTCACAGGTGGTTGATATGCTATCTTTACTGTATTTTTTACTTACCAGTGATTTTATTGCCTGTTTTTTATTTGTTTTGGATAATTTTCTTATCCCTATTTGTGATTTTCTCTTTCCCACTTAAATAAGTCCCTGCAGCATTTCTTGGAGAACTGGTTTCTTGGTGATAAACTACTTTAATTTTTGCTTGTTCAGGAAACTTTTCTCTCTCCTTCCAATCTGAACGATAACCTTGCTGGATCGAGTATTCTTGGCTGCAGGTTTTTTCCTTTCAGCACTTTAAATAAGTCATGTCACTCTCTTCTATCTTTTAGAGTTTTGGCTGAGAAGTCTGCCAATAGCCTTATGGGCTTGCCTTTGTATGTCACTTGTTGTCTTTTTCTTGCCACTTTTAGGATTCTTTCCTTATCTTTAATTTTGGACATTTTAATTATAATGTGTCTTGGTGTATGATCTTTGGGTTTATCTTATTTGGTGTTCTCTTTTCTTCCTGTGCTTGGAAGTCTGTTTCCTTCCTTAGGGTTGGAAAGTTTTCAGCTATTATTTCTTCAAATAGATCCTCTGCCCCTTTGTCCATCTCTTCTCCTTTTGGGACACCTATAATACTAATGTTAGTGCACTTGATATTTTCCCAGAGTTCCCTTAGACTGTTCTCATTCTTTTTAATTCTTTTGTCTCTTCCTCAGCTTGGGTGATTTCCTCTAGTCTTTCCTCCAGCTCGCCAATCTGTTCTTCTGTATCATCTAGTCTGCTGAGTCCCTCTAGTGAATTTTTCATTTCCAGTATTATATTCTTCATTTCTGATTGGTTCTTTCTTATATTTTCCAATTCTTTGTTGACATACTCACTGTGTTCATCCAGTCTTCTCCCCATATCAGTGAGCATCCTTATGAGTTTTTGTTTGAATTCTTTGTCAGGTAGATTGCTTATTTCTGTTTCATTTAGTTTTTTTTTTTTTCTGGGGTTTTGTCCTGTTCCCTTGCTTGGAATGTATTCCTTTGCCTCCTCATTATACCTCCTTCTCTGTTATCATATCTGTGTATTAGGTAAGTCAGCTATGTCTCCTGATCTTGGAGAAGTGGGCTTATGTAAAACATGCCTTTTGAGGCCCAGCAGTGTGCTTCTCTTTCATCACCTTCCCAAATGATCCAGGAGTGACCCCTGTGTGATCTGCATGTGTCCTTCTGCTGTGGCAGGACTGTTCTTACTTCAGGTACCCAGGGAGTCTAGGCTTTCCCTCCTGGGCCAGATGTTTGTAAATCAGGTTTGGGCAGCCCCAGCACCATTGGCTGCAAGGTCTAATAGCACACTCCTGTTGCAGTTTTCCTGTTAATTGAGTAGGTACCCAGTGGAGCTGGTTGCTAGGCTCAGGGGTTTATAGTTGCTGTAGGTCTCATGGCTGCAAGGCTGCTGTCAGTTCTTTTAGGATGGCAGTTGAGCGGGTCTGGCCCGAAGCATGGGAGAACCCACTGTTTCAGGTTTTGGAAGGTGGGGCCGATCCTCTTTGTGGTTGTTTGTGAAGCACAAGTCTTCTGCCACTGATAAGCCCCACCCTTCTCAGGTCCACACACACTGTCAACACGGTCTTGACCTGTGCAAACTTCCCGACCCCCTGGAGCATACTCAGTCACCCCACTGCAAAGGTCCCCACCTCTTCACCAACGTCCCCCACAGTTCACTTGTTCCTCATACAGACCCTGCCCACAGAGGTGGACACATTCGCCTGCCTGTAGAGGATCAAAGCACCCAGTCTATGCAGGCTGACAAGTGGCCTGAGGGCTTGCTGTTGGGTGGGGCCAGTCCCTAGGGCAGATAGCCTGCCCTGGCTGAACTGGATTAAATCTGCACTCTAGTGAGTGTGGCAGACCCCAGGGCTAACAGGCCAGGGGCAGAGCTTCAATGGTGTCTGCGAGTGTCTGTGTCAGCACTTCTGTACTAGGTCACAACAATGGCTGCCACCAATGTCTCAGTCTCCAGAGAAGTCTTACTTTTCACCGAGATGCACCCAGAGTCTACTAGGTGAGTCTCTTTTCACCAAAGGACTGTGCAGCTTTCCTTCTGGTGGTTTTAGGTTGCTGTTTGAGGTGGATGAGTTTGTACATGGGCCCTTTAAGAGCCAGATTTTCTCAGCTTTTGTCCAATAGCTTTTCTGGGGGTATTGTGCATTGCAGCTAATAGCCAGTGAAACCAGATAGTAGAACACTCATCTCAGTTGTGCTGAGTCTGAAAGATGCTTATAGCAGTAATGGGCCTCCACTCAGGTCCCAACTCCTCCAGGGAGGGCTGCATACCTTGTGGTGGCTCCCACCTGGCCAGCTGTGAATCTCTGCCACTTGCAAAGGTGGCTTTTTTTCTCTCCAGAAGGAGTTTCTGCCTCTTCCACCTCAGTCAGGACTGTCCCTTGTTGTGGTGGTTCTTCGTATTCAGTTTTCAGTTCTCTCTCCATTGTAAGGTTTCCAAGAATAGTTGCAATCTCCAAAATAATTTTTTTCTTTATTTTTCCAATCAGTGCACAATACTGTTCTAGTTACAAAGAGCCACCAGTAGGAAGGTTCATTGTAATTAAAAGATTGATCTTCTGGAAACAATGCTTAATAACAGGCATGAAAAACCAAGAGTAATTCTGCATTTTCAAACACTATCCTCAAGTTAATTTAACCTGAGCTGTTTGTGAACCACCTAGAAAGTCTAGGATCAATACACCCAGGCTGAAATCAATGGACCAGAGAGAAGAGGAGACAAACTCCAATTGGCTGGTTCATTCAGATCACTGGAGCCTGGTGAAAGAAGCACTTAGTGGAACATCCATTTTGTATGCTCCAGAAGCTAACAGTTCAGATGTGCAAGGGAATTTTTTCTTTTACATTTTGCTTGTTCTCTAAAGGAAAAATCTATTTTTATGCATGTATGTATATATGAGTGCTTGCGGATATACATGAAAAAATATTTTTATATTAAAAAGTCAAAAATGAAAGTGGTTCTGAGCAACTTCTTTCTTTTTACTCCAAAACCTAGAAACAAAGAAACAAATAGACCTTGAATAGTCATCTACCTCAATTGTTTTCAAACTTTCTTTACCTAGGGATCTTTGAGACATCACATTTTCATTACTACCCTTTTGATCTCTTTATTTTATGCTCTTTACTTCTGCTTCTTCACCAGCTTTTCTATGCATTTGATTTGCTTCCAATACAGTTTCTCTTCTGTTCTATCAGTCTCTAATAGTTGGTGATTTCTCCTCAGAATCTATTTCAATTCAACATTCATTGACAAACAAGCATGAGCAAAGCTGTCACAAAATGTTACTCATTATATCTTCTTTAGACTTTTTATTCCAATATTATAGTCTCTTGGGTGTTTAATTTTCTCTCCTCTTCCTCCATGAAAGGACACTGTAAGACTTACTCAGACTATTGATTGGTAGCTGTAACACAACCATCAATGACTCAAAAGTAATTTTAAAAAAATAAAGGTCAAAAGAATTTCCAGAGTGGTCATATAATTCAGTTTGCAGGAAATGTGAAAATTTTCACTTCTGTAAATCATTCAAGCCCATAATAACCTCTACAGAAATTAAGCAAAAATCACCTGATGCAAATCTTTCAGAATTTTTGTTAGGTCATCCAAACTGTGTGAAAATAAATAGTGTTGTATATAATACTCCAGTTTCAAAAACACAGCATGATTTGTGTTTCCTGAACATTTCTTTTTTATTTTTCTTGTGGAGGTTAGTGTGAATTTATTTCACACTTTTTTTGCATTCAGATAGATTTCAGCAAAGCACAAGCATTTGTTTTTCATGTGGGATATATCATGCACATTAGAACATATCTAGTCTACCAAATAAGTTGTTTATATCAAAATTTATTTATGTCGTCTTAACTTCCAACAGGCAGCTAAGAAATGCATGAAGAATCTGAGAGCTAAGCTTAGAGGTTAGAACCGGAGAGCAACCTCATGGAATCATCTTAAATAAGCTCACCAGTTGCCAGCAGAGATGCAAAGAATGCCATGGGAAAAAAAGTTAAACTCACTTTTCTGATTTGATTTATGTATTGGAAAATGTAAAAATTAACTTTTTCTGTGATTACATTTTTCATTAAGAATAAAATATAAAAGAGAAAACCACCTAGGGACAGAATGAACTCTCCTTCAAGGAATGAAATGGGTTGCTGCATGATTATACAATTTCACACTAACGATTAGCCACTGAGAATATTAAAATTAATATTTATTAACTATCTGTTTCTTTGAACCTAGCAGATCATATGAGAAATGTGAGGTGCATGCTCTATGAGCTTCCCAAAATAAATAACAGTAAACAAAACAAACAAAATACTTATAATATGGACGAAAGATTTTCATTAAGTTGCTATTTCCCACCTTCTTTTACCTTGTCCCTGGGGAATACCCTCAAAAGCTTACCAGCTTATTATTCACAAAAAGTGATAAAACCTAAATTAAATTAATAATTTTTACTTTATTGGACAAAGTGTGAGCAGTCAAAAAAATAAGTAAAATGGTTCTCATTTTTTAAGTAAAATTCTTAAAATTATTAATTTGTCTTGCCATTGTGGTGCAAAATGTTGAATGTTCAGGACCTTTGAATATACACGACTTCAAAGGAATCTAGTGAAATGTAGAAAATGAAAATCTAGGTAGGTATTAGTTTCACAAAATGATTTCCCATAAAATGCCTTAAAATAGCGTGTTCTTCCAGTGCATTAAAAATTGCATTATCTCTACAAAACTTAAGTCACAAACAATATTCAACATATGACCTTTTTTAAAAAAGTATATCTCTTTTCTTAATAATATTTTACATTTGGAACTTATTACAACTTAATGTATTTGAAACTGATTATTTCATTTGATATATTTGAGACTTACAAAAGTCTTTAAAGTTGTCATAGAAATTATTGTCACCCATTTCATAGGGAGATAATTGGGGCTCACAGAGGTGGATTTGCCCAAAGTTAGTCAGCTACTAAAAGCAAGAGCTAGGCCATGGCCCACACCTTCACTTTTAGACTTTCCATCTATCACAATAACTCAAATTTTAAAATTTCATGAGTTCCTCTTATTGGTAATAATATTTTTTGTAAATTAGTGCACAATAGTTTCAAATCCTTTGTAAATGCTTCTTCTTATCTTAGGATTTTGTTTGATCTCAGACTAGACCTACTGTGAAATATTTAATACAATTCCTTAATTGGATTAGAACTATCTGTGCTGGATCAGATAGACAAATCCCTTGGCATTTTAAATAACATAGTGTTTATTATATTCATTTCTGAATCCTCTGGTGCATTGTTTCTTTTCAATCATCTTCATTTATCTCAAAATGTTATTGAGTTCAAGATTCCCAGTACCTAACATGCCACCCAGTCTAGTAAAATATCCAAGTTTTTAAAAATGAAAAAAATCCGTGAAACTAACTTCCAATGAAATCAATGTTTTGTATTTACGTATTTTTTTCTATTTACGCTGTTCCAATTCATCTTGCTTACGTTAATTCTCTAGATGTTTACTTTTCCTTCATACCAGAATACCTATGCACTTTGACATATATATGGTCTGTAGTCTTTGAACACTGACTCAGAGGCATGCTTAACATACTTAAAATCCCTCTCTGGAATTTAAGATGCTAGAAACATCTTCCTAGTATACCTGCTTCTGTTCAAAATGATTCTATATATTCTCACATATGGTATCTCTATTGTTCTTCCAGTTTTGCTGAGTGATGAATGTGTTGGAGATGGGGAAGATCTTTTTATCCTCTGTTACTGTGAAGAAAACGTGACAAAAGATGTTGAGCAATATGAGTTTGTTCGTTTGTTTTTGGTGAGGAAGATTGGCCCTGAGCTAACACCTATTGCCAATCTTCCTCTTTTTGCTTGAGGAAGAGTGACCCTGAGCTAACATCTGTGCCAATCTTCTTTTATTTTGTATGTGGGTTGCCTCCACATCATGGCTTGATGAGCAGGGTATAGGTTCATGCCTGGGATCCAAACCCACGAACTGCAGGCTGCTGAAGTGGAGCACAGAAACTTAACCACTATGCCACGTGGCCAGTCCCTGAACAACATGAGCTCTAAGGCATGTTAGGGCATCTTATTTATCTCACTCACATTCTCTTGACTCAGTAGTGAAAGTATAACTGTGCATTGCGTTACTCTTTATAATAAAAAAGCAAAGGATTTTTCCATAATGTCTTCCAGATAATCTAATGAAAGGAACATTTGCCTAATTATGGAAACCACTAATTTGAAACCATGGCATTACTGGGCATTCACAGTGATTCTGGCTTGATTTTAGGCTTTCCTTCTTCAGGAAATGGCATTTCAAGACTGTCAGAGAATTAGAGCTTTTCTATTCCGCATGATAATTATTAGCACACCTGATTCTTGTTTTAATCACTTGGCTTTCAATTGTGACAGGGACTGACAGAATGAAGATCCTTGAGTTCTTTGCTACTAGATTTCAGATGAAATTTTCCCTGCATCACCCGTATGAGGAAGTCAAATTTATCCAGGAATTCGTATGAAATAGATCCTTAACTTTCCTAGCTTACTCCGGCTTCACTAGAACCATCTCCTTTTTTCTGTTCTGCCGATGACATTAAAACTAAATCATTATTTTAAGGTGCCATAAAAATGTTATGACTAAGTCAAGAATGGTGAGGTGTTTATGTTGTCAAGTTAGTATGGCCCAAGTAATAACTGCTCATAGGATTTTCCTGCTCCTTTCTGGTCTCGTCCTTTACATGTCGTATTTTCCACTCAGGCTGCAGACGTCCGGATTATACTACGCCCCCTGAAGTCCGTCCTGGAACACTAAGTCAAATGATAGCATTTAGCTACCTATTTGAATCTGGAGAATTAAAGAAATGCTATATTTGGGTCTCTGGATTCTTTGTCCTCTTTGCTGGTTTGCATAACTAAAGTTCATTTCACTCAAGACAAGATATATGATCACACCCATGTTCTAACACAGTACAACGTGTGATCTTTAGACAGGTGTAAGGAGAAAAGTTGCCTGAGTTTCCAATCACTTTTTGGGAAGGGAGCACTTTGTCTCAGCAGCATTAGTATAGCACTTTGTACTCTTAAAGAGATTACAAATACATTATGCCATTTGATCCACATAAAAACCGTTGGAGATAGCTGGACACTTTAAAGACAAAGCAATGGTCTCAAAGAGATTTTCTAACAAAGCTGGTTAGTTACCAGCAAAATTAGATCTCCTGATGCTTACCCTGTGCTCTTTCTACCACAGTGAAGGCTTAGCTGAAAGAGTTGAAAGGAAAATGTTCTAAGGCTTGCAATACATCATTTTAAAAAGTTTATTGGTTTCCTAAGAATTAAAAAAAAATTCGCACTTTAGATGTTATAAAACCTTGAAAATAATATGATGAAACTCACCAGTAACATCACTGCCTGAAGGAAAACATTTTTCATGAATATGCTCAAATATATTTATATAGTTGACATCGCATTAGGATTATAGTTCAATTTCTTAGCTATAGTATCAATTTCTAATTCTATCAGGAACATGTTTTTGTCTTTGAATATTTTTCTGAAATTCCAAACGATGGTACATATTTTATCGTCTAAATATACCATTATAACTTCTGTCACTTTACTGTAATCAGTCATGCTCTTAATTTTTCACATCATTAATAATAATGTAATAAACAATCTTGGAATTATATCTTTGTTTAAAAATTAGAATTACTGATCATAGGATATAAATGTTTTAAAAATCATTGTTACAAATTGCCAAATGTTTTCCTAGAGCTTTGTATCAATTTACGGTCTGCCAGAATTGTAGGTGAATAGTCAGCACAAAATTCTATAGTTTAATATTTGCCAATTTGATCAACGTGTCAATTAGTTTTCATTTATATTCTTTTGATTACTAGTGCTTTTGCTTTCAGTTTTAGGAGCACAGTTCTGATTCTTTACCCTGCATCATATTTTAAATACACTTTTCCTCCTTAAGTCTCCTAGTTTGACAGTATCTTAGATCATGCTTCCTTCTCATTGTGTCCTCAGCTCAGTGAGTTTTCAGCTTCCTGCAGTTGGAGAAAACTTCCAAAAGAAGTTTCTAGATTGTCATGAGCCATGTAGCTCTCTAATGTTCTCTTCTTCTTGGTGGGCAGTATTTTTCTCGGTTTTCCCATGAAGAATTGAACTTGCCAGACTTTGGAGAGAATGACAATGCACTATGACAAAGATTTTTAAGTTAAAAGGTTGCCTTACTTCCATTCCATTTCTGCTTCTTCATAATTGCAGGAAATCTTATTGTTCCTGGTTAAGACACTATGCAAAAATAAAGTTAATTGCCTAAACACTATTTTACTTGTTTTAGTTAGTTATACGTGTTCTATATAGTCATCTGGAACTTGCTTCTTTACTTAACAATATACTGCTATGTTCCTCCATGTAGATGCATGTATCTGTATTTCATTAATTTTCACTGCAATATAGTATTCCATTGTATGAAAGCACAGCAAGTTATTTATTGTTCCTTCTAAACATGAATATTTGAGCTGTTTCCAGTTCTTTGTCATTAACTCTATTGCTGTGAACATTCTTGTACATGTTTCTTGGTACACATTTGCAAAAATTTCCCCAAGGTAAATAAATAGAATTGTTGGGTGACAGCATGACACTCTTGAGAAGAGGCATAAAACCAGTTTAAAATAATTATATTCTTGGGGCTGGCCCAGTGGCATAGTGGTTAAGTTCACATGCTCTGCTTCAGTGGCCCGGGGTTCACAGGTTCAGATCCCAGGCGTGGACCTACACACTGTTCATCAAGCCATCCTGTGGCAGCAGCCCACATACAAAATAGAGGAAGACTGGCACAGATATCAGCTTAGTGACAATCTTCCTCAAGCAAAAAGAGGAAGATTGGCAACAGATATTAGCTCAGGGCCAATCTTCCTCACCAAAAAATATATGTATATATATTCTTATTTATAGAGTGAGGTACTCACAACTTTCTTAGTTGCTATATTTAAGGTAAGATGATAACAAATCATTTTCAAAAACTTGCTTAAAAAAGTAAAGAAAACAACAAATAAACAACAAAGCCATACCCAGGTTTAAACCAGTTTCCATTTCCTTTGGATTTTGCTCCAAAAATGTTTTTCATGTCATCAGAGCCTACTTGTAATGCATATATTCTCGATCATGGCATTAAAACCTACTCCAGGATGCCATCTTAGCATAGCAGTAGAAGAAATAACCTAGGAGAAATACACTCTGCAGTAACCAGTCCATGGACTTTCTGAAGCAGGAAAAGCAGTGTGTATTCATCATTGAGTATAAATATATATTGAATACTTCTATGGTGTTGGAGCTTGGACTCAGGAAGCAATAAGATGAACAAAACTGGGAAAGGTGAAGTCTGGAAATTCCAGAAGATCCACAAGGTAAGCCAAACTCCAGGTGTCAGAACATGGAACCAAGGAAAGGAGTGAACTATTTCAGAGAGGGGTGCTCAGGGATAAGTGACCAAATGAAAGTTTGAGGACATATATGGTCCTAAATAGCACAAACAGAATGGTGGTACCATTAGTCAACAGAATAACCTGGAAAGATCTAGAGCAACTTGCTACTCAGACAAGGCAGACAAATCAGAAAGCCCATCTGGAAGGCATCATATAGAGCACCAGGGGGTCATGTGTGTGTTTTAGAAAAGCCTAGAAATAGGTCTCATGAGTGTGATAAGATGGAGAAAATTTTATTCATAAAAGTGTCTCTTAGGGAGAATACTGTATTTGCTTGAAAGGCCAGCAGTGACAAGTGTTCTTAGGAAAAAAATTCAGAAACTAAAGGCATCAATAAGGACCAAGATTTTAAAGGAAGGAGTGACTGCAATTCTCCCCAAGACTGAAAAAAAAGGGGAGATCAAATAAAAATACGTTGAAGGGAGGGGGTGGGTAGGGAAGAGGAGGAACAATATGCAGGACTCAATTAAAATCCTTTCCACAGCTGCTTCTATAAATCTTCAGCAAAATCATTACTCTCGTGAAGTGTAGATGTGAGTAGATTTTTAAATCAAATTCAGTAAAGGGCTGAGTTTCAAATTTGGGTGGAGGCAGAATGGAACCAAGACAGCACGCAAAGATGTGGAAGCTGGAAATGATGTAACCAAGGGAAAATAAGTACTAGGGGTCTTTAAACTACCATGGGAATAGCTCTGGTCTATTTTCAGCTGTGGAACTGGCCTGCAAACAAGTTCATTTATTTGCAGTGAGGAGGTGGAAGCAGAAGAAGGAGAACAACCGGATGGAAGCTCTTAGCTAACACCTGGTTTGCACCCCGAAACTGCGAGAACCCCAATACTACCTGGAAAACTGAAGTGCCGAGATTAATACGGGAGCTGAAGCAAGACTTATCTTAGATAAGCAGCCTAAATCTAAAGTTTCTCAGGTGCTCTATGCTTAGAAAAATTGCTAAAGGGCCCAGAGTTGGAGTTCATAGGGCAGAGTAGAGTAGTTAGATATATTAAAATTTAAAAACTTTAGTCAAGGGGTCAATTTCATAGCACACTTACTTCACAATGAACATGTGGAGTCAGTTTAAATGCCAAATACTGCCTAAAATGGCATTTGGCATTGAAGACAGGTTAAGAATAATGTGTGCATATATATAAAATACAAATTGTTTTAAAGATTAGCCTCATGAGGTTTTGAAATAGTTTTCCTTTTTGTTAAGTTTGTGTTACAATAAAGCCTTGACTCATGATCCAGGTGAAGGCATTAAAGAGAAATTACGGAGGAGCACACGTGGAAAAATTAAAAACAATCTGTGAAAAGACAGAGATATAGATGACGGGAGGTAGTGGGGAGAGACCAGGTCGGGAGAGAAGAGACAAGTAGATTGCAACATCTGGTATAAACAGCCTGAGGATTCGTTTCTCACAGATTGAGCTTTGCCCTCCTTCCACATCCTAGCATGCTTGTCGTTAAGTGCTACAAATGACCTTCAACGTAGTAGGCTGAGAGAAGGGGGAAAATGAAAGGTAGGGCCTAACTTAAAATCATATTCCATTTGATCAAAAGATTTTTACAATCACCAGAGATCTTTACCCCCTGTTATACGAAAAAAAAAAAATAGGGCCATCTTCCTTGGCCTTTGTGCAGCATTTGTCATCACCAATTAGCTGTTTCTTTTCCATCCTCTTCCCTCGCTTTGTATCTTGACCACCTAGTTCTCCTGCTTTTCTCAGTCTGATGCTGGCGTATGTTGTTTCTCTACTCAGATTTTTACATGGGTATTCCTAAGGGCTCTAGCCTTGGATTTATCTCTTTCCACACTGTACTTTCTCTTGAGAACAGCAGAGTGTCAAGGTTAAGAACACAAGTTTGGAGCCTGTCCGTCTGGGTTCAAATTCTAACGCTACCACATACATGGGAATAGGACCTCCAGCAAGTACTGACTCTCTCTGGGCCACATTGTATAAAATGGTGACAATAATAGTGTCTTCCTCTTAAGGCTGTTGTGAAGACAAATAATGTAAAGTATGACAAATGTTTAGAACAATGCCTGGTACACAGCACTATTAACACTTTGGCATTGTTGTGACAGTGACTAAAAAATTACATCCACTCCTATATCGTCAAATTCTTGCCATCATGACAATAACCGTTGATACTTCTCCTCCAATTCTTCAGCTTTAACCTCACCCTGGCACTGCTAAATTGCTGTTGGATATTACCACTGGATTATTCTGCTAGCACCTCCACTTAACAAGCCCAAAATTGAGCCAGCCCTGATGGCCTTAGCAGTTAAGGTTTGGCGCTCTCCATTTCAGCAGCCCAGGATCGGTTCCCCGGCAAAGAACCACACCACTCGTCACTCGTCTGTCAGTGGCCACGCTGTGGTGGCAGCTCACAAAGAAGAATCAGAAGAATTTACAACTACATATAACTATGCACTGGGGCTTTAGGGGGATAAAAAGGAAGAAAAAAGGAGGAAGATCGGCAACAGATGTTAGCTTAGGGTGAGTCGTCCCTTACAAAAAAAAAAAGAGAGAGAGAAAACTATTTGAAAAAGAAAGCCCAAATCAAAGTCTTCTATTTTTTTCTCAGATTATTTCTCTTACTCTGTGTTTTTAATCAATATCACAGTTTTCCATTTACCCAACCTCAAAACCTCTTGGCCAACTTAAATTGCTTACTCTTCCACTCACATCTCATCTGTCTCTAAGTTCTAGCTACCTTTTTCAGATATGCCCCTCAGATGTGTTCCCTTTTTTTCCATTTCCTCTTCACTGCCTGAGTTCAGACACTCAGGACTGCTTATTTGAATTCCTGCCATAAACTGTGAACTGGTCTCCCTACTTCTATCTTCTTGTCTCTTCAAGATATTTTCTACATGAGCAGCAAATCATCATGTTAAATCCCTACGCCCTAATTACTCCCTTGATCAGATTATATTCAATTTATCACTATTTAAGAGTGTTTTAAAGCTCATTAGGTAGATTTTCAAGATGCTTTATAATCAGCCCACAGGGTATATCTCCACAATTGTCTTCCATGACAATCAAAGCTTTCTCTGCTCCAGTCATGTCCACAGCTCAGAGCTCCCCATCCATGCCTACTTTCTCACCAACATGCTTTTGCTGACTAGAATATGTTTCTCCCTTATCTCAGTTTATCGAAATTTTGTTCAACATTCAAGACTGATCCAAACACCCATTCTGCATCCAGCTTTTCTGATCACTTCCCCTGCTTCACAGGATTCAGCATTTCTTTCCTCTCTCCAATACTGGCATTCATTTAAAATGTAAAGAAACTGCCATACTATACACCTGAGAGCACCTACTATGTGCTTTAAACAGGACTGGATAACTCAGGAATATTATTTACATTACTTACAACATTCCTTTAATGTAGGTAAGCATGATTGCCTCACTTTACATACATGGAATTTGAAGATGAGAGATTAAACAAGTTGCCCAAACACATTCCTACTAATAACCAGAAAAAAGGAGACGTATCAAGTATGTGTGTCTCTTACATCTGTGCTCATTTTATTATCATTTATTTCAGTGTTCTTTGAAGGATCACCTCCTAGAATCACCTCGAGGTGCTTACTAAAACCTAAATTCCTAACCACAGAACTACTGGGGAAGGGACCAGAAATCTGTATCTTTAATAATTTCCCTAGGTGATTCTCATGCACTGGCAATTTTCAAAACAGTGCCATACTTCATAGAACCACCCTTTTATTACCTCAGTTAATGTATGCATTAAATTCAGGGGTGAACTAGTTCTTGAGGGCAAGAATCATGTCTTATTTCTCTCTGTATCTGCCACAGTTCATAGCACAAGGCCTTATACATAATATATACTCAATAAATTTTAGTTGAAGCATTGCCAATTTCTGTTTCATCACAGCAAAAATTATTACAAACCTATTAACAGTCAGTAATGTATTTTCTTATGTGGCAAGCTGTGAGAAATAGTTGAGCTTTGATTTAACGTATCCACACACACACATTCACATATACATATTAATTATAGAACATTTGGAAGAATGCAGAAAAATAGTAGAGTAAAAGGATCATCCAAGGTCTTCTGTCATATTTATGTATTTCTTTACGTATTCCTTCTATGTATATTTCATATCTTTTAGGAAAAGTACATATACATGTATATATGTGTGCATATATATATAGATGTTTGTTTATAAAAGTGAAAACAGCAATAATTTTTATCAACTTTTATTTGATGCAAGATCTAGTGTCAGTGCTGTTTAAGTATAACTATCTATATAGTGACCTTTTATTTGCAAAATTGCTTCCAGGTTCTAGTGGGGCTACAAGAGTAATAAGTGCTCTCACTCTCTTTCAAGAAGAATTCCTGAAGCTCAGAAGTGAAGTAAACTCATCTGCCTGACTTCCAATGGGATTTCACCATTTTGTTGAGCTTTTTCATTTGATGAGGACAGGAAGTTCTGTACAACATCTCTTAGAAGGGTCTCTCTCATGTAAACAAAATACAATATACTGAGCATATTAACAAAAAAAACCAAAAAACAAAAAACTCGAAGGTTTTCAGTGGAGGGAGAAAACTGCAAATCTTGCCCCTGAGGTTCTATGTACTCTTGAGGATCTCTCTTTGCTTTTAGCTGATATCAACAATGCCAGTTCCAAAGGGCAGGTAATGTTCACCTCGGAAACTGTAATTCAAGAGTGAAAATTATTTTTTTCTAATTCTCTTCACACATCTAAGAGAAACTCTAGCTATAACTCTGTCTATCTATAACTCCTCCCTTTCCAAAAAGCCCATTACAAGGACAGTAAAAGGATTAAGACATAAAACCAAAAGAACAAAAATAATAGAAAAGGAGATAGTAGAAAAATCTTTTTGAAAATGGTAGAGCAGAAAGACGAATGGCAATTACCTTATCAGATGAAAATAGCCAGGCTGGCAGTGAGAAAAATGGAGTGCTAAAAGTCCCAAAATGTTCATTTCGAGTAATTCTGGAAGTAGGATTGATCAAAGTCTAAGACAGACCCACAAATCTCTTCCAACAGCCCACACAGCACAGTATCAACTCAAATCCAACCTCAGCATAAGACCAGAGACTATGCTCTTAAAAACATTCAATAGAAGCTGGATCCCTGCCTCATACGATATACAAAAATTAACTCGTAATGGCTAATAACCTAAATATAAGAGCCAAAGCCACAAAACTTTTAGAGGACATAGGGCTAGATATTTATGACGTTGGATTTGGCAATGGGTTCTTCATTGACACCAAAAGCAAGAGCAACAACAACAAAAATAGATAAATTGCACTTCATTGAAACTAAAAACTTTTGTGCATCAAAAGACTTTAATCAAAAAAGTGAAAAGAGAGCTTACCAAATAGGAGAAAATATTCCCAAATCATATGTCTGATGAGTTTAGTATTCACAATTGTAAAGCACTCTTTTAACTCAGCAGCAAAAGACAAACAACATGATTTAAAAATGGGCAAAGGACTGGTATAAACATTTCTCCAAAGAGAATATACAAATGTACAAGCTCATGAAAAATGTTCAATATCATTAGTCAGTAAGGAAATGCAAATCAAAACCACAATGGATACCACTTCACACCGACTAAGATGGCTATAATGAGAAAAAAAAGGAAAACAATTGTTGGCAAGGATGTGGAAAATTGGAACCCTCACACATTGCTGGTTGGGATGTCAAATGGTTCAGCCACTGTGGAAAATGTTTGCTCAAAAAATTAAACAGAACTCTCTTGTGATCAGACATTTCACTCCTAAATATATGTTCCTAAATATGCATTAAGATTTATACCCAAAATAATTGAAAATAAATACACGAAATCTTGATGTAGCTATTCACAATAGATTAAAAAGTGGAAACAACCCAAATGACCATCAATGGTTAAATGGGTAAACAAATTTTGGTATATACATACATTGGAATATTATACCTTCATAAAAAGGGATGAAGTACTGATAATGGTACAATGTGGATGAACCCTGTGCTAAGTGAAAGAAGCCAGACGCAAAGGAAATTTGTTGTACAATTCCATTTCTAGAAAATGTCCAGAATAGTTCAGTCCATAGAGACAGAAAGCAGATTGGTGGTCATCACAGGCTGGAGGGAGGGGAAATCAGGAGTAACTGCTTCATGGATAGGGGATTTCCTTTTGGGTGATGAAAATGTCTTGGAACTATATAGAGGTCAGGTGATTACACAATATTGTGAATGTACTAAATGCCACTAAATTGTTCACCTTAAAATAGTTAATTTTATGTTATGTGAATTTCATCATGACAATTTTAAAAACGTATTAGAAAAAAGATAATAGAGAGAATCCTTGGGCAAGAGGACAGCAGGCACAATTGTGGTTTGCGGTACCATTGTGAAAATAGAGAAATTAGGGGACAGCCCAGTGGCGCAGCGGTTAAGTGCGCACATTCGGCCTTGGCGGCCTGGGGTTTGCCGGTTCGGATCCCAGTGTGGACATGGCACGCTTTGCACGCCATGTTGTGGTAGGTGTCCCACATATAAAGTAGAGGAAGAAGGGCAAGGATGTTAGCTCAGGGCCAGTCTTCCTCAGCAAAAAGAGGAGGACTGGCAGTAGTCAACTCAGGGCCAATCTTCCTCAAAAAAAAAAGATAGGGAAATTAAGTTAAAGTAAATTTACATATTAAATGATATCCCCATCTTTCTTCCCAAATTTGGTTGCAGAGTTCTGACAACAATATTTTTAAAACTTTAAGCAAGAACACAAAAGATTTTTTGTTGTGTGTGAGAAATCCAACTATTCTAGAGAAGAGATGTAAAGATATGCAGGATGCCCAAGCAAAATTGTGCAGCCAGATCATCCTACAGCAAAGTCCTCAGTTGACTCCATTCACAGGCAGGCAAGTTATAGTCAACTTTTAAGGGCCTTACTCTTAAATATGAGCCAATAGCAATGAACAACCATACAGAAAAGCCTTCTACATGAAAAAACAGGAATCAAAGCATAGAAAAAGGAAAAAAGCAAGTTGAAGAAATATAGACTGTGGAGGGAGTGAAAGATAAGATATCTCCCTAAAGATAAAAAGAAGATATCACGACAATTAGATAAGAATAGGATGGGGTTTTTTTAAATGAAAGAAGAAAGAGTGAAATTGACAGAGCTTTGGAAACAAAATACATGACAGGATAGATAAAATTTGCCACAGAAGTATTGGACAATAAAATTGAGTAAAATTACAAGTAAATAGATAAAACTAAAAAGAAATAGAAGATAGAATAGAAAATATAAATCATCTGAAAAGTAGGAATTCAAGACAGAGAGAAATGAGAAAATGGAGGGGAATAAATGGTCAAAGACCTAATTACAAATATAGCATATATTTCAGAATTGAATTTTGTCCTTTGATTCTCTTGTATGCACATTCCAATCAGGCTTCATTTCCTACCCTTCCACCAAAGTAGCTCTTGTCAAAGTCGCCCATCACGTCCAAGTTGCTATATTGTGTGTTCAGTTCTCAGTCCTCATCTTCCTGTACCTCTGCATCATTTGACACAGTTGCTTATTCCCTCTCTCCTAAAATCCTTTGATTATTTGACATCCAGGAAACCACTCTCTAGGTTCTTCTAAAACCTTACATAGGGATTCCACCTTCATTAGTTTTGCTCATGCTGTACTCTCAGGACCACACGTGGGTTGCTTCTTGAACCTCTTCTTTTCTCCATTGACGCTTCCTTGATTGCACTGTTCAATCCCGTGGCTTTAAAGACCATCCCTATACTGATGATTTACAAATGTGCAGCTTTAATCCAGAACTCTCCCATAAATTATATCCTCCCATATCTAATTAGCTATTCAACCTCCCAACCTAGATTTCTAAGAGAAATTTCAAACTTATAAGTTCTAAAACTGAATTTACAATGTTCAACCCTCAAATTTGTTCCTTCTCCAGGCTTCTCTATCTCACTAAATGGCAATAGCATTCTTCTAGTTACTTCTGCCCAAATTCTTGCTGTTATTTTACCCATTTTTTCTAACAAGATCCAATCCATTGGCATTTATTAGACCTCCCTTAAGAATATGTTCAGAATCTAACCATTCAAGCTACAATCTCTCTCACCTGGGTTATTGCAATAGCCTCTTGTCTTGCCTCATTCCTACTAGTCTTGTCACTCTACAGTATTTCCTCTACAAAGAAATCTAGAGAACCTTTTAAAATGGAAGCCTGATCATGCAATTCCTATGTTAAAAAATCTCCTATTGATTCCCACCTCATTAAGAATAAATGCCAATGGCCTTACAAGGATTTACAAGACACCACATAATCTCACTTTCTACTGTCCTGTACTTTGCAAATAAAGATAGATATATTTAGGGTGAATGCTATTTCTGATGAAAATTATTAAATTTTATTTTACTTTAAGAAAATAATAGGAAAGTTGAATTGAAACTCAACAAATTGTTGAACGTGGGATAAATGTTCCTTTCACATGATAGTTACTATTTTTCAAAGAACCATAATGATTAAAAAGAGATTATGAAAGTCATTATGAAGATGAAGCCTTTTATTGATAGTTGTTTCAAATTTAGAGGTCTCAATGGAGTACTTGTTTGGATAATATAATTAGCACTCATATTTTGTCTTTCCTTCCAAGTTTTATATTACTGATGTTATATTATCAGAGTGTTTAATATTTAGATTCCATTCTACAAGCATAGTTCTCAGGGCTCTTTAGTTTTGTTTTTAAAATTTTTTAAGTAATGTCATAATAGTTTATAACATTGTGAAATTTCAGTTGTACATTATTATTTGTCAGTCACCCTATATATGTACCTTTATACCCCTTATGCCCATTCCCCAAGCCCTTCCCTCTTGTAATCACTAATCTGTTCTCTTTGTCTGTATATTTGCTTATCTTCCACATATGAATGAAATCGCATGGTGTTTGTCTTTCTCTGTCTGGCTTATCTCACTTAACATAATACTCTCAAGTTCCATTTATGTTGTTGCAAATGGGACAATTTTGTCTTTTTTATCGTTGAGTAGTATTCCATTGTATATACATACCACATCATCTTTATCAACTCATCAGTTGATGGACACTTGAGTTACTTCCACGTCTTGGTTATTGTGAATAATGTTGCAATGAATGTAGGGGTGCATAAGTCTCTGAATTGTTGATTTCAAGTTCTTTGGATAAATACCCAGTAGTGGAATAGCTGTGTCATATAGTATTTTGATTTTTAATTTTCTGAGAAATCTCCATACTGTTTTCCATAGTGGCTGTCCCAGTTTGCATTCCCACCAGCAATGTAAAAAAGTTCCCTCTTCTCCACATCTTCTCCAACATTTGCTGTTTTTTGTCTTGGTAATTATAGCCATTCTAACAGGTGTTAGGTGATATTTCATTGTAATTTTAATTTGCATTTCCCTGATGGTTAGTGATGTTAAACATCTTTTTCATATGCCTGTTGGCTATCCTTATATCTTCTTTGGAAAAATGTCTGTTCATATCCTCTGTTCATCTTTAGGTTGGGTTTTTTGTTTTTTCGTTGTTGAGTTCTTTATATATTTTGGAGATTAACCCCTTGTTGCATATATGATTTGCAAGTATTTTCTCCCAGTCGATGGGTTGTCTTTTCGTTTTTTTCATGGTTTCCTTTGCCTTGTGGAAGTTCTTTAGTCTGCTGAAGTCCCATTTATTTTTTCTTTTGTTTTCATTGTCTGAGTAAATATGGTATTCAAAAAGATCATTCTAAGACCAGTGTCAAAGAGTATACTGCCTATATTTTCCTCTAGGAGTTTTATGGTTTCACATCTTACCTTCAAGTCTTTAATCCATTTAGAGTTAATTTTTGTGTGTGGATAAAGATAATGGTCTACATTGTTTTGCATGTGCCTGTCCAGTTTCCCAACATCATTTATTGAAGAGACTTTACTTTCTCCATTGTATGTTCTTAGCCCCTTTGTCAAAAATTAGCTGTCCATATATGTGTGGTTTTATTTCTGGGCTTTCAGTTCTGTTCTATTGATCTTTGTGTCTGTTTTTGTGTCAGTACCATGGTGTTTTGCTTACTACAGCTTTGTTGTATTCTTGAAGTCAGGGATTGTGATGCATCCAGTTTTGTTCTTTTTTCTCAGAATTGTTTTAGCTATTTGGGGTCTTTGATGCCCCATATGAATTTTAGGATTCTTTGTTTTATTTCCATGAAAAATGTCATTGGGCTTCTGATTGGGATTGCATTAAATCTGTAGATTGCTTTAGATAGTATGGACATTTTAACTATGTGTATTCTTCAAATCCATGTGCATGGCAAACTTTTCCATTTCTTTGTGTCATCATCTATTTCTCTCAATAATGTCTTATAGTTTTCATAGTATAGGTCTTCCACCTCCTTGGTTAAATTTATTCCTAGATATTTTATTCTTTTTGTTGTGATTGTAAATGGGATTGTATTCTTGAGTTCTCTTTCTGTTAGTTTGTAATTAGAATATAGAGATGCAACTGATTTTTGTAAGTTGATTTTGTACCCTGAAACTTTGCTGTAGTTGTTGATTATTTCTAATAGTTTTCCAGTGGATTCTTTAGGGTTTTCTAGATATAAAATCATATTGTCTGCAGACAGTGAGATTTCGTTTCCTCCTTTCCAATTTGGATCTCTTTTATTTCTTTTTCTTGGCTAATGACTGGCCAAAACCTCTGGTACTATGTTGAATAAGAGTGGCGAGAGGGGGCACCCTTGTGTTATTCTTGCTCTCAGAGGGAAGTCTCTCACTTTTTCCCCATTGAAAAAGATTTTGGCTGTGGGTTTGTCATATATGGCCTTTATTATGTTTAGGTACTTTCCTTCTATACCTATTTTATTGAGAGTTTTAATCATAGATTGATGTTGGATCTTGTCAAATGCTTTCTCAGCATCTATTGAGATGATCACGTAGTTTTTATTCCTCATTTTGTTAATGTGGTGTATCATATTGATTGATTCACGGATGTTGAACCATTCCTGTGTTCCTGGTATAAATCCCGCTTGATCTAGGCATTGATCCTTCTGATGTATTGCTGTTTTTGGTTTGCCAATATTTTGTTGAGGATTTTTGCATCTACATTCATCAATGATACTGGCCTGGAGTTTTCCTTCTTTGTGTTGTCCTTGTCTGGCTTTGGGGTCAGGGTGATATTGGTCTCATAAAGTGTGTTAGGAAGTGTTCTGTCTTCTTCCATATTTTGAATAGTTTGAGGAGGATAGGTACTAAATCTTCTTTGAATTTTTTAGTAGAATTCTCCAGAGAAGCCATCTGATCCTGAATTTTTATTTTATGGGAGGTTTTTGATTACCGTTTCAATCTCTTTATTTGTAGTTGGTCTATTTCGATCCTGTATTTCTTCTTGGTTCAGTTTTGGGAGGTTGTATGAATCTAAGAATTTATTCATTTCTTCTAGATTGTCCAATTTGTTGGCGTATAGTTTTTCATAGTATTCTCTTATAATCTTTTGTATTTCTGTAGTATCTGCTGTAATTTCTCTTCTTTCATTTCTAATTTATTTGTTTGAGACTCCTCTGTTTTTTTCTCAGTCAGTCCGGCTAAGGGTTTGTCAATTTTGTTTATCTTCTCAAAGACCCAGGTCTTAGTTTTATTGATCCTTTCTACTGTTTTTTTTCTTTTTTTGGTTTCAGTTTCATTAATTTCTGTTCTAATTTTTATTATTTCCTCTTCCTTCTACTGACTTTGGACTTTATTTTTTCTTCTTTTTCTAGTTCTGTTAGGTGTAGTTTAGGATTTCTTATTTGAGATTTTTCTTGTTTACTGAGGTGGGCCTATATTGCTATGGATTTCCCTCTTAGGACTGCTTTTGCTGCATCTCATATGAGTGGATACAGTGTATTTTCATTTTCATTTGTCTCCAGATATTCTTTGATTTCTCCTTTAATTTCTTCAATGATCCATTGGTTGTTCAGTAGCATGTGGTTTAGTCTCCACATGTTTGTCACTTTTCCAGCTTTTTTCTTGTAGTTGATTTCTAGTTTCACAGCATTATGGTCAGAAAAGATGCTTGATATGATTTTAATCTTAAATTTGTTGAGACTTGCCTTATTTCCCAACATATGGTCTATCTTTGACAATGTTCCATGTGCACTTGAGAAGAATGTGTGTTCTGCTGATTTTGGATGGAATGTTCTAAATGTGTCTATTATGTCCATCTGGTCTAGGTTTTCATTTAGTTCAACTATCACTGTGTTGATTTTCTGTCTGGTTGATCTATCCATTGAGGACAGTGGTTTGTTAAGGTCCCCTACTATTATTGTGTTGCTGTTAATGTCCCATTTTAGGCCAATTAATAGTTGCTTCATGTACTTTGGTGCTCCTGTGTTAGGTGCATATTTATTTATAAGTGTTATGTCCTCTTGGTGGTGTGTTCCTTTTATTGTTATATACTGCCACTCTTTGTCTCTCTTTGTCTTTTTTATCTTTAAGTCTACTTTGTCTGATATAAGTATGGGGCACCTGATGTCTTTTGTCTTCCATTAGCTTGGAATATCATCTTCCATCCCTCATTCTAAGCCTGTGTTTGTCTTTAGAGCTGATATGTGTTTCATGGAGGCAGCAAATTGTTGGGTCTCGTTTTTTAATCCATCTAGCCACTCCATGCCTTTTGATTGGAGAATTCAACCCATGACACTTTGAGTGATTGTTGATATATGAGGGCCTAATGCTGCCATTTTATCACTTGTTTTCTGGTTGTTTTGTATTTCCCTTGTTTCTCGTCCTATGTATTTTGGACTGCCAATTCAGTTTGGTGGCTTTCTGATAGTTTTCTCTTTATTTATCACTTATGTCCCTGTTCTGACTTTTTTTTAGAGGTTATCATGAGGTTTGTATAAAAGATCTCATAGATGAGATAGTCCATTCTCTGATAGCCTCTTATTCTTAGTCTAAGCAGGTTTCATCCCTTACCTCTTCCCCTTCTAAGTCCTTGTTGTCACAGCTTATTTTGTTATGTGTTGAGAATTTGTGGTTAAAATGAAATGGTTATACTCATTTTTCATGTTTTCCTTCCCTTTATCTTTAGAGTTATAATTAAGTACTTGCTAAACTGTTGTGATAGAGAGTTAAAGTTTTCTGATTTTGTCTGACTATTTATCTCCTTGCTCAAGGTTTTGTAAACTCTTCTTTCTTTTTTTTCAGGTGTGAGTCTCTTCTGATCAAATCTTGTGGGGGACGGGGGGTCTTGTGGCTGTGAACACCACGCCCCCCCCAGCTTTTGTTTATCTTGGAAAGTTTTTATTTCTCCATCATATCTGAAGGATATTTTTGCTGGATATAGTATTCTTGACTGACATTATTTGTCTTTCAGAATTTGCCATTCCATTCTCTCCTAGCCTGTAAGGTTTCTGCTGAGAAATCTGCTGAAATCCTGATAGGTTATTTTCTTCTGCCTTCCTGCCCTTAATATTTTTTCTTTGTCATTGACTTTTGCCAGCTTTACTAATATATGCCTTGGAGAAGGTCTTTTAGCATTGATGTAATTAAGAGTTCTATTGGCTTCATTTACATGTAATTCCAGCTTTTTACCCAGGTTTGCCAGCTATTATTTCTTTGAACAATCTCTCTCTGCTCTTTTCTCCATCTCTTTTGATTCTGGAATATCTATAATCCTTATGTTGCATTTCCTAATAGAGTTGGATATTTTTTGGAGAATTTCTTCATTTCTTTTTAGTCTTATTTCTCTCTCCTCCTCCATCTGAAGCATTTCTGTGTTCCCATCCTCTAGATTGCTAATTCTATCCTCCATAATATCAGCTTTGTTGTTTAAGGACTCCAGATTTTTTGGTATATCATCTATTGTGTTTTTCATCTCCAGCATTTCTGATTGGTTTTTCTTTATAGTTTTGATCTCTTTCGTGAAGAATTCCCTCTGTTCACTAGCTTTGCTCCTGATTTCATTGAACTGTCTTTCTGAATTCTCTTGTAACTCATTGAGTTTTTTATGATGGTTCTTTTGAATTCTCTGTCATTTCAATTGTATATTTCTGTGCCTTCAGGATTGATTTCTGGGTGTTTATCTTTTTCTTTCAGATCTGGAGTATTAATATATTTCTTCATACCATTTGATGGAGTGGATTTGTGCCATCTCATAGTGATAGTATCTGGTTTCAGGTTTCACCTGCCAACACTAGGGTGGGGAGCAGGGGCTGTGTAGTTTGAGCCTACTGAGATCCCTGTCAGCTGTGCCTGTCCAAGCCTGGGCCACTCCTTGGAATCACAGTAGCCCTGTGGGGTCTCCCACCAAATGGGAAAGCAATCATGCATGGGCTCATTGTTCTGTCACCTGCTCCCACGGTCCCAACAAAACATTCTCCCAGCTTTGAGGCCACATCAGTACTATGGGAGTTCAAGGCAGCTGGGAGCTTGCTTGCCTGGGCTCACAGATTTGCTGCTGTCTGCTCCTAGGTCACAACAGCCTTTGTGCTTGGTGGGCAGGGCCTCCTCACTGGGTTCAGTCCTGAGTCGTTCCCTGTGGACTACACGGCCCTGAGGACTTTCCCATCAGAGAGGGAAGTAATCATTCAGGGTCTCAGGGTGGCCATCACCTGTTTCTACCGTCATGCCTAGGTGTGTTCCCACCCCCAGGGCTACAGCAGTGCTATGAGCACTCTAGCCAGGAAAGCAGTCACATGTATGTACTGGGCTGCTGGGGGGCCAGAGAGTGCTCACCTATCTCCACCCTCCCCCCCCCGGAGCATAGTCCATCCACCTTCAGATGTATAGCAGCATGGGTCTCTCAGGATCCTGATGTGCTGTGTGGGTGTGTGGGTATCCTCTGTGGATCAATGAATGTCCATTTAGTTGTAGTTCAAAGGGGGAGAGACAAAGGGAACAGCTCACTCCTCCATGTTGCTGATGTCACCCCCTCTTTAGTTTTAGTGTTTAAATAGATTTAATGCTCACTATCCGCTACCCAGCTTTTCATTATTTTTAAGCTTCTCTTCATCTTTTAATGGGTTGGATTTCCTTTTCTTGTTTTGTTTCAAGAAAGAACCATGGGTGCTACATTCACTGGGATTCTTTTATTTTTGAGGCTGTTTTTCTGTTGACTTTGTATTTGAATTTTATCTTTGCTGAGTATAGTCTTTTTTGGATCATGCCTTATTTTCCATAAACTAAATAGATGCTTCTCCATTATATTCTGCCATGGAAGGTTGTGGTGGATTCATCTGAAGTCAACATAATCTGTCCTTGCTTTTTTTTTAGTGCTCCTATCTAGAAGACTGAAAGACTCATTCATGATAACTTAATGAGAATATATTTTAATGTCAATTATTTTGTATCATTTTTTCCTGTATTAGACTGCATCTTTTCAATATTAAATTCTCATCATGTTTCATTTTAGGGAAATCTCATATTTTTAAAGTACTATTTTGTTCTATCTATTGCATTTTCTACTCCAGAGACACAAGCTCTCCTCATGTTGGAAATTTACTGGCTGTCTTTCATATCTGTTATGTTCTCTCCAGTTTGTTTATTTGTTGGTTATTTTCCTCAGCATTCTTTGTGATTATCTGAAATATTTCAAATATGCTATTAATGCTATTTCAGATCTATCTATTCTGTTATTTGTTTTCAGTTTATTTAGTAGTTTGATTTTTCAATTTGCTTTCTTAGCTCTGTACTTTCCTTTGTAATCTCATTCTGAAGTGAATATCTCATTTTAGTAAATTAATATTTCTATTAACTTGTTCAATAGCACGGATCACATGTGGAGTAATATTTTGCATGTCTTGTGTGTGTGCTATTTCAAATATTGCTCTTTTCCTTGATTGTGTTTACTATGTTTCTTCCTTTTTGCTCATGCAGAAACTACCAGCTGCCTCTCAATATTAATTTTCTCCTTCTTCCTAAGATATAAAAGCCTAATTTAAAGCACATGACTGCATGGATTAAAGGTTACTTTTCCAGCCTCCTTTGGAGTTATGTATGGCTACGAGGTTATGTTCTGGCCACCTTGACAAATTAGAAATGTCTTTAACTTATGTGAAATATCCTTTAAGTGGTGGGATATGCCATTTTTTCTCCTTTCCTTTTCCTGATGCCTAAAATATGGATACAAGGCTGGAACTTGAATGTTCATTTTGTCGCTGCATCCACATGTTGAAACCTGGACCTCTGATTACACTGTTAGTGGCCCTAAAAAGTCTGAAAATCCATCCACAGATTCTTTTAACATGAGAGAGAAATAAGTAATTATTAAAAATCTTGTGTAAGCCACTTATCTTGGAGTTTGTTTCATTTGCAACTGAAACTAATCTTAACTGATAATCTTCCTCTGTTCCTTCCACCCTATCTGTCTCCTTATTTCTCTCTTTCCTTTCTGGTCACATCTCTGCATAATTTCATGCCATTTTTCTTCATTTTGCTCATGCTTCACAGCTCTGTTCAGGCTTGTGTTGGCTGTCACACTCTGTGGGAGATGTCTCAGTTGCTCCCTTCATAGACCTCTGATTTCCTCTCTAAGCAGGGTTTTCTGTTCTATCCGTCCATTCTGAAGCCTGAGGACTGGAACATGTGCACGTAAGTGGGCACATCTGAGGCAGTGTGCCGTCTTAGAGGCAGGGAGACAAGCTTCAGCATCAACAGCTGATTCTACCACTTGCTAGCAGTGTGATCATGGATAAATTATTTAATTTTTCTGTACCTCAATTTCCTCATTTGTAAAGAGAGATAAAATTAATAAGGATCAAGTAAGACAATAAAACAAAAGGCTTACAAGTTCACTTGGTGCATTTCGAGTGCTATGTTAGAATGTAATCATCATATTATCATTGTCATCATACATAAACTCTGAAGCTTCTCCTTAGTATTTGTTAAATATTGTATACGGAGTACACTTCACCTAGCCAAGGGTGCATCATTTTACCAGGATATGTACCCTTGCTCTTTGAGGCTTTCTATCAGTCTCCATCAGCTCTATGGGCTCTAAGGAGCCTAGTGCAGAATCTTTCATTGAATTGAAATTGTACGTTATTTGTTTATCTCGTATCTTTCTAGTCTCCATATGTTCAGGATCCAGTTGGTGAGAAGCCTTGAGAAGTGGAAGCTAATCTCTACCTAGTAGCCCTCAGTCTCTACAGTAGCAGGAATTTTGCAATTACGTCATAAACTATGGGTAAATGTTAAATTATTTTTGAGGTTCATGAATTCTTTCTGCTTTAATAACATTCTGCAAACTCTACTTTATAGAGCTATAATCCGGACATGTTTTTATGTCTTCTATCATAGGTCTCAAAGAACTTCTATAAACTCTCCCTGCATCTCACAGTTATTGACCTCACCTGGACACTAAGCACTTGGAAGTCACAGAGGTTGAGAGCCATGTGGGAGTGAGGGAAACTGAGTCTACGTATCCTTATTCCAGCCTGGTGCCCCATTCACTGCTTAATCTTCCACAGGTCCTCTCTGAGGCATGCTACATTTGTTTGACGTCCGTTAGCCTGAAACAGTGGAGTAAACAGAGGTACAAAATAATGATACAAAAATCCTAATCACGAATTCTAATATTTAACCATTTGTACCTGCTCCACATCTCCCCTAATTAATTGAATCTGCTCATATTCCTTTTCAACAAGCAAGCTCTTTTCCTTCCTTCAGAAAAATAACTACAAGACGACTTTGATTATCGAAGAACAACCAGCGTAGATTTGAAGGCACATTTGCAGTGAAGTATTTTTAAATTGTAGATGAATTCTCTCTGCATGGTTCTTCTGTTTTCCTGACCCAGAAAACACAAACTCTGCTTTGTTGTATATTAAGCTGTCGGCTCTGACCCCATTTTAGATTTGATGGTGGTTTGTTTTGTTGATATTATCCCTCCATTCATTTTGGAAATGGGAACCTAATTATTTTTTATAAATTGAATATTTACGAAAATTCATCAAATATCATTTACCTTCAAAATATAACATATAAAAGCCTGCAGGTTTTCTTTTACCTTCGGTGATAAATACTGGGAAGCTTAGGATAAAGTACCCTAAACTGTACCATTTTTCTCTCTTCCATTAATTCCATTCAACCACACACAAAGAGAGATGGCAGATGACAGGGGAAATTGGAAGAAGAAACAGTTTGCCATACCTCCGCAGGCTAGATTCTACTAGGTTAGGGGAACAATGGAAAGAAGCAGGAATGGGAATGTCTGGACTTCCAGAATTCTCACCAACAAGATGGTTTGTCTGTGTTATGTCATTCCTGGAAAACAAATTAACAATGGGTATATATTATGCACCAATTATATGTCCAGGTTTTGTTAAAGAACCATTGTCATGATTTTCTTCCTTTAAAGAAAAAGTAGCAATAGAAATGGCCACCTAAATTTCTTTCCAAATTTTCTCATGGAAATAAGCACTAAGAAAAATAGGACAAAGGAAAATGCTATTACAGAGAAGAGCAGAGTATGGTTATGGATATCACACTTGAGAAATTCAGTTAGATCAAACTGAAAATATGCTAGCTGCTGTGGATTAGATGCAGTGGACGTGAAGTAGGTAGAATATATTCCAGATTCTGTTCTTCAAAATCCTAGCAGGACTTGATAACAGGATGTTTTTATTTTTGAAAATTGTGAACATTTTAAAAGTTGATTAAATAGGCCAATAATATGATATACATATATTTTTTTTTGTTCTGCATACCTCCCAAATATTTATTACAGGAAGGTTAATAGAAAGGCTTTCCTTGTTGTCAAACTGGTTAAAATCTGGTTTTACTGCTCGTCAAAATTATACAAGATTCAGAGCCACTTGACACTCAGGAAAAAAAATGAAACTAAAAATAAGAACCAAATAACAATTATTGATGACTTGAATTGTGCTCAACTATGTCTGTTATATTTAGGTAAATAGCAATTATTGATATAATACCACATCCACTTAGCAAGTTTTTTTTTTGTTTTGGCTTTGGCCACATAGGAAATTTTATAAACCATGGAAACAAAATTCTCAAGTTTGCACTTAAAGCAATTAATCTGCAACTCATATCCATATCAAAATGAGTGTGATGTTATCTACCCACTTCCTCTTAGCCAGCTTTCTCCTTCATCTTTTTCAGTCTGGCTTCCTCCCTAAATAAGATACTCAAACCACAGTTTCTGAGGTCTTTAGAGGTCTTCCATAATTTCTCTAAAATCTTCCCCTATATCATGTGTATTTTTCCAGTGGTTTCCACTCTATCACTGCCTAAGTGTTACCACTTCAAAAGGTGAATTCCCCTAATCCAAAAGATATAAACACACACACACACCTTATGCATTTTTCATCCTATTTTCTGGACTATGATCTCATAACATTGCAGATATTGTTAGCTGCAAGTAAGAAAGATCTGGCTTGAATGATAATATAATTAATTAATCCAAATGATAAAGTCCAAAGATAGGGCAGTTTTCAGGATTAGTTGATAGAGAAATTCAATACTGTCATCAAGTGTCCAGGCTCTAGTTATTTCTTCCTTCTGCTCGGCACAGTAGCCATTTCAATGTGAGACTGTTTCATCTCATGGTCTTAAAGTAGCTAGGAGGAAGAGTAAGATCTGCATGTTTTCTTCTTTATATTCATAGGGATAGAGGGATATGCCCCCTGAAAACTATCCCTTCATAGTAAAAATGACTCTTTACTAGACTTCTGCCAACATCTTCTAGCATCTCATTGGCCATCATTAGGCCACATGACCATTTCTGAATCATTCCAAGTAAGGGGATAGAATTTTGCTTCTCTTGTTATTATCACCTAAGTATATTTGGGTTTATAATTTTTAAAGTTTATATTTTCACTCTGTAATTTTTATTTCCTCTGGGTGATTTTAATATTTATATCACTTTCCACCATTTTTCTGAAAATTATCTCAAATACAATTTTCTAATAATCCAATAAGGAAAAAAAGAGCTCATTTACAGGGATGGGTCTCTGTTTTAGAAGTAAATGAACCAATGACAAATTAAGTTCAAGGATTGTAAATTTGCAGAAGTTAAGGTATCTGCTTATAGAAGCTGGTGATACTTTAAATTTTATTGTGGAATGAGAAGTGGATATGATAAAATCTATTTTAATGAAGAGCAGAGATTTGATAATCAGCAAATTTAATAATACTGGAACTAAGGGACTCCCTTGACACTTGAAAGAATTAATTAAAGGCAAATAAAGGACATTTTCCTTTAGAGTTTTGACAGAAAATCAAATGAGTAAGAATTTACTAAGTACTCAAAACACCATGGCAATGTGCTTGGAATTGTGATAATATCAGGCATAGCAGGCAGGCCCTTACCATAAAGAAATTTACACATAGAAGGCTCAGAAAATTATGTGAAAAATTAAACAGCAATAGAAAAATAAACAACAGTTGAAGACAGCCACAGTAGATGTCTCATAATTAAATACATTATAATTTGTCAACTGAATTATTCTGCTAATAATTTCTATTAGAGGTCACAGGGAAAAAATCATTAAATGAACATAAGAAACTCATTAATGAGAACGCTACTACAGATCAAAACCTAAATTTATCTTTGTTGGTAATGCTATCAAACATTTAAGAAAGGAATACGAATCTTAGACAAACTCAGAATGTATAAGAGGAGGGAATATTACATTGTGAAGCCAGCATATCCTGATACAAAAACTGAACAAAGGTATTATTAGAAAAGAAAACTACAAACCAACTTTCCTCTAGAATGTAGATGCAAATATTTCAGAACAATAGTCACAAGTCAAGCCCAAAAATATACAAAACAAGGTAATACATCATGACCCAATGGAGTTTATTTCAGGTATGCCAGACTGTTTTAATATTTGAAATTTCATCAGTGTAATTTCCACAGTCACAGAAGAAAAGAGAAAAATCATGAAAGACATAGAAACAGCATCTGAAAAAATTTATACATCTACTTGATTTTTAAAAAATTCTCAGTAAATTAGGGATAGAAGGAAACATCCTCAACCTGAAAAAAAGAGTATCTATGAAAGCTCCACAACTAACATCTTACTTAGGGGTAAACTATGGAACGTTTTCCTCTTTACATCAGGAACAAGGCAAAGACATGTTCTTACCAGTTCTATCAACATTGTACTGGAAGTTTCAGCAAGTGCAATAAAGCAAGAGAAAAAAAGCAAAGGCTTATAGTCAATTAATTAAGAAGCAAATTGCCTTTATTTACAAAGAATATATCGTTTACATAGAAATCTTAAGGAAGGGCTAGCCCCATGGCCAAGTGGTTAAGTTCGAGCGCTCTGCTTCACCAGCCCAGGGTTTGCTGGTTCAGATCCTGGGCGCAGACCTACACATCGCTCGTCAAGCCATGCTGTGGTGGCATACCACATAGAAGAACTAGAATGACCTCAAGCTAGGATATACAACTATGCACTGGGGCTTTGGGGAGAAAAATTAAAAAAGGAAGATTGGCAGCAGATGTTAGCTCAGGGCCAATCTTCCTCACCAAAAAGCATACTTCAAATAAAGGAAAGGAAGAAATCCTAAGGAATTTATTTAAAACTAATATAATTAATAAGTGAATTTAGCAAGATCATAGGATACAAAGCCAATGTATATAAATCAATTGTGTTTCTAAGAGTAGCATGAAACAATTGGAAAATGAAATAATAATGCCATTTATACTTGTAACCCATAATATACTTAGAAATAAATTTCAGGTAAGAACTGCAAGATCTCTATACTGAAAACAAACCATAGCTTAGAGAACATTTTTAAAAATCTCAGTAACTCAAGAAGTATACAATATTCATTAATTTGAAGATAATACTATTAAGATTCAGTTCTCCCCCATTTAATTTATATATGGAATGCAATACGATAAAAATCTCAGCTACCATTTTATAGAAATTGGTAAGCTGAATCTAAAATATATGTGGAAATGGGACCTGGAATAGCCTAAGTATCTTGAAAAAGATGAAGCTGGAGAACTTACACACCTTGTTTCAAGATGTGCTGTAAAGCTACATTAATCCAGGCTGTGTGGGATCGGCATAACAATAGATGTACAAATCAATGAAATAAAATAGAAAATCCAGAAATGGATTAACACGAACATGGTCAACTGATTGTCAACAAAGACATCAATGCGGCTAAATGGAGAAAGAAAGTCACTTCAACAAATGGTGCTGGTTAAGAGTCTAGAGGAAGAAAATGAGCCTCAATACCAAGCACATCACACACCATAATTTATTGAAGATGATTCATAGACCTACACATAAAAGCTAAAAATATAAAGCTTTTAGAGTGAATCATAAAAGGATAACTTCATATTCTGAAGTATGCAAAAATGTCCGGGGTATGAAAGCACTAATGAAAAAAGAAAAAATAAATACAGGAGGAGTTGAGTTTTATCAAAATTAAGAACTTCTGTTCACTAAAAGCTACCTTTAATAAAATAAAGTCAAAGCACAGGCTTGGAGAAAATATCTTCAAAACGTATTTTACAACAGATTTATATTCAGAATGTACAATGAACTCCTATGAATCAGTAACATAAAGAAAACAACCAAATTAAAAAATGGCCATGAGACTTGAATAAATTTTTCCAGAAAGAAAATATAAAATTGACCAGTAAGCATATGAAAAATGCTCAACATCACCAGTCAGAAGGAAAATGCAAATTGATACTTTAATACGATAGTGTCTCTTAGCCACAAAAATGGCTCAAATTTAAAAGATTGATAATGTTGGGGGGATATGAAGCACCTGGTACTCTCATACATCGCTGGTGGGAGTATACGATGGAATACCCGGTTTAAAGACATATTTGACAATTTCTTATAAAGTTAAACATACTCCATAATTACAACCCAGCAATCCATTTCTAAGTATTTTCCCAAGTTAAATGAACACACGTCCATAAAAAGACTTGCACAAAAATCTCCTTAGCAGCTTTATTCGTACAAATAAATAACTGGTAAAAACCCCAATGTCCATCAACCAAAGAATGGATAAGCAAATCATAGTATACTCAAACAACAGAAAACTACTCTGCAACAATAATAATAAAAAATAACAGTTACTGATATATGCAATGATATGGATGAATCTCAAAAACGCTATGTTGAGCAAAAGAATCCAGACACAAAACAGTAGGTGCTGTATACTGCATATGTATGAAATTATAGAACAGGCGAAAACAGACTGTAATGATGAAAACCAGAAGTGGTTGCTTCCAACAGAGTTAGGGAGAAGAGAGACAAGAAAACATGAGAGAAATACTCTGTATTATGACATGGATGTTGGTTACCTGGGTATATACCCTTGTCAAAACTCAAATATACACTTAAGACAAATTTTATTGTATGCGAATTTTACCTCAATTAAAAATAGATATAAGTTGTTGATGGAAAATCCATACATTTCAAGGGAAAGTCAGAGAGGGTACCCATCACTATCTCCTACAGAACACAGCGTCTTGTCTGTAATTAAGCAAATGTACATCTAGGGTGACTGCACCAGCCTAGGTGAAGAGGTCCAAAGTGGAAGTAAACGTATATGGCTAGCTGAAGTTGGGGGCTTCAGCACACAGCCTATTTAGGCCTGCTGGTCTTCCCCGCAGTGGCTCCTAACGCGCCTCTGTGTAACCATATGATTCTGGGGAAGACGGTTCAAAGCTCTGGGTGTACAATATTAGCCCCAAAGTGATTAACCTGCCACTTCTTTTTAATGTGTCTTACATATTGATGTATTATTCTTATGTTTAATAGATCTGGATTATTTTTATGATTTCATGACATCAAACTGAAACGTCCAGTGAGAAAAAAAGAAAATGAATGACCTTTGGTGTAAAGCATTTTCTGGTAAGCTTGTTGGGCGTTTTAGGGAGGGAGCAACACGTAGAGCAAATACGTAAACTAGATGTTTTTTCTTTTTTTTTTTAACGAAATGTACTGACCACATTTTTATTTTTCAGTTGAACTTTCTTCAAACATAATGGCCAAAGGATGCAAATGTTTTAGGAGGCTGTAAGGATCCGAAAAATTCTCATGAACAGTGACTTTTGTTAAGAGACAAACAATGCCATGACACAAAATAAACTATATAAACAAAACGAGCTAAATGCTGTTATCCTGAATTAGGAGCACATACTTCAAATAAAACATGAAATGTAGACTCTGCACTATGGAAATAGATTTACTGTCAAACAGGCAATTAAAAACTAAAGGATAGTCAGTCACGGACACATTCATTTTCTAAAGCTGGGATGCATAACCAGTGGACTCTTACTTTCTTTTCCCTTTCTTACAAAGAAAACAGGAAAGAACGTATTTCACACACCCTGGAGTCCATATTTTCAGGCAACATCGACACATCTTTATTGCTCAATCTGTCACTAAAAAAATGAAACCTGCTTTTGCAGTTTGTGGACAGTTAGTTTGGCTGAACATGTTAATAGAGAGCCTCTGCCTGAGTTAATTTGCCGTTTAGAACTATGCAAGTGTAAAAATAATCCTCACAGTAAACAACATGTACTCCACGGTAAACATCGCATTATCCCCAAGGAGAATGATGGTGTCAACTCAATAAATAAAGGCCCTGGCAGTAAATCCTAGCTTTTACAATTGAAAACTAATTATTGGTTGAAAATAAACAGTGTGTGGGATGGCCCGGTGGCAGAGTGGTTAAGTTCACATGCTCCACTTCACAGGTTCGGATCCAGGGTGCAGACCTACACACCACTCATCAAGCCACACTGTGGCAATGACCCATGTACAAAATAAAGGAGGAATGGCACAGATGTTAGCTTAGGGCCAATTTTCTTTAGGCAAAAAGAGGATGATTGGCTACAGATGTTAGCTCAAGACCAATCTTCCTCACCCCCCAAAAATAAAGAAAGAAAAAGAAGATAAACAGTGTGGTAATTTCATTCATTATGTGCAGCAAACAAAGCCCTATGAAGCTCATACATTTGAAAACCTGTTGTCTTTGGTTAATGGACATTAATGTTTTTCAACCATATCTCTTGAGCATTTTACAAGGAAAATTACAGCATAGGCACAGGAACATTGGTATGAAGAAATCCATTTGGCTAAAATGTGCACCAAAGGACACTATTATTTGCCCAAGGGCTCTAAGACATTGGTGACACAGTTAGTAAAGAAAAATAATGGGGCTGACCTGTGGCCGAGTGGTTAAGTTCATGTGTTCTGCTTTGGCTACCCAGAGTTCCCTGGTTTGGATCCTGGGTGCAGACCTACATACTGCTCATCAAGCCATGTTGTGGTGGCATCCCACATAGAACAGCTAGAATGACTTACAAATAGTATATACAACTATGTACTGGGGCTTTGGGGAGGGAAAAAAAAGTGGGAAGATTGGCATCAGATGTTAGCTCAGGGCCAATCTTCCTCGCCAAAACAAAAAAAAAGAAAAGAAAAGAAAAAGGTTTTGTATTGCTGAGACATTTTCTGCAATATAACCTTTAATCTCTTTTATTAAATGGAAACTAAAGACACCAGTAATGTGGTTGGTTAGAACATACTCTAACAATGGTTAATATTTATTAATGTATCAGTATTTATCAAAAGCTATTAGATATACTGAACATCTATCCTCTTGTTTAATTTTACATTAGTCATTTGAAGTAGGCATTGTTCATCTTGGATATGCTGGGTTCGTTTTTATGAATTTAATTCATAAACAATAATAAAAGCATCTTTGAGGCAAGGTAGAGACTCTTTCATCAAATCAAAGGCTGCAGTAGATATCAAAGGCTACAAGAACATTTATATATATTCACATGGCAATTCCACTTCTGGAAACTTAACTTAATAAGTAATCCCCTATGTAGTTTCCAAAACAACTTGCCGAAGCCATGGAGAGTCAGAGAGACGAAGTAAAGAAATCAAGACAAAGTGAAAAATAAGAGTAGTAAAAGAAAGTCCCTGTAAATTTACTACGCAAAGGAGTATTGTGTAATTGTGGAAGCTGGGTCACAAATTCAGCTCTCATCAGAGATCAAAGCAAAGAGAGAAATCAGTTTCAAGATTCAGTGTCCCTAGTATAGACACTGAATGGATAGAATAGAGCCCGATGGAGGATGTGCATAAGTTATATGCAAATACGATGCCATTTTACATAAGGGACTTGAGCATCCATGGATTTTGGTATCTGCAGAGGTCCTGGGAGTAATCCCCCTACAGATCCTGAGGGATGACTGTACTATTTATAGAGATGGAGCATCTGAATTGTAGGAATACAAAGTTACTTGCACAAACCACATGGCTAGTAAATGGTAGGTCCAGGATTCAAACCCAAGCAGTCTAGCTCCAGAGTTCACATTCTTTCTAAAATACTAACTGCCTTTCAGTAGCAAATCCCTAAGTTCCCCTCAGCCCCACCACACTCCATAATACTATGTCATGCAGCAATAATGCCATCACCTGCCATCTGCCTGTTAGTCTACATTTCCAAAATGTTGTCATATGTATTACGTGTTCCTCAGGACACTTTTATAAGCTTTGATTCTAACACTGCTGTTATACTAGATCTGCTTGACATGACAGCCACTGCCACAGACTTGACTTCTTGGTCCCTCATCTGGTCCAAAGGGCTTGCTTATCTGGATTTCAAAAATAATCCTGCAGAGTTGTTACATTTCATAAGCTATAGATTGTTACCGAAAGTAGGGAACAAATCCCTCTACTCTAATATTCTAATTTGTTGGAGCATTTAAAGAGATAACCAAGCTTATAAAGCTAATGAGCGGCTAACTGGGACTAAAGCTTAAATTTTCAAAGATATGACATATAAATGTAAAAGTGGTCAGTGACAATATTAATGAGACAAATAAGCTAACATTAAATATAATGTGGATAATAAAGCTATAAGTGCTTAAACTATAAATTTCACCACCATTTTCTCACTGAGAAAAATTACATGTTTATAGCTCCCAGCATTGAGGCCAGAAACCCAGGTTTCTAAGCAAGGCTGTGATATTCTGGACAATGCAATTCACATCTGAGAGGAATACAAGAAGCATCAAAAGCCTTTGTGTCCATTCAATGTTTAGAGTTTTCCTATAAATGGAAAGTAAATGACTTACATTTATTTATTTTTTTTAAGTTCAGCATTGTTAGTCTATTTCACAGTTGAGACCCCAGGGAACTGAATAGCAAGAAAGTGATAGGTCATAGTGACAGATTCAAAAGTTAAGGCTTTTTCTACCTAGCAAAAAGCTAAACTCAACTAACATCCAATTGATTATTTTCTCTGATAATAACTGAAAACTGCTTTCTTGTAAAATGACTTAAAATTCACAGGAGAAAGAAAATTTTTTATCAAAAGAAATATAAAGAGAACATGGAAAAAATAATTCATGTGACTTAGCTGAAGGTGTGAGATGGGTTGATTATAATCTTTTATTAGAATTCAGATCAGAAAATAATTTTTCAGTTGATTTTTTATCATGCAGTTTGAACTTTGAAGAACTGTTATAGAATATTAAAATAATTATTTAGATTAAATGTGGCCTTCATCTCTTTGGCAATTAGAATTAGTAAAATCATCTTGACCCTTTGGATGAAAGAGCACATTATAGAGACAATGAAGAAGTAATTTGTTTTTGCTTTTACTTTTGTTTTTAAGTGAGGAAATGTCTATTTTAGGAAAAAACAAAGAAAATGCAGATACTTGAAGATACAAAATTGACTGTAATCTTACCACCCAAAGCTAATAAATACAATTATAATAATAATGTTTGTAAAACACTCACCACGTACTGTTATTATTCTAAAGTATTTTTTTATATATTGACTAATTTAATCTTCATAACAAAACTTTGAGGCATAAACTCAAATTGTACAGCCTCCATTTCACAGAAAAGAAACTGAGCCATAAAGAGGTTAAAGTGACTTGCTCCAAATTACAGAGCTACTAAGTGGCAGTCAGGATTCAAGCTCAGACATTTTGGCTTTAGATTAGTCAGAAATTCTCTATTGTCAGAAAACTACTTTTACATCATGTATACCATGAATATTAAGGTGTCAGAAAACTACTTTTACATCATGTATACCATGAATATTAAGGAAGTAAGTGGCTCCATGGAATGCAGACTCGTGTTAAATAATGTAGATGCTACACGAGTGACAAATTTCAGATAGACTCATAAGCCCAAAATATCTTCTTTGTATTTTACCATTTAATATCATAACACTGTCTACCAAATAAACCAGCTATCAGAAAAAATTTACAAAATGAACTTCACTGTAAATGTGAGAAAAAGTATGCCCTGAAAATGAGTTCAGTAGAAAATATAATGATACTATTATAGTAAGATTTGATATTGAATTGTCTTACTTCATCTATTCAATACTCCCCCACTCAAAGTATTTTCAGATAATCTCAAGTTCCATGTTGATTGAGATTCAAGTTGAACAAAGTAGAATTTTTATGCAAATTATTATGCACACTGTCATGTATCTTACGACAAAATCAGTGGAGATCTAGCTACAAAATTAACAAGTTCCTTTTTGAAGCTGACACAGGGAAACTTTCTCAGAAGGAGAGGTGGCTTTATCTTGCTCCACGTCACTATTGCCATTTCAGTAGAGCTACCAATGAAACTTTTTTACTTTAGATATGTCAACTCAATCCTTACCAAGAAGTGATTCAAGTAGGACACATTACATTTGAATAAATTTCAAAGCTGAAAAGTGCAATTTAAATAGTTTGATTTCTAGATTTGGAGACAGTGTTTCAATATTTAATAGAAACTCTTAAAGAGTTGCTTTATAAGGAATACATAGAGTTATTTTGTCAAGTTCTAACTAAAGAAATATATTTAGAAAATTTCTACCCAGCAACGTATTTAGTCCACACTCTATATTTTCAATTACAGATGATCAGCCAACCCCCCACCCCCACCAAGTACATATAAGGTTAAGTGTTTATGTTATTAGGGAACAGATAATTGCAGGTTTGTAATTATGTTTTTTATAGTATTTCACAACAAGAGGTAATCTTGGACATGATCTAGTTGTGGCAGAGGCAGGCTTTCTGTTTATGTAACCCAATTCCGTTTCTTCCTGGGTACACATGGACTATCCGTCACAGGTTCCTTGCAGTGGTTGCCTGTGACTGAATTCTAACCAGTGGATTGGAAATGAAGGTGGTAAGATCTATTTCAAGCTCTAGTCCATTAAAAAATCTCCCATACATAATCTTCTATGCTTTCTTCCCATTATAGCTGGATTAGAAAGGAGAAAACGCCTTATGAATGACATTCTGGAGCCAGATCCCACCAGCAAGCAAGAGCCAATTCTTATATATGTTCAGGAGTTTTTTCAGCCTGTTGTTAGTTGGTAGCTTGAAACTGAACATGGTGGAAGCGTTTACACTGGAGTAATCAGCAAATGCTGCACATTAGAGCTCCACTTTTTTTTTCTTTTTTGGACAGATGGTTTACTAGTATTCTACTGACACTAGAATGGTTTTCTAATTCACATATGGAAGATGACAGAGCCAAAATCTAGAAGGAATTGAGTCTCTGATTACCTACTAGGAAAAAAGCCACCTAACCAGGAACACCTATATTAGACTTGTCAGTGAGAAACAGGGTCCCAGGTTTGCTCAAGACAGTCTTTGTGTCCAATTTCCTAGTCTAATTAATAGTGCCCCCTTTCACTCACAGAAGCGTCTTGAGTTGAATGAAAGTCACTCTCACAAGATAAAAACATAAAAAATTTCTTGTATTAAGTCACTGAAAATTTGAGGCTTATCTGTCATATTCTCTGTTAGCAATAACTCGTGTACCAGTTCAATCCCTTCATTTTACAATAAAAAAAGATATTTGATCTTCCTAATAATTTTACGAAGAAAAGTAGTTATCTGGTATGTACCCTTTCACATATGTGTAAAATAAGGCGCAGAGAGAGTAAAGTCACTTGCCAAATTGGTAACGGCAGAGGATTACAAGAGGATTAGAATCAAGAGGATGCTCTTGATTTGGAATCCAGTGCTATTAACAATAGCTATGCCTAAATTTCTGATAATCTTGAACATAATGTGTGACTTAGGTACCACAATACCTCTTTGTTCAGGAAAATATTTTCCACTTGGTATTTTCTTAGCACACACCAACTGGGAGAGGATAAGATGGTCCAGATATATCCTGAGTGGTCATATAAAATTTATTTAATATAGTTGCTGTGTCTCCTGAGGGCATTTTGTTTCTCAGTCAAAACTATAGTAGCTGCTTCAAAATGTTAACAAACGAAAAGCCATTTGGCTTCACATCAAATCCAAAGTCCAAAGTTTTTTGCCTCTAGCAACTATGGCATAGAGAGACTCATGACTGGAATAAATAGCGCTTTATCTAAAATCAATCAGAGTTATAGTTAGATTGACTTTGGGCACGCAAACTCATGCCTGCATATAAACACAAAACCCACACCCATGCCCCTTCGTAAAAGCCTCTGGATGTTAGAGGCTGGTTGGACACTACTTAAACAACAGAGCTTCTAGTGTTCATCTTAATTTCTGAATTATTTCCACTGATTTTTTACGTCCAAACTCCTATGCCTTAATGTCATTATCCCATAGCTATTCAGTCAAAATCCTCAATAATCTGTTTCCATTCTAAGTTTTTCACTTATGATTAACATTTAAGTCAAACGTATGCTTTTCATATATTATGTATATTTTGGTCCTCACGGGAAACATATAAAGCAAGTATGGTTAATGTCACCATAAATGAAGAAATTGAGGTTAAGAGAGGTTAAGTAAAATATTTACAATCTGTTTTTAGACTACTCATTACTACAGCTATCGAAATTTATTGGAAAGTTATAATCTGTCTTCAATTTAGGAAAGAACAGATAAATTGCAATCTCCAAACTTTTCTGAAAATAGAAAGAAACAAAATTCCCAATTTTTTTTAATGAGAGCACCAAAATTTAGGTAATAGACAAGGATAATATTATAAATAAATCTCACTGATGAATATAGATGCAAAAATTCTAAAGAAAGTATTAGCAATCCTACAATCAAAGTCTGATATATATGTGGGTATACACAGGATTATTTCAGGAATATAAGAAGTGTTTAGTTTCAGAGTATTCAATGATGCAATCCACTGTTTAATCACATTCATGGAGGATAAAAGAATTTATGATCATATCAATAGTTTTAGAAAAGGGATTTGATAAAATAAAAAATCACTTATGACAAAAGCATTATTATGAACTATATAAACAAAAACCTAATATACAAAAAATAATTCTTAGGAAACCAAAAAGGTAGGTAACTTACCTAGCATTATAAAAGATGTTACCCAAAACCTCCAGCAGATGAAATACTGTTTCATGCCCAGAAAACTATAGAAGTCAGAAAATAAGTGTCAGAAAGCATGTGGAGAACTCAGAATTCTCAAATGTTGACAGTAAAATCACTTTGGAAAACAGTTTATCAATGTCTAATAAACTTCAAGATACACATGCACCAGGACCCAGATATTTCAATTCTATATATGTCTTAGAGAATACATCATATGGGCCCAAGATATAAAGGATATATGCATGATTTTTAATAAAGAAATATTGGGGTAAAATTAATCTGTAGGTGTTAGACATGTATATTTGGTATATTTTTACTATGTATTACTATTCAATGAATGAATTAGATTATATTTACCTACAAGAATTAATCTCTCATATATACATTTAAGTGAAAAAGTTAAGTTCCATTCCTCCATAGAGCAAGCTACTGAAGGATATTTACAGTATAATAAAAAAATGTAAAATATAAAAATATATGGCACAATAATGTGGCCTCGTAAACATGTAGTCAAAACATTAAAAACTGGACCACAAAGACATAAACCAACTTCAAAGTAATGACTGCTATTGAGGAGGGAGGCCAAGAATGAGGCATTGAAGGGTCTAACTTATCTGCGATGTTTTATATCTAAAAACATCTGAAGTGACTATGACAAAATATCAATATTTATTAAATCTTGATAGAGAATTTTTATGTAAAATAATAAAATAAATTTGTGCTATAAGTGACCATAAGGATCAGCTAAGTCCCTTGTTTTTCAGATTGGGGAAGAAAATCAAGATGGCGTATACACTGCAAGATCAGAGAGGTAGATAACAGCAGAACTAAAAAAAATTCATGTTTCCTGACTCCAATTTGAGTGTTCTTTTCATGAAATTACATTGACTTTATTCAGCAAGATTTTGTGTGGCATTTTACTTAGATCCAACAAAAATATTTTACCTCTACTCAGATTTTATTTTTCCTTGTGATAAATTTCCCCAGCATATCTTTTTATTTGTTTCATTCTGCCCTATCAGAGTTGTTTACAAGTCTGTCTTTCTCACTGTGAGAGTTTCTGGATGTCAGAGACATATCTTGGTCATTTTTTTATCGCCATTCACTGTAGTATCTTATGCAGAAGAGACATTTAATGTGTGCTTGAAGAATTGCATGCATTGGTTTAATCTTTCAACAAGTTGAGCAAACGTATTTTGCATATCTGTTGTATATCTTGCACTATGCCATGAACTGGGCTAATTGTCATACATAAAACAAATGTAGGTTACAATCTAAAACTGAACATAAGCTCTAAAGAGTTAGATGCTTTTCAATTGGCATTCGTCTTGAACTTTCTGTGACCGTTTCTAACCCATTTCAACAGGAATAACTTCAAACACACAAAAACAGTAGATAGAGCTGGGCTTTTTAGTCAGAGTGATGCGCTAACTCTAAGAGAAGCCTAATATTGGCATAATTGCCCCTCAAGTAATCAATTTGTTTTTGCTGATTTTATAGCAAAAGTTCAGAGCAGCAGAGAAAAACTAATCAATACCAAAATGAAGTTTTTCATGCGTTTTTTTCCATCACCTGCTTTAAAAATATTTATAAAGCATACAAAAGTAAGATACTCATAGTACTGAAACACTTAAAATTTCAGAAAAGTTTTCTCATGGGAATTTCTTTCTGGATGAGAAGGAATAAGCACGTTTCATCCTATCCCCCCTCCAAATGCAGTTATGAAAACTGGACAGAATGCAGGGAGCAGCTATTTAACAAAAGCGAAAGTAAATAATAGTTGGAACATTGGGAAGAAAACCAGAATTTGAAGTACTATTGGCTAGTATATCCTTTATATCCTTTAGCATCCATCTATGATCTCAACTCAACACCATCCGAAAAAGACAAAGGGAGTTCCAGAAGTTCTGTAGTTCTGGCTCAAAGAGAGGCAAAGTGACTCCTAATGGTCAAAGAAAATAGATGAAATGCCTCCATTTTTCTTTTCTTTTCTTTTTCTCCATCTTCTCACATTCCAGCCCCAAAGCAATCCCCTGGCAATGGTGACACCAAAAGTGGCAGGAAGAGGAGCCTACAGGAAGCTAAAATTCTGAGCAAGCATGATCCTCCTTTATGATAAGAAAAACTGTGGTCACAAGAGGATGGGACAAAACTCCATTGCTTTTTTTCTCTATATATCCTTCTATTTTATAGTCCTAGATGCAGACACAACCATGAGAAATGTGTAGTAAACCAGGGGAAATAAAATTTCAGCTTTCTGGCTACAGTACAGAAAAGGGGAAGCTCAAAGAACCATGAATTATTGAGGAGATAAAAGAGGAAAGAATTCATAAAAGTGACTCCATAAAGTTATTTATGAATTTTCAGCATTATTTGCAAGCTGCACATGCATGGATCTGACCATGAAAGCATTCCATATAGTATTTGAGAACTAAACAATAGGCTAGATCACCACCCAGATCCCTCACTGGCCACTGGGTGGTCCACCCATGGAACAGATATATTTAACCTTGCAAAAACTGACATTGATATACACCCCACACGAGACTAATCAAAACTTGTGGCCTGAACTTCCCCAGGTCAAGTGGCTGCTAAAAAACTAAAATGAAAAATAAATTAATATTGGGCCAGCCCTGGTGGCCTAGGGTTAAGTTCAGCATGTTCTGCTTTGGTGGCCCAGATTTGGTTCCCAGGCGCTGAGCTACACCACTCTCTTAGCAGCCAAGCTGTGCTCGTGGGCCACATAATAGAAAATAGAGGAAGATTGGCATGGATGTTAGCTCAGGGTGAATCTTGCTCTGCCAAAAAAAAATATTAAATTAGTATTCTCCATAGGATTTAAACAAGACCAAGAGTCTCATAATATGGTACTCAAAATGTTCAAAATACAATCTAAAATTACTTGACAAACAAAGAAACAGTGGATGTCAATTCTAAGAAGACACAGATCTTGGAATTATCTGAAAAAGACTTTTAAATCAGCTTTTATGAATATGTTTCAATATTTTAGAGAGAAGCTTCTTAAGACAAATGGAAAGATACAAAATCTCAGCAAAGAAAGAGAAGATATTTAGAAGAACCGAACAGAATTTTAAGAACTGAAAAAACCAATTACTGATTTTTTTTAATGGTCAAGTTCAATATCAAATTAGAGATGACAGAGGAAAGAGTCAGTGAGCTTGAAAACTTGTCAGTCAAAATTATTCACTCAGAGTGGAGAAAGAGAAAAGAGATTTTAAAAAACGAACCTGTGAAACAATAATAAAAAGCCTACTATTCATGTCTTTGTAGCCTAAAATAGAGAGGAAAAAAAAACTGCAGTACAGAAAAAAATATTTGCGTAAATAATGAGTGAAAACTTCACAATTGGGTAAGAGACATGAAACTATTGACTTAAGTTTAGTGAGCCTCAAACTGGATAAACTCAAAGTAATCCATGCCCAAACACATTTAAAACTGCTGAAAGCTAAAGACAAAGAAAAAAATATTGAAGACAAAGAAAAATGATGTGTTACCTAGAGGGGCATAATGATTCAAATGGCTTTGGATTTCTCATAGGAAATTATGGAACTAAAAGGAAATAGAAATAATTATATTATAATTATAGTGGTAATTTTCTAAATGATATATGAAATAACAAAACATTGATCAAAAAGACTGAAAATTTAATAAGTATGTTTTAATCTCTGGAAAAACTACTAAAAAATACAAGAAATAGTAAAAAAAACCCATAATATATAAACTAAAATTGAATATTAAAATGTATCCAAATAACTAAAAAAGAAGCAGAAAAAGAGGAATTGAGAATTGATAGCAGATTAAACAAATGAAACAATTTAAAAAATGGAAGACAAATCTAAATGTGTTAAAAATTAGATTAAATATAAAAATAATTTTGAGTCATTAAATATAGAGATTGTCAGAACTGATTTTAAAATGACCAAAATATATGGCATATGCAAGAAATTCACTTAAATACAATGATATAGGTAAATAAAAGTCAAAAAACCAAAACTTTCCAAACCAAATCAAAAAAAAACTATAGTGACTATAAGAAAGTTAGACAAAGCAGACTTCAAAGCAAAGAACATTACCAGGGATAAAAATGGACACTATACAGTGATGAACGGGTCAGTTCACAAAAGAGACAAATTAATTGTAAATGTGCGTGCAAAGAACAGCAAAGTTTCAAAATGCCTCCAGCAAAAACTGACAGAACTGAAAGGAGGAATGATCAATCCACAATTATTGTTGAAGACATTGATACTCCTCTCCCAGTAATCAATAGAAATAATAAGAAAAAATCAGTATGGATACTGAAGAGCTGAATAATACTATGAATTAGTTGGATCTAATTGATATTTTTATAACATTCTGCACAAAGGTAGAATACATGTTCTTTTAATGGGAGCATAGAAAATTCACCAAGATAGATAATAATCTTGGTGAAAAAACAATCTTATTCAAATTATAATAATCTAAAAATAGAAAGCATGCTCTCTGACCATAATGGAATTAGACTGGAAATAAAAACACAAAGATAAAAGGGAAATATACAATAACATGAAAATTAAACAACACACTTCTAAATAATCCATGGGTCAAATAAGAAATCTCAAGGGAAGTGATAACATATTTTGAACTGAACAAAAGTCAAACTGCAACTTATCAAATTTGTGGGCTGCAGCTAAAGCAGTACTAAGAGAAAATACATATTAAATGCTTATATTAGAAAAGAAAGTCTCAAATCAATAATCTAAGAGTCCATGTTTAAAAGAACAGCAAAATATACCCAAAGCAAGAAGAAGAAAGAAAATAAAGACAACCAAAAATCAATAAATAATAAAGAAAATCAATGAACCCAAAATATGGTTATTTGAAAAGATCGATAAAGTTGATAAATCTATAGCAATATTGACAAAGGAAAAAAAAAAGACACAAATTGCCAGCATCAGAAATGAAAGACAGGATATCACCACAGATCTGCAGATGGGAATGCTATTATCAAGTCTATGTACATAAATTCATAACTTAGGTAGAATAGACCAATTTATCAAGAGCTACAAATTTCAAAACTCATACAATATGAAATAGAAAGCATAAATAGTCCCTATTAGAGATTGAAGGTATAGTTTAAGAACCTTCTGGAAAAGAAATCTGTGCACCTGCTTGGTCTTATTGGTGAATTTTGCCAAACATTTAAAGAATTAATGCCAATTAATTCTACACAGTCTCTTTCATAAAATAGAAGAGGGAACACTATAAGAGATTTGCATTACTCTGATTCTAAAACTAGACAAAGATAGTACAAAAAAAATCCTACAATATATTAGTTCACAATATAGGAAAACTCTTTAATAAACTCTTCAAACAATATCAGCAACTCAAATCAAGATGTAATTAACCATGACCAATTGGGGTTTATCCTGGGAATGTGAAGCTGGTTCAATACTCAGAAATCAGTCAATGTAATCTACCAGATTAACAGCCCAAAGAAGATAAGCCATATAATCATATCGATTGATGCATAAATATCTATTTATGATAAAGTCTCTCAGCAAGTTAGGAATAAAGAGAAACTTCCTCAATCTGAGCTACAGAAAACGTAAATCTGTCATCATTCTTAATAGTCAAAGACTGAATGTTTTCCTCTTAAGATCAGGAGCAAGGCGTGGATGTTCACACAGTTAGTCAACACTTATCTATAAGTTCTAAAGAGTGCAATTAGGTGAGAAAAGGAAATAAAAGGCATGCAGATTGGAAAGGAAGAAATAAAACTGTCCCTATTCACAGATGACATGATTTTTGACATAGAAATCTCACAAAATCCACAAAAATATTTCTAAAATTAATGAGTTTAGCATAGCTGCACTATGCAAGGAAAACAAATTGTGTTACTATGTACTAGCAATGAATATTTGTAAACTAAAATTTCAAAAAGAAAGACTACAATACCTCCAAAAATTAAATTGTAGTTTTTCTCAAATAGGTCTTTTATATATTTTGTTAGACTTACACTTAAGTATTTCATGTTTTTGGCTACTAATGTCAATAGTATTGTGTTTTTAATTTCAAATTCTACTTATTCATTGCTGGTATATAGGAAAGAATTTAATTTTGTATATTAACCTTATATCTGCAAACTTGCTATAATTGCTTATTAATTGCAGAAATTTTTTTTGTCAGCTCTTTTCAGATTTTCTGCATAAACAATTATGTCATCTGTGAACAAATATTGTTTTATTTCTTCCTTCCCAGCAAGTATACCTTTTATTTTTTTACTTATTTATTTTGTCAATGCATTAGCTAGGATTTCCAGTATGGTGTTGAAAAGCCGTGTTGAGAGGGAACAGCCTTGCCTTTAGTTTCTGATCACAATGAGAAAGCTTTTAATTTCTAAGTAAGTATGATGTTAGCTGTAGGTTTTTTGTAGTTATTCTTTGTCAAGTTGAAGAATTTCCCCTCTATTTCTAGTTGACTAAGAGTTTTTATCATGAATTGGTGTTCGATTTTGTCCAGTGCTTTTTCTATATCTATTGATCTAATCATGCCATTTTTCTTTTTTTAGCCTGCTGATGTGATGGATTACATTAATTGATTTTTGAATGTTGAACTAGCCTTGAAGACCTGGGATAAATTGCACTTGGTCATGTGTATAATTCATTTTATACATTATTGGATTTAATTTGCTACTATTTTGTTGAGGATTTTTACATCTATATTTGTGATATATATTAGTCTTCAGCTTTTTTATGATCTTTTTAAATTTTATTCTTGTAATTTTATTAATAATGCATAAATAGTTAATAGACAAGCGTCACTAGTCACTATCTTGACTGACCTATCTTAGCTATCCTGTGGAAAAAATATTTTCTATTTTTTCTAGTCCACTTAATGCAATTCGTAAGTAGGTTAAAAATGTCATCTTGGGGGCCAGTCTCGTGGCCTAGGTGGCACACTCCACTTTGGTGGCCTGGGTTCATGGGTTTGGATCCTAGGCTTGGACCTACACCACTCGTTAGCCATGCTGTGGCAGTGACCCACATATAAAATAGAGGAATATTGGCACAGATATTAGCTCAGGGCTAATCTTCCTCAAGCAAAAAAAAGAGGAAGATTGGCAACAGATGTTTGCTGAGGGCCAAACTCCCTCAGCGAAAAAAAAAAAGTGTCATCTTGGATGTCGAGTTTACACAGTAAATTAACCTAATTTATGCAATCAGCCATTGCATCTTTAAACAAACTTTAAAATTGTCACTTTTCTTCAACTTTTAAAACACCCATCTAAGTTGCTTTCTAAGATTAGAAGCACAGAGGAATGACAAAGAAACATGAAATAAAAATATTTGTGAGACTGTCCATCAGTGCTTTACTGATGGCCGGACTCCCATACTGGTGCATCAAAAGTACATTTTGACAAGTAAAGGAAAAAATATTCTCATTTATTTCTTAAATTTCGTATTCTTTAGTGTCCACATTAATATATCTTACAGTTCATATGAAATATTATGACAACATGTGAGTCTGCTTTTGGAATTAGGGTAATTTTGGCCTCATAGAATGAATTAGGAATTATTCTCTTTGCTTCTGCCTTCTGGAAGGGACTGTATCAAATTGGTATAATTTCTTCCTTAAATGTTTGGTAGAACTCAACATTGAAAACATCTGGGCCTGGTGCTTTCTGTTTTGGAAGGTTATTAATTATTTATTAAATTTCTTTAATAGATATAAACCTGTGCTGATAGTCAATTTCTTTTAATATGAGTTTTAGAAAACTGCATCTTTGAAGAAATGATTTATCTTATCCAGGTTATCTAATTTGCGGGTGTAGTGTTGTTCATGGTATTCCTTTCTTATCTCTTTAATGTCCATGAGATCTATAGTTAAGTCTCCCTTTATTTATGATATTAGTGATTTCTGTCCTCTCTCTTTTTTTCTTAATTAGCCTGGCTAGCTGTTTATCAATTTTGTTGATCTTTTCAAAGAACCAGCTTTTAGTTTTGTTGATTTTCTTTATTGATTTCCTATTTTCAATTTCATGGATTTCTGCTCTAATCCTTATTACTTACTTTCATTTTTCACTCTGCATTTCATTTGTTCTTCTTCTTCTAGTTTCCCACAGTGAAAACTTAGATCAGTGATTTTAGATCTTCCTTCTTGTCTAATATGTTCATTCAGTGCTAAAATTTCCCATTAAGCATTGCTTTCACTGCAACCCACAAATTTTGATGTTATATTTTCATTTTCCTTTAGTTCAAAATATTTTTAATTTTTCTCTTGAGATTTCTTCTTTGACCCATGTGTTATTTAGAAGTGTGTTGTTTAATGGTCAATTGATTTTTGACACTGGTGTAAAAGCATTTCAATGAAGAAATGGTAACCTTTTTAAAAAATGGTGCTGGAAAAATTGGACATCCATATGCAAAAATTAAAAATGAAACTTGACGTAAATTTCACACCTTATAGAATAATTGAGACAGAATGTGTCATAGATCTAAATGTAAATTATAAAATTATTAAACTTTTAGAAGAAAACAACGGAGAAAAATCTTTGTGACTGGGTTAGTCAAGGAATTCTTAGACATTACACCAAAAACATAATCCATAATGGAAAAATAAGTAAATAAATAAATAGAGCCTCATCCAAATTTAAAACTTTTGCTCTATAATGTTTTCTGAGAAGAGAATAAAAATCAAACTACAGACTGGGAGAGAATATTTACATATCACATATCTGACAATGGACTTGTATCTATATGCAAATAACTTTTAAAATTCAACAGTAAGAAAATGAACAACTCATTTAAATAATGGGCAAAAGATGTGAACAGATATCTCACCAATGAGAATATACTTATTGCAGATAAGCACACAAAATTATGTTCCACATAATTAGTCATTAGAGAAATGAAAATACCATTACGTACCTAAGTGAATGCCTAAAATTAAAAACACTGACAACACCAAAGGCTAGCAAGGATGCAGAGCAACTTTAGAACCGCATGCATTGCTAGTGCAAATGCAAAAATGGTACATCCACTCTGGAGAACAGTTGACAGTGTCTTACAAAGTTAAATGTACACTTACCATGTGATGCATTAATCTCTATCCTAGATCTTTACCCTCGAGTAATGAAAGTGTGGGTTCTCACTAAAACCTGTATACAAATGTTTACAGCTACTCTATTTCTAAATGCTCCATGCTGGAAACAATCCAAATGTCCTTCAATGGGTGAATTAATAAAACTACAATACATTCACACCACAGAATATTAGTTAAATGTTAAAAGTAATGGACTATGGATCCATGCAGAAACTTAGCTGAATCTCAAAGGAGTTACACTGTTAATTTCCAGATACTTCCTGATACCTGTGTCTATGGACAAAGTGGGTACTGCTGCCTGAGGATAGCCATTCAAAAAAGATGCAATTGCTAGCAGTTGGAAGGTAGGCCAGTATGCACAGAACTGGTGAAGTGGGCCAAGGGAACATGGATGCAGCATGTACAGCATCTGCTACACCAACTACGAGAGAACCATCTTAACTTTTAGGATGCAAAATGGTTGAGAGCAAAGGTTGAAAAGAACGTTTCTCAGAGCAACGGTAACAAAAAGGAAGCTGGTGTAGCTATATAGCTATATTAATATAAGATAAAGTAGAATTTAAGGCAAGAAGAATCACCAGCGAAAAAAAGACTATTTCATAATGGTAAGAGTTTCAGTCTACTGGAGGATATAACAATTCTAAACTTGCATGCTTCCAGTCCCAGAGCTTCATAATACGTAAAGTAAGTGAAACAGAACAACAGGAGACAACATATAAATCATAGCCAGAGGTTTTAACAAACTTCTTTTGGTAACTAATGGAATCAACAGATAAAAAGATGTAGACTATTTGAACAATCCAGTTAACAAATTTGATGTAAGTGACACACATGTAACGTGGACACCAAATAACTACAGACTACACAATCATTTCAAGCGGACCTGAAATATTTTTAAAAATTCTTTGTATGGTTGGCCTTAAAGAAAGTCCCAGCAAAATTCAAAGGATCTAAATTATGTAGAGTATATTCTCTGAACATGGTAGAATTAATCTAGAAATAAATATGACTAGAAAACAACCTTAACTGTTTGTAATACAATAAATGCTCTTTCAAAAAATTGATAGATCAAGGAAACCACAATGAAAATTAGGAAATATTTTGACAAAATGATCATAAAAATATGGTATATGGAAACCTGTGAGATACACTTCAACTCATTTATGGGAAGAGGTTATAGCCTTAAAAGCATATATTAAAAATGAATAAATGCTGAAAACCAATGATCAAAGAAGCCATCACAAGAATATAGAAAAGGAATAGCAAACAGAACCTAAAGGAAATAAAGATAAGAGTAGAAATCAAAGAAATAAGAAAAAAATGCAATCCAGAAGACCAGCAAAGGCATTTCTGAAGGCCCACTTGAAGTTGCTGGTCATGAATATAAAGCAATATCAGTCAGTGTGGTTGCATATTTTACATTAAATTCAGCTTTCCAAATGTAGCCAATGAGTAAATGAAGAGTTGTCTTTACGTAGTGGTGCCATTTTTCCAGAAGAGAAGAACTGAAAGAGGAGAGGAACAAGAAGAGACAGAGATGGTGTTGTGAAAGGGAGTTATGATACTGAAACTGTTATAGCTAGAACAGCTAAGGGAGAATAGAAGGAAAGGGAGGGGGGATGGATAGAGGATGTGGTATCAATGGATTGAATAAAGATGTCAGCATGAGAGTGGAAATTGAATCATGAATGGCTTGGAGTAGTCTTACTAATGTCATTCTTTGTGTCATGACTCTGGGAATACTCTGAGTCACAGTAAAAGCATTTGATAGGTCAGAGTGGAAGTGTGAGATTTGATCAAGAGTACAGAATACTTAGCATTATAAAGAATTAAGAGTTCATAAGGAAATCATCATTTCCATAACCACTAAAACCTCAGCCATGAATTATATAAGTTGAAAATCTCAAATAACAAAGATATCCTTTATATTTATTCCCCTGAACAATTACTTTAACCACTTTACATATCCTAGAGATTTTATAAGACATATCTATAATTTGTTTCAAATGTATATCAGCAGTGCCCCTTTCAAATAGTCTTTCTGAAGTTTTCTAACTTAACGACTAACTACAAGGTTCCCTTTCCCTCGTCTGGTTAGCCTCTCAAAGTCTCATTTTCCATATGTAACAGTCCAAAATTATGATACTCTTTCATTTTCAAAAATGCCTACTGAAAAATAATGAACAAGACTTCAATAAATTATTTATTGCCACCATAAGAAGTAATAGTAAAAATGCTTATTTTTTAAAAAACAACCATTATTGTTTTTATTTTGTGTACTGCCAAATAATTTTCCTGGATTTATTCATTCATTCATGCAATGAATATTTGTTGAGCTCCTTTTATACGCCAGGTTCTTTTCTAAATAATAAGGGATAACAGTGAATAAAACAGACCAGAGTCATGCCAATGTTCTGATTATATTTTAATTGGTGGAGACATATGATAAAAATAAATAAAAATCAGTGGAGTTGAATTCCATAAAGAAAAGTAAAACCAGGATAAAGGAACAGATGAAAGAGTTGGGATCTTCCTCTAGATAAGGTGGTCAGAAAAGCCCTCGTTGAAAAGGCGACTTTAGAATAGAGATCCAAATAAAACGAGGTAGTAAGTCATATAGATAAGGGAGAGCTCACAGGATCAGAGAAGTGTTTCCAGCAAATGCCAAGGCCTGACAGGAAAATGGCTTACCATGTAAAAAATGGAAAGGAAGCTGGTATGGCTGGTATGGTGAACTCAGGGGTGAGTGTTAGGAATAAGGTAAGAGAGGAGAACTTGAAGTCTGGATAAATAAATCATATATGGCCTTGAGGTTGAATTAGGAAGTTTGCATCTTATTCTGAGTGAGCTGGTGAGGTTTTGGAGGATTTTGAACAGATGAGTCACTTGACTAGAATTTCATTTTTAAAGAACTACTCTGGCTTCTTTGGAGAGATTAGATTGTAGGCGGAGAAAAGCAAAAGGTTAGAGACCAGTTAGAAAGCTATTGCAATAGTTCAATTGAGATAGCATCTTGATATCAGGGCAGATATGAAAAATAATTAGATTCTAGTCATATTTCAAAGAACAGACACATTTTGCCACTAAACTGGATTGGAATTGTGAGAGAAGGAGAGAAATCAAAGATGATTCTAAGATTTTTGGCCTTGAGCTACTGGGTGAATGGAATTTCCTTTTACTAAAGTGGAGACAGCTCTGATAAAAGACAGCCTTCGGTTTTTGGCAGGTTGAATTTGAGACATCTATAATAAAAATAATGTAGTGATTGAAGGAATCTGAGTTTCATTGGAAAGATCAGGGCTAAAGATAATATTCAAAAACAACTGGATTCAATGAGCACAAGGGAAAGAGAAGAGAGAAAAATCTGATAATTGAGCCTTAGGAACGTATGATATTGAGAAGATTTACCAAAGGGGACTGACTAGAAACAATAAAGAGCATAAGAGAAGAAACAAGAAATATTGTCCTGGAGGCTGAGTGAAGAAAGTATTCAGGAAGGAATAATTGAGCATGGCCTTTGCTACCATGACATCAAATAAAATGAGGATTAGAAATAAGTCAATGGAATTGGCAATGTGAAGTTTATTGGTAACAATAACAAGAGAAGATTCAGTGAATTAGTGGGAACAGATCCTTATTGAAGTAGGTTAAAGGGGAGAAAATAGAGATGGTGAGTCTAGACAAAAGTTTTGAGGACATTTTCTCTAAAGGGAAGCAGAAAAATGAGGTGGTACCTGGATAAAAATATGGACACATGGCAATTTTTTTTAAAATAGGAGACATTGAAGCATGCTTATATACTGATAAGAATGATCAAGTAGGGAGGGGAAATTAAATTCTTCAGGAGGAAAAAGGAATAATTGCAGGAGCAATGTTCTTGAGTGTGTCAGAGGAAATGTCATTCACTGCACAAATAGAGAGATGGACATTAAATAGGAGCATGGAGAGTCATTCATTCTAACTGGAGTAAGGCAAGGTATATGGGTTTGGATGAAAGTAGGTAGTTTTAATGCTAGGCCTATGTAGGCATTCCCTCGTTATTGTTTCCTTATTAGTAGTAAAATATGAAGCAAAGACATCAGCTCAGAATGGAGGGGAGATTGTTAAAATTTTGAGAAATGAGAACATATGAAATAGATGTCTCAGAAAGTGAGAGAGTGAATTAGCTTGGGAAATATGAGAGGATTTCTAGACGACCCTGATGACCCACTTGAAGTCGTGGTCATGAATCAAAAGTGAGATCAGCCAAACGGGGTTTTTGTTTTTCTCCAGCCATGTTATAGGTACTAAGTAGGTGGGAAGTCGAATTTAATCAGTGTTGAGGTCTTGTAAAGTTGGTATGAGTGAAGAGAGGGAGAGGAAACAAAGCTGAGAGTGGTGACTGTGATTGGTCTACTGAAGTAAAGCCAGTCAAGAAAAAAATGTTAGGAAATGAGTAATGCAAAGAGCTAATGTGGTAGTGTCAATTGATTGTAGGATCAAAAATGGAGAAATAAGCTGTAAAAGTGGTAGTCTGAGCGATGCTTGAAATTGAGATTAAAAAAAGAATGCAACCATTGCAAATGACAATATCTTCGGTCTGATCATAGACGTGGGTAGCTGATATGGGTTAGAAGACAAGATAATTGGAGGTAAGGAGACTCAGGATACAGGAAAGGTCATTTTGTGGATATTGAAATCATAAATTATAAAGACAGGAATGATAGTGGAGGAGGGTTAAGGGGTACTAAAATCTTCACTGAAGGGAGTCGGAGCACTTGCCAAAAGGCCAGCAGATGACTGCAGCAGGGAAGGTTAGTGCAAGTGTTATCTGATTGTATGCACTCCAATGGAGCCGGCCTATAAGGGAAGTAGGAAGAAAAATTATCTGAAAGGAGCAGTGAAGAACAAGGACGATATCTAGTCAACATTTGTGTCCAGTGGCACATGAAGGAGGTGAGAGAGACAATACAGTCACCATTTGAGAACACGATAAGGGCAAGCAGTGCCTTCAAGGAAGAGCTAAATTTTAATTATAGCAAGAAGTTAAACTGAACCTTAAGATAAGAAATTGAGGATTCAAAGGGCTTTATTAATGACAGACTCCGCATTACGAAGACAGAATTTGGAGTTTCAAGCTTTGATGTGCAATCATGTCAGCGCAGGGGTTGTACAAAGCTTAGGGAGTTGAGAGCCCAGGTAATGAAGAACATTAAATCCTGTGCTTTTGAAGTTGAGGGAGGTAAATAGAACTGAAGGGAACAAAGGGAATAGTCCTGATAATCTCTTGGAAGGAGGTAGATAATCAGTTCAATCAAATACTATTTAATAGGTGACTGGTCTTCGGTACTTTCCTGTGAGACAAAGACTGGGGAGAGCAGCCCAGGAGAGAGTGGTTGTCCTGCCAGGAGCCATGCAGCATGAGGAGGAATGATTGTAAAGAGAATCCTTTCCTTTAACATATCTTTGACATAACTATTTTCCTGTAACCAATATCACTCAGCTCATTAAATTTTAAAATTAATATACATCTCAAAGAGAAGTGTTCTCCTAAATGAAATGACCATGGAGGACATTGAATGCTTCCCAAATTCCAAAATGAAAAAAAACCTTAATTCTTCTGTTCTAATTCCAGCCTGGCCAAAGGAGGAAGAGATTCGTTCACTATGTTTCCTCTATCTTCCCTTGGTTCTCTAAGATGATGACAATTTCTAAGGAAATTCCTTGAAGTAATTTGCCCTCAAAATTAAAATCAAAGTCACTTGACATTTCTGAAGCATCCTAGAAGCTTTTAATTCATGTTCTCTCTACCTTTACTTTACTTTCACTTTTTCTTTTTGAAGAGGACAATGATTTTTGAGATTATCTGACTCTGAAACTTTGTTCTAAGACCTTACTCTAGTATTTTTCTGGCCTTTGTTTCAAAGGCTAAAAATTTAAATTAAGCATCCTAATCAATTAAAAGCTTCTGATCCTCAGGGAAAAAAAATACACTGTTTTTACCAAAAATCATCAAGAGCTAAAGAACTAAGAACCAGGAAACTGATGATTAAAAAGACTTTGAACCACCAGGACTTTCAGTTCATTTTGGAGAACTCACGTACTTAAAGCACCTCTGATCCTTTTTATGTTGATGCTCTCCAGGGACACAGTGCTCACCACAGAGCAGCAGATCTGTGAGCTTTCACTGACGTTACACCATTAAGTATATAGATTTTCATTAGGTTATTTTTGTGGTAAAAAGTAGTACTTAAAGTTTAGGAAAATCTCTTTGCTGTTGTTCCTTTTGTTTTTAGTGTAAAATATATTCGGCTTTTTAATGGGTTCTGTCTCTTATTAAAGTCTTGCAGTCCCTTAAAAAGAGTGGCTCGGGTATGTTTCCCTCTTGTCACTTCCATGATTATAGAAGTAATAAAAGTGCTTTGCATAAAATTTAGAATGACACAGAAAAATGAAAAATAGGTACAACATACATTAGCACTTATTTTTAACTTATTTCACATTTACTTGATGATCATTCTAGAAATGAAAATAGAATCCTGTATTTTTGATGGCTTGTATATATGGAATGTCTCCTCACCCCCTCCATATCTTAACCTCATATTTATTAATATGTTGTGTAGAATTGTCTTATTTGTCTCTATTCATTACATGCTATTATTGTCAGTCTGTTTAAGGCCCTTTGTTGACTACTTATTAGTCTTTCTATCTATTTCTTCATACCATTTTGTCTTCTCTTCCCATTCCAAATCCTGTTTCTATCGTAACATGAGTTTTTATCCTTCAGTGTGTTTATCTTTAAGTTTTATGTGCTTATTTGTATGCATGTGTATAAATAGATAAGATATGGGATTGACTTACGTGTTTGTTTTACATTTCTTATTTACTTACATCCATTCTGTTTCTCACTTTCTTGCATGTAGCCATATTTTTTAAGGGCCCATTTATATTGCTATAAATAAATCTAGTTAATTTTTTTCTGATTTCTGTACAGTATTCCATCTAATGTATCCACCACATTCTACTTATCCTTTTCCTTAGAATAGCTACCAAGTTGGCTCCCAATCTTGGTGATAAATGTTCTTTATGCTTCTTTGTGCTCCTATGTGAGAGATTCCCTGAAGTATGAAATCCCAGGAGGGGAATTTCTGGGTTCCAGGGAACACACATACTTAGTTTCATTAAGTACTGACAAGTACTCCGAAATGATCCTACCAATTATATTCACATCAGCTCTGATGGCATGTTAGTATTAGTAATTATCTATTTATAACAGCATTGCAATTGCACATTATTGTCATTATTGCAATGTAAAGAAATTAATTTTGATATCGAAACTGGAAATTTTAATATGAATGTGGACCTGAATAGGCAAGAAATTCTTGGGTTTTATTTTCTTCATTCACTATCCTCAGACCAGACTTTCATGCTTTGCTCAACTGCATCTGCAATAGTTAACTTCAAACTTCTGTTAATTTCTACTTTTGAAGTTTATAAATTGTGCTTCTCTTATAGTGCAATGTTCTTTTAAGCTAGTGTTCCTGTTTTGATTATGGTCATTAGCATGTGAAAATATGTATGTGGTGCTAAATTCCCCAGTGTCAGGTAAGATTTAGGGAAATACCAACATGTATAAGTCTTGATGCCTTTAATCATGATAGAAGCCTTTGTTTATAGGAAGAAAGAATTCAACTTTGTGATTTATAATTAAATATAAGCAAATAATGCAAAAGATCCCAATTTTTTATTCTTCAGAAAGTAACAGTAATGTAGCTGAAGTCTGAGATTTCTGGTTTGTTAGGGTAGCATTTGTCTTGGGAATGTTTGTGTTCTCTGGACAATGGCTTTTATTTTTTTAGGTGCATGTACATCAAAATTGCCCTCCTGTCTGGAAAAACATGTTCTTACATTTAAGATTCCCATAAAAGAAGTTATTTTGCAGGACAGTATCAAAGACTGTCCCTTTAATTTTGATTGATCGTTGGAGTTAAGATTTTATAATTCATAATTCAAATACTGAGGTAAGGGGCTGGGAAAAAAAATGGGTCAAATTTAAAAAAGAATAAAAGAACAAGTTGGAGACTCAGAAATACTGCTCAGCTATTCTTTTTGGGGGGTAACTTTTTGCTCCAAAATTGCCATCGTATCTTGAATAATGAAAGTCTTTTTAAGAATGATTACAAATTGGGTCATTTAAATTCATTCATGCTATGGTTCTTGACATGAGGACAATTTGCTATAAGAATTGAGATAAAAGAATTCTTGAATTTCTGAGTTAATTAATCTCAAAAACTTTAAGTATCTGAAAGTTCTTATACTTCCATTTTGTCCGGGGGCAGGGAGTGTTTCAGCATAGAGGAAAGTAATAGATAGGAGAGTTCACAATGCCTCACACAAAACAGCTTATCAATAAACATTTGTTGAATGACTAAGTATGAGAGAATGTTTATTATAATAGGACAAATTTATGGCCAGCATTAGAGTGTTAACACAAGGATGAGAGATGAGGCTTTGGACATTTAATCGTTTTAAGGCCACACTCTCAAAATGCAAGGGATCCACCCACCAGGAGGATAGAAGGTATTTGTAGTTTCCTGGAATCCAGATTAAAAAAAAAAAGTGTCTCACAGGAAAAGAAAATTGATCATACCTTGGGAAAACTTAAAACTTCAAATTTATGCTAACCTCTTGGTGTCAGGAATACAAAGCCAAGAAACTAATATAAAAATAGCCCTTGGACACATGTCAAATACAAACACAAATGCACATAGAGGGTTATTCACACATCCCAAGTCACATGCGATTCCTTCAGGAAAAAACCTGGATGAAAACAAATTTGAACTCAAATAATACAAAGCATAAACAGAGGCAGCTGACCAAAAGCAGCAAACAAACATAAAAGGGGAAAATTAACACACAAATTCAAATAAGACAGGAACTAATTTTAAAAAGGTTAAAAAATAAGTATATTTTAATGACTTGTTCTAAAAGATGGGTCTAAATATAAGGCAAATTTGAAAATTAAAGGAAACTTGTAGAGATAAATGATGCAGTAATTGAGCTTTGAAATTCACTAGAGGAATTAGTAGCAAATTAACAATGGCTGAAGAGCTAATTTGTGAACCAGAGATGGATTTGAAAAAAAAAAAAAACTTTTTTAAGCAGAATAGAGCACGTAAAATGAAGAGATTTTAAAATATTTAAAGAAAGATTAATAGACGTGGAAGTTGAGAGATGTAGAAGATAGAATGAAAAAATGAAGTCCAACAGATTTTGCTGAAGGAAAGAACAGAGAATGAGGGAAAGGCAATATTTGAAGGATTAAATGAAATAACCTCAACAATGTGCCTATTACTAGAAGTGCTCAAAAAAATGGCAATTCCCTGTGCCTCTTCCCCACTATTTCTTGCTTTCTAATTAAAGACAAACTAAATTAAAATTTAAGACTATTTTTATACGTGCTCCCACAGACTGGTTTCATAGTTTGTGCCCAGGATTCTATAGACGTTATTAGTTCATCTTCATATGGATGCTAGCAAACTGCTTTATTACTTCCATTTATCAGAAGAAGAGACTAAAAATTCAGAAAGGATAATAATTTGCATGAAATCACGCAGCTGGGATTCAAATCTAATATATTTTACTCCGAAGAATTGTTTTTTGCTTCTCATCTGCAATTTTCTAATATTAATTGCTATATTAAATAGCCAGAAAGTTACTACATCAAGTAAGGCTCATGGAATAAGGACTTCTATATAAAACAATGCAAAGTTCTTTATTGGAAGTAGAAATATGGAATAAAAAGAAGCATGGATTATGTATAGAATATGTTGAATATAGAAAATCTTCCAAAATTGCTGTACGGTTGTTAAATGGAAAAATCATTTTCCAGATATTTCATACGAAATAATTCATCCTGAGACAATTTTTTCCTCTTCGCTATGTCAGAATTATAATGCTCTATAAACAAGGTTTCTAATGGATTTGCTGGCAGCCCCTTAAGCTATTCAGTGAATGCTACAATAGACAATGTGTGTTCTGGCTTGCTTTAATCACTTATGAAAATTTTTGTTGTGCTTGCTCAGTGTGACAATGTTTGCTTTCAAACTAGACTCAAAACAAAAGGCTTTCATGCAATCCTATATACACTTAGCCTCCCAGCTCTGTCCTAAGTGTACGTGTGTCCATTCCATTCATCCATCCATTTCTTCAATATTGTGCAACATCTATCTGCTAAGCATTGTATTTATTCCTGAGGATATTAGAGTAAATATGAAAAAATAGTTCTCATCTAATGTAGTGAAAGGGAAAAAATTAAGAAGTGAAAGAAATAATTAAATTTGATTGTTATAAAAGAAACAAGGTGCTGACCTTATTTGGGGTTGACCAATTTTTTAAAAAATTATTTTATTGAGGTCAGATTGGTTTATAACATTGTGTAATTTCAGGCGTACATTATATAAGGGTTTCTATATAGACTGCATCTTGCTCACCTCCAATAGTCTAGTTTTTATCCATCACCATACTTATGTGTCCTTTCACCCTCCCCTCATGTCTTTCCCCTCTGATAACCACTAATCGATCTTTCTTATCCATGTGTTTATCTTCCATACATGAGTGAAATCATATGGTGTTTGTCTTTCTCTGTCTGGCTTATTTCATTTTACATAATACCCTCAAGGTCCATCCATGTTGTTACAAATGGGATGATTTTGTCTTTTTATGGCTGAGTAGTATTCCATTGTATATATATATACCACACCTTCTTTATCCATTCATCAGTTGATGGGCACTTGGGTTACTTCCATGTCTTGGCTGCTGTGAATGATGCTGCACCGAATATAGGGGTGCATAAATCTCTTTGCATTGTTGATTTCATGTTCTTTGGATAAACACCCCAGTAGTGGGATAGCTGGATTATATGGTATTTCTATTTTTAATTTTTTGAGAAATCTCCATACTGTTTCCATAGAGGCTGCATCATTTTGCATTCCCACGAGCAATGTATGAGGGTTCCCTTTTCTCCACCTTCTCTCCAACATTTGTTATAACATTTGTTATAGCCATTCTGATGAGTGTAAGATGGTATCTCATTGTAGTTTTTGTTTGCACTTCCCTAATAAATAGTGATGCTGAACATCTTTTCATGTGCCTGTTGGACCTATTTTTAATAAGATGATCAAAGCACAGCTTTCTAAGTACTGATCCTGAAGACCTGAAGCCAATTTTCTCCAAATCTTTTCCATATCAGTGGACATTACTCTGCCAGCCCTGATGACAATAGCTTAATAACTCCATTATAAGCTTGGGGCAGCTTCATCACATGGCCACCAAATGCCTCTAGGCAGGCTGGACTTAAATGTGGTTAGGCCAGAGTGAAGCATTTCAGTAATGAGCAACATGTCTAGGTTTAATTTTCTCTCTCTACCCTTGCTTCTTCTGTTTTCCTCATCATTACTTTATTTTCCTCCCTTCCAAAGTATCATTTTTATTGTGCTCTACTCCTTCACCCACTCTCTAACCTTGATTTCAGTCTTGGGACCCACCTCACTGCTCTGTGTGTGTGTATAGCAGAAGCTCCTTCCTATCTCCACATCTTTCCTCAGGCTTTCCCTCCCACCTGGAAGGGGTCTCTCTATTTAGCCCAGTCCTATTTTCCTTCAAAGCCAATTTACTCAAAAAAACATTGAAAAGCAGAACTCAGAATCTACTCATTCATTCATCCATTCCTTTATTCAACACACACCTGTTAACACCAGGCAATGTGCCAGACTCTAAGAAAATAACTCTGAGGGGCCAGCCTCCTTGGCCAGGTGGTTAAGTTTGCGGTCTCTGCTTCAGCTGCCCAGCGTTTCAAGAGTTAAGATCCTGGGCACCGCCATGGCACTGCTCGTCAAGCCATGCTGAGGCAGCATCCCACATAGCATAACCAGAACCTACAACTAGAATATACAACTATGTACTGGGGGGCTTTGGTGAGAAGAAGAAGAAGAAGAAGGAAAACAGAAAAGAAGATTGGCAACAGATGTTAGCTCAGGTGCCAATCTTTAAAAAAAAAAAAAAAGAAAGAAAATAACTGTGAAGAAAATGAAGAGAATATACCATGAAAATAATTTGTAAGAGTTGGTGAGAAACACTCAAACAGGTACTCAAGTAATTCAAAACAAGAATAAATTTGCATGTCTCAAGAGACTTGTCATAGGAAATAACTAGGATTATTTACAATCACTTGTGAAACATTACACATATTCCAAGGAAATGGTAATTTGTTTTTTAATAAAAATCATAAAATATACACACAGAAAGAAACTGCCATACTTATTTTCCCATTACCATAGACTTAAATATATTTCTCTTTTTATCTCAAATTAATCAAATCAATTTTATCAAATTAATACCATTAGTGAATCGTGACATATTTAGTGTTGCAACCAGCATTGTTTAAAAAATGAGATTGATTAGAACAGGATAGAAAATACTATATCATATGGTATGTGCTAAATGTAAATGTTATTCATAAATCTTTTACTTCAGGCACACGTGTACCTGGTTGCAATGCAAAATTAATTTCTTTGGTGTGAGTCAGAGCTAGTAAAGTTTTAAAGTCACTGTATTAAAGGCTGCCTAGGAAGTCATCCTAACTGAGCTCAGACAAACTTCATTTACACAGTAATAACTGAGGGGTTGGTCATTTAATCCATTTGCACATTAGGGCCTCAATCTATAAAAAAGATTATAGACCCTATTGTCTACCAAAGTTAAGAGTTCTTATTAACACAAAATTCCTCCACTCAGATTAATGTAAAAAAGGATATTCGTCAGTTGGCTAAAAGTTTCACTTTAAGAATAGTTTTGTTGTTGTTATTGATGTGTTGTCAAGGAAGATTGCACAAAACGGCTGTCATCAGTTAGAAACTTTGTGCTCACCACCTCTGTCGATTAGCCAGAAGTAAATTTTAGTTTTCCTATAAGGGCAGGACCTTGTCTTTCTACTAACCATAGTGCCTACCCCAGTGCCTGCCATTTAGTGAGTGAATAGTTGTTAAATGAAAGACTCATTCAACCAGTCCATTGATTATAAACAGTTTTGGGGGTTTTTTCACTGTGCTAAAAATATGCTAAACTTCCTAAATTTTTTTTATAATCTATGTTATATGTTATTTAGCTTATATTTCAATTCTAAATTAGTGTGGGAGGGTCTAAACTAACGAGGTTTCAATGTACATACTGCACAAACGAGGAGACAATGTGCGATGAACATAAAAATCATGTGACTGCAAAATACAGAGCTCCTAGATAATAAATGGGACACAGCAGGCAACTGATAAATGCTTATTGACTTGATTTTTGATTTGACAGGTAAGGTAGAGAGTGAAGGCACTTACACAATCCATCCACTTTTGCATTTACTTCATTCCAACCAGAGAGAACATGACTCTCTGGTCTTACTGTGCATCTAAGTTTGTGGGCTTACATATTTAAATATGCTTGAAATTTTTAACTGGTTTCATAACCAAAGTTATATCCAACTAATAACTCTTACATATATTTCCTGTAAATGAAAAGCACACATGATATATCAATATGCTTAATGCAGTTCACAAATAATCTCCCTGATCATGATTCTTGTGTTGAAGCCAGATAAGTAACTTCCTCTAGCACCCAGAGAAAATGGTAAGTACGAGTAAAATCTCTGCCTTCTGTGTTTTCCAGTGGTCAAGAAGACATTTCTTCTGATACTTTATCAACTGAAATTAAAAGAAGTGTATCTAAAAACCCTAACTGGAAATGAATATGACTGATCCAGTTTATGTAGAAGCAGCTTACCATGCCAGCTTTAGAGCAGACTGGAAGAGACACAGTTCTGAACAGCAATCTTGAGAAATATCCAAGGTTAAGGATAAAGGCAGAACTTCTTTATTTGCTAAGGGGAAAAAAATCATGCAAAAGACCATTTGTGAATATTTTATTCAGGCAAAAATATACATATGTGTTGCTTTTTATTTGTTTCATAGTAATCTTTATTTTACTGTATTTTATTGGCTATTCTTAAGAGGCAAAAGAATCTTTAATAAATAAATAGTGAAATTTTGCTTGAGTTTCTTAAAATGATAGGAATTTGATAAAGGGAAACTAAAAGGATTGAGAGATAAACATTAACATTTTGAGAGACAGAGGGGCTGGGCAATAAGACCACAGTTTAGTCATAAAACCACACCTAAAATCTCACTAACTTAAACTTCTGCATTGGGTCCATATACCAACATGTGGAGCAGGTGATGTTGAGAACAAGAGAAGTATCACAATGAAAGAAACAGCTCCTAAACCTCGTCCCATTCAGAGTAAACATGTTCATGTTGTTCTCTGCTCCCTATTCTGTCCTCTGCAATCCAAACAAGGGAGGTATTGAGAATCAAGGGTAGGAAAGACCAAGTGCAAAGACATTACTTTGTTAGGCTAAGCATTGCAATCTCTATATTTAGGTGGTTTTTCTGTCTTTTAGGCTTACTCTGCTGGCTGCTGTAGGTTTGATCCTACCTAGAGGCTATCTCGGCCCATAAAAATTCTGGGGTTGTCTGCCTTGAATGAGCCCCTTTCTAGAGTTTAAGGAGGAACAAGTTTCTTACATCTGCCTCTAGGGTGTGAAATGAAGCCAAGCACCCTAACCCAAGGACTGCACAGGGTTTGGGATCCAAGCATAACGTCAGAAAGAGCAAAGGGTTTGCGCTGGTCTTGCCTTTGGCTCTGCCCACTGCTCTAAAAGGTATTCAAACTATTTAGGAAGACACAATCTGCTCGCACAGGATCTGGGTTCTTAGCCAGATATTATCTCCATTCCAGCAGAGACCCAGCCATTCTCTCTGTATTTTTCCCAAAATACTGCTAGCAGCTTTGATCATCTGTTTTCCCCTGAGTTTATACTCGAAACTTTATGCCCAAGACGGAAGCAATTTCCGGTATTGTCATGTAGGGGCTGGTAATGTGTAAACATCCCAAAAGAATAAAGTGTTTGCCTCTGAATAAAATTGATTATTTTGAAATAAAACTCCTTTTGTTATTTTTACATTCCATACAGAGATAAAAGGGCAGAAGTGTTTTGGGGTAATATATAGTATTCCTAAAACTTTGCTCCAAATAGTTCCATTGTTACTTTAACATATGTCCATTGTCTGTGCAAGCTTTGTGATGACTTTCTTCCTGCAGCCTCCATGAAGGAGAAAAGCCACTGAGAGTATATTAAATCACTGTTTCTTCAGTGACTGGGGTACAATTGTATCCCTGAATAACATTTTTTTCCTCTTTTTAGGATTTGTTCATCCAGTTTGCTTAACACCAATCTACACAGTAGCTAAACAACATACATACATAAATTATATATACATACGTACATTGTTTGCAGTTGAGTAAATTGGATATATATGTACGTATGTGTGTATATACACACACGCACACTCACAAATAAATAAGTACACACAGGAAGTTTAACATTCAAAATATTCTGTTACATATTTTGATAAATTTAGGGGAAACATTTTTGGAGATCTAAAAAAACCTTATTGTATAGTTTTGTAAGAAAAATATATCCGTTATTCTATCCTAGACTTGGCTGTAATTCCGCCTTTGGTATAGAGATCACCATGTGAAGTCAGCTAATATGACCAACATATTGAGAGCTTTCTAAGTGTCAGCTATTGTTCTAAATGTTTCATATGTATTATTTAAATCTTCTGAGAACTCCATGAGGTAAGTGACATAATTACTCCAATTTTATCATTAAGGAAATGAGGCTTAGAGAGGTGAAGTAACTTGCCCAAGGACACAGGAGTAGTAAGTGATGGAGCTGAGGATGAGTGTACAGTCCATAAAGCATGCATTCTAGCACAGGATGCTCTGCGTACCAATCACTTGACCTTTAAAATTTCCCTTGTTTTTTTCTGAATCTCAGGTTTCTTACTCAGAAAATAAAGATATCCTGAGAATTGAGTAAGAAGGCATAGTAAAGCATTGCAAAAACTTTCAGTTACACTGTTAGGGACTACTATATCTGAGATGTTTCTATTTTCACACTACACTACCATAATTTTTTTTTCTGGATCCTTTCCTTTTTGAGTTCCTCATGGCTGCCTCTTTCAAGAGTTTCAAATGTAATGCAAGTCTATGAAACTTACCGTAAGCCTTCCAACCTCAGCAAACAGGCAAACTGCATAGAGTAGCAGGTTAATAGGTTTTGACTGGTGTAGGCTGTTCGTTTTCCATTTGCAAAGATGGGAGGGACAGAGAAGGAAAGTACAGGAATGGAGGGCAAGTACAGGAATGGTGTAGCTCTTCTATAGACAGATATTGAATTACCCCCCTCATATTCCACTCTTCAATACCTTTTCCCCTTCTACTTTCAATGACACCTGTTCACTCTGAATTTAAGACTCTGGGATTCTTCCTGGTTCAATTCTATTCTGGACTGCAACTTTATCACTTTATTTAATCTGGTAACAGGCTCAATATTTTCTTCATATCTTCCAAAGATATATTAAAATCTCCTTTCTTTTAATGGTGACCTCCCTGTTGTATTTATTATTATAGATTTATATTATCTCATTTTATTGGGGTCTTACAAGAGAGGGGAGACAAATAGTTGGGCTCCCGCCACAAACTTGAAATCGAAGCTCCTTATTTACATTTCTTCTTAAAAACAGGTGACAATACATCGATTTTAAGAGACAAAAGATTGATAGCGTTGAAATAGGATTAAAACATGCCCCTTTAGCCTAGGGATTATTTTGAGCTAAAGGTACTTAAAAAAACAGCAGGTGCAAGAAGGGTGCTCTGAGCCTCCCCCTTTTCCTTACTGAGAGAAGTGATAAACTCTCACATAGATGTCCTTCTACAGCAGGAGGGAAGTGATATTCTTATAACCACGGACAGGAAGTTGAAGCTGAGAGAATTCTGTACAAACAGACCTTGTTAAAATCATTCTTATCTTCCTTTAGCCTCCCCATATGTTTTAGTTACTTTTCCACAATTGCCTCTCTCTTCAACCCAGTATAAAAGCATTTAGATTTTGCCACTTCTTTGCATCTTTATTTCCTTATTAGGGCTCCCAGGCCATGTAAAACAGAATAAATTTGTATGCTTTTCTCCTGTTCACTTGCCTTATGTCAATTTAATTCTCAGTCCCAGTGGAAAACTAAGAAGGTAGAGGTTAAATTTTGCCTCCTCTACAGCATCAGGTATTGTGTGGCATACCAGCATTGTCTCGCTCACAGTTTGGGAAATACCGCCTGCCCGCTGAGAGCTCTGGTTCTTTGCAGATGTGTCATCTTGTCAATATGTGGACCCCTCAATGGCACATAGGATATCTTACTTTACTCTCTGTCATTTGGCCCTCAAAAAAGGACACTTGGAATGTTTGATGCTTTTTGGTTAAATGGATGAGACTAAAAGGGAGAGTAACAAATAACAACAGGTTTTGTGAATCAGAGAGAATACTCACATTTTCCCATTATAGCTCCGCAAGTACCATCATTTATGTCCTCAGCTGCAGTGTTTGCTTATTCACTACTTCAGGCAGTGATCTTTTCCATGATGCAAAATAGGAAGATTAAGGATTTTAGAATATTATCTAACTTGCTGCTTTTAAATAAAGATATTTGAGTGTGTCTGTAATAATTAACACCTTGATTATGTGTTTTTAACATTTCTAAATACTTAAATATACTTATTCTTGAATCTACCCTCAAAATAACCTCAGAAAGTAGGACAAGTATTTTTAACTCCAACTCATAAATGAAGAAGTTGGAGACTCTGCCAAGATTTTTAGTTAGTGGTTAATATGAAATGAAATATAGTTTTTTGACTTCTGGGATGCAAGTTTTTATATTAATCTACACTTTTGTTCAAGGATTAAACTTCGCATCTTGGGGATAATTTTCCTAGTCTTCAGCTTGAAAGGAGGAAGGCTTTCAACAGATGTGTGTGTGTGTGGAAATGGAAAGACTAAAAGCATAGAATGGAAAGAGATTCAAATGATAAATCATAGAGAAGGTTAGCGGAGAAATGACCCTGTCTCATAACTGCAGGGAAATTTCAGACTCAGCTGGTCTCTTCACAACCATGGACAGGAAGTCACAAGAACTGTAAGAGATGCCACTGCCAGCTTCCGGGCAGCATGTAAAAGGAAAGGACCTCTCTCTTCAACCTAAACTTAGCGTGTGTTTAGACCAGCTTCTCTGCCTAGCCTTCATTTTACTCTCCTTTGTTTCACTCATGATGGGACCTTCAGGGAAAGCTATCAGATCAACCATGTAGTGAAGGCCTGCTTCTTTTCTTATGCCTATCCCAGCTGTTATGTGATAAATTAAATCAAAAAGAATAAAACATAGATGTCTCTGTCTCTTCAGGCAGGAGTCAAATAGGGATATTATTTAAGAAATGATGAGCAGGGAAAACTATCATGTAATTTTCCCAGACTCTTCTCTAATTATCACAGAATTATGAGATTTGAGACTTGGCCTAAAGAAAGTAAGGATAGGAAAAGGTAGGAAGGTACATTAATGCTTGAGGTATCTATAAGGAGTTGCTTTTAGAGAAAAATCATCTTGCCTTTGCCCTTTACTGATAAGATAGAGAAGAGAAGGAAAGAGAGAGAAAAGAATCAGCTACTCATTAAGAAAAAACCACTATGCCTCGAAAGAAGTTTACTGTACTTTGGTAGACAAGAAAACTGAAAATTATAGAAAAAGAGAGTTTAAAATTTCTAGATTATATTATTTCAGAACCCAAGGAAAGAGACTTTAATTGTGTTATTTCAAGAACTGTGATAGGCAAGTAAGGTGGATAAGGAAGAACATATATTTTTTTAACTTTCATGCTCATAAGTAGCCTTTATTTGATATGGACATATCCCTTATATTCAGTAGAGAAAGAACTTTCTCCTGGTAATTAACAGAAAATTCTGTTGGAGGACAAGTTTTCTGGGGGTGGTAATGTTCTAGTTAGTAAATTCATTTATATCACATTTTAATAAGAAAATTCAATTTTTTAAAAATTTAACAAACTAAATGACTTAGAAATGCAACTATGATTCATATAATATAATCCTTGTTAGTAGAATAACTTTCGCATTGGACACTATGTGCCTAGCAAGCTGTCAGATGCAGATAGCATCAGAGGAGAAGAGGAGGAAGTACAATCAATTATTGATACCTCATAGATCTACATCTATATTACTGAAAGTTTGTTGTTGCCTTTAGAAGAGAATAAATCAGCACCCTGTAGTCTTGGTGAAAACTCTACAGACAGGGCCAAATGAAGCTTGAACATACGGACAAATACTTCCTAACGAGTGTAGCCTCCCCACATTTTTTATCCATTATCTTACCCACCTTTCGAGATCTAGCTCAAATTCTGTCTCCTTTGTAAAGATGTTCCTTATTACTCTGCTCTCTGCCCTCCACCGCCCAAACCTGTCTGGATAGCATTTGTCTGGATCATTCATTTGGCGCTTAATAATATCTCTTCACTGTGATACCAATTCCCTTTTCTTGACAATGCTTTAAATCTTTAAATTTCTTATGTTGATTTTATCTCCCCTTTCCAAGGTGATCATAAACTCCTTAAGAGCTGGGATAATTTCTGATATTAATTTTATTCCCTACAAGAACTAGAATAATATTTTGTTCAATAAATACATGTTGATTTTTATTTTATTTGACAAAAGGTAGACAATGAGAGATAGTATATCAACAACGTGGTAAATTATTCACTGAGAGCTTAGAGAAGAGAGAAATCAATATGCACAGAAGTAGTTTAGGCAATCTTCAGGGAAAAGAAAGGACTTTAACTGGGCCCTGAAAGATGAAATAACTCGGAGGGAAGGTGCATGTGGGATGAGGCATCTCAAGTAACTTAACCACCATGCAATTTGAATGTAGCATGTACTTAAGACACCACTGCTGAAAGAAATGAGCTGTCTCCCAAGATGACACCATGAATAATTGTTAGATGGTTCAATATGATGTTAAGGATGAGACTTGGGGATGTAATGATTTGCCAGTAAAATCATGAATATTATGATGAGTTCTGAGCCTAAGATAAATTGGCTATGAAATTAATAAAGTTTAATAAATTCCACCTTTCTTTCCCCCTACATTTCATCAGAACTTTCTAGATGCTTGTAATTGTGGTTGAAATAAAATTATTTTTTGCTCCAGGAGAACCCATGTGTTTATCAGTGTTCTGTAAGTAAATGTAGAGGTGAGATTATGAAGAGGAAAAAGTAGCAACAGTGAGGCTGTCTTAAACTGAGATTGGCCAGGGTGCTAAACACTCTCTTCAATCCATCATCCAGAGTTGTCCTATACGGAAGATTTGATTCTTTATCTAAACCGTATGTATCTTGAGTTATAATTTATGGGATATGATATTATGGTGAAATGCATCAGGATCCTAGCAAGAAATAGATGGCACAATTAGCTGAAATTTGAGACACTCTTGCTACATTTATTTTTCTACCATCTTTGTCCTAAGACATGCTTCCCTCCATCAGTCCAATGCATAACCTTTGCAATTAAAAAGCCTACTATGGTCAAATAGTCCTAGGAAATTCACCAAAATTTCTACGTCCAGGGTCCATTAGGGATGAGGATAGGTGTCCAGCCCTCTCAGAGTTTGTAATATTCCTTGCATATTCTACCAGGAGAGGATTGAAATCTAGGGCTACAAGAGATCCACAAATTCTTTCTTTCCCTTAGTCAAGAAGTGTTATCTGGAAGTACTGAAGAGACTTTTCAATGAAAGCATAGCTTATGATTTCCAGTCTAGCACGTAAGGAGCTTAGAAGTTGCTATTCCATCCTAACAACAAGTAAAAAGCTGGAGAAACTGAAAAATCAACAATTCTTCCTAGATCTGTCAGATAAGTGAGGTCACAGAACAAACCACTGACACAAAAATTAGGGAGATAGGCAGGTAGATACAGAGAATCACAATTTACTGGAGCAGAAACCTCAGGGAACCAGTGCTGGGGCAGGAAAACCTGAACTATCATTGCAGGAGGTGTAGTGTGGACAAGTCTTATAGTTAAAATCTCTAAGGTGACCTAGTGATACGGGAGACCACTTTATACACACACTTTTGTGAATTTTCCCTCTGGGAACTCTATCAGATTTTCACAATGAATATTGGGAAAAGATCTCCTCCTGCTTCCAGCAGGAGGAGGGAAAAAGTAACCATTTTGAAATATACCAGAACATGCTATTCTTAACAAGACCAGCTCTTAGGAGAAACTTGTTAACCAGAGCCTCATCTGCTGGGGTTTTATCAGAGCCTAAACTACCTAGGGTAAGGGAAATGCCGAATTCCAGCCTCCTCTAGCCATCCTGTTCCACCTAAGTGGGAAAAAAGGAAACTGAAAACACTGGCGAAGTTCACAGTTCAGGGACACAGACTCACCAAACCACTAAGACCTAGTAATAGGATTATAGAACACCCCCACCCCCGCATTACCACTCCATTACTAAAGGCCCATTTAGGGCAGTTCCTTTTACCCAATACATCATGTCTGTCTTTCAACAAAAAAATTACGAGGTATACTAAAAGGAAAAAACACAGTTTGAAGACTGAAAAAGCACTAGAGTCACATAACAGCAGGGATGCTGGAATTATCAGATCATGAATTTTTTTAAATGATTAATATGCTTAGGGTTTTAATGGAACAAATATACAACATGCAAGAATACATGGATACTGTAAAAGAGAGGAGGAAATTATAAGAAAGGATCAAAAAGAAATGATATAGATCAAAAACACTGTAAGAGATATGAACAATGCCTTTGATGGGCTCATTAGTAGTCTGGACATAGCTGAGGAAAGAATCTCTGAGTTTAAAAATATGAAAATAGAAACTTTCAAAATTAGAAAAGGAAAGAGTAAAAAGACTAAAAAAGAGAAAAAGTACAGAATTTCCGAGAACCGGGGATCAACTATAAAAGGCATGACATATTCATAATGGGTATATCAGAAGGAGAAGAAAGAGAAAAAGGGAAAGTAGCAATATTTGAAAAGCAATAATGATTGAGAATTTCCCCCCAAGTTAATGTCAGACACAAAACCACAGATTCAGGAATCTTAGAGAACACCAAGTACAATTAATTCTAAGCATATTATATTCAAACTTCAGAAAATCAAAATAAAGAAAAAATCTCAAAAGAAGTCTTAGGAAAAAAGCACCTTACGTATAGAATAGCAATGATAAGAATTAAATCTGAATTAAATTTATACTATTGAATGCATATTATTGTAAAGAAGATCTAAAAATCATTTAAGCTTCTACCTTAGAAAGATAGAAAAGGAAGAGCAAATAAAATCCAAAGTAAGCAAAGAAACAATGAAAACTAAAGCAGAAATCAATGAATTTTAAAACAAATAGAGAATATCAATAAAACCAAAAGCTGTTTTTCTGAAAAGAATAAAATTGAGAATCCTCCAGCCAAGTTAATTCTGAAAAAAATAGGAAATAAATTACTATTACCAAAAATCAAAAAGGGGACATCAGTATAGATACCATCAACATTAAAAGGTTAATAAAGGAATAGTATGAATACTCTATGCTCACAAATTTGGTAACCTAGATGAAATGGATCAATTCCTTGAAAGACTAAATCTGTTAAAACTCACACAAAAAGAAATAGAAAATCTGAAAGGCCTGTATCTATTAAATAAATGAAATCAATAATTAATAACCTTCAAAAAAAAGAAATCAGCAGGCCCACATGAGTTCACTGGTGAATTCTATGCAACACTGAAGGAACACATCATACCAATTCTCCACAATCTCTTTCAGAAAATAGAAACAGATATAATCCCTCCTAATTCATTGTATGAGGCCTGCATTACCCTAATTCCAAAATCAGTTAAAGGCACTACAAGAAAAGAAAACAACAAACCAATATCTCTCATAAATATAGTTGCAAAAATCCTCAACAAAATGATAGCAAATCCAATTCAACAATGCGTAAAAAGAATTACACACCATGACCCAGTGAGATTTAGCCCAGGCATGCAAGGCTGGCTCAACATTCAAAAATCAGTTAATGTAACCCATCACATCAACAGGCTAAGGAAGAAAAATCATATATTATCATCAATAGATGCAGAAAAAGCGTTAGACAAAATCCAACACCCAATCATGATACAAACTCTCAGCAAACTAGGAAGAGAGGAGGACTTCCTAACTTGATAAAGGACATCTATGAAAAAACCTACAGCTAATATCATACTTAATGGTGAGAAATAGGAAGCTTATCCACTGTGATCAGGCAAAAGGTAAGGATGTTGCTCATTACTGCTTTTCAACATTGTTCTGAATGTGCTAGCTAATGCAATAGACAAGAAAAAGAAATAAAAGATATACATGCTGAGAAGGAAAAATAATACTGTCAGTGTTTACAGATGAAATGATCATCTACGTAGAAGATCTGAAAGATCTTTCAACAAAACATCTCCTGCAACTAATAAACAATTAAAGCAAGGTTGGATTATACACTGTTAGCATACAAAAGTCAATTATTTTTCTATATACCAGCAACTAGCAAATGGAATTTGAAATTAAAAACACATTACCATTACATTAGTACCCCAAAAGTGAAATACTTAGGTATAAATTTAGTGAAATATATGTAAGATCTATGTGAAACGTATCAAAGAAGAACTAAATAAATGGAGAGATATTCCATGTTCATCAATAGAAAGACTCAATGTTGTCAAAATGTCAGTCATTTTCAAATTGGTTATAGATTCAATGCATTCTCAATCAAAATCCCAGCAAATTATTCTGTGGATATTGACAAACTGATTCTAAAGTTTATATGGAGAGGCAAAAGATGCAGGATAACCAACTCAATATTGAATATGAAGAACAAATTTGGAAAACTGATGCTACCTGACTTCAAAAGTCAGCTACAGTAATCAAAACAGTGTGGTGTTGATGAAGAAATAGACAAATAGATCAATGGAGCAGAATAGAGAGCCCAGAAATAGATTTACGTAAATATAGTCAACTAATCTTTGACAAAGAAGAAAAGGCAATACAATGGGACAAAGATAGTCTTTTCAACAAACGGCGATGAAGAACTGGACATCCACATGCAAAAAAAGAAATTAGTCTAGACACAGACCTTACACGCTTCACTATAATCAGCTCAAAATGAATCACAGACCTAAATAAAAAGTGCAACTAGAAAACTCCCAGAAGATAACAAAGGAGAAAATCTAGATGACTTTGGGTATGACAATTACTTTTTGGATACAACACCAAAGTCACAATTCATGAAAGAAAAAATTGATGAGCTGGACTTCATTAAAAATAAAAACTGCTGCTCCATGAAAGACAATGTCGAGAGTATTAGAAGATAAGCCACAGACTGGAAGAAAGTATTTGCCAAAAATGCATCTGATAAAGGACTGCTAAACAAAATTTTAGAAGAACTCTTTAAACTCAACAATAGGAAAACAAACAATCCAATTAAAAAATAGGTCAAAGGCTTTAACAGCCACTTCACCAAAGAAGGTACACAGATAGCAAACAAGCATATGAAAAGACGTTCCACATCATATGTCATCAGGGAAACGCAAGTTAAAACAATGAGATACCACTACACATCTATTACAATAGTCAAAATTCAGAACACTAACACTAACCAAATGCTGGTGAGCGACAGGAACTCTCATTTATTGCTGGTGGGAACACAAAATGGTACAGCTGCTTTGGAAGGCAGTTTGGCAGTTTTTTACAAAAGTAAACATACTTATAAGATCCAGCAATCATGCTCCTTGATATTTACCTAAAGGAGTTGAAAGCTTATGTCCACACAAAAATCTGCACATGGCTGTTTATAGCAGCTTTATTCCTAATTGCCCAAACTTGAAAGCAACCAAGATGTCCCTCAGTAAGTGAATAAATAAACTCTGGTACATCCAAACAGTGAAATATTATTCAGTACTAAAAAGAAATGAATTATCAAGCCATGAAAAGACAAGGAGGAAGCTTAAATGCACATTACTAAGTGAAAGAAGCCAATCTGAAAATATTACATCCTATACGATTCTACCTATCTGAGATTGTAGAAAAGGTAAAACTATGGAGACAATAAAAAGATGTGTAGTTGCCAGTGGTTAGGTGTAGGGAGGGAAGAACAGGCAGAGCTCAGAGGATTTTTAGGGCAGTAAAAATACTCTCCATAACACTATAATGGTGGATATATGTCATTATAAATTTGCCCCGGTCAGAAAGATGGCCAAATAAGACATCCCTCATTCATAGCACTCCCTCAACAATAATTTGTCATCCATCTATGGACAAACACACTTTTGAGGGAGCTTTGGGATCCAAGTAGGAGATTGTGAAACTCTGGTGCAATCCAAAACCAAGGAGAGCCATTTTGAGAAACCAGGCTCCCCCTACCCATGAATTTCTCCTTTTAGAAAGCCCTGGGTCACCTAGATAACTGACCACTTGAGCGACCCCACCATTCCCTTCCTGTGCCCTAATTCCTGCTCTTATGTTTTAAATTCTCTAATAGAGAGTGAACCCATGAAACCCTAGACACCCCAGCCTAGACCCTAATAAAAGCAGAGCCCCAGGTTTGAGCTTCTTCCTTCTCTTTGTATCTGCACACTTGCTGTGTGGCCCTTGGGTGTGCCATGTCCCCTTCAGGACTTGTGAGTAATAAATCTTGTTCTTCAAGGTTCCCTGATGGTTGTTGCTGAGGTGAATCCTGCAATCATAGTAACAACCGCAAGATCCAGTCCAGCCACAACATTGGCTCTAGTCAAGGAAACGTCAGTGGGGTTTCCACAAGTAATATGGACCCAAGTGAGTGCCTCATGCCTTTCTAGCTGACAGCATCCTGATTGATAAGCTGGGCCCAAGACAACAGGTGGTTACTGGGGGTGGGCGGGGGATGGGGAGATGTTGGTCAAACGGTACAAACTTCCAGTTACAAGATGAATAACTTCTGGGGATCTAATGGTCAGCATGGTAACTATAGTTACTAATACTGTATTATATACTTGAAACTTGCTAAGAGAGTAGATCTTAAATGTTCTCACCACAAAAATGAAACGGTAATTATGTGAGGTATGGGATGTTGACAATGGGAGAGGCTATACATGTTTGGAGGCAGGGGGTATATGGGAAATATCTTTACCTTCTTCTAAATTTTGTTGCATCAGGAACTTTTGCTTAGGAATCTCTTGGGATACTTACTAAAACTTGGATAACTGGAGTCCACCTGAGACCTCCTCAATCAGATCTTTGAGAGATAAGCCCAAGAATTTGCATTTTGATAAGTTTTTCGGGTAATTTCCAAGGACGCTAATGTTCCTTGGATGTCGACATGGCTTTCTTTCTGATCTCCTTTAAGTCTTTACTGAAATGAAAACTCAAAGATATCTTCTCTGACCACCCTGTTTGAAACTGTGGCCTCCCTGTCCCAACACCCTACATTCCTTGTCCCCCTTCCCTACATCATTTTTATCTCTAGAATTGATCACTATCTTAAACACTATATATATTACTCATTTATTGGTTTATCTGCCCTTTCCCAAACCAATTCTCAGCAACGAGAATGTCAACTCTATAGAATAGGACTTTTTTAAAATTTGTTTTGTTCACTGCAGAATGCCTAATAGCTAGTAAAGCCCTTGAACATTATAGTGTTCAATAAATATTTTTTAAATAAATTAATCACTTCATGAAGTGTTTTAAATTTGTATACTTAAAATACTAACATTCTGGCACATTTTTTTCTCCATCAAAGGAAATCTCAACTCTACCTCTCTAAAAAAAGAATAAAAGCAATGTATAATTTGGATCTATAGTTGAAAGTTTCCTTGAAATATGTCTTGTTTGTTCTTCACACAAAATCCAGCAGGAAGATTTTGCATTCTCTATCATCATCATCTTTGTAGATTTCTTTGATGTCAAACTCTGGGGTCAAAGATTGGGTGAGGATGAAAGTAAAGGAGAAAAATCAAGAGGTGTCAACCTTAATGGTAGCAATAAATAGTGTTTTGCTAAAAGCTACCTAAGAATAGATGGCACAGTCTGTGTAGGTGTATGTAAATGATATGCAAATCAGAATCTAATTTTAATGCAAATATATGTGTGGTCCTCCTAACTATTTCATGCACCTGGATAGAGCCCTAGGAAAATCCTACTGGAGAGAAATGTACTCTCAGCAATGTTTTAATGACTGAGTGGAATGGAGAGCAGAGAGTAGCACACCTGGCATGCATTATGAGGTCTGCTTGTTAGCTGCTAAAAACAAGCTCTTATATATGGAATACTGCTTTGAAGCTTTGGAGAACTGCCAATTTGAATTGCACACACCTTAACTTACCTGTTCTATAAGTGGGTATGATATTGCTTGCCCCAGGCCAGTGAAAAGTGTTACCAGTTAACCAATTGTTTAAAGCAGGCACATGTAGGAATTTTTGAACCAGAGGTACTGCTAAATATAAATTATCCCAACTCAGTGCTATGATCACATTTCATTAAGAAACACAATCCTGCCTGTGTGAATAATTTGCTTCCTACTAATAGTGTGAGTTCTATGGAGAAAAACTGTTTGAAAAAAATTTATGGTAAAATGAGTTTGTTGCTATAATGAGAGCTTAGATATGAGCAAAGTTGAAAGAAGAAGCAAAGACCCAAAGGAAATGTCTCAGTTCAAAGACCACAAATAGGAGACAAGAGGATCAAGCACCATTTTATCTTACAACAGCACTGCATGACTTGCCCATTTCAGAGAATGACAGATGATCGCGAAAAATATTACACCTTACATTTATATATTTCTATAATTATCATTATCAATGCTCTTCCAACTCTATTATCTCCACTGATTGTCATGACAAGAAGTAAATAGATAGGGTTCCATCACAAACTTTTTTTAATAATGTCTTAAAAAGGTAAATCAGACTTTTGTTTCCGGCCTTACCACTGTCTGTGTGCTCTAGGGACCTTTCAGCAACAGGACTCTATGTGTTGTATAGGATACATATTTTATGGTATCATTGATCTAACAGGAATAACTCTCAATGTTCCCTCCAAAACAAAAATCTTCAGCAGTGTAAGAGAGTGGCATGGAGCCAGGGACAGATTTACAGATGAGAGATCCAGGACTCCACCAAAAACAAACACTAACAACGTTGACACTATCAGGATACTGATCTTTGGGCTAATTGTGGGGTAGCACAGCTTCTAGTACTGTTTCAGGTCAAGGTGGATGGGAGTTGATGTGACCCCAGTTTCTAGGTAGAAGCTTCTGATCACTAGCAGACACAGAAATGGAAGCAATTCTAAGCCCATGCTCCTCAAAATGTGGTTTGAGAACCAGCAGCATTAGCATCATCTGGGAGCAGATTAGAAACCCAGACTCTCAGATCCCAACCCAGATCTATTGAATTATAATCTGTATTTTAATAAATTCCTTGAGGGATTCTCATCCACATTATATTTTGAGAAGACGTTGTAGAGAGAAATATTTTCTAATATGGGCCCAACAGACCACAATAATTAAAATAAGACAATGAGCTCACAGTTACAGACTACCAAGCACATGAGGGAAAAGCCATTATGAATAAAAATCAGTGGGGAAAAAAAACATTATATTTAGACCTCCAAGAACTGCACATTGGAAATGTCAATACAGAGCACCGACCAGATAGGTATGAATCCTGTGAGACACAAGGAAACAAAATAGTCAGCATCCAGTGAAACAGGACTGAGAAGGAACCAGTACATTGGAAACTTAAAAATAAGAAATATAATTGTTGAAATAAAAATAGAAAACAATGGATGTGTTAAGCAGATAAGACATAGTTAAAGATAGAATTAATGAGCTGGAATATATATCTAAAGAAAATTTTTTCAAAAACAAGGAATATCAGTCAATTTAGAAAGCAAAACTCATATTCAAAAGAAAGGGTAAAATTGAAATTCTTCTAGAAAAACTTAACCTGAGAGAATTTTCAGTGGACTGAAAGACGATCTCATTGTTATTAAGCTCCTACACATTCAATGGGCCTCCTTTAACCTCTAACTATGGCCTTTGCTCTTAAAACAAGCTTGTATACCTAAACTTAATTTTTCTGTAGTCGGGTGAGAGGGTTATTTTTTATCAATCACATTTATTGTCAATCTTTTTCCTTATCAACATAGAAAACTTAATCCTAAAATCCATGGCATATTTTCAAGATTCAGTCATTTGCCTTTCCCATGAGATTTCCATGTGACCAACCCATTGACCCTCCACATTCAAATATGCCTAATGCCCAGTGTGTATCTGACTAAGGAACTTTCACTCTGTGGTCCCAGTAAACCACGTACACATGGTTTTTGTTCTATAGGAATTTAGGGCTGAGCTGCATTTTGGGCATTTCTTAGCCCTTCCATTTCCTCTCTCACTTAATGAATACCGTGGCATACTAAACAGAACACCAGGATGGCATTGGCAGGGAAGAGAGTTCTAATGCTCAATTTAAACTTCTAGGCAAGGCATCAAAATAGTTTAGTCTATAATTCTCATATGCTCTTGCTTCCCACCTAGGTCTTGACTCTGCACTCACCTGAATTCTGACAGATCAGCCTTTTACTCATTCTTGTTTTCATCTGTATTACTTTTGTTGTGTCCCACCAATGAACATAGATTTGTCATTTAGAATACTATTCAAATTCCAAAACTTTGCATACAAGACAATTATCCAGAAGTTGAGAATTTTCCAGGCATCCTATTATCAAATTTTCTCTCTCAGAATCTAGGGTTTCCAGGAATGGTTGTGATTCTCAAACCTGTTATATGCAGCTCCATACTCTTCCACTCTGATTTCCACTGCTCTCAACACTTGGGATTTTGCTTCTAAAGAAGTTTTGCTCATTTCACTGGCAGGGCTTTGGACCTTCTCCACACTGTTAACTTTCAGTTCTCTTCTCCCTTTGCAGAGAGCAGGCAATTTTCACTTCATATGGTCAGTTCTGTTAGAGGAGCTCACAAAAGTGAGATGGTCATCCCTTAGTGCAGAGATCTTCCCCTTAGACCAAAGCAAGCAAGAACTGGCACACTACAGGTGGGAAGGAAGAAGCTGGTCTGATGTGTCTCACACTGTGTTTGGAAACATTGCTTTCTTTTACATCTAGGCTCTGCTGCTCAGTCTAGTCCATTGTGCCAAATTCTTTAACTCATGGTGATTTTCTCTTAGAGGCCTCATTTCTCTTACTCCAGTTCAATCTCCTCAGGGAAACCAGGTTTTTCAAGTGGATTTGCACATGCATGAATACCATAAGGAGAGATGGGTTCAAGTTTTCTCCAAGTATGCTTTGTATTCCATGCAGAATAAATTATGAGGACTAGACCTCTGTTTCAAAGTCCTAGAATGTTTCACAGCAGTTAAAAAGCTCCTAGATGCTTGAACATTGGAGGTTCATTTGCTAAAAGGACAGAGAGAATTTTACTATGATATCAACAGTTTCGATTTTGACTTGAATTCTCTCATCCTCATTTGTACTCTAAGTTCCAACTCCTTCTCAAAGATAGAGAGAATCTCTAATAATTGAAGCATTCCACTTACTGTTACCTATGTAGACTGTGAATCATTTTGCTTCTTTTCAGTGCTCCACTTGCCATGTGATGTAATTATAATGCTTTTGGTCCAGTTTAATCCTGTATCAGGATTAATTTTTTCATAATATCTATTCTCCTTTTATTCTTCAGTGAAAGAACTCCCTCTCCCCCCTGTTTAGTTTGGCACATAGCTTCCCAGAATAAGAATACATTTCTCAGAGCCAATTTTTGCTAACCATGGTCGCATATGACTATGTTCTGGCCAGTACAAGGTAAGCATAAATGTTGAGTCATTTTCGTACTCTTCGTTAAGAAACCTTACGTGTGCTCTTTTCTGTCATGTCTTCCTCTGCCGAGAACACAGATGACATGATCATTTCACCAAGGAGAACACAAGATAGAAGAATCCTATGCCCCCACCCCGTACTAAACCATATAAGCCTTGGAGTGCCAACTCAGACTTTTATATGAAACAGAGATACGCTCCTAACCTGTTGCAGCCACTGTCATTTGGAGGATCTTTCACTCACACAGCAGCCAAATTTTATATCCTATAACCTCCATAGAAATGACCTACTGGATGCTTGGAGAGCAAACTGCCTGGTCTTTTGCTACATCTCTTGCTCCTTTTCCCAATTTTTCAATCTCTTATGCTATTGATCCTGACGGTCTCTCTCCATTTATGCCTTTGCTTCACCCCTTCAGTTTGAAATGTGGACCGGTTTCCCTAGATCTCTGATTTCAGTGCTCTGTCCAGCTATAGCCTTCATTTTTTTTCTCCTCAACTCAGTGATTCCACAAATATTGTTCCAGTTATTGTCTGACCACACTTCATTCTGGGTCTTCTGGCTCCACAAGCATCTTCTCAGGCAGAACTGGACACACACTGTCCGTATGCAAGACAAAGGATTTGTGTTCTGCAGCTTGGCTCCTAATTTTCCCTGCAATTGAAGGTTTTGCAAAACTTTTATTTACTTCACCTTTCTAGCTAGGACAGATGAAAGAACACAGAAAGAAAACTCATTTCCATGGAAAGCGAGCATATTGAAAGCACACAAGTGAGTAATATGAAAGTGGCAAACCTCTTATCTGTCAAATACATCTTCCCTCTGACTCACACTCCAGCCAAACACCTTTGAATGGTGGGATGCTGTTTCTGTTATGCTGACTTGACCCTCTCTAGCCACCTTCCCTGAGATGTTCCAAAATTCTCTCATTATAAATGTCTCTAACATTTTCAATAACATCAATGGATGATAAAAAAGTATGCCCTTACCTCCGTCCCAGAACAGAATGTCCATTATCATTAATGATGATCATAACCTAAGAAAGGAGTCAATTGACCTCTTAGCATATTCTTTCAAGCTACATAATCAGGTTTCCCTGGGGGTTTGGTATGCATTTGATAGAACAGGATTAATTCAGCTCAAAAATGTTCTCTGCCCTATTTGAACTTTAAGTAGAATACAAAATGACCTACTTTGACAATATATTTAACTTTTCTCACAGTTACTATTTTTTCCAACTCTTTGTTACCTTGCCAAAGTGTTTATGTGAAAGGATTCTTAAACTCTTACATCTACACCTATATTGGAATGTTAATTTTTTTTAACACCACCATATTGTCAAGAAACAACCCCAGCATGAAGTAGGCAGGAAATTAGTATTAATTAGAGATGAAAAGTGAATCTGAAATGGAGACTCAGGGAAGCAAATCTTCAAAAATTCCATTTGGCAAGTATTTCTGATCTGATGGTATGCCAGGACACTTAAAAGAAGAAAGAGGCTGGCCAGGGAGAATAAAATTTATAAAATGGAAGATCAATGCTTCAAAAGGAATCAAGTTAAACTTTCATAAAAGAAACATAGTCATTCTAATAGGTAATCTAAAAACCTTGAAAATTTCACCATTTGTGTGTACTCCTTATGCCTCCAAATCAGATATAACTTAAATAACTTATGAAAAGGGGACTATCAAAAAATAATGAACTCTGCTGGTGTCATTATGGGTCAGTTTTGGTGATTCATCTTCACATGTTTAAATAGCTCTTCCACCTTGAATATGTTCTGATCCTGTGAAAATCCAAAACTGGTCATTGTTTCTCACGTCTTTGTTTAGGATTCTTAACAAAATGGTAATTTTTTGAAGGAGAAGCTATCTATATTTCTCTTGTACCACTCACTGGCTGCAGAGCAGTGCACACCCACACCAGTCATCCAACAAATTGTGAACTGGTTAAATCATATTTAAGATTTTGTGATATAGTGGCATTTTTTAATATCAAGGATTAGATCCTTGAACTACACCACAGATGAATCTATTATACACACATGTCTTATCTACACGACATTAAAATATTCAGGCTTATTAGAGGGAAAGTTATTACAAATAATTATTTAGTACTAGTGGCAGAATTAACAACAGGTTAAAGATTGCATTTTTAAATAAAGTTTTTATTTTTAAATTTTTCAATGTAAAAGTATGTTTATTCACAATTCTTGATATCACCACTCCTTCAAAAGTTCTTTATAAACAAAATGCCAAGAAAAATTACAATACTAGCTAGTCAAAGTTGTGTAAAAACTTTAAAAAGCATAATTTAGACAATGACAAAGTAAATTAACTTTAGATATTTCTAGTGACACAAGGTAAGAAGCCTAGTCCTTAAATAAATACATATGATATCAGAAAATTGAGTTTTATTCTCTTACTTCAGCAAGAGAGAATTTAAGGAATCAGTTGTAAATTGGCATTTCATCACAGGAAGTGAATACACAATTTTTATTGAAGGATTGAATGGAAATCCTTAGGTTGGCATACAAGAAGGAGAGTGAGTCTTTGAATTGGTTGATTTCTTAAGACAAGGACTTATGCAAATAGGTGAGGTTCTGAGTAAAGATGGAAGTGTTATGCAAGTCATATGATATTCTGTGGTTCTAACTACGTAATTGATAATGGTCACACTAGCTTTTGGCCAGGGCAAAGGGTTGGTAACAAAAGCAGTCTCTTTCTGAATCTACAGCACTGTCATGATCTCTGATATCATCAATCTAATAAAAAAAACAGCTTAGAGTCAAAGCAGGGTCTGATCTTTTGCTTCTTTTGTTAGAAGATGAGTCATCCAGTCATCTGGTATAACAGTCGCCGCATGGGAGCATTTAAGACTGGAGATGTACACAAAATAGAACAGTGATGACTGCATTTTGTAGAACGCTTCAAAGCCATGTGCAGAAATTGCTCAACTCAGGACAAGAAAGTATGTCCAGAATCTATTAGGATCTACTCTGGAGAGTCAAGTGGCTAACTCCTTCAGTTTAGAGGAATGTTCCACTTGACTAATAGTATTTATCCAAATGCAGCACAAATTGTTGGTAATGGCACAGATACCACCCTGACTGGTTAATAGAAAGTCTAAAGCTACTAAATTTTCTGCTATCACTTGGGCCAAATAGTTTAGACTTGGCTTTTGAGCTTTGAGAGCTGTGAAATTATCATTTAAAATGCAAAGTAAGATTAATGATAAGTATCTGATTACCTTTTCCAATGGAATAATCCCCATTGTAGAAACCATCACCCAGATGACATAGATAAAAAGTGAATCACTATTTCCTCTAAGTAATTCTCCAGAACAGTCTACAGTGACTTCATTTTGTAAGTTCCTGGTCATGTGCCTCAGTGAGACATTGTCTGAAAAGGCCCCAGGGGATCTTGGATTCCTAAAGTCTCTGACAATTATAATTCAGACGTAATTTAAGTTACAGTGAAGGAAACAAGTAAAAGTTTGATGTCCACAAAACAGTAATACTCTATTGGGGTGTAGGTGCCATTTACCCTGTCTGTGGGTTAGTAACTCCTATTAAGGAAGCTGAAATCTATAAAGAAAATCAGTGAACTAAAAAGAATAGGCCTGATATTTGTTTCTGGAATCTGTGTCTCCAACCTTGTGGATAGTGTAGTAAAATTTGGGGTACCCAATTGCTTCTTTTTATTCGTACTGTGTCTGTTCCTCTCAGTCCAAGCTGGCAGTTTTTCTGTTGATACAATTCATTCAAAAATTTTGTGAGCCTCCTATGCATCTCATTGGGGTTCACTGCATTAGACAAAAGTCACATTCATAAATCTATTCAAGAGTTCTTTGGGGTTTTGTTTTTTATTGAGAGAACCTGTGAGGCACACACTTAATCTCTCTATATTAAATACTCCCTCTCTCTCTATATATAAAAGGGCCATTTACATCACTGAATAGTACTCCAGAGCATCTCCTTTAATCTGAGCCCTTAACAAAAGATTTTAGAGTCAGACAGTTGTTTTTATCTCTAAATCATGTTTTCCTGGCAGCGTCCTCGATTCATTCTTTGCTCAGAATACATTTCATGATTTTAGTATCACCTGCTGTCTGGAAGAAAGTTGAGAATTTTCAAATACATCAAGGCCTGCCTCCTTTTGTTTGGCATTCCTTCCCTCAGTTCTCTGTCTCCTCTCCCATCTTATTATAAGCAGCAAAAAGAAACCAGGTAGCACCTTCAGCACTTTGCTTGGAAGTCTCCTTAGTTAGATCACCCAGTTCATAAAGCACATCTTCTACCTTCCGTGTTCCTACAGGCAGTTGAGCTGTCAAGCTTCCCACTACTATATAGCAAGGACTCCCCCTTCCTGTAGTTGCCAACAGCATGTTCCTCACTTCCTTTCGAGCCCTCACTGGTGGAATCTTCAAAGTCCATATTTCTACGAAAAGTGAGTTCAGGGCACTTTAGCTCTCGCTTACACTCTCCTCAAAGCCTGCCAGGTTCCAAAACCACTCCCACATTTTAGGTTTTTATATGGCAGCACTCCACTTTCAGGTATGAAGTCTATATAATTCATTATTATGTAACAAGTTCTTCCCCTCCCCGAGATCAGCAGCTTAAATCAACAAACATTATCTCACAGTTTTTGGAGTCAGAAATTCAGGTATCGCTTAGTTGAGTGCGTCTGATTCAGATTCTCTTACAAAGTTGCCACAGAGCTGTCTGCTGAGGCTGCAGTCATCTCAAAGCTCACAGGATAAAGGATCCACTCCCAAGCTCACTCAGGTGCTGTTAGCAGGCTTGAAGCCCTCACTGGCTCTTAGCTGGAGACATCAGATCCTTGCTACCTGGGCCTCTCCACAGGGCAGTTCAAAACGTGGCAGCTGGCTTCACTCGGAATTGAGTGAGAGATCTCTCTCTCCTGAGATGTCATAATTTTATCGTAACCTATTCTTGGAAGTAACATCCTATCCCTTTGCCATGTTCTGTTAGAATCAAGCCACCATGCCCAGCCCACATTCGATGGAACAGGACTCCACAAATACCAGGAGGTGGGGATCATTGTGGCCAACTTAGAGCCTGCCTACACAAAGACAATTCTGTTTAGAATAATAAAGACTGCAATGGGTGAAATCTAATTTTCCCAGAATGAAATAAACTCAGAATTCTAAAAACTTTTTTTCTTCAACAAAATCAGAGCTCACACTGAACACATGACTCACTCTTCATTCAGTTCCATGAACCTTGAGCTCAACAGGTGCCAAAGGCCTTCACAGATAAGTGCTTATGTAGACCAGGGTGAGGGGTCTCAGCTGAATCTTGTTGAATCTCCAAACAGTGGAAAGCGCCCTCTTTAAATTAAGAAAACCTGTTTCTGGGGCCACCCTGGTGGCATAGTGGTTAATTTCTGCATGCTCTGGTTTGGCAGCCGGGTTTGTGGGTTTGGATCCCAGGCGCAGACCTACACCACTTGTCAGCAATGCTGTGGCAGCACCCCATATATAAAATAGAGGAAGAGTGGTACAGTTGTTAGCTCAGGGCTAATCTTCGTTAAGCAATAAAAGAGGAGGATTCGCAACAGATGTTAGCTCAGTGCTAATCTTCCTCAGCAAAAAACAAACAAACAAACAAACCTGTTACTTAGAACCAAAGTGAGTTTTGTTGATTTCCTTCAGCAAAGAAAAATACTACAAAGACAATTCTGAAATAGATTCTCAGTAGAAGAAGAAAATGCATGGTATTTGTTGCTTACAGCTTAGACTCAGAGGTCACTATAAGGGGGATATCAGGAGAGGTATATCAGAAGTGGTGTGAGGTCTTTGGATTGATTGGTGTAAGTGAGGCAAAGTTTTAAGCAAATAAGTGTTGTGTAAGTCATCAAACATCCCACAGTGACAATTGTGTAGGTATGGGGGTGGTTGTTCCAATTTTCAACAGCTACCACTTAATTTGAGACAAATTAATAATATCATTGCCTAATAGAATGTATTACATATTTAGTCCAAATGTCTTATATGTGAGATAAAAATGGAAATGTGACTAGGAGCTCATTGCCGAATGTATAAATTCAAATATTGAAATTGCCAGTAGCATACAGATATTTTTAAGTCCAGCTCTGTCACTCCCTAAATACACGACATTGATCAAGTTGTTTTACCTCTCTATACCTCAGGTTTTTAGTTTAAAACGGGATAAAAATAGCACCTATGCTATATGGTAGTTCTGAGGATTAAATGAGCTAATATGTGTGAATCACTTAGGTAGTGCCTGCTATATAGTTAATAACTAAATAAATGGTAGCTTTCGTGATTCTGATAATGATGGTGTCTTACTATTCATGTCAACAAGTACTTTCTGCCTATGTTTATTTCAATCCACTCTCACAGATGATTCAAATGAAACTAACAACACAATATATGCTAGCAGAAAATAGTATTTATGTACTTATTATCCATAGGATGTTACACAGAGAATTTCGCTCTAGCATTGGATATTTCTGGTGTGGAGTACATCCATCTTTCGGTTGCCTAGGTACTAGCCCTGACTGCTTCTGGATGCAGTTTCTCAGCCTTCAGGGTTGAAATCTATAACAAAACCATACTCAGTAACTGTCTGCCTCTTTAAAGCTTCATCTTTCTCTTAGCTTGGGAGCTCAGGGGTTTTAGTGTATTTTACAAAGTCTTTACTTATTAACAGATGACTTCTATTAATTTGTGGAGAAAATTAGATATTATGACGGCTAATGCCAAAACCTTATAAGCTATACCTCCAGAAACCTGATAGAAAATCTCACTTCTTTGCCTGTCCTCTTCAATTTTTCATTCTGTAATGCTGTTTCTAGTGTGATACCACAGTCAGTAAATTTTTCACTTCAGGTCTTGGCAAGAAGCCAGGGGGTTTTAAAGTCACTTGCTCAGGCAAAAGAAGAATGGTACATTTGGAGCAGAAGTATCCTGGAGGGCATTGTTGCAATTAGATAGATGAATGACCATGGGTTTTAATTAGAACACTAGGTACACACTCCATATCATTATTCTAAGAAACTGCCCTCACAGAGCGAGGTAGTGTAATACAACTGAGTCTATATCCTGCAGATCTGTAAGCACAATTTCTGGGTAGGAGCCATTTTAATTCCATTTATTTATACTTTTGCTATTTTTAATAGATAGAATCATTCTTGATTAACTCTATAGGGCAGTTCTGTAATCAAATTAATTTTTAAAGTCAGTCAGAGGAGGGAAAAGAATAAGGATTATGAAGATGGATATTAATATCTTTTTCTATGTCCTACACCTAATAATAATGCTATTACCTTGTTCTTAACATAGAATACATGCTCTTATGAAAAAAAGGAAAACGGTCACAGCTTTCTGAAGACTTACTCCACATTGCATGCTTATAAAATCAAGATGAGCATGTTACTTCTGCTCTCCATTTAAGGATTGCAAGCCAAATCTTGAAACAATTAAGTTCATAAATATAAAGACTTACAGGTAAAATGCAATAACAGACAACACTAAAAATAATATCTCTTTATAATAAAACTACTCCTATGTCTTCATTCACTCACTTGCTTGTTCAATTATTCACTCAACAAATTTTTCTTGATAATCAACATCATAACTTTACTGAATGCCTAGAAGGGATTATGAAAGATTCTAGAAATATAAAAGAGAATAGAATATGATCTTAATATTTGCTATGTTCTAAATGTCTGTGTCCCTCCAAAATCATATGTTGAAACAACGCCCAAGGTGAAGGTCTTAAGAGATGAGGCCCTTGGAGGTGATTAGATCATGAGGGTAGAGACCTTACGAATAGGCTTAGTGCCCTTATAAAAGAGACCCAAGAAAGCTCCCTTGTCCCTTCCACCAAGTGAAGATACAGTGAAAAGATGGCCGTCTAAGAAGCTGGCTCTCCACAGACACTGAATCTGCCTGTTCCATGATCTTGGATTTTCCAGCCTCCAGAATTGTGAGAAATACATTGCTGATGTTTATAAGCTACCTAGTTTATAGCATTCTGTTATAGCAGACTGAACAGGCAGAAAATATTTAATAGGTGATTTTTAAAGAAAGAGAATATAGACATTAAAAACAATACAGCAAGGCAAATTTCATCCATCAAACTGGCCTTCTTGGACAAACAATACAGCAATGCTTCTGTCTATGTTCTGTCCCTCCATATAAAGTTTGCTCAACACACTGACACTCTGGCTTCCTGAAACAGAGCGACAGAGATTCAATACAGACACACCTGTAGGACACGTGGGGAAGAATTTATAGAGATTCTTTTGAGAGGGTATTTATTACCCTAATCTTACAAACTAGGTCTTCCCAAACCCCAGAAAAACATCTGGGACCTTCTGCCAATTTTGGCCCCACACAACTTTATAACAATCCTGGACATCTGAAGACAAGATAATTCCATCGATGCCTCCCATGCCTAGAATTATCTGGCTGTACTCAGCTTTCTACCCATCACCTATTGTTTCTCTCCCTTTAAAACTTCTGTCACCCCCCTCCCAAAACTAAACTTCGATTGGCTGAATGCCCCCTTTCAATGCCTCTACTGCACCCACACCACCCGTTTCATCTTCCATAACCTCAAACACTTCATCTCCTTGTTCTAACCGATATCCTGAAATTTGCTTATATGCTGAAGACATGCTTGCCTTGCAACTTTCTGGAATGGAAATCACTATTAATAGTGGTCATTTATTGAAAACTTTGTCTAGGAACCTTGCTAATAAATTTGCAAATATTACATCTTTTCATTTTAGTTAATTCTCATAATAACCTGTGAAATAGATACTAGTATCTCTAATTTATAGCTAAAGCAAATAAGATAGACAGAAGTTAAACAATTTGCACCAAAGCATAAAGCTACCAAGTGGCAGAACTAGGATTCAAATCAAGATGTCTGCCTCTAAAATCTTACTCTTTAAAAATAACATTTTTATTTTAGAATATCCTAGACTTACAGAAAATTTGCAAAAATACTACAGTGAGTTCTCATGTATCCTTCACCCAGAATATCCAAATGTTAACAGTTTATTGCATTTGCTTAATCCTTTTCTCTCTCTCTCTCCATCCCTCTCTCTTGAAACATTTGAAGGTAAATTTCAGACGTGGTGTTCTTTTAATCCTACAAACATCACTGTTTATTGTCTTAATATAAAGACCATTCCCATTCTCTTTTGTACATCACAATATCCTTTATGCTAAAAGAAAATCCAGGATTATGTTTTGCCTTCAATGTCATCTCTGTTTACTTTCCTGAATCTGGAACAGTTTCTGAGTCTTTCTTTTTATTTCATGGTATTGACATTTTGAAGATCCCATGGCATTTCTTTGTTTAATTTTTTAGAATATACCTCAATTTGGGTATATTTAGATCTATTCATGCAAACCTTACCCTCAACTACCACATCTGCTATACTTTCATTTTCTCGTCGCATGTAGTACAGCTACTTTTCCAAAGACTGATGGTAACACATTAGTAGAATAAGCATTTACCTTTTGCATTCTTTTACTTAAAGAGGTTTCCAAATGTTATTGTCTTCAGTTCCCGAAAAACCTGGATCTGTCTCTGCCACAAATCTTCCATCTCGGCACATTCAAATGGACTATACTAGCTCTCCTCACCACCTAAGAAAATAGTCAATGGTGCCAAAGTGCACCACAAGTCAGAAATTCAGTGCCACCCTAGGTGTCTTTGTCTACTCTGACACATGATTGTCACTAAATCTTATCCATACTATTTATAAAATTTTCTAGAATAAGTCTCCATTCCTTTATCTCCCCATCATCATTGTGCTCTCTAAGTGTCATTCTCTCCTTTTTGGACTATCACAAGTCTACCTTGTTCCTTTTTTCCAACCTCCCATCTTGTTTTCTCGATCATCCATATCCCTTCCTCTGTTCTTTTTCTAGTACTATAAATTGGATTGAATAACTCAATTGATTAAAAGGAGTCAGTGGCTTGAAATATACCTGTTAGGATAAAGTCCAAACTTCCTAGATCATCTTATAAAACCTCTCTGATCTAGTCTCTGACTGCCTCTCCATCCTCATCTGCTGCTGCTTCGATAATCCTTACCATCACCATGCCCCACCCTCATGCTTTCTGCCTATATCTTAATTATTCCAAACCCTGATTATTCCAAAATAATTCATTATTCCAAAACATTCTTAAAATGTTCCAGACAATTTTATAACTCTAAGTCTTTGTACAAGCTGTTTGTTTTCGTGGCCTGGAAAAATATATCTCACCATCCCCATCTAATGGCTATCTATTCATCCTTAAAATCACTAGAGTCTCTTTATGAGATTGTTTATTCTTGACTTTCTTTTCCTGCAATTTTCTGTATTTATACCTAAATTTTTAGACACTCTTATGCTCTTGGAGCTTAAATATTTACCTTTGTAAATATTTCCTTTGCCCTCCCCCAGCACTCCTACCCTCAGTAGACGGCGGACTCATTGAGTGCAGGAAATGTGTGTTAACTTCCCTGTTGCCTGGACAGTAGCAAATGTTTGCTGAATTAATGTAAATTCTGCCCCATGAGTCTCAGATATTTCCTAGATTTAAGGGAATCAGCTTTTGCTGAAAGGAAGGATTTGAAAAGTGTCCAGGTCCACAGCAGGAAACAAAATTTCACTCTGATAGTTCAAGGGAATAGAGCTTATCAAAGGGACTACTTTCAGAGCTGTCGACAGGTTCAGGGGACCAACCAGGAGTGTTACATGACCCAGTCATTGGCAACATAGGGAGAAAATAGTAAGAGCTCAGTAAGAGCTAAAGACATGGAGGAAGGACTATGAGCAAAGTAGTAAATAAAGAGGGACCCAGTCACTGCCAGAAGCTCCGTATTAAAGTAGGAAAGGAGAGGAATACCCTGCCTCCTCTATTCTCCTGTGTGCCCGGCTCCTGCTGGCATCTCCCACTGGCTGAACTCATTGGAAAGCCAGTTCTCAAAGGAGTCCAGATGATGCTGTCTCTGGGGTCAGCTTTCTCGGCTAAGAATGGGTCTAAGCTGGGTAATGAAGAATAATCAGCATGACAGCTAAGAAAACCTGTGCAGAACTTAAGTACAGTGAGAAAAACTGGACTGTTGGTGGTGAACATGATGCAGTCTATCCAGAAACCGAATATAGTGGTGTACACCTGAAATTTACACAATGTTGTAAGCAGTATGAGTCCTATAAAATAAAAACTAAAAACTGTTCACAGGCAAGGGTTAATATTTGTTGCACCCTGTATTTTCCAGATATTCCTCTAAGCACTTTGTATCTTTCTCTTTTATTCCTCCCCACAATCCTATATTATAGGTATATTATTGTCTCCTCCTCTCTAAAAAAAACTAAGCTGAAACTTAGAGAAATTATTATGAATTATCTCAGCTGACCCACAGCTTATAATGTGCTATCAGGTGCAACATTGGCTCCCTGTCAGAAGTTCTTGCATTTCTTACCTTGGCTAGATTTGCTACATCCTCAAAAGCCCTCTCATCTTGTCCAGAAACTTCTAAGGTGGGTCTCAAGTAGAGAAGAAGGTAAATGATGCATAACCATACTGCCTTAGATTTCCTCAAGATGAATTTTTTAAGCTTATTCTTAACTCTAGTGTATTTTTTGCTGGGTAAATAGAGAAATAAAGAAAGCAAGTTGGTGTGAAGTTAGGGTTTTCATGGCCCACTAATCTCAAGGCTGCTTCTCTTTACTTCTAAACCCACAACACCAGAAAAAAGAGATCTCCTCATCTCCTCTATATTTTGAAAAGAAACTTGTCTACATTAGATTTTAAGCACTTCTTTTCATTAGATAATTCTTTAACATTGGAGTTGTAAACCATTTGCCTTCAACTCCTAGAGTCTATGAATTTAATATTTAGTAGAATATTCATTTCAGGAAAATCCTCCCAAAAACAATAAGAAAACCCAGAGAATTTGTTTATACAAGGATTTCATATGGGTGTATCTAAGACTATTTACATCATTACTGGAGATTTTTACTTAATAATTTAAAAGGAAGCCAACTATACTACATTTCAGAGAAGGGACATAAAGATAGCTAAAAGATAGAAAGGTAAGACCCAGGGGAAAAGTCTGAAGGAACTAGTGTTATGTATCCTATAAAAGAAAAAAAACTGAGTAGACTCCAAATAAAGGTCTCTAAGAGGACAATATACAGAGAGAGGATGATAAATGCAGCTCACCCTATCCATCTCTGGGTAAAGTCCAGGGCTAGGCACTCTAGAAAATACAAAAGTAGACAAGCATAGTGCCTACAAAGGATGGGGTGACATCTTTGCAGACAAATACTCAAAATGCAATGTTGAGTGTTTTAAGTATTATAATAGGTGCTTTGTGTAAAGGAGGACATTGATTCCACCATGCTGGTTAGTCCCCCATTATCTCTTGCCTGGAATGCTATAATAACCTCTTACTTTGTCTTACTGTTTCCACTCTCGTGCTCCCACAATCTAGCATACACAGCAGCCAGAAGGACCCCTTTAGAATCTAAGTTAGATCATGTCATTCTGCTCAAAACCTCCCAATGGCCTCTAGCACTTCTTTTAGAAAATTTAATTTGCCAACAGAATTCAGAAAAAAACTGGAGAAGAGGGAGATGAGATAGAGAACAATGGCAGTAGTTTAAACAAGGGACAGTGAAGTTCGAAAAAAGGGAGTTGCACCAGGGAAAGGGGGGTGGGAGGTCGGCACAGGGGGTGAAGGGGAGCACTTGTGTGTGACAGACAAGAAATAATGTACAAGTGAAATTTCACAATGATGTAAACTATTATGAACGCAATAAAAAAATTTTTTGAAGTATTCACAAAAAAACAGAAAAGGAGTTGCAGTAAGAATAAAATGAGATCAGGAAAAAAAGGAAGATTACAGGGTTTTGGGGTAAGAAAGATATGTTTTACTTAAAAGATTGAATTCAATAATCTGATGGGATATTCCAAAGAAAATAGACAGTGAATCCTTTTCTGCAGTGGTGGCCCAAGACTATGTAGCAGATTGAGATTTTCAAGAAAAAAAATGTACAGAACTAATAAGAGAAACATCTCAAGGACCGAAAATTCTGAAATGTGGACATTTCTGGGGCATAATGTAGAAAAGAAGGCAGCAAATGAGACTGATAACATAAAGTCAGAGAGGAGACAAATGGAGAGTATTCACAGACTTAGAAGCTAAGAGAGCAGAATTTTAGCACAAGATAATCTAAGAGGTGAATGATGCAGAAGACTCAGTGGGATGAGACAAAGGAGAGGCCCTGGGATTTGGGGAGCAGGTTTTAACTGATTAAACTTTCATGGAGGAGGTTGTGCAAAAGGGTGAGGTAATGGTGCAAAGACCACAGGATTGAGTAGTTGGAAGGTGATTAGTGAAGATTATTAGAACCTGTAGTATGGAAAGGAAAAGAAGGTATGAGATGGCATTTTACATCAAGGGACTTGCCTAGTAAGAGGCAAGAATGGCTTTTGTGTAATAAGAGCACACAGTGTCTAACACACAGTAGGTAGACTTTCAGTAAATATTCACTGAATAGATGACTTGAATATGTTTGGCATTTAGTAGGGAAAGCCTGGAGGTATGATACGATGATTTGTAAAAAATTCTGGTAGAGTTTGGGTAATAGGTTTTTTGCTCTGAAGCAGAAACTAAGGAGAGGAAGGATGAAAATACAGCAATATTGTACTTAGAATAAAATCCAAACTCCTTAACGGCCTCTCAAGACCTCCCACAAATTGTCCTGTGTTTGTCTCTCCATCCACTGTCTTTCTTCTCTACTCCACTCTCCCCCTGCTCCAGCCGCGCCAAGTTTCTTCCAGTTCTTTAAACATACAAGTTTATTCTCCCACTTGCATTTTTCCCCCTACCTGGAATGCTCATTGCCAGAACTTTCTCAGATCTCAGCTCAAACGTGACGTTCTTAAAGAGGCTTTCTCTGACCTTTCCATGTGATGGAGCCTCTACTCAGGTCACTTTTTAAGCACATCTCCCTGTTTTGATTAATAGGATACAGACTACTCACTGAAATCATCTTTCTCAGTGTTTCTTTGGTTATCCTTTACTTCCTCTATTCTCCATAAGAACAGATGCCTCATTTACTCATTCGCTGATTATTCTCTTGACACCTGGAATAGTCTTTAGCGCATTAAAAACAAACCAAAATGAAACAAAAACAATAAATATTTGAAAACAAATTAACAAATCTTGAAGTGGAAAGGAGGAAAGGTAAGAAAGCCCACTTTAGATGACCTTAGTTATCACTATAAATTAAGTTGCAAAGCACCTTCTCAAATAAGTCTATTTCTTCCTTTTCCTCCTTCTCGCATCCTGCTCAGGCCACCAGCAATTCTGACTCAAATCACTGCAATCTCTCTGTCTCAGTTCTTGTCCCACTCCAACATGATTTCCCTACTGAAGACAAAGTGATCTTCCTAAAGTGTGTATCTAATTATTTTTGCCACCTGAAGTATTTCATAGGCTCCTCATTGCTCTTAGAGTACAATTCAAACTCCTTACTTAGCTTCTCTGGCAGACTGATCCGGTCCTTGCTTCCTTCTGTAGCTTCATTTTCATTACCGCCTCCATGCCCTATGTCATTACCCTCATTGTATTCCTTGTTCATACTGAATTCTATCAGTAAGCTATGTTCCCTCACTTCTCAACTATATCCTCTTCCTGGAAACTTGTTTCCACTTTGCTTCATTTGAATCAATCTTGTGTATCCTTTGGGTCTCAGCATGAATGTTGATTTCTCCAGGCAATATTGCACAGCCCACTCTCATCAAAGTTATGTGTCACTCCTATATATTTCCAAACAGTCTTATATCTGCTGGAGTTCTTAGCTGTAAAGCAAAATAACACCTTAGATGGTTTAAGCAGAAGAGGATTTTATTAAAGATTATTAATTAGCAGACAATATATCAGAGCAGAAGGCTTGAGAATCAGGCTTGGATGCTATGCCAACGGGAAAAGAAATGCCTGAATTTCTCTTGAAGAGACTTTATCCCTGTTACTGCTGGTCACAGCAAACACCATCAGCCCTGGACACCCAGAGCTGCCGCCATGCAGTCTTCTGTGACGAGTAATTGAATTCTGGTCACCTCTCTCCCAGCCTTGCCAGATTAAATTCATTCGGCTTTTTCTTCCTATCAGTCTCTTCCCAACTGATATGTTGGTACATCTGATTGGTGGATCCTGGTCATAGGCACAAACTCTGGACTACTGGAAGGCAAGGAAAGCAGTTTTCTAACTTTTAACTTGAGAAAGCAAAACTTATGAGATGGGACGAATTGTGATAAATGTCTGCTACAAGCCTGTACTCTCTCTCTTATTGCCCTAATCACAGCATGTCTTAGTTGCTTGGCTTTTTGTCTGTCTCATTACTAACTCCCTGAAGCCAGGGGACATGCCTGCCTCATCCACTGCTGTTTCCCTAACAGCTAGCAGAGAGCCTGGCATATAGTAAATGCTAAAAATATTATTTATTGAATGAATGAATGGGTTGTAATTGGGACTTGAAGATAGTTTGACACAGCTGTTGGAATTATAATACAGGAATTGTAATTGGGAATCAATTAGAGAAGACTAAAAGAATTGCTGTGTTGCGTTTTAGATCTTGCCAAGTTTAGGGAGAACACATTTGTAGTGGAACTGATCATCACTGTTTAGTGAGTTTCTCAAGCAAGGCTAAGAAACCAGAAAAGGAGAACTTAGGGATCTGAACCAGTTTATTGTTGGAAAAGGATTTGTCGGCAGAAAACCAAATGGAGTTTGAGCTCAGACCTAACAAATGGTACATAAAATGACTCACCATAAAATTTAGGTAGCTTAAGGAATAAACTAAACCAGGAAGGGAATGGATAGCCTTTGAGAACACGGAAAGATGAAATTACTAAAGACGATGATAAAAGTAAAGATGCAGTTGAGTATAAGACCTAGGAAGATAGTTCACTTTCCCCTAAATTATTATAGCTGAGTCTGTTGCTCTGCCCTTCTCAGTCCCGTCCACTTTTATGCACCAATCTGAATGAAAGTAGTCAGACCACCAGCCTCAGTATCCTTTCTCCTTCCCCGTCCAGAGTGGCTGAGAATTAAATTGCCCACTCAGACCCACTAGAGACAGCTTGGGCCCCTTGTGTTTTTTCTCTTTGCCAATCAGGAGCCAATATCCATAGAAATAGCTGTAGTGCTCTGTTTGCCTTCCATCCCTTTTCTTTTTTTTCCTCTCCACATTTGTCTGCAAATACTTATCTCCCACTGCCACACCCATCTGTTCAATCTTTAGAATTTGTTATCTGTTTTAGGTCCTGTCTCTTCTTTCCAAACAGATTGCCTCTGAAATGCTGAAACGTGCTCAGAATGCTGCCCACATATTGTGGGAGCCTGCTATTTTGCCTTGTATATGCCTGTCTTCATCCTGAGGACCAGAACTTGGCCCCAGTTATTGGCCTGGCAAAGGGCTCCTATATTGATCTCACACATGTAAACTGCCCATCATTCTGTCTCTTTAATCTTGGCCACCATCTGGATGGCCTAGCATTGGGCTGTGTTATGGACTGAATGTTTGTGTCCCCCCAAAATTCATATTTTGAAGCCCTAAAGCCCAATGTAATAATATTGGGAGGTAGGGCCTTTGGGAGGTAATTAAGTTTAGAAGAGGTCATGATGGCGAGGCCTTTATGATTAGATTAGTGTCTTTATAAGAAGAGGAAGACATTAGACACCTCTCTCTCTCTCTCTCAGTCTTGTGAGGACACAGTGAAGAGCCAGTCATCTGCAAGCCAGGAAGAGAGCTTCCACCAGAACTTAACCATGCTGCCACCCTATCTTGGATTTCCTGCCTCTAGAACAGTGAGAAATAAATGTCTGTGGTTTCAGCCACCCAGTCTATGGTATTTTGTTATGGCAGCCTGAGGTGAATAAGACAGGCTGTCTCACCAAAACTCATGTTGATTTTATCCGAGTTGTGACTGAGCTGCCTCTGCCCCTTGGACTCAGTGCCTTGTTCATTTGGCTGCTCCTCTAGAGTGAGGTCAGTCTCTACTGCAAGGTCATCTCCTCCATCATGTAATCCTGAAAACAAATAATATGGGGATTTATGTCCATTACCTATGCTACGACCAAATACAAAGATAGGAGTATACCAGATGAAACGATGGTCTCGGTTAAGGTGCAACAACAAACATCTCTGGAATCTGAATGACTTAAAGCAAGGTCAGAACCTTTTTCTGTAAAGGACCAGATGGTAAATATTTTAGGCTTCATGGGCCAGAGTGTCTATTGCAACTACTCAACTCTTCTATTGTAGCACGAATGGCACCCTAGTCAACACATAAACAAATGTGCATGGCTATGTTCCAATAAAACTTTACTTACAAAAGCAAATTGGGCCTTAGTTTGCTCACCACTTATTTTAAAGCAACAGGATTTATATCATGTTCACACTTTATATTCATTACATGTTAGATGGATGACCCATCCCATTGTCACTGTTGGTACTCTGGGACCTAAGCTGACAAAAGAACCACAACCTGCAACTCTAATTTTGATTGCAGTAAAGAGAAAAGTGAACTTATAAGATACCTGCTTGTTCTCAAAGCTTCTGTCCAGAAGTGGCATACGTCATTTCACTTAGATTTCGTCAGCTCATACCTGTCACATGTTCACTCCTGAATTTAACAGGACAGGGTTAAATTAACCCCCTACAGAGAAGGAAAACAAAGAACTGGTGAGCAGTATTGCAATGTACAACAAAGATTTGTGGTCTGAGAAGGGAATTTCAACCTCTAAATTCTTCATTATGCAGTTTTTGATAAAGAAGAGGTTCAAAGTGGTAAGCTTAAGACAGCTAAAGAGAAATGGCATGGCACTGAAGATAACTGGGGTTGATTAATTGTGAAATCTGCATATTTTGAAGTTCATTAGTATGGATATTGAAATGACAGCATATAGTTGTCCTCTATATCTATCAAAAAGAACAAAAAATAACAACACAATATATTAGCTTAGATAATGTGCTGGATCTGTGTAACTCTTAAATTCCCTTAACATACTGGACCAGTATTTGGAGACAGGAAAGAAGTCATATTGTAAAAAATAACGTAAACACCATAATCTATTCTTAAAATACAGCAGAATATATCAGAAGTCCCAATTGGTTGACAATTATTTATTTTATAATTATCTATCCATCTATTTATATACCTAAATTCGCAATATGAAAATATCTTGAAATAACCACCTGTGCAGTAAATCAATTAAATATCATTATACCCATTTGAAAAATGAGAAACCGATGGTACAAATTTGATGTCAAAGTGTTTTAGCATTTTATTGGTGAACTGGTAAAGACTAATTAAAGTATAAGCTTCTCTTTTTTTGGCATAGTGGAGCAAGACAAGAAAGATGAGCGGGAAGAAGTAAGCATGGATTATCATATTTGCTCTGACAATTTTTCTCTCCAAAATGCACTAGAAGAATAAAGTTATCATAATCAAAATTTCTCAACCAAAAACTCTTAATATACGCCTCTGCATTCATAAAACCACATCAAAATACAAGGTATAAAGAGTTAAAATGTATAGAAATACACTTGAACCCACTCTACTCTCATTTTTTTAAGTAAAACATTTATAAATATTATTTGCTTTTGTTTGTTTTGTCAAATATTACTGGTAATAAGCTAATAGCAACAAACCTCAGACACACTCCTGTGTGATGGAGGCACACTCATGTCAGCGCACCCAGGCCCAGAATGGCTGGAGTGGAACGCTACCAGGCTGCTCAAACTGGAACACAGTCATGATTCTATTAACTATTGTACGCGGCATTTGATTTGTGCTCTAACTGGTAGAGTTAAACCAAACTGTTGTTTGTTTAATCAGTTAAGGGCAACTCTAGGAGAAGTTTGCTGTGGTCTGGGCCTCAAATGCATAATTTTGTGATAGGCACCAGCCTGTGAATCTACAGTGAAAAAAGGAGCCAGAATGGGACAGGTCCTTCACGCAAAGAAGCTTGGCTTTTACAGTGCTTTATATGTTTTGTTTTCCATTTGTTTGTGCGAAAATATGTGTAGGGTGAGGGGGTAGGATATGGCATGATAAAAAAAAATCAGAAAAACCAAAAGAATTGTCACACAAAAATACGATCTTCAATTTTCTGGGCATTATGCTTATTTTACATTGGAATAGAGAAAACAGAAGAGCTCAGGGGAAGTTTATCATCTTTGTTTACCATTAGACTACATTTTCCATTTTGAATTTTGAAGTATATTACCTCTAATCTAATTGCAAATACTAATTTGTCCCATGATTTAAAATAAATGTTGTTACTGTACTTGTAGAATGCTTCTGCGTGTACATTACTACCTTAGTATCTTATTGATTGCATTGCTGGTTTCTATGGAAACAGTCGTAGAGAAGTTAATTAAGATCAGGAGGTTAGAATTGAAGAAAAATAGAATTTTCAACACAGTTCATTTATCATGTACATTTAAATTAGTTTCCTTAATAAAATATCTATTGGAGTAGAATGGTGATGGCTGAATCACTTTAATAAAAACAAATGATACATGTTAAAAGTTTAACATCAGTTGTTTGTACTCAATTCATCCCATTAAGAAGCGTTTTGGCTTTGGTAATCAAATTAACAGAAGTCGTTAATAAAGGTTTCTGTGTCTCAATACTATTACTCTAGGATTTTTAGTCTTGAACAATGCATTTTACGCATTATTCTTATTATTTACTTAGAATAAGCTATGGTCGTTATTAAGCTATTGTGTTCTTGTTCCAAATCCACCCTTTTATACTCTGCTTTATGAGGCTCTGGCTGGGACTGTGTCAACTACATTTCTCAGTTGCCGGTGGCTTCCTAAATTCTGCCAATGGGGGCAACAAGGAGGGATTAGTGGGCAAGGTGGGTGGGAGAAGAAACTTCCTTTTTATTGACTTCTGTTCCTGTAAGGATCAATTCAGTTATGGAACTTCACCCAGGAGAGGCAGTCGATTCCAGCCTCCAACTCCCAAAACCTGTACCCAATTCCCTATGTAAATTCCTGCCTTTGAAATATCTAGTGTATTTCTGTTTTCCTAGTTGATATAAAATGCATACTTTTTATATGTAAAAAGTAGAATGGTAGCTTAAAAGAGAATAAATTCTATTTTTCCCATTATAAAAAATTTGAGAAATACAGGAATGAAGGAAGAAGAAACATTATGACTCTGTTCCATCACCCACATCAAATTTATGCTAACATTTTGCTTCTTTTCTCTACAATATTTTTTTGCCGATAGGTACAGACTTTTTTCAAAAACATATCTATTATCTTCTATCTCTGCTTTTGTTTCCTGTGTTTTATTTTACTTTAAATCAAAACTATGTTTCTGTGTTATCACAAACTGTTCATAAACATCATTTGGATAGCTATGTAATATTCCACAGCCTATGTTACTATTACTCGATCTTTAGACATTTGAGTTGCTTTCAAGGGGTTTAAAATTATAAATAATGCTATCATAAACACCTTTGTGCTTCGACTTGGTTTTTATTTTCATATTCACATTTATTTCCTTAGGATTCAAACCTTTGTCTTTATATTCTCGTGCCAGCCTCTTAATGCAGAACCACAGCCCTCTTCAAAGTCTGCACACCCACAGGTATTTCTGGAATTTCTCAGAGGTTGTCTTCCATGGACTCACAAAGCATTCTTCTGTGCTTATTTATGTGTGTGTGTCTTTATAGATAGGTGTGTGTTTTCCTTACTCACTGTCCCTATGGCAGTATTACAACCGAGAGTATATGTGAAAAATATTTTATACTGCGTTAAGGGAATACTTACACTAGTCCTGCCTTGCTAAGAGAAAATTCATATTTAGTATATGCTGAGAATCTAATTTTTAATATATTTTTCTCTAAATGATACTAATGGTCTCATAATACGAAATATTACTCTCTTGTGCAACAGGAGAAAGAAAAAATAATCATGCTTTTTTTAAGTGAGTCAATAATTATAAGGGTATTTGGGTTATGAACTGAAATTGTGATATTTAAATGATAAATATGAACCAATCAGACCCTCAGTATAAATCAGAATAAATCAATGAATGTCTTAGTTTTCTCACATATATAATGCTATAATACTAATACTTGCAACAATACTTACTTCAGGAGGTCTAATGAAAGTCAAATTATATATCTATGTCTATGTCTATATCCATATTCATATCTATATCTAAGTACATTAAATATTATGAAACAACAGAAAATGTATAGCAGTCATTACTAGTTTTTCTAGACAAGGTAAAAATCAAAACCTATAACCTTGTGTTTAAGAAAAACAGGACGTTAATTCTATATGCTCAAAGGTCTGGAGTAATAAGTGTTGGACTTCTATAAATATGTCATATGCTATGTGAGTCTCACCTGAAGGGCCAAAGTTGTCTTCTGTGCCCATTTTCTCCTGCTTCTTCCCTCAATTTCTTGGCTTGGCATCTTCAAAATGTATCCTCTGACTTTAAAAGATGTTAGCCAGTTATAATGTGAGGAATTAACCATTGATCTATAGAGCTACTCTTGGTTATATTTCTGGTTTTCTTGAGACCACAACATATCTACTTGTTCAACTGTAATAATAGAAATAGCAGGAGAGAAGATAACCTTATTTTTTAAAACAAGAAAATTTTCATCTTGGAATGACCTTCCAAAGCCACATCTGTATCCTCATACTCTTCACAATTCAATTCAACTCCTTTCCGTTAGAAAAAAAATATTGAACACTTGCAAGATGCTAGGCACTATGTTTTGAGCTATGTGCCATCTTGTTTGTGCCTCACAACGACGAGGTAAGGTATTTATTATTAACCTTGTTTTACAAACCAGAAAGGTGGGGATCAGAAAAGTTAAGTAGCATTTCCATATTTGTGCAAAGTGACAGAATCCGCACTTCAATCACTTGGCCTGGCCTGATAGCTCATTTTCTTTCATGGAAATAGTTATTATTTTTTTAATAGCTGTCAATAAGGACAAAGGCTTTTTTATGCACCTGTCAGGGCCTAGGCACTGAGTTTTAATGCAGTAGTTCTTGTAGAGGATATTTTAGAAATTTGCCTAGTATAAACTATAATTAAGTTGGACAATTTGATTACAAGCATCCACTAATGTTGTTTTGGAAACTGGCCCCATACATAGAGGGCAGGGAGAAATCAAAGAAAGAGGGAGATTACTCCAGATTGGTAGGTGGCAGTGTTAATAAGCAAGGGACCTTACTCGGGAGGCTTGTCTTGGGTGGCCTCAAGACAAGTAGCTTTCCATACTCACCCCCCAGAGTCTTAACAGTTTATATGGAGGACTTGACTGGGTTCAGTCATGTATGCAGTCCAGATGGTCTCAACAACACATTACTCTCTCAAGGCTACGTTCTTGAAGCCGTTCTGGCTAAGGGAAGGATGGGTGGAACTTCCATTTTAAGGACTGGGAAGCGGGTGAAGAGCCTCTGATCACCTGAGTCCAACTTGAGGGTCAACTGGTGGTCACGACCTCTTGACGACCTCCTCCGACAACTATGTTTTTTTCATGGTTGTGAATTTCTTGGTTCTTTGAAGACAAGATAACCTTGCTTCCAGCCTCCCAGTCTCCTAAATTCAGAATTATTCCATTTTTGCTTTCTTACCCTTTATAGTCCTTATCAAATCAATGGATACTGAAGCGTTCTACCTGGAAAAAAGATTTTGATAACTTTTTTTTCTTTGGTGAGAAAGATGGGCCCTGATTGCCCCTGAGCTAACATCTGTGCCAATCTTCCACTATTTTATATGTGGGATGCTACCACAGCATGGCTTGATGAGCGGTGTGTAGGTGCACAGACAGGATCCGAACCCATAAACCCTGGGCCGCCAAAGTGGAGCATGCAAACTTAACTACTACGCCCCCAGGCCAGCCCCAGCATTTTGATATCTTATAGGAAAACCTTCATGTGTTGGAAATATATAACTCTCTATATACTATATCTATATATTTTTATAGAGCTTTCTTTCTCTCTCTCTCTCTAGAAAGAGAAAAGTTTATATAGAGGCCTTAACTGGGTTCAGTTACCCTTAACTGGATTCATTTATCTGACTGCACTGGGTTCAGTCATATAAATATTTCACTGAACTTGTGTCCAATGAAATATTTATATTTCATTAAACAGAAGTGGGCAAATATTTGGAGTCAATTCTTTCCAATGATATCATTTGGACACCACCATTTTTTTCTAAGGTATGAAGTCAAAAGCAAGGTTAAATATGTCAAATACTATCTTGCTGTTTAGTAAAAACAGAGGACTCAAGCTTAGGTGAAAACTTTTCTTGGTTTGTGTGTGTGTGTGTATGTGTGTGCACACACGTTTCCCGTAGGTCTTAATCACTGCAGGACAATCTCACTGAAATGATGTTTTAAAAAAAGGAGGAAAGCTTTTCTTTCAGAAACTTCTGAATGTTGGCCAGTCTTCCTCAACTCCTCCATTACTGAGTACAACACCTGCCCTTTCATCATGAAAATGCCTTAAATATTTAGATAGTAGTGAAAGTGGCTGTTGACTTGAATCTATAAATTAAGAAATGCTAAAATGCAAAAGAATGAAACACAATTTACAATATTGGGGTACATCTTATTCATCTACACTGACTTACTTGATAATAACATGTCCCATCAAGGGACTTGGAAGAATTCTTTCAGAAAGTCAGGCTGTTAAGCAGCCTTCCATACCCACCCTTTTAGAAAAGCCAGAATTGGATTATTTGACACTTTTTTCTAAATAATAAATTCTGTGCAGCCAATTTTGGGGTCAATTGAGTCAACCATGAAGATGATATTTGTCTACAAATAATGTGACTATATTTGTCATTGAGCTGCCTAAGTATTCCGAACATAATGCTGACAGGTCTGAAGATGTTTTAGTTGACTAATGTGGAAGTGGGGTGAATTATTGCGAATATTCTCACATAGAGCTGACAGAGTCTAACCAGCTATTAGATCTGAATTTGCAGTACATTTATATATAAACAATCAGATTGAATTAAATGGTTACTGTTCTTAAAACAACAGCCTGCCACCCCAGATTAAAACCATAAACAACTTGGAGATTGAAAAGAAATTTATCCCACTCATTCCAAAGTGGGAATTTAAAAAAAAGTAAAATACCAGGAGAAATCTTGTAGTTATATTTTCTAACCTTCTGTTTCTTTACATCTACAAGGAAATCTGTACTGTTCACTTGTATAAAAATGAATCATGTATTGGGTCAAACCCTGGGGTCATTAGAATAATTATATGGGTTGGAATGAAGTTCTCAGGTGACTCTGAATGTTCACACTTTTAACCTGAGAATGATATGTTCAATGGTGTATTTGATTATATTATGGGTATATGTCTGGTTACCACATTGCCTTTTTAGTACCCTTAAAAAGAATGCTATTGAAATCATTTGCTGTAAGCCTGTTAGCTTCCAGTTGTCGTGGATCTTAAGATGTCTGCCACCTAATTCAAAAGTTATCATAAAATTCACAGTCTCCCTAAAACTTTTATTCTGTTTACTTCTTCTGTCAAGAGCAAGGCCTGGTGGCAGGTGTGTAAATAACTTGGAGTGAGTAGGTGTGAGAAGCAAACAATGGTGATTTTGTATCCGTGGGAGGGGAGGTGGGGAACGTAAGAAAATTGTACATCTTTTTAGCTGGCTTCCTCTTCAAATATGACCACATATATGTTCGTTTCAGGAACACGCATTGAGAAGGTACACTAAAGTTTTGATTGTTCTAATAGTTGAAGCCTTTTCTTTAGCTATTGTACAGTGACTTTTCTGTTCGAGACTTTGTACCTTCAATTAAGTGGGTTTTTTGCCTGCAGTGAATGTAAACTGACAGAACTGAAGAGCAGGAATTCTCCCAGATGTGACACCAATCTTGACCTGCCCTCCTGCTCTAGGGACTTTCTTTTTGAGTGACTGAGGTCTGATAGTGATGTAACAATGGCTCTGCTGGCCCTGCCAGACCTCTGTGCGGGCATCAGCCTTTTACATTTATTCTGCTCTAGGAGGCAATTCCCTGTCCTGGGTAGAGGGCATGAGCGTTTCTTTAAATAGAATTTCCTACCTATCTTCTTTCCCCACCCTCTCTTTACTGTTACAAGTGACTGCCAAAATTGTCCCTGCTCTATTTTAAGTCAACAACATTTGACACTTTGGTTTACTGGAAGTATTTGCTCAGTCATGAGCCGTAAGGATTTTACTATTTGCTGTCTGCCTATTTAAAACTTTCTGGTGGTGTAGTCTGTTAGCACGATCTCTGAAATTCTGATCATTTCCTTGATGATGTTTTGATTGTCTCAGTGCTTTATCACCCCAAATATTCTACCAAACACCAACATATTATTTATGAATAATTGAATGGAATTCCAGTTTGAATTCCTTGGAAATTCTTATTGACAGAATAAATCTTAACGCATTTGCAGGGACGGAGACACTTTTCATGCAAACTCTTTTGAGGCAGAAGGAAAATTTTTTGTGTCAATTTAGTTGAATACAGTCCTAAGGGACAAATGTTTTGAGTGAATTGGTTACAAAGAGTGAGAGTCTCCAGTGTTGGTAGCTCACTGCAATCCACTTAAAATTCAGTTACCCCAGGCCACGTTGGGTCTCAGCAATAAATATTCAATAGACCAGGACAGATGTCTGCCTCTTACAACGACCCTCTGAGGAGCTTCAGAGGACCTATCACATCCATAGCCCCTTTTGTGTGCATTTCTCATGCATAGATTATTGTGCTTTGACCCAAGTGATGCCACCACCCTTGCCACAATTAGTTGGACTAGCAATGGGGGACTGGTTACAAGCAGGATTTATAGCCTAGCCAGCATGCTAGGATGTCACGTGAAGGGACTGTTTTGCTCAACAGGGGCACTCTCTGATAAATAGAAACAAACATCAATTAGATCCCTTTTCAAGGAGATTCAGGAGCAAAGAGATACACATGATCCTTAAACAACAGTTGTGGGGAGTTAGGAGCAGAAGGAAGAAGCAGAAAGCAAACCAAAGCAGGGATGGGTTGAATCACAAAGCTGTCGGAGATGTAAAGTGGTGCTCGATGATTGAGCTGCTCCGTTGCAGCTGCTGTGTATCCTGAGCTTGGCTTTGCTGCATTTAAGATGGTTTCCCGTGTTTTTGGTGGAAGGGACATGGTGCTGTAGGGACAGGGTCTGCGAAAGCTTTCCAATTCTTGAAAAAAAGAACTGCGTTTCCACAAATTAACACACCTAATAAGTCTCTAAAGAAAGACTATTTTAGCACTAAGAGAAATTGTGCAGTTATCTCTGAAAGTAATATTTTCTCCACCTACAATATGACTTTACAGTGAATCTCAGAGCAGTAGGACTCATATTTATAAAATCCTTTAGCAGCAAAGCTATCTTATTACACACACACACACACACACACACACACACAGAGGCACAAACTGGAATTGGGTAAACTGTTTAGTACCAAGGGCTAAATTGAGATAACTTACGTGTTCCCATAGGATAGGACCACTTCCCTATGAAATAGCTGACAGATATGTCATATCAAGAATGACTATCATAGGTACTCTAGGCAGGATTTTAGCAGACCGCAAAGTGGTTAAGAACAGCTACAATATGGATATGGGAAAAACATGATCTAGATAAGAAATGGTAACCGGACCTCACATTTCTCAAGCATCCCTGAGATGCACATTCCAGAAACTTATCAGTCAGTCAGGCATAGGCCGTCTCATAAATGAGAAATCAGATAATTAAATCTCTAATACTTTTTTTTTTCAATTTGTTTTTGGGGTAAAATACCCATAACATAAAATCTACCTCCTTAATTGTTTTTAAGTGTACAGTTCAGTAGTGTTAAGAACATTCACATTGTTGTGAATCTTTCCTTCCTGTAAAACTGAAACTCTATACCCATTGAACAATAACTCCCCTGCTCGCCCTTTCCCCCAGCCCCTGGCAACCACCATTCTACTTTCTGTTTCTATGATTTTGATGATTCTAAAACCCCACATAAGTGGAATTATACAATATCTGTCTTTTTGTGACTGGCTTATTTCATTTAGCATGATGTCCTAAGGTTTATCTACATTGTAGCTTATGATAGGGTTTCCTTCCTTTTGGAGGCTGAGTAATATTCAATTGTATGTATACACCACATTTTACTATCTATTCATCCATCAGTAGATACTTGGGTTGCTTCATCATTTTTGCTACCATAAATAATGCTGCTATAACCAAGAGTGGACAAATATCTCTTTGAGATCCAATTCTTTGGGTCATATTTATTCCTAATTAAACAATTTCTTAACAGAATTTTTATGCTTACTTGAAAATTATATTTGAGATTTTTTAATATATGAATCACTTTTATATTTATCTAGAACAGAAAAGTATGTTGTGTTTACCATAAATTTATCACATTTGTACAATAAACGGCTAAGGGGTTACCAAAACATGGAGTGATATGTGACAGATAATTCTTTTACATGCCTCTTAACAAAATGTAACACAGCTTCACGTACTTTTATCTATCTTCTTTGAGTAACCTGACCATTCAACGGTGGTTTGTGGACTAGCAGTATGGACAAAATTCAGAAGCTTGCGAGAATTTGTAATCTCAGGCCCCAACCCAGATTTACTGAGTCAGAATCTGCATGTTAATGAGGTTCCCAAGTGATTCTTATGCGTGATAAAGTTGGAAAAGTACTGCTACAAAGCACCTGATTGTGGCTTTGCCCGAAAATGTGAAATTGTTGTCCTTCCTCTAATGACAAGGAATTTGTTTTGCTTAATATTAAATTTATACAACATTGTTGTGCCTTGTGTATTTCTGTGAACATAGTAAAATTTTGCTTCAATGCCAGATCACATGACAAAAATTTTGGAAGATATTTTAAAAGCAGCTAAACTCAACGTATATAGTAGCAAAAATGAAATAAAGTCCATTGAAATAATGACAACTTGAAGAGTTACATGTAAGTTCACAAATGCATAGACCATGACAGGTAATGCCATTTGGCAACAGTAATGGTAAAACATCATCTAAGGTAAGATATGCACTGATTTTAGCAATGTCCATATTAAAAAAAAAAAAAAATGTGTGCCTCAGAGTCACGCTCAGACAGTTTCAACAGGTCCAAGTGTGAAGTAGAGTCCTGTAACAAGGACAATCTATTGACCATGCTTCAGTCTTGGGTGATTTTCTTTTGTTAGAAAATGTCAATAAAGGAACAACCACAGTCCTTCTGTCTAAATAATATCAATTTATTTTAGAAAAATTGGACGTAGCTGGTAGAAAAAAAAAAGCATATTTTTAAAAATCTTAGGATTGAATTAGGAATGGGGCATAATCTCTTTACCTGTATCAGTATTATTCAAAGTGTGATCTGAATACTACATGCTTCAATATCATCTTGAAACCTCTTTTCAGAATGGAAATTCCCGGGTTACACCCTAGACCGATACCAAAATCTCTGGGATCGTGTCTGCTCACAGCACTTGTACTGAGTGCCTCAGTGACTCCCACGCACGCTAGTTTGTCATGAAAAACGCGTCTTGATTTTATATTTCCTTCTCTTCTCTGCACACAGGCTGGGAGGTCATTAACAAATGGTATTTACAAGCCAGCCTGGTGGCGCAGCACTTAAGAGCGCACGTTCTGCTTTGGCGGCCTGGGATTTGCTAGTTTGGATCCCGGATGGGAACATGTCACTGCTTGGTAAGCCATGCTATGGTAGGCGTCACACATACACAGTAGAGGAAGACGGGCATGGATGTTAGCTCAGGGCCAGTCTTTCTTAGCGAAAAGAGGATTGGCAGCAGTTAGCTCAGGGCTAATCTTCTTCCTAAAAAAAAAGAAAAAGGCATTTATCGATCAAGTGAGCTAGCATAGCAAGTTTGCTCTATAAACATGAATTTTCCACTTGCAGAAAAATTTCCTCTTGGAGAATAGCCACGAACTTATGTTAGTAAAACTGACGTTGCTAAAAACAATAATAGCAACTTTCAATTATATTTAAGATTATTAAAGCATTAGCTTTCCTCAGGTTCATCTAGGAACTCCCTTCCATGGATAGCAAGGTTGTTCGCCATTATGATGACCCAAATCCTATTTGACTCCTCAGGGTTGTGCTTGGTATGAAAAATTTTCAGGTTATCTGTTTGAATTAGAAAATTTCGAAGCAGTGCACAGTATGCCGAAACACAACTTGATTTGTTTATGCTTGTCCTTTTGTCATAAATTATTGCAGGTAAGTGTATTAATAAACAGATCTTTTAAACTTATTTGATAAATTTCAATAATCTAATGTGATGGTTAATTTTATATATCAACTTGGTTAAACCACAATACCCACAGTACCTGGTTTTTGGTCAAACACTAGTCTAGATGTTGCTGTGAAGGTATTTTTTAGATGTGATTAATATTTACATCGGTAAACTTTGAATGAAGCAGAATACTCTCCATAACGTGGGTAGGCCTCATCTGATCAGCTGAAGGCTTTAGAGAAAATAGACTGAGGTCCTTTAGGGAAGAGAGAATCCTGCCTCCAGAGTCACTTTGAACTTGACCTGCGATATCAACTCTTACCACGCTGGGTCTCCAGCTTCCTGGCCTGCCCTGCAGAATTCTGACTCACCAGTCCCCACAATCATGTGAGCCAATTCCTTAAACTAAATCTCTCTCTCTCTCTAAACATATATATATGTATATATATATATACACACACATATCCTATTTGTTCAATTTCTCTGGGTAACCCTGACTAATACATGCAGCTATAGTAAACAAAATGATGTGGCTCTACTCTGAAAGAGCTACACCTTATGGAAACCGTATACATTGAAAAAAAGTCGATATCTGATACTATTCTATGCAGGAGTTATGCTAAATTTAAAATTAAAGTTCTCTTTTTATCAGCTATTATGGCTTACTGGAGTGCATGACTAATTAAGATGTATATAGAAACATCATATGATAACTTACTATTCACTCCTGTTTCATCACAGCAGATCTATCCTTCAGCTCTTTAGAATTCACATAGTACGTGGTTTCACATGACTTGATTTTATAACGATTTGTCGTTTGCTTCAGGTTGCCAAATTCTTTTCTAAAAAATTGACGTATAAATTTACAGCAAAAATCCCCCCAAAACGTCGATCACAGTTTGGGAAAGTGATTCTAAATATGAGTGCAAAACAGTCCACTTTTTGAAGCCCATAAGTTTGTGATCGCATTTTTAGCCATAGAATTACAGAAATGGATTGAGCATATGACCAAGCCTTTTTCAAGTTTCCATAGGAGAAAGGTATATTTTTCTTTCTCTGAAACATAACGGTAACTGTGTATCTCAGTTTAGGAATATGAAGTTAGGCATTGAACAATTTGATAAACAAATATGCTTAGCTTATATAAGAATTTGTAGGTAGAATTGCATAGTGGTTAAATACTCAGACTCCAGAAACAGTAGATCAAGGTTTAATGTGTAAATTTGGGCATCACTTAACCCCAGTATTTAGTTTATCTGGAAATAAGGATAATAAATGTATCCACTTTGTAGAGTTGTATTAAGTGAGATAATCCATGCAAACTGCTAAGCATGATTTCTGGTTCATAATGAATGATTATAAGGGTTATTTTATTGCTGTTATTATATATACTCATATACCAACATACAAAGAAAAAGATCTTGCCTATCATAGTTATCTTTGAACATTAGCCTAGGATTGACCTTTATTTTCTTGTTTACATTTTATAGTTTATGTGTCTTCAAATCTTGTACTAATAGATCTCTGTTATAATCAGAACAAAAGCTGTTTTTAAGAATAATAAAAAGAAAAAACATCGGTAATGTAATAAACACAACTTACATTAGTGAGGGTGGGGTATGGGGAAGGTGGAAAGGCAAGCGAGAGAAAAATACACTGAGAAGACACAGCCACCTGGACAGTAGATATGTGCTGAGAAAAAGGAGGCAATAGAGAGTAAGCAGGGTAGGTTCTAGAGCTGTGGGTGAAATGAAGGCATTGGCATGGGAAGATTAGTTTGGATGTGGCATGTGGGATGAGCTGAGCAAATAGAGCATTAAAGACTTGAAACCAGCCAGGCAACTGCCAGAGTAATACAGCCAGGAGGTGAAGAAGGCAGAGGTAAAATTATAGATGTAAGAACATAAAGGGGCTGGCCCTGTGTCCGAGTGGTTAGGCTCATACTCTCCGCTTTCGTAGCCCGGGGTTTCGCCAGTTCAGATTCTGGGCGCGGACATGGCACCTCTCATCAGGTCATGAGGCATCATGGCACAACCAGAAAGACCTACAATTAGAATATACAACTATGTACTGGGGGCTTTGGGGAGAAGAATTTTAAAAAAAAACACACATAAAACGATTCATCTGAAAGATATTTCAAAGAAAGAAGCAGTCAGACTTTGTAGTAAGTTGAGTGATAGTAAAAGAGGAGTCAAATATGACTGCAAGTTTTTGACTCTGGCAAGTGACAACAAAAATGAAGTAGTTTAGAAGTCAGAGGCAGTTTTAAGATGGGGGATCATACATGCTTGGAGAGAGGACAGTTTGAAATGGCAGTGGACTATCTGGGTGGGGTTGAAGTTTAAGCCGTTAGAAATTTCCTATTACCAACAAAGCGTATCAGAGCTGGGAGACACCTTGCAGATCACATAATCCACATCCCTTATTTAAGGTTTTTGCAACAAAAGTGATATGCCACTGTCCCACAGCTGGGTGACTGCAGAACCAGGGTGAGGACCCAGTCTGCTAACACCCAGATCAGAGTTTGCCACTCGTGATCCTGCCAAACCAGCTGGCACAGAATCCTAACTTCAGAGATTCCTAAAACCGCATTTTTTTGGACTGATGAGTGGAATATTTTAAGATGGCATAATTTTTAAACATCTAAGAATATACAACATCACGCATGTTATATAACCATTCTTAAAGCTTAAATGACGGAAGAGCTGCATATCACAACAAAGGTGATTTTTAAATATAGACGAAACATATTCCACAGACTTTAGGTAATTTTTACTATTTTTATGTAAATGTCAACATAGTCTACTTTTATAGGTGTCCCATTACTTTCTTCTTTTTTGTCTTTTTTTGCTCATGTCTTCCTTTTAGGGAACTGAATTTGTCTAATCACTTGGAGACAGAGGTGTTCTTTCACAATTTCTCTTAATGATGCTAAAATAGATGATTTTTATCATCATGTTAGCCACAAAATCTCATCATTTTCTGGCATTAAACAGAGAGACAATTTGGTCACTAAGAAGATTTTGGTAATTAGATGTGTTGAAAATGTTCAGCTAGTGGGTCAATCTGATCACGGTTAACACCAGCTTAAAAATTAGATTTTAGTTTTGAAACCAAGTTATCTCTTTCATCTTAGACTATTCTCCACCAAGGTCATGTCATTGTCAGCTATTTAATATTTCTAAAATTGGAACATTCCTAAATCTTCCAGCAGCAGAAGCATTAGTCCAAATATCCGTGAACTCACATTTAAACTTTCACATAATTTTCCTTTTTTCCCTCTGGAGATTAAAAGACAGGCTCAACATGTATCAATTAATTCACAAAATATACGTTAAGTTCATAATATGAACCAGGAATTGTTTTATTTATAGAGGATACATTAATGAATAAAAGAAAACAAAAGAATTTTGAATTTTATGCCGAGAGATATATGAAACCATCATAAAGTTTTGAACCATGTGATATCTCTCTTCCATTTTAAATTGGCTGGATTCTAAATATAAAATCAAGATGAAGTTTACAGGATTTATTGATAGCTTGAGTGCAAGCTCTGAGACAAAGAAAAATGTCAAGGACAATACCAAGGTCTCAGCTTCAGCATCAGGAAAAATAGAGTTACCATTTGCTGAGGTTGATAAGACTTAGAGAATAGCTGGTTTAGGAAGAAAAATCAGGGAAGTCTACAGGCACATACAAACCTTCAGCCCTGAATATTTGTTTAAATTTCTATCATTTAGACTGGAAAATATAAAACCTCAAGTTCCTTTTTATATCTCTACCTTAAAGATGAGATCACAAAATGAATATTTTGCAAGTCTCTGCTTCCTATTCTCTGTTCGTTTTCAGCTGTCTAGCCAAGAAGTCAGCAAGTCCTAATAGCTCCCAAATGCAGCTTTCCAAGCCTTACCATTATGTCACCTCTCAGAGAAGGGCAGAAAGGGAAAATGATTACTTAACGTCTTTTTCCTTCTCCTAAAATATTACCTGACCTCCACTCCATTAATCTCCTCACACATTCCAAATCACTTGGGTGGAAGGAGTTTTTTTATTTGTTTGTTTCTCCTATTACAAATATTTTCACTGTGGTGACCTTGATGTCTTCCCTATGTAAGAAGTTGCCTTACCTCTGGTTTTCTGGAAAATGGCACCTGGAGAAGCCTCATACACTAATGCTTTGTCAGGAGGTAGAATCCCAGGACAAGAGTTAGGGGAACAAAGGACTTGACACAAGGAAAGAGGATAAGAAAACAATACATGTTGCATTGAAGAGCTGGCCACAGTTTTATAAGAAAACTCATGTTAGTGACAAGGAGAGGCCATATAGAGCCACCCCTTGTTGGGAGAATCTGTCCGAAGAGTGAAAGGGGAAGCATTTTAAACTGACAGCTCCTTCCAGTATGCTGTTCCTCGTTAGTTAAGGATCGGCCCACAAAGATTTCATTTCTCTGCACTTCCGGGAATTCTACCAGGCCCTTCCGGGTAACCACGGGGAAATGAGAATCCCAGTGGGTCCAGTCAGGCTGGAATTAGGCACTGGTGATGTTAAAGGGCTCCCACTATAGCTAACTTGCCTCAGGGAGAAACTGAGTCAACCAGTAGTACTTGAAGATGAGGCCGGCCAGGGCATGAAAGCTATAAGAGCATTTTGAGTAGGACCACTCTATCTGAGAAGCAAGACAAATGACTAAGGTTTAGGGGCTAAGTAAAATTGATGATATTGGGAGAGGCGCATAGGTTGAATGTGGCAGAATTTGTTTCTTGCACTACTCAGATCTGCTTACACCCTCTCTTGTATAAGCATATGATGCCTTCAATTCTATCATGAGAGGGGTGGTACAAATCTGGTTCTTCAAAGAGGGAACACTTGCAATGTCCTAAAAAGACTTAAGGAGGATAAGCAAAACAAATCACATCTCTTGATGTTACAGCTGTTTCTGGCACAGTAATGGATACTTATCATCTCCCTCTTCTACTGCCAACCTCAGATTTTTCTTAGAGACTTTGACTAGTCATGGTTACTTGCTTGGTGGAGTGTCCCAGCACTTTATCCCCAAGGTGTATAAGCCCTTACTTACCTTACCATATGGTGTGGAGTGGGGTTGAGGGGGTGGGAGGGCTGTAGTTGCTGCAATTGTCCATTCACAGTTATCCCTGGGCACTGAAAACCAAGAGATACCCCAGTAAATCCCTGGTTTGCGGATCTACTCCTCTTTGCCTTAATTGTGTAATCAACCCCAGCTTAGTATGACAATTATTTATTAACTCAGTGAAAACAGTAGTTCCTTTCTTTTCCTGCTGGTCCACTGGTGGTGGCCAGACAGCAATAATAGCTTCCAATTAAGCAGAAAACTTTTCTGTTTCTGCTGGCAGAAGTGTTGGGAACCAGGATCTCTAACTTGGCAGAGACTAATTTTGCAGAGAGAGAAAACATGAATTCTGCAAGAGGCCCACTGAGACTAATGGTGTGAAGGTCCAATCATACTTCCTTTGGTTCCTAGACTTCTAGCTGTTGGGAACACAGTACCGTGTATCAGCCATTGGTTCAGTGAATATACTGCACGCTGGAGGACAGCTGCCCAGCCCACAAGGTGTTGTCCTTGAGCTGACAAATCAACTGAACCTTCAAAATGCCATTCCCCTATGGCTGTTTCTTGGTGATGTAAGGCCAGTGAACCTCATATTTGTCACTCTGTTTTCAAACTTCTTTGCATTAAAATAGCTTCTTTTGTCTGAGACAATATTGTGAGAAACATCATGTTGATAGCTCAGATATTCTGTAAGTCCTTGGGTGACTGTATTGGTTTGAGTTAGGAAGAATTTCTACACCCTCCAAAGTCCACTGGAATGAACTTATGACCAGGAGGTTTTCTTGTATCACTGAGGATGGTGACATTTTAAGGGCTTCAGGTTTGGACCCAGAAAATGAAAAGTTGAACATTTAGTAGTGGTGATAGCTGTATCAGCCTTGGTGAGATGAAATCCCTATGGTTGAGCCTATGTGTAACCTATAATCGTAGCTCTCTGTTTATGTATCTACAACACAAGCACCACTGTGGCTGAGGATAGGCTGGCTGACAATCACAGAAAGTTCATGCTTACAACTGATTGTTGAGAACCTTATCTGCAGTGGATGCTTTCTTGTAGACAAAAGCACAAATACAAAGATCCACACGCTTTTAGCCTCAACCCATAGGTACATCCACTTCACACTGCTTCAGACTTTCTTCTTCCCCTTCTTTGTTCAAGGCCCTTAACCAACCTGTTAAGCCATTCATTCCACTCCCCTGGAGTCAATGTATTTCCCTACATCCCTTTTCCCTCCACACTAAGTAGACAATAAAGTGTGTCGATTGCAGATCTGCCTACTAGAAGAATTATTTCCATTCCCTTGCCCTTCAGGGCCACTTCTGAGTGGGATGTAATAAGACAGTCAACTCAAATGAACAAAGCCTGACAGTTACACTTTTCCCTCAGTTGTATGCAAGAAACCCACAGGAAATCATCCCATGAGGCCATGGATGTGAGTTGAGGCAGAAATATCACTGCAATGGAAATAGGTGACAGGTAACTTACTTGTTCATGCAATTTACATGTACCTTCAGGACTTGCCTCTGCCAGTTCCGACTCCATCTTCATCCTAGAACGGATAGCTGCTGTGCTTCCCTGATTTTGAGTTCATGGATCTAATAACTCCCAGTTTATCATGAGTAGTTCAACTGCATAGATTTTTAGTGTCCCATGACTTGGTGTTCAGTATCTATCAAGGCCCATTAATATGCAGAGAGCCGTTATTCCAATGGATAGTAGGTTTCTGCTACAGAGATCTTGCTTCAGTGCCCTAAAGGTCTGTATTACCTCTTTCTCAGTTGTGGGAGATGTGGGATGCAACAAGTTGGCATCTGCCTTAAAGGGAATGTCCCATCATGGCCCAAACCACTGGACCCCTAAAAACTTCCCTGAAATCTCCCAAATTATTGTAGGATGCATTTCCTACCTTCTGGAACACATGTCTTACCAGGGCTTCTAGGATAGTTGCCAGTTTCTTCTCCTCTAGTCTAATTAGCACGATTTCATCTTAGTAGAACTGTATGATGTTCTGTGGCATATCAAGATAATGAAAATGCCTACATATATGTTATAAGGAAACAGGAGGTTCAACTTAATCTTGAGGAAAGACAGTGAAAGAATATTGCTGCCCTTACCGCTTAAAGATAAATTCCTCATACCAAATGCCACAGGTTGTAAGTGAGTTGTCCTACTAAAGATACCACATCTCCTAGCAACTGCAATTGGATCTACCACCTGGATAAATTTATGATCGTTTATTGGTATCCACCATACCCAACCAGGTTTTGGTAGACATCAAGCAAGTGAATTAAATAGGGCTGTGATTAGAACCATCACTCCTGCCTCTTTCAAGTGTTTGATATCGATGCTAATTCCACCCAACTAAGAAAGACCCTTTCTTCGGCAGAGCTTGAGGCAACTGTCAAGTGCTTGGCCTATGCTTGTTGCAACGACTAGCATTGCTGATGGAATTCCTCTGGGGTTGTGAAAAGGACTCAGCTTTTTGATAAATTATTGCTATCTGAAAAAGCCCACTCCATCTCTGCCTTCAGCTTGTGCATTACCCTGCCTGGACTGGTAAGAAACTAGACTTTAACGCTTCTTTCTGTCCAGGAATCTTCCTTTTCTCTTCCCCGCCATAGCTTTCAAGGAATGAGAGATGGCATTAAAGCTTGTCTTTATTTTATCATACTCAGTGGGTCTGAGTCTGTGTAAAAATTCATATTCTAACCTCCACCTCTGGTACTAGAAATTTAATCTTTATTTAGACATCTGGTGGTAATATTTACATTGTATTCTACAACATCAATGAAATCATCTGAGGGTTATCTAAACATTGATGGCTAAAGTTAAAAGACCAAAAGCAGTATGAATGTTATTACGAGTTTGTGAATGTTGTTTATTGCAAAGGTAGGTAGAGGTCTGGGATTACCACTCTTTCTCTATGGGCTCAATGTAAGAAGCTGGTTCCTACTCAAACAAAAATAACAGATGGAATCTCCTTCATTATACTCCATCATTTGCTTAAAATCACATCACACTTGAATTCGCTTTATATTGGAACAATTTTTTTCTTATACATTTTCTTTGGTATTTCTTGAAATAACTTACAGCCTTTCTCTTTGCATGTGAAAAAATATAAGCCATTTATAATATCTTTCAGCCTATTGTCTAGTCATCTTCTCTTTTTTTGTTTTTTGATGAGGAAGATTAGCCCTGAACTAACAACTGTGTCAGTCTCCCTCTATTTTGTATGTGGGACGCTGCCTCAGCATGACACGATGAGCAGTACATAGGTTTGCGCCAGGGATCCGAACCCATGAATCCTGGGCCACCAAAGTGGAGGGCACAAACCCGACTGCTACACCACTGGGCTGGCCTTAGTCTTCCTTTTGAAGATATACTTCTTAGTAACCATTGATTTCCTTTGCTGTTTTGTACAGTTGATATTTCCTATTACTCAGATCCTAGATTATTCTCGCCGGTTCTTATATCCCATATCTTCCTACTTTTTCATTTTTCATCCTCATTTTGCTGAAGTTCATCCTCAAGAAACAGACTCAGAAAGATTTATTAGAAGTAAGAAGAAAAAATACTTACACAACTAGAAATTATTTTATTTTCCCTCAAATCCTATTGATAAGATGATTACTAAATATAAAATTCTCAATCAAAATTAATTTCCCTTCAGAATGTTTAAAGGCCATGCGTGCTCTGTCTTCTAGCATTTATTTTGGTGATGAAAAATTTGATGCCAGTTTGATTTTTTCCCTTGGTTGACAGCCTAATATTTTGCCTTTTTCCTTCTGTGACAGCTCATAGGATCAGTTCTCTCCCCTAGATATTTATACAATGTCCTCATTATTGCTTAGGAAATTCAGAGAGATTTCCTTTCTTATCTCAACCTTCTTAGTATTCAATGGATCTTTTCTCTTAAATACTTACATCTCTCTTTAATTCTGGGAGATGTTCTTGTTTTATTTATTTGATAATTTCCTCTTCGCTGTTTCTATGATTTCTCTTTGTGGAACTCTGATTTAAGAGATGTTTGATATCCTGAGTTGAATATATATCTTACCTTTATTCTCGTATTTCCTACGTCTATGCTTTTCAGGGATAATTCAAAAATGTTAGGATATGTGTCACTATCTTTGATTACTTTTCACGAATTGAATTTCAGTAACCATAGTTTTGAGTTCTTTGTTATTTTTAGAATTATAATTTTTTATACTAACCATTCTTTTCTGTTAAATGTCTTATGTTCTCAAATGTCTCTGGCAATACCAATTCAAGGGAATTTTGTTTTGTTGTTTTTTAAATTTCTTTTTGTTATCTGATATATTTGTTCTCTTTGAGTTTAGTTTTTCAGCTTTTTCACTCTATCTTTTCTTTCATTCTGCAGGCTAGCCTCAAACATTTTATGTTCTTTGGTTATCTGTTCTTATCTAAGAGTGGGTAAATAGGAAGGCTGACTTGGAGTTCTGTGTACTTCGTGTGAGCAGATGGAGAGCCAGCCTTTATATGGTCCTTCCGCTACTTCATTCCCAGCGCCGAAATGGAAAGGCTTTGTTATTGAGCACAGACATCCACATAGATGGAATAGAAATCCCCGGATATTTCCTTCACTTTCTTTTGAGAAGAACTGTCCATTTTCCCCCTAGGAGTAAATACATCCCTGACTGCTTCCCTTTCTGAGTAGAAAAAGAGTTACAATGTGTTAAAGCTGAAAAGAGGGGCGGGGCAAATCTTCTCCATACTAACCTTCAATTGATGCCTCTCTTTTCAGTCTGGATTTCTGCAATACATGCTGTCTCTGAGTGCAGGGCTCTCTGAGATCTGGGACAAGAGAGGAGATTGGCCCTCTAGTCTGCTCACTCTCTCCATGCATAATCTAGGCTATAGATTCTATTGCTGTTTCATCATTCAACAAGTTTCCATTCAATTTCCATATTTGAGACATTTGTTAAAATCTTTCATCTACTGAAATTCATTGTTCAATCATCACTGTTATTGCCTTCATTGTTTTGGGATGACACTTTATAAATTTACTATTGTTTTGGTTCTCAAGAGGAAGAAAGACCAACACGTACTCCATCAGCCATCTTAAACCTAAACTGCAACTATCCTAATAAAGCAACACAATCAAATTAGTTATGAAAATTTTATTAGCTACTAGCTAAATTGACCAGTCAAGGAGTCAATAATTATTCCGTAAAGAATGAAGAGACAGAAAACAACTATAAAAAAGGAGAGGCAAAAATACAGATATTTTTTAGTCACGAAGAAAATTCCAGTCAATATCTAGTCAACATAACCTCTCTGAATTTCCTGGACAATTAAAAAAAAAATTCCCTTAGAGGAGGAATTGTTTCAGTTGGTGCTTCTTTCTGCCTGCTATGGGCTTAATACGCAGCACTTTCAATCTAATCATAAATTATATCAGTTTTTTTTACAACCATTATAGCTAAGAATTAATTTTATTACTTTGATTTGTTATTAAAGCTTTGTAACTCTTTATTAATGTCAAAATATGGCCCTTCACACTTTAGTGAATGTCACTAATTTTAGGGGAAATTGATATACAGTTTTACAGGATAGTAAAAAGATATTGTGTTATCCTGTGGGTTGGCTTACATGTACAATTTCAATCACACTGGTTTCTGAGAGGCCAATCATCTGTAATTTAGTAGAGATTGTGCTGTTGGAGCCTTTTGCAGACTCCATTTCTCTTACTTTTGAGAGTGCTTGTCTACTAGATAAAAAGAATAAAAAGGAAAAGAAAAGAAAAAGACATTACCTAGTTTCTTAAATTCAAATGAGCTGATAATGCTGTTTGATTCCCCCACCCCACCCCTCATGGTGATGGAAGTCCGTCAAGGGTCTAAAAAGAGAATGTGACTATGCGTAAGTAGATTTTACTGTTTTAGAGGCCTGGACATCATCAGTTATTTTTTCCAAGCAGCCAGCCAATGCAATCACAAGTGAATCTCCTCAGGCCTGCCAATTTAGTGCTAGCTTATGTTTGGTGGCAACACAGTGTGTTGAAAGACAAATATGTCCCTGAATTTGGTCTGTAGTCTGGGTAGCCATAAGGCTGGTGGATACTTCCTATTTCTTTCTTTTTCTTTTCTTTTTTCTCTCTCTCTTTTTTTAATGACAGGACAGTCATCTTGGAACAAAACCAAATGTAACCTCTGTTTAATGTGGTGCTCAAAGATGTGGTGGAGGGTTTGGCCATGAATTCTTTATCCCTTTAACATCCTTCCTGACTTATCCACCTTCTCCTCTCAGTCTGTGTTGCTACTGTCTTGACTAATTGGGCTGTGTCTCTCTTCCTGCACCATTCCAGAGAAAAGAAGAGAAGCAAATGCAATTGGTTGTGATTTCTTTGAGTCCAGCAAGAGTTGAGTCTATTATTAAAGTTGGGCTGTGTCTCTCTTCCTGCACCATTCCAGAGAAAAGAAGAGAAGTGGATGCTACTGGTTATGATTTCTTTGAGTCCAGTAAGAGTTGAGTCTATTATTGAAGTCCTCAAAAAAAATCCTACAGGATTCCAGCTCTTTTTTCCTTCAACCTCTCCCATTATACTAAACCACAGAAGACTATTCTAGTAATTAATAAACAGTCACCCTCCAAACCTCTTTGAAAAATGAGATTAGAAAAATAAAACTGCTTTAAGTAAGATTTTAAAAAAACAAGCTTAAGAGATGAGAAAATGTGGAGAATAAAAATTAAGGGGATTATCCTCAAGTACCTGAAGTCTACACCACTTTATTTTTACCGTCATTACTTTGAAATGACTTTGTCTCTCACTCAGATCAGAAGTGCTATGGAGATATCTTTATAGGTAGGGAATTTTGCTTATAAAATTTACATTGTAACATTATTTTATTAATCAGTATATATATATAATATGCATATATAGTATGCGTATGTGTATATATAATGTTTTTCTCTGTACCTATATAATAGGATGATAGAAAAGGTGCTAAACTGTTAGGCATATATAAAGACTGTGATGCAGAAAAAGAAAAAGCTATTGCTAATATTAATTAAGAACGATCTATCATGACAAGGATCCCAGAAGAGAAAAGATGGGTGAAAAGTCCCCATAGAGAGATGGAGAAATAAAGCCCTTACAATAGATATAGTTTGCCAGCTGAGTCCTATAGTCTAGACTCCTGGGATTGTATTTTCCATTATAGTTATCTTCAATGGGGCAATTTTATGGGTTGCAGGGACCTGGAATTGGCCACCCCAAGATATGTCTCTTTGGCATCAGGATTATTTGAGGCTGATTGCTTTTGATAAACTGGGGACAGGGAAGGAGGCTCTGAGGAATGGAACTTGCCCTTTGTTAGGACACATTTACATTTGTAAGGTAAATCTCTATCTGTAAAAGGTGCCTCCCTCTCTGTACCAGGAAGAAGAAAGGAGATGACCTTCTCTTAGAAACTCTTAATCAATACCAAAGGCAAGGACTTAAATCTGCATTTTATTGTGCTTCTCTGGTAACCTCCTGTAACTGACTTCCCTCCGCCTCCCAACGTTGGCATCTCCTTAAAGATTAAGCATCTTTCTTTAGGCTGGGAATCGATTGCAGCTCTCATCTGTGATCCCCCAGCCCGAGGCAACACACCTGCCACACCATAGCGTTCACTGAGACAGCGACCTATCTGCCGTTTCCATCAATCGCTGTGCTGACAGAGCAGCCTCGTGACTATTGTAAAAGGGACATTTCAATCACATGTGAAACACCCTGTTTGGGGGGATATAACCACTCTGTGCACCCCACTTCTTCAGTGCCCTTTCTTCCTTCGGGAAGAAAGGCCCCGGGCCATGATTCCTCATAAAGCTTTGTTTAATTTTCTCTTGCTATTCTGTCCCATGTGAATTTAATTCGTTCTCCGGCCAGACGAACCCACATTTGGGAAGAGGAAATGGTTTCCTCCCCTACAGGGTCATTTTCACCTCTGAATTCTGAGAGGAGTAACCTTACCAACTCATCTACCTAGAACTCAGTAAAATTTTTGATTTAAAGGTTACTGATGGGAGTAAGTGGTAGAGAATTCATTTTTCACCAATCATCAAACTCAAGAAGCCAAATGCTTTGGGAAAGATCCTTTTCTCTTACCTTTCTCCTTCCTATCTGTTTTTTTTTAATGTTTATATCCTGAAAGGTAGAGAGGAAGAAACAGTAAAACACATTTTCAGGAGTCACTGGTCTTCATTTATGTCCTCAGTTCGTCTCTAAATAATCTTAGACGAAGTCTTCCAGGTGTGGCAAAGTATCCAGGAATCATTAATTAGGGCTCTAAGATTCAAATCCACACTAGAGAGCAGAAGCATGTTTGTAGAACTTTCAAATCAAGATAAAAACAAAATTCAAAATCTCCTGTCTGACACTACACATTTCCTCTTGAAAGTCTGAGGCGACTTTCATAGGAGCTTATGATTGCTTGCGTTTGTTACAAGTAAAAGCAGTACTCACATCCCGATGTCGTTTCAGGGGAAAGTAATGTCACAAATCCTTAAAGAAATATGAAGATACTTTCACTTTAGACTTAAGGTCTATTTTGGCATGTACTGATATTCTATGTTTTAATATTTAAAGATTTTTCCCTATTCTTTTTATCATTCTTCCATGAGGCAGAGTTCTAGAAAAAAATACCTCTTCTTCCTGAGCATTTCACTCCATTTCTATAGCTCTTCTTCTGGTCTCTCTTCTTTAATCTTCTGGGTGGCCCTTGTTTTGAGGTTGGTGACTCTCACCTCTTGCTTTTGGCTAAAAATTTTGGAGTGGCTCAGTATTTTTGTTACCTGTGAATTGAATCATTTTTCATGTTTCACTCGCGTTTCTGCCTACATCTTGGCTCTATGAAGCCTTATAGCCACTCAAAAACTACTTCTACACAAAATCTTTTCCGAAGATCTCTTATTAGAAAATTCTCATCTGCCTTTCTCTTTAGGTTTCTGTCATGTCTTGTGTTTCTTTTTATTATGCATGTTAGCAAAAAAGCTTCTCCCATCTTTCTTTTGTTTGAAGTCAGACTAATTACCAGACTCTGAAGATAAGCAGTCTTATGAGTAATAACTCTGCCAAACTATAAAAATCTGGAATGATGCAATAGCAATGCACACGTTCTGGATAGCCAGTATCTATTCTCTCCTCCTTCCTTACAAGCAGGGCTCTGATTTTGCAGTGTGCCAATACATCCTTAAAACAGCTATAAAGTTAAATATTTTTTTTTTTAAATCTCACTTTCCTGGTCTCTCATGTAGCTAGAAATGCCCATGTGACCCAGTTCTGGCTAATTAGATGAAAGGGAAATCTTCTGGACTGAGTTTCCAGTAAAGATTTTCACAGCTGAGAGGCTCAGCCTTCACTTTACCCCTTTGCTCTTCTCCTTCTTCTTACCAGGAGCAAAGATGCAATGCCTAGAGATTCAGCAGCCATCTTGTGATCATGAAGATGAAATCCACAAACTAAGAATGCCAAAGCAGAGAGATTTAAGGGACAGCTACGACAGCCCTGGAATGCTCATCTCTTAATTTGTTATAGGAGGAAATGCTGGAGTCCTTATTTATTGAAGCTATTATAAGTAAGCGGAGTTTTCTGTTGCTTACAACACATTCCTTACTGGTATAGAATGTAGAATAAGTATCGGCACGTCAGCTGACATAACAAGAATCCTGCCTGAGTCTCCAGGGTTTGCTGTTGTATCAGGCATCCAGCTTTCCTTTGAGGCATATAACTCCCTAAGTTGAAGCAACTTTTCCGACCTGTCAAAGCCATCTCCCTTTCCCTCCAAGGCACTCAGTCTAACTAGTGTGGTCGAGAATTAAACCACATTTTCATCCTGACTTCCAGACTTGACAAGCTCACCTTTTAGCTTTGTATGCCTCTCTGCTGAGTCCTATAATGCACTAATCATATATCTCAGCAGCCTTCTCGACAAGGCAGAGGGGCTTCAGAAAGAATGCCAAAACGTCACACAAGAGTTTTTATTTTTAAGGACAGCTATGTAATTTCTTTTTTTCTATGCAATTTCTTCTTTTCAATTAACAGCAAATTACACTGACCAGTTCTCTAAAAAGTGACATTATTCCTTAGCTTCACAGCTTTCTTCTTTAAATAATAATAGCTGTTTGCTTATTTTTCTTCGTTGGGAAGAACTTCCTGCCACCAACTCCCCCTCCAAAAGAAGAAGTTCAAGGTCATTCACACATTACCTCTCTGTGCACATCAATTTGCCAAACTTTTTTCAGGCTATCCTTCCACTGCTAGAATTTACTGACACAACATGACCAAGAATTTCGATCAGCCTGTTGGTCTGATGCAAAAGTAAATCTACTCTTTCAAATTCCTGTGAAGATGCCAACAATATGCCTGTATCTATACTAGCCCTTTCACCCTGTGAAAAGGTGGATCCAGCTCCATCTCATTCAGAATAACCCCTTTCATTCATACAAAGTACTGTCTTTAACAGGAAATGAGTCTGAATGATCCCCAGGTAAGTCTCTCCACAATGCAAAGCCACTTTGAGAAGTTGAATGAGCTCCTGAATTCTCTTAAAACAATAGTTTCACCAGACATTGCAGTGGGAGTAATTCAGACCTTGTCTCTATCATACATTTGAAAAATATAAAGCTTGCCAATTATTGAATGGCATAATATGATGTGAGATAGAGCTTGGCTAAAGTTTTCCTTGAATTCATTAGCATTTCTTCACAGTAAAGGTGAGTTGTTTAAATAAAACTGAGGAGTCATTTGAAAATAAGACATTTTGAAGTCCTTAAATGCATTAGAGAAGTAGCTATTTACAATTAACATGTTATTTACAAAACTTGTTTTATCTAGTTGCTAAAACAGGTGTTCTGAGGACCTGGTGAGGTAAAGATTAGTTTTATTTCATCTATATGGTAGTAATTAATGCATGTCATTGTTCATCACTTTCTGATTTACACGATTTTTAAGAATAACCTCCTGTATACCTCTGCCCTTCACTCAAGCTAATTAACAAGATTCTCCTAGTTTTAAGTTAATTACAGTTTGAGATCATTAAATGAAACATTGAAAAAGCATTATGGTGAGGTTTTGCTTTATTTAGTTACTTTTACATGCTCTCTTTGGATGTGACTACCAATTCTTCCCTTTTATGGTTTTTCATGTCTGTGCCTTGCTGCATCTGCTCTTGTCTTGCTCCTCACGTCCTCTTGCCTCCAGTACCTTGACTCTGATTCTCTCTGTGTTCTGTTGCCTTCTTAGAACTCTTTCCTACACTCCTTCAACCTACTGCAAATGTTACCCATGTCTCAGGGTCCACAGAATGTATTCCATCCTCCTTGGGTTAGAAACCTTGCCTCTTCCCTATCCGATCCCAATCTACATTTGCGTTCAGGTTTTCTACATGGGATTTTTTGCATTCTGCTTCCATGTCTTTATTCAAAATTCCTTCTTTCTTCTCAGCTCTCAAAATTCTTCTTGTCCTTTCCAGGTAGGGACCTCCAGGCCACCCTCCACATCTTTGCCCCAGACCCTCCTTCTCTGGCAAGTCTTCTTTCTTTGGTTCAGAATGATAGCACTCACTTTTGAACATCTCTGACACTTATTGGGAGAGAATTGGGGTTAGGAGTAGAAGTTTTACAGTGAGATAGATTCAAATCCTTTCTTTGTCACTTGATGTGAGTTGGAAAGTTTATTTCCCTTCTCTAAAATGGGAATACTAATTATGATAATCATAAGCAAAGTGAACAGAAAGTTCTTAGAACAATACGTGATATACATAAACAATCAACAGACATTAGCTATGCTTGTTTACCGTCATGATTTTCTACTTCTCTGTTATTGTTAGTCATATTTATCCGCAGCTATCTTGTCTCTCCAACTAGATCATTCACTAACTGAGGTCAAACCTCTGCCGATATTTCTCTGAGTTCTCAGTAGCACCTAGGAGGCACTTTGCTCCCAGGTGCTCAATGTTTATCCGTGGATGGGGAGAGACTGATGCCAAGAGTCATCAGCAAAAGATATCGCATCAAAGCTGGCAAAAATGTTTTCATAAGTTTCTGATGCAGTGAAATCTTTTGGTTCTCACCTCAAAAATCTCTGCAAAATGAAAGGCATACGTCCAAGGCAAGAAACTGTTATTTTTCAACCAAATGCTCCAAGCTAAAGTTGAGTAGTTTAAAATAGCTGAAGAAGTGTGGGAGTATATTTAGAACTCATTTTATTTTATTATCTCATCTTGTCTATCAAAAGCATGTTTACCAAAAGCTATTTAATATGCAGATTTTATATAATAAGATCCATACCCTATTGCTGTATATATAACACAGGCAAATAGCAAAACTCTAAGATAGGCCATAAGAAATAATACTAATAAATCAGAGTATTTCAAATTATAATTTCACTGCGCATGTAATAAGCATCACTTCGTGTCTACAGGTCAAAATAAATAGTAATATCTTATAGTAGATAAATTAGGAAGAAATAAGAAACTCTGCGGACAAGAAAATGTTGCTATGGAAACATTAATGTTCACAAGCCTGCTTTTGAAAGCCCTGCTGCCTTGCCAGACTTTTACATTTAACTTTCTTTCAAGCTTTTTATTTAGGAAAAATAAAAAAAAGTCCTTTCACTGCTGAGACCTAAAATGTGACAATGACAATCTACCCTCTAGCCTTTTAAGATCCATGTAAATAACTTGTCCTATGTACTACTCCATAGCGTGAAAATAATTTAATTGGGGTTGAAAAGGGAAAAAAGAAAAAAGCAGTGTGTTCAGGCTTGATTTGAATTTCCTTTCGCAGTGGGGCTGTGGGAAGGAGCTGGAGCAACAACTTGCTTCACTGAAGCCATTTTGGTGCCAGGTCACAGAGCTGACAAAGATGGTTTTCTAAGCACAAGTTTAAAGCCATTTTGAAATATCTCATTGACATAGAGCTATCTGAACTCCCAAGTCAGTGTTGTTTGAGACAGAAAAAATGGTGTATTCGTGGAATTCACAAATAAATCAGAAGTGTCAGAACTGAGCCTAGAAACTTTTGGCTCCAAACTTGGTAAATTTTATTTATTTTATTCCCCAGTCAACTTAAATGTAACACAGCCACCTACATGTCTGGTAAGCTGAGACTTAATGAGGCTTAATCGACTTCTGCACTCCGAGTCTGATCTGCGTTCTTCAATTTGTGCCTTCGCTCCTCTAATTCTCTCTGCCCACACACTCAGTGGCAATTTTCTGTTGGGAATGATTTTCCCTCACTTTGAGTCACCATAGTCGAGCTTCAAGCTAGACAGGCCAGACTTAGAGGAAGTAGTCACTCTTTGAACAAGATTCCTTAATGAACAACTTACCAGATTGTGGATGAGACTCAGACCTGTTTGCATCTGGTGCTGGCATAGTTTCCTAGAATTAGTTCCTAGAATAGAGACTAGAAGAGTTACCAGTTCCTAGAATTCCTGCTTACTCTCCCCAAGGGCTGAGAACTAGAACCCTAACAGAGATAAATGGACGGAAATAAATTACAGGGGCTTTCAATGGCAACAATTTTTCTTTAGGATGACTTGTTCCTCACTTACAACTCTTTGCACGTTTCATGTGCTTTTCTGCTTGTAATGACCTTATTATCTATAGGAACATTACATAAGGGAATGTACAGCTCCCGTGTCATTTTTAAGAAATGGATCCTAAATTTGAACATAACAAAGAGCAACAGCTTGACGTTTCTCTAAACTACCAAGAGGAAACAAAATGAATATGCGAACCTAACCTACAGCTTTTTATTGGATTCGTAGCCATACCTGACTCTGAAGTCTTACTCCAAATCTCCTAAAATATGCTTCTTAAAAGCTCCCCTGAGAACATTTTCTGACTTTTTTACGCTAATAAACAGCTTATCTATTTCTGTAAAACGAGATAGGAATTATACAATAAATTATATTGAATGTAACTGTAGTGATTGATTAACATATTGTCTAATCTTGTGGACTATCATTTGCTTTAAAGAACTGTACTTGATATTTTGCTGCGTGTGTTGGTTAAATTCATCCCTAAAAAGTTCAGCATCATTCTTTGGCCTAGAATGGTGCCTTAGTTACTGTTTCTGTTAGAAATTAGACGCATTATTTACATCTGCAATGTTTTTTCTAAAAATCAAATTGAATCTAAACGTAAACTCACATGTATTGTTTAGAAGGAAGAGGCAGTTCACAAGAATATTCTAGTAGGATTGTTTCAAGAAAATGCTAAGTTTACAGAATCAGTTGCCTGAGGAATTGTTAGTTCTTACCAGTCCATATGCCTTTAACTTGGTTTGCATCTACCATAGGTAGAGATACATAAAGTTAAATATAGCCACGTAAGCTGAGGATAAATGATGGAAACCACTTATATAGAGAGATGCTACTAGTCTGCATTTTTATATTGAATAAGAATTACCCTTTTATTATTAAATTTGTACTATTAATGGGTTCTTTTTGCTGGTTTATCTTGCTTTCCTCTTTCTGGATCACCTCAAGATATGTTCCTGGTTTCTGGTTCTGTTTTCTCAGTTTGTTCTCAGTTGTTATTTAAATGCTAAGCGTTAATTAACAACTTACACCTGTCTGCCACTTAATTCCAGTGAGAAATATTTCATCTGAATCTGTTTCTTCCACTTGAATTTACCCACTGTTGCTTGTAATTCACTTAAGATCATTTAACCACCTGGTTTCTTAAAGGAATATTCTGAAAATATAAACAAAATAGGGGCAAAATCACATTGAAACAGAATTTTACTTACAAGCTGATAGTAAATACTTATTTTAAAATATATAGATAAAAGTAATATTCTTAGTCAATTTTTGACCCCATGTCGATCCCATTACCTAACCTTTCATAACAAAATGAGGACATTGAATTAGATCAGAAATAATATAGTATATATGATGTCCCTCCAATTGCAAACCTGCTCATGATAAAACAAAGGGCAATAATCAGCACTGCTGTGGGCCCTGAATGAGAATGGAAAGGTATGAATTCCATGTGTTTCCCATCTCCGGATTACATGGTCTCTACAGATTTTTTTTCACTCTCATCACTCTTTACTTATCAAGTTGTTTAATAAAAGTGCCATTTTCAATCCTAGTATTCTAAAGAAAAAGATATTTTAGACAATATTGTCTACTATAAATAGACAATATTGAAAATTATAGGAAAGATAGGAAATAAGTGTGATAAAGCTTTACAGCAAGCAATGATGGCAGAAAAAAGAAAAATATTATGTGATTAATATTCAGCTGTTATAATGTTTTAGTTTACCAACCTCTTTGGAAATACATTAATTACAAATTGTTTTATGGAGCAATCCAGGGACTAGGGATACAAAAATAAATAATATACTGTCGTGACCTTGCTTGAGGGACCCATTGGTTTTCATAAAAATCCTATGAAGCCTAAGGAATTATTGAAACAATTTTACAAATGAAGAATCTGAAAATCAAAATAAGCTAAGTGAGATACCCATGTGGCAGAGTTAAGGCTTGATCATGAGTCTCTTGACTCCTTGAACTGAAGAGTCAGTGACCCAATTTTTCCAAGTAACATATCAAATTTTAAAAATCTTCTGTTAATTCTTCCACTCTAAGAAGGGCCGGTCTTACATATCACAGATAATTAATGAGATAAAGCATCTGAGATATTTTTTAAATTGCAATGTAATTAAAAATACGGATTGTTCTAAGACGGTGCTTCTTAAATTGTATGTCCATCATTTATGCTATTTAGCATTAGCAGCTTTATGCTAAAAACCTAAAATAAGCATAAGCATTTAATGTTTCCAAGTATGTATTTTCTCTAAAAATAAAGACTGGTGGAGCTTTCCAAATATGTGAATTCTAACAAGGTAGCCATTAAGGAAAATATGTTAGCTCAAAAGTAGATGGAATTTGAGCTATCATTTAATATTTAACAGCAGCTTGTTTAACCAGAAGGCATGGATGTGAATTGTATTTCAACCAGAAACTCATACCTTGGACTTGACTTTACTAATCCTTCGTACGGGAATTCTTAAAATTCCACTTGATAGGCAACCTAGGGAACTTCCATAAGGTGGTAAATGCTATAACACTTTACAAGTAGACAAAGATGGTTTGATCCTAGTACTATTGTGTCATATGACTCCTTTATGTCAACAACCTTGGGAAATAAGAAAAGGTATAGGTTTGACACATACTCTCTCCTCTACATAATTTCGCTTAACCTACATGGTATCGACTTCTTTTCTCCTGGAAAATCCCAGGGTGTACTGAATTTATTAAATCACAAATACAGAAATCTAGTGAAAGCATTCTTAAATGTAGCCATATATTATTCCCTGAGGAAATAAGCAGGATCGTGTAAATTACTTTCTCTCTCTTTCTGAAGCTTCAGGTCTTCCTAAGGGGTCTGATTTCTTGCTGTTTTTTGTACCATATCTGAGTTTGTTTGTTTTCAATGTTCCATATTTCCCATAGTCCCAATTTACTTGCCATTATTTAAACTTCCTCTCAATGGGCTGTTTAATGTTTTTTGCTGATTTAGAGCAAGTATTATTTTGAGTTTCTTGTATTCCAGAAGAGGGAAACTTTGATCCCATAAGTAATTCTCTATTTCATTTAGTTTTATCTGGGAGTTACTATACTTTTTGGTGGTAGCTGGATTACAGCATCTGTGTGTTTTATTTGAGACTATAAATTTGTGTCTGAGCAAGTTGCTGTCAAGTGAGGATCTTTACTGTGTCCCTTCTTAAGTGGATGTGATCAAGTGAGTCATTAGGTTTTTTCAATATCTTTCATTTTGTCACACACATATAAGAAAACTCCTGAAGGGGTGAGCAAAATCATCATCATAATGGTAAAGATAAGATGGTAATTTTGAGGAACAGACAGGGCAATGGCTCTTTTACAAAGAGGAAGAGAGTTTCTAAAGAAGAGGGGAGGGAAGTAAAGAAACACAGGTAGATCCAAGGAGCAGAAAGCAAGTTTGAGAACATGGTCATATGAGGAGTTACCTGACGTATCTGAGAAAAACCAAAGGATCACTTGTTATTTTACTTCTGTCACGTTAATAGATGCACATAGGAAAAAATTAAATGGAACTAATTGGCTCTTAGGGAAACAAAAGCAAAAATTTAAAAGAACCTCTATGGTTTCCTTATCCAACATTCTCAATTCTCCAGAGGAAGCAATTTTCAAATCACTTCTATGATTTTTCTGTCATTGTTCTGCACGCTTACAAACATCAATGCTTTTATTCTTATTGCTTTATTTATCAACTTTAAACACCGTCCATTAACTTCTGATGGAAGTTGATTTAACTCTCTTGAATACCTTCTTTTTCCCTAACCTATTATCTTTAAAGAAATAATATTTGGTTAAGTGATAGGATTTGCATTACCAAAACTATGTATATGTTGTTCACCAAGTAACTTATCATGATTATGTCTTTGTTTCTCATACTTTGTTTTTGCTTTTTTAAAAGTTAATGGTATATTAAACTTCATCTGTAATCTCCAAAAATGGGGAAAACAAATATCCCTCATCTGGTGAATAGATAATAGATAATAGATAATCACACTGTGGTAAATCCATAAAAGAGAATATTACTCAGCAATAAAAAAAAAAACAAAAGGGGAAAAAAGGAATAAATTATTTGTATGTGTAACAACATTGATGAATCACAATGCATTAAGCTAAGTGAAAACAGCCAGAATTGAGCAGCTAATACTGTGTAATTCCATTTATATGACATTGAGAAAAAGGCAAAACTGTGGAGACAAAGTCAGTGGTTGCCAGGAGCTGGGAGTGGGAGAGGGATTAACTATGAGGACAAAAAGGGAATTTTAGGGGATGATGGAACTATTCTAGATCTTGTAGTGATGGTTACAGGACTGTATGCATTTTCAACACACGCAGATCTGTATACTAAAATGATCGAATTTTACTCTACATGCATTACACCTTAATACACAATGAAAAAATCCTTAAAAATTAACATATTTGTTATTTGTTGCGTAATTCTCCATGTGCTTAACATTTTTTCTTAACAGCCTAGTATAGCTGTCAAATAGCAATAGATAGTTTTTGCCAAACCCTCCATACATCAGATAATCTATCAATTACTTTTACTCCTGGGGTCCTGGCTCCTACGGCCCTCAGTGTTGCTACTCTGCTATGGACTGCTCCTCTCTGTATCTGACACATAATTGTTACTCTGGACTTCTGTTCACCAATATCCCGAATTGGATGTGATGTTTCTGGGCTCTGCCGTCTTCCTCTTCATTGCTCACTCTTTCCTCTTACCAAAGCACAGTTGCTTATCAAATAAAGACATATCACCTTTAGTATAAAACACATCAAAGTTTACACATAAATGTAAAGTTCAGGTGAGATAAGTCAGATGGGTTTGGATGGAAGACCCAGAATCTGAGGCCACAAAAAAATTGGAAATAATTGCCCAAGATGCTCACAAAGGGGCTTCTGATGCATTTCCCAGAGCCTCAAATTCATAGAGAAGAATGAAGAGGCAGCCCATGGAAAAGGCTCTTTCTTATAACCCTGAGTTGAATCAAGTAATGAAATATGATCTGTAGGGAAATAAGTAGGATCCTGAAAAAATGATGTATCTTTCCTTAAGCCTTTAGCCTCTGGTGGAGAGCCTTGTTCTCTTTATGTGAACACATTTAAATCCCTCAGGCCTTTGCCTTTCTTATCCTTTTCCTCAGCTTAGAGTGCTTTGCCCTGCGTTCCTTCCATCTCTACCTTGTGGAAAGCTTTCTCTTCCATCAAGGCCTGGGTTCATTATTTTCTTTCATTCCCAGATGAAATTAGCTCCTCATTTCCCAGTCCTCTCATGGCATTTTGTTTATAATTAAGTGGTCAATATATAATTTAAAACACAACCCAGATGTAGAGAAGTTTAATTTTCTCTGTCTCCAGAAAAAGAAAATATTTAATTTTCTTGCCCTCTCCAGGAAAGGCAACAACCACCACCACAACAAAAACAGACTCTCTCAAGATAACCCAGTCACTTTCCTTTTAAAGCTTAATTTCTTACAATTTAGATATACTTGACACACTTAGACACACTTGAAGAGTTTCATGTTTCCTTCTCCTTTCCTTTCCTGCTTCTGCCTCCCCTCCAACCCCCAGCACCACCCCCCACCCCCATGAGAAGGGCTGGGTCTCTGCCACTCTCTGTGTGAAATTCACACCCACCCTGGGCCTTAGTTTTTGCACCTATATTGTGAAAAGTTTAGCCAGATAATTTGGACAGCACCTTCCCAAATGAAAAATTTAAGCTTCTCAGAAAACGTATTGACTATAAAATAGAGAAATCAGCACTTAGCTTTCTTAATTATGTGGAATCTGGAACTATTTTAGTCTACCCCTACCCCTTAGGCTTCTTAAATTTCCTTTCATTGATGTACAATGGAACTTCCATCTACTTGGTAAAGAAATTACTTATAACTTCTCAAGGCAACATAGAAGCAATGTTTCCTAATCGGTCCAAGCTTTCCAGTCTGAGACTCTAGTGTCACTATATTTCTTTGCCTTCCTCCACTATTTCTGATATTGGAAGTGACTCCAATTGCTTCCAGGATCTTAGAATAAAATTCAGAACCGTATTTATGGCTGTAATGCCCTAAATAATCAGACCTCTGACTTCGTCTCCACACTCACTGGATGCCATATGCTGTTTGTTCTCCACGCTCCAGTCACACCACCCTCTTTCTCACATCTGTTCTCTCTTCATAGATGCATTTTTCCTGCCTGTTCACTTGGCTAGTCCCTTTTCATTCTCCAATCTCAGCTTAAAGATGAACTCCTTAGAGAGACCTCCCCTGACCACACTATCTAAGCTATAATATCCCTGTTATTCCCGATAATTGCACTAGTTTTATTTGCTTCCTAGAACTTCAAATATCAGAGGCAATATGTACCTCATTTGGGAGGTGCATTCTGAACAATTTACCAAATAACTTAAGATCACCATCTTAAAATACAGTCTAGAGAAAGAAACGGCTCACAAAATTGTCTAGGCTCTAGAACCAGAAGCTCTGCCTCTTGACCCATAAGACTCAAAGAGTCTGTGGAAGATCTAGATGCTAAATGAAATGTATGGAAAACTCAGAAGGGAGAATCATGATGCAGACTTTTAGAGTTTTCGAGCTAAGCAAATAACATTTCTACTTTTGATTAATAGTCCTGTCATACCACTTGATCCTGGTCAAGACTGATCATCTGAGCATTCCATACCAAATGGTCTTCTAATCTGAGTTGCCAATTGTGGTCTAGATGTTATTGGATTGACCATCGTCTATAGAGTCAGGTGTGCCCTGTAGGAGTTTCCCTTTTTGTGAAGGTATACATGAGATCTGGAGCAAGCAGGTCCTGGAAGTATAAGACACATACACAAGCTGATGGCTAATATTCCTAGTACATCTGCTTCTCACCCTCAACTCACACCCAAAAGATGTGACATCCCAGAATTAAAACATGAAGAAAAAATAGGAATGTAGGAATGCTTCAGTTAATTGGGACAGGCTAGAGGTTAAAAAATAGGAGTGGTATCTTGGACGTCAAGCCTGTCAAGAGTGGAGAGACTAAGAGGCAAATGGTGACAGATGAAAGATGAGCAGATATTGGAATCTGAAGCAGCTTATAACACAGGGTAAAAGTTTTGTCTTTATCTAGGAGTAATGGCAGGGCAGTGAAAGACTTTAATCTGGGAGTGAGCAGCTTGTTATAAATATATTTGCACTTTTTAAAGATCACACATTGCAGTTTGGGGACTAGATTTGAGGGGGGCAAGTAAGGCCTGTGATGAGATTGCTTTTGTAATCCCGTGGGGAGATGAGAATGTTCTGGGTGAGCATAGCTGCACTGCGATAGAGAGAAGTGGATTGCTTCTCGAATTTGTTTTGGAAAAACATCCACAGAACTTGGTGATTTGGTTGGATAAGAGAAATGCGGGAAAGAGAGAGTAGGTAGGACTGACTTGAGAAAGTCCGTGGATGGTGTTAGCACTCACTGGTATGGAGATCACAGAAAGGGGAGCAGAATTTTGCTTGCGAATATGAAGAAAGGGGACAGGTTGAGAGAGATGGTGTATCCAGTTTTGTACATACTGTGATGAGGTGTCAAAAGGATGTTTGAACCAAGACACTTAATAGGCAGTTGGATACACAGAGGTCTGACAGGTTTAGGTTGGATATACTTATTTAAGTCTTTGGCTTACATATGCTCCTTAAAACCATGAAAGTAAATGAGATTTTCCAGTAAGAATAAGATTAAACTAAGGATAAAAACAGTCTAGGAGAGAACCTTAAGAGGTCACAGAGCAGGCTTGACTACTGTTAGTTTAAGTTTATAAGCTGCTCATTGAGTTGTATAGATGCTCCACCAGGAAAAGTAGAGATCACAGTTATCTTTTACTAACAATTTCTAAAAATTTCTGAAGGAAAAAATGTATACTTGATATCATATGCCACTATGATTGAATTCTCTCTTTTGCTGCTTACCCAGTACAATGAGAAAAGAACTTTTGGTTTGTTGAATATAGTTTAAAAATTATTTTAAAAGGTGCGCAGGAGAATTTCCAACTAGACTGAGCAGGTCACAACCCATCACGAGGACAAGAACAGATCAGCGAAAGATTTGTCTTTAGCATGCGTGGCTGCAAAGGCAGGTTGGCAGTACTTCCTCATAAACAACTGCTTCACCTCACTACTTGGGGCATTTTTATCTTACTCTCTAAAGGATTATCCTGCATAAAAATCAATCTGAAGATTTCACAGCAGCTGCAGACAACTCTTTCTGAGTGTAATAACGCCAACACACAGTATTCTTATTATTGAGTCTCCTGCAATAGCTACTTGAAGATGCCTTGTCAAAACTGCAGAAGAAAAGTTGTTAGCTGTGCTGTTGTGCTGTTCCCTCAAAATCGAAATTAGCGGTTCATGTAATAAAACAAGAAGAAAAAGCAAACTACTGTGGATGGAAGTATGTGACTCTTGCTTAGGGTATGTTCATTCAGCTTGAATTTGGCATTAGTCGGTTACAGTGAAAGAGAATTTCTGTTATTCTAGTGCTTATCTTCCGGATTTCTATTGTTTGAGTATATGTGTCAAAAAATTAGATTTCAGAAATACCATTTCATAGTCCAGATTTTACTACGATTCTTTTTTTCAGGGCCAATTGCTAGCTCCCTCTTTAATTCAATAACCACCTCAATAAAAATGAAAGTATATCATATCTCATAAAACAGGGCCTTATACAGGGTAAGTATTAAAGAAATTATTGTCCATAAAGAATCCAATGAGTTCATTACAAATGTGTAGTTTCCTTATTTCTCACCTATTCTATTGGCAAAATTTCAACACCCTTTATTGATGAGGCTGTGTGGAAATGGGCGCTCTCCCACAGGGCTGGGGGGAATGATAGATGGCACGGCACCTCTGGATGTGAAGTGGCAGTTTCGTGCTCTAAGATGGAAAAGGAGGCAGCCATTGGCAGGTTCAACTGTAGTGAAAGGACATTCCCAGGACGAAGACCAGAGAAAGGGCTATTGCAAGAGCTAGGTAGGCACAAGAAAGAAGAAAATTTATTTTTTACCAATGATATTTCAAAAAAAGAGATAGATATAAATTCAACTTTGAAATAAGATAATGTAGATAAATGCATAACAGAATGCATAATTTGAAGTCTCAAATGCCTGGGTCTCAATGAGTTTTGCCATGCACTAGTTGCTTTATTGCAAGCAAGTGAATTAACTGCCTACACCTCGGTTTGCTGCTCTATAAAGTGGGCATATTATGAACTACTTCACAATAGTTTTTTAAGACAGTGTCTGACATAGAGTATAAATATGAGCACTCTTCCGTTCCTTTTGATGATTGTTTTCCAAAGGTGAGGGAGGAGAGGCAAGGGAGAAGGGAGAAGAAGTTGACCTTAGGGACTCCAGTGGAGAAACAGGATTCCATTTCCTGAAACATCATGTGCACTTCTAGGAGTTTAATATGTGATATTTTTATAATATCTGTCAGACTCTGGCCTTTTCAAACCAAATCAAAGCACGCTTTTAGTATTCTTGGAAGTAGAATTATTCTCCCATTTAGGAAGCAACCGTGGACCATTTCAGCACAACAACATGCACAGAGTCACAGCAAGCCTTTCTCTGAGGGTAGACCATGGTGGAATGGCTCTTTATTTTACTCTTGAAGGTGTGAAGTAGTCGCTGCTATTACTGGCTGCACTACTGGAAGGCAAACTACTTTCAAATGGTTTTACTTGGACAGGTTCCTGGTGATGTTCCTCAAAATGTACCACCAAGAAATCCACAGCTAACAAGGCTTTACCGGGATGAAAAAGAACACAGACAGCTGGAAATCACTTTATTCTGAGCTGCTTACCTCATCTCAGAGCACAGAGCTTTTAAAACAAGGCTCATACTTCCAACCACAGGACGACAAGGGATTTTGATTCAGGTCAGTGCTTGCTTTCCCCTCCACCTTATTAAGAAGGAAAAAGAAACAGAATCTGGAGGTTACCATTTGTTAATCACTAGGTGATCAGGGCATCTTTCTGAGGGAAAGGGGCTTGTGGCTCTACAGCTATTCATTTGCCAAGGCTGCTGTAATTCTGTGGACTATTTCAGTTTCCCCCAAATTTTCTGCTTCTGAACACCTTCTTCTAGAATGTATATTATTCTGTCCCCTTCCCCTACTCTTAAATATGCACAGGGCACCTCTTTAGTCATATGTTCTTTGGAAAAACTGCTTGAAATGGTCTATCTCTTACAGCCTTACTGGTTCAGTCACATACATTACCGTGCTGCGTGCCTGTAGTCTGTGTTCTGGTCCTCTAATGAGGGCTACAGTCCAGTTCCACTTTTCTCAAACGTGGTAGAGGGACACCTGCATCAGAATCATCAGTGCACTTACTAAAATTCAAATTTCCAGACTGCACCCTAGCTATTTGCGTTATAACCCCATTTCCAAAAGATGAAACCATGCATCCACTGCTTGGAGATACTCCCTCTTTAAATCAGGTTAGAGTTCTTCCGAGCAGACTTAACAACCTGTCTAAGTGGACCTCCAGAGGGCTGGGAGGAATTACCAGGGGTAGTTAGGAATGCTCTCTCTGTAGCAGCTGACATGAAATGTGTATGTATGTGTAGGCTCATGTATTATTTAGGACAGTCTGATCACAAGAAACATACTTAACATTAATCCAGAGTGCTACTTTGACTTATGTTGAAAATCTCATGGGTACAAAAAGAATGATGTGCATGCCAAAGCTAATTTCCCATTGCCTCTTAGCACTGATTGTGTTAATGTGGTAAAAGGGACCTAGCGTTCCACAAGAAGCAAATAAATAAGATTCTAATTATAACTTCTCTTGATAGACTGATTATATAGAAATTTTGTTGGCCATTCATGTGTAACAGTCAGGAATGAGTATATCTTCACGGCCTAGCTTGCTCTTAATTCCTATTAAAGACTGCCATTGGAGATTCTCTAGCAAATTAGAAGTTAAGCACTACAGCTTTTGCATCTATTTGCTCAACCAGCTGTCCTGGAGAAAGTATCAGAAAGGGAGGTGGATCACTTGGTGAGGTAGGGATAATGGCCTCAACTTTAGGTTTCACACGAATATTCCAGAAGAGTATTGCCCAACACAGTAAATACTAGTTACAAAGGGCTATTCATATACAAATTAATTAAATTTAAAAAGGATAAAAAATTCAGTTTCTCACTAGTACTAGTCACATTTCAAATGCTCAGTAGCTACATGTAGATAGTGGCTCTGTCTTAGATTGTTTCCATCATCACAGAAAGTTCATTTAGACAGCTCTGTTTCACATGATTTTCTAAGTCAATATGAGTCTTCTTCAGGAAAATAACCCAAAAGTACAATAGGGCAAAGATTTACTTATTGTTTGTTTAATGAATTAACTATAACAGGATAAGAGTTCATCTTAAATTAGCAGATTAAGAGTTGGCTATCCTTAGGCAGGAGCAGAGCAGGGGAGGGAGGCATATAATTCTAAAAAACTCGTCAATAACTGATATGCATACAGAGCATCAAGAAGAATCTCATGCATCTCCCCAAAACCTTTTTCTATGTAAAGACATCAGAGCATACCATTAAGATTAGGAGTTGAATATTAAAGATTTATGCTATTTTGCATCTCAGAATGTAAAGAGCAAAATTGGATTTTTCAATTCTCAATCTCTTTTACTTCACAATTTTTTCTTCCATATTCCCCTTGTGAAATTTCCACTTTCTGTTCTCCAAATCCATATTTTTTTCCTGTTTCTAAGCCTTTATTTATATCTTCTCTTTACGTTTATAACTTCAAGATCCATTTCCTCTTAATCCTTTCCTTAAAACCCTAACCCATAATGATCTATTTTTGTTGTTGGTGTTCTTGAGTCAATTCCAACTCCTAGGGACCCTGTGTACAGCAGAGTGGGTCCCTGCATGGTCTTTTTGTGCCATTCTCTCACCTTCCTGCTCTGTATCAGACAATGCTCTGCTGCTATTCATATGGTTTTCATGGCCAACTTTTTCAGAAGTGGGTGGCCAGGTCCTTCTTCCTAGTCTGTCTTAGTCTGGACGCTCCACTGAAACCCATCCACCGGGGGTGACCCTCCTGATATTTGAAGTGCTGGTAACATATCTTTCAGCATCAAGCAACATGCAGCAATAGACGGTGGTGTGGTTCCCTGATCAGAAAAGGAACCTGGACTGTGGCAGTGAGAGCACAGGATCTTAACCACCAGCCCACCAGGGCTGGCTATATTCTTTTACTTTTATGGATTAATTTATTCACTTATTAGCAAACATTTATTTAAAACCTACTAGGTGTCATCACATCATGAAAGACAATACTTTCAGTCAGGAAGCCTCTAGACTATACATCTGCGCTATAGTGTAGGAAATAGAGAAGTAAACAGCCAATTTGAATATCCTATTGTGTTCTATGATGTATGACTCAAAAAATATTATGAGAGTATAGAAGTTGGGGAAGCCAGAGCAGCCTCCATGAAGAAATTATGTTTGAGCCGAGTTTTAAGGAGGAAAGTATTGCAGACAGAAAGATTGTCATGCACAAATGCATGGAGGCATGAAAGAGCCTGGCAGGACTGTTGGTGTCCTGGCCCGAGTAGCCAGTGATGTGGCTGGAGTGGTGAGCATCCAGCAGAACGTAATAGGCTTGTGAGTCTAGCTAAAGAGAATTCAAAGTTGTGAGAAGACAGAAAATACTGTAAAAATTATATTACAAAATATGTCATATATACCACAGTACCTCTCAATTTAAGGTCAGAAATCCATTCCTGAAAATGAGATGTTCTGGGTAGAAAGTTTGTCTGGAGCCTATTTCCCATTATTTTATATGTGAAAATCTGTAAGTCATTACACATTAACCTCAAACCCTTACCCAATTTCCTAAAACACATATGTATTATTACGTATCTATATATAAGCAACCTATGTGCCTATTTAAACTTATTTAACATCATACTCAACCATGAAATACTGAAAGCTTTTCCCCTAAGATCAGGAATGAGCCAAGGATGCCCATTCTCCCACTTTTATTCATCATAGTCACGGAAGTCCTAGCCAGAGCAATTAGGCAAGAAAAAGAAAAGGCATCTGAATCAGAAAGAAAGAAATAAAACTGTTTCTATTTGCAGGTGACAGGATGTTATATATAGAAAACCCTAAAGACTCTACCAAAAAAACTGTTAGAACTAATAAACAAATTCAGCAAAGTTGTAGGATATAAAATCAATATACAAAAATCAGTTGTGTTTTTATTCACTAATAAAAAACTATCAGAAAGAGAAATTGAGAGAACAATCCCATTTACAACAGCATTAAAAAGAGTAAAATGCCTAGGAACAAATTTAACTAAAGACATGAAAGACCTGAACACTGAAAACTATGACACCAATGAAAGAAACTGAAGAAGACACAAATAAATGGAAAGCCGCTTTGCTCTCATGGAGTGAAAGAATTAATATTGTTAAAATGGCCATACTACCAAAAGTGATCTACAGTTTCAATCTGATCCCTATCAAAATGCCAATGGCATTTTTCACAGATATAGAGCATACCATCCTAAAGTTTGTATTGAACCATAAAAGACCCCAAATGACCAAAGCAATCTTGAGAAAAAACAAAGCTGGAGGCATCACACTTCCTACTTTCAAAGTATATTATAGAGCTATAGTAAGAAAAACAGTGTGATATTGTCATAAAAGCAGACACATAGATCAGTGGAACAGAATAGAGAGACCAGAAATAAACCTATGCATGTATGCTCAATTATTTTACAACAAAGGAGCCAAGAATATATAATGGGGACAGGATAGTCTCTTCAGTAGTGTTGGGAAACTGGGCAGCCACATGCAAAAGAAAAACTGTGCCAAGATCTCACACCATACACAAAAATAACTCAAAATAGATTAAAGATGAATGTTTTGTACATTTTTAATTTGAGAGTTTGAAGTCTTTGTAAGTCTGAGTTTAACTGTTTGCTTTTCCTCTAATTTACATTAATCGTAGACTGTTTCCTCCTTTTTATATTTGTTTGTTTTTGTTTTTTGTATTCAATTATTTTACTGAGGTCATATTGGCTTATAACTTTGTGTAAATTTCAGGTATACATCATTATATATCAGTTTCTGTATAGACTGCATCGTGTTCACCACCAATAGTCTAGTTTTTATCCATCACCATACATACATGCTCCTTTACCCCTTTCACCCTCCTCCCACCTCTTTCTGCTCTGGGAACCACTAGTCTGTTCTCTGTCCATGTGTTTGTTTATCTTCCATATATGAGTGAAATCATACGGCGTTTGTCTTTCTCTGTCTGGGTTATTTTGCTTAGGATAATACCCTCAAGGTCCATCTGTGTTGTTGGAAATGTCACAATTTTGTGTTTATTAAGGCTGAGTAGTATTGTATTGTGTATATATACCTCATCTTCTTTATCCATTCATCAGTCGATGGACACTTGGGCTGCTTCCACATCTGCGCTATTGTGAATAGTGCTGCAATGAACATAGAGATGCATAAATCTCTTTGAATTGTTGATTTCGTGTTCTTTGACTAAATGCCCAGAAGTGGGATAGCTGGATCTTATGATATTTTTATTTTTAATTTTTTGAGAAGTCTCCATACTGTTTTCCATAGTGGCTGCACCAGCTTGCATTCTCACCAGCAGTGTTTGAGGGTTTCTTTTTCTTCACGTCCTGTCCAGCATTTGTTATTTCTTGTCTTGTTAACTACAGCCATTCTTGTTGAATATATCATTTGCAAATATTTTTCTCCCAGTTAGTGGGTTGTCTTTTTGTTTTGTTAATGGTTTCCTTTGCCATGCAGAAGCTCTTTAGTCTGATATAGTCCCATTTGTTTATTTTTTCTTTTGTTTCCCTTGCCAGAGTAGATATGGTATTTGAAAAGATTGATGTCACAGAGTGTACACCTATATTTTCTTCTAGGAATTTTATGGGTTCAAGTCTTATATTTATGCCTTTAATCCATTTTGAGTGAATTTTTCTGCATTGTGTAAGATAATGGTCTACGTTCATTCTTTTGCATGTGTCTGTCCAGTTTTCCCATCACCATATATTGAAGAGACGTTCCTTTCTCTAGTATACGTTCTTGGCTCTTTTGTCAAAGATTGGCTGCCCGTAGATGTGTGGTTTTATTTCTGGGCTTTCAATTCCGTTCCGTTGATCTGTGTGTCTGCTTTTCTGCCAATACCATGTTGTTTTGATTACTGTAGCTTTGTAGCATATTTTGAAGACAGGGATTGTGATACCTCCAGCTTTGTTCTTTTTTTCTCAGGGTGTTTTGGATATCCAGGGTCTTTTATTGTTCCATATAAATTTTAAGATTCCTTGTTCTATTTCCAAGAAGAATGTCATTGGAATTCTGATTGGGATTGCATTGAATCTGTAGATTGCTTTAAGTAGCATGGACATTTTAACTATATTTATTCTTCTAATCCATGAGCATGGAATATCTTTCCATTTCTTTATATCTTCTTTGATTTCTTTTACTATTGTCTTGTAGTTTTCAGTGCATAGATCTTTCACCTCCTTGGCTAAATTTATTCCTAGGTATTTTATTCTTTTTGTTGGATTCTTAGTGAGATTGTATTCTTGACTTCTCTTTCTGCTAGTTTGTTATTAGTGTATAGAAATGCAGCTGTTTTTTGTAAATTAATTTTGTACTCTGTAACTTTGCTGTAGTTATTGATTATTTCTAATAGTTTTCTACTGGATTTTTTAGGGTGTTCTATATAGAATCACATCATATGCAAACAGTGAGAGTTTTGCTTCTTCCTTTCTAATTTGGATCCCTTTTATTTCTTTTTCTTGCCTAATTTATCTGTCCCAAACTTTCAGTACTATGTTGAATAAGAGTGGTGAGAGTGGGCAGCCTTGTCTTGTTCCTATTCTCAGAGGAATGGCTTTCAGCTTTTCACCATTGAGTATGATGTTGGCTGTGGGTTTTTCATATATGGCCCTTATTATGTTGAGGTACTTTCCTTTTATACCCATTTTATTGAGAGTTTTTATCATAAATGGATGTTGGATCTTGTCAAATGTTTTCTCTGTATCAACTGAAGTGATCATGTGATTTTTATTCCTCATTTTGTTAATGTGGTGTGTCACATTGATTGATTTACTAATGTTGGACCATCCCTGCATCCCTGAAATAAAGCCCACTTGATCATGGTGTATGATCCTTTTAATGTATTGTTGTATTCTATTTGCTAATTTTTTGTTGAGGATTTTTGCATCTATGTTCATCAGTAATATTGGCCTATAATTTTCCTTTTATTTTTCTGTCCTTGTCTGATTTTGGTATCAGGGTAATGTTGGCCTCATAGAATGAGTTAGGAAGCATTCCATTTTCTTTCATTTTTTGGAATACTTTGAGAAAGACAGGTATTAAATATTCTTTGAATATTTGGTAGAATTCTCCAGAGAATCCATCTGGTCCTGGCCTTCTGTTTTGGGGGGGTTTTTGATTACTGTTTCAATCTCTTTACTTATGATTGGTCTATTCAGATTCTCTAGTTCTTCTTGATTCAGTTTTGGGAGGTTGTATGAGGTTGTAAGAATTTATCCATTTCTTCTAGTTTATCCAATTTGTTGGCATGTCACTTTTCATAGAATACTCTTGTAATCCTTTGTATTTCTGTGGTATTCATTGTAATTTCTCCTCTTTCATTTCTAGTTTTATTTATTTGAGTGTCCCTCTTTTTTCTCACTGAGTCTGGCTAAGGGTTTGTCAATTTTGTATATCTTCTCAAAGAACCAACTCTTAGTTTCATTGATCCTTTCTATTGTTTTTTTAGTCTCTATTTCTTTTATTTCTCCTCTGATTTTTATTATTCCCCTCCTTCTACTGACTTTGGGCTTTGTTTATTCTTCTTTTTCTAGTTCATCTAGGTGTGGTTTAAGATTACTTATTTGCTATTTTTCTTGTTTGTTGAGGTAGGCCTGTATTGCTATAAATTTCCCTCTTAGTACCACTTTTGCTGCATCCCATAAGAGTTGATGTGTTGTGTTTTCATTTTCATTTGTCTCCAGGTATTTTTTTTTTATTTCTTCTTTGATTTCTTCATTGATCCAATGGTTTTTCAGTAGCATGCTGTTTAGTCTCCACATATTTGTGACTTTCCCAGCTTTTTTCTTGTAGTTGATTTCTAGTTTCATAGCATTGTGGTCAGAAAAGATGCTTGATATGATTTCAGTCTTCTTAAATATTGAGTCTTCACTTGTCTCTTAACATATAGTCTATCTTTGAGAAATGTTCCATGTGCACTTGAGAAGAATGTGTATTCTGCTGTTTTGGGATGGAATGTTCTATACATGTTTTTGTTGACTTTCTGTCTAGATGATCTATCCATTGACATAAGTGGGGTGTTGAGGTCCCCTACTATTATTGTGTTGCTGTCAATTTCTCCCTTTAGGTCTGTTAATGGTTACTTTATATACTTTGGTACTCATGTTTTAGGTACATATAAATTAACGTGTTGTGTCTTCTTGGTGGAATATCCATTTTATCATTATATAATGCCCATCTTTTTCGTTTTGTAATTGTTTTTTCTAAAATCTTATCTGTGAAGTTTCTTTGAGAACTGAGTTTTTAATGTGTGCTCTTCTAAAGAGGAGTGGCACTGATTCTTCTGTGTACCATGGTGTTACTAACCTGAGATCACTATAAATTAAGTTGGAGGGATGTGTTACACTATACAAGTTACGTGAGTAATAGCCCCTATCCCTGTTAGAGCTGGTTTGTGATTATAAGTTCATAGAGAAAACATTTTATTTTCTTTCAAACATAGCCAAGGTCAACATAAGCATTTCTTATCATATTCCTATTGGGTAAAGTTTTGTTTGTTTTTAATTGTGTTTGGTTTTGGTTTGGGTTTGTCTTGTACTTCTTCGCTTTCACTGCCACCGTTCCTATAGTAAGTGAGGGGAAGTTATGTCTTTATGTGGGATTCTCCGATCTGATGTCTCACTTTGCTCAGGCCCTAGACTGGGTCCCTGTTGCCTGCGCAGCCCGTTAATCTGAAACTTTGAAGATCTAGATCACAGGGGATTAGAAAATGACTCCAGGCCTTCTTCTGTGCTCTCTTATGTACCCAAAGTCATGCTTTCTCATTGATCCAGTTTTGGAGGATTTTTTATTGCTTTCTTTTCTCTCATCTATACATTTAAAAGATTTTTAAGAACTTCATTCATTTTTTTTTTTTATTAACCAGATAGGTTTCTAATATGACATGTTGCTGGAAACAAATGATTTGTGAGCAGGGGTAAGACATAATCAGATGTTCGCTTTAGAAAAATAACCAAGAAAAGATGGTATAAAGTGTGGGAGTATGATGATAAATAAGACCCCTTATTAGGAGGCTTTTATAGAAATCAATCAAGAAATAATGAGACATTAAACTAAAACAATAATGGGGCGGGAGCACAAAGGAAGAATTGGATACTAGAGATACACTGAGGGTGGAATAGACAGATCTTTTCAACCTCTTGATTGTAAGAAAGTGTCAGTTATCTTGAATGACTATAATTTTCCACCTTTCTGTCTCGTACACTGCAGCTGTTGATAATGGCTTTCATTAAGATAGACAGATTGTTTTGGGAATGTCCAAGAAAATCCTTCCCCTTGTACATTACATCAATATTAAACATCTATGGGCTGGTTAGAATTAGAACAGACAGTCATGTATTCTACTACTCTTTTCTCACTATGTTTTTCAACAGAGAGAAAGATGCTAAAGAAGAGATGTTCATTCATATTTCCACAAGTAGCCCAGGAAAGATGGGTTAATATCCCCAAAGATTGGAGGAAAGATGAAGGACATAGCTAAGGATGGGGTAGAAGACTCCACACTATGAAATATTTACTCACAGAAATGCTTATCAAAAAAAGTGTTCAAAATTTGGTAGCTCCATTAACTTTCTTCTTTATCTCCTCCCTGTTACACACCTCATTCAGTCCAAGAATTAATGGATGATGAAGAAATCTCTCAAATCAATGAGTGCTAACAATAGTATGTTCAATATTTCCCTGATGCTGATGAAATAATCATTGTCTGAAAGATCAACTATCTCCTAGTTCCATAAAAGCGAGAAACAAATTAAAGAAGAAAAATTCCAGGTTGATTTCCAGTTTTGTGCCATTGTAATTTTACTCAAGTTTTTTTTTTCTCCCCATGAAAACTTTATAATTAAGAAACAATTTCCAGTTTAATTTTTCTGTACTAAGATCTACTGGATAACTCAAAAATCAGTTTGCTGTTGCTCAGGAAGTAAAAATTCCAGACGTTTTGTGTACTGATTAACGTCTAAGAAATCTATAAAGTTTAATTAGGAAAAAAATGAACAACAAAGTTTTATTCACTCTTCTAAATTTTAGTGGCTAATGCACTGCTTTATTTTCCATAGCTTTATTTCTTCGTGATTCTAAAAAGCCTTGAAAATTCTTACTAGAGAAACATGTTTTTAATTTGCATATGTTGAGTGGTGAAAAGTAAAACAAAAAATTTAGATTTGTTGTTTTTATTCCTCTTTTTTAATGCTTAGGATTACTTTAAGCAATTGTTTTCAGTATTTAGTTTTAACGTTTTATTATATCCAGCCTTATATTTTTATTTACTTTTTCTTGTGTGTAGGTGTCATCTCCTGGACTAGAGTGGAAGATCTTGGTAGACAGAATCTGTGAGATAATAGAAATATATGTGTGTATATATATATATATATATATATATATATATATATATATTCATATATTAGTCTCTGCCCCCAGTTCCTGGCACAGAACTAAACCCTTGTAAATTCCTAAGTGATAAGAACACTAGGAGCATCTTTTGTTCTAATATTTGGTCTTTGACCCCCATTTCTGACACAGGGCTCCTGAAACCCTTGTAATTTCCTGAGTTCTAGGAGCGTCTTTTGTTCTAATGAGGTGACTCTGAGTGGGATCCTGAATGGCCCCTGGCTGGGTGTTGGTCACTGGAAAGACTAAGCTATGATTAGAAGCTTGGAATTTTCAGCCCTGCCACTCGTTCTTTTGAGAAGGGAATAGGGTTGAAAATGAAGTTAATGATCAATCACGCCTACATGAGGAAGCCTCCCTAAAAATCCCAATAGTATGGGGTTTGGAGAGCTTCCAGGTTGGTGAACATATCCATGTACCATGAGAGTGATGCACCCCAACTCCACAGGGACAGAAGCACCTGCGCTTGGGACCCTCCTGGACCTCACCCTATGTCACTCTTCATCTGGCTGTTCATCTGTATCCTTTATCATATCCTTTAATAAACTGGTAAGTGTAAGTAAGTGTTTCCCTGAGTTCTGTGAGCCACTGTAGCAAACAATCAAATCCAAGGAGAAGGAGGTCACGGGAACAGTTCATTTGTAGCCAAGTCGGACAGAAGTCATGGGTAACTGGGACCTTATACTTCTGATTGGCTTCTGAAGTAGGGGCTAGTCTTTTGGGACTGAGCCTTTAACTTGTGGGATCTGATGCTATCTCCAGGTAGACAGTGTCAGAAGAGAGTTAAATTGTAGGACACTCAGCTGGTGTCACACAGAATTGCTTGGTGTGAGGAAAACCCCCACACATTTGGTGACAAGAAGTGTCAGAAGTGAAATGTATTCTGTGTGAGTAGTAAAGGCGACGTACAAGAGGAGGACACCTGGGTTTTTCCAACATAGAATCTCACTCATTTACAGTTCCTCCAGTAGCTTTCAGGGTAGTGGGCATGTATAAACAGAATGATTTAAAAAATGAGGAATCAATAAGTGGAAATTGACTAAAATTCCTCTCCCATTAATCCGTATGCAGGAAACTGGCAACAGAAATTTCTTGATGAGACAGCTTTAACATAAATTTGACAAGCATTCTATACTTTAAAGTATATCCCTCTCTTGTCTTATGTAATGCTATCTTCCAAATCATTAAAAGCTTTGATAAGTTAAAAAGAAAGCACCCTTCCCCCATTTGATGGATGAAGAAGCTACGACTTAAAGATAAAGTCATCTACTTGCCTAGAAAATTAGCACAGAGTTTGAGACAAGACCACAGGATTCCTAATTCCAAAATGATATTTCAGTTTGTTTCAGTTATAACATAGATTTCTGAAACACATTTAGGAACTGGCTGAACTGTAGAAGCATGTTACGTCTCCAGGATGGTTGGGAATGGGTTTGATTTAAAAATATCAACATTTTATTTCCATTAACGTATAAAACTCAAAAAAGTTTTGAATTTCTGAGGAGTCCAAATCATTTTATAAATTTGGGTGACATCACAGAGACGAGGATTATTTTACTGAATGGTTAAGAAAAAAGATAGGGTTTAAAACTAATCGTTTCATCTTGATACGTGTCGTAAAAGAGAATGGGACACTTCCTGTCTGTCTACATATATTATGCACAATATATACATCAGCCTTATAAAGATGTCTCGTCATAAAGATATATTCATTTTCATTCTTTATATATATAATGAATATTATAATTCTCAGTTTTTAACTAATGGACAAAATTGACTAAGGGTTTTGAATCCCTAGTCGCTCATTTAGCACTATGGGTTTAGTTTTACTTAATTATCCCGGCTACAGTTCAATTTACGTCAAAATAATGTTTCCCAGGTGCCTATTATGACTGAGATATTAATAAATATAGTTGTAATATGCGTTGTGCCCGACAACTCATAGTTACTAAGAAATTAGTTTCTTATAAAGCCTGACTCATGATTCCTAGGTTTCATTTTGGACTTCCTCTCTTCTTTCTTTGTTTTAGGTCAGTCTCAAGGTCTTTGAAGAAATGCATTGTGTGGAATCTTCTTTTTAAATTTCAGAACCCATAGGCACATAACTGTCAATCAATTAACTGTAAATGTTTACAATACACCTATTTCAAATTGACTCAAGGTTAAACATAATGTAATATCTTCTTAAGTGATCATGTCTAAGTACCTTACATCTTCAAAAGATGGGCAATATTAGACTTTATTGAGAAAACAATGGCAACAATTAAAGCAGGGTGACCTCATCAAAGGGGAATTGCACAGTAGAAAAGTTCATTCACACCAGCAGCTTAAAAATACATTATGAAGGAAGATATGAGATACAGTGTTACAAGTTTCATATATTTAGTACTCACTGTTAGCAAGATCATTGTGAGTGTCCACTCATTCACTGTTTGTAACATAATAAATTGATATAAACTTTTTTAATAGCATGATAAAGCATATCAATAACTGTGATGATTTTCATATTTTGTTGATTGAGCATTTCTACTCTTATGCACAATTTTAACAAAGCAATTCAACAAAAAAGAAAAAAATGTCTGAAATGATTCATTGTAATGCAGTCTGAATGGTGAAAAATTGGAAAAAATCTAATCATATGACAAAATTATTAAGAAATGTATTGTGCAGCAATACAAATAAAATGATAAAATCATGTCCAGCCAACAATAACCATCATAAAGTATATGAGAACATGAACATATTTACAATTTGTAATGAACCATGGAAGAGCCCTGGAGTGGAATTAGTAAAGGATTGAGCCTCCTTGGCCTACATTATCAAGAAGTACTATTCACTGAATCTTCCAGCCACATTTAGGGTGGGGCATTTTCAATTCTCCCATGTTGATTTCCTCCTTCCTGCCACGTACCACTATGTCACAGCTCAGTGAACACTCTAATCTCTTCTTTCTTTGTTTTCATGTATGCAGGCTTTAGAAATAATAAACACACCAAGCAAGCATTTGTACAGGTATGTGATGCTCTTTTTGCTTGAAGTTGGAACACCGCTTCTCTCCACAGTGGCTTGTCTACCTGCCCTCAAGAAAATTTTGTCACCAAGCACAGACAAAGGCAAGCCCCGGATGCTAATATTACTCTGATATCCCGCAGAGCAGTGTATGAGCCCTGACTGCTGACATCAGCCTTCCAAAGAGATTCTGTGTGTCTGCTGCTGCTTGGTTAGATCAGAACATTGCTGTGCCCACACTGCATGACTATCTCAGCTGCACGGCTGATGGCTTGGCTCCTTGCCCAACTCCACAGCCAGCAGAAGGGCAGAGCCAGCATGATCATCGGGGTGTGAGGTCGGCACTGTGATTACTTCAAAATCACTAAGCACATGAAGAGGCAAGTTGTTTTGAAGCTTCTGTTTTCTCCTCTTCAAAATCACTCGAGCTGATCACAACTGGCACAGGATGACAGCATTCTGTGTTGATTTAAGGTGTTACCCCCAGGAGTGTGGTATTGTCGTCAGAGATTTCCCTCAATCACTAAAAGGGGAATTACCAACCCGAGGACAAATTCTCAGCACTCAACAAGTCAATGAGGAAACCCCATGGAGGAAAGGATTTTTTCCTTTGGTTGAAAGTAGATAATGCTTTGAATTTCTCTCTGTAAGAAGAAAAGAAAGAACAGATTTAAAGGAAAAGGTTTCTGAAGGGTGACATAATCTTCAGAAGGGAGGAGGAGGAGGGCGGGACAGGGGGGAACCGTGACCGATAGCTACCTCCCTGCACCAATAGCTACCTCCCTGCAACGCTTCAGCAGAAAACAGCTCAAAGCTGGCCAGCCCTCTTCCTAGCAGAGCTTTGCTCATTTTCTTGACCTCATTTTAATCTTTGACCCATTCTTTTTGTGCGTCAAAAGAATCTGGTAGGAACCAAGGATCACTGAAGAAGTCTCTTGCTTTCTAGAATGAAAATTTCACAAGGAGAGGGAATATATCTGTCATGTTCACCTCCCTGTGCCCAGTGCCTGAAAAGGGTCTGGTCCATAATAGGTTCCTAATAAATATTTATTGAATGAATGAATGTGTTATTAGCTGCATCCACCTGCAATTCTGTTTTAACCATTGTTTTACCTTAATAACGCATTAGTCAAGAGTTGAAGGAGGGAGTGAAAAAGAAATAGAAGATTTATCCCATCCTTCAGCCACTTAGGGTACAGTGAGGTGAGGGACTGAGATAAAAAGGGCAAAAGAGAAGTTGGTAAATGGAGAGAGGAGAGAAATATAAGGAGATGAAAAGGCAGAGAGAATACACTGTAGAAATAAACCCTTAATGGATAAACCAGAGTATAACCCATTGGATGCTCTCCCCATTCTTGAACATTATGTTCAGGAAAAAGCAACTAGCCAGACTAAATGGAGGGGGGAGTGGAGACAGAGGGGGAGAGAGAAAGAGAGAGAGAGATTCATGAAAACACTGTCTGAGGTTACCTTTTACTTTATTCCTGTTCTCAACATCATGGGTGATGCTCTGACACTCTCACCTGGATGCAAATAACCTAAGCTTCATTTCTGTGTTGCTATTTGTGGTTTTGTTTTATCAGATTTTAATGAAACACATTTCCACTTTACCAGGGCTTAAGCCAAAGCAAGTACTAGTGATGCTTGGGAAACAATTTGGACATGGCTTCCTACTGTTGAACCTAAATACAAGATATAAATTTTCTCTTTTGCCGACGTTTTCTGAGAGAGGATTTTCTCTTTTATCTGATACTTGCCCCTTCCTTGTGCCAGATTTAATTTAATTATTGCATCAACATTTTGTACCCCTGCCAGGAAGCCCTAAGGCCAAAGGAAACATTTTTAATAAATCAGAAGGATCAAGTCAAATAAATAAATGATTTGGGTGGCAAAGGGCGAAACAGTTCCAGGTGAAACTCAGAAAGGTTCTTGGCTCAGCTCAAATTGGAAACTGCATAATCAGCAGATTTCCAGAGATTTTCAGGTTATGAGACAAGGCTTCTTACATTGAACTAATTACGGCTGGAGTTAGAGAAACATAAAACAGAATAAAGAAAAAGCAAAAATCAGTGATTGGAAAGCTGGCCACAGCTATCGCTCTCTAAAGCCACATTTCTCATGACAAAATGCCAGAAAAGTAGCTCTTTGTGGTGAGTTTGTAAGACAAGGTAATTTAGGAAGATCTGTCTCTATTTTTTTCCTTTTTACCACAGTCATTCCTTTTGCCTCAGGGGAAAAAAGTGGTTTTTTTCATGGGCAAAAGAGGTTTGATGATTTTTTATTTCTTCTAAATGCATTGGGGTGTCCTTGAACCATTTCTTAAAATGCCCTCATTTTTTTTTACCAAAACACACACGTACTGCTTAGAGAGTAAGAAGGCCCATTCCAACATTTTTACTCTGTGAATTTAACTATCCACTGTGCATTAGCTCTCACAAGTATAAAGCAATTGCGGCAGCACAGTTTCACTTACTGCTTCTCAAGTACTGCCTGCTTTAAAAAAGTTTACCATCTGTTGTGGCTTAAGCCAAAGCTGATCTAAGAGGATAAGCTTTCACTACTGCTTCTGTTACTGTTGTGGTATTATCATATTTTAGGAATGGGGAGGAGATGAGAAGGCAAAATGAATCTATATTAAAGTCTCCAAGAGAATAGAAGATAAGAATCCTCCTTTGGCAACTGGTGATACTATTTTTGAACTTGGCCATGAAGTCTACTTCTTTCCCCCTTGCTAAGTCCCATCAAAAAGAAGCTGAGGGGCTGGCCCCATGGCCAAGTGGTTAAGTTCGTGTGCTCTGCTTTGGCGGCCCGGGGTTTGCCGGTTTGGATCCTGGGAGTGGACCCACGCACCACTCATCAAGCCATGCTGTGGCAGCATCCCACATGACTTACAACTAGGATATACAACTATGTACTGGGGCTCTGGGGAGGAAAAAAAAGGGAGGAAAATTGGCAACAAATGTTAGCTCAGAGCCAATCTTCCTCACCAAAACTTAAAAAAAAAAGTTGTTGAAATAGACTCATGAAAATGTCAGTAAATCAGTCACACATTTATCACGTTTCTTCTGAGTTTCCATATTTTACTAGGCTCTGTGGTGTTTTAAAAAAAGGTATAAACTTAATTGTTGCCCTCAAGGAACTCACCAATGTAATTGGGGGTGGTAAGATGTATGTGTATTGAATAAATGAAAAAAAAGACTATCCAAATTAGAAAAAAGGCATGCAGGCACATTAACCATAACCGGGGCTATGGAACAGGAAAATAAGGATTCGCTATTGTCAACTGATTGTTGCTTATGACTGACATTATTAGGTGTATGCATTACAGTTTACTAACATTATTTTAAGCTGTTTTTGGTAGTATACGTAATATGCTACTGGATTTCTCTGATTTTTATCAGGTTAACCAAAGAAGAATTTCATGTTCGTGGTTTAAGTGCACTTGGACAAATTATTCCATGGAAGCAGAGATTCTGATGGGTAATTTTTATGATCTATCTTAACCCTTGATGTCCATTAGAACCATCTGGAGATCTTTTAAAAATTAATAAATGTATTATTAGTGAATTAGCAAATTAACTGATTGTAAAATTAACATCCCTGGGCCGTCTCCAGGCCCCTGCAGTAAAGCCTGGGCCTTAGCATTCTTTAAAGTTCACCAGGTGACCTTAGTGAGCTGCCAGGGTTGAGAATCCCTGTGTTAAGCAATTAGATCCAGATCTTATCATTTGAGTTATTCTTTTCTTTCTTGAACTTGTGAATTCATTTTTCCTGCTGTAAGTTTGCTGAAACAAAATCAATAATTCTGGGCACCCGTTAATCATCAGGGAGAGATTTTGTTACTTTTAACACCCAAAACAATAAGTTATTCCTCATCATTGACTGTTTTCTCTGGGTTTTGTGTGTGTGTGATGAAGATTGGCCCTGAGCTAACATCTGTTGCCAACCTTCCTCTTTTTGCTTGAGAAAGATTGCTGCTGAGCTAACATCCATGCCAATCTTCCTATATTTATACATTTTTTTATGTGGGATGCCTCCTCATGGTGGCTTGATGCAGTGCTGTGTCAGAGCCCAGGATCCAGGCCTGCAAACCCTGGGCTGCTGAAGCAGAGCAGGCGAACTGAACCACTATGCCACCGGGCAGGCCCCTGTTTTCTCTGTTTTGATGACACAATGTTTTCCCGGCATTATTCATACCTGTATGGCTGCTACTCCTTTGCTCACTCATAACCCGTATAAATGTTTGAGGTCCACAGAGCTTATTTCTATAAAATCCTTTTGCTTTTCTCTGTAACTTGGGTAACGACATCCACTCCTATGGCTTTAGATACCCTAGGGATGGCAATAGCTCTTAGATTTACATTTTTAGCTCAAATAATCCTTTGAGTTCGAACATATTCATCCAATTATCTACACAATATCTTTGCTTGGGTGGCTAAAGGTGTCCTAAGTTTAACTTAATGAACATTTTAAAACTTAAGTGAAATGGACAAAGCTACTGATGTTCTGAAAACATCTTCGTATCTCTGCAGTATTTATGATTCCGCCTCATTTTATAAAACTTCCGAATATTTTTAAAAATCTTCTATCCTTTACCTTGACCATTCCAGAAGTTTTATAGTTTGTGAATTTTTTCAAAAACCAACATTTGACTTTATTGATCCTCTCTATTATTTACGTTTATTTTCAGTGTAGTGGGCTGTGCTACCCGTATACTCTTGGGCTTTATCATTGTAGTGCCGCTGTCAGCCTCAACCACGTGATTCCAACCATCATTTGGGGAATCATTTTTACTATTTGTGCCAAATTAGAAGAGGTATGTGTGTGTGTGTATTTTTGGGTTAAGAGTTTAATGCAGTCTTTGTAAACTACTACAAAGGCCATTGGTTGCCATTTGTACTCTGTTGGTAATACATACAGGCTGAGGACATTTCCTATAAGTAGAATTTCAGCTAGTGGTGCTAATTTTTTTAAAAAAAGATAGCAAGAGATTAAAAAGAAAATTGGGTGATTTTATTCTCTATTCTACTCAATGAGCATAAGCCAAGAACGAGCATGAGATGAACGTTAGAAATCTGATTTTCCCTCGGTCTTAATTCTCACATACTTATTACATGTTCAGAGAAAAATAAAGATATGGGTTTTCATTACAACATGGTCATTAAACACAAAGCAACCTCTACATTTGTTGCTGAAAAGAAAGGTGATTTCTTCTATTATTGGATGAAAATTAACTATGTAGGACTTAATGAGTCACAGTACTATACTTTATAGACAATTAAAGCTTTGTTTAAGCATAATTTTACTCTATGTAATTAATTTTTTTTTTACTTTAAGCATTGACTTTCAATCTTAATCCCAAAGAGAGTTATAATACTTCCCTGTCACAATGAAGCTCTGGAATAGGAGAAAGTGTTGTCAAGTATTAGGGAAAGTTAGCTCTGCCAGTAGAAACAAGGACAGTTCTCCCCATATCACCTCTAGCAAAACGGTATCCAATCAAATGCTAGAAAGTGAGCTATGCACTATGGAATGGTGAGAATGCCTAGAAGGAAGAGCTCAGTGGGGCTAGAATGGTGGGCCAAAACTTCATGGAGGAAACAAAGAAAACCATTATATCAGAAACATCATCCATCATTTGTTGCTCCCAGTTATGTAGGTAGACATGTAAATACTGAAGGTGTGGTCATTTACCAGCCTTGTCCTCTTCCAACAGTTCATTAAATTGCAAATTTTGGGTTCAAATACTGGAACTAGGGAATAAGAAGAAATACTATTTCAAGAAATGCATTGCAAAGCTACAATATCAAGGATATGGCCTCATCAGACTATGGTTGTAACATGAGTCGTCAAAATTTGTTGTTGGAGGTATTGTTTTTATTGATAGTCATAATCCATGAACTGTACTAGTTCACATACAAACATTTTCAACGTCTGTAATTCTGCTACAGGTTTATTCCCCCAAACACAGGAATTCATGAGATACCTATTTAAAAAATTCTTTTAAAAGAGGAATTTTTTATTTGGACTAGACATCAAAGAGAAATTAATCCTCCACTTATAATTTTACATGTCAAAGATTGGGTGAATTTTCTACAGACTAGATTTGGGCTTGATCTATTTCAAATCTTGTTTTTCGTAAACTAGTTTCACTCTTTCAGGTTCAGGTGTTGCATATATGTTCATATTAAGATACAAACTCTGGCATTACAATCTAAATAGCTACACCAAGTGAATCAGCACAAAGGATGGTAGAACTATTTCTTGAAAACAATGCTTCACCAGAATGGCCAGCAATATCTTAACTAGTCACAGATGTGACTTTGACCAACAAAAAGATATCTCACTGAAAGTGTTCTCAACTCACTTTGTTCTCAACTGGATCCAAAAAATTCCTGTGGTCATTTTAATGCCTCTGGATGGAAAGGGAAGTATAATAGAGGGAACATTAGAGAGCATATCAACTACAGTCAGAACCAATTGTGACTTTAAAAAATTCTGTGATGAACACATTGCTAGAGGTCTTTCACCTACTGCAGGGGAGGGGACCCGAAACTTACATTTCATTACTTCCTGGTAAAAGCTGTCCCTCATGAAACTAGAGATCAGACCCTGAGGTCTCTGCTACTGACGCCTCAGTGAAAAACAATGCTTTCACAGTAGGACATGTCAACAGAAAAAGCAGACGATCTTCTCAACTCACTTCCAACTTTTGAAGTGGCCAGGAGTCTGGGAAATGTATTTTTTGATGTCTAACCTCTAGCATGCAGTAGACTCATTACAAAAATATTGGAATAGATCTGAGTGAACCAATCTTCAATATCTGTCACAGAAATCTAATACATGAACACTGCCCCAGAGGAACCAGTTAGTGGTGGAGATGGTAACAGAAGTGTGTACAGCTGTCAAGGACAATCAAAAATCCTTTATTGTTCAATGATATATAATGAGTTCAGAGAAGGAAGCAGAATACGTGAACTTCAGAGGTGAGAGGAGACACTGAACTGAAGAAATGGGTTTTCCAAGAAAGGAAGGGAAACCCTGACGAGTGGCAGATGAATACGTTGTGCTAAGTGACAAAGAGGAACCAGACCAAGAGAGCACAGAATTCACAGAGGGGAAAATGTCTTCAAAACTTACTTTCAGGTTCAAGACATAGAAGATAGTCATTTCCTCCTGTATAGATTCTGGCACATAGGTGGCAAATTATTTCCTTTCCTTTCATTCCTTAAAGATAGATTTATTGGCTGAATCAAACATGGGCCAGAACCAGTATGAAGGTTTGTGTTGTTCTTATTTTGAAAGATTAATTAGGTAACTGGAGAGTTCATTGATCATCAGTGGAGGTATAGGCCTTTGATGGCAGAGAATTTTACCAATCAGCTTTTAATTCATTTCATAAACACTGAAATTTTACTCTGTGCTATACACCGTGAAAATCGGCGGGACCCAGATGTAAATAAAACACTCACTCCATTTTCAAAGTCCCACCAGGGAGGCGGTCACGTCAACTAACAAAGATAGGAGAATTCATAGAATAGTACAGGAGTGGAAAGGCAGGAGTTATAAATGTTCTTTTTATAAGAAAAAATATTTTTACAGATCCACAGAATTGATAAAATTAGTTTTATCACAATACTTCTTAGTTGTGCACAAAAATAAAAGTAAATACAAAGTCTTATTACCCACGGGTCTTGTACAACTATAAAACCAAAACAAGTTGTTTTGTTGAACTAAGTCACAATTAGCAATATAATTACTGGGTAACTGATTTGGTCTAGGTTTTGTTTTGTTGCTTTTTGGGTTTTTTTTTTTTTTTTTTTGCCTTGGCCATTCCTATGCTACTCTCTTACCAAATTTACCTGCTACTTTTCTCTAATAAAATTACTTAAAGCCCCTGCTCAAAGCATTTGTCGAGGTTACTGGACATTCACTTATTGCGAGCAAATTCTTAAGATATTAAGTCCATTTCTCTATCTTCTTCCTAGACTACAACCATTAAAGTAGTGTAATTTGATGCCAAAGTTTTAATATAAAATCAAGGCACTGCAGTTCCGTGACAAAATTCATTTATTAGGTGGCTAATTAAATAATCTAGAATATTTTTATTAATATTTTTTTGACTCTCATTAAAATAAAAACACAATATTAACTATTTTCAAACAGAATTCACAGCTTCAGATAAGATGTGGGATGTGAAAGAGAGAAGAGAGGATGACCGTACAGTATTGAGGGGAGCAACTGGAAACAGGCAGTTGCCATTGACTGAAATGAGGAATTTTGCAGAAGGAACATGTTTTGAGGAGAAAGTCAGAAGTTTGATATTGAATATGGGTGAGTTGAGAAAACTATTAGACATGTAAGTGAACACGTGTTTGTTGTTATTTTTGCTTTGTTTTGTTTTGTTTCTTCTTCAGCTTCCATAATGTAATAATCTCCATGTTCTCCTTTTATTCTTTGGTAACTCCCCAATCTTCTTGTCAGGCTCCTCTCCTCTGTCATTTACTTTGGAGTTTATCAATTCTCTATCCTGGATCCTCTTCTCCCCTCATTTTGAATTTTTTTCCTACAGAATTTCATCCATGCTCACAGTTTCGATTATAGTTCTGTCCATGTAATTCACAAACGTATGTCTCTGGGCTAGACCTTTTCGCCTGGCTCCAGACATATGTATCCAACTATCTCATTGACCTCTCCCTTGGGTTTTTCGAATGCACCTTAATTTCAGCAATTCCAAAACTAAAGTTATGAACTTCCACCACAATCTGTTTTTTTCTAGTTTCTGTGGATATCACCAATGTCCATCCAGTTGTAAAAACAATAAGAATTCTCCTTGAATCCTCTTTTTTTCTTAACTCCTATATCCAAACTATCACAGATTTCTATTGATTTTCCTTCCCCCAAATCTCTTTTTCCACTACAACCAACTTAATCCCAGCCACAATCGTCTCTTTCTCCTGTGCTACTGTAGTTGAACCAGTGTCTTCACATCCTAATCTTGTCGTACTTGACACCTCCTGCACCTCATGAGTGGTTTTTTTAAAAGGGAAATCTGCTCATTTCATCCTCTCTGTTTCAACCATTTTTTATAATTCATCGTAAAGAAGAAAATTGCTTAAAAGGTCTCAAGGCTGTAGGGGATAGTACAAGAGATGTCTCAACATCCAGTTCTCTTCTTCCCATCATGTAAGAACTGGGGGATTTGGAGCACAGACCCTGACTGCAGGAGCAGGCCCTGATATGTCAAAGTCAAACTTAGTAATTTCAGCAAATGATTCAGAAACCCAGTCCACTCAAAGCAGCACATGACAGTCCACTGTGACAGATATGGGTTCAGCACATGGTCCCATTGGGGAAGGAAAACTTCTTTGTTTTTAAACAAAACCACCAAAAGAGAATATTTTTCTCTTTTGCTCTTCCTCTCTCACTGGAAGTCAATAATGCAGTCAACTTATATCTACCAAGGGATCCAGGCTTAGGATAAGGCTGACATTGTGGAAGGTAGAGCAGAGAAAAAGAGAGAGAGAGAGAGAGAGAAAGAAGGTGGATTCTTGGGAGCATCACTAAGTCAACACTAATGCCTATGATCTCTTTGGGTTTCCAATTAAGTGAATCATTTTATTTCCTTAAAAATATAGTTTAAGTTACATCTTCTGTCACCTGCAGACCAAATTATCCAGTCCTTATTTAATATCCCAGTCTCATTTTGCAAACTGCTTCTTCCCACCCTGGCATCCTTGCCCTCTATATTCCAGCCTCACTGATTTTCATCTGGCTCCTCATATGCTCTAGGCTTCTCTTGACACAGAGATTTAACTTCCAACACGCTTCCCATTCCTTCACCTAGTTAACTCCATCTTCTTGAGTTAACTAACTGATCAGCTAACTGATCTTAATTCACAGTAACTTCATTTATCGTGTACTCATATTTCTTCTGTGAAATAATAATTATAATGTATGATTCATGCATGTGTTTCTTTGATAACTGTTTGTTTCGCCAGTGAAATGTAAACTCCATGTGGGCTCACAATTACATACTGAATACGTAGCTCAGGGCATAGGACAGCACAGATGATTCCCAAATATTTGAATAAATGAATAAAAAAGAGTCCCTACTTTCCATAAATGGGAATGCAGAATTATTTATAAATAATTATATTAAGAATAATTACTACACAAAAATTGCTCTAAGTACAATCTAAGGAATAGGAACAGTGTGTTAAGCAAATACACAGGAGAAGAAAATGATTCTAAATTCTGTATTTGTAAGTTTTGTGGAGGGAGATGAGATATGAACTTATGTATAATTGAGAAAATATATAAACACCTAGTTGTAGAACAAGAAAGAATGAAGTAAATGATTACTAGACACATGGACAATATGTCTGTGAATGCAGGAGTAATTAATTCTAACTGGGTTGATCAGAGAAAGCTTGACTAAGGATAAAGTGGGTCACGATGGAGAAGAATAAGTTCTACTTGTAGAGAATTTGGTAAAATGATTTTTTAGACTAAGGTAAAATAAGCAAAGTTACACAGATGTGCAAATGCATGAAAAATTGGCTCAGGCTGACAAGAGTAAGAGTGGCAAGCCCCACTGTAGACTATGGGCTTTATTTTAAAGATAGAATGGAGCCATTGAACTCCTTGGAATAGGACAGTAGTGTAATTAAGAGTGTGTTTTGTGAGGATTGGATCAGAGGGATGATAAATACGGAGCAGAGAGACCTGCTATAAGGTTGTTACAAAAGTCCAGTCAAAAAATAACGATATTCTGAACTAACCAGGGATATTGCACAGATAGAAAATTAGACTTATTCGAGACAGTAGACATAGAAAAGAGAGATTTAAAAAAAAGTTGCCATAAGATACTAGGTATTATTTAAAATATGTTTCTATGATTTTCATCCTGATTACCTGGAAGAATGATAATGCTACGAACATATGGTTTTAAAGGGAAAATAATGAAATCAGTTTGGGATATACCGTGATTGAGATACCTAAGAAATAGATGTCTAGCAGCCAATGGGGTGTGTATGTAGCTTAAGAGAATGGTAAAATATTAAGAGTTAAGGATAGAGAGTAGAAACAGGATTGATTGGCTTACCACAGAGCTGCAGAAGGACTATCTACTATACCAGACTTCAAAAGTGGGCAAGAATTGTAAGGATTCTTGAAAAGGCTTTAGGAAAGCAGTTGATTACACTTTGAGTGTTTGTGTAGGAAACGGGGCAAGTGTATATAAGAGGATACAAAGGCAGAGCAAGATATTGAAAGTGAGGCAAACGAGTCTAGTTCAAATGAGAGATGGAAAAGATGAACAATTAGGATGTACAGCCATTAAAAGAATCTCAAAATTTTGCATTTCAGAAATGCATTCTTTTTTGAAAAAAATGCTGATATGTATACACCATTCCTCAGTAACTAAGACTGAACTTAGATGGAGGTCTTTGGGACTGAAGAAAATGAGGAATTCTGAAGTGAAGCTTTTGAGAGGATCACTAAAGGAAATATTGAAATCCACATAGATGGTGGCAGAACTTAAAGGAATATTCTAAACCAGGTGTTAAAGCAAAGGTGGAAGGCAAAGGAATGGTTGAGTAAACGAAAGCATTGTATAAGTGGATGGTGTAAGTTTCTAGATTATTGAGGAAAGTGATGCTCTTTCTCTAGGCCTTTGAGATAAAGGCAGCAGAAAGCACGTTCATAGTTGAGATAACATGCCAGGAAATACTGTCAACAAAATATAAATCCATTGCTTATCTTCCCCACTGATTTTTCAATTGTATGTTATTCAACTACATCAGCGAAATAATATGTAAATATTAGTAAAAATTCCAGTGTCAACTCAATTGTATTAATTGAGTCACTCTTTCAAAAAAATCTATTGACTAGCCACTACATGCAACGTCTACGTTGCCTTTTTGCCACTAACTTTAAAGCAATAATTTTATCTGTTAATCTGCAAGGTCAGCTGAAAGATTTACATCAGAGAGCTGGAAAGAAACCTAGTTTGGGAATGTAATGATGGCATCACTAATGGGTACTTTTGTTTTCTGCTTGCAGAGTCTATATTTCTTGGATATGGAGCTAGGACGTGGGAATTGGCCTCAGAGGACCCACGTTTTAGTCCTCTCTCTGCTGCCAACAGGCAGTGTAATTTCATATGAGTCACTTCTTAACATTAAGCCTCAATTTCCACATCTACAAAATAAGGAATTTAAAGACTTTTTCAGCTCTTCTAACCTATGATACTAAATTTAGTGCTCCTGGTTTCAAGAAAGATGTGACCTCATATATGAGATATTGATTTATTGCTGGAAATCACTTTACATTTGGTTTCTTAACCTCTCTGGTTCTCATTGTTATCAGTTACAAAATGGAGATATAAATCCTAGTCATATCTACCTCACAGGAAGATCGTAAAGATAAAACAGGAGAATAGATTCAAATGTGTTAGTTACAAGAAATATCATTACCACCAACACATTACTCAAACGCATAACTACATTTAGGTTCTTTTGCTTCATCACTCTCTCCTTAACTTCCCTTTTATTAGCTAAGACCCAGATGCGTGTTGCAATTTATTACCGAGTATTTAGGTTTCTGCCCCTTTTTTAGCAACCCTCAAAAGAAAGAAAAATTGTGCTATTTGCCAGTTACTCCGAGAAATTATTTGAAATATGATAAAGCTATAAAGATCTTGTTGAATTATCATGGATTTTCCACTAACTACAATGCCTTCCATGTCCTCATAACCACAGAATAAAAAAAAATTAAGAGCTGGCTGGTTAATTTGAGTAGTTAACTTTTGTTGTGAATAATACTTCCTAAACCATTTAAAAGTCTTCGAAACCATTCTGTTTCTGTTATTTTGGGGAAATATCTACATATTATCTTTTATTTCTATACAGGAGGTTGTTGTGCAAATTAAATGAAATATTTTGACAGTACCTTGTAAACCATAAAACACTCCACAAATGCTTGTAATTATTAACTATTAAACCACGTAGAAAATTTTAACTTCATGCTTCAGTTTTCACATGAAAAATTACATTCAAAGTCTTATCCACAAGTCCAAATTAAGTATTACATTTTAAAATCAGAAGTTATCAGAAGTGGAGTATGCCTGTATGTAAAATGTTTTCCAACAAAGACATTTTGAACATTAATGTTGAGGTATGAGGAAAGTGTTTTGATGACCATAAAGGTGTAGAGAAGAAAAAGTGATATTGTGAAGGAAAATGAGTAAGATTTCACTAGTATAGGTAAAAAAAAAAAAAAACAGGCACAGAGCCAAGATGTAAAAATCCCAGCTATTCATATTACTTATGAAAAATTTCATCTTATTAAAAGTAGATCATTTGGACAAGTCTCGAAAGGTAACAGAATCAGTTGGTACTCTGGATTTAATTTTCACCAACAAGAGACAATGAGGTGCTGGTGTGGTGATGGATGGGACAGAAAATTTTGTGAAATTTATAAAAGAGAAGGAAGGGAACCTTGGGGACAGGTCAGAGATGTGCCATGGGCTTAGAGAGAAGAGATTTTTTAAAACAGAGAGAAAATATATATGTTATTGAGTAGCCAGATGCTTTGGAAGTAAATAGGGCGAAGATAAATGAGAAACTCTAAAAATAGAATAGAAACTCTAAAAAATACAAATTTAGAAATAAGATTTTAGAGGAGATTAATTGGAAGACATTGAAGGTAATTGCGTGCCTGGGTTCAGAGCTCTCTGATAGATCACATCTTGAAACTGCACGTAGGAGTCACGGCTGCCCTGTCCCTGCCTTCTGTGGGCAGGACTGAGGGGTGGAGGAGTCAGGAAGAGGTAAGAGAATATAGCTCTTTCTAAAGTAATGGAGGTGTCTTTGTAATATGACTCAAGGTCAGCAAGACGACAGAAACTCTTTAGTATCCTTTGGTCCAAAATTAAGTGAACAGGTAAGGGATCTCGTGAGGGTTGTTGACAGAATAACACACGGAGTGCGATGTCTGATTTTTTCATACATAGGGACCAACAAAGAAAAATAGAAAGAAAAGGAGAAAATAAAAGTATATCCAGAGTACAAGACCACTTGGATGCCTGCACTCTCTTTTTCCAGATTCAGGATTTGAAGCATTCCCCTACAGAAACCCAGAATGGACATGCCTTAAAACCCATATCAGGTATCATAAAGATTTCCGTGTCATAGGAGGAACGAAAATAATCAGGTTAAAAGGACTGGTTGAGGGTAAATGGGAAGGGTGTAAAGAATTGAGAGGGCATCTCTGCGGAATACTCCAACATCCAAGGGAAATTCACACAGGCACAGGGCAAGTGTCTGTGTGTCTGTAGGTGAGATCCTGCAGGACACGCAGTAGATGTGGGCAAGCTAGCCATAGCAAAGGCATGACCTCTTCTCCCCCATATCCTGACTAAATAAAATTCAAATTATCACTGGGAATATGCAGTAAAAAATGTTTCAAACTTTTAGAGGTTCAGTCCGTGTATTTTTTTTCACAGATAGAGAAGAAATACATTCCATCCTCCCAGCCAATGGCAGGCATCTGAGACAACTTCACAGTGGGTGTTGGACATAAAGTGAGTCATTCGTGAAGAACATATGGATAAACAGAACAAGTTCATGTGGTTTCCATGACTACTTTTTCCCCATCCACAGAGGGGAACTACAATACGCCCAATGGTCCTGGGAGATGTTTGGTGATACTAGTGTCTGGGTTTTAGATCTAAGTTGCTATACGTGACAGACGCTGAGATCAATTATCCCATTACAACTGAGAAAAGGATAGAAGTTCCTAGACTGTGGCATTTATGGTAGGAAATGATTGCAAGTTGGCCAAAAGCTAGGCATAGTGGTCTGAAGAAAACCATTGCAAAGCTACAGGGAAAATATAGAGACTGCTCTGAGAGTAGAATCACATCATTTTGGAGAATGCACTGTTCAGTTCAGAACTGATTTTACTAGACATAGAACTGAATGTATTGAATGTAAGTAAAAGGACTAAGTCACAAACGCATAAGATCTGTATGTATCTAGAACTGTATCAGATCTGCAGGTGACCCATCTATATGCCCTAGCAGCCACCATTTGGGAGCACAATAACTCAATGGCTTACAGCTGCAAACACTTGGAATTCTTTGCTTGAGGGCTTTCTCTGGACCACAGAGCATACTTAGCCAGGTTGCAAGGCATACAAAGTACTTTGCAGTTATCACCTCTGTCCATTTACCCCCTAAAAGCCCCTCATAGAAGACTAAGAGGAATTGATAGATAAATATCCCAATTTCCTTGGCCCTCAAATATAACAATTCTGAAGCGTGTTCTACACTGTGTCCTAGAATTCCCAAGCAGTGCTACTATGGGCAGTAGCCTACTGTGTAATACGATCTTAATCGGCTTCTCTCTCTTCCCTAAGTCACTTCCCCATCTCACTTTCAGTACTTCCTGGAATCACCTCTCTGAAGAGCATTCTGATATTGAGAAAGCTTGTTGGATGATGGAAGGAAAAATCAATTATAGTGGCCTTCTGAAAATGATACAAAATAACAGAGTACTTACTGGAGGTTCTGGGATGGGCTAAGCAGACCAGAAATCACACAGTATTCTCAATCCTCTTGAAATCAGACTCCAAGGAATAGGGTATCAGTGGGAATTGAGACTCAAGGAAAGCAAAGGGTAAATGTTTTAAAGATCCCTTCTTGAAAAGTTTTTCTGTCTATGTCAAGGTCAAATACAGTCCAAAGAACTTTAATGTGATCAAACAAATTATACTTGTTATTTTGACATTTTTAGAAAAGAAGAACAGAGGAAGCAAGTTTTGCCCTGATTTTAAAAGTAAAACTCAAGGGATGTGTCAAATTCTACAGTGATGAGCTTGAAATCCAAATGAGAATTATTTTTAAAAATAGATGCTCTGTGGCTAATTTTTAGAAGAAGTGATAATGATTAATAAACAGAATTATGAATTAAATAAATACTAATTAAATACTAATTCCTTTTCTCAATAGATTCACTGACACATTAGGAGGAAATTATTCTGTATGCTGATTGCAAGGCAACTTAATTTCTCATGATCTTCTGGAAGAGAAGATGGATCTACCGAGTGAATCTCCATTCAAAGATGATTGGCAAGTTGATATGTACTATCCTAGCCAGTTGATACGTGTTGTGCTCATCAACCTTGGCAGTATTAACATTTTGGACAGGATAAGTGTTTGTTTGGGGGAGACTTTCCCGTGCACTGTAAGTTACTTAGCAGCATCCCTGGTCTCTTCCTTAGTTCTCTACCCAGTAGATGCCAGTAGCATTCCCCACCCCAGTCATGACAGCTAAAACTGTGTCCAGACTTCACCAAATGTGCCCTGGAGAGCAAAATCCTCACCCCACCCTAGTTAAGAAGCATTACTTAGAGGTAGGTCTCTTGAGAGATGTCTAATGTCTTTCCTAGTGAATGTATTTTCACTACAAAAAGTTTTTTGAAGTTCTGCATTAAAATTCAAACAATAAATTTCATAGATTTAAAGAAGACTTGTCTTAGAAAAAAAAAATCTGATGATTTTAGTTGATTGCAAAGTCAATATAATTCAAATAAGTACTGTAAGCATTTTACAAAAAATAATGAAATGTTAAGTGTCATTATTAGAAAGAATAAAGTTCAAATCAAGGAAGGTGATAAACCCATTGTAATGTGGTCTTACAAGTACTGTGGTCATTTGTGCATCATATTTTGAGAAGAACATAGGTTCAAGAGAAGGTTATGAGAAGTTTAGCATCTGTATAATTTGAGTAATGACCAAGGGAGACAAAAGTGTTAAGACTGGAGAAGAGAAAACCCAGGCAAGGGTGATGATATTGGAAACGCTGTCATGTGCAAGATGGGCTATATTCTATTTTAGCACAAAGAGAATTAGAAGCAATAAGGGGAATCTATCAGAATCTAGAAATACGAAATCACAGCTATCCTACAATGAAATAAACTGCCTTGCGAAGGAGCGACCACTCCTTTAGCCATGGCTGGATAATGCTTAGATTGGGACATTGCAAAAATGTCACTATATTAGGAGATCTCTTAACTTAAACCTTTCAAGCATTAATTTTAAACATATAATTTTACAATAATTCTACTCTCTTGGTAGCTGCCAAGCACACTTTCATGTTACACTGTTGAAGAGGTAAACTTTAACTTTTATCTTTTAATAAAGTATTGAACTCTAGCTTTGCAAAGCATTTAAGTGCATTATATTTTTTGATTCTCACAATCCTATATAAGTTGTCTCATTATCTCACTTTCACATGTGAATAAACTTAGTATGATTGAGTGATTGCCCATGTTCCTGCCGCTAGTAATTTTCAAACCTGGGATTCAAACCCAAAACACCTTGCTCTAAATTCTGTGCTTGTGACAGACCATTATTGAGTTATTTTATTTAACTGTAAAAGCTCATTGTTCTAAACAGTAAACATCTGAAATATCACAGACCAGAAGCATTCGATACGACTTCTTTTGTTTATTGCAATTCTTACTGAAGGATTGATTCTGTGGCTGCATATTCTATTTTTTTCAGAGTTATTTTGCACTGTTAAGCAAGGTGGCTCAGTGGCACCTTATAAACCTTCACTGTTTCTTTCACAGGGATGAGACCAGGTGAGACACCTAGGATGCTACCACTTGAATCTGTGTGTTCCTCATCTAGAATTGCTGTCATGTTCAGGCAGTATTCAATGACGAGAGTACTTACACAAGCACAAGATGTACGATCAGAGTTGGACTAGAACCACTCAGCCTCCTTGATAAAAGAAGAATTATCAAGAAGTGGTCAAAGTGTCTTCTTTGTCTAACCCTCATGGAGAGCTATATTATTCTTTTTATTTAAAGATAACTAGATGTTTTGAGATCGATTAGGTATTTTTTGTCGTCTATCTACCACTCTCAAATATTGATGACCTCCACAGGATGGATGCTTTTGGTGGCTAGGGTCTGGCTGCATATTGGATATGTACAACATATCTTCAAAATACTTAAGTGTTCCAATCCTTGGAGAAGTTTGTCTTCAAATGAATACCAAGTTCTTCAAAAGAGGGTATATATGAGATGAATAGTTTGATTTACATATCCTAAGTGCCCAATAAATATTTGAAGATTAAACGTAAAAATGAAACAAAATTAATTTCTATGAAAGTTATATAGATGTACAACTAGTTGTAGGAAAGGATACTGCATATGTACATTGCAATGTCTGTTTCACTGGCTCTCAACCTTTTGGGGAGTTTTGAAATCCTTTGAAGATTTGATGAACCTAATCAGACTCTCTTCCCAGGAAAATACCCCTCTACATATATCTGCCAAGTTTTATAAATACTTTTAGAGGTTAGTAACCTCTGAAGCCTAAGCATTTGGCTCTGGGAATCTATGTCCCACAGGTCAAGAATACTTGATCTGTTTACTAATAATACATTTCAGGCAGTCACCATCTTTGAAATGTGGTACATTTAAAAAGTAAGATAAATTATATAGCCTTTAATTTACAAATTAAGAAGATGTGGATTGTTTCCCTGTTATGTTTAAAAGTCATAAGTTAATATTAAGAAAGAAATGACATGAGTCTAGAACAATGTAGGTACAAAATGGGTTAAGCATTCATGTTCAAGCCTTTTACTGTAGAAGAAGAGAAAAAGACCAAACTCATGCTTTTCTATTGAAGATTACTTTCAAAAGCCAGAGTTTTAAAACAGTTACCAATTGTTGGACCAAAACTTACAGAAAGTAACTGATTTCTAAATCATCTGATCTCCAAAAAGTCACTTTGCTTTTGGCAAAAACAAACATAGTTATATGTGAAACAAACAAGTATATTCCTTTATACACTTGTTTTTGGTATTTTCATTTTTCAAATAGCCCCTGAGCAAACATTTTTGACATGTTTTCTTGAATTTATTATTATGAAAAATAATAGCATACAAGTAGCCACACTTTCTGTGCATTTAAGCTGTGTTAGGCACAGTAGTTCTTATTATCCTAACTACCCTATGAGGTTAGTATCATTACCCTTAACTTACTAATGAGAAAAGTGAGTCAGAGAAATTACATAACTTATAGCTAGTAAGTGATAGTGTTGGGTTTTAATCATAGGTTTACTTGAATTGCATTGCTTTTTATAGAGAAAACCGTATTTATGAAATCAGCACCTTCATGTCGTTTTCAACAGGTTGTATGAGTTTGTGGTTTCATATATAACAAGATGAACAGATGTAAACAAAGGTACATTTAGTGGCTGTATCTTTAAGTGTGTGATGTAGAAGTGCTTAATAAATATTAAAATCCAGAAAAAACAGAGTCAATATTCTTCCCCAGCTCGTCCAAGGACGGCTTTTCCTTTCAAATGTAGTCTTCCTTTACTGTGTCGCTTGGTGCCAAAATGGTGCCGCATGTACTCTTTTCAAATCAATAAATCCACAGTTGTATTAAGAAATATTTTATTAACAAAACAGTAAATTCCACTTGCTTAGCATTTCCAATAATGGATAAATTGGCCTTGCAACAGAAAACCAAATCAAAACAAAACCCTTAGATATCCAATCACACAAAGCACTAGAAGGGTAGGGTCATGTGGCTGGCCTTTCTTTGATGTCTTATGGATCGACCACCTCACACGTTATTGTAGTATTTGTTTTTTAAAAAAGGCAACACATTACATGGATAAAAAAGAAGCATACTCAATCAGGAAAGTTGCAGTCTAGAGATGTAATCAAATTTATGCCAGGTAGTGTGAAATCCTCTAACTGCAGACTGTGCATGGAACCCTGATATGTTTGGTATGAAGATACTTGAGATTTTATTCATGTCTTTTTCTCTCTCTAGCTCATGTTCCTCTCTTTTCTTTCTCCATTCAAAAAGAAAGAAAGAAGAAAAAAAGAAAAAAATTTCCAATTTTATGTAGGCCAATAACGTTAGAAACATTTATACTGACAATATGAGATTACATGATGAATGAAATTCTAAAATTTATGCTGGAAAGAAACATTGAAACCAATCCCAAACAACATGCTTCATAGATATACTGCTTAAAAAATACCATTTTTCAATTTATTTTCTATCATATTTTAGAATCTTTCCAGATGGAAACTAGTTCAAGTTCAGTAGATCAAATGGAAAAGCAACCATTTCTTTTTAAAACCTCAAACGGTAAATTAGTGGTTTTATATTTACCTTATTTCACTGGCTTTCCCTGAGTAAGACTGAATGAGAGGAAAAGAAAAAGTCTTATGAATTCTTTAACCTGGCAAATTAAGAAAATAAGAAAATCTGAAACACAAGTAATGGATATTAAATTTTAGTTTTATACCTCTACTTTCTGGGTCATGAAAAACCTTTAAGGCTTTTCATGCACCACAATTACTTGGCAACCGTAGATAGTGGTGGTTTGCTATGAACTATACATATTTCTAGGGTGCTGTATGTCTGAAATCCAGGCCACTTCTTGGCTTTTTTCATCAACTAAAGTATCACAAAAGATGTTTTGCATTTTTTGCCTTTGCAGATTAAAGCTAATTGTAAAGGTATTCTTCTCTTCTGTGAACTCTAATATCATTCTTTTAGGAGATGTTAAAGTAATGCGACCAATTTTTTCTGAGGCATCACCTTCCAATCTAATAATGCATCTTCCTTTGCATTACCTTCTCATACTAATAATTTATTGCTATGAACATCATTGAAACAATATGCAAAAACAAGTGTGTAATGTATACTTTTCTACTTAATGTGTGTTAAGCTAAAACTATATTTAATGATAGAGATGTAAAACCAGAAAAGTTAAAATATAGTCAATAATCAACAAAGAATGACTTTTTTAGATGAATAGTAATACAGAATCAAAAATTACTGAAAATACTTCCTTAGTTGAGAAAGTGTTTACTTTCCAAAATGTTTATCATGCACATCAGGTTCAGAGAATATATCTATATAATTTTATTGGAAACAAAGTTTTCAACTGCAGCAGCCAGGGTTAAGATGTAGAACAACCAATTTTGCTTCCATAACCTGCCCACATAATGGTTCCTGTTCGTGCAGCAACATACCACTGATATTCTATATGATAAGAAAAGGTTCCATTTCATTAGCAACTAAAATCTTCTCGAGGTTTCCTGGGAGCGTGATCTCAATGAAGCAAATCACCCCATTTGTCATCAATGCCTTGGCACAACTATCTTCCTTCCTGCTTCTCAATTTGTCAATAATATTTCCTATATTTATGTTTGGTTCTTCTGTCATCTCTGATGGATTCCTCTGGATTTGTGTGTGTGTGAGAGAGTGCGTGTCTGTGTTTTTGTGACTGTGCATGGTGAATGTATGCGGGAAATGTGAGTAATTTGGGGGAGAAAAGAAGATTATAAGATACATATGTATATATTTTACCTTCTAATTCACACCTTTCATACAAATACTAAAACTTAATTGCAACAGAATGAAGGCTGTACATGTAAGAAAAAAAGTAGTTGAGTGTTTTTATATACATTCATACATATCTTCCTTAGAATAAACACTACATTGTAATTTTTTTTTTTTAAAAAAAGTAAGTAATTGTGGCAATTTATACTGGTGGCAAAAAAAAACAAACAAACCAAAAACCCTGAAATAATTGTTGCTCCGATGTCATAAAACTCCCTATACTTAGCAACACTTATAACATTGAATTTACCAAAAATGGCTGAAGAGCAGAGATATATTTTGCATTTTCTATACAACAGGCTATAAAACGTCACTTATCACAGTCCAGAAAGCACACAGAGATGGATTTTATATAAACATATGTAATAACATATTAAGCGTGCATGAAAATTTCCCAATGATTGCATCTATGCCCTCTTGTTTTCGTTTTGAAATTTTAGTGTGAAAATGTGCCTTATATTTCACATTGTTGAAAATAAGGCCTCCATACTTTTTTTTTCCCTCACAACCAGAAAGGGGCTTTTTGAATGTGTTCCTACACAAGTCTTCAAAAAAGCCAGCACTTTGTTTCAAATGCAAGTTCCAACCATTGCTCCAGTTGCGCCAGGTGGCAAACTCCTAAAGGTTTGCAGGTTGAGTCACTCAAAATGACACAGTCTTCTCTGGCAATCAGACTAACTGACTTCTCAGGAAAGCGCTAGCACTTTGGCTAAATCCAGGATCATAGGTAGCTTCTTTTTTTGTGTTGTGTTTTGTGTTGTTTTTGTGTTGTGCCTTGATGTTGTAATACTCCTTTGCTTTATGAATGCGTGCGGTCATCACTGTCTTTCACAAATGTTCCAGCAACATAAAGACAGGCAGAGTAAATGAAAACACTGCGCATGTTAGGGAATTTATTGGCCCCTGTCCTTTTTTTTTTTCTTTTTTGGAGAAACAAGAGCATGAGATACTTGTTTTTATTTTTTAAAAACAGTCTTTCCTTCCTGATTGCATTCCCTGTCTTCTTTTGTATGTGCTTCATAAAAAGGAAAGTAAATAAGTTTATATTATGTCTCAGATAAAATGAAGACTATTTCTATACAAGGGTCCTTTTAAGATCGTGGGATCAGACGTAATACTCTTTATCCTTGTTTTTCTTATTTTTGTTGGCGCTTTTCGCACTGCTGGGTTGTTTCTCCTTTACAACAGCCCCATTGGACTGTGCTGAGTTACTGATGTAGTTTCGACTCTCGTCCACATGGTAGGAGCCTTCATCCCGGTTTCTGTACTTGTACATGGCGTAGAGGAGGATGAGGATGCACAGCGCGGCAGCGGCTACTATCCCCACAACCATGCCCGTGGTGCTGCTAGACTCTCGAATCACTTCCGCCGAACCTGGGTACGGCTCTCTCCCGCCTGCCCTGGTCGGGTTGGCTATAGGAGAGAGGGTGAGAAAAGAACACGAGGTGATGATTGAGTTTACTGAATGCCAGAGAGCTATATTAACATTTATCATGTATTTCCATGCCTAACAGATTAGCACCTACTGCTCTAGGAAAAGTATACTGCTGCTCAATGTGGCAATCCCGTGCCTCATGGTCACTAAAAACAAGGGACTACGAATCAAAGCACTCGGACAAATCTGTCGCCTTCTTTTCTTTCTCACAGATCAATTTTGTCAACAGGGTCTTCTAAGTGCAGCCCCAAATAAGCTCCATTTAGCTCTAAAGGGCCATGTGGATGCGTTAGATGAAAAACCATGCACCCAACATGGAAAATAAAATCATAATGACCCTACATTATAATATTACAGAGTATCATTTAAAGAATCACATGGATGTTGATACAAAACACTTAGGGCTAACTCCAGACTCTGAATCAGGATAGCTAAATTTAGAATTACTTTAGAAATCATAACTCCTCCTATTGTAATGAATATAGTATTGAACAATACAATAATCCAGGCATTTTGAATAGTCTAATTGCCTGCTTTAAAAAGTGTTATTTTAGGGGCTGGCCCCCTGGCCGAGTGGTTAAGTTTGCTCGCTCTGCTTAGGCGGCATCCCACATGCCACAACTAGAAGGACCTACAACTAGAATATACAGCTATGTACTGGGGGGCTTTGGGGAGAAGAAGAAACAAAAAGTGTTACTTCAGTCATACCTTTACAAACTGAAACAGAAACTAATTTCCTTTTCTGTTGAAGGTTTATTTGTTTATATAAGTGTATATGCATGTTATTTATTCATTGGCAGTGTTTGAGTGATCACCAAAACTAAATTTCGGCGGATAAAGTAAGAAAGTATTTTTTCTCAGTTTTAAAGACCATCTAGATTGGTTTTGAGTCAAAACTCAGTACCTAGTAGATGATAACAAAGAAAGGACTGGCTGGTCCACTTTTATTCAACTGACAAAACCCTCACTCAGTCTTCCCAAAGTATAAATAAAGCCCTTCCTTGGGTACAAGAAATACACAATAAGGTACATTAATGTCTGCTCCAAGGACTAGTCAGTCACAAAATTGACCAAAGATGGGGAGAAAAAGTCCTGGGATTTAGCTTGTAGATAGGGGGAGGAGGAGGGGTGGCTCCTTTCCTCTACATAGTAAACTTTAAAAAAACTATTATTTAAAAGAATAAGAATTGCAGAGAGATAAGATTGTATCCCATCTCTAATCCTAGGTCATTTTTCTCTATGGATGGTATTTTCTTTTTCTGAATCTCCATCCTCTCCCTTGTCTCACAGAAAAAGATTACTTTTCAGATGCAATGGATTAAAAATGCTGTAATTTTCAAAACATTTTTTGGAAATTATGCAGAAAATTTAAATAGTCTCAAGATTGTATATATATATTGGAGATATACGTGCGTGCGTATGCATGTGACTGTGTGTGTATACTCACATCAGGAATTGAACAGCTCAAGAAGAGTAAAATTGTGTTCTTATTTTACTGCCTTAAACATCATTTAATGATTACTTGTAATATTTCTATAGAAGCACTTATTAATTATTGAGAATTATTTACCAACCATGTGGTTCTATATTTCTTTGTAATTCCATTTTCAAACGTCACCCAGATGTCTTCTGCCTAAATATGAGTTTCATGCTGTCACTTTCCTTTCCTTCCCAAAATAAAGCCTTACAAATATAGTCACTTACAAAGTAACAGCTCAGGCTCAAAGCAGCAATATGCTATGTTCTGGAGCTGCAAAAAGCAGCAGGTGAATATTCTGAATCCGTCATTGCTTGTTTTACAAAAGCCCATGTAATGTTGCTGAATAAAAAGCCTGGGAGTTGTTTCTGTGGCCAAGGTAGAAGGAGACCAAGACTGTAATCCACAGCATTTGATTACAGGAAATTAATGTCCTCTCCGGAAGAAGAGAACCTGCTCCAGGAACTCTGTCACTACCCGACAAACCAAAGGTGGCACTTTCTCTTTCAAATATAGTCATCTTTGCCAAAGTCTGCCAATTAGCTCAGCTGCTAACTTGCACTAAATGACAACTCTCTACTTGCTCATTTTGTGGAGCATTCTTTTACCATGATGTCTCAAAAGCTGAAAAAGGGATTTTATTTAAATGTTACTTAAATCATTTTCCACCACCTGATGGAATGCTTTCATTTTAAACACGCTTTCATAATTATCTCACTTTGTCTGTCTGTCGGAAAAGAATGGGGAGAATGGAGATAAAATCCTAATCAGATAGTTTATGACAGTAAGACCTGAGAGTTTTAATGGTATATAGTAGGGTTTAAATGTTATATACTAAGAATATATATGTACATTTTTTCCAATTAGGAGTTGGTATCATAAATGGACTATCTTATCCAAAATTTTTAATTTTATTTTTATTTACTCAAATATTTCTATGTTTTCACAACAGCTGTATAAGTAGCACACCAACAACAAATTGACTTTAATACTAGAATGAGATTGCAAGCCTAACCTTCAAATGCTTCAATTTTTTCCATATACATATTTCATAAATCCCTCCTGTTTAAGGAAAATACTTGTCTTTTTTGCAACTCCAGCCAAAATGTTGCTTAAGTCACATGCAGGCCTAAAAATATCTCTAACCCATAAGTAAAGACTCTAAATATCCCGTTTCTTTTTTTTTAAAGCTTACCAAAAGAAACCCCAAACCCAATGAAGAAATATTTTATCCTTTTTTCCCTAATTAACATTAAAAGATTAATAACCACCACAGGTATTATTATAGATCTGTCTGGAATATACAGTTGCTTCCATATCTAATTGATTATTTAGCATTTTTTTCTGTTTATGCTGCAAATCTGAAGGCTAAGTGATATTTTTCTTAACTTTTGTGCTAAGCAGAATTTATATGCTAAAGAGTTAGTGGAACATCTCTCCCATATGTGCAATAAAAGGCTAGAGAAATTTAAACATATTTATGAATTATAAATGTGGCTTCACTTATTGATTGTCATTAATGGTTTATTTTGATGATCACTGAAAAATCTCTGAGGAAATTTCATATTAACTTCAATGTCGAGAATAGTATAAACGGCTAATAAGGCTAAATGTCTTCTTATATAATTTGCTTAAAATTTTATAGAATAAAGAAATGCAGTCATCTTGTAACCATTTATGAGAATATGAAAAAACGAATTTAATCAGAGAAATCCAAAAGCAATTCTTATTGATGGATTTGAGAATTTTACATTCCCTTTACACTCCACAGTAAACTAAATCAAGACATTTTAAATAATTAAAACAATCTACAGCATGTTTTTTCTCAGCAGTGCTAAAAATGAAATAAATGAAGTAAAATTTACTTTTACTCCTTCTCCCTTGTTTGGTACCAGAATGTGATGAGAAGACTTAAAAGACAGGTGAAAGAGAATCAATGAGAAGAGCTAAGAGAATGGAATACATCTAATTAGGGATAAGTCCTTGAATGGTCAAAAATTAACTGATTTGTAGGTAAAACAAAGCTAATGCAGCCAATTCATGATATTGGGCCCTGGGGCACAAGGAGTGCAGGTCAATGGAAAACTTCAGCGGGACTGATGATGGCCATTGAATAAGCCACAGCATTTAAGTATTATTCAGCGTGACCGGAAATAGGCAAGTATTCAACTTTGGTGGGGTGGTGGCACACATTTTAATTTAAGGCTAAGTCACTAGCAAGAAAAAAAAAGAATAGATGAAATCTCCTAAGCTTATTTATATCCCGTTTCAATGATTCATAAAGTAAAAAGTTGTCATGAATTATACACAATTTATGTGAACACTATAACAACGAATTATTGTACTTATCAAAGTTTTCCCATGTAATTCTACATCCATTTTACTGAAGGATGCCCATCATCACACACTCCTCAGAGTCAACTAGAATGGAGTGGAATCTGCTAGGTGTCCTACACGTGGGGAGAGCAAATATGCACACCTTGATGTCAATAGGAAGCCTTTTGAGTTTTGCTGGCATTTTTCGCCTAAATGGTTCAGAAGCTATTGATTGCATTGCCAAGGACAAAGAGCTGTCACAAGGATTACAACCTCTTTTATATAAGCCACTTCTCAGCCAAATGGCTATGGAAGTATTCCTGAGACCCGTGTACTGATAAATAGTGTTATCTTAAAGGACAGATAAGAGTTGATTTTTAATTCTCTCTTCCTCTCCCTCTATTTTCAAATATTTGCAAGATCTGATGATTTCTAGAAGTTCTCCATATGGTCTGCTTGGCCTCAGATTTATCAAGAATCTTGTATGCTAGCTCTATGAATTTTGTTTTTCATTGTCTAATTAATATTATGATTACTTAGGTAGGTACAGTCTTTCAAGTGTTAGGACACTTATTAAGATATTTCCACATTATACCCTAAACCAATTTATTCATATCAGATAATAATTCATTGTGGAAAATGCACAGTAAGTGCAAAAAATATATTCCAATGCCTTGTCACATAAAAGAAATAATGAATGCATTTGTTGCTCTGAATGAAAAATTAAAAAGTGAAATATTTAAAATTTTAACCTATTCTTAAACCTGCTAAGATAGTTATTCTAAACTACTATGACAGGAAAATAAATTGTCCTGATGTATGCCCTTTCTTTATTTTTGACAGTCTTGGCACTGTATCTATGAAAGAACATTTCCCCAAATAGGAATTAATTTAGATCCAGTGAAGAAACACCCTAAGACAAACATGTTTAAGAGACACATTAGGCTGTAGTACAGAGAGGAGAGGGCTGTTTGTGGCATGTCTCCTTTGTCATCAGTCCCTCCGGCCCTCTGTCATCTCCCCATGTTCCTCTCTATTCTTCCTCCTACTCCTCTCTCCTCCCTCCTTCTTCTGTGTGTTCCTCTCCCAGATCATGACTTATCCTTGAAGGTGGCCCTCAGGTAGCTTAGCAGGTGTGTCCCTCTCCCCTCTCAGGTAAATGAAGAAGGCCAAGCCAGCAGGGGTCAGGATTCTTTGCCTCTTGGGGTTGGTGCGTTATTCAGCAAGGTGTGTAATGAGTGACAATGCTTATTGCCAGGTTCCTAATTTCCAATCACAATATAAAATAGTCCTTACTGGCCAAAAAGGTCCAAACGTGATTGTTTCACCAGAACACAGTCTTTGTGTTTTATATTGGCGTGCTTTATTTTAAAATTTAACTTCCTAAATTTGCTTAAAGAATAAAATTGTACGCTTTATCAAAAGAAATAATATTTCGTTACAAATTTTTAAAAAACTGTCATGCAGATTGAGAAATGAGGAGCACCTTAAGCGATTGCGCTTTGCATTAGGGTCTGTATTGAGCAGTTTGAGTGCAGCTAGTCACAACCTTCGTACATGCAAATTGAAGTATAAAGCCACATGGGCTTAGCAAGATGATTAGCCACCGAAGTTCTGAAATAACTAAGCATTCTGAAAGGTAAATTTTGGAAATTAGTTAATTTTTCCAAAGAGGTTTCCCTTTGCAATGGCAAGTGTTTGGCATCCTTTGGTTATTCTTTCTGAGATTGGAAACACACCAGTCAGATATTGTTATTAAAAGATAAAACTGCTTTTGATTTATGGTTTTACAACATTGCATGAAAAATAATCTTTAAAGTCTTAATTCCTGTCTCATAAAATAAGGGTTTGGTGGGTGGCGGGACCTTATATTTCCATTGATGTGTTCACCAAGGCAACCATGCCATCAGATGCTCTTTTTATCACTCAAATTGTCATTTTTATGAAACTATTTTGTATAGTTGGATGAGCTGTTCTTTCACTGTAATCTTGTTATATTTATGTTGTTTCCAAAGTTAGCTTTGCAGGGTGAGATTGCAGTTTCCAGGCAATTTTTATTGCTGGTTTTATTTCTTCAATATAGACTGTTAGTGTATAGGTATGTCATCAACCATGACCCTGTCACATCAAGGATGAAGAAACAGTTTCACTATATACTGATGACGATGAAAATTCAGCTTTTGAGCTTTAAGAAAAATAAAATGTAAGAGATTGCCAATCTTAAGAAATAATAAAGAACAAAACATACCAATGATAAAAAATGGAGTGTGAGCTCTATATTTCATATCAGGAGGGCTATATAAAGGATCATAAAACTCCACAATACTTAACATATATTATTCTGATACCCAGAGTTGTTGTCTATCCTATCTTACAATAGTCCTCTTAAAAAACTATTGACAAGATGGAGTTATTGGATTTTTTTTCTCACTGAGTCTTTGACCAGTCTTTCTGGTTTTATCATAGATTAAACTAAAAATAATCAATTTTAAATTTCTGTCTCCACCCCTACTTAGGAAGAAGAGCTATCTAAAATGATCTCATTTGCAGAGCTCTGTACTGTGTCTTAATAGATATGGAAGTTATTATAATTCTAGGCTAGCCTTGAAAATGGTTTCAGATTTATGGGGGAAGATTTGACTTTTCCAGTACCCAGTTTCATTAATACTGCGAAAAGAAAATTGGAATTGTAGGCTCCTGGGGTGTTTGTGAATTGAGATTAGCACAGTTTTGTTCCCCATCTCCAAAAAATAAAGTTTATTATTTCTCCCATTTTTGTGCTTCTATACAATATAGGCCTGAAGAAACAATTATGATGCAATCACTCACAAGAATACATGTTTAAATGCCACAGTTGCAGGAAAACAGGTGGGCAATGATTTATATGACATACACTAATTTCAACTCGCACTGTGGCTTTTTGAGAAGTGATGAATGTTGGTTGTTTCAAATCTGCCCCATCCTGCCTTCCCACCAACTCCACCCACGCCCTGCACCTTCTGAAGTTCGCTCCTGCAGGTCAGACAAAAGGCTTGAGAGGTCATGCATGACACATCTCAGCCCTTACACAATGAATTGGACATTCAGGAAGAACTTGGAAATCAATAAGCCTTTACTAGCCGCCTGGGTGCTGGGACTAACATTTTCCTCTGCTACTTTCAAAGCCACTAAGACATGTGTTTGAAGGGAAGAGTAGGAGCCACCACTGTGGGGTTAGAGGATCATTCTCTTCCCCAGAAACCTAGGCATTGCTTGGGAAGGAATGCTAACCACAGAAAAAATCATGTTCCTGGAGGACAAAGAGCACCAATTAGGACAGGCTGCTACATCAAATGGCACCGCATGGGACAGAAAAGGCGATGGACAATCACACTCTGTGTGACTTTGGTGACACTGAAAATGAATAGACAGAGAAACACACACATTCTCCCTCATCTCTGTGGGAAACCATAGATAATGGCATTTATGGACGCCTGTTCTTTAATTACTCTATATGTTGTAAACTGCATGTCCACAGCTTAGTCATGTGCAGACTTCATAGACTTTTTACATGGTCACTGTGCCCACAAGGTTTTATTAGAACTCCTGAAAGTGTCCTGGTGTTTACAAAAGTCCCAATGTGACTACTGTTCTCATGACCCTTTGTGGTCTGCAAACAGCTACCTACTCAAAGCTGTCTTCCATTTCTCTCAAAAGAACTTACAGTTATAATTTTATTGCTGTCCCTCCGTCCCTACACACCAATACAAGTTCTACCTCCATGCCTGGCTCGTGTGACCCTTTTCCTCCTGCCTTGCTGAATACTACTTATTTCTCAAGACAGCTTAAATGCCCCATCTTTTATGAAGTTTCCTCTAAGAATATTCACTCCTCTGTCAACAAATATATAGCGAGTTATAGTTATGGTCCAGGAACTATACTAGGTCTGGGTGTAGGGTGGATAGCCAAACACGCTTGACATCTGCCCTCAAGGACCTTGAAATATAATGAGAGAAAGTGACATACAATGAAGAATTGTACAGTTAAGCTTAAAGCAACAGCTGGAACGTGTGTTATAGAGAAAAATAGTAGGTACCATGTGGAAGTAGAACAAAGGTTTCTGATTTAGACCGGGGAGTCAGAAAGACCTTTCTGAGTCTGTGACATTTATACTGAGACCTGGAAAATTAGTGGAGAGTAGTCAGTGAAGACTCCTCTTACCAGAAGGAACAACATGTGGAATGACCTTGAGGAAAGAAAGAGTTTGCTTTTCAGGAACTAAACTAATGCCAGGGTGGCTGCAACATAGTGAGTTTTGGAAGAGAGTGAGGAAAATTTGAAACTTATGACATGAAACTTACACAGATCATAGTTCATGGAATGAAGCCATACATGAGACGATCAGCATATTTGTCTCCATAAATAATAACAATCTTATGTGGAAAAAGGTATCAGTAACAGACTGAAAATGCAAATAAGAAAGGACGGAGAAATATTTGTAGTGCATATGACAGACTCAGAGTTAATATTTCTAAAATACAAAGAGCATGTATCAATTGATAGATATATTAAAAAAGGACAATCCACTAGAAGAATGGACAAAAATACACACAGGCAAATGAAGAACAGAAGATCCAAATGGGTGATTAAACGTAGGATGAGATGCTCAATATCACCAGAATGGATGTCAAAATAAAATAAGGAGAAAGCATTTTTTTTTATCTACAAATTTGGAGGAATAAAGAAGAAAGAAAGAATAGTGATAATATGGTAAGGATATTTGTCGGGAAATGACACTTTGGTAAGAATATGAATTCTTAGCCATTTTTGGAAAGTAATCTAACAACATCTATTAAAATTAAAAAAAGATTGAATTGCAGCTGGAGGATAGGTGCCTGTGAGTTCATTACGCCATTCCCTCTAATTTAGTATGTTTGAAATTTATAATAGTAAAAGTTAAAAAAATACACAAATATTTTAATCAAGCAACCTCAGTTTTACAAATATAGTCTACAGAATTAAATACACCAGCACATAAATATATAAATACAGGATGTTTGCTATAATGTTTGTGACGAGAAATGGAAAAAGGTAACAACTTAAAAGTTTGGTAACAGGGCTATGGCTGAATAAATTACGGCACATTTGTAGTCTAGAGTTTTTACAGAGTTAAAAATAGGAGTTCAAGCCAAATCTGTTGACCTGAGAGATGGCCATAATATATTAGAAATGGAGAAGAGCAAGTTTAATTCATATAGTGTGTTTCTATTTTTATAAGAGAGAAAAACAACCCTATGTGTACATATGTTTATAGCAACATGGTGAAAGGCATATGAAAGATTCATGCCAAGTTGCTACCATTGGTTAATTTATAGGGGTGAGAAAAATAAAATCAAGTAGAAAAAAATTAATTAAAGATTTTCAACAAATATTTATTGACTAACAACAAATTTACCAGGTATAATATAAGATGTTGGTACCAAGGGACCCAAAGCAGTCACGGGTTCTACTTTCTTAGAGCTTATAGCACATTTGAAATAAAACAGAAAATGTAAGAGAACAAATAAGACAATTTTAAATTAAAAAAATTTGATAACACAGGAAGGCACAAAAATTGAGACCTAAGAGAGAAAATGATGGGGAGGCTTTCCAAAGGGTCATCTGAGTAGTGGGTGCCCCGAGTAGAAGGTATTTGGGGTGAGACTTAAAGGAGAAGGATCCAGCCTTCTAGAGTGAACGCTGGAGGGCCACTGAGGGTTTCAGAAGAAGGAAGGCATGAGATAGAATGGCTGGCAAGAACAGAACCAACAAGACTTCTGGGAGAATTTGCAGAAGACCCATCCTTATCTCAATCTTCTCTCAATCTATACTACATCACCCATTTCAGTATGGATTTTATCCTATTGTGAAATCTTACTTAAATGTTTCATTTCTGTTAGGTTGTTCCATCTCTTCCAGACTAGATTGCTAGTCCTTTGATAGTTTCCTGTGACTCTATTTCTCTTTCTACCAATCCCCTACCTTCCAACATCTAATGAAGATTGAACACGTTAGCTGCAAAACGTATGTTTTCTAACTGACTAAAGGAAGAGATTTTTAAAAGCTCATAAATCTTCAGGAGTAGACTGGGGTAAAGGTAACCATTAAGAAAGTGTGAGAGACCTTTGATTTCAAGTTCTGAGTAAAAGTAATAAACAAGTGGGGAAAACACTGGCAGTAACATTGCATAATCTTTTATAAAATATTTTTACCTTACTAATTCTCTAACTCCCATTCCCTATAACAGATTCAGTGAGAAGAAGTAGATATGATATTTATTTAAAGAAACCAGAAATCACTTCTCCTCTGCTTAGGTGAATGGGGATCAATATGCATCAATGCAAGTATGGTATCTGCATTTATTTTCCCTACACCACCAAGTAACATGCCACTTAATTCCAAAGACTGAAGTCACTATGTTATTTAAAGTCAACCAAGTTAGCAGTCTTCAGTTTGATTCATTTGGGTGCCTTATTTACATCAGCATCATCTGACAACCACAGCACTACAAATAGTTGAGGGCTAACTTGGAGCTCTTTTCTCAAATTCAGGAGAGTAGTTGCAGAAGTTTCTAGGGTACTTTTCATTCCTGTTGCTATTAGAGCGAGGAAGTAGAAAAGGGCCTCATCAGTCAAGTCAAACTTTCCATAATTGTCAAGCAGAAGAAAAGCCATACGGGCAATAATTGAGAAAATCACTTTCAAAGCTAGGGAGCCTGAAGAGTCTGTATGTGTTTTTCATCAAAATGTATGACATTTCAGAAAATGCAAGAAAAGCTACATTTGAAATGTAGATGCCATTACTGATTTCCATTCAACTAAACTCTTTGATAGCAAAATAGATTCTTTTCCTGGGATCCCACTGACAAAAACACCCAGAAATCCTTTTTCTTAAGATGCATTTCACTTTTTTACATATAGAAAGCTAATCAATCTTTACACAAAACCAGGTTATTCATTCCAAGGAATCCCACAGCCTGGAACCAGGAATTTTGGAGGAACTTGGTTTATAGGATGACAAAAATGGCACCATGACTATAGCTAGAGAGAGAGAGAGAGAGAGTGTGTGTGTGTGTGTGTGAATACTGCATCATTTCTTCCAATTCTCTGTCAGAAGTTGTTACAATCATATATATATCTTTTTTTGGTGAGGAAGATTGGCCCTGAGGTAACATCTGTGCCAGTCTTCCTCTTTTTTGTATGTGGGTCACTGCCACAGCATGGCTTGATGAGCAGTGTGTAGGTCTGTGCTGGGGATCCAAATCCGCAAACGGCAGGCCACCAAAGCAGAGCATGCAAACTTAACCACTCTGCCACTGGGCCGGCCCTGGTCACCCTCTTTTTTTTAACTCATAATTTATAGGTAGTCAGGCTTTTGAAGATTTCATAATACCTTGTGGCTAAATTACTTAAATACGTTTAAGTATCAAAACCCTCTTTCTTAACTTCCTCCCAAATATTGTATGGATTTACTCTTAGTAGATCTGTTTTCATGTTACTTAACTGTCAACTGATGCTCAACATGGCTGCTGTGACTTCTGATTCACTGTAAGGCTTAAATTTCTTTTCTTATTTTATTTAGTTAACAATTGTTACCTTTATTGAATTATTATTTTATGGCAGGCTCTGTGTGTGCACTTTACACACATTACCTAATTTATTCCTAATTTATAACAACTCTGTGGTGTAGGTATTATTATTACTTTACAGGAAAGGAAACTGAGTCTGAAAGAGGTGAAATTATTTAGGTTTCATAAGCGGCACAGACAAAATTCAAACTCAGGTAAGCTGATGGCTATTACAGTTTTATACATTCAACATGTCTGCATTTATGACTGCAGAACAATTTGTTAACATTTCCAATTTTACCCTTTCCTATAGAACATTGAACACTTTAGGCATCTTTTCTAAGCAACTGTCCAGCTCTACTCCTCCAGCCACACTCCACTGCACCTCTTGGCATCTATCTGTCCTTTCTAGGAAAAGGCATTTGCATTCCTGCAGAATCTTAGGAAAGCAATGCAGAAGGGTAAAAAGAATATTAGACATTAGGTTCTAGTCCAGGCACTGTACCTAACTTGCTGAGTGACCCTTAGCAATTCATTATCCTCTGCTATCATTTTTTCATCAGAAATATAATGGTGATACATTATTTCCCTCCCCAGGTCACTGTGAGGACCAGATCAGGTAGGACAACAAAAGCAAAAGTGCTCTGAGAAGGCTAAAGTGTTATAAAACAATAACGGTCTGATTATTTTCCCTATGTGTTCCACACAAAAGGTATTGAATTAGCAGCTGTCCCAACAATTAGACAGTTCTGCAATATGTACTGCGTGCCATGGCTCAAACAGTTGTGGCAGTGACCGCCAAGGACATTATCTCTGCAGGGTCACCATATTCAAGGACTTCCCTTTCATGAATTGGGGCCCTGTGAATTCAGGTGGCAAAACGACCATTTACATTGTGAGGCATGTTGTTTCAGGCCATTAATTGTAGTGCTGCACGTGGAGCTTGTTTCTGTTTATCTGTGAAACAGTCTATCTTTATGGATCAGTGCTCACTGGCTCCTATTGTTGGAGTGAATTAATTTTCTCCATCTTGCAAAATTTTATGATGATATTTTACATTTTTAGTGTCATGAAACCAATCACCTAAGACTACTCTTTGGTAATAACTGAAAGCAAGTTTTTTCTTGGAAATAATAATTCTTTTGATTAAGTTTTAGACTTTCTTTCTAAAATTGTTAGGTCAGTTCTGTTTTTCCTCCTTCCTTCCCTGCGCTGGAATTCCATCGCATTCTCTGGATGAAATCCAGAGGACAGTCTCTATTGCAGAGTTGCATGCTGGGTACTGGGTGCAGTGCTCCTCAACCAGGGTTCCTGCACAGCATCTGTATAAGTCCAGGTCATTCTGGGTAATGGGGCAGGGTAGTTTTCTTGATTTAAAACTGGGTCTACTCACTTTGGGTGATTGTCTTTATATTCCTGTCATGAAGCTATTGCTGTCTCAATTTTCTTTTGCTGGGAAAAGATCACACTCTTTTTGGTGAAAGTGCAATAGCTGAGGTGAAAGATTAGACAGCTTCCCCACTGACCCCATTAGAAGGAAGCATGTCCAGCCTAGAATTGGGAAATATGGAAGATAAGCCATTCATCACGGGGGGAGGCCATGTGGTGGGTATGCCCAGTTAAGCCACGCAGCCCAGAATGTTCCTGTATGTCTGAGGAGGAAGAGCACGTGGCTTTTAAGAGCAGGCAGGAAAGCTAATCATTCCTCTCTCAAAAGCTCTGTGGGGCAGAGACCTGCATTTTTTCTTCCAAAAATAAGAATAGCAGATGATAAGTGCCCTCTTCCCACCTAGGCAAACTAAATTTATCCAACTGAAGCACTCCTCTTGTCTTACTAGTTTCCTAGTGGATACTGAGGAAAGTTTCATGCTCATAGAATTCAGAAATACTTTCTAAAACTTTCTAGATGTGAAAGTGCCAATTACTAACATTTCTCCTTCTTGCCTGGGGATATAGGTTTATTTCCATTTATTATACAGTTTACTCCTCAATCGCCTAGTAATACTAGTAAAAGCTAATTTATATTACTAAAGTTTCTATGTGGCTGACTCAATGCTAAGTGCTCTATGTGCATTGTCTCTTATCAGCACAACAATGTCATGAGTATTTAACAGTATTCATGTCACTTTGCAGATGTCAAAAGTCAAGTACACAGAGGTTCAATGCTTTGCTTCTGGTCACGCAGCAAGTGGCCGAACTGGGATGTGAACTCAGACCTTCCAACTTTCAAAAAGTTTGCTCAAGGAAATGTAAGATTTTAGTGTGTTCACAGATGTGGCAACATTGGCACTTCCCTTCCTACTAGTTTACATTTTTTTTAATTGACGGCCTCTGGCTGTACTGACATCTTTAATACAACCTTTCTTAACCTGGCAAATAATAAAGTATCCTTGTCTTTTTCCTACATTATTACCAATGCTAGGCTTCTTATAATACTGGGAGTGGGTAAGGAGTCACTAATGATGACCGTGATTCAATCAACAAGTCAGAAGATGTGAGATGAAGCCTATAGACTAACATCTAACATAGCATTTACTGCTCCTTGGAGCACATGACCCAACAAAGAAAGCATATTGGCTCTTCATGGAGGCAGCATGCTCCATAGTGTGGTATTCAGAATATTCTGACTTACCTCTGATAGCATCTGAGGAAATGTAATCAATAAATACCGAGAAAACTCCACAGGAACCAATTTCATTATCAAAGCAGGTATTTCACACAAATTAGAATAAAACATGGTTTCATTCTTCCTGGATTTCATGTTTCCATAAGAGATGGACTTACCCTCTATTTTCCTAAACCTATACCACATTTCTTCCTTCGGTGTTGGTGAATATTTCAAAGTATGTCAATACATCTCATTGTCTCCTTCCAAAGCTCAACAGGACATGTCACACTTTAGAAAGGCTCTTATGGTATTTTAGTATTCTCTAATAAGGACTTGTGATGTGAAATGTTATTAATGTTTTAAGGCTAGATACATGTAGACTGCCTAAAAATTTATTGTGTACTCATTATTGAACAGATTTTTCTGTTACTTATTGTAGGAAGGTTCTGTATTAGCAGTTAGGCCCTTTTTGCAGATTTGCAAGTAAATGCTTAATCTAACTCAGCAAACTTACTTATTTGCTAAGTAATTATTACGAACAGTCAATCATATGTTAGTTAAGACATTTGAATGGAGCCCACTGTCTCTAACATCAAAAGGGACTCTGTTCATTTTTCACTCAGAGCAAATCTGTGTGCATTATGAGGGACATCTACAAGGTAGACTAATGCATCTACTGGTCCCAAACCGATGCTGCTAGTAATAGGGCTCGACTCACCATTGGGTTTATCATAATTATTTGTTACACTCTTAGTATATGCCAGACACTCTGCCAAACACTGTGTTTGCATCTTCTTCTTTCAATCTGGTAACAACCCTATTCCCCCATTTTACAGACTAGGAAAATGAGCTTCACAGATACTAAGTAACTTCCCCAAGACCAGGAAGGGCTGCAACTTAAACTAGTTCTACCTGAATCAAAGTTATGGCCATGACTAATACTCACTCCCTGTTGTATATTACTATTCTTACAAAATGCTCTTAAGAGCTTGTTTAATGTGTGATAATCATCCATTCCATTATATCATTAAAAAAAAATCTTAAATCACAGAAAGGTCAAAATAGTTCATGTTAAATAAAAAGTGCTGTGTTCTGAAAACAAACACACAAAAACCACCTTTTGTTTATTATTTTGTTTCCTACTGACCTCCTGCTGGGAACTAATTTTGGTGAATGAAAGTGGTTGCCTGGAAAGGTGGAGTCACCTTCACTGACGAAGATCTTGGCATTCCCCACAGTTTGACCAAACTGCAGATAGGCTTCTTCCTGCTTCTAGGTCTCTGGCCTCCCTTTCTGTAGAGCATTTACTTTAGAAAACTTGTAATTCCGATTCCTTTTCTGCCCCTTTGATGTGTAAATATTTTCAAAAGCTTCCTGCCTGTGTTACAACCCAGAACTATTTTTCTCAAGGAGCTGGGAGCCATCCACTTGAAATATAACCTTCAAGGAAGATAGCTCCCCATCTCCCAGTTTCTGTTGGAGGGTAGGAGCCTACCTTTGAGGAGGCCCTTCGCTCCAAGTGGTAAAACTACCTCCAGTCATGAAGATATTCAAAGGAGGAGGTTTAGTTTTCCTTTGGGTGAAGCCAATTAGCAAACACAGATGACCTATGATCCCTCCACCTCAGTTCTTAAAAACTCTCTAGTCTCTTTTTTTCGGTGAGTTAAGCTCAGGTTGAGTGCCGGCTTCCTTCTATTGCAATAGTCTTGAATAAATCTTCCTTGCCTGGTTAACTTTGTCCAACATAGTTTTTGTTTTGACATTACTGCTCTCAGAAAAACAGGGGAAAAGTGAGTGCAAGTGATGTCTAATGACTTTCTTCTATTTTAACTATACAAGCATTCATTTTTATTGCAGTTTTCTTGAGAATTAAATTTATATGGAAAAAAATGGTTCCTCCATCAGCACGCCTCACACTGAAAGCCAACTGGCCCATCAATATACCAAATCCAGCTGCCCTGTCCTCCACCCCTATGATTAGTTGGGCCCTTAGCACTGACTCTGGCCTGGTGTTCAGAAGATGCTCTAAACATTTCCAAAAATGGAATGTCATTACTGCTGTTTTTCTGACTGCAGCTCAAAATTCCACATTTTAACAGCAATGTGTGGGCTATTATGGGCTAATTAAACTCGCTTTTGAATAATTACATAATAAATAACCAAAACTTTAATGTAGCACAAAATTATCTTCTAATCAGCCTCTAAAAGTATGATCTAACAAGTGATATATTCCTTTAAATGATTGTGATTACTTATTTAATGAAAAAATGCACCTTGTTCAATATACATATCTTTATTCCTAATGTGGTTAATGGGATCAATTCAATAGAAATCCTTTGATCTTTTCTCAAAATAGCACACTGGAAAACCACTCAAAACTGCATGGTAATTGCAGCAAATTTAGCCTAATGAATAGTAATATATGTAAAGGACCTTTTGCCATCAAATTTAAATCCATGCCAGCCGTGGAATTATTTAAATGAACATTTAAAAAATTAATCCTATATTTGTGAGGTGCCTGAATTCTAGAACAAGTGCTGCATTCCAAGAAATTAAAAGCCCACCTTTTGTAAACTAGAGAGCCTACTAGCTCCAGCTCTCATATTACAGAAACTAACAAGCTCTCTGAATCTCCTCAGCTATGAAAAGGCTTTATAGTTTTGTAAAATAATGAAAGAAAATAATACTTATAAAGTACTAAGAACAATGATGAACACAGAATAAATCTTCACTAAATACCAGTTATTATTGTGATCTATTATTATTTATATAACCTGAACCCTGATCACTGTGATCCAACTGATGGGCAATCAACAGTCATCCTTTGAGGGGCTGTACTGATAACCTTATCCCCTTCGGTTCAGCTAATGTTTCAGAGATTGTCCCACAAATGACATTCTTTTTTTCCTCCTATAACTACTCAGAATTTTTGTTATTCAATAGAGCTTTTATTTTAATTGATTTGAAAGCGGTCCAATATCCTGTTAGCCACCCCTGCCCACATATACATGTATAAAGAGAAGAGACATATTATTCTTAGCATAAATCTAAGAGGAAATTGCCTTTCTTAAATAGGGCTCCCAGGAAATAGAAAGCTGGTCCTGCTCTCTTTGCAACAAATGACAAACTAAAGCTATTCATCTGGAAGTTCCCACAGCAAAGAGGGTCATCACCTTTATTTATAGCCTCAGATATCGACACAAAATCACTCCTTCAAATTTCTTCAGGAGTTTTATGAAAGGGGTCTATTTAGAAGAGGGCCTCAAACTAAGGTGTAGTGACATGATTATGGGCCATCTTGGAATTTAAGTGGTTTGTAGTGTCATGATTTTGTCAATTTACTAAGTGAACCTAAAACACAACATTTCAGAGAAATCTGTTTTTCAAAAATTTATGTTCATGTGAAAAAAAAGATGTCTTGGAAAACATATATATTTATATAATGAAAACTGTAATAACAGCAAACACTCATATAGCACTTATTATGAGCAAGCCATTGTTCTACAACATGCTTTCCATATATTCAATCATTCAAACTAGTAATCAAATCTCTAGGCTGAGGGAAAAGTAAAGAAGGTGTAAGCATTTTTGAAAAACAGTGTGAAGAAGAAGTCATCCACTTGTCACATGTCCCAGCAGCTGAAGCCAGGCGTTTTAGGGCTATGGTGACCTGTGACCTAGCCACTAATGGCTGCTTCAGATTTCTACCTGTCGACTAAGAGATGAGGTTCAATTAAACCTTCTGAATTGCAGAGCCAGCATCTCATCTTCTAAAACACTGTTTATACCAATGTGAAGTTGTCATGCAATGCTAACCATGCAGGACAGTGTGGCTGGAATCAGGTATAATTGAGTTCCATGTGTTTCCACCCAGGGGGTTGTTTCTGATCTAGTTTCAACATGTACAGCTCCCATCAGGAGGCCTGAGTGATTTCATCACTTGCCCACCAATTTTGAGCCAAGAAAAGCTACATCATTATGTCAAAGGGAAAAAATAGCTTGAATATTCTTTTTTATATAACTGAATTGGGCAAAAGCCGCCATTTATGCTCTACTTTACACCAAGCATTGAGGTAGGTGCCTTAAATATCATTAGTTTCAATTCGTGCAATAACCTCAAAAATAACATGATATTTTAATGTCAAAGATGAAGAACATGGTAATCATAAAGAATTACTAAAAAAGCATCTGAGGTAGAATAAAAGAAATGAAAGATGTCCTTTTGTAGAGTGGAACTAAAGGTGTAAACTCTCTCTTTTTGCTCCCATAGCTTAGCAGAGTGGTGACTGCACAGTTGGACTCAATGCTACGTGATCAATGGTGAAACTGACAATCCACCAAACATATAACTTCCTTCTTCATTAATAGTTCTGGCTGGAACCACATGGTAATTCAAATTTATCAAACATTTAATAAAAGGTATAATTTACTTGAGTTCAAAGATGCCAGATTTGTCCTATTTGTTTCATTAATAGCTTTATGAAAGCACTTAAATAATGAGCATAGCACATCTTCAGAGAAGAAGGCATTTTGTGAGGAGGGGGTGAGTCAGGGTGATTAGAGAAACTTCATATGTAAATACTCAGGGATCCTAAAAGACATTGGCATGAAATACACAGAAAATTTGGACAACCCACTTGTAAAAGTAATTATACATCTTTTTATAAAAATATCTGCTTTAACTTGCTTAAGGAGTAGCAAAAGTGCATAGCAGAAATATGCACCTGAATATTTAACTCAATATGTTACTTTCCTAAAAATTCAGTTTCCCAAAATATGATCTGCTGATATCTGAAATGATTTTTATCAAGATACATCTAACAGTATCCAAAGTCTCATAACATCAGCAACTACAATTTTTGTCCGTATTATTTTATATTTGTAATCAAGATGAAAAACAAGCAAGAAAAAGATATTTAAGAAAACCAGTACATCATTACGTTAAGAAACAAAGACCTGCAGGAGGGACACACTATAATGAAAAAATATTCAGATTCGAAGAGGATGAAAAAAACCCCAAAACTTCTATTCCAAAAAAGTAGTTGTAAAGTAGAAACAAATCTCATAAACTAAGAATTTCATAGGAAGCTGTCACATGAACAGAGCCAATTCTGCCAAAAAAGCAACATGCATGAATTATTAAAGATGGGCATGAAAAAAAAAATAGGGATTGAACAGAAAAAGCCAATGTAGAACAGATATCTCACAAAATGTAATATCGAAAGAGAAACTACTCATGGAATACACTATTAAGACACTATCAAGGAAAGGTAAGATCTGAAGAAAAGCTTACAGTGAAAGATCCCATTGAAACAATGGAATCTGAAGTTTAAGCCTCAAGAGGAATTGAATTGAAAACTAGGAAACAAAGAAAGAAACACTGAGGGAGAAGAAGAGAAGTTAAACTAGGCTTGGTGCAAGAGCACCAAAACAGCTGTCATCAGGTAGAGTCAGTAACTGCTGTGTCTTGTATATTGGACAACAGACTTTGGTGCAGTGGAACAAAATTAAAATTTACACAACAAATCCATGCATGGAGCAAGACAAATAGGGTTTCTGCTTCATGGAGCTTACTTTCTTGCGGGAGGATGCAAGCTGTACATTAATGAACAAGCAACAAATAGATAAGTAAACAAGAGTCTTTCAGATAGTGATAAGTGTGGAAAGGAAAACAGAGACAGAAAGATTATCTGGAGTATGGCTATTAACAGGATGCTCCTCACTTTCCATTGCATTATAATATTTAACAAAGCAGACAAAAGTCAAGTAAATAAAAAGGAGAGGAGGTTGACAAAAATGTTCTCTCTCTTTTTCTCTCCTCTCCTCTCTCTTCCCCTTCCTCCCTCCTCCCCATCCTCCCACTCTCCCTCCTCTCCCATCCCCCATCCCACCATCCTGTTCTTAGGGTCAGTCTCCCCAGAGAAAGGGTGAGGCAGTAAACTAGTCTATAAGGAAGGGTTGGTAAGACATATAAGCAATGGCTAGAAGAATTGGATCACTTAGCTGTGTTCAAGAAGTAAAAGAAGTGACGATTTGAAGTGCAATTAGACTTCTCACACTGGATTTACTAGGTACTTAAAGTGAGGACTCTATATAAAGAGAATGATAGACTACACTCAGACAGCGAGAGTAGGATTCAGGCCAGAGGAACACCAGCAAATACTGTAATTAGTAAGAACCTATACTGTTTTCAGCACTGTGTTAATATGCTGGAAAATACTGAAAAAATCAACTTCTATTAAAAAAACCCTAATTGAGAAAACAAAATCAAATATAAATGTAAACACACACATCAATGTACAAACAAATACCAGAGTTTGTTTTATGAACAATGCATGCTGGACGATCTCAGAGAAGATTAGATACAAAAAAGAATGTCATGGTTGGGCATGTGAGAATAGGAGAAATGGGGAAAGAAGAAATTTGAGGGAGAGAGAAGGCAAAAAGATGGGGCTCATGTAATGGACAAAAGAGCAATAACTTTTTTCTCTTTTTCTGGCTAAAACAGAGAGAATGAGGATGCCAAGGAAAACAAAGGCAGGATCCTGGCAAAGGAGCTCAGGGATAGTATCATGAAGTGACCACATCTGTCCAATCAAAAGGCAATGGCTGTAAAGATCAATAAACTGGAGGAATGGAATGGATGGTCATTACAGTTCTAATAATTGTGTAGGAAAGCCGGTTCTGGAGGCTGAGAATTTTGATTGTTGGGGTAGAGGCTGGGGGAAGGAGGATGAGAACACAACCAGCCTGAGTCTCCCAAACCTTCTCTTGCTGAGATGATTGCTGAGGTTCTGCTCCTCATTGTCATTCAGTAGTTGCTCTAAGTGCTTAGAGTATGTAGCTACAATCAGCAGGAAGAAGTCATATTCAAAAGGAGATGCAAGATATGCATCCTGAACCATGTTTTTCTCCAAATGTCAGAGTGAGTAGATTTAAAGTGATATTCTTCACAAGAATGCAAATTAGTTATTTTGTTGTGACTTGAAGTTCTCCTGGCTTCTAAGTGACAGCTACAGAGGTCATGAGGTAGTCGATAGTGGTTAGTCCATATCTACCTCACTCATTTTGTTAACCTAAATAAGAAAATTATTGAATTTTAAGAAACACTGCTTTACAAAGGAAACTAATGCAAATGACCCTAAAACTTGGTATTACGAATATCTGGAATCAAATCCAGGCTATGATTCATTTTCAGGGTCCACTGCTGCTACTTAATGGTACAAGGTTGCATGGAAATAGTATTTATATATTAGTCAGTTATACCATATCACAACGGAGGAGGAGAAATTGTGCACCAACTGGAGTTAAAATGCATCAGCTTGAATTTTAGGGGGACATGGCATGACTCAAATATTTCTCTATTAAATGTATTTCTCTATTAAATGTATCAAGGACTCTACTGGCTGTTTACTCCTGCCATAATACCTTCACTTCCAAAATTCAGAAATATATCACTTATGACAATTTACTGGCAGAATGAGTGGTGGGGACTTTTTGTCAGCAGAAAGGTCAAGTAATTTTCCACAACGCACTGCAATTTTTAAGCTTTACAATTTACTATAGGTGATCCAAGGGAAAGCCTATTACACTGCTATACACAAAAATTATGTTGTGAGTTCTTGCAACGCGAACAGTCAGGTACCAGCCTTGTGTGTTGTCTCCCACTGCTTTTTCTGAAATACATAATCTTGGTGAGTTTTGTTTTGAAAAATTTGTTTTTTAATAAATGACAGGAAATTTATCCAAGTGAAAAGCAAGAACTCATCTCACAGTGAGACACTGTCTAATAGGGTGGGCTTCTAGATATAAATGCAAGACTTTTCTAAGGACTATGGCATGCAATAAAGATTTAGAGTAAAGCAAAGAAAGTAATAAAAAAAGTCGACTAACCTAACCCACCTGAGCTCGGCTCACAGGGGTCAATGTCTTCGTCATCACTGGGACACTCTGCTGAGGCCACAAGGATGTCATCTGTGGTCTGTAAAAGAATCACATTCAATAGATTAATTTAAAGGGACCTAACGGATCCTTTCACGTTCGTCTCATTGACAAGTGAAGCACTGCTTATTTTTACGTGACAGGTTGAGAAACAAAACTCAATATTTGCCTTCTCAAGGACACAGAGCTTACATTTTTCAACTTATTTTGGATCCTTCATGGAAGTATTTGCATATTTGTGAAAACTTGATTATAGCTTAGTTTACATGAGGACACAGAAAGGATGGTAGCCAACGTGTACATATCCATCCATTCAACTGCACAGAGAAGCCTCGCACAGTAGCGTAAGAGGTTTAAAGCAAGCTGGCAGAAACAGATGATTTGAAATTTATTACAGCCCTGGAGTGCTACAATGTACGCATCAGTAGGCTTTATGCAGTACTTGGGCTTGGCTTCCTAAAAGCAGAACAGCTATCACATTTTATATTCACAACCAGGTTGAATTTGATGAATCTTTGAGACATAGCTTGTCATTATTAGGAAACACAGATTAAGTAGAGAATACCTTTCACTGATGTAAGAAGGGAAACAAATATAGTCCATTTAAGGTATTTTTCAATTTTGTATTGAGCTTTCATTCTCAATTCTCAGTTTTGTAACATTCAGATTGTAGGTATCGTTTCCTCAACGTCCTTTTCTTCATTAAGGTTTCATAATAAATAAAAAGTGTATGGGGGGATGATATTTTACAGTAAAGAGGATAGAGGTGACAGTTTTCTCTGTGACATTCTAGTTGCTTCATTGCACTTACAGCAGAAAAGATAACCATCACTGTAATAAAAAGCAGAGTGTGTAAATCCTAGCGGTTAGTCACATAATCAACACATTTACGAGCACCAAAGGTTGCTCTTTATTGCCACTCACAAGCAGCAGTAAACTCAGCATAGATATTGCATGGAAATTTGGAAGGTTTGCATCAGATTCAGCTAATGCTAAGGTAATGCAGAGAGAATTCAAGGTACAAGAAGGAAAATACCTCATTACATTAGCTAAGGATTAAGGAGATTATAATTGTTTAGACAATTATCAGAATCACAACACTGATGAAGTCCTTATTTAAAAGCGGAATTACAGTAATATAGGTCCCCATTTTTAAAAAAGGTAGAAATATGATGACTTACTTTCACTCAAGGAGTACTTAATGTAGTCAGAGATTAAAGTATAAGGAAATAACTGTTAATAATTGCCATTTGAAAAATGGAGACAAGGGATAATGCACTTTTGTGACAAAAATTAGGCTCAAACATCTTTAATCACAAGCTGTGTAATTACTTGAGAATAAGGAATTTGTTCAGATGCTAATGTTTCACAGTATGACTTTAAATAAATGCAAGCATTTAAATATCATTTTGAGATGGTTTCATGTTTTCTGTTCTTAATTCCTCTGAGACAGTTGGGAGACTGGATTCATTCATTTTGCTGCTGTTATTTTAAAAGAGGGAGTTCAAAATATCAGTTTTTCTGGAATTGTAACTGTTCATGGCAGTGATAACACACCAACAATTGGTGTGACAGTCACGCAGACATGTTTCATTAAAGGGAGCTTTAAAAGGCAAAAACCCATCCTCTTTTGGCACGAGCACATCCTGCAGGATAACATCTAAACTGACTTGATAATAACAAGTTATTGGATTATGAGCTCTTGCAGGTCAATTGTTCCGATTCACCCCAGAGCAGATAATCCGCTATTTTTCTAGAGCCAACTCGAAGTGGAAAGCTACTTCTTTCTCCACCACAGTGGATACTCTTCAAAATTAATTTCAAGGTTATAAGATAATTTTTAATTTTCCTTGAGGAATTTTGACTATATTGATGAAATCAGTACAGGGCTGTTGTCCTTGACAGGGGGAGGAGGAGGAGGATGTGAATAAATTCTTTAATCCAGCACTTCTCATCCCAGCAGCAATGATGTCCCCCTTTCCCCTCTCCACCTGGGTGGGGGGGCACATTTGGCAATGTCTGGAGACATTTTAGCTTGTCACAATTGGGCTGGGGGTGGGAGGGTATGCTACTATTGGCATCTAACGGGTAGAAACCAGGGGTGCTGTTAAATGTCCTAAAACGCACATGACAGTCCTCCCCCAACAACCACGTGACCCCAATGTCAATAGTGCAGAAGTTGAGAAACCTTGCTTTAAAAATTTAAAGACTGTTCTGTCTCACATTTTTCTCATCTGGAAAAAAACAGAAAGTATAATAGTCCCTACTGTCATAAGGATTATATTAGTATACAAAAAGTTCCTAGAATAAGACCACATTGTAAATGCTTATAAAAGTTGTGATGTTATCAACACTATTATTATTTCACGAATGTAGCACCAATTTAATCTTTTTTTGCACTATATTTATAAATAATACAATTTTAGATATTAAACCAGAAGTTATACATGTGAATTATTCTCACCTTTAGACCTCGCATTAGTATTTATATCAAAATATAGTAGCTATATTGGTACTTTGTGAACTAAGCTTCCATCTTTTACTGCCTAGGTTCAAATTCTGAATTAGAAATCAAACATCAAATATAAATAATGAAGGCTGCTTCTTAAAAGACATTTAAGGGCTAAGGGGCTGGCCCCGTGGCCCAGTGGTTAAGTTCACACGCTCCGCTTCGGCGCCCCAGGGTTTCCACGGTTCGGATCCTGGGGGGGGCGACGTGGCACCACTCATCAGGCCATGTTGAGGTGGCGTCCCACATGCCACAATTAGAAGGACCAACAACTAAAATATACAACTACTTAAAAGGGGGATTTGGGGAGAGAAAGGAAAAAAAAAGAAATTTATGGGCTAAAAATGTGTGATTCAGTGCACAGTGTTTCATGCAGACTAAATTATTTAGGCCACACAAGTCAAATTTTGTTTTAAAAGTTAACCTGTGTTCAACAGTCTTTTGAACAATCCCACAGCAAACAAAAAGAGTTAGAATGTTCTCAGTTTTATCTTTTCACAAAACACAAACACAATACCTAAATAACAGAAGATATCATACAATAAATAGTACCTCCTGGAGCCCTGTACAGTTGAAATAAATCGCTTTACAAATATGACCCTATTGTAAAGCTATATTTTAGTTTTTAATGTACTTTTCTTGGTCTAATGAATTTACATTTTTGTTTACCATATTTTTCCTTCAGAAATCAAAAGCCAGCAATTGTCTGTGAATAAAAGATCTCAAATCAGGGGGCGGCCCCACAGCCAAGTAGTTAAGTTTGCGGGCTCTGCTTGGGCAGCCCAGGGTTTCGCTGGTTCAGATCCTGGGCCCGGACCTAGCGCTGCTCATCAAATCATGCTGAGGCAGGGTCCCACATAGCTCAACTGGAAGGAACCACAGCTAGAATATACAACTATGCACTGGGGGGCTTTGGGGAGAAGAAGAAGGAAAAAAAGATCTCACGTCAATAGATGCCTTGGCAGAAATCATCACGGTGTGAAAAATCATAAGTGGCTCAAGTGTAGGAAAAAAATCAAATTTTATTTCAGAGGCTGAATTGACTGAACAATCTTCTAGCCAAAGCTGCATAATTTAAATTTAATTCACTGTGTTTGGAACTGCCTCTCTATGATATGCTGTTGAGAGAGTGAGAAAGAAATTCAAATATGTCACATTAATCAATTCTATTCTTCAGTATACTTTTCCCTGATGTTTGCAGCCTTTTTCAGAAAAGAGACAACCTGCTGAAAAAGAGAGACTAGTGATCAAGCAAAAGCATGAGTTTTACCTAACCATCCATTTAGGTAAGTGTCCCTAACTGTGCATTTAACCACTCACAGGTCAAAGGGTCATGCTGATCCTCCCTAATTCAGAGTGGTTTGTACATTCACATGGCAAGCATCTGTTCTCGTTCAAAATGTCTACTAACAATACTTAGGTCTCCTTACCTTTAGGTAAAAAATGACTTGGGCAGAATTCAAGAAAAAAAGGCATGGAAACAATTCATCATATGCTATGGATAAACACCAACGTGTTATAGGGTAGGAAAATGTAATCAGGATGGAGGAGAAACAATGTTTTTAATGTATAGTAAAAAGTTAGACCAATTTATTTAATATCCAGGGTTATTACAGAGAGAGCACTGGCGACTTAGAAAGCAGAGAAACACTATGTATTTTTGTTGTTTTTTCTCATTTACAGGGAACCTTCCCCTTGCCCTTAATAGAATTTGCTTCATGTTCACTTGATGTCACTTTTTAAAATATAGCACAATTGCCTACCTGCGTGGTAAAAAGATATGATGAGAGGATAGTAAACTTAGCCTGTAATAGTATATCCCCAGCAAGAACAGCATTCCTAGACTTTATTCTTCATGATAAACAGCTTTGCTGAAGACTGATATATTCCCACGAAAACACCTACAAGAAAACTCCACTAGGACAAATCTGCTTGGTGAGGAAAAGAGCAAATTCCAACTGTGCAAAAGATGTCCACTACGAATTTGATGCCTGCGAAGAAATTCTTGATTTTCTCTACAATTTTGATTGAAACTGTGTTTCTAAATAGCAATGGTCTATTTGGCTGTACATCCAAATTCAGCATAAAAAAACTAGTGTCTCAAGCAATGGTGCTCACTTGCATAACATTATCTAGCCTAATCTTTCACTGATGTGACAGACATTTAGACTGAACTGGTTGAGACAACTGAGAGGCTGAGTATGGTGCTAGCTGAAATGTGCTAAGTTTGGCTAACTGATGGACACTTGTCTTTGCTGATACTTTTGTCTATGAGAAGCTGCTCTGGAAGAGAGAAAGCATTCATGTCTGGCTTTCAGAACTAAATCTCACCAGACTCTCCAGAAAAGATTTATTGCTAGGAGTGTTTCTTTGAAGAAAAAAAATATGCCAGCATTCAGAATTAATGTTACAAATTCCCAAAGCAAGTTTCAACCCACTGTACTGATAACCTATGGGGCAAGAAGTTTCTAGGAGTTGTCACAATTTTCACCAAAAGGAAAAACTGCAGAAAAATAACCCAATTGTAATACATAATACAATTCCCAAACAGTGGGTCAGTTTGATCAAGTCAAATCAATAAAGAAATACACAGAATTGGTAATTTTAGTTAATCGACAATCCTATTAAAGGTGAAAAAGGAATTTAGAGACCCTGCACAGGTCCTATGGTAGTTTTCATTGTCTCACTCAAGTGTCCGGTTCTTATTTGTCAATTGTTTCTCCAAGTAGTAGATGCCACATGAAGATGTCAATCCCATGGCTCACTAACCTAATACAAATAAAAATAATAAACTGAGATCCAATATGTGAGGGTGAATTTTAGCTCCAGCACATGACCAACAAAGAAAATGAGCATCAATTACTCACTAAGAAATATGGAACACCACCTCATCTATGCACAGCATTTTCTGATAGGCACAAAATATGGTCACTACCTAGCAAGGTATAAATTGCAGTTCCTACCTGCAAATAACTTATTATGCCCACTCTATTCTAAAGTATAGGTACAAGTCACTCATTAATATAAATAACAACAATCAATTCAATTCAAATAGCTTATTTTTCTTGAAATGTAACAGTGCTCCTATAACTATTACTTCATTAAATATTCACCAACAACGTACTTATGCAGAATGCAGGGAGAGGTGCTATTATTCTGAGTGTTATAGTTAAGGGCCTGCTCAAAAAAAAATACCCATTTGTACACTTATTTACCCAATTTGAATGTTTGAACATTGGTATTCATGAATATTTAGGACAAAGCTTACATATCTCTGAAAACAGCCAGCTTTCACTTTTCGTTAAGGTTTTTTTTCCCAATTGATGCCTTAGGTTATTATAAAAAGTGACCATAAATCAGCTGTCTGCTTGGGAAAAAGACAGATTTGAAAGCCATTCAATTTTCTCCAAGACTTTCTTGGCTCTTTAAAATGTATGCAATGGTTCCAGAGCACTGAGAGTGGGTTGCATACAAAAACTCTACTATGGTAAAGAGATCACAATCTCTTACTCATTCTAACATGCATTGTTACATGCATTTGATACTGGTCATCCTGATAGACAAAACTCAAAGGGGAAGGGAGGGATGTGGAAATAATGCTACAGAACAATGAATTTAAAGAAAATTATGTGATAAAGAAAAGAACTGAATTCCTGCTGCAGGGGAGGAAGAAATATTCCTCTACCTTCTAGGTTCTTCTGGCTGGCCTAAGAATGAAATTAACATGAGACAGAATAACAGGAGAGAATCAAACAAAGTGTAATAACATGTATACATGGGAGAAACCCAGGAAAATTGAGTAACTGGCCAAAATGGCCAAAGCCACTACCTTAAATACCATCTTCAGCTAAAGACAGAGGACAATGTTGTGGGTAGTGGTTTGGGACTTCAGAGGGAAGGAAGGCAATTGACATGCAGATGGAAAACCTGGCAGAGACAATGGGACATGGAGAAGACTTTGATCACATGGGCCCTTCTAGGTTTCTCCCTGCCTACCACATCTAGTTCATATTCTATTGTGGTTATCTATGGTGATAGCTCCTTCCTGAAACAGGCCTCCTATCTTAAAGTCTTTTAGGCAGTTGGGGGGTAAGGTCAAAGTTTCTTCCTGAGTCATCTGTCCTTAAAAATAATCAAGCCAAAGAGACACATTTTGGGGCGGTAAATTCAGATCCCTTACCCTTCTTGATTAAAAAAGAACATTATATTTAAGCAAAGTTATACAAAATAGAAACCTGCAAAATAGAAACCTGGTATCAGGAAACTTGAATTAAATTTATGTTTTAAAAAAGGTAGTACAGGGGCCGGCTCCGGGGCCGAGTGGTTAAGTTCGCAAGCTCCGCTGCAGCGGCCCAGGGTTCAGATCCTGGGTGCGGACATGGCACCACTCATCAGGTCTTGTTGAGGTGGCGTCCCACATCCCACAACTAGAAGGACGTGCAACTAAGATATATACAACTGTGTACAGGGTGGGTTTGGGGGAGATAAAGCAGGGAAAAAAAAAAAAAAAGGAAGATTGGCAATAGTTGTTAGCCCAGGTGCCAATCTTTATAAAAAAAAAAAATATAGTACATCTCTTTTACTATTTCTTTAAGCTTCTGATAATCTCTATGTTCATATTGCATTTCCATTTTTAGCCAAAGCAATATAGGAGGACTGGCCAAAAGAAAAAGTAAAGTTTAGGTTTTCAGGAAAGCACTGGAATAATCTTTTCTCCTAGATTCTCACTAATTAAAATTTGGGGTTGTAAAACTTCCAAAGACTGCTGGGAGTGGAGTGGAGGTGCTGAAAGGTAAACTAGAATATGCATGTGATTGAATGTGTTCCCTCTTTGTTTTGTTTCTGGACAAAGCACTTTCTGAAATGGGTTTGGCCATTTCCAAATTAAATAAATACTAACAGATGTTTACAATGCAAATCTAGGCTTCTAGCTGTGTCAATATGAATCTCTAGTCCAACTATTGTGACTGAATGGACTAATTAGTCACACACGTTGAACTGAAAATCCTTACTGGTAATGAGGCCAAAACAGATTTTATAATTGTAAAATGCCAGTGATGGATAGTTTCACCTAACGTGCCTCCAAAATCCAGGCTTTCAATGTTGGCATCTAACACGTTTGGCAATGAAATCATATTTTAGTCAAATAGTCACACATCTTCTTGTACTGAGCCAGACCTCAGTGATCATTAGTCTAAGCCCTTTGTTTTACATATCAGGAAACTGAAGGTAGAAAATTACCTGCTTTTGTTTGACCACAATTATACTGTTATTTAATGGCAAAGCTATGAGACTGTGATTGTCTCTTATCCCAGATGACTTCTATCTATCCATTCATCACCCATCCATCCATCTACCTATCCATCCAGCCATCCAAAACCATCTTGTTCTCTAGAGGATTTGGTGTGGTTTATAAACATACATGATGAAATAAATTTAAAATAAGTTATAAGGGGGCAAAGGAGAGTATTGGATTTTAGATAGGTAACCGCTAAAATTGTCATGAAGAAAACACACGTATACAAGGAGACACACATACATAGCTATCGCACAATTTGATATGGCAGCACACTAAGTGGCACTAAAAAGGGAACAAAATGAATGCTAGAGTTCAATTTATTAAACCCAGTTACAAAAATTAAAATATTTATATAACTTCAGTTATTTTGAAATGGAATATACTCAGAAAGTTCCTTATTTTCTTGTGGCAATCTTTTCTTAACTCACTTTTTTAAACACCTTAAACATCTTGCCTCCCATCTCTGCACATAAATGCATAACTAAATTCTTGAGGAAAGAAAGAAAATGTAAATTATTGTATCTTTTCCTATCTATCTTTCCCCTTTATTTGGAACATTGCAGGCCATGCTGGCTACAAAATTAACTCAATGAACTCTTTGTCTCTCTTCTCATTAATCCACTGACGAAAAGTCTCCCAACTTTCAAGGGCTCTCTTATTAACTACTATTTTCACAATGTAAGTGCTAATGAGATATTTATCTTTGTCTCTCTTACATAATCATCATTAGGGTTTTCTCAAATTATCCCTTATTACATCTTAGGAATAAATAATGGATGCGACCATTGAATAGTACTACTGGTTGTTTCTCCAGATACAATCTAGACATGCGTTCATTGATCAGAGCAGTCTCATTTACATGGCCCCAGAACCCAGAGGTTCAAAGTCAACATGTTTGGGGGAAAAAGAAAAGAAGATTGGTAACAGTTGTTAGCTCAGGTGCCAATCTTTAAAAAAAAACAAGAAGAAGGACCCACAACTAAAATATACATCTATGTACTGGGGGGATTTGGGGCAAAAAAGCAGAAGAAAAAAAAAGTCAACATGTTTGATAAAAATATTTCTTTCCTACTGGATAGTGCCATGACCAATGTCCCCTTGATAGAGCTTTAACTTGGGGATGTATGAGAACTTCTATCCCATACAGTGCTTGGAGTAAGGAATAGCAAGAAATAGGGATGTGTTTGGAAATGATGATGACTTAGTTAACAGAAAGTTGATTTTTGATTTTATTTTTGAGCCACGAGTTGAACACATGCAAAGTTCTACACGGAGCTCCCCTAAATAAGCCAATATCAGAGTAGCACCTTTATGAGTGATGAATGTTTTTCTCAAACAGTGATTGAGAGTAAACATTAACTGGCTCAGATGCTACAATGTTATTTTGTTCATATATTGAGAAGATCCATTCTTTGCTGCTAGAGTGAAACTAAAACTCCAAGCTTCCTTATCTGACTACTTCATTCCTTCTGGTGCACACTTTGGCTTATTAAAACATATGCTGTACTGGTAAACCACTTCAGTTTAATTTGCTGATCAAAAATGGAAAATATATACTACTCTAGAAATCAAGACTCAGTCTGGATCTCATAAGCAGTATGCATCATCTTGGACTGTTTTCTGTGTTTCAATAGCATATAAGAATATATATATTATACATGTAAATATATATACCATATGAATATATATATGTATATATAATCATTTGTATATGTGAATCATAATAACTTCTCTATCTCATAGGGATGTTATGCGGATCAAATTTGACACGTATGAAAGCACTTTGGCAATATGAAAGTTCCCACAATGCAGTGTTTATATGTTATTATTACAACTAATAAGGAATTATTTTTCTTTCTCACATGACTATATAAAGAACAGTTCTGGGGAGCGCTTAAAGAGGGCAGCCAAATATCCACTTAACAACAATAAATTTAATTTTCAGGTCTTGAAATTCTCTTCTCCCCCAGTTGAACAGAATCTGTATCTCTGCATCCAACCAGCCCCTCATGCTAATGCTGCTGTTCTTGGGCTGACCCTTTTTATACCAGGATAGGCTTCCTTTCAGCATTGCTTATTTAGGGAGTATGTATCAGTCTCATTAGTAACCTACAAGACAGGAAATGCCAATCCGTGCCTGGCACTGCGATTACTTCTCCAGGCCGCGCCTCCTGGAGAGTTACTGCACAGATGCAGGGATGCTGGAGTTCCCTCTAAGTTCTCCTCCTTAGTCACATTCCCAGGACTTAGACGACTGTGACAACCTGACTTATTTTATCTCCGCATCCAGAGTTTACTTTTAATTCACGTCCTCTTATATCAAGTGCAAATAAATCAACAGATAAACAGGAAAAACAGATCACTTAGCAAATGCTGCCAATTAAAGGAGAGAGAGACAGAGAGACAGAGAGAAAGAAGGAGGAGAATGAGAAGGAGAAGAGGGGAGGGGAGCTGAGGGGAGCAGAAGAGGAGACTGATTCTCTAAGTGGGACCCACACAGCATCGGCTCCTTGTAGTGGTTGTATTTGTAGTTACAACACAACATTGTCTATGGTTATGTCCTCTACATGGATGATAACATGCTAGTTAACTCTTAAAGACACTGAGCAGTATTTTCTTAGTGCATTAGAACAATGGAAGTATTTGCCTTTCCAAATTATGTTTAAATCTAAAAGTATGGGAACTGCTTAGGTGTATGTTTTATCTTATTTCATATACTTCTGTAGGACAGAGTTTATGTCTATGCTTTATGCCTCCAGAACATCTATCACAGAAATTCAATAGAATTGATTAAAAATGTTATCACCATTGATTATGGCTATTATTTCACAATGTATATGCATATCTAAACATCAAATCACATGCCTTAAATATATACAACTTTTATTTGTCAATTATACTTTATTTTATTTTATTGTATTTTGAGGAAGATTAGCCCTGAGTTAACTACTGCCAATCCTCCTCTTTTTGCTGAGGAAGACTGGCCCTGAGCTAACATCCGTGCCCATCTCTCTCTACTTTATACATGGGATGCCTACCACAGCATGGCTTTTACCAAGCGGTGCCACGTCCACACCTGGGATCCCAACTGGCGAACCCCGGGCTACCGAAGTGGAACGTGTGGATTTAACCGCTGCGCCACCGAGCCGGCCCCATGTCAATTATACTTTAATTAAGAATGGAAAAAGTCATCACACTCTGAAACCTGGCTTATCTTCTTTAAGTATCTGCAATTAAAATAAAAGCATTTCATGAGAATAATTATGAGTGTGAAAATAGAATTAATAAAGTTAAGAGTGAATGATTCATCTTTACTTTAAAAATAGAAGAAATATTACACACGACACTTGAATTGGTAGAATCATTTCAAATAATCTTATTCCTGATGGTCATCTTCTCTAAGCTCACCACATCTAGGTGTATGTTCGTCACAAATGCTCATTTATAACAGCTCATTAAATCCCAAAATAAGAGTAAGTATAGATTATTTTTCAGGAGTATAACTCCTAAGAGTGGGAGACGAGAACTTTGGCAAAAAGCACACTTTCTCAAAGATTTTATCTGCCTTCTAACAACTCCAGAAGTGACAATGAAATTTTATAACTGGTTTCCACATTATACTTCATGGCTGGAAATTCATGGTAGAGAAATAGCAAAAAGTGACATTATCTTTAACTAAAAAGAGAGAATGACTGAAAGTTAGAAGAAAGGAAAAGCTAAAGCTGTCTTGCAATATGTTGGTCTGCCTGCATTTATGAAGCATTCCTGTCCCCTGAGAAAGCCATAAGACATAGCCTGCTTTATAGGAACGACTGAGAAAAAATAGTTGACTACCATTCTGAGGTTTTTTTTCCTATATAATATCCCCCCAACTTTCCCTATCTCCCCTGAACTCTATCACGATAGTCTTAACATTATCTTCATTTGATTGTAAAGAAACTATGCCTTTATAATGTTTTCCTTTAAAATCTACCTACAGGATGAAAGTTTTTTCTTCTTCCTGAAATAAAGTGCATGAAGATAAGGGCTGGCTGAGACTAGCCATCAAATTCAGACTAAGAAACAAGTGCAGGACAGAATGCATTCATAAAATGTATACCTTTTGATCGATTCTTCCATGCAGTCACTCATTTATTAATTCATTCACCCATTCAGAATCACTTATTGAATATCTTTGATTAATAAGGAGTTATACAGAGGGGAAATATAATAGGGAACCAGACTTCCCTGCCCTGGATTGCATGGAGGCATGCAAATGAAGACCGTGTATGAGCAGAAAGTTGCTCTTTCACCAATGACCATGGAATGAGCAGAGGTGTCAGAGCTAGACAGAGTGGGCTGAAATCCCAGCTCTGCCACTTACTAGCTGTGTGACTTTGGGCAAGTTTTCTAACTTTTCTAGGTTTCTTCCTAAGTAAAAATGAAGTCATTTACACCTATTTTGCATGATTATTATGAGTAATAAATTCTCTAGGGCTGAAGAGGCACACTGCTAGCACAGTGGTTGGCACTTAGAAGATGTTGTTGAGAGTATTTATTACATAGACACAGCTGGCTCTGTGCACATTCTCACTTTGCTCTCCCTGCAACATGGAAAGAAAAGTTTATTCCTAGCACTGGACTCCTGAGATCTTTAGACACAGACATTCCCTTCACAAAGGAAGAGCAATTTCCTGACTTAAATTTGCACTTTCATGTTTAAACATTCTATAATGGAACAAATTACATATTTGATATGAGAGCACTTTTTAAAACACCTCAAAAAACATCGCATCATCAATATATCGAAAAGCCAAGGAGCTTCTCTTCTTTTCTCTCTAGCTGAATGATGTAACCAAGAATTCATCAAATCGCATTTGTTTCAGAGTTTGGAGACTTGTTGACTTATCTGTTCCAATTCCCTTATAAGAAAGAGAGGGAAACCCTAAGTTGGCATGGTCACTGCATCGCTGAGTGTCTCACTTAGGAGTAGATTCTGGCCTCTTGCCTCTCCACCCAACTGACATTCTATTTCATCCATTGCTCCCAGTTTCATGTTTGGGTAAGAGGAAGATAAAAATAGCAGCAAGAATAATTGGCTACTTTTCCCAAGTTTTTCAAACATGATTTGCATTTTTCAATTCTGCTTTATGTTTTACTAAAAATTTTAAGCAAAGCCTTTGAGAAATATCAGAGAATGGCATCTGCTGACATCACCTAGAACTGCCAGATGGAAAAGCTCTCAGCAACCCATGCAACACCCACTAAGGACCAACAGAAGAACACTCGTACAAATGCTGGGGGAGAATTTCCTCGTCTTCTATTGAGGACTAGGAGCTTCATTAAAGAGCCTGCCTTTGTGTACGCATTTCACCAGATGGCGTCTGTGGCTGAACTCTTCCTACAGGTATTTGAGGGTTTTATTTAGTTATGCCATTGTCTAATGACCCCTTCTTTGACCACTATTCACACTTGTTTTTTCCATTAAAAATGTTGTGATAAATAAAGATCATGTGTAAAACACAGATTGCTAAGTGATTAAGCACGTCCTCTCTGGATGGCTTTTCTCTCTCCAGCCTTGCATTTTACAATCCGTCCCACTCAATTCTGACGTGTTTCCTCGCATTTGCTGACATGCCTCTCCCACACGGCTGTGCCCTTCTCCTTCCCCACACACCTTTGCAATCCCTGTCCTCTCCCCTTCATTCTCATCACTCAGATGCCTGCTGATAAAGGACAAGAAATAAGCTTTCTGTTCACAAAAAAATATGTCATTTGTCATTATAAGAACTTCTGAAATCATATTTCACCTTTCAAATAAAAAGTTCAGAAGACAAGCTTTTCTTGATGGCTCAGTATCACTGTTACGAGCATTAGTACCCAGAGCACAGTACTAGCGATTTCAGATTCCAAAGAGGACAGTATCACTGCCCTGCTCCTTAGGTTCCCAAACAATTCTGTCACCTCTTCGTCAATGCCTACTCTCACTGGTTTTTCTCTTACTTACCACTGTAAGAGTTTATAGGCACCTTTTTCTCAAATTTGCTCCTTCAGATCTGCTTTGAGCTGTAAATCCAGATAATCAAGGTCCTCTACCTTGAGAAATAATAAATTGGCTATAAGAGAAAAAGGGTCAGAGAGGTTCTCCAATAAGAAAGCCTTGGTGATTTAGAGCACTCAGTTAAGGCTCATGGCTTAAAATACACAGGATCTATTAGTTCCCTCAAAATGCAAAGTTCCTTATGAAAGTAGCACATTTATTTGTAAGTGACCTGCCCAGTAACATTTTTACTATCTCATGTAAGATTTTCTTATTTCCTTTAGTCCAAGAAAACTTATTTGAACTAGACTCCAAATACCTCAGTTTCTGTTTTCCAAGATCTAGTCAAACCTGACTGTCTTTGACCTCCTTGTTACCTGAAAGACTGGGAGGTACCCTGGCTTGTACTTCCAGGTAGAACCTGATGCTGCCATGGAGGGGTTCCACTGTATTTACCCAGGGTGGGTGATTCACTTAGTGTATCCTTAGCAAAGAGACAGATGCTTTCTGTGGTAGCCCATTTTCTGGTTTCCTAGGACCAGCTTTTTACTTGAAAATTGAAAATTTGACATGAAAGTCCTACGTATAGCAGCGGAGCATTGTCTGACAGAGTGCTGGAAGGTGAGAGGATGGTGCAAAAAGACAGGGCAGGGATCCGCTCTGCTGTACACAGGGTCGCTAGGAGTCAGAATTGACTTGAGGGCAATGACAAGAAAGTATTGATTTGGGGATCTTGTAACACTGCTCCCTAGTGATTCCGTGTACGGACATTGAAGTTGGACCCAAGTTTAAATCTGGTTCTGTGAGAATTTGGGTGATTCATTTAACCTCTCATTTGTAAAATGGAGTACCAATTTTTGCAGTGTAGTTGTAAGAATTAAGACAATTATGATCAATGAAGTACTTAATCCTGTTCCTGGTGCATAAGAAACACTAAATAAACTTTAGCTGTTCTTGCCTTCATTATTAGCATACAAGACATGCACATGTTATCTCTAGCCTGTCAGGAGGCAGAACGTTTGTCATTAAAGTGGGCATAACCTCAAGATCCCAATACCCACAATAGGTAGACTATCCACATTTGCCCTTGCCTAGAATATTGTGAGGTGGGAGGGGAAAAAAAGCCAAATAGTGCATGAAGAATTCAAATGTACTTTTTCTCCGAATGTTCTATTTTGCTTTCAACTTTTAAACTCCACTTTATTTCAAAACATACTCCCAACCATTGCAAAGCATTTTCAAGTTAGAAAGCCCTTCTTTTTGTTTCATAATAAACTAACTGCAGGTGCAGACTCAGGGGAGACAGACCTTGGAAATTTTAGTATGTTGCCATGGCAATGGTTTGTAAGAATGTGTATGAGTTTCATCTTAGCTCTCAAGCATTCAACCAAGTTCATATGTGGAGGCTCAATATTTGCCATTCATTGTGTCTTGAAAGGTTTGGAAATAACTGTCTCTGTTGCTTATAGCAACGAGAAACCACAAAAATACTATCATCTATCTATCTATCTATTTACTTATTTATGCAAATGTGGAGATCTAGTCATTCATTATCTGCCCTTAGCTGGCCACTCTCACCAGTTTGGCAGCTCTGAGAGAAGCTGTATACAGAAACTCAACAATAATTATTTTCACCATTGTTGCAAACACGGAGTTGCACTCCCAATACAAAATAGCTGTAAAAATTTTCTACTGAATTTCACATTAATATCCTCATTCAAAATGGACATATCCTTAAAGAAGCATGATAATTCTTTAGGGATGCTCAATTAAAGCAAATTTTCAGTTTAATGAATTGTGGAGTATCTTTTTAAAAGGATCCCATCCTATAATGCAGGAAAGAAGGTTAAAGTGTGTAATTCTAGTCATTAAATCAAATGCTCCCCCTCCAGAAAAAGCAGTACAACCACCACCAATAACAAAAAGACAGAGAAAGGAAATCAGCTTATCTAATTTCAGCTACCTTAATTGTTCTTAAAGTTTCGGTTGATTCTTCTAAATTCCAAAACCTGCACAATGGACTCATGATTCATTGGCAAAAAAGCAGTGATTCTTGACAAAAGCATTTTCTCCCCATAAATGGAATCCACAGAACCCTAAATTTGGAAAGTTTTAAAGCTATCTGTTTGGTGTAAGAAATAATTCTTAGCAAATTCTCTTCTAATTACGAGGCTTTTTCCATCTAAAATTATACTATACAAATTAAGACAATTTTTTAAGAATGTATTCACCAGCAAAAAAACCCCACTGGATTTCTAAGAGTATATATTCTTTAGTTTTCCTAACAAAAGCTTTTGCTGTAAATGACCCATCACGTTTCAAAGTGCCCTACACAAAATGAGGCCACAAGGGACCCCACCACCTCCTGCATTTGGTTACTGCCCAAACCTTCACAAAGGTATTATTACCTACCAAAGCCTGGCAGTTATTCAAAATTCACTTTGCCGCTTTAACTTTGACCCATCGTCCAAAACACATATGCACACACATGTAACCATTCTCTCTATCCCCCATACTCCTTGATTTAACAGTTTGTTGATGTACTTTAAAATGGCAGTAGTGCTCCTCTCCTCTCCCCCACTCTAAAAAACCCGCAGCAATGCTGGAATTAAACAAATGAGAACACAGTAATTAGCTATGCAAACTGTCAAGTGGATCTAAAGAGAAAAACAACCCGAAAAACACAACAATCAGCAGTTTCAAGCTCTAACAAGAATCTACATTGAGTTCCCATTTATTTTAAACAAAAATAGATTAGGTCTTTTGAAAAATGTTCATTGCAATTTCTATGGAAATAGGGCAAATCAGCTAATGGGTGCTTTATATCTCTAATTTCTATGATGCTGATATAGAAGTCTTTGATCCTACACTCTTTCCAAATAATTTCTGTTCTACTCTTCTATAACCAGATTCATTCCCAATGTAAGTAGCATCAAAAATGGTTCCAAAATGGACATGGAATAGGTGAGTGTGTCAAATCACATGCAGTGACCCCCAGTTCCCAAATTCTCCCCCAACCTCACCTTAATAGTCATAAATGACAACTAAATTAAAGTGAACATTAAGGGCAAACTGGAAAGAGAAAAGAATTCTCAAATAATTTGGTGTGTTTTCTGTGAATGGGAGGGAGGAGACATTCAATTCTTTGGGTGGAGAGTACTGATTATATAATTTGTAGCTAAATCTCTGGGCTTCTTTATAGGTAATAACTACCTTCCCCGCCTTAGCCACCATGTTAAGTCCCTACGAAGCAACATGGATTACCTCTATCATACACAGGCTTTGTCTGAAATACTTACCTAGTGCTTCCATTGATAGGTTGATGTTTCCTTAACTCGTTATGCACCCAGTAATAGAATTAGAATATTAGTTTTTTTTAAATCCAGAATTGTGATGAATAGGTCAACTCAACTACTGTAAAACTTTTGTTTATTTCAAATCTCTTATCTTCAAACTTGTAGAACAACAATTGCCTGCTTTATAAATTGAGAATGTAAGGTGGGATGCCTGAAACTGGTCTAGGATAGGACACAGCACTCTGAGATTCAACTAGGAATTCAATCATTATCTAACACATTGATCTGGGGGAAACCATTCCGCAGCCCAATATAAGTAGGTTAGAATAGATGACCCCTCGATCCCTTTAAAATGTAATAATCAAAGGTAACATGAGGGAGTCTTGTGGTAATTGCACAGTTAATTATCTTGATTGTTGTGGTGGTTACAAGAAGCTACACATGTGATGAAATTGCATAGAACTACACACACACATAACTGCATGCATAACTGATGCAGTCTGAATAAGCTCTAATATTTATAGCAATGTCAATATTCTGGTTTTGATATTAGACTAGTTATACAAGATGTTAACATGAGGAGAGGCTGGGTAAAGGGTGCAAGGGATCTCCCTTTATCTTTCTTTGCAATTTATTGTGAATCCATAATTATTTCAAAATAAACATTTAAAAAATATTTAAATACATAATTCATGCCTACATACGTAAATACAATAATCTTCAATTTCATGAAATGGCTTGCAGACAAAGATGAAAGGCCAATATACAGGCCCTGATGTTTTATCAATGAAATTAAATGTATTGGTTCTAAAAGATTTACTTTTCAGCTCAACATGATAGATACCTAAAACAGTGGCTTTAAGGTAGTTAGAATAATGACTATTTCACCATGATTCAAAGAGGGAAACTGTCACACGACATTTTGTTACTAGTAACACCATTTTTGCCTACCCTTCTGTTATTCATCCTTGAATATTGAATCCTAAGGATTAAAACACCAAATAACTAAAATGTTCAACAACAATAACAATGAATATTATGCCCTTGATTTAAAAAAGAAAATTAAAACAAAATACAAATAAAACAAAACGAAATCAACAAAATTAAAAAGGAAGCATTAGGGGTTTACTAAAAATTAAATTCCCAATGTTTATGTCCTGAGGACTCTGTAATTTCTGGCCAACTAGCTACCCCTATGCTGAGTAATCTTACTTTCCATTCCTAAAATCCTGCAGAATCCTATTCATTTATGAACTGAGTTGTGGCAAATACAGTTCCTTCCAATGTTACAGAATTCAGAGGATTCTCCTGATCTCCATGAGGTCTAAAAATGATGGGTAGTGACTTAGCAATTTTATAGCTATATACTGGTTTCAAAATTTGATTCTTAAGTGACACACATGGGGCTAAAGAAAGCAGTAGATGCCACTAGTAGACTTGTGGTAGAAGCATAGTATAAGAAAAGAGGAAAGCAAACAAGAAATTATGAAGAAAGAGAATGAGCAGAAGGAAGGAGAAAAGGATGGAAAAGGGTCCCTCCATCTTTATCTGGATAGTGGCTGGGTGTCTCAGTCCTTTCTACAAATGAGACACATGAGAGAGGTAGTGCAGACTTAGGAAAGCAGGATTAATGTCTCACTCCGTGAGAGGTGAAACAGGTCTTGGTTTCAAAATTCTAGAAAGGGGTTTAAGAGAAAAGAAGCAATATAAAATGTACAAGTAAGACAGTCCACCATCAAACCAGCTCTGCTCCAGGACTAGCCAACTAAGCTGTGTCTTTCCAGTTTAGCTCTCTTGTGGCAGCAAAGACTTTACTCCTCTTAAACACCAAACCTTAAGACACGGAACAGAAAAGTGCCTAGTGGAGGATTTTCCTGTTCTTGAACATCCTTCACCAAACAATATAAGGTAAAACAAACAGAGGCAGTTTCTCAGTCACCTTAATTAAAATGGGCAAGGAATGGTGAATTATCTGATGAAATCCTTTCAGAACCCATGCATACTTTTCTCAGAGTTAATTCTACCAGTTATAGTAAATTTAAAGTGGTAAGAGGAATTATGCCCAATAAAAGCATAAAATATGTAATGGGCGATTCGCCAAGAAAGACACTAAGGGTGGTAAATTGGTCACATGTTCCAGAGCTGCTGCAACAGAATTCAGGCCTATACTTCACGTGGCCATAACGAAGAGCTGGCGGAGAAGTGTGTGGTTACCACACCTCATAATGCCTTGCCCTTCTTTGTTCTCCCTAGTGCCACAGGGCTTCGTAAACTTGCAGGGTCTGGGGAATGTTTAAAGTGGGTGTTTCAAGTTGCGTCAAGTTCTTCTGGAAGTCAAACCTATCATTATAAGATCACATTAAAAGCTAAACCTCTACTGTACATATTAATTTGTGTTCCAAAATGCTGGTTTCCCTGAGCATTCACCAAATCCTGATGGAGGGAGGCGGGGCACGGGGTAAATAGTCTATGTTTAGATGCTGACAACAAATAGGAAAAAAATAAAATAAAAATGCAATCACTACACCTTCCATACACTAAGAAGTCTTGAAATGATGTCAAAGTTCTAATTCCATCCTTGTGTCTAAGAATATTTCTCTGCTAAAGATTCCAATTTCTATAGATACCTGCTATAGATAATTCCAATTCCAATTACTATAGATACTTGCATCTACATTAGCTTTTTAATAAATTGTGAGCATCCATAAAAATAGTTTGTCCTACACATCTAAACTTTTACTCCCAATATAAACCGACTTTCTTTTTCACATTTGTAGAAAAATGCTTACAAAGTCTTGTTCTCTGAGAACCTTCATTTGGCATTTACTAAATTTATTTTTTCACAAATCTTTATCAGTAATGAGAATTTTTCTCAGACTGTGTTGTTGATTGCTTATGTCACCACTTTCCTTCCCACTTCCATTAGGAGCCACAGTGCACCTCATTTCTCAGAGAAGAATCTGAAACTGATTTGGGGATGAAGAACTTTTAGTCCACACTATGCAGCACTTTATAAAATATTTATTGCTATAAAGCCTAAAAATACACATGGTAGGTACAGTATTCACTGGGTAATTATTTAGTAGATTCAGCCCATGATTTTATACCACAGGATTCCTATTAGGAACACCAAAGAGGGAATCAGAGTTTCTTGACACATGGTAATAAATATTTTCACTTACAATGAATAATTTAGCTCTTTTGGCATTCATTGTATGAAAAATACGTTTGAAATATTTTCAAGGTCTCTTAGCAAAGGTGAAGGTTTTGGAACACAAGGAGAAGAACAGGCAGTATGAGGCCCCTTTCTTTGTTTTCACAAAATTTTGCTTGCTTTTGTGGTGCACACACTGCAAACATTTTCCTCATTTGGCAAGATGATGTTAAAATGAAAAGACGTTGTTTCTTCCATAGCATTTCCTGTTGTGAGTCTCTAGGATTACCAAATCACTAATTCTCTGAAATCTACCAGCCTTACCCATAGAATGTTAATGACTCTCTGTTTTCTTCATGATGGAAATGGAAAGGGATTTTCTCTCTAATTAACACCAGCCATGACTGGAATTATTCTCACACTAGTTTCAAAATGAAAATTCCTTAAGAAAATCCCAGATGCAAATTCATCTCAAAATTCAGGGAAGATGATTCAACAAAATGAAAAGCAGTCTATGTTTTAAGACCACATTTCCATAAAAATTTTTCTTTTAAAGAAAATCCACATTTATTCACACTCTAAAATCATAAAGTATTAGAGCTTCAAACTCCTCACCTTACAAATGAGGAATTCATGTACCAGAAAATTAAGTAGTTGGTCTTCATCACACCAGTAGCAGTAAAACTTTCTCCAGTACAATGTCTTTACATAAATCAATTAAAAGAATGCTTTAAAATTAAATAAGCTCCCCAAAAACAACTGTTCACATTGGGACATGTTGACTTTGAGGTGAATTTGGAGCGGCTGTAAGGGTAGGTCTGAAATTTAGGAGAGCATTCTAGACTGAGAAGGGTATAAATTTCCCCAGGCAACAGAAAAGAAAAAAGATTCAAAATGAAGCCAACATTTATAAAGGTGGGAAGGAAAAAACAGGTACGAACAAAAAGGATTGCTTTTCTGTTAATTGTTTTTCCTCCTAAAATGACTTGATTGAATGTTTCTGAGTAGAAATTCTGGGTAGCCCAGTGAGAAGGATTCTCTTAGGTATTGATGGGAATCAAACCAAGTGATATAGACATTTTCCAAAAGTAGTCTGATGACACTCAGTGGCATCTATGAGATAAAAACTCTAAAAATAAATGATTTTTCAAAGGGCATACTGAATATTAATTTCTCAGCATTGACAAATGTACAATGCTTCAAAAAGACATTCACGTTAAGGGAAGCTGGATGAAGTGTGAATTCCCTATGTTTGCAACATTTCTATGTATTTAAATTGTCCAAATTAAAACATTTATTTAGAGGCTGGCCCTGCGGCCAGGTGGTCAAAGTTCTGCGTGCTCAGCTTTGGCGGCCTGGGTTTGTGGGTTCGAATCCCAAGTGCGGACCTATTCCACTCATCAGCCCTGCTGTGGAGGCATCCCACGTACAAAGTGAAGGAAGTCAGGCACAGATGTTAACTCAGGGCTAATCTTCCTCAAGCAAAAAAGAAAAAAAAATAGAGGAGCATCACCAATGGATGTTAGCTCAGGGTGAATCTTCCTCACAAATAAATAAATAAATAGAAACATTTATTTAAAAAATAAAAAATAAAACAAGCCCACTGATCTGATCAATCTTATATATTACATATAAGTTGGCAAAACTGGTATTTATAAAATAATTCTCATCAAAAAAAGATCCAGATATATTCATAAAGGAAAAAAATACACAACCACCACCATGAAAATGCAATCTATAAACCCCTCCCTTTTGTAATATTTACGGACATAAAACATGTATTATCCTCATTTAAATGGCACGTCTTTGGAAATGTCCTTACACTGCAGACTTTCAAATAAACCAAGCATATACTTTTCCACTTCATCTTATCATTTTAAACCCTTGTCTCTCTTCCTAAAGTACTACAAAGAGTTGACTCATCATTTAGGGAATTGCTGGGTAGAGAGAGAGAGGCTAAAGTCAGTATTTATTTTGTTATTGCATCAGTAGTTTTCTGTTTAAAATGACACTCTCTATTGCAACTGAAATCTTACTGGTTATGTGGAAAACCAGAAGGTCAGGAATCTAGGAAACCCTTGTTGTGTGGATGCCTTTAAACAAGGACCTAAGCTTACTACCTCCAGCTTGAGATCTGGAAAGGTAAACAAAAACTATTCAGTTTGATATTTTACACCTATGTCTTACTTTAGTCAGTTCTAATGAATGGTTCATGAAGTTTCCCATAATTATTCACTGTATTTTAAACCATTTCCTGAGGAAATAATAGTATTGATAACCATTTCAGTAACATGCATAGACTGTTTAAATAATTATCACTCATTCAAAATGGTTTCACTCAAGGCCAGACCCTTTGCTTCCTGCCTATACCCACCCACATTCTATTGTCTTTTCCATGGGTACCCTTCAAAAAGAAAAAAGAATCAAAGATAGAGAAGAAAGTAGAATCAGGAACATTAATACTTATTGCTGGAGTAATTTACAAACACTCTCAATTATACCCTAGTGGCCTGAGATAATAATACTTACTCCAAAGTGTCTAATTTACTATTAGAAAAATGACAATATTTCAAATCATCCTATCAGTAAAAGGAAACTAATTTCTCATTTTTTAAAGGAAAACATTTAGTAACAATGGCTAATTTTAATGAATAAAGAGAATGAATACATACTAAATACGAAGGTGATTTTTAAATAAAACATTGTACACATTTTGCATTACTTTTATTATTCATAAAGCACAAAAACCGGCTTTTAAGAAATCAATATGCTGTCCTGAGAACATGTAGGACAGGAAACAACCACCTTGACTGATTTTCAGACAAGCTACTTGGGACCTTGCTTCATATTCAAATACCCTCAATGCCCTAAGTGCCACTTTAGAGATTGGTAGTGGTGTTATGGGATGTGTAGCCCACCTGATTTGACCTGATTTTGTGTTACTTTTTATTTTGTGACTGGATAACTAGGTCTGCTCAAACAAACACAGAGAACATACAGCAGACTAAGATCAGTGCATCTACTTAGCCCATATTGAACCCAATTGAATTCTCCTTTCTCCAAACCTACCAGGAAATGCATAGCAGATGCTCAGCAAATGTGCGTTCATTAGTTGATACTACAGGTAACAATGTTCAGCCTTCTGTACTCCTCTAGTTTTATGTGTGTTTGTTCTGACTCTTCAACTGGACTTTTAAGGCAGCAAGTGTCTTAATTCCCTTTGAGTCACCCATGACATCTAGCAGAGTTCTGTATAGATCAATCAGCCAGTAGATATTTTAACAGACCTTAATTATTAAATATACAAAAACACTGAGATAGGTGCTTAGTAATTGCTTATATATTACAATCATCAAGATCCTGGAAAGAGATGGTATACTTCTTGAAGGCTAAGAAAACTCTTGGCAAAGCCGAGAGTAGCTATTCCTCCTAAAATTTCTAGTTTGTTATATGTATCCTTTTAACATATCATTTGGCAGCTATGTATTTAGCAGTGTTTTATAAAGACACACGTATTCATACACATACTACGTTCAATTCTGAAAATATTATAGTCCTACTACAAACCTAAGGGATATGTGATCCACTCAAGTCTAGCTGTGCTAATTGAGAGAAGTCATAGTATGTAGTTGAAAACAATGATTTCTAAGCCACTAAAAGGATGCTTGGTCTAGAAAGCACATCTAGTCGTGCAAGGTAATCCATAATGTAGGTAGTTCACACATGGGTAATTGAGAACTGATGCTTGAGGCTATACCCATGCAATTCCAAAATAAAGAGCTTTTTAAAAAAATCAAAATTCTTAGGCAAAATTTTTTACCTGACAATAAAATGGTAGCATTTTGGAGTCACAAAGGTGGTCTTAGTTTTGTATATATAATACACACTTTATTATATACACATAGTGTTTAAATACTTAATCTATATTTTGTATACATAATCAATATTTTTTTATTTTAAGAAAATTCATTTCATGGGATGATTGATTGGGAAGGCAATGCTTTGAAGCCCTAGCAGAGTTTTCAATTTTAAAAGCATGGAGACCAGAGAAGTGAAGGCATCTTCCCATACCATTAAACTCCCCCTTTATCCATGAGCTTACTAGTAAATCTGGGCTGTGAACGTAGATAATCATCATTTTCAGTCAAAAGTCTGAAATACACTAAGAGCTAAGACTGTGGTATCCTACAAACCCATCATGTTTTAACAAAAAAGCAGTGGAAATAAAGGTGAGAGAATCTGGACTTTAGGAATGATTTCTTTTAGTCTCCCAAAATAATATTCAAATCATTCCCACCATTATATGTAGTTTTTGCCTTTTAAACTAAGCAATACCTAAAGTAATGGAACTTTTATAAAAAAAGACATTACATTATAGTTGTGGGAAAATAGTAAGAAAAGCATTTGAGCCCTTTGGTTATCAAGAAAATAATTAAATTATGGTTTAATCTGGGATATCAAAAATATATACAACAACAATGAAAACAAAAACGTATAATTGATTTTGGGAAAATAGTTCTGAGATACTAATGTTTAATCAAGTGAATTCAAATCAAGGTGAAAATTTGAGGAGCAAATGGAAATGTGTAGTGATAATCACATAATTTTTGACACAGATAGAAAACATCTCTCATATATTTTTCCTTTTCCATGGTTATTATTCAGTTTGGACTCATACTGTCTTAATTTGCTAAGGGACTCTAGAGATAGCCATGGGTTTATGATTGTCTGTGACTCTCCCCAATTATTCCATGTACTGGAAATTGCCTATCTACTCGATAATATTGTGCTTGGCTCCACTCTGTGTCAGTGATGAGGGAAAGGAGCCTTCACGAGATTCAAATATCAAATGTCAAGTAATGTAAATAAGATAGCAGAAAGCAACATCAATCTTTCTTGGTCAATATGGTAACCTTAGTAGAAATCGAAGAAATTCAAAGCCTAAATATATACAAAAACGTAGACAGCAGAACTTGGTGTCATTATACTCTGCTGAATTTATGCATAGCTTATTGTTTATGTTCAGTAATCTTGAGATCTGGAGCAAATGGCATACCAGTCCATAACTGATAGGTAAACAGCAGAGGGAAAAGACAGGGAGAAAGGGAAAGGAGAAATGTAAGAGAAAACTGAAGGTACCATTTGCTTAAGTATAATTAAATATTCACTCACACTGTTCACGTATGGGTCTTGCTAGTCCTCGTAATGTTGGAATTAAGAGCACTCATTTTGACAGGGCAAAAGTTTGTTTCAAATGAGTCATTTTCCAAATGGGCAGAATGCAAGCTTAGGTTCCTGAAACATTTAAACTTAATATAGACAAAGGCTGAAAGTCCTTGGCTACAAGCTTTTTTCCCATTTGAAAACTACAAAGCATAAGTGAAGAGGGCTTTTCCCATCAATTAGCATTCTGCCTACTGCATCCATCATATAGTTAATTGATTGCACTTGTAGTTATAAACGCACCCAGATGCTGTGGGATGAGCACATTTCGTAAATTAAAGGAGCATATGGAAAGCACACAGACAGTAACATTTCATCATAACTACCCAAAACATCCTTAATATGCACTGCAACATCACTAATTACTTTGTAAATATGTAAGCATTTCCCTGGTTAATGTCTTGGTGAGAAATTTGCTTGGCAGTTGAGCCCAAATGCTATTGTGACCAGGATTTAATACCGCTTCAGGGCTCTTCTCGTTTCATTCCACTCTGCCCGTAAGGAGACTGTGGTTCTTAGCCCATTAGGCAATCTCGATTGTGCAAAGTCAATGAAAATATTTATTCTTTAACACTGGGTCATCTTGCTTAATGAACACCAGTCAATCCTCCAAAATGTAAATATCTGTCCAAATCTGTCTGCAGGTGCTATTTCTGTCTAAAAACATTAGAGGAAGTTTGCCAAGTCAGGAGAATTTTGCTGCTTAGTGGACTCTTTCATTAATTTTTGAGGATGGAGCGTGGAGGGGAAGGACTACAGAGAGTGTAGGAAATTGGCATAATTCTTTAACTCTGGGAAAGTCAGTATAAATGATTTGAGTAAATTATCTTGAATTTACCTCAGACTATGAAAGGTACAGGTTTTCACTTTCTTACCTACTTCATAATTCCTTATCAAGCCAAGGTTTAAAAGCTAAAGTTCAACGGTAAGTCAAAAGAGCCACGCCACATGGCAACACTTCCTTTGGAGAATGGAAATGCCAAAGTCCACCAACCAAATCATTAAGTGAGCTGTGGGTGACCCATGGACCAAAAGGTGTATACTTAATCTTTTTAAATTAGTGTTTTATTGGTACATTTTAACAGCCTAGTTTTGGTCAGATTCAGTTGTACTTAGGACTGCAAATTGTATCTATGTTCGCCTTAAAATTTTGAAAAAAACCATTAAAATCATAGAATTTAGAAGTAAATTGATTTTCATTCTATCCCCATCCTATGACATTTCTGGACAACGGCTGTGCCCAGTTCTCTGGGCATGTAGGTGACAGAAGGCTTGATGAAGGATGCTGAGAGATTAATTTCATTTCGGAATTTGAACTGGGCATGGGTCAAGCCCCGAGTCTTCATGATAAAATCAACAAATACTTAAACAAAACATCCAAAGTTATTCTAGAAATGAATATCTATTTATAAACCAGAAGTAAAATAATAGTAGATTAGTCAGCATGGGCTCTTAATATTTTCACAACTGAAAGTTTACTTAGGGAAAAAGTCAGTAAACTCTACAGATGCTTGAAGCATCTACGGTCTGGTACATAAGTTTAGTAGTTGTTGCCATATTTATATTTAGATATCACCAACTCAAATAATATGATATTTTAATTTCAATTTTGCTCCTACATTTCCTGAACATGGGAAAGAGAAAAAGGTTACAAACAACAACAAATAGACAGCCCATCATTTATAATCTGCTAAAACAACTTCCATTCATGGGATTTCTTCCCTAGTCTACGAAGCCTGGGCCACCCAATTTAATGAAAAATAGCTGTCACAACAGACATAACATTCTGTCTCATAATTAAAGGAAGATGCAATCAGAAGTTCCCTTGAAAAGAAAGGCCAGGCTTCCTTCACTATTAAGCACACCCTTCCCCCGCCCCCCCCTTTTCTGACAAGCAATCCCTTCTGTCTTCCATCTGCTCCGCCCCCACCTATTGTCTCCACTCACTGCCAAGCGTGCCAATCCCATCTGGCCATACTCTTGCTTCTGCTAGCTCTAATTCCCTTGGGCCTAAGAAATATTTGAATGCCAAGGCATTTTCCCTCTTTACCAGAATAAGAACCAGCTAGGAGAGTATCAAACAATTCCCCAAAGAATTCACACACACATGAACACGCACAGGATCTCTCGCATACACAAACAGTTTTAGAATCCACTCCTAGGCTAAAATTAAAAAAATGTTTTTAATTCTTTCACCTCGGATGCATTTTAAAAACTGAAATCTTATTATCTTTGAAATAATCAAAATTTACATTTTAAAAATATAAACACTTTCATTAATCCCCAGACAAGCACTTTTTTTCAGTAAGCAGAATTAGTTCGTGTAAATAAATGTTACTCAAATCTTACCATCATGAAATAATTCCATTAGTTAATCAGGTTTAATCATTGATCACTAATACATTTTCTGTTGTACTAAACATCCATTTAAGTCAGACATTCCACCTTTACAAATTCTCAACGAAAATCTCATTCTGCAGCAAAAGCATGCACGGTCAGAATCTAAGCATATTTAGGCAAAATTATCACCAAGCCATTAACAATAATAAAGCAGCCTGGCAAGTATTGAAAGCAGCTTTTATTCATGCTTTTACTTGAACCAACTTAGTACACATATACATATACACACACACAATTTTTGGTTGTTTTTGCGACAAGCATGCTAAAAAATTCTCTGAAGCTCACATAAAGCAGCAAACAAAACTAAAAGCAACCATGCTCAGGGTTTAAGGACATTTAAAAATTTTAAACAACCTTTCTATATTTCATATAGAGCGTGCAGAAATTTGACATGCAACCTCCAAGAAGAAATACTTTAATATAAATCTTAAAATTAGTTTATCCAAAAGAGTTTATTCTTATTTTCATTACTATTGTTCTTAAGCTTCTGGTATCTTAAACCCTGCATGCTGCAGCTCTAAGCTGTGCTGAGCACCGGCTGTGACAGAAGAAGCTACCTGCGAGTTTTCACAGTGCCATCTCATATCCATGTCTGTCTGGCTACCCTGCGTGCTTAGAGCTTTTTTCTTAATTCTTAATGGAAATCCTAGGAAATTTAGTCCATCCTCTGAAATCAATACTGGTGACAGGAGAGCTCCCTGACTCAGTGGGAGATCAAGATGATAAATTGCCTGCGCATCAGCCTGGCCTATCAGTGCCCTGCACACAGATGGGCGAGAAAAGACACAGAAAAGGCTCGATCAGTCACGTGTCACCGAGGAGCCAATGGCTGACGCGCTACTGCAGGAAGGGATGCTGCAGTTCCGTCTGCAGTTGACGAGGTTGTTGGTACACAGCCCAGCCCGTGCCCCGCTCAAAAAGTCTAGGTGGTCGCTGCTGTTGAATTTGCTCCCTGGTTAGGACTGCATAGGGGAATGGACATCTCTCTAAACCCCTGACCCAAATAGAGACCTATTTTCATGCATAGGGAATTTTTTTTTATATTACTTTCGAATCCAGTGTGATTGCGGAGCAGAAGGGAAAGTATTTTTTTTAACATCCCAGTCCTTAAATTCTTATGTGCTTTCCTTCAGAAGATTATTGTGTTTTCACCTAATGTTAAATTAGAAATCTTAAACTGTGCAATTAGCATGCAACCCTCCTAACAGAATCACCTTGAAGCTTTATAATTGTAATTATAATTTTATTTCCAAGTTAATGAATGACATTTTTTTGAATGCCATGTTTATAATGAGCATTTTTATGGGATGATTGTGTAAAGGCAATTATGCAACACTAAGAAGTACATTATTATGCTCTTTGGCCAATTAGAACTGTTTCTCTTTAAAGACAATTCAAGTCCCAGTAAATATGCCATTTTATCAATCATTAAACATTAAAAAAAAACAAGCACCTAAGGATACACAGCCTGTTTCCCAGAGCCTGAAGAATAAATGTGTTAGCCAGTGATAGAAATATGTACTTATTTTTTGCCTTTGCTCCAAAATTTAAAATAATTCTTTGATAAGCAAAGGATATATATCTGGAATACAATGTGGAAATATTATCACCCAATACATCTGCTTCTATTGGTCATACTGTAGTAACAAACATGTTGCACAGTTCTTCAAGGTAACTCAGATGACTGTGTCCAGTCTGACAGGGAAGGTTATAAGTGATGAGACCATGATGTGTTTCAAATGACAGTATTACGGAGATTTAAAAAAAAAGAAATGCTCAAAATAAACATTGAGCAATTTTCAGGAATAACATTTATATCAGAAAAAGTACCTGGAGCGCTTCTCTTTCTTCTTCTTCATTGTCCAGCTTTAATGATATCCATGCATTTTCATAGATTAATTCTAACTCCTTTTAGAGTCACCTAACACTACTTGGAAAAAAAATCTGAGACTAAACACTGATAGGTGTGCTATCAGAATTAAACTGTCACTGAGCTTTAGAATGCTGAGATTCCAAAGCTCATTTTGTCTTGGCAACTAATTTTTAAACACCTTCCTGAAAGACTGAACCCTGTCAAGTTTTTTGCAAATTGCTTTCCTCCCTTTCTTTTCTTTAATATTGACCATCAGGAAATAATAAAGCATTTTCCAAGTTCTTTAAAATATATATTGTTTTATGCCCAATCCATTGCCCTATTTATTCAATAATAACTTAATCCTCAACAATCAAACTTTATTCTTTTAAAAGAAAAGATAAAGGCTGGCCCCGTGGCCGAATGAGTGGTTAAGTTTGAATGCTCTGCTGCGGCAGCCCAGGGTTTCACTGGTTCAGATCCTGGGCGTGGACATAGCATGGCTCATCAAGCCATGCTGAGGCAGCATCCCACATGCCACAACTAGAGGCACTTACAACTAGAATATACAACTATAAGGAAAAAAAAGTAGAAGACTGGCAACAGATGTTAGCTCAGGTGCCAATCTTTAAAAAAAAAAAAACTAAAAAGGAAAAGATAATGGCTCAGAGCACTTCTCATCAAAAAGAAAACAACAATAATAAAACATCACATCAAACCTGTTCATTGCAATATCATAATATCCAAAAACTGGAAACCACCTAAATAGTCATCAATAATGAACTGATCAGCTAAGTTCTGGTACATCCTTACAGTCAAAATACTCTGCAATGATTAAAATATATAAAATATTTTATATATATAAATAAGCATTTATATATAAATATAAAATATTTTTTAAATGTGGTGAATTCATATGTGCTTATATGAAGGTATCTCTATGATGTATTATTTAAATGAAAATTAAAGGTACAAATTTTCAATTGTATGAAGGCTATATACACATTATATATGCAAATATATAGTTTCATATGCAAAGGAAACTTATGTAAAGACAAAAGATCGGTTAATAGTGGTTAAATCTGAGGAAGGGAGCTGAGTTCAAAGATGGGACTAAGGCACCCTTTTATTAGCTACCATTTTGTACATTTTTTCATCGAGTCTACGTATTACTTTTCTAATTTAAAATTAATTTGTTAAAATGATGACATCTATATTCATTTAGATTTAGATGAATGTAGATGTTTTGAGCAAAAATATTGAGGGTAAAGGAGAGGAGACAGAGGGGAGGCTGGCCTGTGTTTTCTTCATGCAAAGAAAACAGGGTAGGTGTGGGCAAGAAGGGAGCTACCGGATATAGGTTCTGGTAGTCTTAGCTGAAGACCTAATCATCTCATATCAAATTCTATTTCTTTCATCTCTGAATGCAGATAACAATACAAACTTACACGTGTTAAGAGTTCTACAATTTCTAGTGATGATTCACCTAAATTATCTCCGATTCTTAGAGGTAGGAATGTGAAGGACTGAGAAGTAAATGATTTGGCTAATTACCTGAACTTCGGCAAATTAACCTTTCCAAGCCTTAGTTTTTTGAGCTGGATGCAACTAGCAAGAAGTGGCAGAGGTCAACTTGAATCTTAACATAGGATATTGTTTATTGCTGCTTTAAAGGCAACATAATGTGCGTTTTTTTGTTTTTTGTTTTTACCAATAATGGTGTAGGGCTAAAGGCAAAAAGAAATCCATTTTCTTGTGTTTCCTACTTGCACAAGCTTATTTTATGCAAAAACCAGAACCGAGCTAATAGATTCAATTGTTGTATCTTTTGTTGTTCTTGTTCAGACTCCTATAACTTTGAGATATAAACTTAAAAAAAAAATTGAGTTGGCCAACTTAAGTCAAAGTCTTCTAATTTACATTGTTAAAGGATTTTTTGTTTTATACAAAATTAATCTAAATCAGTGGTTTAGGGGAGTAATTTTGCCCCCAAGGGGACATTTGACCACGTTTGGAAACATTTCTGTTTGTCACAACTGGGGAGGTGCTACTAGCACCTAGTGGATAGTGGCCAAAGATGCTGCTAGTTATCCTACAAAGCACAGGACAGCCCTCACAACAGAAGTATCTGGCTTTAAATGTCAATAGTACTGAGACTGAACAACCATGCTCCAAACACTAGGCTCTTCTACTTTATTTACAAAGAAGTTTTTTTAAAAAAGTATTTTGTATAGTATATACTGTAAAGTGGCAAGGAAGTAAGTTTAGATGGAGAGGAGAAGAGGACTGAGGACCAGAGCCTGGGTCACTCCAAAGTTAAGAAGTTATGGAGAAGAGATAGAAACAGCAAATGAGGATGAGCAGGTAGGAAGAAAACTCCTACCAGGTCAAGTGTGGTGACCTAGAAGCCTCTGGTAAGAAAGCGTGCTGGAAAAGACATTAGAATCACCTTACTCAAATGCTGTAGATAGATCAAGTAATCATTCTTCACAGACTTTTTAAATTTAAAAAAGGATCTGAGAAATTAATCTCTTTGAAATTAACAATACAAGAGACTTGAGGTCCTTATTCTTCTTCATATTTGAATTTTTAAAGATGTAGACAGAATAGGTAGGATTTACTGGAATTACAGGAGGGCTATTGGAGGGAATATGTGAAGGGGAGGGGGCTTTTGTTACCCTCAAATTCTACTTTGGTTGCTTATCATCTTAGGTAACTTTATAGTCCACAAAGGTAGGCTTGTAATAAAGCAACTGAACAAATCCTATCTGGGACCATCCCACATCTCAGCTTGCAGAGGAGGCAGAGTGCCACTATCCCCCTAGAAAGCATGTCTGCAATTCTTGTCTCCAGGCCCCCACCAGTCTTTCAATCCGTAGATAAGATTTCAGGGAACAGAGTTCTCAGGACCAGCTTCAGGCCCTTTCCCTCCTGGGACTCTTGTCATGCTGATTCCAACACTTCACCAAGCCCATGGCATTCAGAGTCAGCGCAGCAGGGCTGAGGTACAGAGTCACCTGGAACACCAGGACATTGGAGCAGCTTCAAGCCAAATTAATGCTCTTTTTGACAGGGAAATATTACAGGAAAGCAGCAGAGTGAGAGAAAGAGAGAGAGAGATGGAGAGAGAGAGAAAGGAAAGAGATCAGAAAAGAGAGCCACAGACCCACAGATATCATCACATACTCTGGTGTGAGAGAACATTGCATGTCATAATTCTCATAAAACTAGATAGAATTTTACAACTCCAAGAGGTTTTACAGTTCACATAGTCCGACTCCCTCATTTTATAGATGAAGCATTTTTTATTCAGAGAGGGTAAAGAATGGGGCTTAAATTGAGTGACAGTGTGATTCTTTCCCGTTCTAGCCAATGGGTGAACATGATGTGGGCAAGTTTCAAGATGCTTTCAAAAATCACCATAATTATCAACCAGAGTAAAACTTAGAGGACGGGGGGAAGTTGACGTCAAATAAGGCACAGTTTATTTGGCTCCAAAGCCTCCCTCCACTGATGTTGGATTAAGGCATTGAAAGCTTTCACTATCCGGGAAGGAGAGTGTGATTCTCCAATGGGCATTTATAGGATATGAAATACAAGAGGAGAATCTTTGTGTCTCCGCTTTTCAGAAGAATATGAGTGGCTGCTAAAGAGTTTTTTAATGCAAATTCTCTTTTCTGTATTTGCACTGCTGTCACTATGAATGGGAAGTAGGATGAATGGGTGAATTGTAAAAGACTTACGTCAGGAAGTAAGCTCTAGTTGTGAAAAAATGTAGGATAGGAAAATATTTTGGATCATTTTCATTTTTTAAGAAAAGGGAAAACTAGAAATGATGGAAAACCATAGCGGATTACCTTAGTTTTTAATTGTTATTATTTTGCCCCTTCTCTCCTAAAATGGCAGCCCTAGTTTGAGGCAGTAGAGTACCACTAAACTCCTGTTAACTACTAATTTAATATTTGCAAGTACATGTTGGAGGTAGGAAGTGAATTAATGCTTAAATGAGTAAGATTTCACATATTCTAAATCTTTCTTTTTTATTTAAAGATTGGCACCTGAGCTAACAACTGTTGCCAATCTTTTTTTTTTTTTTCTGCTTTAATCTCCCCAAATTCCCCCGGTACATAGTTGTATATCCTAGTTGCAGGTGCTTCTAGTTGTGGCATGTGGGACGCCACCTCAGCGTGGCCTGATGAGTGGTGCCATGTCCGCGGCCAGGATCAGAACCAGCGAAACCCTGGGCTGCCGCAGCGGAGCGGGCAAACTTAACCATTCGGCCACGGGGCCGGCCCCTCACATATTCTAAATCTTATGGGTTTTTTTTTCTGCTACACTATTCTTATAGGTTTTGTTTTTTAAAATGATTATTTCTCTCTAGGTACATATGCTTTTCAAAAAGTCAAAAGACAAACAAAAAACCCACTGCCTCATATAATCTTTCCAATAACGTACTCTAAAATTTATTATACTAATGTTAAAAACAAAAGAATTTGAGACTCAGAGGGATTAAATAACATCTATATCCATGAAACTAGCAACTGAAAGTCTAGTGACTGCATAGCAAATGTTCTTTCCAGATAAGAACTACTTCTAGTGCTTCAGAGTAGTTGTTCTCAAAGTTTAGTATCCATATGACCTAAGAAGGAACATGCTTCTTCTTAACATACCCAGATTTCTGGGCCCTTCCTGGAGATTGATTCTCTCTCTGACTCAGATGGATCCCCAAAGTCTGCACTGTTAATAAGCATTGCATCTCCATAATTTAAGAACCTCAGGATCATCTTGGAGTTTCAAATTCAGAAATCTTTTTCAGGAAAAGCCATGCCAACAGGATTACTAATGAATGGAAATGGGAACATTTTTTTTATTTTTATTTTTATTTTTAAGGAGTAAAATAAAATAAGGTGTAGTGTTCACCAAGAGAGAAATCGGAACAGAGAACAGTGCTGTAGCAGGAAAGAAAATTACAGGTGCTTTAGAGACATCTATTAAGGGATAGTTTCCCAAATTGAATTTTATAACATAAAAAACATTTTAGTTGAAAATATTTCTGAGCAAGAAAGATTAATGTGCATAGAAGAAATGCGCAAATAGTAGCATTTAGAAGAATAGGATGACCCTTTTTATAACCACAGGTAGATATGGTACTCGGCTGAATTGATCCCTACGTCATTGTTGCAATTAGAAACCATGAAAATACAGATCCTTTCGTGTATTCTAAGGATTCATTTGCACTGAGAAAGGTTTTCTTAGGATGGCTCTCTAGACCTGTAGAGCTAGGTAAGCTTTCTCTTATGAGATCACAACCCACCAAAATCACATCAAAGCTTCCCCAATTGTTTAAGACAATAAATCCACCCAGAAAGAAATCCCCGCCCATTTCACGTCCAACAATGACTCATGAAGATGAAAGGAGAGTGCACTGTATAGAAACCCTCCAGTCATTGTTTTTCTCCCAGCTGGCTTAGGTCAGCCAGTTTTAGGTCAAAGGGTAATAATGCTGAAACATACTCTTTTCAGACTAATCTCTTTAGGATTTATACTGCCAGTCCTAACTCATTCTTAAAATTTTCTGAGCTTTTTGGCATACCATGTTTCTTTTCTTTCTACAAAACGATGACTAATTGTTCACTTTGATCCAAACTCAAGACCTGAGGGACAAGGTTAAGGAACTGATTCTTCCAGGATATTGTGAGTAGGACAATGCCTTTCACCAAACAGACATCAGTGACCAAATATTTCTTGTGGCTGATTGATGAAAAGCAGTAAGCAAGAAAGCCTGAGTCCATGGTCAAGTCTGTTAGAAGGCAGAAAGGAAAGAAAGAAGGAAGAAAGAAAAGGAGGGAGGGAGGAAGGAAAGAAAAGAACAAAAGGAAAAAAGAACACAAATCTTGTATGTATGAAGCTGAGGTACATAAATAGACTGAGAAACTTGCTTTTTAGTGAGTACAGCTTGTGGGACATCACCAAAAGCGCATCTCCTTCTCCCTGCCCCGCCCTCTCCATAATAGACCACACAATGATATTTTAAGCAACAAGAATGACTTAGAAAAGATACCCACACAGGTTACACATGACTCCACAATCCTGTGCATGCACACAACACGCACATATGCATATGCACATATGGAACCCACACTTTTACTTGTCAGGAGTGAATGTTTCCCATTTACAAAACTGTGAAACCTAAGCTGGAAACACAGCTAATCTTAGACTGAATATCACGTTATAAGAAAATCAGTGAACAGAAGAAATTCTCAGCTGGTCACTCATATAAACATAATGTTCCACCAGAAAACTCTAGCAGGCGGATGCACTTACGTCATGTAGACTGGGTATTTTAAAGCAACGGTTTTCCCAATTAAAGGTGCCTAAGAATTAGAGTGCTTTTTAAAAATGCAAATTTTCTGGCCCCACCCTGATCTTTTTAATTATAATTTCTAGGGAGGAGGGTGAAAACTGCATGCTTAACATGAACTCCAGGTGATTCTGATGCAGGTTATTTTGAGAGAAACACACTCTGTGTACATCCGTCTCCTGCCTCCACCCACTGCCCACTGTGACACCAGCCTTGGACATCCTGGATTATCCATTTCAACTCCTAAAGCGCAATGCCTTTCATTTTGGGGGCTAGAAGTTTAAAAAAATGTAGACAGGGATTAGAAATGATGGGATGGGAATCTGGAAAGATCTCCTGGAACACACTGTATTCAACTTGGGTCTTGAAAGATGGTAGAGTTAATTATTTCAGCAAAGGCACGGAGGTGTAAAAGTCCTTTTCACCAAAATTTTTAAAATTTATTATATAAATGATAAGCCCCTTTATATTTTCACCTGGAGGAACTAGCAATGCTTCTAGCACACACGAAATGATCAACAGACATTAGCTGAACCAGTAAATGATCTAACACAGCAAAGTAAAGCTAAGAAAACATTTTAATCACCATTCCACCCCTTCACAGAAATTTTTGTTGTTGCTGATGTTATTGTTTTAATTTTCATTTTACATTCTCTTCCGTTTATCTGCATACACAATTTTATATGGTTATAATAATAAAGATACAGTTTTATTCTGTTTTATAATTCAATATGATGGCATATACATTTTCTGTCTTGACAGAATATGATTATCATCATTCTAATAGCAATAGAATAATCAAAGTAGTGTATTATAATTTACATGACTGTTTTGTACTTTTTTGGATGATGGATCCATCTCTATTTTGTATTTCTGCTATTGTAAATAACATCTTTCTTCCTTTGTATTTTTTTCATGAGATAAATTGCCATAAGCAGGATTACTGGTCTAAAGACAAAAGTGTTTTTATAGATCTCGAAACAATCTGCCAAAGTACTTTTCAAAAGACTTGTTCTAATTTTCACATTGTCTCCAGCATGCTCTGTTCTATGACATCTTCACTGGTGTGAACATATTGTCCTTTCTATCTGGAGATGCCCTTTTCCCATTTTTAAAAAACTCCTGGTAAACTCCTACACATTCTTTTGTAACAAGCTCAAATGCTACTCTTTCTTGCAGCCTTCCCAAAGCTCCTAGGCAGAGTTAGTCATTATTTCCACTGTGTTCCCAAAGTACTTTGTAATAATGCCATTTTTAGCGCTTATCAAATAGTGTTGTTTGTTGTAGTTGTGTGTGTATTGCTTTTCCTTCTTCCTAGGTTATTAGCAACTCCAGGGTTGAGCCTCGGGCCACTTCAGAATCTTTGGAACCTCAGCCTCTAGCACAGGGCCTGGCATATAATAGACAATTGTTAAATGCTTATTAAGTAAATGAGGAATGAATGACTGAATGGATAAATAAGTGTGTCAACGTGATACATAAGCCCAAGCCTCTTGCTGTATCTCTGGGTAAAAATACCTTTTTTCACCAACTCTATTACAGCCTACCCAGTCCTAGGAACGCATGTTTTTGTACGTCTGTTTTGTAATATTTACATTTTTTTATATTTATATATTTTGTAGGTATACATTTTTATATTGTTACCGATCTCCTTTTGGACCTTGTTGGCACAGTGTGTGACATGCTGTGACTAGACTCTCTGAATCCATTAGATAATAACTTTTGGGCCAGAGTCAGAAAACGTTTCTTTCTCGTTCAAAAAGATGCACTTTTATGAATGAAATGTTAGGACCAGTGAACAGGATTAGAAACCACCTGTGGAGACTATAGCGCGTCCTCACTACAGAGAGAATAAACATTTAAAAAATAACCACTGATAATGAATTATTTAATAACATATAATCAATAATTATTCTTATATATCACTTTATGAATTTTAACACATTTCAACATAAAATCTCATTTTATCCTTACCAAAATCTGGTGGTGAGAAACATAGACGAAGCAAGTGTATCACAGTAAAAATTTGAAAGATAAGGAATCTAAAGCACTGAAACCTGTTAAGTAAGCAGAAAAACCAGGGCCAATACTCACATATTTTGAGTCACATTTTAGCCCACATTCTAATAAAATCATTAGACCCTGCTGAATTTTGTTACTTTATTAACCAAATTGAGAAAATGAGCTTTTAAACAGTATGAATTAGACTGGTGATTAACAGACAAACAAACAAAAACTTTGCTGGCAACAGAAGTGTTTTTCCAAAAGAATGCTTATGAATAATTCAATATGAAAAAATAAATATCAGAGGATGCATTGAAATTAGTGGCAGATAGACAGAAACTGCTTTCTTTCCTACCTCGTGGCTCCTGGTAGTTTCTAGAACCTTCACTCAGAAAGCATCATAGTGGACCATTCACTCAGTCATTCAGTCATTCAACTAATACATATTATGGCCTATCTAGGTACAAAGAACTGTGGCAAATACAAAAAAATATGACAGAGTCCTCCTCCAAGAAAACACACACACACACACTAACACAGTGTGTTATATGCTATATAATATGTGTGTTGTATATTATCACACATATACATGACACAGAAATGTTATTACATAGTAAACATCGTGAAATTTCAGGGACAAAAGATGACTTGTAGGCCCATACCCTGTATTGAGTTCCAGATGCCCACCTAAGGAACAAAGTAAAGGAATATGAATGTTTTTTGTTTGTTTCTTATTTTGTGACTGTGCAAATCATTTAATCTGCCTATGCTGGGGTGTCCTCGCCTGTGAAATAAAGGGACTCAATCATTTTTGCAGATCAAATGCGTGTCATATGTGACCACAGGGGAGAGAGTAACGCAGCGGTAAGAGCACAGGCAGTGAAATCAGACAGATCCAGTTTCATGACCTAAGCGTGGGGCTTAGATCAGCTTGTTAGCTCAAGCTCCCTAAGTCACAGCTTCTGCATCCATGAAATGAGAAGAATGGCAATACGTACCTTTTGAAATTTCCCATCAAGTATGAGTGAGATAATATATAACGGTTAGCAAAAAAACTGGCACATACTCAATGGTCAATAAATAGTGGCAATCATCATTAACTATTAACTTGAAGAAGTTGCTGCTGGGCGCTGCACAGACTTTTTCAATTCTATGATTCTACATAATTTATTTTTGACATGGCTCACTCACTATGGAAGCAATTAGTGTTCTATATTTCATGAAGGCCAAAGGGTTTGGCAAGGTAAATACTGTTCTTAGAATTTTTCAAATTATGTATAGATTCATGCAAAGCCTGGAAGAGATGTTACATTTCATTTTACAAAATACTAGATTTTGCCCGTATTCTTTCGAAAACAATAGGCTTTATTTCAATTGTCATTTGTATGTGAAGTCTGGTTTGATCAATCAAAAACAATGAAATTAGTGTGCACTGAATTTAGTCGCTTCCATAAAGGCTGTATTAATTGCCTTAGAGATCCTCAACTGCATTTCCACTCTGATAAGCATGACAAATGGAGTTCACAAGCATGACACACTTCCAGGCACCTTCCCAGAAAGTTGGCTACAACCTCATCCTTTCTCTTTCACTTAAGAAGGCATATTGGGGGCCAGCACGGTGGTGCAGTGGCTAAGTTCACATGTTCCACTTCGGTGGCCCGGGGTTCGCCGGTTTGGATTCCGGGTGGGGACCTATGCACTGCTTGGCAAGCCCTGCTGTGGAAGGCGTCCCACATATAAAGTAGAGGAAGATGGGCACAGATGTTAGCTCAGGGCCAATCTTCCTCAGAAAAGAAAAGGAAGATTGGCAGCAGATGTTAGCTCAGGGCTAATCTTTCTCAAAAAAAAAAAAAAGAAGGCATATTGGAATGCAAGTTAGATTAGTGTTATTATAGACAATCTTAAATCTACCTTGCTTAATATTTAAAAGAAAAGAACCTTAATATTCACTCACTTTGGAAATTAAACCATTATTAATATATTACTTACAACATACTTCACATCTGATTCGGACATGCAATATGTAGCAAACTATGGTACAGAATCACTCTATGGCAGGACCTAAGGAAATGTGCTTGATGTGTGGAAAAATCAAAAGCTGAGTCACGCTGTGAAGAAAATGCGTTATGTTCTAGAGATCACTACCATGAAAGAATAAAAAGATCTAGCGTCACAAATTGTGGACAGTTTGAAAAAATGTGTTACTTGATAATATGTTACTTAGATCTAAATGAGTTCTTAAAGTTTTTAGTCTCAGGGATTCTTTTCACTCTTAGAAATTATTGAAGAATCTAAAGATCTTCTGTTTGTATAGGTTATATCTAGAGATAACTACTCTATTAAAAATTAAAAATAAAATGGTGTTAAATACCTATTAACTCACTTTAAAATAGCAAAGATAAATCTATTATATGTTAATGTAAACACAAATTTTAAAAATAATTGTATTTTTTAAAATAAAAATTGTTGAAGAGCATAGCATTGTTCTAGACTTTTCCAAATCTTTTAAATATGTGGTTTAATAGAAGACATCTGGGTGCTAATATCTGTTTCTGCATTCAATCTGTTGCAAAATCACATGTCATTTAGTCTCTGAAAAACTCCACTGAACTCTCATGAAAAAGCCAAATAAAATCTTAGTATTATTATGAAAATAGTTTTGACCTCACTGAAAGGCCTTACAGATCCACCCCTGCTCCTGCCTCAAAGTTCCCCAAACCACATTTTGAGAATCACTACTCTAAAGTTTTTATAATATATAGAACTATATTCATTATTATTTTTGACATCTAATTTACATTTATGTGCTCTTCTTGTTTCCCTGTTTGAACGCTTCCTGGTGGAGAAAACCATGTCTCAGAAACCTTACATATCATTTACAGCATGTAATAGGCCCGCCTGGAACTGTAGTATAGCATCGACATGTAATATGTGATTAATTGATCTACTGATTGACTGAAACTCAAGATGTCTTATGGTCCTTTTAATGATCATTAAAATATGTACTACAGTAGCATTTGTACAGTTGGTTAACTTTTGAGCCCATTATCTCTACACTTACTTAAATAGAAGGAGAAGCTAACTGTATCTGAAATTATTCCAGAGGAAATAAATTTGTTTTCCTAGGCAGTACCTGTGACTTTTGGAAGAGAAATATGAGATAAGAAGCTAGAATTTCTTTTCCTGTAAAAATCACCCTGACATATCAGGCAGAGAATATTTCAAGGTCTAATCAGTTTGTGTATTTAGTTGTAGTTTTACAATTATAAAACAATTGAGAGCTAATAACATGAAAGGAAAAGTCAGTTTGAACTGATTAAAAGCTAGAGTTTCACATCTCTGTGAATGGAGAGAAAAAAAGCAGCAAATATCATCATTATTTTTATTTGTTCTACTTCAAAATCAGATCCTTTGAGAGACACCCACATGGTAACTCAGAAATGAAACAGTTATCGGTTTATCTCTACTGAATCATTGCAGAGTGGAATGGTTGGCAAAATACATATTAAAGAATGAAACAGTCCTCCTAAATTAAAGGCTTTATTACATAATAAATAACTTCTTTGACTCTTGCAAAATGGTTCTATTATCTCCAAATCTGGGGAAACCCACAGAGAGAGACTTCGTGCCTGCCATTGCCTTTGTAAACAGATAACTGTTTTGACTATTCTGTCATAAGAACGGTGTATACTGAAAAAAAGGTTCTTCCTTGATAAATCTGGGTAGATAAACAAAATAGCTGCTAGAATAGGAAGCAAAAAGAGGGATCCGTCATGAGTATAGGATAGCAGATATGCTAGTTGTCTTTTGCCTTCATGAGAGGTCTACATGACCTAGACTCTTGGCCGAATCACAAAGTACAAGGTGTCACGCTTAGTGGCTCAGTAATTAGAGCTCTCTTAGATATCTCATTCTAAACTAATTTTGCTCTTGAGCCACTTAGATAGAAAACCAGCCCCAAAGCCTGTCTACCCTACAAGTGAACACTGACAATGGATTGAAGTGTTACCGTAGGAGTAAATTTGGGAAGCAAGAGACGGGGAGATTTACAGATGATTAATATGTGAACTGTAAGACACAAATGTCTGAAATTCTAATCATTGACAAATGTTAATTGATGCAATTATGTGTCATTACAGCAGAGTTAACCAAGAAAGCCAAATAAACTAAATTGCAAATTGAAACTAAACTTATAAAAGATTAATGTAAAAAGCAAAACTATCATTAATTGAAAACTATATCCAATAGAAATCAGGTAGGAATTCCTACTACCTGTTCATATGCATGTCAGTAGGATCTTTGAAACACTGCCTAGCAGAATATGACAGCCAGACTTTAGATTATTCTGTTCTAATTTTGAGTAAGTATAATCGTATGCTATTTTTAGCTTATGAATGCTAAGAATGTTTAATTGTCAATAAGCTGGTAGGTAGCCCTTAACTGTATTGTGAAAATCCAAGTTCATAGGTTTGTGTGCCATTGCCTGTATAAAGCAAATAAAGGACTTACATTTCTAATTTAGGTTGCAATCCACCAAGTGGAACCTTCAGGTCTTTGGGCCAAGGATCTGTTTTGGAAAATCACTGCTTGAAGGCCTATTAAATCTCCATATAAAAAAGATCAACTATGTCATTCAACAAATATGTGTTGGATCTACTAGATGGCAGACCTATTCAAAATTCTGCAAATAGAATACTGAACAAGACGACAAGGCCCCTGCTCTGACGGAGTCCATCTTCTAGTTAGAAAAATTCAGGGAACCAACAGCTAACCAACACATCACTGTCAATGCCCTCTGGCCAGAGACTGCTAGGAACATGCTTTCAGCTGAACAGGTTGGGTTTATTAATTGTTATAGCAAGAGAGAACACATTCCATGGGGAACCATGAAATGATTCAGTAAGAAGGTGTTAGAAAAGACTGATACAAGATTTTGGGTTTTCATTAGGTGACTTGGGGCAGGGTTTAAGAAAGCAGGGCTTTGTTCTGGATTGCATGCTGTCAGAAAGTGGAGGCAACTAAACTGATTGGGTATCTCAATACATCTTATCTATAGCAAGAGCAGACTAGACTGAAGTGGTAAATAAGTAGTAGTCACTCATTTAAACCAAGAGATGGTTTGCCCACTTGTGGGTTGCACAGTGACCTTGATTTTATAAATTTTTAAACAAAATAATGATGTGGCCTTGTTTTGCTTGACTTGATCATGGCTTCAGAATGACCGTCTCTCAAGTTGGTATTCTGTGAGACAGTTTCCATCCAATAGGTGAATAACACAATCTACCTGTGAGCTCCAGGCCAGCTTCTAATGACACTGAGGCCTCAGTGTGTGGATTAGATCAGTTCCCAGATATCAGGGGCTGCTCTTCTCTTCCAACCATCCAACCAACCAAACAGCAAATAAACAAAAAACTATCAACGTGTGATAGGACAGGGTAAAATGGAGGGGCCCTTTATATTGTGCGTTCATGGAAAGGCTTTTGGACTTGAACAACCAGAAGAAGCTAAATTGTGACTACCTGGGGAGAAAGCGTTCATGTTCCAGGGAACAACTAGCCAAGGCCCTAAGGTTGGAAAGAGTCTGAAGAATTTGAGACACAAAAGAAAGACAGTGTGACCCAAGAATGGTGAGCGAGGAAGAGAGAAGGCAGGAGACAGAGCCAGATGGAAGAGGTAAGGGATTGAGACTTTATTTCAAGTGGAAGGGAAATCACTGGACGTTTTAAGAGCAGAATAATGACATAATTTTATTTACATATTTAAAAGATCATTGTGTGTAGTGAATGAAGAATGTATTATGGGACTGCAGAGTAGATGAGAGGCTGAGAGGTAAGTTAGGAGGTTTGGCAATCTAGGCAAGAGATGATAGTGGCTTGCCCTAGCTTGGTGGTAGTGGAGATGTGAAGAGGGGACTGTTTTGAAGTCAGTGTTGTGGGACTTACTGGTGGGTTAATTTGGAAGCTGAGGAGCATGGAGGAATAAATGAGGATGATTTTACTAGTTATTAGGTTACTAATGTCAGTGATAATCTTATTCATCATGTCATTCTTAATTCCTATTTTAGAGGGCACTGGATGTTGAGTGAAAGAATCTATGTTGTGGCAAAAGTCGGCACAAGTAGCAAGCTTCTTCAAAATTGTCTACATTTCTTAACTTATAGTTGAGGTTTTGTTCCTAATTCTCTCTATTGATCTGTAGGTAACTCGGTGGTAGCAAAGTGCAAAGTAACCCAGGTCCAGATAGAACAACTTAATCAACGTGGTACTGTTGTAAATAAGTACTAAGTAAGTATCTCCTACCTATTTAGCAAATACATGCAAAAAATAAATAGATTTGGAGAAAATTTTTCAAAATCAACAGAAAAATTATAGGTAATTACTTATCATACAGATAAAAATTCCACAGAGTCTGAACTTTGTCCCCAAACACCTTTGATAGGGGGTTTAATCTTATGACCTTAACTCACAGGAATGGTACATTTACCTATCTTAAAGAGGTCTTAGAAGAATTGGCTATGATGGCATTTGTTGCCTCACGTCAACCTTTAAAACTCACACGCCCATCAGATGGCATTATCTAATTTCCTGCCCTATACCCAGAGAGAACTGTTCTCAGGAACAATACAGCAGCTGGGTAATAAGTATGGGAAAGAAACCACCACTTCTCCAGAGTCACATTGGGCTCCTTCCTTTCTCTCACAAGAGGAGACCCTCAGGAAGCAGTAGCGAAGCACAGTATGGGGGCACTCCTCACTAATGCCCATGGAGGCTCACAGCTGGAGCCCAGACTCTCTTTCCAGTGTGATGATGACTCCAGCACAGGAGCCTAGGACTCTTCGGCACGCTTTCTTGTTGTGGGATCCAACAGTCTAAAATATTACCATGTGTAGGCAGAATTGGGTATGGTGTATAAGCAGGAGGATTTTTTTCTTTGTCTACTGATATGTTTGAAGCAATACGACCAATAAAAAGACAAAAACAGTCTGTTTAAGAGGTTTAGTTTGGGAATGTCCTTGTAAGGCACTAGAGGAGTAGCTTCAATTCACAGATAACATGGTACCTAGTAGAGTATAAGGCTATCCAAAATTATTTATTGCATTCAATATATTTAGACTCTTGAAGGTTAGAGTATACTTAAACTACTCTAGTGAGAGCTGTTGGGAAAAATACAAATATATCAGAGATCACATTGTCACCACTTACTTACGGGTACCTCAAGCCATGTAAAATCGTCACAGCTAAGGTAACTACTTCAAGGAAACAAAGATAGAACGCAGTAGTCGTAAGGTCCAGAGGCAGCCTCGCAGTCATTAAAATGACTCCTTCAGCCAGTCTTGCTCATTCACTCTCATTCAAAACAATTATTTGATGATATGAGCAAACCACAAAGTACTCTACTTTGTGTAAGGCAAAAGGTGAGAGTGAATTTCTAGAAGTTAATAAACAGGTTAGCAGTTTTCTTTCACTCTGCTCATAGCATGATGGAAAAGTCACTGAAGTGAAAAAAAGAGGATTCTGTCACACGATTGCCTCACATCCAATACTGCTGGAGAAGGAAATATCGACATATTTAGGTGTAGTTCTCATAATTTCACCCAAGGCAGAGGAATGACTGAAACACCCTGGGTAACACGAAAACACCTGGGAAAGGAGAGAAATGATCATTCTTTCCAATCTCCTTCACACCTTTGGATTTCTTATAGCTAAGGATACACATTTCTCGCAGCGATTGAAGAGGGCCGTAACATCTGTCAAATCTGTAAAGTCAAGACATGAAACTCATTTTTAAGATCTCAGTAGACGAGAAAAATGGGAGAAAGGTAACTTATAATTTCTGCCAATTAGAAATGTGGAAACAACTAAGTGAAATGAATGCTTAGAAAAATCCTTTCTTGACTTTTTAAAAATTGAATTTCTCCTTTTTAATAACATTGTCATTTATAATTATAGGAGTGTTGAAATTTTATTTCCCCTTTTCTGAGTCCTAAGTTTGTCTTTTGAGAGAAAACAAATCTTTTAAAGGTAATCATATAAAAAAGTAGTAAAGCCTAGTACTTTTCATATTCTTTTCAACAATCAATATACCTGAAAAAAGGGAAAGAAAACAACCCATATTTGAAGTATGGGCAGCACCATGCTGGATAGTAAAAAAAATAAATAAATTTAGTGAGTCTGAGTGCATGCCCCTTGGGTCTCATGACTCTGGAAAAATGACGAGGTGATTTCTAGAAATTCATTAATCCTTTGAAAAAATATTTACTGAGCATCCACAGTGGGTGATGATCTATGCAGGGAGCTGGGAGTGGAGTCGGGGTGAGCATGAGGTACAACTATAAATGAGATGCAGAAGATGCCCTTGAAGACCTTCCCATCTAGAAGGGGAGATGACACACTGTTTTCCACCTTGTACTAAAATTATTTGTGCATAAGAGTCGTGAAAAGTACAAGGAAGGATTACAAGGAAGGATTAGAGAGTAGTTCTAAAAGTCAATATAACCAAGTTTTCCTGGAAAATTGGGAAATCTTTGAACACATACAGAAGGTGGAAGGATATTTTCCTTGAAAGAGACAGCATGAGCAAAGCCAAGAAGAGAGCAAGCATGGGGGGGCCAATAAATCATTCTGTTCACCTTAATTGAGGGGAAGACAGTAACAGGAAAGACAGACTGGGGATTTGTAGTACGTGGTAAACTAAATAATGGCCAGCTAAAGACGTCCACATCCTAATGTCTGGACTTTGTAAATATGTTACCTTCCGTGGCAAAACAGACGTTGCAGATGTGATTTTAAGAATCTTGAGTTGCAGAGGTTATTCTAGATTATCCAAGTGGGCTCCATATAATCACTAGGGTCCTTATAAGTGAGAGAGATAGATAGGAAAGTCAGAGTCAGAGGAGATGTGATGAGGGAAGCAGAGGTCAGAGTGATGCGAGGAAGGAATGGTGAGCCAAAGAACGCAGGTAGCTTCTAACAACGGCAAAAGGCCAGAGAACAGATTCTCCCCTGGAGTCTCCAGAAGGAATGCAGTCTTGCTAACCCATGTTAGGCTTCTGACCTTCAGAACCTTAAGGTGATAAATTCATGTTGTTTTAAGCCACTGTATGGCAATTTGTTACAACAGCAACAGGATGCGAACACAGAGTGGAATACTTTGAATATACTATGCTATAGCATCAATAATGGTTTGTCCAATCCATGTTGGTGGCCCCAAGACCACAAGTTTTACTCATTCTTTCATTACAACACTTATGTTGTATTTTTATTCCTTTCAATATATTTACCTATCTCTGAGTTACCAAGAGGATAAAAGTGTTATTAACAAAATATAGAAAACTCACAAAGAGAAAAGCATTTAAGAGCAAGATGCCAAATTCTTTCGTGAAAACAGTACATTTGAAAAGTCAGCAGGTCAACATAGTGGGTGGACAGTTAGAAATGAAAATTCATGCCTCTTACTTAGAGATAAAGGTGCATAACTCTCAGAAGCAATTACTAAAATTTATTATTATAGCTCATAAAATAGACTCATTGAAGTGTGGTTATTGACCATTGGGAAAATTTAAGTGGTGTGTATTCATGAGAAAGAAATTATTTCATCAGGATATTTTGACATAGGTTGTTGGAAGAAGTGACTTTACAGTATGCATTATTAGGTAAAATGTCATCATTTTAACTAGCTTGTGGTTATTCATAAGCGAAGTACAAGGCAACCAACTAGAGATGAATTCAGAGGTGGAGAAAAAGACCTTCTAAAGAAAAGTACTTCTCTCATAATTACCTTGGTTTCTGAAATATCTTTAACAGGACACTAATCCTTCAACTATGCAAATATTTCTGCCTGCCTACTAATGCAAAGAAGGGTTCTTATTCATCTTTTACCTTATACAGTCTTTGCCTTTGAGACGCTATCTCCTGTGAATGTAAAGTTGTATTCTTCCCCAAAGCACTATATAATTAGAGAGAATTGCCCTAAATTACTTTTTTCATGAAGGCTATATAATGTTTAAGTCACCCCAAAGTACATGGCCTATACCTAGCTTACAGTCTGTTCCTAGGGTTTATCTCTCTAGACAGAGGTGGGGAGCCTGCAGACACTGTGTGCCTGAGAACCTGAGGAAGCTGGGTGACCAGGTTGCAGAGGGGACCTCACACAGGGAGGGAAAACAGGTAAAGGAGGCTTCAAGCAAGGACAATGAAGACAACCTTTGCTATTTCAAGTCCTGGGTTGGCCCAGGTTACCACCACTTCAGGGATTTTATAAAATGCTGCTGCACTGCTTTTGCAAAAAGACAGCCTGGTCAGCAGAGTGGGATGACCTCTATCAACAGAAAAGCCTTGATGTTTGGCCATCAAGCAGAAATTTCAGGGGCAATAGGACACTGCAGTCTCCACTCTTCTGTCCCAGAGTGCAAACCACATAGGTCAACCAAATAAGTGAAGGCAGAGCAGGGTTAAAACCTTTTGCTGGCCTAACCTCTGACAAGATGATGGTGTGTCTCTCCTCAAGTCAGGGCCAAACACAGCTTCAGAGAACTACTTTCACATGGTATTCTATAAATGGTGCCTCCCACGTTAAACTGAATATTATAGGATCTGTGAACCCTGAGGCTGTGTAACAAGGAGGAAGACCTCCACCACATGTAACTCTTACATACACATGCACTTTTTTAAAATTGTAAAACATGTGTAATGGATTCTCTCCAAAATGTATCAATTTCCATAATATGTACTTGGTTGCCCATTTTTGGAAATGTCAAACTTTTTCCAAAAACATTTTTTTGAAACGTCAGTTTTTTGATACACAGAGCATGTGAATTGAAGCATATCTCTTTAAGTAACAATTAAAAAGTACAATAAGCCAAATTTTGCTGAAAACCATTCTAAAATACATTATGCATTTCCTTGCCTTCTTAATGAAAGGCCATTGAAAGTAATTTAAACTTTTTTTATAAAGGCATGGATTTCATTATTATGAATGGTAATTATTCTATGGCGCTGTGACACAGAGAGACCCTTAGGGATTGTTGCAGTATATTGAGCTTCTGGCCTACACGTGAAGTGACTTAGCTCCTTTTTTTTTTTTTTTTTTTCCATTTTGAGTCAGCTGTTCATAAATGTTCTCTGGCCTTTCTCATTGGCGTGATGTACATTAGTTGCCTTTTCTTACTTCTCTCATTATAGTCAGCCTACTTGCTTCCATCCACTCCATACCAATCAAGCAAGATATTCTCAATGTGCCAAAGCTCTGGGAAATTACCTTACGTGACGGTATTAGACCTGTATGCCTCTCAAACTTTATTGTGCTACAATTCACTCTGGGGTCATGTTAAAAGGCAGATTCTGACTCACTATTTCTGGAATAGGAACTGAAATTCTGCATTTCTAACCAGCTCCAAGGTGATGCCCATGCTGTGGGCCATTGGAAACACATTTTGAGTAGCAAGATATTAGATAATCACATTTTTTTTTTCTAGAATTGTGTCTAAATTAAAGGTAAACTAGTTCTGAGGGAGGAATTAAGACTACTCTCCTAGAAATAAGTTCTAAAAATTTGGAATATAGACTTTTAAATTTACTATCTCCAAAATAACTTTCCTTAGCAATATGCCATTCCTTGGCCCCATCACACAAACCATATATCTCTTCTTTACACTAGCACAAACCTTAATTTCTGCCTCTTTTATGGAATTCATAGCTTTATAAATTGTTGTTATTTAGATATGTGATAGTACTAAACCAGAAGAACCACCAAGTCTTACATATCTGTACATCCCTCAAAAATATGCCCTGCTCAAAAGTGGATTTTGAATAAATGTAGAGACTGAAGAATTAAGAGCTATCAGGTTTTTTCAATATAATTCCAGATTCTTTATTGTGTGAATTTGTTAGAAGGGGAATCAGGAAGTAAAGAAATATTACAATCAAATACATCAATTTAAGTTCTAGTAAACTGTTAAGAAAGTAAAGTTTGTTCTCTGAATTTTTGCCTCTTTGGGTTATACATATCCCTTCTAGTTTCCCTCCCTGACATACTACCTAATAGAACACACACACACACTCACACACAGAGGCATACACAAACAGTCACAAATCTGAAATATATATCATCTTCACATTCAACTTCCAAAATCATTTCTGACAAAAGAACCTGGAATTAATTTATACTAAAATGTATATGACTGACTATAGCTTAAAGTGCTATTTCCTACCCCCACCTTAAGAGGGGTTTGAATGTTTTAATAGAAATCAAACTTTATATGTAATGGAATGACATCATTAAAGATTTGGGGGCTTTTAACAATGAAGAAAAAGACAGATTTCAATAGAGGCCCTCCGAGTGCTCCCACGTCAGGTTAGGTTAGCAGTGAACTTCTCTTAAGTGAGTAATTGCTAACTCACAGCTCCCCTACAGCTGGGCTGTAAAGTCTCTCCGTAGTGATAAACTGCTCTAGCCTGATATGAGGAATCAATGTGCACAGAAAATTCCCACTAAAAGTTCAAGCTATAGATCCGGTCAAGGATAAGGCATGACAAACAAAAAAACCCAATCTGACAGCTCATTTGAATCTACATTGTGCTCCTTTCCAAGGGCAAATAGGATTTATCACCTAATTGGGAAGAATAAAACAAAATCCCAATTTTCATTAAACATCTGTGTAATGAAAAGAAATGGAAATTGTCTAACAATAGATGATTCAAATATCTAACAGTATCAATGAAAGCCAACATCAAGATAGCTTTTGAGGTAATATGATACAATATCCACTTTACTAACCTAATTGAACACACCAATCTGCTACTTACCCCATAACTTTAATTAAATCAGTGTTTACTTCCAGGGAATTTTGAATAGAATCAGTAACAGGTGCTCAGAAAGGAAAAAGTGAGGCATAAAATAAGAAAAGCAACATAATTTAGAGAGATTTATATGAAGCCACTCTGTACCAATATATTCCTAAATAATAGAGAATAAGAAGAAAACAACCCTGGATGATATTGCAGAGTCTACAGGCATTTCTCCCAATCTCAGGACATCAGTGTGATGAAACACACACTAAAGGGGTAAGGATCTGCCTTTCCCAATCCTACAGATTGTTCACTGTGCAAATGACTGGAAATCAGCTCAGAAATCTGAGCATAAAACTGGCAAGCAAGGCACTGGGGCTGCAGATGAACTCCAGCAGAACGTGCTGCAGACAGCTACAAGATGAAGTTCCTATATTTGCTCCCTTGGTCATCCAGGGTTTGCTCCATTGTGAAAGTCAGACAACAGAACCACAATTTCAGATAAGATAAAAGTCATAAAATTGTTATTTTCTTCCTACATCAAAACAAATCCAACAAGTCAGCACATTTTGCTGAAAAAGAAAGAGAGAAGGTGTATTAGCTTGGTATTGCCTTACAAATTGCAGACCACAGTCATCAAAAACTCAGGCTTTTGAGTCAAAGGGAACTGAGTTTGAGTCCCAGCCTAAGAAAGCATGGCCAAGCTATTTAACATCTCTAATTTCAGCGTCCTCATCACAAAATGTTGATGGTAATATCGTAGAGAGCTTATAGGATAAATGAAATAATATTTGTGGATTGTTTAGCAAAATGACCACTCAATAAATAGTATTTATTACCACTTCCATGGAAGGCAATCATATTCAAGTATAAGTTTTATGGTCTCTTTCAGCTTGTCTGAAAATTAAAGGGGATGGATTGGTTGCATACTAAAATTGTGCAATCAACAGAGGCTTAAATGAGTTAAAATATGTAAAGCACTTAGACGGTACTATAAAAGAGCAAGCTATTATCGCAGAGCGATGCATAATGTGTTAAGAACGGCTTCTGCAGCCAGATTGCAGTGTCTGCATTCATATTCCTATTCTACCTCTGACCAGCTGTGTGCTTTGGACAGGTCACCTGAACTCTCTGCCTCGGTTTCTTCATCTATAAAATGAGGATAATAATAATATTTACTCATTGGATTGTTGTGAAAATAAAATAAAAGACAAAAGTAAGATATTGGTACATACTAAGTTCTATTTAAGTATTAATACATATTCTTTTTTTCTTTTACAGTACACACATACTGTTTCAGACAGACTTTAGAGTGATTTCCAACAATTTTTGCCTCCTGGTGACCACGACTTTTTTTTATCCATCTCCCCTGAATGTAGACAGGCCTTGTGACGAGCTTGCAGCTAATATAAAATGGCAAATGTGTCACACCCTTGATTAGGTTATGTTAGAAAGACTCAGTCTTAGGACACTGGAGTGAGAGACTTGAGGCTGGCCTTGGAAGGAGCAAGCTGTGATGCAAGCTGCTTATGGAGAGGGTCACGTGGCGAGGAACTGCAGGTGGTCTCTAGGAGCTGAGGGCCTCAGTCCTATAACCACAGGAACTGAAATCTGCTAACAACCATGTATGCCTGGAAGAGGATGCCAAGGTTCAGAAAGGAGTGCAGCCAAGCTGACACTGTGATTGAATTCTTGTGAGGGCCTGAGCACAGGACCCAGTTAAACCATGCCTGGACTCCTGATCCACAGAAGCCATTAGCTAATAAATGTGCATGCTGTTTTAAGTCTATAAGGCTGCCATAACTTATTACACAGCAATAGAAAACTAATATACACACCTCCATGGAAAATTCAGGAAAAGAATGGGAAGATGTGGAAAAGTTGCCTTTTCTAGTGCCCTGGTATCACTTTTATGATATTTGATTGTGTTAAGCAATATGGATCCATTGTTAGTTCCAAGATGGACAACCTTGGCCTGGCCAAATCCATTGCCATGTCTATCTTTGTAAAGTACACTGTGTACAGAAAGCTCTAACTCTGGTCTACGTTTCCCCTTTAGGTTTTATTTTAGCTTCTGGCCTTCATGAATGGCAAGGGTATGAGGATATCAGTGATGTCTGTTTTTCCAGGTTCAGATTCCAGTTCAGAATTTTTACCAAAAAGATACGAACTAAAAAGAAATCTTGAGAGTGGGAATGGGAGGTTGAAATATTTGATTTTTAATGTAAAAGTTTAGTAGGTTTCTCTGACAAAGCTCATCCTGCTTATTACTGGCTTTCTGACTAGTTTTTATGCTCCTTCCCTCATTTGTCTGCCATTCCAGACAAAAAGACTAGGAATCAAGGGATTTGTGTGCTGGTTTGGGTTTGGTTTATCATTGGTTGCATGACCAATGATGATACAGATGAGTTAGCTCAACTCTGTGCTCCACTGACCTCAAAGGGTTGGGGTAAAGGAATACATGAATAATAAATGAAAATAAAGTTCTGGGGAAAAGTTACAAGGGCAGAATAAATATAAGGCAGTAATATTACAAAATAGTCTGGAAAGTTCAAAGGAATCTAGGCAAACATTTAAAAAGTCTGAAATTCTTTATAGTATAAGAAGCTATTTCACATTACCCATTCCAAAGGATGAACTTGCTTGTGATTTAGAGTTTGGACCAGGAGACTCATGGAATTTGAGAACTGGAAAGGAAGTTAGTTTTTCTCTTAGTCAACTCCTATATAATAGCAGTGGCTTTCTAGATTGTTAAGTAGGGTTCTGAGTCTTGGTGGGAGAGAGTACTCTGATTAATTGTCCATCAATACCTGTATGGGAGAGGGTAATGACAGGGGTGGCATGCAGGCTACACATCTCCTGACCCTAATTCCAGCCCAATTCTTTTAATTTATTCATGAGAGCACAGAGAGGGATGGGGAAGAGAAATAGCTTGTTAGGATTATACAGCTAGTTGCTTTCAACTTTGGAAAATAATCACAAACGGCAATTTGTATGTTTGTTTATTCCTGTTAAGCATCTACATTCATAATGCCAAACATGAATTTTTGCTTCTTCAAAAAGCTGTTTTATTTCTCAAATTTGTGATGTTGCTATTACATTTTGCCGGTATGAGGAAATGTGTCTAATTTTGTGAATGTAATATTTATTCTCAATCCCTGTAATATCCATTCATCCTGATTTAAAGTTGATAAAATCTGTTGGCAACCTCCTTGAAGCTGCAAAGCAGTTATTCAAGACAATAATTTGCAAAATGTTCAGTATAAATGGGCACATAGGCCATTCTTGAAAACTGATGTGCCTTTTGCTTCATGTTTAACTCAATTTTCCTAAAGTCTATTGTAAACTTTAAAATTATTTATTACTTTTTTACATCCTTGTTTAAAAATTCAGAAACCGTAATATAGCGATCTTTCAGGATCACATCTGGAACAGATAGTATTTCCAATATTCCCTGAGGAGCTATGGGCAACAAATGATGAGCAATTCTATAAGGTACTCCCAGACGAAAGAAAGAGTATGCACTTTTACGTTATTCCAGATAGAATATCAAAGATGGGACATTTTGCTTCCCCTTGACTGAACAGATGCCCCCTCACATTTAGAAATATTTCTTGTGGCTGGCCCCGTGGCCGAGTGGTTAAGTTTGCGTGCTCCGCTGCAGGCGGCCCAGTGTTTCGTTGGTTCGGGTCCTGGGCGCGGACATGGCACTGCTCTTCAAACCACGCTGAGGCAGCGTCCCACATGCCACAACTAGAAGGACCCACAACGAAGAATATACAACTATGTACCCGGGGCCTTTGGGGAGAAAAAGGAAAAAAATAAAATCTTTAAAAAAAAAAAGAAATATTTCTTGACAAAATCTAGTTGGAGAGATAGAAATGTATAATTTAAACACAAAATAATAAGTATTGTTTTGAGGTATGAGAAAAACTCTAGAGAAGTATGAAAGGGCAGGTGAGTTTGATGAATGGCAAGCTGAGCATTGCTAGAGTGACAAGTTTACGTTGGTGGGGTGGCAGAGATAAAAGAAGATGGAGACGTTTTAGGCAGGGCTAGAATAGAGAGGGCCTTATAGTTCATTTTAAGGAACTCAGGCAGCTTAAGCCTTTTAAGCAGGGCAGTGACAAAGTCAGATTGGCATTTTAGACAAACCCCTGGGCATGAGGAAAGATCTGTGTTTCATGACTCCTTCTATTATAATAAAATATTTATTGTACCCCATAAGATTTTGTCATTCTGCAGTGCATTTATTAGTCTCTTAAAACGCACAAGAACATATTGCCTCTTAGTACCTCATAATACCTCTTATTCTCATGTATTTCATATATGTAAAAGTTAAGCCATATATGTAAAAACAAGTTGAAGAATCTTTGGTATTCTCTGGTGTCAATTTGAGTGAGATTTTTTTGATATGTAGATTATTTTTCTGTTTAGAGGGTTCTGTAGTTTTCACTATTCCCATTTTAGGCTGTTTGGCATATCAATACCTCATGGCTTGCAAAAGCGGGGTTTTAATATTAAATCTTGTATTGTTCTCTCATTGAAAATTCACAGAGGTATTCACAGTCATCTATTCTTTATGCTCCTTTCTCAACTTCCTTTGCTTCTCAAATCAACAACCTGAAGATAGGCAGAGTTAACACACACTAGTTTGTAATAACAATGTAACTAATTTGACACTATGAATTAAAGTCCAGGAAGAGAATGTTAGGTGCATTCTGCTCCCAAATACCATGGAAGATTATCCATATTCATTTATTAATATACGCATCTAGTTAAGGTGCAAATAAAAATAATTTAAAATTCTGCAGGAAAGACAGAGGGAGGCTAAGGGCTACTGCTCATCTCATTGCTAAAGCCCTGGAAACATTTTCTGAATTCCATGGATCCACAGCTCAAAAAGCTGATTGCTTAAACATGGCATCATGAGGGCACCACAGTTTAGAAAACAGCGGGGCACCCTGTTGCCCTACAGCCAGGTAAAAATCCACAGTAATCAAAAGAATAATAAACGTTTCATGGAATCACTATCTTTTTCTTAGTTCACTATTGAATACTTTTAATTTATTTATTATGCGTATGATATAGCATTCCTATATATAGCAAAGAAGTACTACCAATCAATAAATCATGTTCTAACCAAGTGCCAGACAAAATAATCCTCATAATATAACTACACACTGTGGAAAGATAGTAGAAAACTGGTAGGAAGGAACAGCAATGTCATACAATCAAATGCTATGCAGGACAAAAATATGGTAAACTGTGGGGAGCAGAAAAGAAGAGATTAGCGTAAAAGAAGAGACAGACTTTTCTACAGGTGTTCCATCTGATTCTCAATACTTGAGAGGATGGAAGACACTTCACCTCTGAAATGGTTCTAAATCTTTCCCCCTTTTTCCTCACCCTCTGCTTTTCTTCAGGCCTTTGATAGCACTGCCTCCCTGGACAATTGTGAGAATTTACTCACTGGTGTGCAATGCCTTCAGATTTCATGCTATCGAATCTCCTATCCACTCTTCACCAGTATTATCTTTCAAAACCCAGAGCAAGTAACTTCACATTACCGTTAAAAACAAAACTACCACAACAAAAACTACACTCTTCTAGAGCTTCCCATTATCTGGAGAATTAAAGTCTAACCTTTTCTGTAAAGTATCCAATATTCTGTAAACATCTGCTCTAAATTACTTCCATCTTCATCTTCTGCCATTCTCTGAATTCTAATTGCCCTGTGTCTGCACCAAATACTACCATTCTTTGAGACACTGTGCATGTTCACAACCACAGGATTTTGCTCAGGCAGAAGCTTCTGGTTGGATGCTTCTCCCGTAATTCTCCACCTGAGGAATCTTATCACCCATCCAATGCTAGTATTTTTATCGCATTTGACTTGTTAGTTTTATTGGAATCTATTTTGTACTGTGGAGAGCTTCTTGAAGGTATTACTCACCACTAGCACCTGTGCTACTGAAAGAACACAATAAATGTATGTTGGGAGAAGCTATAATCATACCTTAGTTGTCTTTTGCCTCAGTGACTAGCAATGTTCTTATACCCAATGGATCCTCAATGAGTGCTTATGCGCATGGAACTTCCTCTGTCTTCCCCATTCTCTTTGACATCCATTCTCTCCATTCTCAACCCTCACATTCAATCAGTGGCCAAGTCTTGTTGATTCAGCAATGCTCCCCTTGCCTACACTACATTCCCACTGACATTATCCTAGTTCTGACTCTCATCACCTCTTTCTTGAATTACTGCAACTGTCTCCTTAGCAATTGCTCAGCTTCCAATCTCTCCCTTCTTAGATCATTTTACAACAAGCTGGTGGAGTCATTTTCCCAAAGTATAGCTCTAATAATTCCATGCCCTGGACTGAAAATATTAATGGCTTTCTAATGCCTGCAGAACAAGTCCAAACCTTTCCTAGGTTCTCTATTATCTGCTCATCATGTGCTTTTGCAAACTTTTGTTATAAGTTCCTCCTTTACACATTCCACACACCATCCTATACTTTGCCATTCTCTGAACCTTTGTATGGATTCTCTCCCTTGATCTCTTAGGTTGCTCTTTTTGTCAACTCTACCTGTTGATATGCCCACCTTTCAAGATAAAATTACTTCTTTCAGAATAAAAAGCCCTTTTCCACAATTAGGTACATAAAGTGCCTAATTTTGGACATTTTTGCTCATAGAGTGTATTCATTGTATTACTAAAAATGTACAAATGTAGTGTACTAATCCTGTTTCACTGTTATTTGTATACAAAACTCTACTCTTGATTAAAAACTCTCTGCAGGAATAAATCATCTTTTGTTTATCTTTGTTTCTGGAGTTGGGCCTTATAAAGTGTAGATAATAAACATTCAATAGAAGTTTATTAAATTTGTTGGGTAAGACAAAACTTCCTTATAATCAGAACTATTACAATAGAAAAGGTTATCTTGAGGGCTAAAAATATTTGAGGAGCTGCTAGATGATCATCTATGAAGAATACTGAAGGAAATTTCTACACTAGGTAAGCAGTGGAACTACATGACCTTCAAGGTCTCTTACAAAACTTTAAGTTTCTGTGCTATCAAGTGAACAAAATGGAGTAATTTACTCTAAATATGAAATGAAAGAGTTATGGTTGGCTGGTCAGAAATGAGGGTGACAACTTGGACTTACAATTGGCATCTGAAATTGAAAGGGTAATCAACTTATGAGATTAAACCCTTTAATTTCTGGGATTTGATGCTAACTCCAGGTAGATAGTATTAGAATTGAACTGAATTGTAGGACATTCAGTTGGTGCCTGCAGAGAAGTGGAAAATTGCTTAGTGTGGAAAACCCACATATTTGGTGTCAGAAGTGAAGTGTTGTAATGAGAATGTAGTAGAGAGAAACACAAAGGTTTCCTTTTTAACTTCCCAGAAACTAATTCTGCACTTTGTTATGAAACTTGGATGCTAAACCTAAGAGGTCTATTAAGGATCTGATGAGAGAGTTCACTTATCCTCTTTAAATTTGTATAACCATAAACAAGATAATAGAAAAGATCTTTTACATATGAAGATACTTGCTCTACAGATGATGTTTTCCCAAGTATCTAGATATCCCCCAAACAAGAAGTTCAGTGTTTTGACCAATCACGAGGCATTCTAAGTGACTTGGAATAGGATGACATATCTATTATGCAAGAGTCATTGGGAAGATTGGATCAAGATGGCAGAGTAGGAAGATTTTTAGCTTACCTCCTCCCACAGACACACCAAAACGACAACTACAAGGGCTGGCCCGGTGGCACAGTGGTTAAGAGTTCATGTTCTGCTTTGGCGACCTGGGGTCTGCCAGTTCGGATCCCAGGTGCTGACATAGCACTGCTTGTCAAGCCATGCTGTGGCAGGTGTCCCACATATAAAGTGGAAGAAGATGGGCACAGACATTAACTTAGGGCTAGTCTTTCTCAGCAAAAAGAGGAGGATTGGCAGATGTTAGCTCAGGGCTGATCTTCCTCAAAAACAAAACAAAACAAAAAAACCCCCAAAACTACAACTGCATATAGAAGTATCACTGAAAGTGACATGAAGACTGGCAGAACGGATTTCCCACAATTAAGGATACAAAGAAAAAGACACATTGAGATGGGCAGGAGGGGCTAAGATGCAGTCTAGTCGGGACTCACAACCACGGCACAGTGACCCACAAGTTGGAGGTATATCACAAACACGGAGTTCCTCCCAGACCAGTGAGGGACCCCAAGTCCACACCGAGCTTCCCAGCCCAGATGACATGCACCAGGAAAACAAGCCCTCATAACATCTGACTTTGAAAAATAGTGAGGCTTATGTCTAGGAGAGCCAGAGGGCTATAGGAATCTGAGACCCCTCTCTTAAAGGGCTTGTGCACAAACTCACTCATTTTAAGTTCCAGCGCAGAGGCAACAGTTTGAAACGTGCCTAGGTTATACACGAAGGAGATTCACTGACTAATTTTAGGGTTTGTGTCAAAGGGGCAAGGATCTCTTGGAACATTCTCAGGGGATGGAAGTGCTGGTGGGCAATATTTCAGACACTCTCCATCCACTCTGCTAGCACTCCTCACCCTGCCCTGGCACATTCCCATGTGGATCCACCCCTAGAGGCCAGTCCTACACACTTGCATGCCCACAGCAATCATGGCCCAGGCACAGAAGGAGGGCACACACAGCTTACACAGGAGACACATCTGGAACACCTGGCTGTAGTGACTAGGAGAGATTGTGTTAGTAGGCCCTGCAGGACACCTTCTATATAATGTCACCCATTCAAGACAGGGAGACAGAGCTGATCTGCCTAATACATAGAAACAAACCCAGAGAGTTAGGCAAAATGAGGCTACAAGGAATATGTTCCAAACAAAAGAAGACAAAACCTCAGAAAAAGAACTAAATGAAACGGAGATAAGCATCTACCAGATAAAGAGTTCAAAGTAATAGTCATAAAGATGCTCACTGAAATTGGGAGAAGAATGGATGAAAACAGTGAAAACTTCAACACAGAGATAGAAAATATAAAAAAAGAATAAATCAGAGCTGAAGGAGTAAATATATGAAATGAAAAATACACTAGAGAGAATTGATAGCAGATTAATGATGCAGAAAAAAGAATTAGCAGTCTGGAAGACAGTGTAGTGGAAATCAGCCATCTGCAATAGCAAAAGAAAAAAGAAGAATAAGAAAAAAAATGTGAGGGGCCAACCCAGTGGCACAGCAGTTAAGTGCGCACATTCCACTTCGGTGGCCTGGGGTTCGCCAGTTCGGATCCCGGGTGCGGACATGGTACCACTTGTCAAGCCATGCTGTGTCAGGTGTCCCACATATAAAGTAGAGGAGATGGGCACGGATACTAGCTCAGGGCCAGTCTTCCTCAGCAAAAAGAGGAGGATTGGCAGCAGATGTTAGCTCAGGGCTAATCTTCCTCAAAAAAAGAATGACGAGGGGCTGGCCCGACATCATAGTGGTTAAGTTTGTGTGGTCCACTTCAGCATCCTGGGCTTCACTGGTTCAGATATTGGGTGTGAGCCTACCCACTGCTTATTAAGCCATGCTGTAGCAGTATCTCACATAGAAGAACTAGAAGGTTTTACAACTAGGATATACAGCTATGTACTGGGGCTTTGGAGAGGGAAAAAAAAAAGAGGAAGATTGGCAACACATACTAGCTCAGGGCCAATCTTCCTCACACAGGCACAATTATAAAAACAAAAATGATGATAGCTTAAGGGACCTCTGGGACAATATCAAACACACTCACATTTGCATTTTAGTGGTCCCAGAAGGAGAAGAGAGAGAAAGGGACAGAAAATCTATTTGAAGAAATAATGGCTGAAAACATCACCAACCTGGTGAAGGAAACAGAAATCCAAGTCCAGGAAGCACAGAGAGTCCCAAATAAAATGAGCCCAAAGAGACCCATGCCAAGGCACATTGTAATTACAATGTCAAAGTTAAAGATAAAGAGAGAATCTTAAAAGCAGCAAGAGAAAAACAACTAGTTACAGATAAGGGAATCCCCATAAGATTATCAGCTGTATTTTCAGCAGAAATCATACAGGCACAATATATTCAAAGTACTGAAAGGAAAAATCTAACTAATAATACTCTACTTGGCAAAGTTATTCAGAATTAAAGAAGAGATAAGAGTTTCCCAGGCAAGCAAAAACTAAAGGAATTCATCAGCACTAAACCAGTTTTATAAGAAATGTTACACAGGCATCTTTAAATGGAAAAGAAAAGCCTATAACTAGGAATATGAAAACTAAGAAAGAAAAAAATCTCACTGTATAGGCAAACATATAGTAAATGTAGTGGATCAATCATCTATATAACTAGTTTGAAGGTTAAAAGACAAAAGTACTAAAATCATCTGTATCTCCAATAATTAGTTAAAGGATACACAAAATAAAAAGATGTAAAATATGACATCAAAAACATAAAAAATACAGGGAGAGGAAAAATGTAGTGCTTTTAGAACATGCTTGCACTTAAGCAACCAGTAACTTAAAATAGACTGCTATATACATAGAATGTTATATATGAACCTCATGGTAACCACAAACCAAAAATCTATGGTCAGTACACAAAAAATAAGGAGAAAGAAATACAAACATAACCCTAAAGAAAGTCATCAAATAACAATGGAAGAGAACAAGAGAAGAAGAAAGGAACAGAGAAGAACTATGAGGCAACCAGAAAAGAATTAACAAAATGGCAATAAGTACATACATATCAATAATTAATTTAAATGTAAATGGACTAAATGCTCCAATCAAAAGATATAGAGTGGCTGAATGAATAAAAGTCAAGACCCATCTATACTCTGCCTAGAGGAGACTTAGATTTAAAGATACACACAGACTGAAAGTAAAGGGATGGAAAAAGATATTCGATTCAAATAGAAACAAAAAGAAAGCTGAAGTAGCAATATTTACATCAGACAAAATAGACTTTAAAACAAAAACTGTGACAAGAGGCAATGATTGCAGTACAAAATGATAAAAGAATCAATCCAACAAGAGTATGTAGCACTTTTAATATCTGCACCCAATACAGAAGCACCTACATACATAAAGTAAATATTAACAGACATAAAGGGAGAAATTCACAGTAAGACAATAATAGTAGGGGACTTTAACACCCTATTTACACCAATGGGTAGATTATCCAGACAGAAAATCAACAAGGAAACATTGGCATTAAACAACACATTAGACCAGTGGACATAAGAGATATATGCAGAACATTCCATCCAAAACCAGCAGCATACACATTCTTTTCAAGTGCACATGGAACATTCTCCAGAATAGATGACATATTAGACCACAAAACAAGTTTCAATAAATTTAATAAGACTGAAATCATATCAAGTATCTTTTCTGATGACAACAGTATGAAACTAGAAATCAATTATAAAAAGAAAACTGGAAAAAAACACAAATACCTGGAGGCTAAACAACATGCTACTAAACAACTGATGGGTCAACAAAGAAATCAAAGAGGAAATCAAAAAATACTTTGAGATAAATGAAAATGGAACACAATGTTCCAAAATCTATGGGACACAGAAAAAGTAGTTTTAAGAGGGAAGTTCATAGGGATACAGGCCCACTTCAGGAAAGAAGAAAAACTGCAAATAAACAATATCTAATCTCATACCTAAAGGAACTAGAAACAGAACAAAGAAAGCCCAAAGTTAGTATAATAAAGATTAGAGTGAAAATAAATGAAATAGAGCCTAAGCACTGGAAAGATCAACAAAACTAAGAGCTCGTTCTTTGAAAAGGTACCCAAAATTGATAAACCTTTAGCCAGACTCATCAAGAAAGAAAGAAAGGGCCAAGTAAATAAAATCAGAAATGAAAGAGGAGATGTTACAACCAACACAAGAGAAATACAAAAGATCATAAGAGATTACTACAAACAATCATACGCAATCAAATCAGAAAACCTAGAAGAAATGAATAAATTCCTAGAAACAAACAATCAAACAAGTCAACTAACAAACAACAAAGAACAAGTAAATCAACAAAGAAACAAAAATATTGAATCAGGAAGAAGGAGAAAATCTGAAGAGACCTATTACCAGCAATGAAACTGAATCAGTCATCAAAAAACTCCCAACAAACATAAGTCCAGGACCAGATAGCTTCACAGGTGAATTCTACTAAACATTTAAAGAAGTGTTAATACCTATCTTTCTCAAACTAGTCTAAAAAACTGAAGAGGAAGGAACAGTTCCAAACTCATTCTGCAAGGCCAGCATTAACCTGATACTAAAACCAAATAAAGACATTACAAAAAAAGAAAATTACAGGCCAATATCCCTGATGAACATAGATTCAAAAATCTTCAATGAAATATTAGCAAATTGAATTCAACAATTCATTAAAAGGATCATGCACCATGATCAAGTGGGATTTATCCCAAGGATGCAAGGATGGTTCAACATCTGCAAATTAGTCAACATGATAACACCACATTAACAAAATAAAGAATAAAAATCATATGATCATCTTAATAGATGCAGAAAGGCATTTTACAAAATTCAACACCAATTTAGGATAAAAATTCTCAACAAAGCCCATATAGAGGGAACATATCTCAACATAATAAAGGCCATATATGACAAGCCCACAGCTAACATCATACTCAACAGTGAAAAGCCAAAAGCATTTCCTCTAAGATCAGGAATAAGACAAGTATGCCACTCTTAACACTTTTATTCAATATAATATTAGAATTCCGAGCCACAGCAATCAGACAAGAAAAATAAATAAAAGCATCCAAATTGGAAAGGAAGAAGCAAAACTGTCACTATTTGCAGATGACATGATACAAATGAATTCAGTTAATTTACAGGATACAAAATCAATATATAGAATGCTGCTGTGTTTCCATACACTAATAATGAGCAATCAGAAAGAGAAATTAAGGAAACAATCCCATTTACAATTTCATCAAAAAGAATAAAATACCAAGGAATAAATTTAAGGAGGAGGTGAAAGACCTATACTCTGAAAATGATAAGACATTGAGGAAAGAAAAGGAGGATGACACAAATAAATGGAAAGATATGCCATGCTCATGGATTGGAAGAATTAATATGGTTAAAAAGCAATCTATAAATTCAATCCAATCCCTATCAAAATACCAATGGCATTTTTTTCACAGAACAAGAACAACTAATCCTAAAACTTGTATGAGACCATAAAAGACCCCAAATAGCCAAAGCAATCTTGAAAAAGAAGAGTAAAGCTGCAGGTAACACACTCATTGATTTCAAAGTACACTACAAAGCTATATCAATCAAAATAATATGGTACTGGCACAAAAACAGGCACATAGACCAATGGAACAGAGTACAGAGCCCAGAAATAAGCCCCTGCTTATGTGGTCAAGTAATCTATGACAAAGGAAGCAAGAATATACAATGGGAAAAAGACAGTCTATTAAATAAATGGTGTTGGGAAAACTGTATAGCTACAAGCTTTTAAAAGAATGAAAGCAGATCACTTTCTTATACCATATACAAAAGTAAACTCTAAATGAATTAAAGACCTAAATGTAAGACCTGAAACCACAAAACTCCTAGAAAAAAGCATAGATAGTCAGCTCTCTGACATCAGTCTTAGCAATATTTTTTTGGATCTATCTCCTCAGGGAAAGGCAATAAAAGCAAAAATTAACAAATGGGACTACATCAACCTAAAAAACTCTTGCACAGCAAAAGAAACCATCAACAAAACAAAAAGGCAATCTACTGAATGGCAGAAGATACTTGCAAAAGATATATACAATAAGCGGTTAATATCCAAAATACATAAAGAACTCATACAACTCAATATCAGAAAAACAAACAATCCAATTTAAAAATAGGCAGAGTATTTGACTAGACATTTTTCCAAGGAAGACATACAGATGGCCATCAGACACATGAAAAGATGCTCAACATCACTAATCATGAGAGAAATGCAAATCATAATCACAATGAGATATCGCCTCACACTAGTCAGAATGGCTATTATTGAAAAGACAACAAATAACAAGTGTTGGCAAGGATGTGGAGAAAAGGAAACCCTCATATGCTGTTAGTGGGGATGTAAATTAGTACAGCCACTATGGAAAGCAGTATAGAGGTTCCTCAAAAAATTAAAGATAGAACTACAACACAATTCAGCAATTCCTCAGGGCATATATCTGAAAAAAATGAAAACACTAATTCAAAAAGATACATGCACTCCTATGTTCATTGCAGCATTATTTACAATAGCTGAGCTGTGGAAGCAACCTAAGGGTCCAATGAAAGATGAATGGGTAAAGAAGATTGGTGTATATATATATATATACATATACACACAATGGAATATTACTCAGCCATAAAAAATGAAACCCTACCATTTGCAACAACAAATGGGTTCACCTAGAGGGTATTACGCTAAGTTAAATAAGTCAGGCAGACAAAGACAAATACCATATGGTTTAACTCATACATGGAAACCAAAAATCAAAACAAACAAAAGAAAATAGAAATAAACTTATAGATACAAAGAACAAACTGGTGGTCACTAGAGGGCTGGACGGGTGAAACAGGTGAAGGGGATTAAGAGGCACAAACTTCCAGTTGTAAAATAAATAACTCATGAGAATGCAATGTACAGTGTAGGGAACATAGTCAATAATATCATAATAACTTTGTGTGTGACAGATGGTTACTAGACTCGCTGTGGTGATCATTCTGTAATGCATATAAACGTCTAATCGCTATGTTGTACATCTGAAACTAATATAATATTGTCAACTATACTTCAATTAAAAATCACTGGAGAGAAAAGGAAACTTTTCTACTTCAGAACTGGAGTTTTCTTTCTGGTCTGCTAATTATACAAAGAATACAAGATTACTCAACACTTTTCCTATCTGAAACAACCAGATTATTCTACATTACAGGAGCCATAATGTCACCACAGGGTATGTGTATGGTTGGGGGAGGTGGTTATCAATTTTAATTATAAAATTTTCAAGTGAGTAGACAAATTCTTTCCTTTTTTTTCTGTACAACTGTATATATTTTTGTCCTTAGGAGTTTCTCTACATTCTTTGATACTATTTAATACCCACATCTTTCTCTTTTTGAAAAAATAAACGAAAGAAAATTGTAATAATTCTGAGTCCCACCATTTCAGCACATCAGAAAGAGAAGGCTACTTTATAGCCATGTCTCTCTTCCTCTCAACTATGTACTATTGTGTAAGACTTGAGTTCCACCCAGTTAGGGACCTTCTTATTCACTCAAACCCAGACATTAAGTCCTGGCGGAGTGTTTTGGGGTTTGGCGTTATGGTTCTTTCCCCAGTCTTCCCATATCTGCATCTAGTTGGATGGTGAAGCAATTCCTTATTGGTGCAATATGTAAGCTGTGTTCATTGGTTTATTGCTGAAGGAACATCTTCATAATACATTAATGACATAAAACACCTCTGCAAGCTGGCAAATCGCTAAGTTGGAAAGCTCAGGATGGTCTCAATCAGTAATCCTATAGCTACCAAGAATTTTTTCCAAAAAGTTCAATTAATAAAGAGTTTAGCTGAAAGTCTCCTTAGAGAATTTGTACAATCTTTAAACAGCGTTTGTGGCAATAGCCAAATCTGCTTAGTCTTGGCTCTGCCTCATATGCAGACTTTTCATAAGCTCAGGGAAGTCCCTATGGCCAGGAGAATTACCATAGTTCTTGATGATCCCTTGTCATGAGTGGAACTTGGTGGCTTTGAAAGAATCTCTGGAGTCACTGAGCACAGAAGGTTCTCACTATAGACAGGAGATCATGAAGACTCTCCAGGATTAGACTCAAACAATATTAAAGATAGATGGCAGCACAGAAATCATTAAATAACCACTTACCCCTCTTTTTCAAATGAGAAGACTCATATCAAGTATAGAGTGAGTTTGTGACAAAGGTTTTCTTAGCCCTGGTCCTCCAGGTCCCCTGCAACATCTGTCTCCATACTGAACTACCTTTTTTCTTACTTAGATCTCAGAATCATCAAATCAGTTCCAAAAGAAAGTGAATTTGTATTAGTAACATAACAGAAAAGTCTTCAGGCTATTAATTTAAAATCATTATTAGGCTAGGATCGAGTTCAAATTCTCCAATTCTCTCACTCAGTCAATCATATGAGAGTTAGAGCCATCGTAACACAGAGCTTCAAAACATAAAAATAACTTGTTTAAAATTTATTTGCTGGAGAGGGACAGCGCACCTTGACGTTAATGAATCTCAGAGCAGATACAAGCCATCTTCTGTGGCTTTCATATGAGTTCCCCGCACAGACTTCTTCCCTTAGAAATGCAAAAACTCTTTCAAGAATTTTATAATTTTATGCCTGCATGGAGAAAATTGCTATTGTGTACAATTAGCATATTTACTAAGGTTTTTCATTACTTTTGGTAATTAAAATTGTACCAAGAGAGAGGCATATCCAATTCAAGAAAATTACACAGTACAGTAATACAATCATAACGGTCGCATGACAATTATTAAAATATACCAAATTCTTCCTTACAGTAAAAGTATTCACCAGAGTAGCTTCTGAATAAGATCATTGCAGTGCTTTCTATTTAAATGTTTTTCTGTACAGAAAGTTATAATTACATTTGCATAACTACTATAATCAATCTAGAATTATGGCTCAAATTTTTATTCTCCAAATCACTATTCTTTCTAAGACATCAGGAGCACTGACGCATAATCTGGGTTTGTGAACCATTATTATAATTTCTAATGGGATTAAATATATTTTTGCACCATCTTTACATGAGTCACTCATTCTAGGGACATAGAAGGCAATACAACTGCATTGTGCAATTTGTTTACTTCTATCTTGAAAAACAGTCTTTAATTTACCAAATCCATTTTGTCCAAAAAACAAAACAAAATAAACACATGAATAAAAAAAAATCATTCAAATTCACAAAAGGAGAACAAATGATATTTGGATGAAACAGACTTCCATCGGGAAGTCAAGCATTCATCTCTACATTCAGATGCCCTGTACTTACTGAGATTAGCTGGGATGGTCGAGCTAATTTCTGTCCCATCTTGGAAATACTGGCTATCATAAAACAAAAACTTCTTTTGAATGTTCCTCTTTACTCCCGACGGATTCAACAGGCTTCCATGACCTGATATTACAGCTCTATCTACTTTTGAAGTCCAAGTCAGATTTGATGAAAATGATCACACAGACCTAAAAATATTGATCTGCAACCAGCCTTCTACAGCTGTGGACCAGGAGGATATCTCTAGGAGAACTTCCTGCTAGCTCCTTCTTCTGACAAGCCTGCTGATAATGTGAGACTCTTACAGACACCATCTGCATGTTTCTTGTCTCAGGAGGGCAGAGACTGAGGCACTACAGCAGGCTAGAGCATGAGGTATTCTAAAATCCAGTTTGCCTCTGGTCCTGCTGCACAGTGTTTTTCGTTACCAGGCTCAGCTTCTTGAGGGAATGACATCTCCAGGGGCCAGGCAAGTATGAAATAAATTCTCAATAGCACAGACACTATATATTTCCCAGGAGGTACAATATGAAGTCACTACAGAAAGAACCCCTAAAGTGTTTCTCTAGCACAGGATTTCAAAACCACTTCTAAGTGAAAAGATGTTAAACTTAATCTATTCAAAATTTTCTATTTTGGAAGGTTAGGAGCTTTGCTGAAAATCGTACAAGGAACTTTTTTAATGACCAATTAATTCAGATTGGCAGACACACAGGAATAAACATGTTCAGTGAATAACAGAAAGGGCACATGGATACCCAAAGGATTTTGTATTGACTTTAGGAAAGAAATTGAGATAAGCTGAGGACAAACATCAAATCAGCAGTGGAATTATACTATTACTTAACTGTGTACTCATGTGTTTGTTTATAAGCACAGATAATGTCTATCCAGGAAAAATGGAGGCCAGCAGGTAACTAGACTTGTATTCACATAATTTTATAAAAATACTTTCTTGCCTCATTACTTGGAGGCTGGCCAAACTGTCAGCCTCTAGAAAACATAGAGAGCTCTAGGTGTAGGCTCATACTTATTTGGAAGGTGAGTGAATACAAAGTAATGACAGTTTCAAGATTTCTTTCCTTTAAATAGAGTGGGGACATTTAGTCTAGAGAAACACAAAGCTGCAAAGAATCATAGGAAAGTAGAGATGAATGAATATTAAGTATGTCCTAATTTTCTTTATTTTTACTTTTTTCTATTCTAATTTTATATACATGAAAATCGAGGCTCAAAGACATAAATTTCCTTACTAACAATTACATAGCTAACCAAGGCATTGATGGGTCTAGAACTAAATCACTTCTCATTACGTGACACTAAATTTGAAGAAATAAGCATGGATGTCATGCATAAATAATAGCATAATAATAATGCATAAATAATAAATAATAGGGTCAATATGGGCAGAAGAATAACAGAAAAGTGGCATTTTTCTATTCCTAAAAGTGTTATGGTACTATATTTTTAGCTTCATGGGTTTAGTAAAAACTGTAATAGTCAATGAACAACCTGGACTATTTCATAGTTAAACTAGAATCTTTTCTCATGAAAAACAGACCATCCATGCATGTCCTGATCAAAACAGGGGCACGAATTACTAGAAGAGTAAAAGCAAAGAGGAAACAGGCATGGAATCTTTTTCAAGGCTATGCTTGAGATATATTACATTTAATAGCTGTATTACATTTTTATGTGTCTTTTTTAATCTGATATTTTGAGGGGAGAGTATGGGTTAACACATTTATGAAACAAGTATGTTTGCCTCTCTATCCTTGTTTAAGACTAATAAGTTACAAATCATATAAAATATCAGCCATGTTGCCAACTCTTCACCAATTCTGTCATCATGTATAGGTCACAAACAATTCTTGGCTTTCATTTTTCTTTAAAAAAGAGAAGGAAGGACTGAATTCAAAGATTTTACCATTAAAGATCCTTCCACCTCCATTCATTCTATAGACCTCAAAGTGAGGCTGATAATTCCTCACCAGGGAAACAGTCTTTGCCCTGGATGTTTTGTTTTGAGTTCCAATTGCTCTTGCCATAACAGTGGCATACAAAGAGTCATTTATTTACTCACTCAGTGAACAAATGAAACTCCTACTAGGCACCAGGTACTGTGTCATGGCTGGTATACAGTTACAAACAAGAAAGACACATAGTGGACCTCTTAGAATTTACAATACAGTGAATGGAAAAAGTCCATTTCTTTTATCAATGTTGCTATTATAAAATCTTCTTCAGAGCAGTTTTCATTTGAATATTGTTTCATATTAGTTAACTCGTGGAATGGAATGGGTTGCACTCTTTAAAGCACTACTCCTGTAGGGATCTTCAATGCTTGTGGCTGACTCCTTTCTCACTATGGTGTATTCTATGATAGTGAAAAGTGTGGTAAAGCCGTTTGATAGGGGAGAATCCCTATCTGCTTGGCATCCAATCAGAAAATAAATCCAACTTTGCTGATTACCATGACCTCTTTTGCAAAGCCATCAAATACACTTCATGTCCTATAAAGTGTTGGTTTCAGTTCATTGGTCTTCTTTTGTGTCATTTTTTTAGCCATTGTAAACAAGGGTTATCATTAGATCTTCAGGAAAGAAGAGCCCTGTAAATACTCCACAGGGTTTGTTTCTGTTTTTTGGGGTTGTGAGCCTTTTTTGGATATAACTATGTAGAAAAACCTGGATCTACTTCTCATTTCACTGTGTGGCTTGAGATTCTCTACAAATGATTTTATTGACTGGCATGCCATACAAATTATTTTATTGGCTTCACAAGCTCCCAAGCTAAAGATTCCTTTTAGGATGAATCTTATCTGACCCTAGGAATTGTTGATTTGATACTTGGAGTTACAGAGTCCTGTTTTAATAAGGCTTATTTTCATCCTGATGTGCTATACCTTAGCACCACACACTGAATTTATTAAGGACTTCACATAAGGGAGAATTTACAATATCTATTATGTATATTGAAATGTGTGCTACTGCTTCTGTTTCTGAGAGTCTATAGAACCCAGGAACCCCTGGACAGAATGGTCTTCAAGGTTTCTTCTCGTACCAAATAGCAACAACAAAAGAAAAGTTCAATGACTGATTGAACACCAATTTCAGCAAGTTTCTAAACACAGAGACCCAATACAAGTGAAAGATATCCCTTAACTCTGAGATGAAAGCAAACCCCATAAAAGAGAAATGACATCATTTGTGCACTAGTTTCAATAAATGCCTGCCAATAGAGAAGGCAAAGAATGGTGTGAGGGTGGAATGCTAGAGCCAGGTAGGTAAATCAGGAAGGGTCATATGAAGATAAGTCTTGTGTAGGAATTTAAAGAAGAGAAGCAATGTGGTTAAGCTAGTAAGAGGATGATGTAGGTATGGCAGGAGTAAAATACTAAAATTCTAGTAATAGGGACAGCAAAAACATGTGTCTAGTCTAAAAAGAAAATAAAACCCACAAAAACCAAGAAATGAAAATGGTGAGATGGGGGTTATAGAAGAAAGTACATGGAGTTGAAGTATTGGTGGGGTCACTCAGATTTAATAAGAAGCTGTAGTTTGTTTATCAAGAGTAACAACCTAAAAATGTTTTTTGAGGAAGAATAGTTGGGAAGGCAATTAACTACTAAACTTTACAATGAATAATAATAATGGCTAACATTTACTACATGCTTGCTATGCATTGTCATCTATTATTTCAAGGGCTTTAGGTATTTCATTTCATTTCATCCAGGATTTCTCAACCTTGGCACAACCTACATTTTGGGTTGGATAACTATTTGTCGTGGAGGACTGCCCTGTGCACTGTGGGATGCCCGGCAGCATCCTTGACCTCTACCCACTAGATGCCAGTAACAACACCCACACCCTACACCCTACACCTACCCACATGCATACAAATAACGACAATCAAAAATATCTCCACACATTGCTAAATGCCTCCTGAGGGTAACATCTCCCCGGTTGAGAACTACTGATTCATTCCCAACAACAAGCTATGAATTAAATTGCATTAACTCTTTTTTTCACTAACAGTCTTTTTATAGATGAGGCACACAGATGTTAAATAACTTGCCCAATGTCACATGGTTAATAGGCAAGCAGCAAAGCCTGTCTGTGAACTCCAGTCACTTGACTCTAGGGTCTGGATTCTTAACCCCCATTGTCTGTCTCTTCCCTACAGTCTTCCTGGGCAAGAATCTAGCATAAAGCCCTATTAAAAACATAAGAAATAACCCAATGTAATAGTCCTCATTATAACTGAAATATTTATAAGTGGCCAGACTTGTTTATTTTAGGTAATAATATCATAGCCAGTGCAGTCAAGACTCCTGTCTCTTGTATTACAATTTATCCAGTGGCTGACTTTCTCATCTAACGCTATTTCAGTGATAAATTCTAGATAATGTTAAAGAGATTTTGTTGTATCTGACCTTAAATCAACATCAGAACAGCTGCTGTCAGTGCCTTTATCTTCATTTCTTCCAGGCTTTGACGGTGTAGGGGGAACAAAAGGCCCTTGCTTTCCCACAACTGCTTTAAAAGTACAATTATTAGAGCATATCTTGTACCTTCCAAGTGCCCCTAGATGGTACAATATGCCTAACTGTCCTAGTAAGGAGGGACAATCCACCCGCACATCTCCATTTTCCTTTAATGATGTGTGGAAAGTGGGGGAAAAATGCTAAGAGGGAAAAAAGTTTGCCCTTTCCTTGCTGTGGAAGTTTTGCAATCATGTAGTGAGAACTCCTCTGCGCTCATCTTACTCTAGGCAGGCAGGAGACCGTGGTGAAGTAAGGAGAAGAAAATAAGAATAACTTAGAAATGATAATAAATGGACAAAAGGCTCCCCTCTGTAGGAGAGATAAACAGGGATCGTTGCTAAAAAGGAAAAAGCCCTGGGCTAGTTAGGAGGGTGCCTGGCCCTGTGTGTGTGGCCTCTATTCTCCCATCTGTATAATATTGATGAAAGGTCCTTTTAAATGATAACGTTCCATGCATCAGTAATAAGTGAAGGATAGGAAGAATTTGCAAGCTTCATTTATTATTTGAAACCATTAAAAAGCAAAGAGAAGGTAGCAGGTGAGAGAGACAAAAAGAGAATCATAGATTAACATGGCCAAAAGCACACTGATGGCCCAAAGCATGTTTTTGGATCCCAGAAAGTTCTACCTGTGAAACCTCAGACTTAACCTGAGATTCTGCTTTCTCATCTGTAAAATAGAATAATGATCTCTCTTGTAGGATTTTATGAGACTCAGACTGAAATCTCTAAGCAGACAATATTGACAATAGTATTTGGCATGATACAGGTTGTCAATAAATACACATTGGTTAAATGGATGCCTAAAGTTTTCAAGCGAAAATGCAAGTGTACAATGAAGTTTAGTTCCCTTTCCCTTTCTAGAGTTTAACGGAGCATGGAAAAAAGTGAGGATTATTTTTGTTTTACAAAGACCCATGGCGTTAATCTCCAAAATATATAAAGAACTCATACAACTCAACAACAATAAAACAAACAACTAGATTAACAAATTGGCAGAGATACAAACAGACATTTTTCCAAAGAAGATATACAGATGGCCAACAAGCACATGAAAAGATATTCAACATCACTAATCATCAGGGAAATGCAAATCAAAACTACAATGAGATATCACCTTACACCTATTAGAATGGCTATAATTATCAAGGCAAAAGACAACAAATGTTGAAGAGGATGTGGAGAAAAGGGAACCCTTGTCCACTGCTGGTGGGAAGGCAAACTGGTGCAGCCACTATGGAAAACAGCATGGTGATGTCTCAAAAAATTAAAAATAGAAATACCATACAACCAATCTATTTCACTACTGGGTAGTCATCCAAAGAAGTTGAAATCAACAATTCGAAGAGACTTATACACCCCTGTGTTCATTGCTGTATTATTCATAATAGCCAAGATGTGGAAGTAACCCAAGTGTCCAACAACTGATGAAATGATAAAGAAGATGTGGTATATATACACAATGGGATACTATTCAGCCATTAAAAAAAGACAAAATTGTCCCATTTGCAACAACATGGCTGGACCTTGAGGGTATTATGTTAAGCAAAATAAACCAAACCAAGAAAAACACACACTGTATGATTTCACTCATATGTGGAAGATAAACAAACACAAGGACAAAGAGAACAGATTAGTGGTTACCAGAGGGGAAGAGGGTTGGGGAGTGGGCATATGGGGTAAAAGGGCACATATATATGGTGACTGACAAATAATAATGTACAACTGAAATTTCACAATGTTATAAACTATTATGACTTAATAAGAAGCCCTGTGGGCTAAAGTAAATGTGAAGACTATTGCGACTCAAAGGACTAAGGCAACCAGTTAGGAAATTTAGGGAAGGGGAGGAAAAGTATGAGCCTTAGGTAAGCCCAAGGGTTTCAATATTATTCAAAGGCCAGATGCCTTTTCCTATCACCTCAGGGGCCTTTCTTTGGTTCCAGTGAGCTAATCTTAAAGTGACAGAAGGAAGTCAAACAGGGTGATGGCTTACATTTCATTGCCAGCGGTAGGGGTGGAGTGGGGTGGAGAGGTGGGGCTATATATAGAGACTAAACAAGGGAAGTTTATCCCCAGACACAGAAACAATGTTTGATCATTCCAAGCCACTCTACAATGAAGTGAGAGGGCTGGCACTTTCCTTTAAGGCTTAGCAACTGGCAGAGCAATAAAGTTCATCACAAAGATAGCCTGGAACTGACGAATGAGATCGACAAAGCCCATCAACCTTCCACCTCTCAGACTATCTACATTTGTTTTTTCCTCCAGCTTTGGAGATAGAGGACGAGTCTCGGCTCACAGAGTTTTAGGTGTAATATTGGAAATTGACGTTTGATCGGCATTTTATGCAGCATAATCGCATAAACTTTTAGGCCTGCTCTATATAATAATGCTTCTCTGCTACGTGCAGAGCCCTTTGGGCCCCTCTGGATGATAGATGTGATATGAATAGGAAGCATTATTATTATTTATGTTTTATAACGTGTCAACTCTATGTCCTCTGCTCCAACAGACACTTCTTTCAAATGTGCAGTAACGGCCCCCAAGTGATGCATTGTCAAAATATTTTTGAAATGAAAGAGCAAAATTAACCACAAACTGCTCCCTTGTCTCCATGAAAATAGCACTGTAACACTACCAGGGAAAATCAATGTTAAATAATAAAAGTTACAACAAAATAAAAACCAAAAAGATTGGAACGAGCCCTGTTTTTGGAAGACGCATGCTTTTGTAAAGCCCAACAATGGTAATTTTGCTTTGTAATTAAAGTGTAATAGTGAAAGAGCAAACCGTCACCCAGAGTATCCTCAAGAACAGGTCAACAATGTTGCCTTGCTTAATGAGAAATAAAGTTTTTGGTAGAGCTGTTTCCTAGGTAAAGATTGGAGAAGCAGAGACAAAGGAATTTTGTTTTACTCTTTACATTACCCAAACCCAGACATCTTCTGATGACTCATCAATTCATAAAGACCTTTAAGATTGGAAAGCACATATTTATATATAGTGGACAACAAGTAACAAATGATAGTCTCTAGTTTTTTGTGGGCAAAGTTCTTCTGTAACATCAAAGATTTTCTAAGAGCAGTGGGTTTACTCCTTAGACCACTGAGTTTCCATTTTAGGAACAGATCACATTAATTCTCAGGAACTCTTTCCAGAGAGCTGTTTAATTAGTGTAACTCTTAGATTCTGAATCAGGATGCTATGGTATTTCAGGACAGGAAGATGTCAATTAAAATGTGATAGATAATTGACTCTCTATACAGTAGTTTGGCAAAGTTTTAAGATTGTAACTTTGATGTTTTCTCTGCAGTAGGAATGCATCAAAGGGCCCCCTGTGAGCTGAAGAAGTTAATGCATTTCTCTAAACGTTTTGAGTCTAGGAGAAGCCAGAACAATAAAATAACCATTTCCTCATTAACATACTAGTCACAATGCCATCCCCATAAAGTGCCTCGGGCACATAAGGCTGGACTTCTTCCAGATCATCTTTTATGGAGCCGGTTTATTTTTTTTGTCTTGACATTAATGAGCTTTGTATTCAGAGAAATAGCAGATTTCAATGCCTGTCAAATTACCTTTCAAATCACCAAAGCTTGCTTTTCTCCTGCTCAAAGAGCAAGCAAGGATCTCTGGTGATATGAGGGAAAACTGAAATACTCAATGAAAGGGGTCATGAAAATAAATGTGAAGGCAGTAATGGACCCATTCCAACTATGACTTCATGACAGAGGCTATGACTTCAGCATTTCATTACTTGCTGTATCTTAATCTTTGGCATTATTGTTATACCTTTCTTTTTCTTCTGAATTCTTACATATTTTGGGGAAAAGAGGATAAAAATATATGTAAAGTTTTCTATAGTTGTAAGGGATCTTATTCTAAAGTTCAGAGACTGTTGATTTGATATGAAAAGTATAGATCAAGGATGCTAGTTATTTACAAGCATTTTGGAGGAACAATTTCTTTCCTGAGCAATCCTGGTATACCATCCACCACATCATATTCTACCACAATAGACTAAAGCTGACCGTTTCACCAACATTTAATTTCCCATTTGTGTAGAATGGGCTGAATGTATAACAAGGCAATATAACAAGAGGAATGGACACAGGAATAATCTTTCATATTGATCACAGCATCCTGAGTCTCAGTGAGGGTGAAGAGAAAAAAGAATATCAGGAACAGAATGAGTTGGCAAGGCTGAGAATATAAGAAAAATATTACTGGAAAATTCTTAATTGGCAAATATAGATGAGGGAATAGGAACAAGGTCAGCAGCAAGGGAACTGAACTTCGTACTGCCCGATCACTCCCTCTGCTTTGCAAATCCTTCCAAAACATTACCTCATCTGTGTTTTCATCATCCCCGGTGCATAAGGTTTGATTACTCATCCTATCCCTTTGCACAACTGAGAGATTTACTTTTATTCACTTACAGTCATTTCCTCAGTTTAGCACTTATTGTTTTGATTCTCTGATTTGGGTTTTAATCAGGTCTCGCTAACAAGTTTGAAAGCTGTTTGAGGACAGGGATGTGTCTTTTCTGTGCCTCTCTGGTATCCTCCCTTGAATCCTCAGTCCTTAAGAGATAGGTCTTGGCTGATTATAACAAGGTAGTTTCATAGCATGTGCTAAATTATTGAAGGCCAAGTTTATTTATTTTTATTTTTTTATTTTTGGTGAGGAAGATTGGCCCTGAGCTAACATCTGTGCCATTCTTCCTGTATTTTATATGGGATGCCGCCACAGCATGGCTTGATGAGAGGTGCCAGGTCTGTGCCCAGGATCTGAACCTGGGAACCCCAGGCTGCTGAAGCGGAGCACATGAACCTAACTACTATGCCACTGGGCTGGCACTCAAGTTTTTCATTTTAAGCATATGTATGTATATTTGTTAAATATACTGCAAAATGGGCACTCCTCGTTTCACACGCAAAACTCAAGTAGCTGGGACAGCAAATTACTTAGAATTTTGATTTATGAGCAAAAGAAAAATAATGCCATGCATATTTTATAATCAAAGAATGACTGATTATCACTCCTAATGAGAAGCATTTATAAATACATATGTATCATTTTTCTTAAATGGTTTTATTGTCTATTATTATATTCATTTAATGAAACTGTTTTAACACCATAATGCTGAAGTGATTTCTGCAGTTTTGTTTTTTTATCCTAAAATTCATAACTGCATGTTGGAAGTCTACTTATGACACATTCTTGATATGAAAATGCAAATGTTTCCAAACATACTTATTCATCCGCAAACACTGCACCCACCTGGACATTTTTCCCAGCAAGGCTTATTCTCAGAGTATGCTTTTGTAGGTTAATACTCTAAATAATTAAATGTAATTCATATTTGAGCTAGTGGTGGAAATCTGTATGCAATCATATTATTTACTTGATAATTCCATATAAATTTAAAACCATCAGAATGCCCTATTTCACTTCTCAGCAGTAGTTCTACCAGATTTTAACAGATTCAGTATGAGCCAGTCATGGATGGGAGAAGAGTAGTTAATTCCTGCTTAAGCTTCCTAATTTTTAAAAGAAAAATAAATAGAAGTTCTCTCTTTTTTACTTATTTATGTCATATTATATATATGTATAAAATATGTTTAAATATGTGTGTATATATATATATGCACATACTCTTAATTATAATAGAAAGGTCATTAAATATCTCCAAAATACCTCCTGTCTGCCCCATTTCTTCCTCCTTCCATTTGAATAACTATAAATAGCATTCCTCAATTTTTCCAGAAGGGAAAAAAAAGAACTTGCATTCAAACTGATTTCAGGAAAGCATTTTTCTTATGCTAAGTCAGTTAAGTTAGCAATTGTAAAACATATTAAATTGAAAGTTTCATTTAATCATTAGGTAGGTGGTTAAAGCGCACACCACACGATTTAATCCTTTTCTTAACTATTAATAGATACTGATGTCATCTCTTTCCTGACAGCCCTACCAAGCTTTTGCAAAGGGATGGACACCAATAAGCACTTTAAGAAGATGGAGCAAATACACCATCATTGACTGAGGTCTTAACACTGCACAAATAGTACTAGTCTGGGATATCTGCTGGAATTTTTAGCATAGGTTGTTTTTTCTAGTTTAAGGACCAAGTTGCTTAGGAGTGTCCATTCTCTAAGATGTCTGTGGAGGATGTATGTGATAATTTACTATGTTGTATGTGTAGGATCTGGGCAAGCTAGATACGGCTAGTATAGAAGAATGGAAAGGTATTTTGTTTGGAAACATGTGTAGACACAAGTCACAAAACCAAGAGTAATCAAAGACAGGCAGTAAGCATACTGGAAATTCTCTTAGACAAGGAGAGAATCCTGACTTTTTGTTTTTTTAAAAAACATCTCCTATGGAATATATCAAACAGTTACTAAATGCTTTCAGTTTAGAAATACTGAAAGAAGTAATTTTTCAAGAAACAAATTATTAGAGACTCAAATGTTAGTCTTTAGTTCACTAAAGAACCATCACTAAAGAAGCCAAGGATGTAAGTTGAAACAAAAAGAATGCTTCAATGCTGTCTTCTTAGACTTTTGAATTCCTAAAATGTGTTAAATAATCAAAACATTTTGAAAGACTTTTTAAAATATACTATGCTGTCCTCTTTAACACATATTTTGCTAAATCATCTATTCAAGAGTCTTTTATTTTATCCCTATCCATAAAAGATAATTTAAATACCATGGCTACAAAACAAATGTTGGTAGGCAATTAAAAAAAAGGATAAATAACTTTTTCTTATTATTCCAATCCTGGATACTGACACATAGAAAATGAAAAGAGTGACACTTTAGTGCTTCCTAATTTAAAAAGCATAATTAATTCCTGCACTTAATGATTTGATACATAGAATGATACTAGATTTTCTAATACATTTAACTCCCTAACACAAGAATCTTGCCCTGCCTAACAAAATATGAACAAAATATATAAATCATTTAGAAACACAGTGGATTACACTTAAGACCAATTCAAAGATCTTGTAATAAAAGTTTTTAAAGGATGTGTACAAAATTTCAGAACTGGAATACAAATCTGAAGTTTAACAGGATCACTGCCATACAATCACAGATGAAAGAATAGAACACATAGCTCCTTCCCTCAAAGTGCGGAACATAATCACGATAATATAGAAGAATTTCAAATTCTTTATTAAAAAAAAAACAGTGTGTTATATTTACTTGTGCCCTATATTTTCATTTCACTATTTCACTGAAATCTGTGATGAATAGTCACTGAAACGTCAAGGAATGAAAACATTAGATTTTTATTCAGTGACCTGTAAATTTATTGGTTGTCAGAATCTCTTATATAGTAGGTAGAAATAAAGCTTCTGTGGCAACCAAATTCCATCCTTAGTTAACGCTGGAGTTCAGTCTCTACACATATTCCCAATTCTTGTTGAAATCAAGTGGTACTACATCACTCTGTTGTCTTCCAAGGGACCGTGTGTCCTTCCTCACTGATAGCCAAGGAAGAAACAAGGATACATTAAGAATAGTGATTTGTAGCAGGTGCTAGGGCTTGCTTGATATATGTACATATGCATGTCAAAGCCTCCATGATATACTAGACCCCATAAGAAAGAGCATAAATCACTGCCAAGAGTTTCTCTTGTCCTTCTTGGAAAAGAAGTCATACTACTTTCCCTGGCTTAGCAAGTGTGGGTGCTGTTTTCTTCTAAACAAGATTTTGATTAAGAATTATTTATCTGAAACTCATTTTGCCTTCATCACATATATTATTCAGTGCCATTTCAAAATAAGTGCTATAAGTTATAAAGAAACATTGATGAGATTACTGTTGCCCTGGCATTAAGTTCAACGAAAAAGGAACTCGAGAACATTAAAGGGGGTGGTGTCAATTTTTTTTTCTGTGAAAACTCATCATGTTTCCTCCTGTAAATGTGTTAAACCTGGTGACCAATGACAGGTTTGCACTGAAAATCTGAGATTGGTTTTTACTTATTTGAATAAAAGATTAACACAAGGTTTCATAGATGTTTAACCAGCATCACATTCAAAAATGAGGGAGGGAAAGGCAAAGCTAATGGATTAACCTTTTAAAAAGCAGTTCAGTGAGGGGCTGGCCAGTGGCATAGAGATTAAGTTCGTGTGCTCCGCTTTGGCAGCCTGGGGTTCACCTGGGAGCGGCCCTACACACTGCTCATCAGGCCATGATGTGGCAGTATCCCATATACAAAGTAGAGGAAGATTGGCATGGATGTTAACTCAGGGACCATCTTCCTCAAGCAAAAAGAGGAAGACTGGCAAGAGATGTTAGCTCAGGGTCATCTCCCTCAAAAAAAAAAAAAAACAAGCAGTTGAGTGAGATTATTGCTATAGCAGCATTCACTTCAGGGCTGAATTTGTTTATATTAGTTGGTCTCTCTTGGATCTTACCCAAGGAAATTTACATATTGAAGGCCAAAATCATGGTGGGACGGATGGAGTGGACAACTATATTGCATACCATATAGTGAGTCTCAAATATTATTTTTAGAAAAGTAAAGTTGCCTTCTCGTGCATTATTTTTAACATAATACAGTAGTTCATATATGTCATCTAGAAATATTAAAGACAATATTAACAGTAGATGACATTTATACTAAATACATTGGTTATTTCATCTAATGCTCATAGCACTCCAGGTATTAGGTTCTATTATTCTTATTTTACAGATGAAGCTAAGTTTCTACATATATCGCCCATTTTTGCCAAAATCAAGCAGTAATCCATCACTCCATTGTCATCCAAGGGACTGTGTCCTCCCTTCCTCACTAATAGGGAAGAAACAAGGATACATTGAGGATAGTGATTTGTAGTAGGTGCTGAGGCATGCTTGATATATGTGCATATGCATGTCAGAGGGGTTTAAACAATATGCCTTACACTCCACAGCAGATCAGATAAGGAACTGACAACCTGAACTTAAGTCTAATCAAGACCATAGGCCTTGAGTACTCAGCTAAAATACCTATCAACACAAGACCTGGGGTTTTTTCTTGAATGTTTTTCTAAAATACTTGTAATCTACAAGCACCCTAAAGTTAAACCCAAGAGAAATAAGAGTTTCCCTTGGTCTTATGCCCCATTTCCCCTGAATACACTTCTTAACACCTTATGTCTATGAGAAAATAACAATATGTGTGCCATCCTATAAGATAGTACTAACAGTTTCCATTAAATTGGGGAAGAGAAGGCTTCTCATCAATTATAGCTACAGCTAAAGAATTAAACTCTGAGTGCAGAGAACCAGGTTCTAGACTCATTTCGGCAACTACCTTTGTCACCATGGTAAGCTGTTTAATTTTTTAGATTGCTTAATTATACAATGAGGATTCTAGAATAGCCAATGAATGAGATTCACAGTAGTTTTAAGATGGTGTGATGATAATATTCACTCAGCCTGTAAATTTGCTATCATTGCACTGAATACCATGAAGAGATCCATAATCTCTGAGAAGATACAGGTCAAGCCCTGAAGAGGTTTATAATTTGGTGAGTTAGGGGTGGTGAGTGGAAGAAGAGCCCTCAAAAAATGTTCTTTTACAAAGATGTCTCTTACTGACCCACTACACCTAGGATGTTCCTTTTAACTCATTCTTCAATAGACATACACAAGCTGTATCCTACCATCGTCTCATGACCAGTCGTAAGAGACGATCTGTGAACAAGGCCTGAGGACCAGTAGCAAACATGAATGAGTAAGAAATGAGGTGTTAAGGTAAGAAGACTGGCCAGTACGGACACTTGGAGGTGGGGATGAGGAGTCAGAGGTGTTGAAATGGAGTGAAGCTTATTTTTAGGCAGATAGAGAAATCAGATGTGCAATGTCATACGTAATGAGGCTCTTTTGGACAATGGAATTCATGAGCTTCAGGAAAATGGCTAACAATAGTGAGGCTAGGGTGGGGAGAGGAGGTGAGGAGCAGAGTGTGTGAAAATAAGAAAACAGGACAAGGTCAAGTAGGAGGGAAATTTGAAAATGCTTAGAAGTGTCTATATTTTTAAACATTTTGTGGAAAATAATATTAGCTTCTTAAGCATCTATAAGTGCCAGAAATGAGAAATGTTACATGCATCATCTGTTGTACTTTTTACAATCACCTCGCAAACTAGGTTGCAATTTTCCCATTTCATGGATGCTTAAATTAAGCAGGTTACGCTCAGTAAAGGACACCAGCTAGGAAGTGGGTAAGCCAGGAAGAGAACACAGGTCTGCTCCACAGCTAATATCATGCCGACTCTCAGTACCTAATTTTGCAAATATGCAAAGGGGTGACGTTAGCCTTAGTGGCCCCAATTCAGGCTAGCCTCAACTGTGGACATTTTATAATGACTTCTTAGAAATTGCTACTGGCTTTTTCTCATTGGTTCTGAGGCAAATATTTATTCTCAGCACGTAGGCATAAGAATTGCAGATGTGACATATTGAGCGCATAAAACACTTCCTTAGAAAATACACCAGCCAAGCAGCAAGAACTACTGATCACCATTTATTAATGCAGTGAAGTCACCTCTCTACCATCCCAAGTCCACTATCTGCCTACCAGAATAGAAAAAAATCTGCTCAGTTTGAATTTCAATATCTATCCCATTTTTGAGGCACATTCTATTTAAAGCACCAAAATTTTTATGTTTAAAACAGAGACTTTCTTTAGCAAATTTGGCTCTGAAATGTCCTCCAATTTTAATGGCAGGAGGTTTACTACAGTGGTCTGGAAAGCCTAGTTCATCATGAAAACGTGCTCTACTTTTCAACACCAAATGAATCTCTCTTCCCTGAATATTGCTGAGAATGGCCATTTCCCTCCCATGGTTATGTTTTATTATTCATGTCATCAGATCCGGCAATGTGAGATTTATGTAGGGGGAACATTTCATCAATTACAAAACTTAAAGCATGCCTCTGTCTCTCAAAGGGTTTAGTGACACCTTAAATAAGTTCTGAACCGTTGGGGGAATTACAAAGAACACACTTCTCCTGAAAACCATAAGTTGCATACTCAGAATAAAAAATTGGATGGCTGAAGTTTACCAAGGGACACAGTCCTTCTCCCTGTGACTCATTAAATGCGGTATTATTTTAACCCAGGGAAGCAGATTCTTTCACTTCCTTTTAAGATGATGGCCGTGGGAATATATCACTCAGATGATGGAGCATGAAAAACAAGACAGCTTGAGAACACTCACAGAAAGTAGTTGATTTCATGATATTGATGTGCTACCCACTTGCCTTGACATTCCCTCTCCCATTCGTGCCTCACTTACATCTATTTTCCACACAGCACTCAAAGTAATCTTCTAAAATTATAAATCAGATCATGGCATTCCCCTGCTTACTCCCTTCATTGACTCTCCCTGTTCCAGGAATAAAGCCTGAGGGAAGGGGCCTACAGTGCTCTGCATGGTCTAATTTCTGTTTCCTAAAGAACAGAACTTTCGATCTTGACACCTTTGCTCAAACTGCACTTCCCGACACACTTACCCAGACGCCCAACTCTCAGAATCCTACCCTACATGAAGGCTTATCACAAAACTCACCTCCTCTGTTAAACTTCCCTTAATTGCTCCAGTGGTAAATAAGTTCTCCTTCCTATTATGTTGTATTGGTTTTCTGTGGGTTGAGACTCTCTTTTTGAGATCTTTGTGTTTAGCGCTTTGCATGTTGTCTTGGGAACATTAAGTACTGAGACCATAGAGTGAATACAAAAGTCAGGGAGGCTGTGGAGAAAAAAAATTGATTGGCAAATACAGCAGTTCCTCTGCCTCTCTCTCTCTGAATTCTCTTACTTCTGCCCTCGGCCACGATCATATAAAATGTTTACCAGTTGTTCAGAGGGAGTCTCTTTAAACTGTTAAAATATTGCTCTTTAAAACTCGTTTGTGGAGATACTGGTGGAGCTTTTACAATCCTATATAAAGGATTGTGTGCATGTTTCTGCTTTAAAGACTGCTTACTACTCAGTCTTCCCAGCTACCTAACATGGAGACATACATCAAGGCATTTTAAAACGACAGACCTAGATTCTAAAATAATAACGTCTTCTTTAATTCTCAAGATTACAAACATAATGTGGCTGTCCTTCAACAGCCTTGTGAATAGGCATACATAATCTCATTCTCTATAGAAAGAAAATCAACCACGTAGTGTATGTAACTGAAGATTACATAGATTATCAGCATCAGAGTTAAAACCAAAGATTCTCATTCCTTGGACATTCTCCAACCATCCGAATAAGCAAGGCCACAGAAAACCTCTTCGGCTTTATCACCTGCATACTGCCAAGGCCATGGCCGTGCCCGGCAGGTAGTGAGCATGCAAGAAATGAGCCAGCAAATAAAAGGATATGATGCCAAGTCACTAGGTGGTCTCCAGAAGTATCTAATCCTTACTCCTCCTTTCCACACTCTAGAAAGTCTAAAGATACAAAAATAAATAAATAAAAAGAAAAAAAGAGGAAGATTGGCAACAGATGTTAGCTCAGGGCCAATCTTCCTCATCGAAAAAGAAAAAAAAAGAGGTCTAGTATATCTTAGACACTTCATTGACTCCCTTCTGACAATGCTTACGTGAGGCATAGTAGAGAGGATGGTACAATCTTGGAATCTTCAACAGTGATTAATTGAATAATGGACCTATAGCCGATAACCCTTATGACCAAGGCAGTGTGCTGAGTTCAAATACAATCAAGATACAGAATCTCTCCTCATGGAGTTTGCAGTGCAGTTAGTGAGGCAGTTACAGTAACAAAGATTTGCTCACATAACCTTTCCTTGGTGTGGGCATGTGGAGAGAGAGAGAGAGCTCTTTATCTTCCTCTTCTTATAAAGTCTGCAGTCCTGTTGAATTAGGGCCCTACCCTTATGATCTCATTTGACCTTAATTACTTCCTAATGGCCTTCTCTCCAAATATAGTCACATTGGGGTTTAGGGCTTTGACAGGAAAAACTGTTTTCCTCCTCTGCTCACCACTCTACTCTCAATACTTTTGGCCATCTAATGTGTGGGTTTTTTTCTCACATTGACCAGTTCTCCGACATCAGCTGGATGCCCTACAATTCAATTCAGTTCTGACACTAATTACCTGGAGTTAGTGTCAGATCCCAGAAATTAAGCGCTCAGTCTCACAAGACTGTCTCCACTTCAGGCATTAATCACAAGTCCCACACTGTCACCTGTACTTCTGACCAACCAGCTATTAATCGGAGTTTCCACAACCCTCTCCTTGGATTCAACAGTTTGCTAGAATGGCTCATAAAATTAAGGGAAACCCATTTACCAGTTTATTACATAATAAAGGATATGATAAAAGATGAGTAGCCAGATGACAAGGTACATCGGCTGAGGTCCAGAAGAGTCCCAAGTACAGCATCTTCTGTCCCTGTGGAGTTGGGGTGCGCCACCCTCCTAGCATGTAGATGTGTTCACCAACCCAGAAGCTCTCCATATTCCATATTTCAGGCATTTTTGTGGTGGCTTTATTATGTAGACGTGATTATTGACTCAATATCCAGCCCTTCGCCACTTCCCAGATGATGGGAGGTGAGGCTGAAATTTTCAAGCTTTTAACCAAGCTCTTTCTGGTGACCAGTTCCCATCCTGTAGCTACCCAGGAACCCACCAAGAGTTTCTTCTTTAGAACAAAAGACACTTCTAACACCCAGGAAATTCATAGCTTTAATAAGTCACAGAGTCTTCTTCTGAAAGTAACTTATAAGAATATCGCTCTCAAAATATTTTTGTGATGTATAAATGAGAAAATGCATATAAAGTACTTTGTAACATGCCATGAATGCTCCAAAGACACACATGCAGCCTAGCATTTGACAAGTCTGGGTAACTGTGTGTCAAGTGAGCGGTAGAGATAAGAAAGGCTGTAGGATTCTGGAGGAGAAAGAGGGTCCCTTTGGTTGGAAGAGTTAAAGAATGTCCAGGACAATCTTAACATTCCCTTCAGCTTGACTACACTTCAGACAGGTTTCTTCCTGACTATAGTCCCTGACTTCCCTTTTCTTACAGTATTTGCTTTAGAAAAACTGTAATTACAAATTCTCTCACTACCACTTTTGAAATGTATGTAAAGCTCCTTAAAAGCCTCTTGGCAGTTTTATGATCTAGGGAATGTCTTTCTTAAGGACCTGGAAGCCATCCTTTTGAAATGTAATTATCAAGAAAGATAGCACCCCCATCTCCCAGTCTCCCTGGGAAGATAGAAGCCTACCCTAGGTGAGCATCCTGTTCCACGTTGTAAAACTACCTTCTGTCATGAAGAAACAAGAAAGTCTACTTTCCCTTTGAGTAAGGCCAAATAGCACACACAGTTGACCTATGATCCCCCATTTCAGCTCTTAAAAACTCTCCAGCTTTTTGTTTCAGTGGAGTTGAGTTCAGTTTCTCTCCCATATTGCAATAGTCTCACATAAAGTCTTCTTGCCTGTTTAACTTTTGCACATTATTTTATTTTGACAGGAAACATTCACAGATAATATACAACTTGAGATATGTTGTGACATGTAGCTTAGATGTTGATTTGGCAATATATACAGATTAGAATAAAAAGTTGCATGTATTTTATTAGTTAGCAGTAATTAGTTATGTCATGTTTCAATGCTTTACTGAGGATTATTATTGAGATTTTTTATTGAGTACTTCAACAGTCTTAGAGAGTAGCGACTAAGTGTCTTTTCATGGTTTGAATCTAAAAACCCTCCTCATGGAGTTTGCAGTGCAGTTAGTGAGGCAGTTACAGAAATAAAGATTTGCTCACATTTGCTAAAAACCCTGCACTAACATTACAAATTCTGTGTCACTGAAGTCTTGTATGTGTTTCTAGACAATTGATCATACAGTTAATTCTTTACATATGGTGTGGGTGGGAGAGAAAGGGGTTCCTGGCTCATAATTTTAAAGCACTACCTACAATGGGATTGTTTTCTAAAGAACTCTTTAGGATGGAGCATATAGAGCAATGTGTAACGAATATCTTTTCTACCAAGCAAATGTAAAGTTACCTAAATCTAATATCCAAACGACTCTCAGGCAAGTACTAACACTTATCTCTATGACTAAAGTGAAAATTTTCATGACTCTATGTAAGGAAACCAACATGCTTAGATGGAATCTTCTGTGCACATTCAGATTATGTTATTACACTATTATTCTTGATGTATTTTTGAAGAATTTAACATAGCTTTAATCAAGCACAATGACCTACAAGTGGAATCCAAAGGGATATCGCAATTGACTATGTCTCTAAATTACCGTCTATTACAAGTGGAATGTTTTTTTTTTTCTTATCCACATCCAAGTCAATTATAATTCAGAATTTACCAGTATATATTTAATAAAATTTAATTTCCTTAGCCAGATTTTGAGTTACTTTTTTCAATATAAAGTACAATCACTTAGGCATCCACAAAGTACAGAATGTAGAAATCTTTTAATGAAGATGAAAAGAGCGAACAAATATAATGTTGCCGATTCTTCTGCAGTCGGAGGCTAATCGCTTTTTCCTCCAGATACCTAATTGTGTACTCAGGAAATATCAATGCACAAGGAAGAGCAATGCAATTTGTCTCACCCAAATGCAGCATATAAAATGACCAAGTGCTGTTAAGTGCTAGAAATGTGTCTCAAAAGACTCTCCATCTCTGTATCATTTTGGGGTTGTTTGGAAGTTCAACCCTTTTAGTGAGAAGTATTCAAAGATAAATCTAGCTCCCAACCCTTAATTCACCACTTACGGATAAGACATTCTTATTGGAGAACATGTTTCCTGGTCTCGCTAGTTCCTAATGAATGTCTCTGGCCTCCCTTAGCAATGGACTAATTCTGATGCACTGAAAGACATGATTGCCCCCTACTCAATTCTAAAAAGAGTGAATAAATCATCCTTTGTAACAGATGGAATGTGTTAAAAAGAATTCAACATGGAACTTAAAAAAAGAGATAATACCTACCATTCAATTTGAAAATACCTTTCAGAGAATAATAAAAATGATACATATGCTATGTCACTGTGACTAGCCGGCCATTATTATTAGGAAGAGCATGATTTCTAAATGTGCTGAAAGTCTGATGATATGTGCCAGTGAGGTAAAGCACCTGTGTTCATTTGTAATGAATATTCTCTTGTCCATTCCCTACATAAATCAGAACAATTAACATTTTCTTTGTCTTTCCTAGAAGATAGGGAATTTGACCCGAAACTTTCTCTACTGTGATACTATTAGATTTAATTAGGTGTCAGAGATTAAGACTGATAGGAGACAAGAAGATTAGTTGGGAGACTGTCTTGTCAATGTTCAAAAGAGAGAAATAGTGTGATGGTGTGAGGAATAGAAAGGAAATTCAATTTTAGAGATTTTACAAAGGAAGTATAGTTAGGTCATTGAGGTTGAATTTGCAGAGGTTAGAAATGTATACCAAGCTTCCAATTTGAGAGCTCAAGTCTGTTTCACGTTCAGAGTTCTATGGACTAAATTGTATCCAATTAAAATTTCTATATCAAAACCCTAGCTCCCCATATGATTTTATCTGGAGATAGGGCCTTTAGGAGGTAATTAAGATTAAATGAGGTCATAAGGGTGGGGCCCTAATCCAACAGGTCTGGCCACTTTGTAATAAGAGGAAGACAAAGAGATCTCTCTCTCTCTCTCTCTCTCTCTCCCCATGCACTCACCCAGGAAAGGCCAGGTGAAGACACAGTGAGAAGGCAGCTATCTACAAGCCAGGAAGAACACTCTCACCAGAAACCAAATCAGCCAACACCTTGATCTTGGACTTCCCAGCCTCCGGAAGCATGAGAAAATAAATTTCTATTGTTTATGCCACTCAGTCTGTGGTATTTTGTTATAGCAGCTCGAGCAGACTAATACAGAGGGGAAATCACAAATTTTTACTGAAATTTTGTTATAATCACCTTCAAAGAAAGGCTGAGTTCTTTCCAAACTGACATATTTTAGACCTACTGTAAAGGCATTTGTTACTATGGCAGTGCCTGACATTAGTAGATGTAACTTTAGAGTGACTTTAGACTTTTCTAATTGGGTTCTGTGGATTAAGTTCAGAAGATCCCTAAAACACTCAAATTGCATGCAAACTGTTCTGTGAACATAAAGTTTCCTGGGGAGATAATTTGTGACTTCACTTATACTAACAAAGAAGTGTGGCCCCAAAAATGTATTCCAGGTGTCATGACACTGTGTAGAGCTACCAGGGAGGTTCTATGAAGTCATGGGTAGAAGAATCAACAATTAGGAAATAAGTGATTCATTGAAAATATCATCTAATATTGGATGTCTTTTGTTTTTGTTGCTGGTTTTATTTTGTGGAAGATTAGCCCTGAGCTAACATCTGCTGCCAATCCTCCTCTTTTTGCTGAGGAAGACTGGCCCTGAGCTAACATCCATGCTCATCTTCCTCTATTTCATGTGGGAAGCCTGCCACAGCATGGCTTGATAAGCAGTGCGTAGGTCCACACCTGGGATCTGACCCTGCAAACCCTGGGCCACCAAAGCAGAATGTGTGAACTTAACCACTGTGCCACAGGGCTGGCCCTATACTGTGTGTTTTAAAAGAACATTTGATGGAAACTAAGCCTGTCAAACAAGACCTTTCATGTGGTTGTTTTTTAATGAAGTCACTACCTAGTTTCCTTTTCTAGTATTCTCCTCTATAGCATTTACTGTCACGTAGTAGACAACATAATTTGCTTATGCATGTTCTTTATATATTTCTCCACGCACTAAAATTTAAGCATCCTGAGGGCAGAGTTTGCAATCCATTGTATTCACTGCTGTTTCTACGCTGCCTAGAACAGTGCCTTACTTGTACTACGTGTTTCAAAATATTGACTTAGTAAATGAATGAAATAGTGTCAATATTTAAATGTGGTTATGTGTATTGCTCATACCCACATAGATCTGTGCCTTAACTATTTCCATCATATTCCCTTTCCTTTCTAAAAACGTATTTTCTATGTTGATTTATCTGAATACTGCTATTCTAATGTCCACTTGAATAATTTACATGGAGTCTAATAAATGAGTAGATTTTAGCAGAGGTGACTGGCCTGCATTAGAATATAATTCAAAACTTGACTTTATTATTTAAGTTGAAAATAAAAGCTTGGTCTATTTGTCCTAAATAGAGTTAAATCATGTACCTTCCTTATCTTTCATTCTTCCATTTCATCACACAACAATGAGGGTATGTGAGGCTAAAATGAGAACATTTGATTGACTGCACTTCTCAGGAAGAAATAAAAGCTAATCTAAGTTGGTTATTTGCAACAAGAGAGGCTACACATAGGGCAGTTAAATCAAAAGTATGTATAATTTCCAAAACACATCTTCTTAGCCTTGTGAGATTTTCCCTGGTATCTGCATTTGAGTATCAGTGTTTCTGCTGTTCTAAGAGGTCATATCACTTGAATCAACATACATATTGTTTTAGTTCAGGCTGCCATCACAAAGCACCATAGACTGGATGGCTTGTAAACGACAGAAATTTATTCCTCAAAGTTCTGGAGGCCAAAAGTCTGAGACCAGAGCACCAGCATGGTCTTGTTCTAGTGAGGACCTTCTTCGGGGTTTCAAACTGCTGACTTCTTATAGGATCCTTAGAAAGTGGAATGCAGAGAGGGGAAGCAAGTTCTCTCTTATATGGGCACTAATGTCATCCAATACTAGTTACTTCTCAAAGCTCCACCTCCTAATGCTATCACTTTGGGGACAGGGTTTCCATATATGAATTCTGGGGAGACACAAACATTCAGTTCATAACACATTTTCTAATTCTAACTATGTGGATTTTCCTTCCCACATAGAGTTTCACTCTCTGTACTCACTTACTTGAAGAGGAATGTTCTTTTTTCTTTCTTGAAATATTTTAGATTGAGAAAAACAAATGCTGTTCACTTCTGCCAAATGTTTATTTAAGCAGATTTTATAGGGATGTCAAGGTGAATTAAAAGCAAAATTCTGAAGACAGATTGCAATGCAGATAACATTTTTATCCTAGACGGGAAAACAATGACCTTCCTTTAAGTGTGACATCCTTTCAGCCTATGGCTTGAATGAGAAAATTTAGTAAAAAAGGGAAATTTACAACTACAAAGCATACACTAAGAGAAAAGTAACCTAAAATATAAAATTGAGGAAAATGTGGCGGAATGTGGGTTTATGTGTAAAGGAGACACAGAAAGTGACTACGGCAAGCTTATTTAATCAGGAACCTGAAATGTATATCTATATTTATACCTATATCTACATCTTGTATCTGAAAGTAGATTCATGTATTTTTAGTAGAGTGATATTTGAATAATGGGCTCTTTGACTATCAAAGTTTGCTGATGAATACCTCTAGGCAGGAAAGAGGAGAAAGTTAACTACAGGACTTAAGCAGCACCTGCTGTCACCTGAACGAATCAGCTGTTCTGATACTGCATGTGCTCAGGAAGGAATGATAACACCACCTTTATCTAGGAGGTTGTCTTTAGAGGAGAGTAGGTGGAATGGAAATAGTTAGTAATAGACTTGTTAATCCAAATTTTTCAGATTTTGACAAATCTGTATACATATTTGTCTTCATTTGACTTTTTAGCTCTTACAAAATCTATGTGATAACATGATTTTATCATTTAGTAGGCTAGAGCATAAATATTAATACAGGTCACACTCCTAAGTTGTGATCAATTACAAACATGGCCACAATTCTTACAATGCCTCTTCCTAAATCTGGCCTGGCCTTGTGACTTGCTTTATCAATGTGGCAGAAACCAATGTTATGCAAGCTCTGAGTCTGGGCCTCAAGCAGTTTCACACAGTTCCGCTCTCACTCATGGAATTCTATGATTAAGCTGGGCTTCTGGAGGATAAGACACATGTGGAGTATAGATAAGCTGTTCCAACTGAGTCATCTTAGACCAACCAGTCCTTAGTTGGTCTGGCAGCTGATCATCAACATATGAACAAGACCAGCTGAGATCAACCAAACCCAACCCAGATCAGAAGAACCATCTAGCTGAGCCCAGTCCAAACTGCACAACCACAGAAAATGTGAGCTAAAGAAATGGTTAATGTTCTAAGTAACTCAGTTTTGGTCATTACAGCACAGCAAAAACTAATTGATATACAAAACTAGTATAGCTACTAGTATAAGCTAGCAATAGTATAAAACTAGCAAAAACTAATTGATATACAAAATAGTCCCAAAAACTTAAAAAAAAATGGTAAAAGAAAATTTATTTTAATCCAACTTAAATAAATAGAAGAATATCTTTCTTTGAGTAGGGGGAACAGTCAACTTTGAAATGATAAAAAATACGTAACGATAACTACACAAGGCTATTAAATGTCAGATATGGTTAGGTTTGACAATGAAATGTTTCTCTCTTTTGCTTTTTATATGTGTTAGTCTTTGAGTTCCTTTTTAGCATTCAAGCAGTAATTTTGCTTTAATTACCAGCAAAATTAATATGCAAATGTTTTTGAAGACAAAGTATAAAAAGCTGTGATGTTGGAATATAGCAAAAATTCTCTTCTCCTTCTAGCACTGCTATAATATTTCTGTTCCTTATTCCCTGGAATGAATTGAAAAGGGATACTAAGACAAAACTAAACCTGGCTTTTTATTACAGCTTTTCTTCATTGACGAATAGAGGGTTATGAAGTCAAAAATCAGAAATATAAGACCATTTTCTTTTAAGATTTCATTAAGGATAAGATATTAGAGAGATTGAAGACTATTTTTCTGGCTTACCACATCATCTGCTTCCAACCATCAGAACTGAATGACAATAAAATAATACAAAAGAACTCGGGCCTTATCAATCAGAGTCATTTAGAATTTTTGTGATTGCTCTTTGAGTCCAAATGATTATTGCTAAACTTTGTCAAACCGAGAAGATTAAAAGATTCTTCTGGATGTCTAAGTTCAATACCATAACTACTGGAGCAAGCAGGAACTGCTTCAGCAGGTTAAGCTAGTGGGGTCAAAGACTAGGAAGCTCAGAATTCAGAAATGATGAGAATGATATGTTGTTTTCTTCATATTTCAGGATCTGTTAAAAGTTGAGAATAGATTAATTGTGGCCATAGAGAAGACTTCTCATCTGTCTTTTGAAGGTGAAAAGAAGTTACTTGAAATGCAAAGGACATTCTTTTCTGCATAGTGATCAAAAGCAGTACCAAAACATTTAATTTCCTCGAGTCATAGTAGTAATCCTAATGTCCAGTTCAAGTTGGGGGAGAATACAAATGCTTTTGTGTCTCTCCCTCCTGAGGCCCCATGAAAATAAAACCTAGAAGAACAAAAGTGGTCTGTAAAACTTTAAGAGTGAAGAGAAGAAGTATACAGTCAACAAAATCAAGAGATTTCCAAACACTAGGGGAAGACTAGAAGTGAATGAAAAAGAGTTGATAGGTGAAATAAGCAGAAAAAGGTACTGATTGAAATAGGATGCAGAAAGATACAGGGATAAAGAGTCAGTGAGAGCCAACCTGGAGAATATCTGCAAGGAGATTAGCAGAAAATACATATGAAAAATCATTCCAGTTGGCATCCCTCTACTCTGTGACATCGTGGAGGCCTTTAAGATGGTGTCCAGAGATCCTCAGCTCTTGGAATTCATGTCCTTGCCTAATTTCCTCTGCTTAGGTATGGGTTAGACTAACAGAAGCCATGATGGAAGGTCACTTCCAAGATTAGGTTATAAAAAGTCTGTGGCTCCCATCTTAGATGAGCTCCCTTTTTTGTTTTTTGCCTTCCACTCTCTAACACTCTCTCAGATCACTTGCCCTGGGGGAAGTAAGCAGCCAGCTTTCATGAGGCAACCTTGTGCCAACATGTGAGAGAACAAGGCCTCCCAATAGCCATGTAAGCAAACTTGAAAGTGGATTCTCACCCTCCAGTCAAAGTCAAATGAGACTGCAGGCTTAGTCAACAGCATGACTCCAGCTTTGCAAAAGACCTTGAGCCAAAGGCACCCAGCTAAGCTTCACTCAAATTGACCTGACCCACAAAAACTGTGAGACAATAAATACTTGGCATTTTAAGCTACTAAGTTTTGGGATAATTTGTACACAGGAATAGATAACTGATATAACCACCTAAGTTATAGAATACAGTAGCTTTTTTAAATTTACTTTTTAATTAAATTTTTTTTTTGAGGAAGATTAGCCCTGAGCTAACATCCGCTGCAAATCCTTTTTGTTTTCTGAGGAAGACTGGCCCTGAGCTAACATCCATGCCCATCTTCCTCTGCTTTATATGTGGGATGCCTGCCACAGCATGGTTTGCCAAGCAGTGCATAGGTCCACACCTGGGATCCGAACCAGCAAAGCACAGGCCGCTGAAGCAGAACCTGCAAACCTAACCCCTGCACCACCGGGTTGGCCCCAGAAAAGAGTAGCTTTTTATGCTCCAAGGCAAAAAAGAAATTAACAAACAAAAATCAAGATAGTTCTTCTCTTAAAAGTACAGGAATTTTCCAGGGAAAGGTAGGGCTCCTACTGTGGATGTTCTCTTCATTCTGGCATTAGGATGTTTGCCATTTCCAAAGAAAAGTCTTCAGCTCTATACTCTCTGACCACCCTCAGCCTGAATAGGGTTTCCTGTCACTTGAGAATAACCAGTCCAGACTGGTGCTCAAGAACAGAAAGCATGTATGGTAGATCTCTGGGGAGAAAAAGTGAAGGTTTGATAGAATTGAAAGTACGATTGGGAATTTAAAGTGATAATGCAATAAAGGCAAGGGAAGCAATTCAAGAAAAAAAAGATGTTGAGGAGATCCTGTAAAAATGAAACTATGCAAGATAGGTGTAGTCCAAATACGAAGCAAAATAAAATGCCCTGAGTTTAAGTAATTGATAGTATGGAAGGGAATCCATCTGAGCTTTATCCTGGTGCAAGTAATACAACTTGGACCCATAAGAAAAGACATGTAATTTTCACACACAACTGAGACTGGCATGGAATGGTATTTACATAGTAATGGTCATCTAAACGCTCTTCATTGCTTTTCCACTTTAGACTCCTCATAGATAAAATATGGAAGATCTGGTTGTGTTTGCCAGACAGAATGTTAAAGTTAACGTCTCTGGAAATATAATGAGATGGTGAGATGTGGAAAAGTAGAGGGAAGCTAGAGAAACGGGTGGGAGTAAAATATTTTCATCTTACTAATGTGGAGACTCAAGAGATATTGTAATACATTGACAGAATAAGAAATAGAGATGTAAAAATACTATTTAAAGTGACAAAATAAATAATATGTATAATTCAGCAGAGACAAAGAAAAGAAAAAGGAAGGGATTAAGGCAAGGGGCTAATCTTCAGTTTTCATACTAGAGAGTGTATTAATGTTATCTAAAAGGCATAAATAAAGAAACGGAAATATAAGCATATTATTTAGAGATATGGAACTAATTACCAAAAGAAGTATGAAAAGATATCATCTCCGGGAGATAAGAATGGAGGTGGAGAATGGATGGATGGGGCATCGTCGCCCTTTATATATATCATCTTCTAAATCATATTGATTTGTTTTCATGTGCTTATATTCTCTTAATGAAAATAATTTAACCATTATCCTCACTTGTTTTGTACACATACAATAAAGCATAGAAGTGAATTTTTCTGGCATACTGCTTTAGCCTCCGAAATAGTGTAAAAGAGCAGATTATAATAAACGTTATTATTTGCAATTTGAGCTATCCCCCATTTAAATGTATTGTATTTTCAAATAACCCACACAGCAAGAATAAACTCCTTTGCTATTTCCTAGGCTTTGCCTAGATTTGCCTGTCATCAGGAATTCACTCCATTCCCCAAACTTCATTTAAGTCTTTGCGTCCAATTAGTGTTATGCCAGCATGCCCCTCTAATCTCTTCTGTTACTTTCCTAGTTCTTTGTACTCGGTTCCCATTTTAAATCGCCTATGAAAATATCACAGTTTTTACATGCTTAAACTCAGCAATGAGTATCTTTTCAAAACATTATAGTTTCCCCAGTTCTATCTGGTTTCCGGCAATAGTTAACATCTAAATACATCAAGCCTACATCAAGATTTCCCTGAAGCCCTATCAAGAGTCTGTGGTGCAAAGTGGGTCTGTAATGGGTCTCATCTTATTAGATTTCCTCATTATTTTCCAAATATTTTCACCTATTTATTCTACTTGGTAAAGTTGGCTAGAGATATCAAAAAATCAGACGAACTATCTGAAAATGTGAATTTCTGACTCTTCAAGATGGTCCAACTACTTGCACAAATCTGAAGTAAGTGTTAGCAATCTGAATTGGCTCACTATGGGCAACAGTGGGAGAGGTCAGCTTCCTGTGCAGACAATAATGAGAGCTCTGATGGAGAGAATTTAAAAGCAGTAATAAATCTGATTAAAAGTCAGCCTGCTTTTTGTTACTGCAGTGCGTCAGCAGTTCTAAACTACCGGTGATAAACATTCCTCCAAAGAGTGGACCATTAGCACTGCCGCTCCCCCACCTATGGTAAACCACCATAACGGAAAAATGATGAAATTCTGCTAAACCTCTGGAAAAGTTTTATACCTGCTAATCTGTAACATGATAGGCAAAATTATACCACTTTATACTCTTCTCCTTTCCATTTTAGGGACAACTAGTTGAGCTTCCTTCCCAGACTTATGTGAATGTCAATAGTATAAATTGAAATGAGAATTTCGCGTCCTGTATATCACATGCGTATCTTTCTCTTAAAGAAGTATGTGTATCATTTTTTTAAAAAACCAACAACTTGCATTTTAAAACTGTCTTTACTCTGCATATGAAGAAAACTAATTATTTTATTTCCTTCTTATATGTACCATCTTTATTTTCTACAAATATTGGTCAATCCAAGAAAATTCAAGACTAAGCAACACACAGTATTTATGTCAGCATTGTAATATGCACTCTGAGTGTTCATTAATTTATTACTCAAAAACTGTTTAGTAAGTGTCCACTGTGTACCAAGCTCAGTGTGAGATGCTGAGCATTTACAGATTAATAACGCACAGATTTTGACTTGAAGGTACTTGTCATAAAGAAAATGAAAGTAGAGGTCATAGGCTCTGATAGATAGATAACTATCTATCTATCTATCTATCTGCCTTTCTGTCTACTTATCTGAATGTCTATTTATCTATCTCTCCAAAGTGCTAGGAAAACAGGAAATGCCTTCTGCTTAGGGTTGTTTGGGAAAGCTTCAAGTGAAATGAGAAGTCTAAAATCATCCCATACCATCAACATTGGCAAAGCTTTAGAACTTTACAAATGTGGAGTCAATTATTAATAAGGTCACAGGTACAGTTGCAGCACAGGAAAAAAAGAGGAAATAAGAACACTTCCGTCAGAGCGGGCAACATATGCAAAGACTGAAAGCAGAAAGTTGCATTTGGTGTTTAGGGAATATGAACAGTCTATTATTACTAGTCTACCAATGAAAAATTTCTAAGTAAGCGCTTTACACATGCTTCTCTTTTTCCTTTTCTGAATCAAGTTCCCAAATAATATAAAATGCAAGGCCACACTGACAAGAGTATATAAGACAATGACGCAATTAAATACAACATGGACAACTTCAGTCACAAGTGTAATTAAACTTCTACCTGAAACTACAATGAAAATTCCCACTTTGGACAGTGGAAAGCCGTCAGTTCACAACAGAAAGAGTGGGTCATCTAGCTGCCTTGTGATGTCTTATTTTCCATCCTGTTATTACAGGCTGCATGTTGACTCTGTCTAGAATTACAACTAATGGCCAGTTAACACTGTGGAAAAGTCAGGTATAGGAATGTCACCACAAAATTTGAAAGAACCTTGGTGAATCCTTTTCATTTCTGAGATATGAGCATTAGAATCAGAGAACTGTCCTTTAGTAGAATGTGAATATTTTCTAGTTTCTTTTGAAAGAAATTGATAGTCCCTTTGGATCCATGGACACAAGTACCTACACTATTTTATAGCTATACCCACAGGCTTTTGATACATATTCAGGGATAGCTGCTGTAGTGGTAAACTAAGAGGTGTAGAAAATAGGAAAATAAGTTTTCCTCAAGTGTTTCAGTGCCAGAGTTTTACTGCTGAATTTTAAATGCTGGGCTATATTTAGTGACGATTTCATAATAGCTAGCATAACATGGCACAGCAAATAGAGACTCCTCATGTGGTTAGCCTGCCAGTATCTTGGGTAATCTATACTTGAATATATTTGTTACCTAGTCCTTGGATAGTGTTAGCCAAATTCAGACTCATTTTTCATATTTCGAGATTTGGGTGACCATGTATGAATCTCTACTGCCTGGAATAGGGTCCAGCACACAAAAGGAAGAAAGAAAAAAAAGGACAGGAGAGAGAGAAGGAAAAAGAGTGGTAGCAGAGTAGGCACAAGGATATTAAACAAGAAAAAAAGACCACCTACTGTGTGCCAGGTGCTCTACTAAGACCTGTGCTTATGCAAGTTTAGTGGATACTCCCAAAGAATCTGTTATCAAGATAAACATGATTTGGGGGCCGGACTTGTGGTGTAGTGGTTAAGTTTGGTGCACTCCGCTTCAGCCGCTTTAGTTCACAGGTTTGGATCCTAGGCGTGGACCTACACCACTTGTCAGCCATGCTGTAGTGGTGACCAACATGAAAAGTGGAGTACGATTGGCACAGATGCTAGCTCAGGGCTAATCTTCCTTGAGCAAAAAAAAGAAAGAGGAAGATTGGCAACAGATGTTGGCTCAGGGCTAATCTACCTCAGCCAAAAGAAAAAAACAAAAGATAAACATGATTTTAAAGTTCCCATTATTATTGGCTCATGTTTTACCCCATGCAATAGTCCAACATTGACGTCCAAACATGTAACAAACAGTATTGGGGCTTCCTCAATAGCACAGTATTTATTCCATGTAATAATGAAGATGAATTCAGCTTCCCCCACACTCCTCTCAGGGGAGTCTCCAGATCCTGCTTGATTAGGAAAATCCTAGCAGAGGACAAAATGGGCCAGGGCCACCATTTACCCTACCAAATCTACAAATTGGGTGGTAAGATCTATTTCAGAAGAAGCTTTCCACAGAATGTGGGTAATTCCAGTGTCAGGGTGGTGTCTAGCACGTTGGCAACACTCACAACATGTGAAATAATAAAAACGTGTTGCTTCAATGTGCCTATTATTAAAAAGGGACTAAAATATCTTCTCTCCTTTAAATTTGTTTCTGAGTTTCAATTGTGTCAGTGATGCCGTTAATAATAGATTGTACAGACATACACAAGCTTTGCATAATTTCTGTATAGGTTCACTGATAATCTAAATGTCTGAGCAATGGTTCTTGCTATAAAACCCAAAATTACTACGTGGCTCACCCTCTCCCTCGAGAATATAACACCTTGAGAAGCACATTTTATATGTTAGGTATACAAAAGATATTTGCTAATTTGTACTCTTAGGTAAAAGCATCGTGGGTTTACAGGGAACATAATACCATAGTTGAAAAAATGTATAGATACATACAGATACGCTGCTAGGTTTTGTTTTGTTTAGTTATCATTTAGAATGCTTACTGGAGGAACCATTGGTTAATATTGGTGTTATCTGTCTGCTTGAGATCTTATATAAAGAGAACAGTGATGAGGAGAATACAGTAAGAGCTGTTCGGTAAGTGTTGTATAAAGGCCGAAGGATTAGTTAATCCTTCTCTTGAGGTTCCAGCCAAAGGATGTTAATATATTTTTTACTGTTGGGGAGCTTTTCAGTGATGCCAACAGACAAGAAAGTCTAATATGTGTTCTAGATGATATAAATTTAAAAATTATCTCAGAGATTTAAATTCAATCTTGACTTAGTTTACTGAACAAAGCTTACTGCTTTACATAAAATGTGAAACAAAAACAAGCATTGTTAACACACACTCAAACACACACAATTATCTTTTTTTTTTATACTCAGATGATTTGCTTTCTCCTCCCCCTCAAAGAAAATCATTATTACATGTAAAAGAGGAATAAACCAACAGGTGTAATGCAAACATACTTATGCATTTGAAAACCAGAAATTCACAAAAATATTACAGCACAAATCATTTGTGGTACTGGTCAAAACAAAAACAAGAAAATAAGGCTATATTCTTGCTAGTTAGACATTAACTATTTAATAAAAAGATATTCCTTTTTCCTACAACCAAGACTAAGAATATCAGAGAAGGTGCCAACCTCACCAGTCCTTTCTGAAAAATACCCACTGAAATTACTGCCACATGTTAATTAGCTACAAAGTCTTAAGTCTCTTGATTTCTCCAGTGCTAATAAAGATTATATCAAGAATCATAAACTCGGTTTAGCCTAACTCACAGCTAGAAGTGCATGATGTTTTCCACATCCACGTTGAAGAAAGGAGTATATCATGAATTTTTAAGCTTCTTAATCAAAACATGTTACCAAGGACAGTTACAGAAATCATATTTGCACGATTCAGTACTATACTATGAATTAGATTCTGTCTGAGAACAGCTAGGAAATCAGCACAGGAAATTTCTGGACTGCTCAGTCAACAGTAATTTGAGATTGTTGTTTTGGTCTCTGGTGGTGGTGGCAGTGGTGGTGGGAGGTTGAGTGAAACAGCGCAGGGTATGGAGATCAGTGGACGGTTCTTCACTGTGCAGTGTATTTCCCCTTCATGGCCCTCTCCCGCTAAGTGCAAAAGTCAACTCTCCCCCTGAATCATTCATCACCTGTTCCTCTCCCCTCCCACACACACGGTCTAGGGGAATGGTGCTGTCTCTGTGTGGAGAACACCTCATTCAATAGAGAATTCAGCTCTGTTTATGCCGTACAATTGATGCTTTGATTTAGAAACATCAGTTCAGAGCTCTTCTTTAGTGACATGGAAAATAGCTTTAAAGGTAAGAAAGATGCTTTAATTTATACTTTGTACCTGAGGAATGCTTTTCACACAGAACTATCACTTGTATAATGATTACAATTATCAGACACATTTGTGTTTCTTTATATTTTAGGGTGAACCATATGAAATTTCCTCTTTTTTTTTGGTAATAAATAATTGTCAAATAGCAGGAATTTTATATAGTTCAAATAGTACATTGACTCATTTGATCCTCACAATAAGCTTATGAAGCCATAATCCCCATTTTAAAGGTGGGAAACAGAGGTATTGAGACGCTAAGTAACCTGCCCACGGTCACCCAGCCAGCATGTGGGGAAAGTAAGGGTGAGATTTAGGTAGGCATTCTGACTTCCGGAGTTGATGCTATTGACCACTCTGCCATACTGTCCCCTAATGGCCCAGGCCAGTCTCACTCCTTCAGACTGTCAGCTGCTAGAACACAGAATTAGACTGGGAGAGACTGTCCAGGAAGAGAATGAAGGAGGGCGACGGGTAGGTGAAGAAAGAAAGGAGGTTTCCATGCAGAGGAACACAGAGGTGTGCAATGGCATAATTTCTAGGGGTCGCTGTGAGTAGTTACTGGGATCATGGGAAAAGGGTGTGGAGGGGCATGGAGAAAAACCTTCTAGGCAGACAGGAGGCAGCTGTGAAGGATGGACCCTGATGATCATCCGAGGAATCTGCCCTTTATCCTAAATACCTAAATATATTAAGGATGGGATGATATGACCATATTTCCATTTTCAAAAGAGCAGTCTGACCCCTGGATGGAGATGCCATCGACCTAGTTAAGATTATGAGAAGAACAAGAAGTGATGAGATAATGAACAGAGGACAGACTTAAGGGCAGGGGACCAGATCAACTCAAAGTATGCTGTAAAGCAGGGGGCTGCATAACTTTGGGTAAATTATTTAGTTTCTCCATGCCTCAATTTTCTCTCAATAAGAATAGTAATACCATGCTTTACTTTCTGAGTCTTTAGCTCTTCCTTAAACACACATGTACCCTGGAATTTGATTACACTTCTGATTTAATTAACTAGACACTTAGAGTGTCTTGTATCAATAGGACCCACCGGCGGGGTATGTGCAGTTCACTCCCCCGTTCTGGCCTCGGGCAGACACGCCCCTGTACAGTCTGGGCCAGAGCTCATTCCCGCACACCTGGCCTGGCCCCTGGGGCAAGGTGCAGCTTCGCTGTGACTCTGAGTGTGTGTATGTGTGTGTGTGGTGTGGGGAGCGGGCAGAGGGGTGGCCAATGAGGACTGGCATTTGTTTAATAGGTGGCATGAGCCAGCCTCTGTACAGACCAGTCTGAGACCCAGGGCACCTAGGTGTTTCTCATTCCAGGATTCCCCCACGGGCCCCTAGAACTCCCAGGATCCTGAAGAGATCAGACTTCCGCTGGGATGAGTGGTCGTGGCAGCAGCACCTGGGACCTGACTCTGCCATCCTCTGAGCCACTCCTGATGCTCAGCGCCTCCCCAGCCCATCCTTTCCTTACCTCTATCAGGACCACGTTTACTGCCTCTACACACCTGAAGAAACATAGCATACCTGCAGCTCCAACTGCGCCCTGTTTGCTTTTCTGGAAAGCCCTGGACTCCACCGACATGGACCAGGCCTCGCCCCAGCCCAAGGGAGTCCCCCATTAAATAAATAGATAAATAAATAAATCTTGGTATCACTTTAGCTCTTTTCCCTGCCTTCTAGTTTCCTCACACAGTAGTTGGTCACCATTGGCACTGTCCGCACAATCCTGCTGGATCTGAGAATATGTCTGAATTTTAATGTGTCAATATCCTTTTATAATTGATGCCTATATCACTAATAATCTATGCATGTCTATTCAAAAAGGATTCCCATTTCATGCCCCCGCACCACAAGCATCCCTCTCCTCTCTTTTCTCCTATAGCACTTAACACGCCACGTATGTTACTTGTTTTATTGTTTATTGTTCATCTCCCCAACTAGAACATAAGCTTAGTGCAGAAAAGTCTAATTTTGTTCAATGCTATATTTCCTGTGACTAGAGCAGTGCCTGGTATATAATGAATGCCTAGCAAATATGTTAAGTGAATGAATGGATGGATGGATGGATGCATGCATGCACGGATGGATGGATATATTTGTCTAGAACTAGCCTTATCAAAAAGACGTCTAAAACCAAGTTTGCATCTGCCAATAGAGCATCTTTTCATCCCGTAATTCCTCCAGACCCCAAAGAAAATGCACTGAGTAGAAGAATTTTCTTAAAGTAAACTCTTTAAAATGTATATAACCCGGCACTTTTGCTTACAGGCAACGAAGGGAAAAACACTTTCTAAATAGCAGTTGCTTACCTGCATTTAAAATTACAATGAATTACACTTTTCTTACCCAGCACCATTAGTTTCAGGAGAACATGCCTTTGTATATATTTTTAAATCTACACCCAAGTGTTTTTCTTTCCGACATGCACTAAAATTTGCTGTAGAAATGTACATTAATTTAAGTGAATTCAGCAGAATGACTGGACTAGGGAAAATAAAATTAATTATTCATGTCACCAGTATTTTAAAATGCAGAGTGGTTAGCAGGAACATACATAATTTTAAGAAATGCAATTATTTTTAATAATGAAGCCACAACTAAGGTTAATTAATATTTTTAATAAAAAAATAACATTTTGTTCTTTGAAGTTACAAAATGTATTTTGTTAGTTTTAAGCATTTTTCATGGAAATATGTATGCACTCTGCTTACATTTTTCAAACAAATAGTATTACTTTTTCATGAGTATCTCCAAAGCCTCTAGGAAGCAATAGCAGTGTCCAATATATTCAAATGTTCTTTACTTGCTCAAACACTAATTGGGTTTCTTTTCAGAACATCCCAGGGGAATCAAATGCCATTCAATGTAGTAGGACATTGCATATGTGAAATACACGTGTCTGACAACCTACCAATGTTTTTAAATCTTCAGTAGTTCTTTTTGTTGAGTAGGTTTGCTAACTCCACTCAGAAAAAAGCCTAATCAGAACCACAGAATTGTCCCAATATATTTCACTCATATTTACTGATTCTGCCCTGCTCTATAATTTCTTACTAAGAGTTGCAAACTATAATCCTTCCAGTCAAAAATCAGAATCTCTCAAAGCCTTATTCTCTCTCCTTTCTCAAGATTTTTGAAATGAGACGAAAAGAAGATGAAAAAGGCTATGGACTCTTGAAACCGGGTAAGGATACCAGAGTCAGTTTCTGCTCTGAATGTAAAGGACGGGGCTTCACTATTTATTATTCTTACGACGTATGATTTTCTTGCAAAGATAGATTTTATATATGCTGTGAAAGTAGACTGCAATATAATTATAGACCAAAGTGCAATGCTTTTGAGAGTCAAAAAAGGATGCTATTAATAATTATATCGGTACACCTGGTGCACGTTAGGACTATACAGGCCAACTGAGACTCACAGCCACTCTGCATAAAAGTCAAAGATGAAATCTATGCTTTGTTATATAATCATCAGAAGACCTAATTAAGAGCATCATAGCTAGAACCAATGAAATTTTAGAGCTGAGTACACTTTAAGATATTCGTAGTTCAACCCACTTATTATAGAGAGCTGGCAAGGCCAAGGTGCAGTGAGGTTAACCAATCTGTCCAAGTCACACAATAAGGTAGGTGGTTGTGTTGAAAGTGAAAACCAGGTCTCCTGATTTTCTGCGCTTTTTCTTTATACTGTACTCCCTCTAAGTAAAAGGCATTCCTATGGATCCATATTCTCTACAAGTTTATAAAATATTCTTGAAGGAATGAAACAAAAAGTCACAAAATGTGATACAAAGCCTAGACCGGAAGAAAAGTCACAATCTTGATCTTAAAAGAAACAGCACAGCTCCACTGCCCTCTCTTGACAGACTGGCAAGCAAAGGGAGTATGCCTGTTGGTTTACTTTTATTTATTTACGTAAAGCTACATAGACATCGTAAGACATTGCCAAGTTATTCAGAAGAGGGGGTACACTTAGCAGCCAAAAATCTTACATGACACTCCTGCCCCCAACCCAAGAAGCTCTCAGCATCCTGAAGAACTTCATGTTATCAATTATTCACAAATGTTAACTTTCTGAGATTAGCCTTATAGAACGTTCTCTTTTTTTAAGATGAGCAAGTCTCACAGAAACATTTAGACATTAAATATTCTAAGTAAAACAAATTTTATCAACTTTATGTAATCCATATAAAAAGTACTATTAATATTATAAACACATTGAAAAAGGTATTTAGTCAGAAGGGTTGGTAAATGTACCCATTATTTCATAATATAAATCATGTCTTTCTAAAGTAAACATCAGTCTGAAAATTGATCATCATTCAGAGATGAAAAATTTCATTTTTTTTCCGTTTTAAAGCATATTTGCTTTTAAGGAGGAATATAAACAGGGTCTTATGGGACATTTTGATGAATATTCTTTTATATTCTATGATGCTGTGAAAACTGAAAATGCATTTCTCCCCTACTACTTGCCCTGCAGGATGGCTGAACAAACATCATCTCATCTATTCGAAAGGAATCCAATCTAATTCTGGTTGACCAAAAATCTGTTTCCAGAGTTCTAAAACACGCAATCACCCCAAGGTACATTGCCATTGCAGCTTAAGTGACTCAGTGTTATCACTGAGGAAAATACACTTTGATTGAGAAAACAGTCTGGTATGGCATTTGAAAAATAAAATGACCCTTCCTGGTAATTGAGTAAGGCAGATGATAAAGGCAGGCAGATATGGCCACTACAGACAGGGTTTAAAGGAAGATGCTTCACACAACCTGCAAAAATGGGTCAAAGGCTACAGTCCTGGAATCAGTTACAAATCACTCTCATATTGAAACTTCAAGACTTTGGCAATTCTAAAAAACATTTAAATTCTACATATATCAGCAATCACCTTGTGGTTGGATGGCAATTTAAAAATTAATTGTGAAGTAAGGAAAATTTGCAACAAATTATTCTGTTACCTAAAAATAAATCATTTACTTTCTTCCCTAGAAGTTCCCCAAACTCACATACATACCTTATTATTGCCTGTAATCACATGATATCGTTATATGAGAGAATTTTAAAGGCTTTTAGTCCAACTTTAAAACACTGTTGCCACAATTGAATATTCATAGCATATTAATCCAAATTATTTAATTGCTGTTATTGGTCTGTTAAAAATCTAAAGATTTAAAATATCTATTTTTTAATGAGTGTAGTAATCCTTTATTTAAGTCAATATCTCCTCAAATGAACCAAGTAACACTAATTGATCAGACCATTTACTTCTATAAACCACTGCTGTCTTTAAACATGCAATAGCTTATAATAAAAGAGATTCTTTTCACTGGCAATTAATGGGCAGTCAACTGTTTTCCTTTTATATTAATTAATATTATAAAATGCATAAATTTTTCTTTCTTCATTTCTAGGTGTTTAGCTTGCAAATTAAATAGCTATTTTATACATGTTTTCTTAAAAAATATTTCTTAATAAATTGCAGTTACTAATTGATAAAATATCATAAAAACAAGGCTGGTAATTCTTTATTTTGGGATACATCTGGCTTACCTAGGAACTTAGGCAGCTGTACTTTCATTAATGATGAAACAAGACTACTAAGAAAAATATCTGATTATTTCAAATTTTATTCATAGAAACAGTTCCAGTTCTGAAGGTCCTCTTATGAATTATTTTATATGAAGGAAATAGTCTATCAGTTGCTTTGTTTTTCATTTTTCTTGTGTCAGATTCACCTTAACGACCTGCTTATTGTCAAATAAACAATAAACCAACAACCACAATCATTAGTGAAGTATTAGGAAAGAATATGAAATGGAGCTGTTGGGCATGCATAAATCTGTCTACAGTCACAAGTCTTTATTCAAGGGGCTAAAAGCAATTATTAACAATCTTATAAACCCAAGCAAGATAGAGGAAATCAACAAAATGATTATGCTCGAAGCACACCTTGTTAGTCAAACTGTATATTCCATAAGGGCAGGGGTTTTTGTTTGTTGTTGCTAATGTATCCCTAGTGCCTAAAACAGTGAACAGCACATATACGACCAATAAATATGTATTGATGAACACCCTGTGAGACAACCCATTTTATTTTGTGGCCAAACGCAAATTTAAAAAGAGAGGGAGAGAGAAAAAAGAAAATGGTGCATATAGGTATATAATAGGCAATACTACATTTATGAATTTACAGAATTTACAGTTTGTTGGTCATCTCTCTTCTCCTAGGACATTTTTTCTTCCTCTATTCTGTTCCTGCCACTCCTTTCTATTCAAAGTAAAAATCAGAATCTATTTTCTTCTTTTTCTGCTGAACATATGTTAATTACTAGCCAGGGTGCTGATATGAACAGAATTCACCTTCTTTTACTCTCTTTCTAAATTTGACACTTGATCTGTTTCAAATATTTGAAATAAAAGCAATTTAAAAAATGATTGTTGTCATTCTTGCTTCTTTAGAATGTGGTTTTCTAGAAAAGTATGGCTCATGTATTTGGAAAGCTTTATATGGCACCTACTGGAGACACTCACTAACTATTAAAAACAAAACAAAAGAAAATAATCAATTTTGGACCAAGGAGAACATAACAATTTTGAAAGAATTAACAACAGAATATATACAAAGGCTATAAATGTCAACAGGGGTCCAATAGCATTTAATAGCATTTCAACAGCATTCCAATAGCTTTCCATTAAATGTGAGCTCTATGAGGCAGGTAGAGTTTTTCTCTTGTTCTTCACCAATGTAATGCCAATACCTAAACCAGTGCCTGATACATAGTAGGAAATCAATAAGTGTATCTTGATTGAATTAATATACTTCCAAGTTGTACAAATTCAACATTTAAAAATTCTGTTTTTCAAAAATTTTAGACATAAGATGGGACAATAAGCTCATTGAAGGGAATTCTTTGTGAAGGCAGTTGGCCACATATACAAAATATGTTAGCCCAAGACAGATATTAAGTACCATATTTTGGGTCTTTGTCCTCAAACTAACAGTGCATTATTCTCATAGACAGTAAAAGGGTAGACATATCATTCTCCATGAGAGTCACATGCCTACCAATTCAAAATTTTAAGACTTCAAAATACAATAGAAGTATTGTAGGCAATTTCTCTTTCAAGATTTTCAGATTTGCTTCTATTTTATTTTATTTTGATGAAGTGCTGAGCTTGAACATACAAGGCCTTTCAAATACTTCACTAATTTACTTGTTCATGTAAATAAAAAAGTGAAAACCCTGTGTAATTAGCAGCCAATCCCCTCAGCATGGGCTACACCAAGGTTATTAAATCAAGACTACCAGCTAGCAGCTAACAAACCAACACAAAGCAGTTTATAAAAGTCCACAAATCTCAGAAGAACAACATATACACATTTCATATTCAAACTGAGTGCATTTCATTAAGCAAGTCTCAAAGGAAGCCATAATGCCTCAGATCAGAAACAATCCCATTTTAGAAAAGACACATATGCAGAAAAACCCACTTTCATAATCACAGGTCCAAAATGAAGGAAAGAAATCCACATACTCACCTGGCTAACGGGTTCTTTCGTAGGAGGCTTTCCTCTTCTGGCTGTGCTAGTAGCCAGGGTCGTGGTAGTCTCCATAATTGATGTGGACATCTCTGACTGCATGGCAGTGGCTGTCGACTCAGTTGTCATAGAGGAAGGCACTTCACCAACCAGTCTCACATTTCCCACTATGGCGATGTTGGCATCATTTTCGGCTGCCATATTCAGAACTTTCAAGCCATTGTAGTAAAGCCCAGAGAGCTGGCCCTGGAAGGGCTGGCCCTGCTCTTTCCCGCCAATTATTATGGTTGCTTGGCTATTGAAGATTGTGAGCTGACGCCCTGTAAAAATAATATTACATACATGCAAAAATGTTGATTGTGAACTCTACATTCTACAAAGGATGATAAAACAGATCTTTCATGGGGTGAATAATGAGAGCAATAAACTATAAGAGAGGCATTTGACTCATAATTCATTGCTTATAAATGAGGTGTCCATGAAATGCATAATCATTGGCAAATACTTGTAAATTCTCAACTTATTGTAAATGTAGTGCTTTTGCTAAAAGACCAATCAAAGATATGTATTATAAATCAATTTTTAGTGGATCCCTTTTCCCTTTTACCTCAAGATCTTATACTATTGGTCTCCTAAGTCTAAATTAATTTAAAAAAAAAGTGAGAGATCTAACATTTCAAGTATTTGTCATTTTAAAATTATACTGACAGAAATTAATCTAAGCAGCTAAAATCTAATTTTAAATTTATGGTAAAAATTTTGTACTTCATGTAATGGCCACATGTATCTATCTGCTATTCTTTAGAAACGTTTATTTTTTGAAGGCAATAGTCCATTGTTATTTGAATTATTCTATTTTTCCGGCAATCACACTGAAAAGAAATGCATGGTTTACACTGAGCATGTCAGAGACAAAAAAATTCCAAAAATACTTTTCTGATTGGCTTTCAGCAAGTCTATCAAAACAAAACAGAATGAAAAAAATAGCTTCAGATGTAAAAAGCAGCTTCAGGAATGATACACAAACCGATGGAGAAATTATGGCACATTTCCATCAAACAGCAATCCTCAGCAACAGTACCAATATCATCAAATTGAGTATCCAGTTTTAGCAGATTGCTCTCTGCTCATAAAAAGCATGCACACAACTTTAAGTTCACTTTTAATCAGGGCTTGTTCCCAAATGCTCTTAGAAGGTTGCAAACGTTAAAGGGACTTCATTTTGACTGGCAATCCATATTGCCCACTATTTAAGATGCCTAGAGTTTAAACCAAGAGTTTGTTGTTTTTGTTTTTCAGGACCATCATAAAGATATCAGAACTACATATATTTTAGTTAATAATTTAGAGGCTGGAACATGTAATATAATCTATGAATGATTTATCATTTTGGGTTAATGCTTGCTGTGAGTACCTTCATAGATTGAGTTAGTGGATTATATTTAACAGTCCCTTTAACCTTAAGTTAACAGGGTAAGATTATTAAACAGCTGGTACGTCTAAAAATGTATAGAAATTATTATACAAGGTATGCAAATATTGCTATCTACATTTTACTGTTTTAAATTTGTTTTTAATTTAGTTTTACGGAAAATTTATTTTTTATGTTTATTAGTGTTACAATGAAGTACTACTTGGTTATGTTCAAATTATTTTTTTATTTGAAGTTTTAATCAATGTTTTTTACCTTTGTCGAGTAGCCATTCATCAACTACTCGACCAAGTCGATATGGAATTCGCTGTCTAGCAATCGCCAGGCGCTCGTTATCATTGTTTCCTTTAAAGTTTAAAGAGACATTTCATTGGTTAAAATCTGTAAGGTCAAAGGTTAAAAGTTAATACTTAAAGCTTGAGCTATACAGTTGCCACATGATTTTTTGAAATTTGGAATTTTAAAAAGTTCTACCTAGAACATTTCATGTTTCAGACTTGTCATTCATTCATTTATTTTATTTTAGCAAACAAAATTATTCCTATGTTAATTGAAAATTAGAAATCTGCATTTGAGCTAGGTTATTAAACTTATGTTATAGACAGACCCGAACAACCAATTTAAACAGCATAGAATAGCTTTACAAAAAAATGACCATTGATCTCAGGGTTTTGTCTTTTTGATGTTTCTTATTAACTAGTTAAACATGTTCAGGTGAAACAGGTTTAAGTTTTCAAAATACATTCAACCTCTTATTCCAGATTAGTAATTTATGAACACCAAACTTAATACCGTCTTTGGCACACTGAAGCATCTAAAATAGACCTAGCATACTTTATGACCTAGTCAGAAAATAGAAACTCTTATTCATCTCATTTAAGGAAACCACAAAGTCCAAATAATTCTTCACAATAGTTCCACACAAATTGGTTTATCAATCACTTGGACATCACAAGAGAATACATCTTGCATCATCCAAATATGTTATTATAGGAAAAGGCTTTGACAAAAGTGACCTTATATGACTGTCCTTAGTTTCATTTAAAGCTTAACATGTTGAAATAAGTAACATTTGAAAAGAATTATATGTATGTTTTTATATACTGAAATATCTGCTTTTTATTAAACTATCGTAAAGAAGACATGATAGCTTAAGGAACAAATACAAGCCACAAACACTGGTCCCTATTCAGAGATCTAAACTAAATGCAAGCTTTGCTTCTTTGAACAAAAAATTATCTGAGAGAAAAACCAGTTTAAATTGACCTTGAATAATGCTTGCTATAGATGGGTGTTTTCTTGATCTATAAAGCACTTAGGAAGAATCTAGGCTGCCATCTCAGCGCTCAATCGTGTATATTGTAAGAAGTTATTCCATTCCATGAAAATTAAATAATATAGAATTTTGAGCTAAGATATTTTAACAACAGCTCAGATGAGGACTCAGAGGTCAAAAGAAATGTTGAATGGTAGTACTGCCCACAAGAAAAGACTAGAGCATTTTGCTAGGAAAGATGATAAATATAAATTCTCCTCAGATTTTAGAACATGTAATTTATAAGTGTTTTCTTATGCTAGTCTTATTATACACTATACTTACCACAATAAACCCACCATGATATTGGTCACACACTTCTAGAGAAATAGAAAAGAACTACCTTTTAGATCTTAATTTGTCCTTTGAATGTCTATATGACTGAAAATATTTCATACATTAATATTTAATTTAAAATGTAAATATCAAAGTGAAACAAAATACAAAGTTTAGTAAAAACATTTATATGTAATTCTGTGTGTTGTGCAATCATTAAAATGCTATAAAACAATATTTTATCCTATGGGAATATATTTTTAGTATATCGATATTTTTAAAGAACCCAAGGATGCAAATAGCTTAAATTCCAAGCCTATCTTCCTTTTAGAAGACTGTGCACAATTTCTGTTCTTTTGTGGGCTTGTTTATATATATATTTGGAAAAATATACTAAAATCTAATACTGATTATATTAATGCAGTGTGGTTATTGATGAATATGTGTTTTGGGCTTATATATAATTTAAGCAACAAACATGTTTATGTGCATAACTTGGTAATCAGACGTGAGATATTTTTCAAAAACACATACCCTTTGCTCTATGGACTTTGTTGTTGGCCAACACACATATCAATTCACACTGTTATAACTCTCCTGATGACTTTATAATTAGGTGGCTCCTTGTGCTGTTTTTCATGTTAGAGTATTCCCATCATCAGAAATGATTCATTATTCCCTCACACACCACCCAAATCTGGGCCTCAAATCACCTCTTGCCCAATTACTACTGCAGTGTATTAACAGTACTCTCTGCAATCATTCCACCCATTCTTCCTATGTCAGCCAATATCTAATCTTGCACTTGTCTATTTTAATCCTTGCATTACCTTTAGGATAAAATCTCAAACCCCTCATGAGGTTTATGAGAACTCCCATGATGCAGTCTCTTCCTACCTTTCCCGCTTATGGCTGTCACTGCCTTGCTCTCCTCTTTCCATCCTCATGAGACTTTTTTTCAACTCTTCTAGAACTCTCCTAACCTCTGGACTTCCATACTGGTAGCTTCCTTTATTTGAAATACTCTTCCTCACTCTCACCCTATGCCCATATTTTCTTAGCCAAACATGACTCATTAATGGAATCTTCTTGGCAGGAGTATTATTTCCTCAAGAGGTCTTCCCTCATGTCCTCAAGTTAGATTAGGACACCTGAGTACATGCTTTCCTAGTGTCTGATACATGCCCTTTAGAAACAAGCTTTGACTCTGTAATTGCGTATTCAATAAATATTTTCCCTTTAAACTCTGAAGTTCCACGAGGTCAGGTAGTGTTTATTTTTGTACTCGTAGTGCTTGCACAATACCTATGATATAACCTCCTATGAAATATCTAAGGAATGAAGCAGTGAAGGAAAACTGGTTTTTAATTCTGATAGTGTCTGTGGCACCACTGTAGCCTAACAAAATGCACAAGAAAAACAAAGCAAATATTTGTGCCCGGAGAATAGAACATATGTAGCTAAGCTTCCCTTTGTACTTTCCAAAGAAAATGTCACATATTTAAACAATAATCTTATTTCTTTTATGATTGACACTGATTTGAATGTCTATACAGTCAATTAGTTCATTATTTGCTTAGTAATAACTGCCCAATGCCACAAAATAGATAATCATGGTTATCATTAGGAGGTGAAATAGAGAAGTCCTAAATAAGACTGGTGGAGAAAACTGAAGGCATTATGTATTCTTTTTGAATGACTTTTAAAAGAGCACATAAACACACATGAATACATATACACACAAATACATACATACAATTTCCCCTCATACCTTTGACTGGCACACACAGAACAATTAACACGATTAATATGGCATGATTTAAGTCAAAAATAGCTTTGGAAGATTCTTGAGGAGACTTAGCTATATAAGAACAGAATCATTACATTCCCAATGAATAACAAAGAGGTCAGCTAACAACAAGAAAGAGAAAATACAGTAGGCAGCAGAGATAGGTGTCTCAGATGTGATAATTAAGAAAGGTAGTCACACAAATGGGCTCCCAAAATCCCCTTACCCACAAGTGTCAGATGCCTTCTAGAGCATTCTTTTTTTAACTGGAAGACTTGATTTTGAAATCAAAGGACAGACTTTATTCTTAATTGGGGTAATGGATAGGAAATCAGATGGTGCTTACTTCAATTCAATAAATGTTGACTTTTTTCTCCAGATGCTTTCTTCTTCTACTAGAATTAAAAACTGACTTTTCTCATGACAAAATTATATATAAATACACTCTTGAAAAATGAAGACATATCTAAATACAGTATAGTGACAATGACTTTTTAACAATTGATTCCCAAATTCCTTCTACTACTGGGTATAAAATAGTTTAGATTGTATTGGTTCACCAGAAATAAACCTACAATTTGCCTCTACCTCCTGATTTTCATTAACAAGCTGCATATGGAAAGCCATAACTGAGTTATATTATTTTAAGAAATTTCTCAAAATGCATTTCATTTCTTTACAATTTCATGGTGATAGGTTATTTACAAAGTATCCAATAACTCTATGATTTTGTTCTTTTTATTTAATCCTGTCCATAGTTTGCCATACATCTATATTACATGCAATACATTACATGCAATATAAAGTACATAAAACAACCCATTTGACTGGGGAAGTTCAAAGATTAATATAATTTTTGATGACCTTTTCCTTTCTTTGAAAATGGTTGGGATCTAAAACCAAATGTGCTGGGGTATAGAAACATTACATGGAGCTTCTGTGCTTGGTGAAAGGAAGCAGGCTTATACCGATAGGAGAGATTACAAACAAGTGGAATGTACCTGAAAATTCAAATAAAACCGAAGATGAGAAGCTATTTGCATCTTCAAGTTTCCTAAGTCAGAGGCAAGGATAAAGCAATAAGAACCCAATTATACAAGACCTATTCATTTTGAAATTATTAAAAGGGTCCAAGAAGAATTTCAACTTTTTAAAAAGCATGCAAATCAACTACAGCAATCTACTGAGGACATAAATTAGGTTTATGAAAACAGAGCTTCTCACTGAAAGGTTACAAGATAATAATTTACTCTCATACTCCCTTCACTCTAACAAATGTGGAATGAGGTTTTCTTGTTGATTTCTTTTCTTTTTCCTCCAGTTAATTTTATGCGGGTTAAATATGTTGGTACCTCCACTGAGAATGTCACTAGCAAAATACAGGACTCTGCTGAAGCAATTTTCAAAAAAATGAAACAGGATGAAAACTTTGGGTTTATTTTTCTTTGAATTTTTGAAGGATTCAGTATTTTTTAAATTAAATAATGTTTAAAATTAAAATATTATTGACATATAACATTATTTTAGTTTCAGGATTCAGTGTTTTTGACAAAAGGCAGGCCCCCTGTAGTAACCCCACCACAACCAATTAATAGGCACAAGCTCTAATTGGAGTGGCCATTCAGACATGTTAAATATAAGGGTATTTCAAACAAGGTTGCAGCAGTGAAGAATAAAAAGGAAAATCTGATCATTTAGACTTAGAGTGTAACATCCTCTACTTTGACTGAACCCCAGATAGTTCATTTTCCTACCTAACCAATAATATTTAGTCACACTATAGTATAGTAATTTTGTATGAACCAGTAGACTTCAAGGAAACGAGTAATTTCAAAGAATCAAGGTAAGCAGCAAGGGGTAATAAAACTCAAATCCTTGAGTTGGAGTTAAATTTCATGGTGGCACTCAGAGAACAAGGGGAAATAAAATTGTAATCATATTTTTATGACTATTGGTCAGTAGAGACAAGCTATATGAACTTCTCTAATACATAGTTTTTCTTCTCTCATTTTCATAGATCTTCTTCCCTGATGTGTAATTTCTCCTTGGAAATAAAAGTGTCAGTTTTTAATATGACATAGTAATATCCTTGGGAAAAAATAAGGAAAAGCAGTGCTATGAACCCAACAGAATAATATGTAAGTAAAACAAAGAAACTTACTTCTTCTGAAGGCTTCCTATTTCCTGAGTTTTTAACATTGGAAAAGGAAACACAAAAGGGTTCTGAAAATCTATAGATACTTCCAGAGAAGTATGATTCCAGGAGTCTGATTTTAGATCTTTTGCTTTTAAACGGGAACACGTCATTTGGATATACTTAGGACCATAAAGTAAGGTAAAAGTTCAACATAGTTTTGCAAAATTACTCTAGGTTTAAAAGCAGCATTACCACATGATTTGCAAATAAATGCCCTATGTGTGGTTGTTATGAGAACCATACAATACAATAATACCTAAATTAGCTGGTAATTTTCCAAATAAGTGGATTTTGAACACCACTGACACTCTTCAAGGAACAAACTTGTGAAAGAAATGTAGCTGTTCTAATGAAAATATTTTTCCTGTGTATTATATTATTTGCTATATCATTAAGATATGCACACAAAAATATACAGTCATTCACTGCATAATGACATTTAGGTCAACAACAGACTGCCTATACGATAGTGGTCCCATAAGATTAGTACTGTATAGCCTAGGTGTGTAGTGGGCTATGCCATCTAGGTTTGTGTAAGTACTGCAGGGGAGGAAAAAATTTTCCTCTACGCTTCTAGGTTCTTCTGGTTGGGCTAAGAGTTAAATTGACATGAGGCAGATTAACAGGAGAAAAACAAACAAAAGTTTAATAACGCTTATACATGGGACAAACCCAGGAAAACTGAGTAACTTGCTACAATGGCTGAAGCCCTCACCTTAAATGACATCCTCAGCTAAAGACAAAAGAAAATGTTGGGGGTGGGGAGAGTCAGGAACTTCAAAAGGAAGGGAGGCAATTCACAGGTAGGTGTAAAGGAGCAAACTTTCCAAACTTGTTTGAAAAACAAGCATTTCTTTGGCCACACAGAAACAGAAGAACACAAAGGGGAGCTCAACAAACAGGCTTTTCTACGTTCCTCCCTGTCTATCACCTAGTTCATGTTATGCTAAAGTCATAGCTCACTTCCTGAGACAGGGTTTTTTTATCTGAATTCTTTTAGGCAGTTACGGGGAAGGTAACAAGAAAAACTTTCTGAGTCTTTTGTTTCTTAAAAATAATCAGCCTAAAATAATCCTCACGTTAAAGGGAGACATTTTGGAGTGGCAAATTTTGTTGCCCTTCAGTATACTCTATGATGTTAACACAACAATGAAATCACGTAATGACACATTTCTTAGAACATGTCCCCATCGTTAAGTGATGCATGACTGTACATCTATTTGGCTCCTGCCTACTTCTCCAGTTTCATCCTGAGCTACTTATTTCTAACTCTTTAAATTCTGGTTACCCTAAACTTCTTCAATTCCTTTAACCAAGCTAATCCTCTTTCAAGATGCCATTGTCTTTGCCTTGTAAATTTCCTCCATCTCTGGGTACTCCTCAACACTCTCATACCCACCCAACATACACATCAGTGCATGAACACTCACACACACACACACCCCCCTGAGTCTGGCCAACTTATTTCTCCTTTAAATATTAGTTTATATGTTTCTCAAGGAGGCATTCCCTGTGGCCCCACCCCTCCACCAAATTAGCCTAGAGCTTTATGTTCTAACAACACTCAGTAGCAGTATCTATAACCATATGAAATGATTTTGTGTAATTGATTCTAGATTATAAGTTCTTTGCAAGCAGGGGCCATGTCTGGTCCATCAGTTCACTGCCATATATATATATATGGCATATATAATATTATATTATATATTATATTTATTATTATAATTAAATATATAAAAATATACATATTAAAGAAAATATAAGACCAACAGAAAATGGGAAAATAAACTATTGAGTAGCTTTTATGTTTTATGCATTGTGCCATTTGCTTATATAGGTTATCTTCTTTAGTCTTCATATTGATCCCAGACCATAAGTATCTTTTACTTTGTAGATGGAAAAATTGAGGCTCAGGGAGATAATATAACGAGTGTTGGGTCATGCATAATAGATGGAGGAAGCATTTGAAACCAGAGATATTTGACTCCAAAGCTATTCCATAGGATAGTTATTAAAGCAAAGTCTCAAACAGCCTGAGTTGTGAAGGCCCAACATCTTCCTTTTAATCATTATGGCACTCTTTTATATAATGAAAATGTCATGTTCTTGTCTGTAAAGGTTCTGCCTCATAAAGTTTGGGGTGAGTTTTCCCTCTTGGGCGTGCAAAATCAGTAACCTTCCCCAAATCCTTGAGGATTCATCAGGAGGATATTTTTATCATCTCTATTTTATAGATATAGTGAAGCAGAGGCAAGGAAAGTGATCAAAGTTCTACTACAGCTGAGATCCCAGTGAGGAGCAGTATTTCCTTTTCTTCCTTTTATAACAATGTCCTGCCATGTACAACCACTTGAGACATAAAATCTTCCAGGCATTCCTCGTCTTTACCCCTAATCTATAAGACAAGCTTCAAGCATAATAATCCACCAAGTTCACAGCTTTTTGATGCCAATCCTCTTCAGAGACAAGCTGGAAAAGGAAAGAGGGTCCTGGTCATGAGTCAAAAGACCACTCCTCTCCGTTGGCTTGTAAGAAGAGGGATGGAACTCTGCATCACATTAAAGTGAATTTTGCTAGGACTTCACATTTCCTCCTTTTTGTCTTCCTTGCTCATCTCTTACCTCTGTTCTCATGCTATTTATCAATAACCCAAGACAAGCATCCACATCTACCCTTTCTAAACATATCTCATGTCCCCAAAAGACTTCATCTTCTTTCTCTAGTTCTAAAAATCAAATCCCTTGTTTCCTTAATATAGCTAAGCTAGACATTAGGAAAGCGATCTGACTCAAGGAAGTCAATACATAAGCACCAACTGTGTCCTCTGAAAGCACTCTGACATCCATGCATCAATACATCACATAGATCCTATCATTGAAGGGCTCACACTCTGTCTGCGGTGTCAAGGGGCAAAATCAGGAAAGTTAAATGGAAGTTCAAGATAATAGATAACTTGGCATAATTATACAATTAGCCACTATTTGAACTGTAGTTGCCACAGAAGTTCAGAGAGAACAATGGATTAAAGCAGACAAAGAAGGTGTGATAGAACACAAAGGATTTCACCTAGGTCACAAACAATCTAAATATTACTGAAATGATAACTAGATAAAAATGTGTTGTAATGTGTATATCAATCTCCAAACAGTTGATAACTGACTATTTTCTTTGACTTTGCAAAGCTATATACCCCTACATCTATACATACATATATATATATACATATATATGTTTTTTTTTTTTGGTGAGGAAGATTCTCCTTGAGCTAACATCTGTTACCATTTCCTCCTCTTTTTTTTTTTTGGCTTGAGAAAGCTTAGCCCTGAGCTAATATCGATGCCAATCTTCCTCCAATTTGTATGTGGGATGCCTCCACAGCATGGCTGATGGGTGGAGTAGGGTCTGCACTCGGGATGTGAACTTGCGGACCCAGGCCGCTGAGCGGAGTGCACAGAACTTTAACCACTCAGCCACAGGGCCAGCCTCGTACATCTATCTTTTAAATAAATATATTCTTTAATATAATATATTTAGTCTCAAACTACTTGCAAATTTGAATAAAAATGGTTAAAATATTTATGCCACGTGAAGTGAAACACAATATACACAATGTTAAAACTACTAAAAAAGATACAATGCAAGTTGGCAAGAATTTGAGGGCAATATGTGAAAATGAAAACACTTGTGTTAGGATGGAAGCATTATAGGGGATCTTTTTCAAATTTTAATTTAATATTATTGATACTAAATTTATAGATATTTCAATTTTGTTCCCACTATTTCCTTTAAAACAAAAGCATTTTCTAGAAATTAAATGGAGTATCTTAATGCAATGCTATAGCAAGAGATGGTGGCACACCCCAAGTGCCCTGTCAGTCAGCCCACTTAAGAGCTACAGAAAGCGCAGACTGCTCAAGTAGGGTAGTTCTCTGTTCCTGACTGAGCTTCAGATGACAACCCAGCTCCTTATGTGGAACAGCAGGCCCTTCTACCCAGCTAAACCATATCTTCATGTGAGACTGCTGTGATGTTGGGTATGGAAGGACACAGGTCGTCTACTAGAGTTCAACAGTGCTTTGGGGAATAAATTAGAAGCTTAGTGCATTTCTAAGTGGCTTAAGAAATTTCTACTTTCATGTCCCTCTGTTATGAGGAACTACATTAAGATATCTACTGTGCCTTTACACACAGATTTGTAGAAGCACTTGTTCCTACTAACTATTTACATTCAAAAACTTTATTTTGGATGTTGTTCCATCAGATTAACTAGAAATAAATGTAACCTTGTGAACTTTGGGTCTCATTGCCTCTGTGGAATGAGCAGTGATTTATGTGTTCTTCCCTAAGCCTTGTGATGCCGTTAGGTTCCTAATGGAGAGACTGAAGTATCATATCAAAAACCAGCAGCAAGAAATGAAAAGCAACAGGGACAAGCAGATAACAAAATACAGAATGTACTCTGATAAAGGTCATATTCCGTTATCACGCATACTAAAGAGTTCTTTTGTGCTAGCTGTGCAGCATTTAAGACAGAAGAATGTCTTAACAGCTTCAAAAACAGTCAGGGCCACTGATAGACATCACTCAATGGTGAGAATAAGAAAAATGGAATGTAAGAACAGCCTGCATAACCTTACAAATGGCATTTTGCCATTTTCCCAGATATGAGAATCTTAAGCACTTTCTAAATCATAATGTCATAACATTTAAGCTTATCCACCCTAATAAGAACTTACGTATGTATTCTCTAAGGCTTCTTTTCCTAGTTCTTAATTTCTGAAAATCAGAGAATTTTGTGGTACAGCTGGATTTTTTTACCTCCTCTCACCAACCTTGACTTTCAATCTATTCTTCTTAAGATTTAGATGGGTCTATGGAAGAGGAAATAAGTAAATGTCTCATATATGGTCTGATATGGCCTGTAAATTGTACTGAGAAAATTCCTCATTCTCCAGTTAAGAAAAATAAGTCTGATTACGACTGCACTTTGACCTCATTTTCAGTGGACTTCAATCTCTTTCCTCCACTTGTAATTATGATGCAGGAAGATTTTTTTTCAATTAGAAAGATGGGGTTTGTCAACTGCACACAAATTATTTAAGATTAAATGTTCTGGAAATGCAAAGGACAGGCTGGGATACAACTGTGGATCAGTGCTAGCCCTCTTCAATCCTATAAAATGTAAAATCTATGAATAAAATAATGAATTTTTTCTTTTGCAGATAAATCAAATACTATGAATTTGAACTTAAAACCCTAAAAGAACTTTTCCCCAATAAAAATTTATTTTGTCTGTCAGCAATTAATTCTTGGAAGTAAATACCCACGTGGTCAGATTCATTGTGGAAAGAGAATCCTTGATAGTTAAGGATACTGGGCTCTAATTCCTGGGTTCACATTCTGGCTTCACTGTTGGCTAGTGGGTAACGCTGGGCCAGGAGCATAACATCTTTCAATCTCAATTTTTTCATCTACAACAAAGGTATTTTAGAAGAATAAATGACATAACATATGTAAATCAGTACCTGGCACTGAGTAAGCATTCAGTAAATATTAGCCATTATATTGTGGTTGCATCATTATTTGTTGTCTGGTACCATTTGCCTAATATGATATATCTAGGAATACACAGATCACAGAAATTGTTTTGCATCCATCTGACTATAGGAAAGGAGATGAGGTAGGTGTAAAGAAGAGAGGAAAATAAATCTATTTTTCTTTCCTAGGACAAATAAAGGCCAGGGAACTAGACTTATTATAAGCGACGTCCTGAACCCCACAGGTGCTTTATCAAAATCACTGCATTTTCTCCCAAGCAATGTCAGCTTCATTCTCAGAGGTTTATGCATGGCTACCCCTAAGCCAGTGGGAATAACTGAAAGGCGATCGTTAAGTTGAGGAGGTCACATAAAAAGAAAATGCCCAGGGCATCCACCCCAAGAGAAAATGAAATTTAGGAGACCACCATCTGTTCTGTGCAGCACCATGGGGACAAAACTGCTCCTGGAATAAAAAATCTTTAGATATCATTGAGGTCTCAAAATGACAATTTAATCTGTATGTTAATGCTTCAAAGAGATGCACTTCAAATAGGATGTCTTAAACTCTTCCTTTCCCCCCATACTGCTTGTGGCAAAGAAGGGCCACAGAAACTGTAAACAGAAGCAGATACTGCGTGGCCCAAAGCAAATCAGTCTCATTATTTGTAAAATGAGATCGGTGAACTGTATGGCCTCTCAGATGGTCTCCAAAGCTAATGACTGAGGGTCCCAAGTTTAAGGTAGGGTTGTCAAGAAGACACACATTAGACCATCTTGTTAAAACATACTGTTCGTGGGTTTTTATGAGGGATTTAATTTAGAGTCATGAAAAACAAAACATCGTCAATGTTTCTAAATCTGCAACTATCTTTAAAATATCTTCACTTTAAAATGCAGTGAAATCTTTGACTTGGTACTTTTTTTCCTTTTCTTCTTTTTTTTAAACTATCTCATCGTGCTTTGACAAATTTATGAAGACTTTCAGTCACCATCTGTGGAGACCCTTATAATTAAGCCCTTACATTTTTCTGATATGTTTAATGTTGTAAGCTTGTCTTCTTTCTCCCTTCAGCTATAGAGACATACACACCTCTCACCATGTAGACATCCCTCTGCCTTCTTTCTACCCACCCACTGAAGCATGTCACTGCTCTGACAGCCATTTCAAAAGGAGAAAGGCAGGTAGACGTTAGATTTTAGGAGATTTCAATTCTATTAAAAGTAGCTAAGAGGATGGGGGTAGTGCATTATGACGCTCAGAAAGCAAAAAGAGTTGTCTCCTCTTCATTTTAAATTCTTAGCGCTAAAGAGATGAAAGGACAATTTCAAGTGGGAATCTAAGGACTTTTCAAATCAATGGCAGCTCTTTGCAAACCACTTTTGTCCAAAATGTATCTAAGTAAAATCTTTTTGGGGGTTTCTCAAACACCTGTGACCTGGCGAACCACACTTTGGGAGCTATTTCTAGTTCAGGAGGCATCCACATGAGAGCTCCCATCCCATTCAGACTTGAAAACCTGTAGTGGTCCAAGTGTAACTCCGCCTGGACAGAGATCACCAATTAAGATCCACACATCGTAAAGAATGCAGTAGGTACAGTAGGTTCACTGCATCTCTCACATTTTATCCTTTGCTGGATTTGCTGCAAATCATACTATTCCGGCACCACAATTCTTGTAGTGAGCACAGTTACAAAATGAGCTCTACCAATTTACATTTTGCACCTTCCTATACCAAATCTCTTTACTCTGGGATCTTATCAGGCCTATCTCATACTCCCACCTTCTCCATGATCCAGACTTACTGATTCTATCTTCCATTCCTTCTCAATCCTGCTTTTTGTAGGTGAAAATAGGTAGCCACAGTGGTGAGTGGTTTCCTCAGCAATACATTAGGAAAACAGAAGCAATTCCACAGTAAGATTTATATATGGAGTCAATTCCCTTCATGAAACTTGATATAATGACTCTCTGCTAACTATTTGTAGGGATATATAACACTTCTAGCTTGGATAAGAAAATTGGGAATCACAAAATGCATAGGACTAGCAACATTTTTTTGCTTAGGAAGATTCACCCTGCACTTACATCTGCTCCCATTCTTCCTCTTTTTTTGCTTGAGGAAGATTAGCCTTGAGCTAACATCTGTGCCAATCTTATTTTGTATGTGGTTTGCTGCCACAGCATGGCTGATAAATGGTGTAGGTCTGTGCCCAGGGTCCAAACCTGCGAACCCAGGCTGCTGAAGCAGAGTGTGCAGAACTTTAACCACTAGGCCACAGGGCTGATCTCCTGCTAAGTTTTTTTTAGGAAGTCCTTGGGCATTCTGATTAGAAATATCACATATAAGCTCTTTGACAGAAATCAGTGTACAATCTGTTTAATATTTCAATCAAGAAACAGACAAGCATAAAGAGAAACGAAGGTACATGCTCTAATAACTTGATATTTGATGGAATGTATGCCAAAAGAGGTCTGTGCAATACATGTTTTTTTCTTTTATTCCTTAGCTGGTGGTGTGGTGTACCAAAATGAACCCTGACCTGGAAAAGTGTGGGTAGGATCTGAGGCCTGACATTAATGACATGTATAACCATAGATACATTATTTGGCTAGTCTTTAGAAAAAAAGGATTCTAGGTTGCCACATTTTTTATTTGATGACTAAGAAATTTTAACTGATGACTAAGCTAAGGGATCACAACATACCATCCTATCAAAAATAGACAGCTTTTTAAATACTTAACATTGTCACAATTAGGTGAAAATTATAGTCCATGTAGCACTAGATGACATTTCTCACCAAAAATCAGAAGTCTCCTTTTAATGGCCCCAAGAGAAAGAGTTTCCAGTTTGAAATTTGTGAAATCTTTATTTTCCATAAGACTATTAAGACTTATGGAAAAAGATAATTAAGTCTATTTGATTTTATGGGAGTCAGAAAATCCCAGGTTCAAGTCTCAGTAATGCGCTCAAGGGCACGTTACTGAATCTTTCCAAGTGTCACCGCATCTGTAAAATGGGGATAATTTATGAGATTACTTTTAAAAGATGTAATGCATGTAAAGCACCTTGGGAATAGCTTCTGGTACATAGTCAGTGTTAAATTTATGATGGCAACTATTGCTTTTATAGATTACATAGAATCACAGACCCGTAGGAATGAAAAACACTTTAGCTAGAATCTGGCCCAATTGCCAACTGATGAAGGATGAGTTTGATAACCTTGACAAATCGGTCTCTTGAGCTTTACAGAATTAGAAGAGAGTTGGAAAGGTACCACAGCTCATTAAAAGTGGAAGTAAATTATCCATAAAACTACTCTTGTTCACGTTATTTCCTTTTTAAAGGAAATGGAAAAGTAAAGAAAGAACATCATCACACATTATGGGCAAATACAACAGACCTTCTTCTTTTGATTTGTTTTGGTTTGGCTACACATTGAAATACTTTAACTGCATTAATCATTACATTTAGTTTTCCAAGTTAATGGCTTTTAGGTATATTCAAGACAAATAGCAGTAAAGTTTGAAGTATGAAATTGAAATGACAAATATGGTAAAAATAATAAACACCTGTAATCCTAGATTTCCTATCGCAAGGGCAAGAAATTGATAACATAATATTTAGAAAAGTGTAAATCAGGAAAATCAGATTTTCAAAAAATTTCTATGTGTGTAGAAACAAAAAATTAAAATCTGAAAAATAAGATTCTAAAATGTAAAACATCTGACCTAAAATAAGGGCATTGAACACTACTGTACTTCTCTCTTCATCCATACAAATTCTATCCCTTATATAGTCCATTTTGGGGAACCACTGAAGAATTGAGAGGCAGAAAAAGGTATGATAAGAGTAATTTTAGAAAGATAAACATCTTAGCTGTACATCAAATAGATTAAAATAATGGAGACTGAAGAGGAATATAGATAGTTTACAGTTGATAACAGGAAAAGAAGCCCAATCGTGATAAAGGCCTTATATCACTAGAATAAAGCCAGCACAAACAAAAAATGGTGGAAACTTGGAACTTTTAAAGAAAGAATTAGTGAAAACTAGTGCCTACTATTGGACTTAGTAACTGCTTTGATGGGATAATGAGAAAGATTTTGATATATGCAGGTAACAAGGTGAATTATGTTATTCAATAACACAAGTTAAGAATTTAAGAGGGTAAGATGGTTTGGGGAGCTATAACTTAGAGTTAGAATTTAGTTGTAATCAGGAATATATATCTTTGTAGAAATGAAACTCAGTTGTGCTCATCATTACCTAGTCATTCAGAATTTACTATAATTTAACAGGCATATACCACCAGCATGAATTACCTGAGTTTTGTGCAGGTGGGTACTGCTGTTTCACTTTATCATCATAGACTCAGAAACCGTGCTCAACTTCTCTTGAGAGCCCAGCGGAACTCAAACTGGAAACCAATGTAACGTTCTCAACTCTAGAAGCATCTTGAAACTCCCAGAGAAAATATTCTCCTGTCATAGTATAGATATCTCTTAGAAACCCACAAATTCTGGAACAAAGTAGTTCCGATGCTCCTTCCTTAATTACTCTCTGAGTTTTAATTACTAGGATTGTTAAATAAATATGATAAATAAATAACCCATCACAGAGAGCAAGACCATTTTTGGAATCTGTAACCACCTTTCTGTTCCTGGGTTCATTCTCTTTCTTGCCTGAAATGGGCTTACTGTCACCATCATGTGTCCATTTGTACCATCCAGACCAGGCTCAGACTTTTGTTCTTTTAAGAACAAACATGCTCTTGTCCTCTTTACTTCATATCTCTTCCAGCTCTGTATTTATACTTTGTGCTATGTAATCTTCTGTTTCCCATAAAATTCATACTTCACTAACTGATTTATCTTTCCTCCCAAGTTATACCTGAAACTCTTGTAGGACAAAGACAGTGCTTTTTCTTCCTTGTGTTCCCGATCAGGTTTAGCACACCACAGACAAGCATGAAGTGGGTCTTAATGAATGCTCATTGATGGAATAAAAGAGTATCTGCCCTCCATCTGGGCCTTAAGGTATAATTAGATCTTAATGAGTGAAAGAAATGGATAGGTCTAAGACTTAGGTCTGCTGTTACTACTTTAAAGAATTTCATCCATTTTCTGATGCTTTCTTTTGATTTCTAGTTGCTTACCTTTTCCCTTTGTTTTCTAATTGAGAATGAAATGAATACTTGAGAAAAATATCTTTAAGCAGAAAGTAAAACAAAACAAAACTATTTGGATCCAAAAAGAAACAATTTAAGATATATGTAACTTGGTTTAGCAAAAGAGGAAATTAAGCACAAGATTTATGAGTGACTGAGGATGTACTGATATTTTAAAATATTTTTAGAAGGTTTACAAAAAAATAAAGATTTCAAATCTGGTTAGAATTATTTTTCTAAGTTCAGCTCAGAGTGTTTTTTTAATCAATATCTTCAGCTTCCCCACCTGAGCAGGAATAAACTCGTCACCTAATACAATGACAAACTTAGGCTGACTCTACTTTCTCCAGGTAAAAGACAAGCAATAGTCTAAGTACTGCCAGGCAGCTTATAGTGAAAAATATGTTCTGGATCGCCCGGGATAGTGCTGGTATGAACCTGTTATTTAGGAGTAACCATTAATATTGCTTCTTTTCTCTCTCAGAATTGTGGCTATTTGAATGATAATTTTATGGTCTCCTAATTATAGGGCACCATCGTGAGGAATTGAAAAAAGAGACTCCCCTGATGGTTAGAGCCCAGACATAAGGTTTGACAAGCCAAGGTACTTGATGAGAAGGAAGAGAGAACTCTTTCTTCAGGAGACATCTGCTGTGCCAGGGCACACAGCTTGTTGACCCAAGCACAGACTGGATTCCAGCTTCCACTCAGCCCCTCTGATGGGATGTTGGTGCAGTGCATACAGTTACCTAAGCTGCATAACTATAGGCAGTGGCCTGTCCACCACTAGACATGGTCTCCCTAATGCTCACTTATTAAAATTCAAAGGATTCCCCAGCACCCAGCCCACGTTCCAGTCCTCCATGAAGCCTTCCCCAATCTCCATACACTGCTCTTTTCTCTAAATTTATACAGAACATATTTTCTGTGCCACTCACTTGACCTGAAGTGCATCCTTCCTAGTGATGCCTCTGTAGTGTTCTGGCTCAGAATGGGTTTGGGGGGCAGAAGGGAGTGGGGCAATTACATGTCAGAAGTTTCTGGAAAGGTTTATCTCCATGTGTGTGAACCCAAGTCTGACAGCCAAGACAGAATACATTTGTTCCCAGAAGGAAATACACACTAATATGGGGAGGTTAGTGCCTATTGCAGTTGCAGGATTGCAAAACAAAACTACTTTGATCAATGATAGTGGAACTAACATTTATTATTTATTATTTACCAGGTTTTTACCAATTACTAAGTATTTTGAAACTAATAACTCATGGAAACTTCAAACAACCCTGTGAGGTAAATAGTATCATTAACCCATTTTACAGATCAGAGAACTGAAGTATAAAGAGATTAAAGAACTCGGTGGAAGGTCAAACATCTACAAAGTGTTGTAACTAAGATTTGAACCCAGACAATCTGACTCCTGAGTCTTCTCTCTTAACCTCCACACTATCCCACCTTTACTCTTGTGTTAAGTCTGCAGTATATGTCTGAAGTTTGGTCATTTGATGTGTGGTCTATATTTCCCGTATATTTAGTGGTTAAGAGGGGTATACAAGTTGGATTTGGCACTTATTTCTGCATCTAGATAAACAATAACCAGAAAAGAAAAGAAAAGCAAAACCAGCAGAGGGAGAGGGCATCATAATGAGCAAGCTACAAATTCCAAGGGACCCTTGAATCGTCCTCAGAGATCTGAACAGAAGCAATAACCATTGGTATCAGGACCTCAGCACAAGAAAAATTTCGCCATGTGCAATCTGATGGTGACCAAGAACAAACTTTTATTTTTTTCCTTAGAAGGAGTAAGAATAAAGAGTGTAGGCAACATTGCATAATACTTCACTGGAGCAAGCTTTGGGATGATTGACTTTGGCAAGTAACCTAATCTCTGTGTTTACTCATCTATCAAAAGGAGATAAATAAGCTGCCTTATAGATTTTGTGTGTTACTGAGAAAATGTGTGTAAAACAACTACCACAGTTCCTAGTACAGAAGGCCTAACTCACTGTTGCTGATACTAGATCCTACAGGAGGCAGGAATGTAAATGGGCTCCGTGAATGTCTGGATTTGGGGTGAGTTCTGTTCCCTCTTTACTCCCATCCTTGTGCAACACCAACTTCCTTATTGAGTCAATCTAATGGTTAACCTTCTATTTGAACTCCACTTCTATAAAGCACAGGCCTCAACTAATTATCCCCTGTTCAGTTTCCTACTTTGATTGTGACCCTCTTGCCTCTCTTTTCAGCAAAGCAATTTAAAAAAGCTGTTTTCTGTTTGTTTCTCCTCTAACTAGAACCTACACTCTCATCCAACTTTTCTGCCAAACTAGGCAATAAAAATAATGAATGATAGAACTGAAGACTCTATTTGGACTTTAAAATGTTCCAGCAAAGGTGACCCTGAAAAATTATTATGGCATGTTATCAATTAGTTGACACTCTCTAGAAAAATGAAGCTAAATGTTCCTCTATTCGGTCCAGTTTTAGATCTCATAAATCCAGCTAAAATACTTCATTGGAAATGCATGTGGTTATATCTAGACAGACTTATGGTAGATATATTCTCTTTTGGATTCTCAAGGGACATTTTAAGTATTCGGGTCACTAGTATAGAAAATATGCCCAAGATGACAAATTACTTCAATAATACTTAACATGAAGAAAGTTAGTCTCAAATTTCTAGGGGGTGGGTGGGAACCTCAGCTGTTTTTTAGTGCAGTCAAATTCAAAAGTCTAAAAACAAAACAGACTTTAAAATGCTTAAGATGAAAGTCTTCCTTTGAGAAACATTCAACCCATGAGGCTAAATTTGACAGAAAATATTCATCATCATAACTTAAATTTTAATAGGTGGCCTATTTAAAGCCTTCATACTTCAAAAGCTTTTCATATTTATTATGCCATTCTGTCTTAATTAAGAACTAACTAAAATATTAGATTAGGTTAGACCTTTGGATTATTACAGAAATTAGGTTTATAGTCCTTAGGAATAAATGTACTTTTCTAATAACCATGTGAACATTTTAACATATAACATATTCATAATTTATTAACAACACTTACATCTGACTTACCAGTTCCACAAAGATACAAAGTTTTATTGTTTAAAATATTTTTTTCTGAAATAATGTTATAACATATAGAATTGAGTAAAAGGTATTTTTAGATGGAAATCATTTTTAAATGTATTTTTAAAAAATCTCAACTTACAGAAAAGTTGTGAAAGATAGTCACGAGATTTCCATATATCTTTCATCCAGTTTCCCCCCCTGTTAACATCTTAAATAACCATTGGACAATTGTCAAAACCTAGAAGTTAATATTGGTCCTATACTATTAACTAAAGTATAGACTTCATTCAGTTTTACTAGTTTTTAACTGATGTCCTCTTTCTGTAACAGGATTCAATCCCGACTCCTGCATTGTATTTACTTGTCCTATCTCCTTAGTCCCCTCAGATCTGGTTTTCTTTTTCATTCATGTAATTGACACTTGTATAGAGTACTGTTCGGTTATTTTGTAGACCGTCCCTCAATTTGGGTTGGTCATGATTAAATTGAGGCATGAATTTGTGTCGAGAATACCAAGAATGCCAAAGAAATGAAGTGGCTTTCTCAGTGCCTCGTTTCAGGAGATGCATGAAGCCAACAGTTCTTACTACTGGTGACATTTAACTTGATCACTTAGTTAAGGTGTTCTGCTGAGCTTCTCTGTGGAAAGTTTCTATAGTCTTCTTGGAGGAGATGTTTTTAGACTACACAAATTACTTGTCTCTCCTCAAACTTTTAACCACTAATTTTAGCATTTATTGGTGAATCTTGCCCTCAACAATTATTACTTTGGAGTTCTAGTGCTGATTTTCTATTTCCTTTGTCTTTGTACATTTGTTAATTGGAATTCTTCTGTAAGAAAGAGCTGCCCCTGCTCCTCCACATATCTATTTATCTGTCTAATCTAGTAATTCAATTACTTATTAACATCAGTATATGCTTATGGATATTTATTTTACTATTTGGGTATAATCTAATGCTATCTCTATTTTACTGTTGCTCAGATTGCTCCAGTTCTGGCCAATAGGAGCTCTTTCAGATTGGTTCCTGTGCCCTTCTGTCATGCTTTCATGTCATGTCTATATCAGGGGTCAATAAATTGTGGCCTATGGGTCAAAGGTGGCAAAGATCATGTGGCCCAAAAGCTGAAAATATTTACTATTTGGCCTTTTCTAGTATAAGTTTGTCAACTTTTGCCCTTGATGGATTTTTTTTAAATTATGAACTTTGGATAGTACCCAGAATGTATTTGGTTTTTCATATTTGAGATACTTTATAACATAGATCCTTGAATATATATTTTCCTATATTCTCCTAACTTAGTTATAACATTTTCGATGTTAAGGATTTACTTTTTTGTGGAAAGGAAGGAATGGATTGTCAGTATTTTCCTGGAATGAGTTAAGTACATATATAAGAGAATAAACTAAAAAGATTAAGGAAATAAAGGGGAGAAGAAGGTGAGAAGTTATCTGGTAAGGGGAGAGAAAGAGAGAAATTGTTCTCCTCCATGAGTTCTAAAGTTTCCTCTAGTCATACAAAGGGCTTTAATAACTTGTTCTCATCATAATGAAAAGTAGTACTTTCCAAAGATGTCAGATTAATAGTCATTTTTGTCTCAAAGATATCGGACACTGTTATTTCACTATCACACTTCACAATCCTCAGGTGATTTACCAATAGATCTGTCCAAATGAGACCCTCAAACCATGCATTTTGGTTTTAAAGATATTTATTATGCAATGCACTAATGCTGGAATCATATCAAGCATAGTATCAGGGCTCAAAATACATTTATTGGAAGGATAATGACATTCTTATAATCATATTTGAGAGAACAATTTTTCTAAATTGGGAGTATAAAAGTTGGGCTTGTTCTATTAAAGAAAAAAAAATTTTATCTGAGCTAGCAGAGACTACACCCAGAGGGCTACATCAGTGGTTAGAAGGTTATGATTATTAGAAGGTTAATAAAGGGCAGCTACATTTCCTTGGAAGCATGCTTCATTTGGGTAGGGGGAGGTTCTTCCTCACATGTTCATTAAACAGACTTTATTTTTTCCTCCAAAGTCTCGACATCCTCAAGATCACCCAGAGCAGAGGTTCTGAATCCTTGGTAAATGGGCCATAAGGATTTTGAGGCAGAACCCCTAAAAATCATATGCATAACTTTGTGTGTACATGCAGATGTTATGTATTTGTCTAAAGATAAGATGTTTTACTTTATCAGATTCTTATAGAGGCGGAGATTCAAACGAGGTTAAGAAAAATTGATCTAGATTAATTTCTCAAACTGAAGATAGTTACCTAATTTTGTACTTCATATAGGGCCTCGACATCAGCATATGGAATTTCAACCTTTTCACTATTCTGCTACCTCTTGAACACACTGTCATTATTTACTAGAAGTAAAGTGACCTTTAATACCAACTTATTCCTGAGCTTACAAGATAAGAAAGTAGGTGGATGATGGACAAAAGGAAACAGTATGAAAAGCATGAGCCTTGCTCATAGTTGGCATTCAATGCTGATATTAAAAGCCAAGAGGGAGAGGCTGGCCTGGTGGTGCAGTTGTTAAATTCACGTGTTCTGCTTCGGCTGCCCCGGGTTTGCTGGTTCGGATCCCGGGTGAGGACCCACGCACTGCTTGGCAAGGCATGCTGTGGCAGGCGTCCCACATATAAACTGGAGGAAGATGGGCATGAATGTTAGCTCAGGGCCAGTCTTCCTCAGCAAAAAAGAGGAGGATTGGTAGGAAATGTTAGCTAAGGCCTTATCTTCCCTCCCCCTGAAAAAAAGCTTAAAGGGAAAACCCACGTAGTAGAATTTTCTAAATTGCTTAATCACACCCCAAAATACTAATTGTTATTTGTATTTATCATAAAAACATATAAATATTCCTGGACAATTTAATAAAAAGTCCTTGAGAAAATAGGGGGTCAGAGTGTCTGAGAAAGAATTAAGGGTAAGGCCCCTCACTGAGATGACAACATAACATCTTCCATTGAGCTCAGGTAATTCTAAACTACATGATACAAGAAAGATACTCTTGGACAATAATCAAGTTATAAACACACTATTACAAAACTATAATTCTTATCAAAATCAACCAAACACTTGCTAAAGCCATTTGAACTTTCCTGAAAGTCTAATATCCTTAAAAATGTAACTTCTCTGACCTTCAATATTTAGCAACTTCTTAAAATGATTTTCCACCTTACCTCCTAAAAACTAAATTTTGCATTTACAGTGGAAATTAATTTTTTGTATCTGACATGAGTAACTCATTGTTTGTAACGAGTAGGTAGATTCATTAATGTGATCATCAGTATCTTTGGAGAAAAGTCCTTCAACCCAATTACTCATACTTTTGGCTATCCTTACTTAAAAGTATGATAATGCCATTTGCTATTTAAAATGAGTATTTTTCAGGAGAGGGATCAACAAATAAAACACATTTTATTATGATAAAAATACAAATCACAAACAAATGTACATTGCAAACAATAATAGGGAACGAGAAGATAAGGAGGAAACCTGGAAATCACAAAGAAGGGATGCTATTTGTATATTACAATATAATATAAGATATAATATACTTAGCAAAATTCCTCAAACAGAGCAATAATCAACAAAAATTTCTTACTTTGATTTGATTTGTTAGTTTCTAAGTGACAGAATCCAGGAATTTGTCACAGGAAGAAAAAGGTGATTGAATACTGGCAGAAAAGCACATTTTCTTTAAATTTCAGTATCAAAGGAAAAAACTAGAATGTGATTATAAATTATGCTTTGGAAATAAAACAAATTTATTATTTGTTAAATGTTTCAAAATATGTTTGATTCTTTCAATGTGCTTTTGAATTAAGTTCAGCTTCAAATACCTGTGGGTTCCCACAGGTTGCCATACTACTTTATTGGGCTCTTGGTTTCTGATGGAATTACCAAGTCACCCCTATCCTGTTAGCTCAGTTGCAAATTAGACCAACTTAAATAAGAAGTAAAAAATAGTAGAAGAAATAGGGGCAGGAAGAGCCTTGATTTACATGTCTCTGTATCATTCACCATGGTATTCAAATGGTAGATACCTAACACATATTTAAAGAAACTAATTTTTCAAATTATTTCAGTTTTATCAGCAATAAGCATTTAAAATAATAAGCACTTAATCTAAAAAAAATCAGTTATTCAAGTAAAGAATGAGCATATTCTGAAAACAGAAAGAAATGGACTAGGGTTGAACTGAGCTTTCAGAATTATCTGTCTTATAGACAATGATTAATTTGGCCTTGTAAGAATCTAGTCCAAGTGCTATAGGACAGAATACTGAAGACATGCAGATATTTTAGCCTTCAGTGGAAGATAACTTCATGGAAGTCATTGATAGGTCAAACTGGCAGGTTTTCTGAGATGGAGAATGAAAAACATTCCCATAAATACAGATCAAGAATAAAACAAAAAAGGCAACCTACAGTCAATCTACAAGACTTTGATTTAAAGAATGGACCGCTTCAGTCTTGTTGATACAATCTCTTTGCTTTTTGTTGTACTGCGAAAAATAACCTCTTGGGAAATATCTATATTATCTATGTTTGTCAGCCTCTGTAATCTAAATGATACCTAAGTCCACCAAACCATTGGAGAAACTTTCTCTTCCTTTTGCCAGAAAATTAAGAATCCTAACACGGTTGTCTTACAATAACTGTAAGAACTCTTTGATATTAAAAAAATCCAGGTCATGGAGAATATATAAGAATGAGTGAGAAGTCTGAGACTATATTATTTCTTTCCTTCCCCTTGGATACAATTTCTCTGAAGCTAAGCATTTTAGGCAGAAGTATTTAATATACAGCTCAATAAAAAGTTCATTATGCTTCAACATTAAGAAAAGCTCCCAAAGTCCCAGAAAAACTGAGCACCATGAAAGAAGATAATTAACACAGGATAAGTCAAGAGTTTTAGCAACTAGCTCTACCATAGCTACAGTATTTGAGGTTTCAGATTTCTCATAGTATATAAGCATTGCTTTGGAAAATTTAAGTTAGTAAACATTTAACTACGTCAAACAGAAGCCTAACATTTATATATTCAAATAAATATTCAACCATGCACACAAGCATATTTTGGCTAAAAACCACCAGCAAAAGACAATGTTTTAACATAGAAGTTGAATGAGCAAACTGGATTTATTCAACAGTTATTTATTAAGTACCCTACTATGTGCCAAGTCCTGATTATCATGTATTTTGTTGGGCTCTACCAAAAATTGGTAATTTATTTAAAAAATGATTCAAATCTTCTGTACGGTTTGTTAGTTTCCACAAGAGAGTTATATTTCCACTGTCTTATCTTTGTAGGAGGGAAACGAAATTCAGCCAAACATTTCCCATATCTATACATTTAACCAAGACATGGGGCAAAGCTTCTATTAAGATAGTTTTTCTCTCAAATAATCCTTACAGATTCTAATACCTGAATCTTCTAATGATCCACTCCTCTTCTGGCTGCTGAAACTTAACTAAGTTTCAAAGGACGTCACTGAGAAATAAATATAAATGAATAAATGAATAAAATTTGAAAGCATGCCAGCCTGAAGTGTGAGAGCTGCAGGAACAGTAAAATAGTAATGATTCATAATGGTTTACTTAATTTTCAAATAAAGTTTTTAAAGGGAGGCCCAAAAATAATCAGTGCTTACTAACGAGTATTATTGATTCAAAAATTTAGTAATAACTACTGCTTTTGTAAGAAAATTATTTTTATTCCATGTATTATTATCTTTTAAAACTCATTAGATAGTTTTGTGTGTAAATGTGTCTGTGCGGGTCAGCAGTAGTAGACTGTGACGTAGACTAACATACGCAGCTATAACCAATCATGTAAGTCGTAACATTAGTCACGAAGAGCATATCTCGCTATGGTGAAGGCTGCATCGAATGATCTCTCTTCATGTTGGCTTCTGTCTCCCAGACAGTAGAAAGGAAGGTACACAGAGCCAAGAGACAAGAGTTCCTAAGTCTAGTTTTGATTCTACCACTGAACTAGCATAATGCTCTTCATCACATCAATAAGCCTCTGCAAGGTTTCATTTTATTGGTTGAAAAAGGAAGGAGATGGAGATGGAATAGTAGATCTTTGAAGTTCCTGCCCTCTTTCAAATGTTATTATTATAAGCGAGGTAGATTTTCTCAATTACATCATATCTAATAAAAATTAGGTTAAAAATAAACAAAATCATCAAAATCATCAAACCAGCGGACACTTAGTACCAAATAGGACACTCTAAATAATGGAATGGCTCAAATAGATAGTCAATATATTTATTAATGACTTGAATTAAAAATCAATCTATCAGTTAATCTAAACTAAGTATATAGAATTTAAAGGGCAATCATCAATAGGACTTTCCTGAGCCCTGAAATATTTTACCAGCCTTTCAAATATGAAAACAAAGTCAAGATTTAGCGATAATATCTGTAAGATCTTTGAGCCAAACTGAATGGTCATGCAAAAAGTATTTACACCATCTCTATGAAGCCTTTCCTTGAGCTACTCCTCTTTCTTTCAAATCTTCCCATTCCTACTTTATTGCACCACTCCAGACCATCATTTTCTCCCTTCTTTATACTCTAAAGCAATTAAACTCCGTATTACTAATTTTGAAGTTACAATTTAATTACATTGGTAGGTTTGCTGAATCCTTCTGGTCTCCCAAACAGACTAAATTCTTAGCAAGCAATAACCATGTCTTTGAGGTCTCTATTCATTTCTACCACAGGTTTCCATTTCACTGGTACCTAGTGTAGTTTGGTGACACATTGTAGCATTAGAACTTTAAGTAATTGATGGTTAAAAAGAAAGAGAGAGAAAGAAACCAAAAAGTGGGAATGACACCCCTTTTATTCAATTGTTCACCAGGTCTTACAGTGTAGTCTGCATTTATCCTCTTTATTTTCTAACATCCTATTTTAGCCCTTTGTCTTTTGACACCTGGACTGTTTAATAGTTCTCTAAATATTTTCTGTCTGAATTCCTTCCTGCTAATCCCACTAAAATGAATGCATGCCATCCTCCAAGTAAAAATCTAGCCTTTTAGGACCCAAGTGAAAGTTTCCCACTTTTTTTCATGGTCTTACTAGACCGCTCACTCCAAAATGGACTCTTCTTTGAAGTCTATTTTTGTAAGTCTTATTCAGAAATTAGCCAAATATGAGATGATAATTTTTATATTTTCTCATATATTGTATTTTTAATCTTGAAGAGTTTTTACTTGTCTCTGTAGCCAGAGGGTAGGCCTAATAATGTTCTCTTAACACAGGACACATCCTTTAAGTATTTGTTGATTTGATGTGTTCACTTAATGAGAATAAAATGAATATTTGACCTTGTGAAGAATATAAAGGACACCTTTTGGGCACACCGTGGTAGACAAATGAGCTCAAAGATTTATTCTCAAAGATAACTGTGATTTATCTAGAGCAATCTTTAGTCTGGGCAAGTAAAATGATGTTAGGTTTTGTGGATTAACATTCTGAGAAGAGGAAGTTTATTTTTGTTGAGAGAGAAAATTTTGCTACATAACTGTAATTAGGGACAAGGACAAATCAGAGATTAATGATGCATTATATTCTAGATCTTTAACTGACAAGCACCAAGAAATGGCTTTCTCAACTTCAAATGGTTTGAAAATATTATTTCTATACTTTGCTCTATGCACAGAAAATCATAGAAACTGAGTCTACTATTCAGAAAATTCAATATTTATTCTAAAATGTGAATTGTTGAGTTACAGGAATATTTCATACACTCCAAAAGAGCATAAAATCTACTTCTACTAATTAGTTTCTCTATCAAAGCTTTCCTGACAATTATAGGGTAATACCTCTGGTCAATGCTTTAGGTGCTTTTCATTAAAGGTATAGTGTCGCTACCAGATGGATTGCTTCATATAAAAGCACTTACCACAAAGCCCTATAATGGAAGGTTAAGTGCTGTGCTTAATTACTAATTTCAGTCCTTATTACCTATATTTTGCAGTGCAGGCACTTTGAAAGGAACCACATATAGCCTATTGGTTCCCGCTTCTCTGATTATAAGATTTGGTGGTAAAAGCATTAGTCCAGCTGTTTTTCTAATGAATAATAGCAAGAAAAACTTTTAAAATAAAAATAGTCATACCACAAGTCAATATAAAAATGATATACTAGACATTTATATTGAACTCATACATAAAATCATTTTGTTCTAAAACCTTTAACCTAGAAGACGTACTTTTAAATTTGTATTCAGCCTTCACGGCATTGTTGTGGATGATGCCTCAAGAGGAAAAGATTTTGAAATTTTTGTGGCTTATTTCCTACCTCAGCATCATGCTGAAACGTACACAGAGCAGATGATTAATAAAATACTTGATGACAACAATGGCGACTCCCCTGAGTTCTTTACATATTGATCACTAACTTTTTATATGTATATATAGAAATCTCTCACAAGCGCTCTTATTTTCTTGAGGGCAGACTCTGTGTTTTCCCCTTGCTTGTACCCTTCAGAATAATTGCAACTTTGCCCATTCTTGATCTATTAATATTATCTAAAATGCTTTTTTGGTGAAAGGGCACTTAGAAGCTTTGACTAAATATAAAAGGTTGCAGCTAAAATAACTTTTCTAAAGATTTGCTCCTTAATTATCATGACATTGCCAGCTTCTGATTCTTGAATATATTTTATATTGTTTCTTATACTGAGCATCCACTTAATGAGTAAACAAGACATTACATGTGTTAAAAAATATTAGTGTAGAAAAAATATACAAATTTTCATTGACAATTAATACTGCCCCAATCTCAGCTACTAGTACTCAAATTGCACATTAGCATGCCACAAGAAGACAGCGACTATGTTTTTTAAGAAGTATACCTAGTACATAGCATCTGGTATGTGCACAATTAAAGGATTATTAATCAGATAAAATATGTTAAAATAGTAAGGCATAGAAAATTTTAAAAGCAAAATATTTACCCAAATGCCTTAATGCATTAGACAACTAGGTTCTGATTATCTATGCTTGGGAAATGCATACTATATTTCTCTTTTAGAGATGCATTATGAATATTAATGTAATAAAGTCCAAGTAGAGATATTTTTAACTTGGTTTAACCCAGAACTTTCCAAACTAACTTGAGAGTGAGACTTCTCTCCCCTCATAGGTCACCATTAACATTATCTAGAACAGAGCTCTTAAAGATACCAAATGGAACGTGTGGGGAGAGTAAAAAGTTACTAAATTAAGATAATTTCAAAGAATTAACTGGTGAAACAAAGCCAGGCTTGCAGAAGAAACTGCCCCACTGTAACTGTAACGGAATTTACTGTTTTACATGTTCAGGTCCACTATTCACAGATGACAGCATCCCAGGGACAGGGCCTAAACCTCGTCCTACTTTACATCCTTCATGGTGTCCAATGCAATGACTTCCTCTCAGTAAATAGGTATTGGTTAATCTGTATTTTAGAAAATTCACCCATTTAATTTTCCGTAATTCCACTGAGGCTATATTTACTCTAAAAAATACACTTCTACTCAGATTTCAGTAAATGCAATAAGAGATCACCAGGGGCTAGGTAACATTGCATCCATGTGTCAGTTACTTTCCTTCCAGATTGGCCCTTCCTTCATTTTATCATAGATGGTAACAGAAGGTGTACGTTCTGGTAATTGTAGTGTAAAACCAGGATAATTTCCAGGACACCAATTCAGCAAATATTTATTGAGTTTCTACCGTTTGCCAGTATTATAATAGGCACTGGACATAGTATTAATGTGCTTGCTTGTGAATTTTGTCATAGAACAGTTTTCTTATTACATTTAATTCAGCAAATATTTGCAAAGCACCAGGTTTACTGAATAGGCTTGAAATGATGCTTGAAAATGCAGAATTTTATAAATCAGAAAGGGTCCACAAGGGCATCACAGACATTTCATTCCATAATTGTGACTCAGCACTAAGGAAAATTGATCTTTGTTAAATAAGTTAGTTATTTCCTCAAATTATTTCTTCCAAGAAAAAAAATACTTGTAATAGAGGGGTTTATATATAGATTTTGGGAATCATTTTTATTATGCAAAATGAAAACTTATTTTATACTCTTTCTTTATATTATCCTGCAAATCTTCTGCTGTACAAAAAAACAGTTGTATCTTAAAGGGGAACAGAGAGAAATAAGACTAATGTTTTAGTAAGCTCTTTCATACTAAAATATAGAGAGGACAATAATTGCAGTAAAATACATTTATACTTTTAATTTGTATTTTACTTTAAAATAATATGTTTTTTTAAATTGAGAATGGACACAACTAACACTGGTTTAAGTTTCTAATCTACTGCCTTTGTTTCAATAACATAGTACTGACAAAACTCATTAATAATAAACAAGATAATTTTTATTTTATCAATAATAACTTGACATTCATTTTATAGACTTGAAATGAGTAATACTAGTGTCACAGAATCCTTGTGAAACCCCATGGTTATATGACAGTGAAAACAAACTTCATTTATGCAAATGTTCTTATAACTGCTGATTTACAGTATTTTTGTTCCTTGGCCCTCCTGCACCTTTCATGAGTTTCAGCTACGCATCACCATCAAAGGAATCATCCGGTCCTATTCTCTTTTAGAGAAAGATGTTGTAATATTCCCTCCCCTAGTTTTAAATTTTAACTTTGTTACTTTTGACAAAGCCTTTCCTTTGTTCAAATGCAAAGATCCAGTAAAAAGAGCTTTGACATGCTGTGTCTTTTCTGTGTGCATTTTTCTGGTTTCACTGATGTCCTCAATTTTGCAAACAATAAAGTGTGCCTTCAAGTTCTATAAAATGCCATTTGTACACTGTATCAAGAACAGGTTAGGACAGCATTACATTCATGACTCTAAAGTCCAATAAACACTTGATGGTTTCTCAGAAAACCCACAATTTGGTGAAACGGACGCAAATCAGTGCTTTGTTTTCCAGTTTGTTTTTCACAAAATCTCCCCCAGATACACATTCACTGGCTTACCTGCAGGGTAGCGCTCGATCACTGGCCAGCTGTCCACCTGTAATGTGGCATTGCCACCACTCCTCGTGAAACGGACTACATGGTATTTCCCATCGTTAATGATTGCATTGGACTCTTCGATGGCGATGTCATCTGTCCCAACATTAAATTTAACTCCAATTTTTCCTTGGTGCTGGAAAGGAGGAGGGGAAAAAAGATTGTATGAAGTTGTACTGGTTAGTCAGCATTTAATAAGAATTACATACAGGGTGTTGTTCAAGAACATGCTTCAGACAACAGCTGCTTTCTCCAATTTCACTTCTGAAAAACTCATGTAGTGGAAGCAAGATTCTCGACATTTGGGTAAATCTGAAGCATCTCATTCATGGATAATTGATATTCCAAAAGATATACTTTCTAGAGAATTGAGCTGCCTTCTTCCCAGAGGTTGTCACAGACAAGGTGCACAGCTGTCTGTGTGAGGGGACATGCTTTCCTATCCTTTAACATAGCTCCTTAATCCACTCGTTGTATTTCACAAGAAAAATGAGGCTTGAAATTCTCTCCTTTAATAACTGGTGAAATCAGAGCAATGAAGTCTATTTAGACCCAACTGACAAATGCGCACAATATAGAAAATCATTCTAAAGGCTATGGACACAAAGATAGGCATTTAACAGTGTAGTTTCTTAGTCATATTCACAAAAAAAGTCATCCAATGCTAAGAGCCTGAAATTTATTCAACTTCTTCATTTTAGAGATGATGACATTATGACACAGGAAAGTGCAATGACTTGTTCAAGATCACATACCTTAACAGAGAGGTACTAGAACTAGAATTCACTTCCCACATTCATAGTTTACATCTAAGCTAAAGTGAAGTGAAGATATGGTTATCTAAAATTACAAATCATTCTAAGTGCAGAGTTTGTTGCTGTTAACTGTAGAATTTTATAATAACAAGGCAGCAAAGAGAATTATGTGCTATGTCCTCTGCCAGCACATTCTCTAACAGCAGGACTGTCAACTCTACCATGAGCTTAGTTGATTTTTAAAGCATGTGGATTTGCCCTTAATCAGTAGCACAGAATGCCTGCACTGCAGGCCCTTGTCAGACTACATAACCTCAAACTGTCTGCAGCTCACCTTTCATCAAACCTCAGTTGAAAGGAACCACATGCGGGAAGAAGGGTTTAAAGGACATACAGTCCATCCATTCCTATAGACATTTTAAATCAGAATATCAGAAACCTGAAGATTTGGACCATATCCTCTTGACCTTTTATGGGATTCTCATCACTGAACTAGGCAGCAAGAGGATGGCATCAATTTACATTGAGAGCTATTATAAGATAATCTTTTATAAAACTGCATTAATTGAAGGGAAGGATTTGAAGATTTTATTCGGGATATTGCTCATTGTCCCCTTGATGTAGACATCTTACAGGTTTCTGTTTTTCTCTTTCTTGGTTCTTATTGCCTCTTAAGGACCTCTTTATTGTAATAGGTTAGTATAGTTTTTAAATTTTTTGGTTTTGATTTGTTTTAGGCTTGATGGACAGCATGATTTAAAGTCATATTTTCTTTTTGACTGTTTGTTAGGAAACTGAAAGTCAAATTGAGTAAGACAATTTTACCAGCTGCATAGACTTCTGCTACACTGTTCTCCCTTGGATCTATTTTTATCTTCTACCGTATTTCTCATGATCCTTACTTTTAAATATACTCCATTGTAAGTCATTTCAGGTTTTTGTAGAATGATTCAGGTAATAAACAAACAGCAGAATTCCAATAAAAACTAAAATTTTATCCAAAGGCCTGTGGAGCCTTTGTTTTAGACATTATTTTTTAGCACAATCTTTTGTGTGAGCGCTCATCATTTCCTCTTTTTGGTAGAATTCATCTTTGTTCATTTTCAGTAAATTATTTAATGTGATATATATATATAAACACACGCATGATATAACCCCCCCTCATTTAAGAGGTTCATTATATTTATTTAACAAACAGCTTTATAGTGTTTTAAGCATTTTACAAATACTAACTCTGGCATTTCTCATAAGACTCCCTTGAGAGAGGTACTATTTTATCTCCATTTGACAGATGAAGAAACTAAAGCACAGAGTGATTGAATAACCTGGCTAAGGTCACACAGTTAGAAGGAGAAAAGCTGTGATTTAAACCCAGGCAGTCTGGCTACAGAGTTTGTGCTACTAATCATTAAACTAGACTGAATTTTGGGCAATCCTATAACTGCAGTTAGCAGATTTGATAAATCTAGTTGTTCTTTGCTACCTGCTTTAGTTTTCCTGCTTGAGTAGGAGCATCCCATAATCCCCATATTGTGCTTTGCAGATTGTACATATTGATATACATATCAACGTTTGCTTAAAATAATTGGATAGAGGACAGTACACAACTGATATGTGGATATTATAGGATGTTAAAATGGACTTTTTTTGTCTCAGTTTCAGCTGCAATCTTGAGATGATAATAAGCCAAGAAACAGATTGCTACTTCCAATTTACAAAATGAGGTACAAGATTGCCTAAGGCAGACTTACAAAGGAGAGCACTGAAAACTGCTTTTGGGACCCTGAATTAATTACCTATTTCCAGCCCTTTAAAGAGGCAAGAAAGGCCAAGAGAAGATTGACAATGAAAAGAGGATTTTTGGAGAGAATTGGGGTGTGACGGGATTTGCATGTACCTCTAAGGAGGAAGGCTTCACTTATCTCAAGTGCAGGGGACAGGGACTTCAATGGAACATCTCAGAAAGTTTGATACTTGTCTCCGGGAACTTGGTGGTAGTGGTTGGGATAGTCAGCAACCCCATTTGCTCTTGCCCGGGATTTGACTCTTGACTGGGGAATCTTCAAGGGGAGATACTGTAGCTGGCTGATGCTCTACTGGCAGAGCAAAGAGATGTTACTGCACCAGGGGCCACCTGTGCATCAGAGTTTGTTAGAACATGGGACATGTGAGCATTATCCATGGACTATGGGTTAGAGAGCCAGCATAGAGTTGTGTTGTAGCCTGTCCAAGAGGGCCACCATTGGGAGGGGTGGTGAGTGGTTCAGACAAGTAAACAGAAAGAACCTGGAGTTGCAGTGATGGGTGCCTAGGGACTGAGGTGGGAATCCTAAATGACCATCTGAAGGAGGTGCATTTACCCACCTCAAGGGAATTGCAGGTAAAGAAATTCCAAAGATGTAGTTAAGAGCGCTAAAGAACCCAGCAAAATGCCCTCCAAAAATGCCCCTCAGAGTCTGAAAGAAATTCTTAGTGTTTCCTACTTGTTCTGATATGAAGGCTAGAATAGTCTGTTTTCATCAGTGTTCAAACCATTTAGGAGATTCAAGTTCTGTGAACGTATGTATTATGATGTTAAAGATACAAAAGGCACCAAACTCTGAAAAAAGTCTCTTTACTTTATTCCTAAATTTTTCTGCAATATGAAATGTAAAATGCTGACTTTCTAGGGTATGGAAATCCCCAGATTTTGCAGCGATTCATTTCTTACAATGTAGTAAAACAAACTACTATGAAACAATGATGGCTGGTGATGCTTGGAGAGCTTCTGACTTTTAAATGATGCCCATCTTTCCCTGGATATGTTGATTTGGTCCTTCAACTTCCAATGTCTTTGATTTCTCACAGATTCAAACTCCAGAGTCAGCTAGAACAGAACTGAATACCACCAAAGTAGACTCAAACAACAGATTCTACCCAAATTCAGACATTATTTACCCTACCCTAGGTTGCATCAAGTCCTTGAAAAACAATTTAAGCATAAATAATAGCCACAGGCTCAATTTTTTTTACTGAAGATAAATAAATTAAAAATGCATACAAACCACAAAAAAATTAATATCAATCATACTTAGAAGACCCATATTTATGATTCCATTCATAAACTATAAATATTCTCAAAACATATTCTTCCCATGTTGACAGGATAGCAAGTCATTTGAATTATACAAACAATAAAACTTGCTAAACTTTTTGCCAATGGATAATTACAATTTAAAAGAATTCATTTCAAATTCTTATTCTCTTGGATTAAATGTGATTGTCTCTGGCAAATTCTCATGAATATTGCATTAGCAAAACCAGCAGTAATTTCACTGGACATGTACTGATCTTTCAGTGTTGTATCTTCCTTGAAATGGATAACTGGCTCACACCATAATTTCAAAAATCTATTATGAGAATATCAGTAACAAAGCATTTATAATTTAATGAAGTCTTTCCATGGATTCATTAAATAAATAGTGACAAAAGTAATTATTGATTTTTTCACCAAAGCTCATTTCTGAATAAGGATTATATTATTAAACCAAGTTAAAAGGAAACATCATGAAAGATGACACTGAGAAGGAAATTGAAAGTTCTAGCACGTGGCACTCTAGTTTAATGCTCCTTTCAATTCCATCTGCAATCACATATTCATTTGAAAAATATTTGTTTTAACCAAGTTTAAGATTTAATGGTTGGGGCCGGCCCCGTGGCCGAGTGGTTAAGTTCACGCGCTCCACTGCGACGGCCCAGGGTTTCGCCAGTTCGGATCCTGGGCACAGACATGGCACCCCTCGTCAGGCTGCATCACGGCGGCATCCCACATGCCACAACTAGAGGGACCTGCAACTAAGATATACAACTATGTACAGGGGAGGTTTGGGGCGATAAAGCAGAAAAAAAAAGAAGATTGGCAACAATTGTTAGCTCAGGTGCCAATCTTTAAAAAAAAATAAGATTTAATGGTGTACTCAATATTGCAGGCATACTTCATGCAGTATGTTTGTATGTTACAGATGCAGATACATTTCAATCTATGTGCATATGAAATAGATAGATTACACACACATAATTAGCCTGTATATGTGGCATGCAGATATGTCCACTGCTTTTCCCCTCTGCTCTGAGGTTGTTATGTAGAAGTATCTATCTCAACAGTGTTCAAGAAAACAGTGAAAAATGAAAAACTGTCTTCTATGTTTTTTGTTTATTTGTTTACTCTACTCTTAGAGTATCAGCAAACAAGATGAGCAAGTGTGCGACCCAGGATGGCTTGTAGATTAGCAAGGAGGCTTGTTTATGGCCTATAAGCTTCTGTTGTACAAGATGAAACAGTCCTATACTCCAGGGCCCCACTTTAGACAGAAGTTGACAATGTCTTCAAATGCATTCATGCTTGTGCTAATTTCAGAATACAGAACAACTCCCATGGTCCAATCCTACAGCGTCAACTAAAGTCGGAGTCAGGTTGAATGTTATGTTTTGCTCCTCCAGAGACTAATCTCACCAGGAACAGAGGTTTTAAGGCCCGAGGGGGACTCTAGGGCTATAGTCACTGTTGCAGGAGTCAGTAACACAGCAGAGTGTGTCAGAGAGCCACCTGTTCTCTCACCTCAAAACAAATGCGCTGATTCTGGTAATTGCTGATTTAACCCAAATGCATTTCCGAACGAGTGACTCTGAGGTCCTACTGGCTGGTAGAGATTCTGTTTACTAATCTAGATGATCCATAATGTCAAGAAGTTATTTTGGTCTAGTTATTTTAACCTGGGACTGAGTTGAAAGTGCGCCCCCCCAAAAAAACCCCCACACCATTTCAAAAAGAAGTTTCTGCTACCCTGTCTCTCAATTTCCCCATTGAATAATATTTTTTTAATCATTCAGCTACTAAATAAAAATCAAATATGTAAGTTGAATTCTGCATTGTGCTAAGTGTGTAGACAATACAAACATTTAAAGTGCGTTCTCTGCCCTTTGAGAAGTTTTCAACTTGAGAAGGTAAGTCATGCATGCAAATATTGACACCCACGGAAGAGTTGAGGGAGCTTCAGGGAGGAGCACAGGAGCACTGTGGGGGAGGGCTCGGAAGGTTCTCAGGGAGTCCCGAACTGTGCCGCAGGAGCAAGCCAGCATTTGGACAGCTGTAACACAGTGGATACCAAAGACATCCAGGCACGTAGAAGGTATGATCCCTCTTTCTCCTGTCTCTCTTTCCAGGCCCTATAGACCAGAGTGCCCAGTGGGTGCCGGGCATGGAGCTATCCACGATGTGTCTACCTAAAACTCCCAGCCGACCGGAAAGGGAAGTGCTATTTTCTCGATCTGCTCAGAGAGCTTAACTAATGTGCCCCCAATCAAACACCTAACAAATATTGGTAGTGGAACCTGACAGATTGGAGGGGATTTCTAAAACAGAGTGACTTCACCTGTGTCCATGTTCCAAGAAAAGATTTTGAAACCAAGGGATGCTCAGAGGACTGAGGCAAAAGTAGGGCTACCGCGAAGTGCATCTCTTTCTTTAGCTAATTGCATTTCATTACTCCACACAATATGGAACCAGAATTGGGTGAGATCTAGGGTGATACCACCTCAGAAAGATCTCACTGAGGGCTAATACACTCTAAGGAGACAGTGTTTTCATTTTCTCATCAAATCTCTATTAAGGATAATCGACCTTTTCTAATATGTCTCTATTCTGCAGAATGCTATAGCTCCTTTGAGTCCATGAAACTGTATTCTGACAATGACATTACCCTCCAGGAGGCTTATACTCATCTCTTGGTCCTCAGATTGCCTAATAAAACTTTGTCAGCCTCTGAAAATCCTTCTTCACACACTGCTTTAGGTGTTAGTTTTTATGCACCTGTTTCCACTCCTCAGCCATATTCTAACGAGCTTGAGGGTAAGAAAAAAGACTGACTTATTCCTCATTCTATCTTTCACAACACTTTGCAGAGTACCTCTGCCTTTGTAATTTTCCAAAACTCTCTCACATACAGTTTTCTCTTTTTAATTGAGATATAATTGACATATCATAAAATTTGCCCTTTTAAAGTATACACTTCAGTGGTTGTAGTATATTCGTGAGGTAGTGCAACCATCACCAATTTAATTCCAGAACATTTTTATCACACTGCAATTTTCTTTTGATGAGATGCATACAAAGTTCTAAGCAGACAATGGCTACTCAGTACCTGTGAGCTCTATTATTATTATTATTCCTACTACTGTTATTCTTACATTTGGAAAACAATTGTTTTGCTTCATAAGAGGTTGATGAAAGTTAATTAAAATCATGCTTGAATTATATAGCCATTACAGTTTAGTTAGAACACATAATATCTCATTGATCTTCACAACAACTTGTGAAGCAGTGTATCTATTACATAAATGAAGACACTAAAGCTCAGAAAGGCTAGGACTTGACCAAAGTAGGAGCATCTATCTACCTTTGGCTTAAGAGGGAACATTCTAAAATCTAATGATGCTCACCTATGGGATAAACTGTCCTGCTATTGGTTATACTGAAGCAGAGACTGCTTGCTTAGACAACCTCTATGCCCACCCTCCATCTCAATGATACTGTGAAAAGCCTAAATGGATGGCTAATCAGTTAGCACAGGAAGAAAAAAAAAAGCTAGCAAAGAAAGTACTAGTTCGTTTTTTTAAACACAGCAAAGGCACCTAAATTTGAATCTGTTTTAGTATTTTTCCAAGTTTATAAAATAGATGAACTCTGGGATTTTATTATATTTTAAAATCAGGAAATCTCCAATTTGGGAGGAGAAAGGGGATATCCCACTAGGTCAAGGATGCAGATAACCTGAGAGGCCTTCTGTAAACCACATGTATTATTTCCCAAGAAATTATAAGCCCTCCTCTCCAAGGGGGATGGGCAGATTTGTCTTCATGTGTAAGAACTCTTGCCTTGACAGCTATGTAGAACTTGATGGTGGTAAGTGAGAGTAAGGGTCAATGAGTTCTCCTCTTGAGTATGGGTAAACCCTGAGTTGGCAATAACACCAATTCTTCATTGCCTCCGTTTCCTCTCATTATCTCCCTTTAGATGAAATTAAATCAAGAATCCAAACAATGGTGGGATGAAACTAGCCAACGAAATGACTAGTTGGTCTATCTCTGAAAGGGGCAATAACCCTAAGGTTGATATTTTGAATAGTCTCTATTTTGTTTGATTCATCATTTGAGCCAATACTGAATTATACTTTATATTTAAAAAGACATTCTCAAACCATTACAAAGTTTTTCAGTGTGGCCATGGGTTCAGAGATGTCATCAAGCCTTTTTCATGGTACTTTCTCTTGGTCCAAACAGCATATCTCTGCACGACACCATGACTGCTGCAGAACGAAATAAAGCTAACTTGTCCTCTTGGAAATCAGAGCCATCTCACTGAGATCATTAATTCTGTATTCCCATCCACTGAAATACCCACCACAAAGTTGAAATACTCATCTTTAAATGTGTCCTTATATACAAAGAATGTGCTCTATCATTAAGCTTCTTTCTCCTGAATAATCAAAAAGCAGAAATCAAACAGAGCAAAAAATGACCGTTGACTGGTGGCCTATGTGGAGTTCTGAATTTTCACAGGTAATACCTCTGGCTTGAATATTTAGCCTAGTGGCCTGGCATCAGGACAAACTCGGGCTGCTACATGGAGATTTAAGATCCACACTGGCTCAAGTTAAGCCTTGTCCACAGTGCAGTGGGTGATCGTCAGATATGGCTTGTTTTTTGTTTATGTTCTTTTTATTTGTTTTATTATTGCTGCTTTAAAAACCCTTGTTTGGGTGTTAAACTAGCTTTGCTCACATTTTGTGGTCATTCAGGAAGCTGTGTGCAATAAACATTGTGTTTCAGGTACCAACTAAAACCATAACCTTTGTTTCCCTGCTTTTCTCTGATTCCTTGTCTTTGGGCCATTTCACTGCTTGTTATTACCTCCACAGGAACTGGACAGGGAAGGACATTTGGCTCTATCAATTCTGCTAGTTGTTGGCATTTCTGTGTAAAAAGCTTTTCCTATAAAAGAAGTTCGGGATTATTTGTGGATTTCATTTACTTGTATCCCAGGACCATCATTTTTGTGGAGAGCTGACTATATAATTACAGTCTGACTCTAATGTTCCAAATTTTCAGAGTACAGAACACAACATTTTTCAGACAAATAGACAAAACATCTTTGGATGGTGATTTTAGTCCTCTGCATGGTAAATCTTACCTTAGTAATTAGGTTGTAAGTAAAACAAAATTAGCCTTTGAACTAAAAAGAAAATTCTTAAAAAAAAAACAGATCAAGAGATAAACGCAACTATTTTTAATATCTCCATTGATGAATGCTTATGAACTATACATGAAATGAAATGGTTAGTTTGGACAGGATACCATTTTTTTAAATTGGACTTGTGAATTGTGACTTGCAACCAGAAAAATAATAGTGAGGTAATATTTTCAAGTGTGTTTAATGGACTGACTTTTTAATAATGCTATCTTGGTTTCACAAGCTGCAAGCAGAGCCCTAACTTGAAATGCATTCCAAGAGAAAAGCTGAGAGTGCTACCTTTTTCTTTTTCTTTCTTATTGACTTCTAGTCCAGGACAACCTGTCTGACATCCTTAGAAAAAGCAAATACGTGCATACGGGCAGAGAAATGCATTTACCAAAGACTATTTTCTATAGAATCAGCAAAGTTCTATTATCCCCAGCATGGTAAGTAGTAAATTCTGCAGCCATCAAAAATAAATCTATGTTTATGTATGTAATTTTGGTACAAAAGAGATTTCAGAAGAGAATATAGAATCTCTAAGGCGGAAGCCCCAATGATTACGACCTTTCTTCATCTTAATAAAACAATAATATGCCACAAAAATAAAATAACATCAAGAAATGTTTATCAACTATCTATTAGGTGCTGTGCATTTTGCAAAACACTGTACCATTCTTTACAGGACTCGAAATCTTTAAAATATATTTGTTGGTTGTGTTTCTATACATTCCTTTCCCTAAATTGTACAATTTTCTTCCATAAAAGACGCTGAAACTTTGGAAATATCACAACAAGAGTTTAGTCCTCAACAATATTCGTTCATTCATTCACTCATTCCCTCAACAAACAGATTTCTTACTATTCTCCTGACATTCTACTAAGTTCTGGATAAACAGTAGTTAACAAAACAGACAGCACTGCTGCCATTATGAAGCTTAAGTCTCTCATTATTTCTTTATATATTAAAATCTATATTAGCATATAAAGCATGCTAAGTGTCAAGAAGGAAAAGAGCAGGGTGTTACGAGAGGCACTGAGTGATTAAGGAAAGCCTCTTTGAGGAGCTGAAGATGAGAAGAAATCAATAATGAGAGGAAGAGTTTTCCAGGCAGAGAAAAGAGTATGTGCACAGGCCCCAATGAGGGAAAATATGTACACACAAAGACAGATGCTTCTATGTACAAATGCACATTCAGATATAAATATACGGACTCTTTATAGAGATAAAGACATGTAAACTATGTATGAACATATGTAAGCATTATCCAGAAAGTTTGTCTAGGAGATAAAACCAGGTTATGGAATTACGCATAAAAAAACTAAAACATACCATTTGCACAAATAAAGCAATTGGAAAATAGACAACTAAGCCCATTTAAAAGATCTTCCAATCTAAGAATGGAAAATTGTTGATGTAAATGTACAACCTAACGGTATGTGTCTTGACATTCGTCTAATTGTTTGCTCCTAAGTTTCAGTCATCAATATGCTTTATGAAATACAATATATAAAGACTTTATGAATCAACAAAGACTTGCCACATTTTCCAAAATTCATTTACTTTTACAATGTCAAAAAATGATTCATCATTCTATGCTTATATTTCAAAGCTAATATAACACATTTAGTTTCTTTGTGGGGTGGAATGTCTTGTTCACTCATTTCTCTAGAGAGTCCTTTTATCTTCAGATGCAACTAGGGTTCTCTGTATACTTTCCACCTTAAAAATACTGTTTGAAATCACTTGGCTAGTTTTTCAAGTACCCTCCACAAATTAGCTGAACAAAGAAAAGTTTTCACCTTTGATCCTTTTATCTCCCTGTCCATCTGGAAGACAAAATGAATAAGGTTCAAGGCCAGTATCCCTAAAATGCAGTTTTCCAGGCAATGAACAGGTCACTTCAAACAACAGGAGGAATTCTCCATCCAACTCTACTTCTGGAAAAATTTCAAAAAAATGAAGTCAAAATACGAGTTTTTCCTGCAATTTGGCCAAGAATTTTGAAGCCCAAAACACAAAGTGCTCAAATCCAAATAATTCATGAACATTTGAACTCAAGATAAATGTTCCTTGCTAACTTCTCCAGAGCAGTAACCGCTGGGGGTTCCCTGAGTCATCCCTTCTCATTGTTTACCTAGAAGAGATGGGTTATCTTCAGGAGATCTGTGGATTCTGATAACAGAGTAAAGACAGCCTGAGAGATAAATATCTGGAGCAAAGTCATTAGCTATCTATCAAAAGAACACACTCTCTCTCTTCGTCACAGCTCTGTCACATTGGCATTTTGTTTCCATAAATGTACCATGCTCTGTTCCATCTCAGGATCTTTGATGTTCCTTCTGTCTGTTTAGCTCTTTCTTCATCCTCAAATAATTGAAACCCTATATTTCTGGGGGGAGAGAACCTTGAGAACTGTAGGGTGGAGCTGGTTAATTAAATCTGCTGGACAAAAGGACAATGCTTGCCTGTGAAAATGCCCTTTTATGAAGCAAAAACTGATTAGTGGTCACCCACTGAAGTACAAAAGACACTAATTTAAAGGTCTGCCCTGACAATAGTTGAAAAGCCAGTGCCATATAGGAAGGCCGTGTCTCATTTGATTAACAATATTCTTCAGTGGACTTTGAGTTATCTATGATAAGTCTTTGATTATTAAATATCACAGCAAGAATATTATGCTGTGATCTCCTATCCAGCTTATACACTTCCCTGCCAAACATGTCTGCTCTTTCAGAACGAACACAAACTAAATCTAATTGAGAAGGTAAAAATCCACTGAGAAATTAATTACAAATATCATTCTAAGGCCAAATGGAAGCCATATCTAACTTAGTCACTGTTTTGAAATAGTGCCAAAGCTTCCCAAATGAGTGTGGATATTCAAGATGGGCTGTATTTGGCAGCAGATGCATGATGATGATGATGACGATGGTGATAGTAACAGTGATGATAATAATAGCTACTCTTCTGGAATACTTGCTATTTGCCAGGCACTCCTTCTAAGCAGTTTACAAGAAATACTATATTAGAATACATATTATTATTTCCATTTATTTGATGAGGAAACTGAGCCTCAAAAAGTTAAATAACTTGCCCCAAATCACATGCCTAATAAGCATCAGAGTTGTGATTTGGTCTCAAGCAACCTGGTTCCAGATTTTTTATGCTTAACCATACCACTGGGCCTCTCAGAAGGGGGTCTGAGGTGCTAAAAAGAAATTGCGTTTAGATGTAATATTAGTAAACCTCTTAGAAAGAGAGACGCTAACATCCTTGCTGTTGAATAAACCAAGCAATCAATTACTTTTCAAATCTTCATTCCTTTAATCTTCACAATAACTCTACTTGTTATCCTTACAATCTTTCTGTTGAGGATGTTCGAAACTCAAAGCAAGTAGTTGACTTCTCTGAAGTCACAGAGCTAAAACATCATCTAGTCACATCCCACTCAGGCCTATCTGGTTCCAAATTAATGTTTTTCAACCACAGCATGCTGTTTCCCTCTGTACACTACTCAAGATCCCTTGGAAGTAGAAGATGCCACATGAGAGTATCCTGGGGCCGCTACACCCTTATCACTTGATGAGGCTTTGAACACTGACAAACTTGCCAAGATAGGTGTAGGCAAAGACCAGCAACTGTTCTTTCATGGCCATTAAATTAGTCCAGGTTTTCAGAACTACTAGTAGGCTAAATTTTCATCTGCATGAGGGTCAGAGCAGATTTTCTCATACTTCAGGAATCCTGGGAATAAAAATGGAAGCACAATACCCTTGAGGTTTAATTATAATTCTGGATGTCACCAGATGCTGAGAGACTCTATAATGGAGGAGCACTTGGAAAAATGGCCAACATCTCTCCTCTCTCCCCACTCGTCTGCACCCCTGTTTTCCTCTAGTATCCTTTTTTCCCCACAGCTAACAGTTTTCTTTAAGTTATTTTTAGCATTAGTTGTCATTTTGGAAAGATGTGTCTCAAACTTCCAATCAAATCCAATAGATTATATCATCATTGTAACAAAGTCAGTCACGGAGTTTTTTGCTAAATAAAATATGGACTCAATTGGAAAGGAAATGAGTTTTAGTTGTAGTTTCTCAATAGTGATAAACTTAATACTTAAAAAAGAATATTAATAACTTTGCATCAGATGAAGTCTTCCAAATGTCACAATCAATAAACAAGTAAATAGAGATCTGAATTTTATAACCAGTTTGGTTGTATCAAAAAAAGCATTGTATAGTACACTTATATGAAGCCTTTAAATGGTTTCAGAAGAAATGAAATAAACCATCATAACTATTTCTTATATCACGATAATAAAAATAATTTAACAGGTAGAGTTGCTGAAATTTGAAATATGAATTGACCCAATAGAAGCATTTTTCTATTATAGTTTTTCAACTTTCTTAGCTAACTTTCCAGGTCATGATTAGCAATGTTAATATTAGTCTTATTTCTTTTTCTATCTCATTTAAGTCCTCTCTTAAAAATATAATGACCATGTCTCAGACCCTTTTAATATGCTCTTTCCACAAATATTTCAAGTTTTCTATTTATAAATCAAAATTCTTCAAATTGTTTAATTTGTATATTGGCTGTTTGAAACCAAACTCTCAATCACTGCCATCTTCTCCTCCCTAAGCCTACAGGCATGTGTCTAATTTTTAATGATACCACTTAATGTGAGCTAATTTTATCCAAGATGCTGCCAAAGACTGCCAGCTCTGGGAGAAGCCTTCGTAGAAGGAATCATAAAGATAATACCTGTGCTGCCCCGAAAAATGAACAAAAAAATAAACAAAACTCTTTCTCTTCAAGCAAAGAGCATACTGTGATGTTGACAAAAAGAAAGAAGAATATTTAATATTAGTTTTGGTTGCACTCCAATTAACAACTAACAAGTAACAATTTATGTTTAATTCACAAGATTCAACAATTACACTTAATAATAGGTGAGTCAGAGATGCGGGGAGCATTTAAATTTGGGCCAACACATCATAAACGTGAACCCAGCACAAGCGGTTTGGTGACACTAAGCTTTTGATTAGCTTTCCTGGTCAAAATTAAATTATTCCATATTCCTTTGAACTAATGATAATAAAATTTCCTACTTCAATTAACTCTATCAGCTACCTCAAACTTTGTTATTACAATTTATTTTATACCAAAAAAATGCCATAAGGAAATATTTTCAAGACGGAGCCGTAAATTTATTTTATAAGTGTAAATGCTATCTCAGCATTTTATTTTATTTTTGTTTTAATGCAGTGCCAACTCATCAATTTAGCTTAAAACATCATAATGTCCAATCTCTGCTATAAGAGCCGAACTATTTCTACTTCAACACGTTTTCCTAACGAATGACGATACTGACATTAGCACGGACCACCCAAATGCATTGGTTATGGAAGATACATGGGGAATGAATACAAGATATGATTATCAATTCAAAAAGTAGACAACACTCAAGTTCTCCAAATAAATGCATAGGGAAAGAGAAACTCGATGATTACACCTAAAATAACCATTCAACACCAAAAGGTTCATTTTGCTGTCTTCCACACTCACACTAGCTGAGTGTTTCAAAAGTATTGTTGAAGTTTTCCATTCCTGAGTCACATCTTAATTTTAATCCAACTTGTTTTTTTGGAAGAACATGTATTATTTTCAACCTTCTAAAAAAATACCCCTTCTTTTCATTCTCTTCCTAGACAAAACTCTCCTAGGAATTTAAATGGTGTCATGTTGTCCCTCAGTCTACCCAGCTGAAAGGTGTATAAGGTAAATCTCTCATTCATTATTGTACTAGCCATGTCTTTAAATCTTTAAAGAGACTTTTAAGACCTTTTTAAAAATTGCTATTATTATTTAACTTCTTACTGTCCTTTGAATTATTCTATCACAAATATTGTAACATGTTACTTTCTAGGACATAATTTTTTCTTACCCAAGTACTGCAATGGAAATGTCATGCAAATTATCAATCACTTTTTTTTAATTCTTTCTTTTTTTTTTTTGAGGAAGATTAGCCTCAAGGTAACATCTGCTGCCAATCCTCCTCTTTTTGTTGAGAAAGACCAGCCCTGAGCTAACATCCATGTCCATCTTCCTCTACTTTATATGTGGGACGCCTACCACAGCATGGCTTGCCAAGCGGTGCCATGTCCGCACCCGGGATCTGAACCAGCGAACCCTGGGCCGCCGATGCAGAATGTGCGCACTTAACTGCTGTGCCACTGGGCCGGCCCCTATGAATCTCTTTTTTTTAAAAAAAGAATAAATACCTACCCAGCTACTGACCTAGCTATATTGTTACAGTGTTATAGAGCTGAAACTGATAAACTAGTACAGAAATAACTGAAACTGATAAAACCAGAACAGAAATAACTTCCAAAATTACCAATGTAAAAGGCTCTTGGCCTAGATAGTTTATGTCTCAGTTATTAATAATGTTGATAATAATAGTAAAAATAAGCTTTAATTGTCAATGACCACTTCCTATGTTCCCAGTTTAATCTTTTTTAATATAGCACTAACCACAGTTCTGGCCCACAACGATTTTTTTTTTTACTGAATGCTGATTGAATTCTCACATCAACTCTGACAGGCAGATGCTATTGTCTTCATTTTATGGATAAGGAAACTGACATATAAAAATGTTTAGTCCCTTGTCCAAAGTCACTCTGCTAATCAGTTGAAAACAGGACTTGAATCTAGATCTGTTTATTTCAATTACTACTGTGCTATACTGCCTTTGGGAAAAAAATTCCCAGAAGTAGGTAATTCCCAGTGATGGAATCTGTTTCAGAATACAGTCATGCATCACTTAACAACAGGGTTACATTGTGAGAAGTGCGTTGTTAGGCAATTTCGTCATTGTGTGAGCATCATAGCATGTACTTACGTAAACCTAGGCGGTATAGCCTACCACCCACCTAGATTATATCATACTAATTTTTTGGGACCACCATCATATATGTAGTCCATTGTTGACCAAAATGTCATTATGTGGCATATGATGGCATAGAAAAATGACAATCACCTATGTAACTTCAAAAAATTAAAACTTCCTTACTCAAAAGCCAGTGAAGTGTAGCACGCACATACATACAGAAATCCCAGATGCATAGGCCAATTTATATTATAATCATAGTTACAAAAATCCTAATTGACATACTCCTCACATGTATTCAACAGCCTAAAGATGAATAACCCACTATGATAAAGATGGCTGCTGCGTCTAGTGCCATTTACCATGAGTCAGTCTCTGTGCCACTGTGTATAACAACTGATTTTAGCTTTACAATTCTGAAGTGACTATTATTATGATCACTTTACAGATGAGGAAATGTGGCCCAGAGTTACACAGCCCCTAAGTGCAAACCAAGGACTCAAATTTGGTTCTTTCTGACTTCAGATGCCATGTATAACCATGTTGAGTGTGTTCCAAGAACTCTGTGACATTTCAAAATTAGGCAATCTATTAATATACATCATTAGGACAAATGAGGAAAAACAACATAAATTATTAAGATAGATTTTGTAAAGATATTTGAATCCAATAGCATTCTTGATTTTTTTTAAAAAATTTACTAGTAAACTAGAAATAGAAGAATATTCCCTAGTATGATAAAACCAAATCTATCTTAAATCAACTGCCAACATCATGCTTAACACTAAAAGCATTTCCATTAACGTAAGAAATAAATTTTCACATTATCACCATTATGTTTTAGCTTTGTTTTAGACATGTCAATCAATGCTGTGACAGGAAATGGAAATAAGAGTTTAAATTATTGGGAAAAAAGAGGAAAAATCACACACTGCTTGCTACTGAAGTGAAACTACACTGTTGGATGCAAAAACAGGCATTTTAAATAACTTGGTGCCAGTCTTCAAAAAACTATTCTAGGAATGAGACAATCAAATACAAATGCATAAAGGGTAGCAAAAAGCATTCAACACAATATCTTAGGATAAAAAAGCAAAACATGAGTTTAATGAAAGTATATGAACATTTTTTGGGCAAATGATTCTAAATGTTGACTTTGGGTGATGGGTTCATTGAAGTCCATTGTGTTATTTTCTCTATTTGTGATAGAAAATTTCTATAATAGGAAGAACAATGAATGGCAGCCTGAGAATCAAGGCAACTGCAGTTTTTGCTCCTAACTGAATTTATGACCTTGAACAAATTAAATTCTTCTGTCGTCTCAGTTTCCTCATTTAGCTCATCATCTTCATTTTCTAGATCATCCTTTTCAGTTCTATAATTCTATTCTGTTCGACACTAGCCTTCTCAATTTTCACATACCTTAATATATTTTAATTTGTAACTGTTCAATTTGTGAGAACCACTGTTGAATAATAAAAGAAAACTTTATCCAAAAAACCCAAAGCAAAACCAAAAATAAAAGAGGCATTGCTATAACTTCTAAATAGTATATTCTTCCTGGCTGCTTTGAGATTAAAGATTGTTTCTTTATCCTTCAAAAAAAATAAACAAGGAAAGCAAACAACCGAACCTGGTTTCTATGAGGACACTGAGATGCCCTACCAACAACTATCACAGTAGAGAGTGGTGAAGACCCTACATGCACAGCTGATATTTTCCATCAAAATTGCAGCTACATTCAGTTTGGCTGAGGCCAGGGGACTATACTGAGATAGTACAAATGTATCCAGGGAGAAATCCTTCACTTTTATTTGTAGAGTGGGTTTATTTTCATTTATTGATGAGACAAAAAATGATGATTCCTGGGTTTCCGCTATATATAACCTATCAAAAAATAAAGACAGTCTAGAACACAAAATAAGAATATATGCAGTATGATTATATTGACAATGGTTTTTATTTATATGTAGTTAAACTTTGATGATGGTGATGTAGTTAACACAACAAATTTATGTTTACTATGTAACGGGAGCCTTTGTTAAGTGTAAGGGAGATGGCATGGCTATATGGGAGTTTTATCCTTTGTGTCAAGCTAAGGCAGATGTATAATGCAAGCAGTAAGTACAATATGGAGAAAAGCAATAATCACTACCAAGAGAACATCAGCTATCCCTCCACACTTAGAAATGAAGAATGTCGAGGAAGCAGACCCCTTAATTTGCATAAATGTTAGCATAAAAAAGAATTTCAAGTCTAATTCTTTTTCCAACTTTACATGTGGTTTGTGTGTATGTGCAAGAAATAATGTCATAGGCAATAAAAAATTGATAGAAGGTGGCACCTGAATGGAGGGACCAATTCTAGCATCTCTGTCTTGTTTCTCCATTATTGGATAACAGTGGTTACCAAATATAATTCAACAATACAACTGGGTGAGTATTTCCCCCAGGCTTTAATTTAGACTATACAATGTGTACTGACTCCACATTTGTCATAAATTTTTCTACTGTTCCGCTATTGATAGTTTAAGAGAATGCCCATAAACTGAGATTCTTTTTAAAATATCAGTATTCTTAAAAGATAAAATTGTCAGCATCCTCTGCCTCTCATTTCCTTTCTAGAACTTAGACCTTTGAATTGACTCCCATCAGGCATAATGCTTTCTTCATCTTATTTGCTCAGATTATTTAAAACTATAAGTTGCAAACTATTTACATTGGAGATTACAAACGTTGGATATTTATGATTTCTCCTGGTTCATTATTTTACATTGTCCTATGATGCACCAGGAGGCAACTGGTAAAAGAAATGAGAAGGACTTTGCCAAAAACTCTTAAAATACTGAATAATAAACTATTAAAAATCTTACATGGAAAGAGGTCTTAGACCCAAACTCTCTCCCAATGCAGGAAGCCGTTCTAAAATATCTCCAACAAAGGGCACTTGACAGCTGCCAGTGATGTTACTATTTCTCAAAGCAGCCTATTCATTTCTGAAAATCCTTTTGAACTGAAAGTTACTTCTCTTTAATGTGCCTGCAGTATGGATCCATATAGTGTAATCTGTACCCTTTTCCCATATGACAACCTTTCACCTTTTTGAAAACAGTTATCCAGTCCACTTTCTTCCACCCCCAGTTCAAGTCTTCTCCTGGAGAACCATTTTCCATTCTTGAACTATTAATCATTAAGAGAAGTTTTTCTAACTGTTAACCTTTCAGATATCCAGTTTGTGAATAACCTTTGATTCTAAAGGATCTTAACACAATACGTTAACTTAAACTCAAAGCATAAGATGGGAACTAAACAGTGTACTATCTTCTTTAATTAATGCATTATTCTTTCACCAACATTGCCTGTTTTTTTTTTTTAACAGCCACACTCACTATTTGCAGAGCTGAGTTTTCAGCAAACTAAAATTCTCAGACCTGTGCACACTGTTCATTAGCAAAATATCTTCTCTGTATCTATTCTTATGGATTTGAAAATGCAATTACAGGACTTTAACCACCCCCTCCAGATCTTCCATCTGTGTTGCTTTTGCTCAAACCTTTTTCTTCATCCAAAATACTCCCTTTCAGCTCTGCTGTCTGAAAACACTAACTCTCTTGTTTCTCTTGGGCTTAGACTTCTTCAGATCCATATTACCTTTTCTAGTGTATCATTCTGCTTGATGGAGAAGATAAAATCTAAATAGGAGTCAAACAACCCAGCTTTCTCTCTTCACCTGTCATTACCTTCTGTCACCTAAGCAGATCCCTTTCTTGTCCATTATTTTCCAGAAAACAAAAACAAACCCGTCTTTCACACGACTCTGCTTATTCAGACTTTAAACTTGATGAGTCCATATTTACCAGCTCAGAGCAAACTCTCCCTCTCACGCGTATCACTTTTGGTTTTGCAAGAATTGTTTGAAATACCCATTTAAAGTATTTTGAGTTTGAACTCTTTTATGAAGACAGAATCCTGCGAGGCTTCAAGAGCTTTGTCACGGCTTTCACAGGCAGTGCAGAACCCAGCGTCGAATCTGCCTGCGGGTGTGTCCCAGGCCCATGTGAAGCAAGCCATTATTCCTTTAGTAAAATTGGGAACAAAAATCACATCTGCCCCAGAGATCAAGTAAGAACTACATGAGGATTTTTCTAAAAAGTAAAGTGTTTACAATAATGTCTAGGTCAAGGTAAGTTCTCAATAAATATATACTATTATTAGCATATTAACTATACTTTCTGAGATATAAAATGATCATCAAAAGAAATCAGAAATTAGCAGATTCTTTGTTTTTAACATGAGACAGGTGCCTGTCCCATTTCTGTTGCCAGTATCTGGAACGTGCTTCCTCTCTCATCCCTCACTTCTCCAAATATCCACATCTTACCACTCCTTTGATGCCAAGTCCAAAAGCTACCTCTCCCAAAAGGTTTTCCCTGAGATTCTTTCCCGAAGCCCTCACTATCCTTGGATCTGATTCCTGCACTGTGAGGATCTTAATGGTATGGGATTTTTGCAGCTCATCCCTGAAGCCTATTATCTGGCTTGAAACTTGAACCACAGTAGGTGCTTAATAAATATCTCTTAGACGAGTCAATGACTCCCTCTCTCCCCCGTCCCTGGCCCCAACCATAATTAACTTTTTCCTTTCCTAATTTTGTACACCCTTATTGCACACAACTATTTACCATGAACCATAATTATTTGTGCATATGACTCTTCTGCCCTACAGCTTTATAAAGCTTTTTGAGTACATCTATGGCAAATTGACCTCTGGCTGCCACATAAAGCTTTAGCACAGAGAGAGTAGACGCTCAAAATATTTTTGAATTAATTAATGTCTGCTTTTCACTACTGCTACAGTATTTGTTGTCTACGGGAGTTTTGACATCTGTACCAAAAAAGCATTAGCCATAACTTGCTTCTCTCTGAGACAACTGTTCTATAATCCAATGACCGCAACTCTGGCTATACAGAAGTGGGTTACCTGTGAATCCATCAACTCTGAAAAGCCTTTTGAAAGTTTAAGTCCAATTCTAGGAGAATCTTTTTGTGACTCTCTTTGTCCTTGATGCTTATTTACAATCCTTCTCAATAGGTTGAAAAGTGAGGCAGGGGGAGGATCATATAATTTGTATCAAGCCCTGCCTGACACCACTAATCTTGGGCCCTTCCATAGGACTTCTTAATTTGGGGTATCAGTACATTGAAATGACTTCCACTGGATATTAATTATTCAAATGGTCAATTAATCATTATTGAGTAATTCTTGCATGCAAGGGACTATATAGGTGTTATCAAGGATACAAAACAAACTCAGGATCTGTTCCTTTTTTTGTATTATTTTATTGTGGTCATAATAGTTTATAACATTGTGAAATTTCAGTTGAACAGTATTATTTGTCAGTCACCATATATATGTGCCCCTTTACCCCTTATGCCAACCCCCAACCCCCTTCCCCTCTGGTAACCATTAATCTGTTCTCTGTTCCCCATTTTTAAAGGTAAGGTCCATACACACAAGTATTGAAATATCAATGCAAGGCTTATACAAACTGAACTCTAAAATTACTGATATAAAAGAAAGTACATCACAGACTGGGAGAAAACACTCACAAAAGACATATCTGATAAGTGACTTTTACCCAAAATATACAAAACTATTAAAACTCACCGATGTGAAAACTACCAGATTAAAAATTAGGCCAGAGACCTAAACAGATACCTCACCAAAGAAGACATACACATGGCAAATAAGCATATAAAAAGATGCTCCACATCGTCTGTTACTAGGGTGTTGCAAATTAAAACAACAATGAAATGCTACTACATACCTAATAGAATGGCCCAAACCCCAAACAACTGACAACACCAAATCCCGGCAAGGATGTGGAGCAATAGGAACTCTCATTCATTGCTACTGGGAATGCAAAATGGTACAGCCACTTTGGTAGACATTTTGACAGTTTCTTACAAAACTAAACATACTCTTACCATATGATCTAGCAATTGTGCTCTTTGGTATTTAAACAAGCTAAAAACTTATGTCCTGAACATGGATGTTTACAGCTACTTTATTTATAATTGCCAAAACTTGGAAGTAACCAAGATGTTCTTCAGTAGGTGAATGGATAAACTGCGGTACCTCTAGACAATGGAATATTACTCAGCACTAAACAGAAATGAGCTATCGAGCCATGAAAGGACATAGAGGAACCTTAAGTGCATATTACTGAGTGATAAAAGCCAATCTGAAAGGCTGCCTACTGTATGATTCCAACTGTATGACATTCTGGAAAAGACAAAACTATGGAGACAGTAGAAGGATCAGTGGCTGCCAGGAGCCAGGGGAAAGGAGGTCATAGAAAGGCATAGCACAGAGGATTTTTAAGGCAGTGAAACAACTCTGTGTGATACAATAATAGTGGATTCATGTCATTATATATTTATCAAAACCCATAGAATGTACAACACCAAGAGTCAATCCCAATGTGAAGTACGGACTTCCAGTGATAATGGTGCATCAACACAGGTTCATCAACTGTAACAAATGTGCCACTATAGTGGGGAATGTTTATAAGGGGAGAGACTACACGTGTGTAGGAGCACAGAGCATATGGGAAATCTCTGTTCCTTCCATTCAATTTTGCTGCAAACCTAAAACTGCTCTAAAAAATAAAGTCTATTAAAATGTATATGTCTCTCTCAAAGAAAGCTGATTTAAAAAAATAGAAGTGCAATAGGACTACAGAAGAGATATATATATCTAAGGGTGTCCAGAACTTCACCCAAACTGAGATAACACCAGCAGGGATCAATATTCCTCGAGCATTAACTCTCATCCTCACACAGTCAAAGCAGTTTATGGCACTTTCTCATTTAATTCCCGCAACCACCCAATAAAGAAGTACCATTATTATCTCCATTTTGTTTATGGTTTGAGACTTACAATGGTCAATAACTTTCTCAAGCTCATACAACTAGTGTGGAGTATAACCAAGATATGAATCCAGGCCTGTCTGACTGCAGAGCTTGGGGTTAATCATTACCTTACACTATCTTATCTTAAAGAAAGGAAAAATCGGGTGGGCAGATGCAATAGGATGAGCAACCAGGTGGGAGAAGGCAGATTCACTTCTGCAAATTTTGCAAACTGATAGTTTTATGCCGCATTTATTTTTACTTAATATTTCTTCACTACTGCTAGTATATGTCCAATATGAACAGAGGTAATAGTTCTCCCGTTACATCAGAAATATATATGTATGTATGTATACTTATACTCAATTTATAAGCAGTAAGTCTTATTAAGAAGGCTTATTAAAGAGACATAATTTTTCACAGGGTCAATCTTGGGGCTAAGCAATTACATTTGCTATCTTTTTAATACTAGTAGTTAGATTTCTTGCCTAATTGATTTTTGAACCTTCCCAAATGTGCCTGAAGACATAGCTTGAAACTCTCCTAAGACTCAACCTCTGGTTTTTATTGTAACTAATAATTTTCAATACAAGCAAACACATGGCAGACTGAAGGAATGATTGCTTGTACCTCTTGCTGGGGTACTGCAAAAAGCTACACAATTTCTGTTGCTCTTCCGTGGGCTTGACTACAGCAAATGAAGTTTATCAGTGAGATTTATGACATGGTCTTGCAGGCTCTAATAAACGACTTTGGGACGCTGGGAAAACTCAGTGAAGTTCAAGTTATTATCTGAGCCTCACAGGGGTAATTATAGATACAACTTAAAGTGTTAAGTCAGCAGTAAGAAACACAACAAATTATCAGTTAAAGTGTTTATCTATATTTGGGGAAGAAAGTGGAAAAAAGAAAAGATTTGCAATGAAAAGAAATCATACATTCAAACATGAAAGTCAAAGATTAGACCTGGAAAGCATTTCCAAACTATCTGGAGATTTCGATGGGATCAGATCACTACTGAAAAAGGACACTGAGAGGGATTCTGAAAATAAATCACCAAAATTGCTTTGCATATCTAAAAGTGGAGCACTTGAATATCTACAGATGTCTGCTTCTTCCCCATGTCTCCTCTTCTGAGGAACAGGCGAGTCTCCTCCCCCAACCCACCTCCTTGACACTGAGATTTCTAAATATTTTGAGGCAACTTTAGTTAACAGTAATTTAAAACATTTTATAGTATGAGCATGACAGCCTTTTCTCAAATACATGACTGCAGCTAATGCCACTGATCAAGGCTGGCTTTTGTTTCATCTTTCTGACTTGGTGCTGGCTTTTCCTGTGATGCATCCTACTAAAAAGGACTTACAAATTCCTGTACTTTCTTGTATCTAATGATGGGGAGCAGGAGGAAATGGGATGCCAATGGAAGCTAACCACTTTCATGATTTTCTGAACTGAGTCACAAAAATAACAGAAAATCACTGAGTGCCTGAGTGTTTAACGTACGGGTGCATGAAAAGCCTTGGATATAGACGGAGAAGCAGACATTTTCAAAATGTTTGCTTGTGATTGCTTCTATCAGAATGTTTGAAAAAGAAAATAAAAACTGAAAGCAGATATACCTTGAAATATTTTCAGCCCATATCCTGCTGCTTTCACATTGAAAACTGAGGACCATAAAGCAATAAACACCCGTTAGATTTATGCAGTTCCTCTCAGTCAGCAAAATCCTCAAAGTGTTGTGCAAATTAAATGCAACTTTTAAATTACAAAATTATTAGAGGTTCCCATGAAAATCCTTTAACCCAGAAATAAGGGGAATGGGCAATAAAGAGAGCCAGGAGGGAGATTTTCCATACCTTGCTCCTCAGTCCATAATTCAAATACAGGCATAAAATGTGAATAAGCAAAACAAGCATTGATGAGCAGCATATATTTGAATCTGAAAGGTAGAAGGCAGTGTTTGAAAATATGTTTTTAATAAAGCATGTATTACAAAATAGACAAATACCAAAGGAAAGATGGATTGTAGGAGCAAGTAATAAATGATTACACCTTCTTCCAAAAATCATTTCTTGCTACGTGGCTCAAAAAACCCCAATCTGCTTTAGATAGTATTATAAGTATTATAATAGACTAGTGTGCATGCCTTCACACAGCCACCAGCAGAGTTTGAATGAGTACTTCTCACCAATTCAGTGAGCCAAATCATAAAGCCTCTGGCTGTCTGGAGAAAAATTTTTTTCACCTGTAAATTTTGACAAGAACGTGACAAAAATATATGAGATACATTTGCCAGCATTCCTATTGTGAAAAGTAGTAGAATTGGCCCACGGCCTCTATTGCTAGGAAATTTAATGTAATTACTTTTTTATGGTATTGTCTAGACTCTACAGCATTGGCAGGATCTTTGTTATAAATCTATGCTGGAAAGAAATTAAATAAAGACTTGGGTGTTCTTCTATTGTAGGAACTATGCATCAGGCCCACAACTTTCCAAAAGAATGACAGTGGTTTAGCAAATGAACCTGAAGGTAAAGGTATTTACGGGAAAATGGAAAAGTAAAGTCTTAGTGTTCTGCTTAACAGAATGTGTCCCTCAATGAGAACACTGAAAAAGAAGATTGTAGGGCAGGGATCCTCAAACTCTAATGTGTTTGTGAGTCATCTGGGATCTTTTTAAAAAGGAGATTCTGATTCAGTACCTCTGGGGTGGGTCCTGAGATTACAAATTTCCCGCAAGCTCCCAGTTTATGCTGATAATGCCAGTCTGCAGACCACACCTAGGGTAGCAAGATAAAATGTATAAAAACATTTGATGGATAGGATCAATTTGTTTAAAAAATCTTTAAATAATATGAATATAAATTATATGGTTTTTTTCTCCCTCCTTCTGGCTTCCTAAGATTATAGGCTGGGCATATTAAGTATTTTTTTTTTTTTAGGCAAAAATTGGAATAGCAATTTGACCATGATAGTCTGGTGAATTTTTCAGCTGGAGAAAAACTGCAATAGAGGAGTATTTCGTCTAAATAAAATTTGTCTTTCTCTAGCTTTCAAAAGTAGCTCAACAAAAATAGAAAGTGTGGCTCTATGTTTGATTTTGTTTTCTTTAAATTCAAAAGCACACTCTGTAATTCTTTTTAGAAACCATAGTAGTGAACTGCTGAGCTACTGGTCCCAAAAAATCCGGGGGTCCCTATGGACTTAGTGGTTATTGAGCCAGTCAGACATGCAGGCTATGCTTCCATTGGCTGCAAAATGGGTCATGATGTAATCAGAGACAGGCATCAGTAAAAACTTTCTTGGAACATAAGTCTGGAATACATTTTAATTCACCAATAGGAATAATTTCTTGGCACATAAGTCTGCATTACCCCATTTAAAGCCAGGTTCATTTTTGTTTGGGATAAGAGTCTATGCCTCTCAAAAGGTACAATACCTGTATGCTAACTTGTGATTTTGCAGTTGGTCTTGCAGACATTCTGACCAGCTTTAGACTTATATTTGCCAGCAGGCTTAAAGCAGATGCCTCATGCCTCTGTAACACCGAGGGCTTCATGCTGCTCACCTGATCCAAGCTAGACTCTTTCCACATTACTTTGAAAATTAGCATATGAGCACTTTATCAGAGGTAGCCACTGCATCTCCTTGTTTCTAAGTTATGCTTTGTCAGAATTTCTAAATAGTATATGTTTTTTCATTTTTGTAAGGCTGGGTGTGTTGAAAATCTCTTTTTTAAAAGAAAAGAATAAAAATCAAAGTTCATTGATTTTCTTATAGATATTTTTCCTGCTAAATGTTTTCCATAAGGTAAATACCTTAGGGCCTCCTTTTCTTTGGGAAATATAAGCAGAAGTCACAATTAAGTGTGGATGTAAATCCTTCTGAAAAGCTCCTAAAGAAACTGCAAGTTTCTCCTTGTCTTTTATCCAAGCTTTCCCTGTCATGTGTAAAGCCCATGGCAGGGATTAGGGAGATGCAAAACCCTACTGTAAACAGAGAAAGGTTGAAAGAGGAGGTTCATTTTTTTAAAATGCATCATTTGAATGTAAAATATAGAAAGGGCCTCTTCCAGGTTGAGTCAAAAATATAGTAAAAGAGTGTAATCCTAGCTCAAGAGATTTTGTTTCAAAATCCTAATACAGCTAATAAGGCAAAAAGAACTAAAATATATGGATATATATAAAAAAAACTTCTAGTTCACATATCAGTCCTTGCAACTGCTGCCGAACCAATCTCTTTTAGTGTTGCTTTCCTATACTTGAGTCATTTTTATATTTGAGTTTTGCTCTTTTTAATTTTTCCATTAGCATTCAAGAAGTGACAGAAAATGTGCATTCCCAGAAGTATTGCAAAAAGGCACTTTCATAAGTTGTTTAGAAACAGGTTTTTTGTTCAATGAAAGAAGAGACCTCTTATACTTTTAACATGTGCACCTAATTAGTTCTTCTGGACTCTATCCTATGTTCTGCTTGAAGCAACTGTTAATGATTCCTGCTTTATTGTTGATCAAGAAGCCGAAAAATGAAGAGCAAACAAAAAGACAATATAACATTATGCTTGAAATTATTCTCACTTTCTCTGTTTCTCACTTAAACACAACCTCAGTGCATTCTTATTTGTAGAGTGCTTTCAAACAAAACATATATGAGGCAAAGGAAAATATCAATAAAAGCTCAAGGTGAAAAAAATAAATATGCATCATAATATACATCTTTATTAAATATGATTAAGACAGTCTGGAAAATGTCCAAGGACTCAAATACACAGACACACACACACATCAAGCATACATGTACTCAAATATGCACACATACATATAATGGCTAAAGGTCCAACCTAGGCCTAGGAACCAGATATTAGCAAACTATTAATCATAATACTGTTTATAGTTTGTTTTTAGGGATAAACACATTAATTTAAATTCATCCTCATAACTTTTTTAAAAAAAATTACTTTTTAAAATAGTTACTGCCATGTCATGGAGGTACATGCTATTCATAATGTGAAATGGAAGTACAAACACCCAGTCTCACAATCTTCAGTGGTTTATATATGAATGTACATTTCATTAAAAGTAGTAACTTAATAAAGTCATTGAATTTATTGACTTGATAATAATACATTTTCTCTGTTTTCCTTAAACTTTGTCTCCTGTGTGGAATTTATTATAACACAGATTCGGCATAAGTTATGGAAAACTAGTCCTTCTACATATTATTAAACAAAACTCTTCACTTATTCTATCCTCACTGTAGTAATCCTTTATGCCACAAAACCTTTATTTCCATTAAAGCACTTTAAGGGAACTTGGGTAAGCTACTGGTCATTTCATAAGATCCATTGACTAAGTGTGGCTTTGATTAACGCTGCTACCTGAACTTAGAGTGTGATAGTAACAGGAGTTAACATTTCTTAAGCACTAACAGTATGACAGACACTGTTTTAAGCACTGTACTTACCTCATTTGATCCTCACCATAACTCTAAATAGATAAGGTAATAATCCCCATTTTACACATCATGAAACTAAGTTACAGAGAATTCATATATCAGTGGTAGAACTTGAATTTAAACCTTCCTTTTTTGCCTCCAAGTATCTTAAGCACTACATTACACTGCTCACAACAAGACCTTCTTATCCAGGGGACTATAAAATATGGCGTAAAACTGAGGGATATCTAGGATTCTCTTGATGGGGAAAGAAGAAAACAGCTTAGTGCTTTATTATTAAGTTTTAGTGAGACTGAATCAGTGAGGCTGAATCATTAATGGACTTAAGTCTACAGTAAACCACAAAAACTAGACCTTTCTTAAAGATTGCCAAAGGACAATAAACCTACGGTTATTTACAGTGCAATATGAAACAAAACGTGACATGAACGGAGAAGCACTTATTAGATAAACTCTGCAAAGGAAATTTCCTTTAGAGGATCACCTCAAAAATCTTTGGAGAGGAAGTAGTATAGTCAAAGAATCTTCATAAAAAGCCTTCTTGGTGATAACATACGCTGAACACAACGGAAGGCAGACCTTCAAGTCCAGACAGCCAAACTGCACTAGAGCAGATACACTTGCTGTTTAAATATCCTTTCAAAAAAAAAAAATTCCACTTGTTTACCAAAATCTATTCACACTTGCTGAGAAGCTTCTTTCTTCACTTATCTGAACGTGACAATGAATCAAAAGTACCTTCTCTTCTGTTACCAGATGTGATAATGGAGAAGCTCAGATCCTCGCCAAAGGCTGGAGGATGCCTTTGCAGTGCTTTTGGAGAGGAAAGGCTAATCTTTCCAAGTAAAAATCCCTCCCTGAGGAGTTGTCTTAATGAGGTCTGCAGCAATGCTTAGGAATAGAGTGAAGTACAGAGAATAATTTGTAGGCTATTGAAAAGTAAGAAGTGGTTAAATTCTGATTATATTTTAGTTACAATCAAATCATATCAAGGTAGAGCCAACAGTATCTGCTGATAGATTGGACGTGAGGTGTGGGATAAAGGAAGACCTCAAGATGATTTCAAGGTTTTTGGAAAAATAAACGGGAAGTATGGATTGCCATCCGTTGAGATGGATAATATTGTAGAAGGGGTATATTTTGAGAGGAATATCAGATTAATTTTGGATAACTGAAGTTGGTACAAATTGGGAAGTAAATTGAGGCTGTGAGTCTAGAATTGGGAGATAAAATTTGGAAGTATCATATATATATGGTATTTAAAGTTATGAGAGAGAATGAGGTCTCGAGGGGCGTGAGTATAGATTGAAAAGAGAAGCAGCCCAGGACTGAGCTCTAGGGTCTCTAATAACTAAAGACCAGGGAGATGAGGAGGACCAAGGAAAAGAGATTGTGAGGAAGCAATCAGAGAAAAGTATGTGGTTCTAGAAACCAAGTGAGCAAGTGTTTTATGGAGGAGGGAATGATCAACCATAAAATGTTGGCTGGTAGACCACGAAGGATTGACATTGACGGCCACTCTTGACCTTAATACAAATATTTAACATATTATTTCCCTAACTAAATTCTACATTCCTGCTCATCAGAACTTGTCTTAGACAGGCAATTGAAACTTAAAGTTGAATTCCAAAGTTGTTTTGTGCTTATGTTGTCTGGAGCTCTAAACATTGTTTGTCACACAATTTATGATATTTTAATATAGATTATAGGTGTTTTCTCAAGAAAACTCACTTCTCATTGTTAGTACACAGAACCAGACCAAAATGATAGGACCTAAATCTTTAGAACTGCAAATGATCTCAGAATGCATCCATTGGTCAATATTATTACTTTGCTGATGAAAAGACAGGCTGACGCAGGTTAAGTGACTCACCTAACAGAGGAACAACAGAATTCAGCACGCCTAAATCAATTTATTGCTCCTTCCCTTTACTACAACATCCATGCATGTTAATTTTGGTTAATTTAACACATTAGATTATAGGTTCTTTTAAGGCAGGCATTCTTTCCTACATCCATAGTGCCTAGCACAATAAAGAAGGTATTTCAGAACTTACTGCTTTTAAAATCAGGTTACTGAGACATAATTTACACATAGGAAAATTTACCTTAAAGCATACAGTTTGGGGAGTTATGACAAATGCACACAGTCATGTAACCACCACGGCAACCTAGATATAAAACAATTCCAGCAGCCCAAAAAGTTCTATTGTGTCGTGGCAAATCCCCTCCTCCAACACTAGTACCTGACAATCATTCATGAGATTTTTCTCTTTATAGTTTTGGCTTTTCTAGAATGTTTTATAAGTTGAATCATACATATTATTATTTAAAATTGTTTTGTGGGTAAATACGTACCAAATTTAACTTAAAATGTTTAAAATAATCTTTCCCTCCCACTGCCACAATTTTGGTCTTAAGACATTCCTCAAAGACCCCCTCAAAATCTCTTGCTGTGACCCCAGCATCTAGAAGTTCTTTAGTCTCTTCAACTTTATTCAATCATTGATTCATAACTCATTGTACTTATTAATCAAACATTGATTGCTTTTAGCAATATTCAGAACGCTTCACTGTTGTTACTTTTGCATATATGTGGGTTAATATAAACATTACTAATTTGGAATTGTCTCTACTTCTTTATATTCTTCTAAAGACTCAACACAGTACTAGTGACAGTAATAATCCTATAGTCAATGGTTGATTTATTGAAAATGTGGCAGCAACACTAAGCATAAAATCACAATGTTGATTCTCAGCAGTCTTAAATTTCAGTAGTAGCATTTGAATGTAAAATTAGCACACTTGAATAAAATCTACATTATCTTCTTTTTTCATTCAAAGTCTCTTAGCAGCACAGACACATTTCCAGAGTTTTCTTTCCCATGTGCCTTTAAGCATATAAGATTAGACGTCTGGCCTTGCACCAGAAAGAGGGGCAGACAGGATATGAAATCCGGGGAGAGCAGGGATCTAGCTATTTCTCTTTCAAGAAATTTTTTCAGACTGAGCCAGAAACTGAAACGACAAGATGAAACTGGGATAACCTATTGACAAGGGAGCAAGGAAAAATCATGTCTTTTTCCATAAAAAACATATTAACTAAGGTTCTGACTTTAACATTAATATTTTTGGTTACAGTTCAGCTTTAAAATTGTTGAAATTCTCATTTGTCTGCTGATCTGGGGACACGAATACCACATTGCAGATGGGATGGAAATTAGCAACAAAGAAAATTCAAGAAAAGAAAGTGCCAAATGCCCACAGAGTGTAACACACTTGCACACGTGCCCAATCATGCCAAGGTAATATGAGAGAACCTGGATATTTTTTTGGAAATGGCCTTTTTGAAGAAGTTCAAGTTATTTATCATTTTGCTGTGCTTTTCTGTGGTATAACCTAAGATGTTTTTAAGAAAAGGTAGCTTTTTGTTTCAGAAAATTATGTGACCTGTTTGTTGCATTAGGAAATATGCTGTTTTGTTCTAGAGACTGTAGGAATAGAACAAAGTAGAAGGAACAATAGCAAAGAAAGGGAAATTACAGTCTTAAGAATATAAACATGTTCTATCCATTTTGGCCCCTAGACCGACTATTAAAATGCTGTGACAAGGCAGGATTTTAAACATATGCCCTTTCAGCATACAATTTTAATACAAAAATTGACATATTGAGCATGCAGTACATATTAGAACATTGCTCTTTCCCTGCAGATGTTTGATTGACCTTGACTAAATGACAAGAAAAAATCTTCCCTATCTTTTTTTCCTGACTATAATTCACCTTCCTTCATAGCTAAATATTGCTCCATCACTTACAACACATGGTCTTAAGTGGTAGCTATAGGGGCAATTCTGCGAATAAAAGAAAAATTGTCTTGTAATATACTATGGGGGATAGTGGAAAATGTCGGCGATCTTTAGTTGGATAAACAATTGATACTGCTGATACAGTTGATGAAGTTGTATTTTGTGTAGATTTCTAGATTTTTAGAAAAGCTAAGACATAATGAAAACAAAAATAGGAGGTGAATAATTCCCTGTCTTTGGAGTCAGTATATTTTGTTATTAGACATTCATTCTCAGCCTACATTGGAAAATACTTGAAGCAAACGGAGATCAGTTTTCTTTTCTTTTCTCCTTTTCTTTTTTTCAAGAGGGCATCTCATTAACATTAATAGAAACTATGCCCAGAAAAAGCTATTAACATTAATAGAAACTATGCATAGAAAAAGCCCTAGATTAGTTTTTGGTCTTTTAAGGAGCTTATGCATTGCTGCCTGTCCCAAAAAGACAGGATGGGAAGCTAGTAATCACATTTTGCTTCATCTCTTTAAATTATATATTTCATTAAATTATATTTAATAAATCCTGAGTTGGAAACAGCACAAGGAAACTCAAGCTGCAATAATATTTACTCTCCCAATAAGCCAAGAGCTTTCACAAACCATGTATCTTACTGAAAGTCACTGGGCAAGTTATATGACCAGGATTCTCATGAGCATCCTCTTTGTGCTTGCAATTAGGCTGTCTGCCAGGAGTTGAAATGATTAGCAGTAAATACAAATTTAATAGCTCTGCTTTGCAGTTCCCCAGTCACTCACTGTCCCTCTGTCCACTGGGAAGACAATGTGAATCAGAGCCTATCAGCTGAACATACGACAATAAGCGAATCTGAACTAAGACAGGGGGACCTTAAAAGGTCAAGGCAAAGTGAAAAAATAAAAACGCATTATTTAATACTCACATCACCTTTGTACCAAACACTGCTCTAGTTAAAAAAAAGGACAAAACTCAAAGCACTGTTAAATCATAAATGACCTAAACGTTTTAAAAATCTCGCTTGAAAAGGTGTGGAATTTTTTTGTCACTTGAAATACGATTGTGAAAAATATTTTAATTTCCAATATAATTCTGCCTAGCTATTTGAGTTCCTGAGAGTTGGGCTTTCTAAGATTTCAGTATCTTCTCAGCTTCTTTCATTTCATCATAAGGGTTCCACAGGAAACTAGCAATAGGTTATTGTTTTAACGTTTCCTTTTCTAAATAACTGACTATACGTCTTATCACTTCTCTCTCAGTATGGGAGATACAGGAACTGGAAGGTAGCAAAGACCAGGAAGTCTGATGACTGTGCTGTGGAGTGACGATGAAGTAAATAAAATATGAAAGCCTTTATGATACTTTGTTTTTGAGCCTATCAGAAATAGCCCCTAAGTCTTAAATTGCAGCAAAATATTCCCTCACATTTTCTTCTGGGTATAATAAAGGTCAGATCAGATAAGATGCAAAAGAAAAAGGGTCAGCTGAGAAAAGAGCCATTTTAAGCTTGGGCTGATGGTGAAGGACTTTTAAACACTTCCCAAGGAGCATCAAGCAGACATGAGCCTGGTAAAAAGAACTTCCCTTAACTTTACTCCCCTATTACTTTCATTCCTCTCTGTGACTTCCCTTATCCTTTCATCACAGATTTCTTCCTCCATCATTATACCATACGTAACATGGCTAAAAGATTGGTTACCGGGTAAGAGAAAAACATTTAAGATATGGCAGCTTGATCAAATATTTAAAAAGTTGCAGGTTGAGCAGAGATATCACTAAGCTTTACCATGAGGGCTACGATGTTTGTCTTGCTCGACATTGCCTGGCGCATGGGAGGAGCTATAATTGAGAAGACATATCTGGAAAGATGTGAACTTGGTGGTATCAGGGCAGGTCATGGAGTTATGGAAAAAGAGAAGGAGAAAGACAATGAGTCATGAAGACATCTTTCATCCCCTGGATCCAGCTTTTCTTGAGTCCATTAGCCAATACATCTGCTCTGATGCTTTAGTCAGATTGAGTTACATTTCCACCTTTTGCACTCAAAAGTATCCTCACTAATACAATAACATCAGAAAACATGTGAGCAGAAGCTTGACCCTCTCACTACCTTTTGGCAATGAAAGGGGGGGTTAAATAATAAATATTTACACCCATGGCGTTCTAAGAAGATGACGATGGTTTGCCTCTTAGGAAAATAAAATGGAAGCCATGGAGTAAAACTAATCTCATTTTGCTTTCTGAATACATATCTGATACTTAAAAAGAGTACCCCAGAACAACATGAATTGTTTAAATCCAAATGCTCTTAATAAGCATAGCATAAAAAATGTGAATAAACTTCTCATGGACAGCAAAACAACCTGAAGCAAGTTAATCCTTAAGGTGGTAAAACTCATAGGAACCCATGGTTTTTCTGATGTCTTATTTGGTGCCATAGAAAGCCAAACAAACAAGGGAAATTATCCTATTTGAATATCTCACTTTTACAATGTTTATTTGAATAATAAAGTATTTTTTCTTGAAGTCCAATGGATGCAAAACTAGAGGGAAGTAAAGTCAGCCTTCTTTGTTCAAGCTCCTATTACCTCTGATTAAACTGAATAATTGGATACAGTTCTGACTCTTCTATATACATTCTCCACTAAAACTTGACATAGTTTAATGTAGCATGCAGATGCTAAGAAGTCTACTGCCTTGATTTGATTTCCACTGGAATATAATTGAAAGGGTAGTTTTTCTCCCATATAGAAAATAGAATTGTAGAAAATTAAATTCAAATTTACATAGGAATTTTGCATTAAAATAAGATAATTGTCAGACACCCAGAAAGAGCAGAGAACTAGCAAGTTAAAGAAAAATTTTATTTTGCTTGATTAATATAAGTTTCATGAACCATGTTCCATGTGTTGTAGTATAAAAACAAAATTAATAATTCTAAAGTATAGAGACATGGAATGGAATATGAAAACCAAATTGATGGACCAATCTAGTTGCTGAAAAAATAAAAGACAGTCTTTACAGGCTTGCCATGTAAAAAGAAGAGGGCCTATTTTGGGCCAAATAGGATTATGTATGAACTGTAGTTAATATTTTGGGTTCCTGGACCGAATTCTAATGAGTGTGTATGTGTGGGGTGGGGGGCTTCCCACACAACAACAAACAATTCTCTGACACCAACAGGGTGTCAAGAATTCAACTCAATTCTGATACTATTTACCCAGAGACAGCATCAAATTCTACAGGTTAAGAGTTTAGTCCTTCCTACAAGACTGCTCCCCCACCCCACAACCACCACTTCAGAAGCCAGTTGCAAGCCTAGCTTGTTATCTGTGATTCTGAAGGACTGGCTACAAATTGGAGGTTCCTACAACCCCCTCCCTGGACTTCAGATGCCAGTTGCGAGTTCAGATAGTTACCTGTACTTCTGACCGATTGTCTATAAACCAGAGGTTCCCATGACTACATCCTTGGGTTTGATTAATTTGCCAGGGCAGCTCACAGAATTCAGAGAAACATTTTACTTACTAGATTGCTAAGGGCATGGAAGCTCCATGCCCCTTCCCATATACCTTGCCCCATGTATCTCTTCCATCGGGCTGTTCCTGAGTTTTATCCTTTTATAATAAACCCAAATATATATTTCTTACTATAAATTACAACAATTAGTCACTTGGACTATTCCATAAATGATTCATATAAAAAACATAAAAGAGTCATTTTAATGCCAGGAAGAGTCTACATGCTAAGTTTTACATTTTTTACTTGACCTCAAAACAAAATTAAATTGAATTATAGTTGAAAGTTAAGAGAAACTAAATATAATTTATATTTTCCATATAAGATTAATATTCCAAACAACAAATGTCAGACACTATGACAAGCACACAGGTTATTTCACTTATTCTTTAACAATTCTCTAAACAGGCTATTATTCCCATTTTACAGATAAGGAAACTGAGATTTACAAATATTAATTAAGTTTTCCAAGGTCACACACAGTTCTGTTCATTCTTTCTACTGATGTTCCTTCAGTCTTGCTGTGACACGCCCGGGAGTGAAGACTTCTATTTTTCCATCTGGAAGTTATTCTTAATAGCAAACACTCTTATTTGTAAAAAGAGCTCAAAACTTCCCTAAATTCCCTTGCTCCACCTACAAAGGACATACGCTGAAGATGGTCAAAGACAAACAGCAGGAGGCGGAGCTTTTAGTAGAAGGAGCAAAAATGTTCCTCTTTGGGCTTCTGATCCTCCGAAGGCCAAGCAAGAAGCAGCCACAGTCCTCATGACTTTCCCAGAGCTTAGAGGACCGATCGAGCCCCTCAAGCAGGAGAAGGGCAAAAGATTTGGGTTAAAACCCTAACTAGAAATTAAGGGGAATAGCCTCTACTTAAGTAGTTCCCAAACTGTGCTGCAAGAAATGCTGTTACAGAATATGTTCTATACGCTGCCTCAATGCGAAAAAAAATATGCAAAAGCAAACAAACAAAACCACAAAGTAGTTCAGAGTTGAACAAGTTTGGGACACTCTAGGTTGAACAAACTTCAGCTTTCCTTACAACTTTCATTATTAACGATTTATATGCTAATCAGTACTATGAACTCCAAAAGGGCATTTAATCCTTGGATTATGTGCTGAAGTATTCTGGATGCCCTGCTTTACGCATCCTCCACATGGAGACTGGGAGGGAGTGGCTGCAGCTGATGGCAGTGGGTGGAGGATTCAGGGAGTTGGGGTCCTGCCAATTCTTGTCAGATATAATGACTAAGAGTATTTAATACCAAAATGATCAAAAATATTTCTGCATAAACATTGCCCAATTTTTTAACTGAAATATGTCTCTTTTGTATCACATTAAGAGAAGCTTATTCCTCCTCGAAACCATGTTCAAGCATCAATTGGGCACCTCTGAAACCAATTTTAATTTTGCAGGATTCTCAGATTATTTGGGAGCAAAGGTTCAATAGGGTAAACTAAATAAGATTTTCAAAAATGTGTTTCTCAGCTTGGGTTGAAAAGTTGTAAATGTGTTCATATCAATCTTCACGACAATGGTATTTGTGCAACCTTTTCCTGACTTAATTAATCATTAACACCTTTGTCCAGGAGCATCCTGACAGGCTAGTGTCTCAAGGACTATCCATTTGAATGCCACTGACAAGCAAACCTTACTGTTTGAGTTTATTATTGTGGATAATGATTAAGAGTTTTCTTTAGGAAATTTCTATCTTCAAGATATAACCAAGCTCAACAGTGCAGTTGCTAACTAAACCCAATGTCGGACTAGTTACAACCTCCTGATTTAGAAGCTTTGGCTGTTATGAAGATGAGAACAATTCTTCTTGAGGACAGGGACCTTGGCCTGTCCAGCTCTGTGATCCCTAAAGTGCCCTGTACAGAACTGACACTAAGCTCAATAAATGTTTCTTCAAAAAAGGAAGAAAGGCTCTGTTGCTATTTACAGAGCAGAGCCGTTTTCTTCTTCAAAGCCCTTTTTCATATTAATTCAGCTATTTACATTTTGCTGATGGGTAAAGGCTGGAGACGCTAAATGGGCTGTTAAAGGCCAGAGAGAGTAACCCCTGCCTGTCAGGAATGAGAAATTTGCAATTACTGATTTCCAGTCATATGTCCCTGGCTTTATTCAAGGAAAAAAAAAGGACCAATGTCTCCTAACAAAGGCCGGATTGGTATTGGTTATGTTACTGTCAGAACAAGTCAATAGTAGTTAAAGAAACAAATACACTAGATAGTTCCAACAGCTCTACTGAAAGGTATGAACACAAAATTGGTTTTGCTGTGGTTTTGTGTGTGTGTATGTGTACATCTGTCAACAGTTGTGATATACACTGTGATGCAGAATTACCTGTTCCCATTTGCAATTTTAAAACAACTTCTAGATGCCATATGCTGTTTATATAGGAATTGAAATACATTTGATCTAAAGCTTATTTTGCTCTTGCAAAAGTGTGCTAATTGTATAGATCCGAAGGCAGTAGCAATATCATAACCTCAAAATAGACATTAAGGCAATTAAAAAATCCATGGAACCCTACTGCAAATTAAAGTACACAGGGAGACTGTCAGGTGTGTACAGTTATGCTACTTCATATGTTTCTTAATGAGCTAGCGCATGTGCCAAACTCTTATCTCTTTAAAATAGCTTATTTTGCTGTAACTGCAGGACAAAAAAGACTTCTTGGGCATATATTGCTTCAGCTCTCAGCTGTGTTTCCCTCAATTCCTTGGAGACCATGACTTTCTCAGAATAGCTTCCTAGAAGTAAACAATGATGAAAAGGCCTAGTGTCTATAGATGCAGTGACACAGAGATACAGTCAGGAAAGTGCCCCATGTAAGTTCTAAACATTTGGCTTCGTGGGCTCTTTTACCTTGCTGTCTACTCCTCTCTGCCCTGCTGAAATCTATGCAAATAAGCCATATGAGATGCCTGCCTTTTACTCCCAGAGAAACACTTGAGGGAATAAAAAGGACCATATTTCTACCTAGCCAATGATATTTATTATGTGCATAACATTATACCTGGTTCTGATGTTGATCTCTTAAGGAGGGGGGAGGGGAAAGTACAAGGGAGGTATAGAGGATATTATCAATTCCAGACCAAGAATATAAGGACTAAGTCCAGCACCCAGAGATCAAGTATCAGACGGAGGCAGCAGAGAATGCTGTTTTGTGAAGTTGGAGACAACAAATACCGATGTAGCTGGCTTGGGCTTGGACTGGCAGGTACGAGGCATGCAATACTTGAAGATATAGTGGAAGTGGCTGAGGCAGGGAGTTGGATCAGCGCAGGGCTGAGATCCACAGGAAGCCTTGTTCTTAGGTTACACAGGAGCTGGAGATAGGCCTTAGTACCATCTACAGTATGGAGGTCACTGACAAGTGGCCATTCTGGATTGTGGAGGTGGTTTAACGAGAAGTTAATGCAAGAATGAATGTTTGTTAGATCACAAGAACCACTGAAAATTCTCCAAGGGACATAATTATGTTAATAACTGGAGTGGAGTAGATATGTCACATCAACACCACACCCATAATCCCCACCAGCACGTATGGTGCTGGATGGACTCTTCTCTAAGTGCACAAGGCTCTGTTGAATTCCTAACAATTTTTAGATTCTGATCCAGAGTAACAATTCAAGAAAAAAAAGTTAATAAACCAGTCAGTGCCCTGGAAAAGAAAGCTAAAATAAAGCCATAGACAGGGAGAAGTAACACCTCTGTTTGTGGCCAGGTGAAGAAAGGCTCTCTCACAGGGGGCCTTCTAATCACATAATTGCTCAAGAAGTCATTGACTTCTAGAGCAGGCAGGGTCTTAGTTATCACCTGAAGTAACATTTGCTGTTTACAGATAAGGAAACTGAAGGCTTGAGGAATTATTTTCCCAAACCACACATCTAACTGGCAAAGTGAAGACTAGGCAACATTTCTTTGCTTGTGTCTCGAACTCCTCTTTAATTTGGAAACCTCCAATGAAGCAGAACACCTAATAAAAGTTAATTAGGAACAGGTACAGCTGAGGCCTTCTCTTGTCTGGTTACTTGAACGTAACTAAACATGCAGTCTGATTCAAACAGACAAACCTATTCTTGTATGTCCTGGGAAGATAAGCCTCTAGGTATGGAAACTTCACACTCTAAAGGCAAAGACCTTCAAGGTAGTCCAAGATTAAGTCAACCAGTCAAGGAATATAACCAACTAAAATCACTTGTGTGGTCTGATGTTAATTTAGAACCATGAATTTGTTTGAAAAGCAACGAAAAGAGTTTTAAAATATAGCTGCCAATACTAATCAAAAATAACCAGAACAATCAGAAAACCAAAGGAAGATAAGAGGTCTTCCCTCACCACATTTCTAACAGAAATGCACAGCCATCATTAAAGATATTCTGCAGAACTGATTCCAGAAAGACTCCAGGTGGTAGAAAACTGAATGAAATTTCCTTATAAAATCAGGGCCTTCTTAAGGAATGGAATCCACAGCATGGAATGCAAATCACTAGCGAAGCTCTATAAAGAAAACTCTCACTGGGGCCTGGCTGAGTGGTTACGTTCGCGCTCTGCTTCACTGGCCCAGGGTTTCGCCGGTTTGGATCCTGGGTGCTGACATGGGAACTCTCGTTGGGCCATGCTGGGGTGGTGTCCCACATAGCACAACCAGAGGCACTCACAACTGGAATATACAACTAGGTACTTGGGAGCTTTGTCGGGGAAGAAAAAGAAAAGATTAGCAACAGATGTTAGCTCAGGTGCCAATCTTTAAAAAAGAAAAGAAAACACTCACCATGCTTCAGGAAGTCATTTGATAAAATATAAGCCAAACGTTGATCACCAAGCTGGGGATAAAACCAGCAGACCATAGAGGCCAAACAGCAGATTTAGGCAGATTCCCGGCCCCATCCCCAAAATGAGGCACTGGCATCAACCCTCAGAAGTCACTGCTTTTTTCTCTATTCTCAGTCTCCCGTCACACACACATTTTCCTCTTAAATCTCCTGTCTGCAAATGTCACTTAGTGAAGTCAATTCCACCCCTTTTACAACCACAAACTCATTCTTGGGTTGTCCAGTTTGTGATGTCATCATTGATAAAGGACTCTAATGGCATTAGAAAACCTTGAAATCACACAGCTGACATATACCTGGCAGGTAATTGTGTAAAACACCTGAAGAGAAGGATGTCTAATCTAGTCTCAAAAATCTGAGCAGGCTGCACTTCACCCTTCTGCTGCGCCTTTCCCCATTCCCCCTCCAACAATTCCTGCCTGTTCAGTGGAGTGTTTCAGACAAGAAAGCAAAAGTATTACCCGCCAGAATATAATGTGGCCTTTCTTACATAGCTTCTCTTTGCAATCCCAAAGCTGTCATTAGCAGTTTCAAGGCAACATGCTTAGTATTATTTAAGATTAGGCTGAATTCTTAATAAGCTGTTGTATTGATTTATTTGTTGAATAATTAATTATTGAGGTACTCTACTAGGTACTAGGTAAAATGATAAAATAAAAAAGAAACAGCTAACGAGAAAAATTTTTTCTGTAAGTCATTACAACAGATTTAAGCAGTAGTAATAAGGTGGATGAGGATAAAAGAAACATTTTGGGGGGAATCTCATATCCAAACACTGCCCCAGAAAAACAAGTATTGATTGTTTTCTTACAAACTGTACTGTATAAACAAGCTGTCTACTGAAGTCTGATCAAAGTAAAGCCTATGATTATCTTGGCTGTAGTCTTTTAACCTTTCATGTAGGAGAGAAGGATATTTATGGATTTACTAATTGATTTGCAGTCAAATAATTCTACTAAGGAAAAAAAAAACCTACTCCTGCAAGAAAATTGAGACATAACATGGAAAATGCAAAGCCGACATTTATCTTGGCCAATTCCATTGTCTTGTATTTTGTGTATGTCAAACATATCACTGAGAAGAAAATGGTTCACAAATGCAACCCAGGGAATTGCCCTACTTTTCCGACTTGCCTAATCTTCAAAACAATAGATCTTTATTCTCTTCTCATCTCTAAAACACTAACCCATTTTCCCTAATAATATCTCCCTGTCAGGAAGAGTCAAAGGAAGAAATGGTTAGAAAGTTCATCTCCTAATTAAGTTCTCCCTTCATAAAATCATTTATTTAATTATGGAAGTTGTTATGCAGCTATGTAAGAACACCACATTTTTTTCAGAATGAAGGAAGTTGAGTAGGGCTGGATTACATGGAGAGAAGAAATAAAATTTCCCGAGAAGAGAATAAATTGTCCACAATGAGGCGGGTAAAGTTCCCAAGTCAAGGAACATGTTGATTCAAAGTGGTTATTCAAGAAATTCTGAAAGTGATTTAAACTCAAATTTCCTTTCTTTTTGCCAGGCAGCCTGACTTGGGGATAGAGTATGATGATGGCCCTTAGGACACATCTTAACTTTTTACTTCATTTAGTACTGTTAAAATATTTTTGTTTCTAATATTACAGCTCATATCTCAAAAGACCCTGATTATTTATTTATTGGTTGGGAAGGCACCACACTCTAACAGACATTTAATGTCTATCCTCCCTAGAAAATGGTGCAAAGTAACCTTTGGAGTTGCTTATAGCCTTTTGCTGTAGCTCTCAGGCAAAGAGAAAGAAATGCCTTTGTCCTAATCAGGCATGACAGCCGTGAAATCCTATGTGCAAACTGAATATCAAACTGATTTTATTTTTACTGTCCAAAATGCATTATCTGAAAGATTGAATAAATAAAAAAATAATTTATTTATTTGTTACGGTCCCAGCTAATAAAAGGAGAAATCAAACAGAATAAATATAGAATTATCCATTTGTACACATTCAGGAATGGATAAATGACCTCACTTTAAGTTTGAAGAAAAATGGAGAATAACTTCTCAAAACTGGAGAAAGAATCAATCTCTTAACTCTGCTTATTGAAATTCCAAATATCAAGACATTTCTAATTTGTGCTAAACAAAGATATACACCAAAGAATCTGGTAGAAAGTACTTATAACACTGTCATCTGAAGATTTTGCTTTCATAACTTTGAAAGGTAAGAGACAAACCAACTCAATTTTATTTACTTGGACTAGAATGTCTTCATGAAACCCAACTAAACCTGGACTCATGCAAACCAATGATTTATATGGTGCTCATGAAGCACACATGTTCAGCGGTTGACTGATGAGCATTTGTGGACATGTTAGTTCTCAATCTAGGCCTACTACTATTTGGAGTTTAAGGCTACTAATGATGACCGGTCTCTAGAAAGTTTACTGATAGGTAGATCAAGTCATTGGGCTGTCGTACTTTTGCGTTGAAATTCCAAACAAACCCGTCTTGATTTAGTCAGAATCTTGGTCTACTTGACTGTGACCAGATTACCCAACTGCGTCTGTCAATCAAAATTAAAAAGAAGAAATGTAATAACTTTAATTTCTTTCCAAATCTAGAGCCAGGACAAAACTTGCAAATCATTATTAACTAGTACTAGAATATAGCTCTCAATTAGTCAATTGAGCTCTTCTTAATTATTCCCTGTGTCAAAAAATAGACTGCTTGCCACTCATAAAGTCATTAGCTGGAGAGAAAAGTAGATTTGATTTTGATTGAGAGTAGAAGAGATGGTAGGCTGTTTATAAAAGAATGCTTGAAAAGTTACTTTCTAAAAAGAAAAACACTGTTTTGTTGTCCTCTCTTTCTACAGTTTTTTTTTTTTCCCCCCTGAAACAACCTAATTACACCTCTGAGGAGAATGAGTCATTTTACTTTTTCACGTTACTTTGAATTGCTTGATTGGACTTGTATAATACTAAACCAAACTAAACCATCTTTTTCTAACCAAAAGTTGTCATTAAAAAATATTGACGCAGCCTGGAAAACTTAAAAAAAGAAAAACCCATTCATCATTTTCCGCAAATTAATTTAGTGGGAATTTTTAAACAATTTTATAAGTATACAGACTCTGGAAACAGTACCACTAAGATTTTTAAGGAAATCTTTCAATTTTGATGAGTTGGGGGGTGGGTGGGGCATAAACTCAACCACTCTGGTTTTCAAGATTTTAAAATTCTCTCTATAGTGAAAATGGGCAAACTGAAAAGAGAGATTCCCCAGCTCTTTGGAAGGAAACTTTGGTGGTTGGGGTGGAAAAAGAAAAGTGATTTAATGAACCATTTGTAACACATTAATATTAATTCTTTAATGTCACTTGTGGTTAGACGGAAAGGAAATAAAGAATTTAGGAAAATCTATGACAACACTATTAGAATGTTAATTATCACCTCTCACTGCCCTCTTTGAGCTGTCTAGAGGTGACACTCCCTTGTTTCATTCCCCTTCTCACACCTTTTACTTACTCTTCTTTCTCAATTAGTTTTAACTTTGAGTAGAGTTTAATCATTGGCTGTAATGAAAATAAGGTTGGCAATTCCTGAGACTGTTTCTTAAAGTATACTGAAACATTTCACAATGGTCATCTTGTGGGCTGTGCTACCCTCTGATTATTAGGCTTGAAGCCATCTTATTTCCTTGTTACTTTCTTCTCCACACTCTAAAGGTCCCCAAAGAACAACCTTCTGAAGAATAGGAACAATGATCCCATTAGTTTGTCATAAAACCAAAGTGATACATGTGTTTAATAACACAGAATGTGAGACATAAAAGTCTGACTCCCCAATTGGAATGGTTCTTGGAAATACAGGCCAAAGCAATCAGATGATAGTAGAGAAGTGAAGAAAAAAGGTAAAGAGTCCTTTTGTAAACATACAAAATTCTCAAAGTCACAGGAGGAGAAATAAAGTTACCATAGAGACTATCATGTGAACCTGAAACAATGTCATTCCTTGTAGGACAATGAGAGTCATATCATCGATCCAAAATATTCCTTAGTTTCCCAAAAGGAGGTTAAGGAGACAGATTGAATACTTACTTTTTGCTAAATAAAATGAAGGCAAAGGTATAACAGACTTGACAAGTTCTGTCCTTTTCAAGGTCCAAGCAGATAAATTAGTAGTTTCCCAGTAATGTCATGCATTTAAAAGAAAAAAACACCACCAATAATGACCTGGCGAATAATATTAAACCTCACATATATTTGTTTTGGCACAAATAGCAAGTGGCAATGGTTGTGGAATTACAGATGTCATTGGAAATGTTTAATGTCACCCTTATTTGACCAATCATATAGACTACTTTATCTATACTAAGGAAATATATTGTAAGACCCTCTTCCAAATCAACAGAAAAGAGTCATCATGGAAAAAGTATAATATTTTCCAAGATTAACTTTTTGTAATGATAGATAGTGAGAGCAGAAGCTGAAAGTGTTAGCACGTAGGAGTATATACTAACTTTCCTGAGTAAAATTGGTTAGTGCATAGCTATTCTTCTTTTTAAATTAACTACAAGGATATCCATTCAAGAATTATTTATCACGGCAAAATATCAGATACAAAGTAAATGTATAATAACGAGGGTGTAGATAAAATGCATAGCGCAAGAGATTGTTCTTCCTACCCCTAAGACTCTGTACTTTAAAGTGATTATTACTAAAATTGAAATGATTTCTATCAATGAAGACATGGTATATCTGACTTCAGAGACCAAGAGGCACAAGAAATTTTCACTAAATGTGATCCAAATCATATGCATCACCGTCACCTGTGCTCTTTTTGAAAAATGTAGATTCCCAGACCTGCTGATTCAGAAACCTCAGCATGCAGTCAAAGAATCTTTATTTTTCAGAAGCTTTCTTTCAGAAGTCATTGTTCTTTTCTTTTCTTTTTTTGAGGAAGATTAGTCCTGAGCTAACATCTGCCACCAATCCTCCCCCTATTGCTGAGGAAGACTGGCCCTGAGCTAACATCTGTGCCCATCTTCCTCTACTTTATATGTGGGACACCTGCCACAGCCTGGCTTGCCAAGCCGTGCATAGGTCTGCACCTGGGATCTGAACTGGTGAACCCCAGGCTGCCGAAGCGGAACCTGTGAACTTAACTGCTGCGCCACTGAGCAGGCCCCCATGTCTTTCTTTGTATCTTTAAAATCTGGTAACCACTACAGTTCCAAGTTCAGTATGTTAGTAGATATCCTTGGAAATCTTAAAGGAATTCTGAGATGGTCCAGGGCATTTCATATCTATCCAAGCATTTAGGACAGCACTCACAAACTCAAGTACCTAAGAGTCTGGGAAGAATTTTAAAATAGATGTGGGGAGAAATGGGGCTATTACAGACAGAACAGAGTCTTTCCTGTCTAAAGGCAGTAGCAGCTACTCACTTCCACTTGATTACTCTCCTGCAAGAATGTAGACCACTTTGTCAGATATTCTGAATTTTTTCTTTTCTTTTATTTAGTAGAAATCCTGATATTGATGTGAGACATTATGATTTTTTAATGTTGACAACCCATTTAAAATATTTTAAATGTGCAATCAGCCACTATGTAGGCAAGCAAAACATGCATGGGCAGGCTCTGACTAAGGACAATCAGTTTGCAACATCTGATTTTGGAAAACCATCTGCAAAACATTACAGAATACTCTGCTTTGCCCACATATATAACTTCACCTCCATCTTTGGTTTACATATATCAAGCTCAGATGAAGCAGTCCCCTCTCCACATTATCAGTGCTGAGCGTATGGCCTTCGGAAGGGATAGACACACAGCATTGGACCTATCAAGAAATAAATTACAGTCTAAACAACAAGTAAGACTTATGTTCTGTGACAGTGATTAAATTAACCAAGAGTTTCAGTGAAGAGAGTGGTCAGCATGGGATAGGAAGATTATGGAGGACTTCCTAAAGAAGGTAGTATTTAATTAGACCATGAAAGCTGATTGAGCTTTTTTAAAAAAGGACTTTAAATAACTTTATTAAGAGTGTAAAACTCCTTTCTGCTATAAATTTATCAGGCCAGTTAACACATAAGTTTTAATGATCTAGGAATTTAAAACATTTAGAAATATTGAAAATCTGAAAAAAGAAAAAAATTCAGGATGGATTGGATTTAAAAGGTATGGCAGTAAGGAAGGGCCAGCATAACAGATTGAACAAAATCAAGATGTGAGGATAAACATAAAGTGAAGCCTAATAATTCAGTCTACAAAGAATGGAGTAAAAGGTCACTGGAGATGTTAACTACACTGTTTGCTGCTCTCAACTATTATCCTATCCTTGTGACAGAACTCCATGAAAAATTAAAAACTATGACAACAAGTATGTTTTGTTTTCTTCTTCATAAGCCTATTGACATGTAATACAATCCAAAGCTAGGTTGAGGACACAACCGAGAAATATGAGCATGGAAGAGAAGAAAGGAAGGAAAAAAGGAAGGAAGGGAGGGAGGAATGAAGAAAGCAAGGAAGAGAGAGAGGGACGGAGAAAGAAAATATTAATCTACCGTGGGAAGAAGAGGAGAATTATTTATAAATACATAAAGGGGCACATGCAAAAGGAACATTGACCAATTAATCTCATTAATGGGTACAGTTCTGAAAGTAATGTGCTTAAGCACAGTGGGGAGAATTTAGGTTAAATAATATGAAAGAATTTTATAGCTATACAAGGACACTCAAGCAATGGATCATGCTATCAAGGGAATTTAGAGACACTCTTCGCTGGAAGACACTAATTTATTATGGGTTTATTTAAGTATAATTAAAATCAACCCAGATACCAAACAAGGGAGAGGCTATGTAACTTTTAGAAATCCATTTATTACCAAAGGACAGAGACAGCAGCAAATGTGCAAATGCGCTACAGCCAGATTAATCTTCCTTTAAAAAGCTCCCACTCATCATATCACTCCCTTACAAGAATAACTTTAAATGCCCATCCAAACTTATAAGTCAGTTATTCAACATCCACAGTGTGGCTCTATCCTACTATTTCAATCATTTCCCCCATTCCTCCTAGACACAGGCCATCCACTTTCATTAGACGGATCTACTTCCTGTTTTTTAAAGCTTGCGGGACTATTGCCAGGCTCCAACCCCATGTTCGCCCAAGCTCAAATACCTTAACCCCTTCTCTTCGCCAATCTCAATTCTTTTCATCCTCCAGGGGCAAGTTCCCCCTGGAATCCTTGATTCCAAGCTAGTAATTTCTTCTTCTCAGGACTTGAATAGCAATTGCTGTCCACCTCCTTCATCTAGCACTCACCATGTGACCTCTCTTGCATTGTTTTATTTTTTTATCACATAATGATTGAGTGTATCATGTCTTGACTTCTTATCTAGACAATAATGCCTTTGTTGATAGCATCAGTGCTTACACTTGAGGGTATACAATGTTTGGCCCAGAGTACATACTTAGTGATTTTTTAATAGATTTACCCATTAACCATCAAAATCATTTCAAAGCTCTATAGAATCTATACTAATTCTAACAAGACTCCAATAGAATAATACGAACAATATTTTAACATTCCCTAAAACTATGGCTATATTTTTTTCTCTTCTTCCATTTTCATCCTGAGGATGGATTTCCAAAGCAAAACATTGGCATCTGAAAGGTACTGATATAATCTTGGATCCTTCAGTGAGAAATAAATTATTCCCTATCATTCCCACTTCAAGGCAATTATAGCAGAATTATCTTTCAAATTATAGCCACATGGATTTTAGTAGCTGATGAAGAGGCTCAGCCCAGGACAGCGATTTGGGATCTGCAAAAAACTCCTCATTTGCTGCTCTTTTAAATTTAGACAGTAGCAATGAAGGCACACTGGATTGACCAGTAAGCTTCCTTCACATTTGTTCATTTTTCCTTTTCCTTTAGTTTCAAGCCCTACCTGAGCCTTGCCCCTCCCTGCTCTGTCTATATCTTTGCTCCTTTATTTCATACATGTCAGTATTCACGGCCCCTGTGAGTTTTCCTGAATGCCCAAGACAATAGCCTAAAAGAGAAACCAGGAAGCTAGGGGGAAAGGAGTGCCACACAGAAGCTCTGGCAGATACTGCCACCTACAGGGATTATACGAGCACCGTGTTTAAGATCATCCCCATTTCAGCCTCATGAAAGGGGGACCTCATTTATCACAATGAGGGGGAAACAGCATATTTGAACTATATGGATAAGGAAGAAGCTAATTCCATCAACTCACAACCTTTGATTTAGAGTATAGAATAATTATATATGTATGTATGTGTGTGTATACATATATAGAGAGAGAACACAATGCGATAGGATGTATACCTATAGCCAAGCTGTCTGAGGGGTTGAAGGTTTTCTCCTCTAATATACTAAGCTCAAAATGGCATTTTAATTATTTGTTATACAAATATCCTTGAAATGAATTATATAGATCTTTCTTTCTTAAATATGGGATGTTGGATATTTACTTGATAATTTAATATCATCATTACAAATACATGCTATTGGATTAGGGAATAAAAAAGTATAAAAGAGTATATTTTGAATATGTGCTGTGCAAACCTTCAAACCATAATTTTTTTAAAAAAACTTTATTTGGTAATAATTTCAAAATTATAAAAAATATGCAGAAATATATATTTATATTGTATCACAAAGAATGTTCATTTAACTTTACCCAGATTCAGCTATTAACATTTTCCCTCATTTGTTTATTTATTCTCTCTATCTCTATTTCTCTTTCTCTCTTCCTTTACACACCACACAATTATTTTCTCTTAACCACTGATGATAAATTATACACATTATGGCACTTTACTCCTAAATGTTTAAGTGTATATTTCCTAATAGGGATAATCACTTACATAAAATCACAGTAGTTATCAACACAATACAACATATTATTTGATCTAATCTACCATCTATAGCCCCATTTTGTCAGTTGATTCAGAAATGTCTTTCATACAATTTTCTCCTCCAGGATAAGATCCACTCCAGCAGAGCCATAGTTTTTTTAAAGTCTTTAAATCTGCTTTCTTGGGGAGGGAAAGGAACAGTTTGTCTCCCTTTATCTCTTAGGCTCTTAGCTATCACTTACTATTGCAGCCAAAAGGTGGGAATGTGGGCTGTTCCCATTCATCTCTTTCATTTGCTACTTCCTCTAATATATCTTGGAGTCAGAAACAAGATAATCAAATATTTTGGACTTTCGGATGGGTTGGTTAAGATTAAATACCCCACATATAAGGGATTGAAAACCTTTTCTATGACTAGAGGGCAGGCAATTTTTTGATATGTATTTGTCAGGTCAGGAGAATTTCTGTTTACCTCTTTGTATGTTAACTATGGTGCTATGGGTAGGTGAGGTCTTACTTTATATGCTCATAATGGAATTCCGTCAATAGCCAAGGGACCACAAATAGCTTGATGGAACAAAATTTATCACATTCTCAGAATTGATAAACACAGTTTGAAAAGTTGGAGGAATCATAAAATAGTGTTGTAGAAAAACAATTGGTGAAATTGATGATCAATAAGTATTAGGTAACCGAAAAGCTCTCTCTTCATGTGTGTAAGAAGAGAGAGGGAAAATTAAACTGGCAGCCCTGATTGTCACGATTCATTCAAAAAGTATTAACCACAATAGTAACTATGCATTGCCAAGTGGATATTCTAAACTCCTGAAACAACTTAGAAAAAAAATTATCGTAAGATAATTTGAGATATTAATTCAGACACATCAAACCTAGTACTGTAAAGTACATCACTATATTATGTCAGTTTCCTTAAGGTAAAAATTTTCCAATTTTTTTCCCATATATATAAAAGTTGGGCAGTCCATTGCAAAGATGGGATTTTCAAGGTTACTGAGAGGATTCAACAGTGCCATAGGATCAAATCAGGAAACCTATGCAAAGACAATAAAAAAAATTTCACTTAGCCAGAACAAAAATGACCAAAACTGCCAATAATTTTTTCCTAACTTCTACTTTTATTTAGAAATAAAGCATCATAAATTTGGTAGGAATATATTCCAATATATTTATATTTTAAGTATATATTCTAATTTCTTACATTTTAGCATCTGTGCAATATTTATCAGTGACAAAAAGGAATTCTGGAGTCCTTCAGTGCCCTAAATCAGCAAAAACAATGTCAAAATGTTTGCTAGGGTAATAAATACAAAATAGAAAGATGTATTTACATACAATAATTTCCAACAATGCAAATATTTTTAAGTGGTCTTCTTAACCCTTAATTAAATAAAACGGCATCTTTCCCAAGCATTTCAATTAAATTAGATTCTACTGTACCATAACCTTTTGGATGAGATTTCTTAATGGCAAATACCAAATGGAGTGTGCCCTTGAGGTGAAATAGATCCTAGACTATTATAACAGGAAAACACGTTCTAGGTCATGTTAACAGAGGAAAAAATAAGTATTTCCCTGGGCAAATAAATTAGACAGCCTGTCTGCTAATATAAGTTTAGCCAGTTATGATTTTTAATGGTATTTCTCAGAATTCTATATGGCTAAGTAGATTACTACCTCCACAAGTGAGATGTAGTTTCCCAGAGCTCATTTGGTCATAGACCACTCGCTCTTGGAGAGTAGATTCCATTTACCCCAGCCAGTGCTTTTTGGAAGACAGTTAGACAAAGCCGGTCTAACACAAAGGTGGGTTATTCCCCTTCCCCAAATCATTACACACGCTAATAAGACCTGGAGCCCAATCCTTCATAATGCCATTATTGATGTCATTAATAGAATTCTAGGTAAAAACCACAAAGGAGATGCCCTAAGGAGATGGTAGGAAAGATATGCACCAAGAGGAGATACATTGAACTTGTAAAAACCTTATCATATTAGCATTCTTCCACATTATTCTAACTTTTTGGATTATAATATGAAAATTCTAACTTAAATCTGAAAACAAAAAAGGATGCCTACAATTTAGAAAAAATTTCCTTATTCAACTCGCAGTTAAAATTCATGTTACAAAGATAACCAGTCTACAAAAGATGTAGGGCTTGCTAAATGTAATAAAGGTCTTGATATGGAAAAATCAACAGATTTGCAAATGTTTGCTATTATTGTGAATTATATACCTAATACATATACAATATACTGATGACATAAATAATAATTATATCAGTATTATACAATTGAGGTTGTATATTATTACACGATTATACACTGAGTTTGACAGTTTCTACCAATAGAGTCAGCCTTATAGCAGCTTCCTATTTTTTTGAAAAACTTCAATGAACTCCCATACTGCAAAATGTTCCCCAAACACTCTTCTGCAACTTAATAATTTGTTTATTGAACTTTTTGGAAATTAGTCTTAAAATGCAAGTAACAAAAGGAAGAGGTACAATATCTCAAACTCACACTAGGGTAAAAAAAAGAAATAGACTGAATGAGATTCTTTCTCGAATCAGGTCCTATTCATTCATCAAGAAAGGAACTGCAGATTATGAAAACATTTTTTGATTGCAAAATTTTGATGAGAGACTGCCACCTCTATAGAATTCTCTACTATCAAGGTGACTGAATCTGACCTTATTTTCAAGTAAACATTTGGGGAATGGAAGGAACTTTGAACTCCAACTACTCTTAATAAGCTTTCAATAACAAAAAGAACAATTTTGCATTAAAAAAAACATAGCAATTTTCCACTGGAACGGGTGGGAGGTGTAGATGCTGTGTACCTGGAGAATAAAAGTATAAAAGGCTTTTCAGTCATTTGGGGGATAGAATTAGATTTAGGAAATAAAATCCGAGAGAAAAAAATGTCCTACTGTTTACTAAAGAAACTTTGAAACACAGGGCTAGATCTGGTCCCACTGGAAGATAACAATATCCTTTTAAAAATATCTTGATTTCTGACATCCTTTAATTTAATTCGGTTTAAATTGGAGGTACTTTCAATTTCCCAGAGGTTCAGCTTTCAAATTCTGTAACAGTGTTATGTCCTGATGTCACTTCAAAAAAAAAAAAAAAAGAGTGTTGCAGAGACCACAGATGTGCAGCAAGACAAGATATACGAAAAAAATGTAGTTTATATAATCGATTTAACACAAGGAGTATTTCCTTGTAAAATGAAAATAATCGGGAAGAATTACATTTGTTGAATTACATACAGTATGCTAAATATTTTAAGAGAGTAAGTCACTCATTCCATTATAGTTTTCTAAATGATTATTTTGCTGCTACCCAAGGTTGCTGTGAGAATAAATGAGAAGAGATCTGGTCAAAGAACAATGAGAATCTCAATTAAAACTTAAAATATTGAGCAAAGCAATGCCTACCTGTGGGAGAGAAGTATTATTCCTTTTCTGATTGGTTTTGTAATAAAGCTTTGTGATTCCTCTTTCTGTATCATACATCTTTTTCATCATTAATTATTTTTCTCACATGTACTTTGCTTTATTCCATTTCTTTGCATCATGAATCCCCTATAGCAGATTCTTTGTCATCCCTTATACCCCTCACTTTTCCTTTACTTACCTTTCTTTTTCTTCACTGAGATCTCATCCAATACTCCATATGAGTCTTTCATTTTTATGTCAATACCTTATCATGAGAATCTTTCTCCAAAAATGTCATAAGCTCCAAAAATACAATTTTATTTTCTCTGAGTTGTCAAGAAGTTCAGACATTTTAAGATTAAATACAGAACGGCTTCTCTCTAAAATTACCCTTTAAAATTACTTAGCATATATGATTCAGACAAAATAATTCCATTTGATCCTGCCTAGGGATATTTAGTAGAGTGGTATATGTTTAACTTAAACAAATGAAACAAATTAGTGTTAAAAGGCAAATTTACCTCTAATATCTCTTGGAAAAAGTTTGTAAGAGTAAAAACTAGAATATACTGAAAAAATATATATGACATGCTGAACTCAAGTCACCGTTGTAGAAAGACTCATGCAAACTTTAAGGTGGTTTGAATGTCTGGTGTAGAGGAGGCAGCATCTCCAGGAGCTGAAACTACATTTGTACTGTGAGGGATAAGAATTGCCCACCACAAAATGTGTGTCTGGCTTGATTATTTTTAAGGACAAAAGACTCTGAAAGAAACTGCCTAAGAGAATGCAAGATAGACGGCCCATCCCAGGATAAGCCACCACCATAAATAACTCTGGGTATAGTAGGCTGGGAAGATCCTTGCCAAGCCCATTTTTATCCAAGTTCTCTCTCCTCACATTGGCTATCGATGGCCCAGCAAACATTTACTTATCAAACATTTGTTTTTCCGTCTCCATGTAAATTGCCTTCCTCCCTTTTGAAGTCTAAACAACTACTTCCAACATCCTCCTTTGTCTTCAGCTGGAGATGGCATTTAAAGTGGTGGATTCAGCCATTTTGGTGAGTTACTCAGTTTTCCTGGTTTTCTCCCATGTATAGAAGTTATTAAACCTTGTTTGATTTTTCTCCTGATATTCTCTCTCATGTCTGTCTAATTCTTAAACCAGCCAGAAGGACCTAGAGGGTAGAGGAATATTTCTTCCTCTCCTATAGTACAATCACTGCATAAGTCCCTCAGAGGAACCACATGGGCTTCCCGTCACTCTACAGACAAATCCCAACTGCCATGATGAGGTTTTCCTTTGGTGAGTTATTTTACTTTCAGGGTTATCCTTAATGTCAAGCACGTAGTACATGGCTGGAGACAGTGAAGTACTGAATAAATGAATACATTACTGAATGAAAGAATCTGAAAGAGAAATCTAATTTTTGTATTTGCATGAACCTAGATCCTCACAGAAAAAGGGTTTTAAGTAAAAGTAGTTGATTCTATCTGGATTTTTAGTTCTATTGCTTTTACATTTAAGTAAAAGAATAGTTTAAATAAATAAAGCTTTTATATTTAGGCCAAAAGCCAATATACACAAACTAACTTCTCTTTGGACAACCCTCTTTTGGTGATGCATGTTCCAAAACCTTATCCCGTCTGAAATTCCTCTCCTTGTGTTTTTCATCCATTGAAATTCTGCATCCCCATACTTAGGTCAGTCTTCTGGGCAGCCTTTTCCTAACCTTTGAATTTATTCCTCTTTTGAATATATTTAGCATTTATACTCTCTCCCATTCATTTTCACATATACTACCTTTTATTGTGAATTTTTAAAATATGTTTAGTTCCTACATAAAGAATGTCCTATGAAAATCATTGTTAGTGCTACCTCATTTTGTTTCCTCTGTTACATGCAGCACAGATGCTCTCCATTTGGTAGGAACTCTATAAATACTTACTAGATTTTTCAGACGAATGATAAAAGACCCCTCTCACATCTGGGATCTTTAGGAGGTCACAGTTTCAGCAAGCATGGCAGTTATCCAAATTTCTATTTATCAAGATTGCAATGATTACACACAGCTAGGAGGAAACTAGAATGATGATGTATTCTTTCAAGTAAGTGACTTAGAAGATTTCCAGGAAAAACTGATTGCAAACACCTAGAGGACAAGGCGCATGCCTTATATTTATCTGTATCCTTCATAGCACCTACGCACATGGCTTTGCAAACAGTATTATAAATGAATGCTTATTGAACAAATAAATGAACGACTAAATATTGAAATCAAAAGGATTAATCCAATTCTTTTATGAACAGTTGATCCCCTCTAGCCATACTTCCACCAGGTACCGAGCCAGCAAAGTAGAAGTAGAAGCATCCAGATAACTTTTCTTAAGATTTCTGGATAACTGGAAAGCCAGATAACAGTATTTGAAAATAAAATATTTTAGTGCCCTCTATATTTAGGTCCTGCCTATGGCCACTTGCATCCCTAGTGTAAAAGAGAGCTAAAGAGGGCAACTGAGCAATAGATGGTATATCTGCAGAAGAGATGATTCTTTGAGCTCTTAGTAAAATTAGTAGTGCTCAACGACTTGGTTGTACTATGAAGTTACAAGTGAAAAAAATAACACTCTAACCTACAATATCAACACCATCCTAGTAATACAAAATTCAGAATACATCCACTATACTTGCCATTCTTACCCTCAAAAACTTCCCATATGACAGCATTCATTCTCTAACCCACTTGCAAATTAGGAAAAAGCCATTCAATTAGTCATTCTTGGCTTTCTCATAGTTAAAACAAGTTTCTACCATGAAAGAAACTTTAACTACAGGATTTCTTCTTTCAGAAAAAGCAAATACAAAATAGCTTTAGCCGGAGATCCCATGGTGTCTTTTAAAGCACTGAAAGGTTTCAGGCTTTATTGTCAAAGCCTGTTAGGCTGATGTAAGTGTCCTACTTGCCTTCTGTAAAAGAAGTCTTAGCTTACAAACTGAGTCAGGATGCGAAACGGATCCTAGGGCGAAGTGGGACATTTGGGAGTTAAAACCATTTTCAATTGTGTAGAATTCTACAGGTTCTCCAGTCTTATGATTTGGGTGGATGGCACTTGCTGACTTTCAGACGCCTCTATTCTCACATTCATTTTAGTAATATATTTACAGAAGCAGATGCATGTTTAAAGAACAAAAGTAGCATAGATGAGAATAGGATACCAGTGAGTACTAAACTAACATTAAAAAAAAAAAGTTGTAAAAGTTCTTTGGAGCTCAACTTACACAGATTGTTAGGGTAATAATAGTGTGCGCTCCAGAAGCATACAGTTCCACCATTTACTGACTGCTTGACTTAGTAGGTTACTTAACCTCCATGTGTGTCATTGTCCTCATTGATAAATCCAAGGCTAACGGAGTCGATTTAAGAAGTTCTTTATTCAAGCAGAGCACTTGATACATTGTTCAATAGACGTTAGCTCTTATTAGTACTGTTATACAAATACATGAAGGACAAGAAACTAAAGTCCAATTTCTCCAATAGATAAATTACTCATGTCATCATTCTCATCACCATTTGGTACAGTTTAGTTGTTTGCCTTTCCCTGCACACATGTCCAGGACTAGACAAACACCTGCTCATCCAGAGGGCCAATCAGCTTTCTGGAAAGGTTCCAAGCATTGGCATATTCCTATCTTTCTCTTTGGTTGTCACGTGACTTAGAATTGCAGTGTCCCTGATGCTAATGTTCACACTGTCAAAGAATAAGACACAAAGTTTAATCAGATACTTAGTAGCAAAGTGTTGTCATTTAGTATGAGTAAATACTTGTCATTTTACAGTCTGCCCTATCTCTCCTGTCTAAGGATTTACCTGAGTACTGAGGAATGTGATAATCCTAGGTCCAGAGACAGCACTCACCCAGAGAAAGAGCATACTGCTAACATTTACCTTTCTCTTGGTATGGATGTGCCAAAGCAGGGTTAAATATACAGAGTGTAGAATCATCTCTGGGTTGAAAGCCTGTTTTCCAAGTTCATATTAAGAGTGTGTGTTCCCTAAGACTAAAACTTTAAGTAGTGAAAACAGATGTCTTCAAGCAATGCCTAGCTTTTGTCTGAAACAGTAGAGCAAACAGGTGGAAAGTCATTGCTACAGAAGAGGTGAATTCTTTGTAAAATGTAACTTCAAAAAGTGATTGCTACAGAAATTGATGTCATGAACATAAATCAACATCACTCACTATGGAACTCATTTTACATCCACTGGAGCCACCTGCTTATGAAAGGAATGAAGTGAGAATTCAGAGGCTGGTCAAGCCACAAAGACAAAGGGTGGTCATTTTGTCAAACAATTACCACCAAGAAACTGCTGGCGAAGAAGGAGAGATGTGTCACACAAACTAGTCACTATTACTGAGAAATAACTCAGAGAATCAATCTATATAGATGGCAAACCAAAATGGATGTTTGTATACACAGAGAAGCAAATGATACAGGAGACCATGACCCGTATCTACAATAACTGTGCAGATTTAAGTAAATAGGCAAATTTTCTTACTTTGTCAAAGCTCCCAGAAAAAGAAAATGGCAGTGCCAGGATGGTCCTTATACTCTCCAGGCCGTTCCTCAACTCACTAATCTATCTATTAACTTGCTCCATTCATTAGAGTTTCCTTGGGTATAAAATGTTAGCTTAATCAGAATAAAAAGAACAGTTTAACAAAGGCTTTAAGATGGTTGTGTATCTCTTGATCCAAAGACATTTTTTAAAATGATCTGACTTCTATGAATTTTCATCTTTTTTTCTAATCCTTCACAAACTCTGAGCATCTTATTATCTGTCTGTCACTTCAAACTAAGTAGTTAAAACATTGAATTAACTCTTTCTTCCACAAAAGCTACTCCTTCTCTTTCATTTCTTTTTCTGTTAAGTGTTGGCGTCCATTCAGTTTCCCAAGTTAAAGACCTAAGAGTCCTCTACAACAGATTCTCTTTATCTTCCACAGAGGCTGGTAACCTAATCTTACTGATTGTTAAGGAATGTGTCCCCATCCTCTTTCAGACTCACTGCCAGTGCCCTTGTCAGGCCCATTTTATCTCTCAATTCCTGATCCTAACTCATTTCCTTGCCACTAACACTCCTCCCTGTTGCCTATCTCCTCCACACTGGTGCCAGAGCTGTTGTCCAAATAAATGAATCACGCACGATATTACCCAATCACAGACTTCTCACCATGACCCCAACCTTTTTCCCTATTTTTCATAATTACCTAGGCTTAAAGACTTTGTGTATATCTGCTTTCTAATACCAGAGCCACCAGCCCCATGTATTTAAATTTAAATTAGATTAAAAATTCAATTCCCCAGTCATGCCAGTCCTCATTTTAAGGGTTCAACTGCCAATGTGGTTAGCAGCTGCCAAGTTGGACAGTGCAGAGACAGAACATTTTGCAGAAAGTTCTATTGCATAGCACTGGCCTATATAGACATTCTTCTGGTCACACTGAAATTCTACTTCCTGAAAGTTTTGAATAGAGAACCATTCAAAGACTCCACCCTCGCATTTGTTACATCCTTTATTTGGCCTCCCCTTCCTCACAAAGAAGTTTTTCCTGATCCTCATGACGCAGTTTCAGTGTGACCACATGAGCAAAGCCATACCTGGCACCATTGGTGGAATTCATCCTAGCACTCCTGGGCTCCCACAGCACATTGCTTATACCTCTTTGATAAAACTTACTATATTGCATTCTAACTTTCTTCTTGCCCAGCTAGCTCTTCCACCAAATTATAAGCTATTTGATCATATCTTTTTAATCTTTCCATACATGGCTTTTAGCTCAGTGCAAAGCACATAGTAAACATGCAAAAATGTTGAATGTTGATTGGATTCTGTACATATATCTTTGGAGAACTCGTTTGCTTGAAAAAAATCAGTAGTCTTGTTTCAACAAAAAACTTAGGTCCCTGGGCCCGGTCCTTTATCATGATCACTTGCAAGGACTCTCAACCTATTAGCCACACCATTCAACTTACCACCTTCACATTGTCATATGCTTATCAGTAGAAACACTGATGCCAAATGGAAGTAGAATTTCCAACTCAAGCCATTGATTGGATCTAAATTGGGTCGAAGACTTGTGCCCCTTATATTTCTTAATATTTTTGTCATCTGTTGAATTCCTCCACTACTCGTGGAGAACATTGATAATTCTCTTCGAAGTAGATTCAAATACCTCTAAAGAAATCATGTTTGATCACTTTGAGAAGATCTAAGCTTTGCTCAAACTACATGTCAGTGAGCTGACCTAGAGTGAGTCATCTTTTATCACTTCATTTATCAAAGAGACAAGGATAGCAATGGGTGGGTTCTGATGCACAGTCTTCAAGCAGGAGCTGTATTAATTAATTCCTATTAAGGAGGATTAAGCAGCACATGCAATGGACATTGAACTTTATAAAGACAAACACAGCCCACATTCTTGGAAAAAATAGCCCACATTCTTGCTGTTCTGTCTACATTTAGACATCATCAGAACTAGTGAAGAACATAACTAAAAAGTGCCAAACTTTTTATCTTGGCTATTTTAATTCTATTCCTTTTCTATATGAAATAAAGCTCACAAGTTTGTGCAAAGCTTTTACCCATTGATAATTCCATATTCTACTAGTTTCAAGGTTTTCCTGAAGGAGCAAAAATATATTACTGCTGAATACAACTATATGAATTTATGTGTCCTTTTGTACATCTTTACAATTTCTAAAGTATAGAGAGATAGCAGGTATTGTAGGATAAAGGAGACTCATTTAGGCATTATGTGTTAGAGACCTATTTTTGTTTGTTTATTTCTACTCAGCACTACCTCTATCTTCTGGGATTACTAAAATTACCCCTCATTTCTACTGGGACCTATTCCACCCTAGGGTTCATCTATATGGAGCTTTTAGGAACTGCCACATTCTTATATGACCCTGCCTCCCTGGCCAGAGTGGATAGATCCAGAATGGGCCCAAATTGGGCCAATCACAGTAATCCCTAAACACATCTGATTGATCCAGGGGTGGGTACTCCACCTAGCTTTTTGAATCTAGAACCAAATATCTATCCCCAAACCCATCCGGGGATATTTGGACTTCAGATATTCCCCCTAAAAGACTCAGGTAAATTTCCCATAAGGAGCTAAAGATTAACGATTAAAACAAAACTCAGGAGCTATCGGAAACCAAGTTTTCTACCACAAGGAAAAATGCAGTCTGCGGTGAGACAGAATGAAGCTGACAACCTGAGAGAGGCAGAGAAAACCCAGATTAATTCCTGACAGTGCCTGAATCCCTAGGGCTGGACCTTAACACTCTTCTTCCCTCAGCTTGGTTACTCAAGGCTTCCTTCCATTCTGGGAGCCAATACATCACCCTCTTTGTTTCAGTTGTTCAGCCTGCCTTTCTGACAGTTACAATCAAAATAGTTCTAACTCATATTCATCAAAAGTGCACAATAAAATGTACACAATCCAAAAGAGAATAACATATCAGACTCTGCCAAAAAAAGAGAAATTCAGTGAGAGTGACAGAAGTTTATTATGGGAAAAAGACAGTAAATATTACCCAATTCAAAATGCAATGCTTTTAACATATTCCACAACTATTTTTGGTAGTAAAAGCAGTATTCAGGAAAAATGCCTCCAGCATTCCCAGGTCTCTGGAGGAGAGTGGACAATGTCCAAGAAGCAATTATTTGGGAGTGCACTCATCTACTGTTCCGTTTTGGGCCCTCATACACACGTATACAGCTCTCTCACCCCAAATTACAAAACCTGCTACTTATGGGCTGATAAGAGAAGGAAAAAAGGAAGGAAGGATGGATTTTAGTATTTTAATTAAAATGTTGACAAAATTTCTACACATTAACATTCAAAGTGTCGTTCTCATACACAGCTTCTTGGGGTACGAATTGATACGGTGTAAATTGATACGATCCTTCTGCAGAACAATGAACAATACATGTCTAAAACCTTATGATTTGACCTTCTGTTTAAGCTTGCTCCCCCCCCCCCGGACAGAATTTATCTTAATGAAAAAAATAATGCATTTAGAATATTTGTTAGTCATCTTTTTTCCTTCCAACTGAAAAACTGAAGCCCCTTTGTCTGTAGATAGGGGATGGATTAAATAAATATGGTATATTGTGTACTGGAACTATATGTAACTAACAAAAACGATGAGAAAAGTTTTCACAGTAGGCTGGGTGAAAAATTATGGAATGACATAGTATGTATAACATATTTCTATTGTTTTAAAGAAAACATTTTCAAAATAACACATATGCAAATAAATACGCCTGGAAATACATACATCGATATGTTTTAGCATTTATCTCTTTCTGGATAGTGAGATTATGAGTAGCTTTATTTTGTTCTTTGTGTTTATTTGCATCTATAAAGTTCTTACAATAAATGCATAATACATTTGGAATCAGAAAAGGGTATTAGATGTTAGTTTTAAAGTTAAAATTAGAAAAGTGAAAAAAATCATATAATGTAATTAAATTGAGTATGGAGATACTTTGGAAACACCAAATAAAGGGACCTCTCTGTGTAGTCACTTCAAGGGCTATTTCTTTCTAGAGGTCTTGTTAAATAAACAGGGTGGCAGGTAATGTAGTGTATGAGAAATGGCAAAGAGTTTGGCTCCAGAGTGCCAGGCTTTTAGCTCAGGTATTGCTATTTAATGGTTGAATGACTTGGGGCAATCATTGATCTTGACTTCTCTTATTTTATTTTTTTTCACCTGTACAAAAAGAATACGAATGCCTCCTCCCCCTCTATCCCCATGGGTTACTGCAGTGTTCAAATATGTGTATGAAGGTAGATATATTTTATAACTATAGAGCATTAATATAAGTTTAGGATAAAAAGTTGTTAAAACAAAGGAGGAAATCCAAAACTCAAATGAACAACAAAATCCAGCAAAAAAAGAAAAAAGGGAAATCAAAATAAGTCAATAAAATGTAAAATATTTTTAATCCTTCTCTAGTTCCTTTTTTGAAATGAAAATATAAGCATATAAAGATAAATATCAAATCCCACTCTTTCCCAACACATCCTTGTCAAGCCAGTTGGAAGCGAGACCTGACGGCACACAGGGCTGCTATGGGTTGGAACTCCCTGTCACAGGTAGAGAATGTGCAATATACCAGCCACTAAGACTGCTACAGGAAAATATCCTTTTGGTCATCTCAAAATATTCTTCTGGTCACACACACATGCTAAGAGAAAAATAATTAACATTTTGTTGAATGCCTATTACATTCGAGGGGCTGCACTAAGCACTTCATGTGTATTATCTCAGTTAAGCCTCACAACAATCTTAATCAGTAGGTATTATTCAGTAGCCAGGACACATAGCTGTTCATAGGCAGGGCGGGAATTAAAGCCCATGTGCTTAACCACTGCGTTAAAATGCCTTCTGTCGAGGGAAGTGGATGGATGTTGGGATGGATAAGAGATAGGTTCTGACTCAACACTGACATTTAGCAGTGGAGATAAGGCATGCATGCACTCCTAAATAAAATCAAGGTGAGACAATTTCCACATGGATTTCCCTCCAAGAGAAGACGGCATTGTATCTGTGTTTGTCTTGAAGTTAAGTTTTTTAACCAGTCAGGCAGAGAAGAAGGCTTGTGTAAAGCCATAACATAAAAACAGACAAGCAGAGGTTTCCATAATATTTACATGTGGAATTAGATATGTAATGTACATATTATGTATCACATGATATATAATATGATGTATATGATATGAAATACATATATGATATATAATATTGCAGACAATATGCTCCTTGAGGGCAGAATGTGACCAATTAAACATTATATAACTTTTAGATAATAAGCTCTCAAAAATTGTTATTGAATAAAAGCTCCAAGATGCATTTTCAAGAATATTTGTTTCAAGGTGTGTACCAGGATGAACCTGAGCATGGGGAGGGAGAAGCAGGGAGAGTATTAGTAGGAGGGTAGAAGAGTATAGCCCAGCAGCAAAAATGAAGACGGTCAGATGGAGAGGAAAGAATGGATATTGGAGGAGGCAATACAAAGAAAGCCAGCCAGCCTTGGTAAGTCTGTGGTGAGAAAAAGCTCCAAGATATCTTTCACTGAGTCACCCTGAATTTCTGCGGAAAACACTCTATTGTCAATAAGTCAAGTGAAGAAAAGGAATTGTTTGGTGGAAAGATCTTCCAGACCTAAGTTTGAGGATTTGTAGGGACCTTTTCATGAGTGAATTAGAGCTAGAAATTAAAACCTAGGAGTAATCCCCAGAGAGTGGATAGATGAAGACCTGCTGGTAGTGGGTGAGATAACCAAGGAGGCGAATTAAAGGAAAAGAACCTTCTGGGGAAAGAAGCTTCAGGAACATTCACAAGAAGTGTGGGTGGGGGGAGAAAAAGTCAAAATAGGAGGGAGGAATGAAAGGGTCACAAGAAGCTATTCCTTTTCCACTCTACCTTATTCGTCATTTCTGAAACTTAAATGGCGTCTATACCACTGGTCCATTTGTTCTTCAACATTTCTGTGCACCGCTCCTCAGAGCCCAGCTGGAGTTGATGCAGTACAGAGTGCATAGCTAAATATTCTCCAGCTATAATCCATTTAAATGTAACACATTTCCTAGATACACCATTCATCACTATTTACTGACATTCATAGACAGTGTATTTTCTTACATGCATTTACTTCATAAAACACCAGAAGAAATTAAATTATGTTGCAACAGGGTGATGTCTAGCACAACTGGAGGAGAAAGAAAGGGTTCTCGACATTATTATCCCAATGTTAATGTCCTGAACTTTATTTTTCTTACAAAGCAAATGATTTACTTTGAAGTGTCTAATTGATGAATATAATTAAAAACTAAAGGTCTTTGTGAAGGAAACAAAGACTTTCTCTTCAGAAACCAAGAAGCTGAGTGTTAAGCCATTGAGTTGTTTCTGACACAGCTGTATTTTGTTACATGATAGTATTTACAGCATCACTGGTGGAATATCGTTTGTATTAAGGGCAAAACTGATTACCGGAGACATTGGTCCCCTGAAAATGGAAAAGATTAACAATTCTTTCTCCACCACATACCGGTTACACTGTTTATTAAAGGATAGACTTTTTCGGCATTTGTAAAGAAGCAATCGATCCTATAAAATATTATTAGGAGTCCATTGAGACAGTGAAGATTTTCTTGTCAGGATGAGATAAAAACTGTGTAAGATGGGGACAGCCAAAGATCACCTACCATTCATCATTTGCAAGGTAACTGCCTTCCTCTAAGTTCACTCAAGCAGAAAATGAACAGCTGCCGATGTTGATCAGAGAGAGAGAAAATGCTGCTTCCAGGAATGAAATTCTCTTTTTAGTTTTTTTAACAGTTAAAACAATATGCTATATACTTCTGCTGAAATAGCAAGAGGGCCAGCCTTGATAAGATCATAGCCATGGAACTGATCAGTTGCTTCTTGATGTGTTTACAGAATTTTACAATGATATAACCAACAGATGCTCAGAAGAAACCTCAAAACCAACAAAGACAAACATTCTGTTTCCAATCTTTGGTGAATTATTCTGAAGTTTCAAAGCATTTTGTTCAGAATGGAATTTCACCGAGATAACAATTTTCCGATCTTGACTATTCGGAGGATTATAAACCGTACCAATTTGCCATTCTATCACTGGAAAATTTCAAAGTATTTTTTGCCCACCACAAAATCAGAAATCCTCTCAAAACAGAGACCTATTCAAAAGATCAACTTTTGTGCATTGTCTCTCAGTAATCAATGGGTACAATAAAAAATACAGCTGATGGTTCAAAAGTAAATTATGGCATTAAAGCTCAAATTGCTAGTATGAAAAACTCAAGTGAAATAGACAAAATGTATGCTGAGTAATAAGCAGCTTCAAGCAATTGATAGTTGAAGAAACTATTCAAGGATGCAGCCCTGTCTTTCAAAGGGGTCCTCTGCCTGCAAGACAAAGTCTATGAAAGGGGAGATGCAAAAGAGGCAAAGAACTAGGGCTATCATCTTGAGAGAAAGAAGGGTGGCCCATTGTTACAAAATAATGAGGGCTTTTACTTTACGACTGGTTACTGATACTGGAGATTGTTTCAAAATTATTTTGAGTGACACAATTATGCTGTGGAAGAAAAACTTCTTCAATGTCTAAGACTTATGTTTGTGAAAAATCTGTCCTCATTATTTTATAGGCAAATATTCGAAGTGTTTACAAAGAAAAAGCTGTGGTTTCATGATCATTATAACCTGATAAGTGAAATAACAAGCAGGATTGGTGACTTGATTGTGAAGATTCTGCATCAAACTCAGCAACAGATAACCAATGGGTATGGCTAGAATTCAAGCCAAACCTTTGTGGCTTTTTGATGTCATGAAACGATAAGGATCAAAGGGTACAAAACTGAGTGTGATCAAGGGTTTACGCTTTTTCTTATATCAGGTTAGATACAGCCGCTAACACTGATGAGACTATAACTGAAGAGGGGAAAAAGGGCTTTTTGTTACAAAAAGACGGCTCAGCAATTTGTTACAGAAAAATTTACAATAAGAAAATGTGAGCAGGTAAATATCCCTAAATATATCCTAAAGAATTGCTCAAAAAAGACTCAAGAGGGCAAAAGGACTTCCCAAAGTGCTTTCAGTGATGCCTGTCAAACACTATCCAAAGAATTCTAGCTCAGATTTGGGATTTTTCTGGTGCTGTTCATTTGTAGCAATAAAATAAGTCAGAAATTTCTGAGAATATAAGAATGCTATAGAGTCCACTATACATTTTAATATTAAATACAGCAGTGTGAGATTATTTCCTGGGCTTTTTAAAATTAAAATTATATACATCATTTTTTGGAGAAAGCTTTTCATTGAATAGTGGCCTACTATAATATGAAAACTTGACAATATTTGATACAGATGGCGTTATGATGTCTATTATTTTGGACATTAGGCTGCTGGTCAGAAATATAATCCCTATGGTAATAGCATTTCTGGGGAACAATTAGATTTGACACGTCGCATTTCAATTTATACACCTATTCTAGAAACGTAATCTCTCATAATCTATTATAGGTGCCAGAACTGCCAGTAGCACTTCAATGGGACTTTACAGCTAATATTATCACTGTCCACTGCCCATCTGCATAATACATTTAACATTACAAAGAATATTTGCATCTATTATCTTACTTCACCTTCACGATGGCCCTATAAATTGGGTGGAGCAAGGATTGTGAACCAAATTCCACATATGAGGAAACTGAGGTAACATTGAATTCATGGCAAAATTTAGACTAGGATTCCATTAGATTTGACATATTTCATTATAATTTACACACCATTTCAAATCATTTGGCTCCAAACTAGTGCACACTTTCCAAAGAACAGCCTGGTATTTCCCGGGACTTGATTCAATGGACACAGTCAAGCCATGGGTTAAAAATGTTGAGAATGTCAGGCTGACTCTTACTGCATATACCCCTGCGGTGAGGAGCATCCTTACTCTTGCTTCTGAAGATGATCTCTTAACAGCAAAGGCAGAATGGAGGGAGTTTTGACAGGAAAACTACTTTTCTTCCAGATTCCAACCAGTTCCTTCTTGGGGAAACCTGCTCCAATGGTCACAAAGTGTTATTTTACATACAACTGAGTAACAAATTGGGTAACTTGACCAAAGTTGGACTCAAACTACTCTTCATCCACTTAAACTGATTTCTATATTTTGGTTTCATGAAACTGATCTATCATTCAGGGCAACAAACTGCATAAGAACTAGGCAGTGTTTTATATGGTGTTAAGGAGAAAACATTATTACTGGCACTTGTATCAAATAAAATTGTTTTCTTTGGCAAGCTAACGCAAACCAGGAAAATGAAATTGTTAAAGCTCTTCATAAACCTTATATAAAGTTCGTACTCTTCTAAATGTAAAACTCTGCTTATAAACATAGTCAGGGTAAAATTTCACCTTAAAACAGAGTGATTGCTTCTATTTCCTGTGATGTTTACACAGCAACTTCTGCAGAATTACTCTAAGAAAGAAATAGAAAAGAAAATCAATAGCAACACTGCACTATGAAATAAACTTTGTGGCAGGAACGGAACCAGAAGATTAAGATAAGACTATAAAAGTATGAAATAACGAAAAGGGCACCAATCTTAACCTCATAAGAGACACTGAAGATGACTTTGTATATACACAATGGAACATAGACATTTTGCTATTTCACAAATAAGTTTCAAGTAGTAATTAACACCACTCTGCTTAACCTCATGGTATCTGCAAGCCTTAGTCAGACATTATTTGGAAAAATACACTGTACAGCATTATCGCAAATCTTTCATTTCCCACATAAATTCTTTTTTAAAATGGTATTCTTATTTTAAGTAGAATTTTTAAAATTAAAACACACACATATAATCTCTTTCCTTTCTTTAAAACTGCCAACTTGCTAATTACACAAGTAATCATAGCTGCATTTACTATTTGTAGGCAACATCTTATTTGTGTTCCTTGTTTTTTAAATTTCTTCCCAAAGTCTCTGGAGATAAAATCGTAAGTCTGAAATTTAAAACCTCTGTCAATTTGTATCTTAAATATTAATTTGAGTTAAAAATTAGACATTTTTTATTTCAAATACTAACAACAAAAATGACTTCAACTATATATATATATACATACACATATATATGTGTATATATATAAAATCATACAGAATGTAGTATCCCAAGTAATTTGGAAGTTTACATAATTTCCATATGCTTTTTTAGGCAGGCAAGTGTTCAAAGCTACATGGTTGAAGGCAACTTCTCTAACAGTCACTTAGTATTAACAATCAGGTCCGGTCAAGACTAGAATCTAACAACCTTCCTTGTGTTAAATTACCCATGAACAACTGACTTTCCCCATTCTGACCAAGTGGCCTCCGCAAGTGGTGGGAAGTCAAGGGAAGAAAGAGAGAGATTGACTTGATAATCTGAAGATTATCTGGGTTCTCTCTTTGCTTTGCCAAAATGCTTTAATTTTTGAGCCTTGTTGGCCCACTTGCTTCGGCCTCAGTGTCACAATCTGCTTTAAGTCTTAGCTAAAGAAATGTGCTATATGTTCTTTCACAGTTGACAATCAACACTTGCTTTTCTTGGTAAACATTCCTTCGAGTTCTCTCCTCTGATCAAAACCTCACACAAATAGAAATTGGTCATTATTCTGAATGTAAAAACGTCGAATAAGTATTTACTTTCTCTAGAAGCGTGCCAACCATAAACACATGTTTTGGTCTACTCTTGATGTTATTAATTTAGGAATGTTCATTACTAACACTGTAAAATTACAAGACAGCATATGGATTTTCAGGGCTGAACCAAGTTCACAAGCAAGATGACAATGTGGAGACAATATTTACACTTGATCTTATTGCAACTATCACTCTAAGCCAAGTTCATAGAGCTTGAAGGAGAAATCATTAGTTGTGCTTTTTGAAAGCAAATCCATCCTAGCCAATCTCATGCTTATCCTTTCCCTCCACTAGGGTATATAATTTGCATTGTATTTCAGTTTTGAAAGTCACGGCAGAGTGATTTCACACTGTTTAATAATTTTTGATTTATACTGTATTAAGATTAATTCCATTATGACCAATAATGTCATATCACTTAATTACACTGACATTTATAGTTACATATAGGAAATTAGACATATTTTTAAAAATCCTAATTAAGAATTTAAATGAATGGGAGTCACCTGGCACAATGACAGAAAGAAACTGTTTCAGAACAGGAGTGACAAAGGCACACTCTACTCTCCATGTTAAAATGATTTTGCTTGATTGACAGAACTTGGAGGAATTCATTCTGTGGTCAGAATATTTTCTCTTTTGCATAAGATCAAAGAAATTTGCAATGGAATTTGATGGTGAGAAGGTGGCAGAAAAAAAAACAGAAAAAAAGTGAGAAGTCATTCTTTTTCAATAAAAATTATTTAAAATGACGCTACAGTCCTTGATAGCCATTTCCAAAGGGCGTTCATTGAGCATATACTATGAAACCAGCACTGAACTGAATGAAGTATCAGATTATCAACCAGTACTTCTCTTGTTGCCTTTGCTTTGGCAGCTTGAGCTTTACTACAAGGACTAAGAAGAAATGAACACTTCATATTCTAAATAATATGGAGTCAGATGTCCTACCAGGGCTGCGATCAGCAGCCACCCCCAGCCCCAATCCTCCCTTCCCCAATATACTTTCTATACTTTCTAATCTATACAAGATGATCTGAGAGGCAGGAAGGAGACAAAGTATTCCTAGTGGAGAATACAGTGGTTTTGTTCTCTGTCCTCCACCAAAGTACCCAAGTTAAATGAGAGAGACCTCCAAGGGAAACACGAACAGCAGCTTCCTAGGTGGGGACACTGGCATGTCACTGCCAGACCTCTGTACTTACTGTCATAGGAGTGAAGCATAACCAGCTGAAGAACTTGTCACTGAGTTTATACATGCCCCCTGTGGTTTAGGGCTATACATAAAGAGAGAGAAATGCCTGCTCCTCACCTGGAGCTTTCTGGAGGCAGGAAGCTTGCTGGACTAGTCTGTGCCAGAGGTAAGAAAACCTAAGAGGAAAGGAGAAAGGGCCCCTCTAGTTCTTCTCATCTCGCTGAGGGTGTTGAACAAGACCTCAGTGGCTAACTGGGCTTCGTGTGGAGGAACATGGAGTAGAAGATGGGACAAGTATGGGGTGGTCCAGATAATGGTCAAATGAGGGGACCCTCATGGAGGAGTGAGGGGCAGAAGCTGTGTACAGGAGGTACCAGGAATAAAATCATGTAGGGTTTAAGCATCTTGAAATCAGACATATCCGGGTTCAAGCCTCAGTTCTGACAGTATTTCTGAGACCTTTACCAATTCACTTAAGGACTCTGAGCCTTAGCTTCCTCCTCTGTAAAATGAGAATAATGAGCTCTACCTCAGGGGGTTTTTGTGAAGAATATATTGGACTATGCTTTTAGAAATGATTTTAAATGTTTACAATATGCAAACATCGTTATTAGTACTTAACCCATACATTACATCCACCTTTACCCTTGTCCATATAATTTTACCATATTATATGCATTCTTTGATCAGCTAGAGTCTTGGAGAACTTTATGTCTTGCATATTCCTCAGAGGTGCTGTAGGTGCAAATTCCAAGCATACCTGCGATGACCCTTATCCTTGTATAATCCTATTCCCTTTGTGGGTGGAACCTGCCAATATGATGATGTATCACACCCATTACATATGCAGGGCAAAAGGGAAAGTGACTGGTGGGCCTAATCTAACTACATGAGACCTTCAAAAGTACAGAATTTTTCCCAGATGGTGGCAGAAGTAAAAGTCAGAAAGATGTGAAGCATGAGAAGTTCTCAAGGAACGTTTGCTGCTTTGAAAATGGAGGAGGGCCACATGAGAAGGAATGTGGATGACTTCCAGAAAGAGACAGCAGCTCCCTGCTGAGAGCTAACAAGGAAACAGGGACTTCAGAACCGCAGACTGAAGGAACTATATTCTACCAACAACCTGAACGAATTAGGAAAAGGGATTTTCCCCAGAGCCTCTAGGTAAGAACCCAGCCCAGCTGATGGTTTGAGTTCAGCTGTGTGAGGCCCTGAGCAGAGGAACCCATGTAAGCCTCCCGGGACTTCTGACCTAGAACTGTGAGATAATAAAGGGGCTTAAAATAAATTTTAAGCCACCAAATTTGTGATAATCTATTTTGCAGCAATAGAAAACTAACACAGATTTTGGTTTCAAAAGTAGAGTGCTACTCTAGCAAACATAGTTATGCACTGCACAGCAACATTTCGATTGATGACGGACCGCATATACAACAGTGGTTCCTTAAGATTACTACCCTATAGCCTAGGTGTGTAGTAGGCTATAACATCTAGGTTTGTGTAAGTGCACTCAGTGATTCCGCACAATGACAAAATCGCCTGACCATGCATTTCTCAGAACGTATCCCCATCATTAAGTGACACATGACTCTACCTAAAATATGGAAGTGGCTTTGGAATCAGGCAGAAGAAGTCAGAGAAATTCAAAGCATGAGAAGAATTTGGCATGTTGCTGCTGGCTTGAAGATGGATGGCGCCATGTACAAGGATGGCAGAGCTGTCCCTAAGAGCTAAGAATGACCCCCCAGCTGGCAACCAATAAAGAAACTGAGATCTTAGTCGTACAGACACAAGGAACTGAATTCTGCTAAGAATCTGAAGGAGCTTGGAAGCAGTCTCATCCCAAGAACCTCCAGATAAGAGCCCAGTCCAGTTGGCAACTTAATTTTAACCTTGTGAGACCCTAAGCAGAGAAGCAAATAAAGCCTACCCTGGCTGCTGACTTACAGAAATGTGAGCCAATAAGTTGACATCGTTTTAGGCTGCAAATTTGTGTTAATGTATTATTCTATTATGTAGCAATAGAAAACTAATACAAATGCTACAACCTATTTAGTGAATGAATACTATTTATTAAACTAAAGCCATGAATTGAATATCCATGAAGCAACTGATAATATAATGTCAGTAAACATTTCATGTGAAGTCTGGGCTGAAAATTCTTCTTAAGAATTTTGAATCCTGGATTGTTAGAATCTGGAAAAAAAAAAATTCAGAGACTCACTATAACTAGGGTTAATTAGTGGACATGTAGAAGCACCCCTGGTGATATTGAAAACATCTGTTTGTGGCAGTGCAACAGAGTTTTGTAAAAGCTACAGTCAAATAGGACGGAGGCTCAGCTCCAATATAATTTGATCAGTAACCATCGCAGTTTACTCAGAGGCTGGTAACACGCAAATTACCAACAATGAAATGCTAGGTCTTTGTGGCATAGGGTGAAGTCTCAGAACACCTGAAAGAAGGGGTAGATCAGTAGTTCGGAATGGCTTTATGGGGAAGGAGGCTTTCCTTTAGTCATTAGTACTCAGTGAGTCTTAACCCTGAGTACCAATAACTAAAGTAAAAGATTGATGATGAACAAAACCACAGAGATGGTCAAATCTGCTCCCCTGCTTCTCCCCCCAAGCGTTATAACATCTCATCATTCCCTGCCAAAAAGAGCATCCCTCTTATTTTAGTATATCTCTAGGGAATAAAATCAAAGAACATTCTCCCAGGAACTTAATTATCCTTCCTTGGAGGAAATCCTCTCTTTCAGCATGAAGGCGAAAAGTAAAGGCCATTTCATCTTGTTCTGCTTCCATTCATGCCTGTTAATTTTACAACACATGTTTTGATATTAGAATATTTTAAAAATATACCTACTGCACTGGCATCTGGTACTATTGGCAACCAGTACCAGGTTAAGAACCCACGGGAACTGAAAATGCATTTTCCTAGGAAGGAAGGGGGATAAAAAATGATCTTCTGATTATAACTTGCTCCCTAATTAATAAAGAAAAAGGAAAGTATTGCCAAAAAACTAATTTATAAATCACTGGATTTATAATCCTTATCTGGTAAGTTTTCTTAGAATAATGGTTCTCAGACTTGATTGCATACTGGAATTAACAAGGCATTTTTAACAAATTCTGATGACTGGGTTTCACTTCCTTCAAAGATTCTGAGTTAACTAGTCTGGAGTGTACTTGGGCATTCTGATTTTATAAGAGCTCCCCAGGTGATTCTCAAATCTGGCCAGCTGGGTCATATCTGTTTATTGACTGGTCTTGGCAAACCTGCCTCTGGGCCATGGCCCAGGGTTACATACCTGATCCACTTTTGGGGAAAGATAACTATGCGTCTGGTTTGTCTTCTCCATGAGACAGGACTGGATTCTAGAGATCCCTCAAATACCAAAATCCATGAGTATTTGCTCGGAAATGAACATGCCACAGAATTCTGCTTTTATTTCAATGTCCTCACTTTTCCAAAGGTTTTTTTAAAATTCTTCTGATTGCGTTGGGGCAATGCTTTGTTTGAGTGCAAATTGAATCTTCCTTTTAATAAGGATACGTCTCTGCCTTGGCACTATGTACAAACTGTCTAGTGATGGCGGACAGTGGCCTAGGGATGCTCATGACAGGTTCAGAAGGAAAAGGCAAACATTAAAACCATGCATTACAAATCCTGGAGACTGAACAGTTAGTAGTTACAGCTTTAAAACCAACCTCGATTGGCACAGCAGCAATTTAGCAATTTATCTACCTTCTACACTACTTGTAGGGAACTAAAGCCCCCAAGCTGGGAAGAGACACAACTGAAAGTAGGTTTACACTTTATCTTGGCTAAAATTTGGATAGCAACACAATTTGGCCTTTGGATAAAAAATCAGCATTCATCTAAGGTTGCATTGATGTACGAAAGGAGTAGAAACTTGAGTAAGGGAAGCTATTAGAAAGCACATTTATTGGGGAGGGAATGGAATTAGTAGAGCTTTTATTTGTTTTCCATCTTACATTTTCTTTTGTTTTCACCCTCATATACATATTGATGATGAATCAATTGGAACATTTAATGGTTGCCAGAATCTTCTGACCCTGGAGCCTAAATAAGATTGTTTGCTGGCAGGTTTACTGATAAATAATAGAAATTGGAAGGCTGCAGGCCAAACCTACATTTTACAAAGTGTCTCTGGATTGGGTGGCTGACAAGCCCAGGACTTATATAAATGCAGCCCCAGAAGAAAACCTGCAGGTGCTTCTTCAGCAGCTGGATCCATCCAAGACTCTTACCATGAGTTTTAAGGCAGCTGGTGGTGATTTTCTCCTCTTTTCACAACTTATTTATCTCAATGGTGGCTGGTGGTTAAAATAATGTTGTCCTTTCCCTTTCCACCCCAACGTAAACAGTTCATGACTCTCAGGCATCCAGATAAGAGTGGATGGAAATATTGTTTGCCAGAGGCATCTTCAAACAGAATATGAAGTTTCACAAAAAGAATGTTCATTAGAAGCAGATGCAAAAATATAATACTAGTTTATATTTGTTGGGCAGGTACTCTAGGCTGTGCACCTGACATACATTAACTGATTTAATTAACCAGTCTGTGGGATTGATGCTATTATTATTTTCATTTTATAAATTAGGAAACTGAAAAACAGAACTCAAAGTAACTTGCTGAAAGTTGCACAGACAGCAGTAGAAGAACCAAGATTCAAGAATCTAGGCAATTTCGCTCCAAGGAGCCCACTCTCTTAATCACTGCACTATATTGTAGTTGTTGTGGAAAGGGGCCCATGAGATCAAGAAAGGGGCATATTGCCCCACTGGGAAAAGGGAATTTCAGAGAAGTTTCTTGGTGGAGTTCATATCCGAGCTAACCAAAAGTGTTAAAAAGAAATTACATGGATGGAGTGGATGGAGAAAGGGGAATGGAATTCATAGCAAAGGGGATAGCATTTGGAAAATCAAAGAGGTAAAAAGAAAAAAACAAACCCTTCACATTCTGTGTTGGGCAGTTTGGTATGGCTAAGAGACGAGATCTAAAACAGGGAGATGATGTTGGAGAGGTGATCAGGGAGTAGATCACAGTAGTCTTAGTATCAGACCAAGTACTTGGACTTCATCCTACAATAAGCTCTAAAATGTTTTTGACCATGACCCACAGAGATAAATATATTTTACATGGTAAACTAGTACATTTATATGTATATGTGCTATATACCTGATTTTAAAATTGAATGAAAAGTTTTAAGAAAAAATAATTAAGTTTACTGTGCACTTATATTTTCTATTCAATTTTAGAGCTATTCTAGTCTAGTTTGTTGAGGAAACTAGTAGGACTCTCTAAATACATTTTTACATCCCACTAATGGGTTACAACCCACAGTTTGAAAAACACTGCTATAGGTGTTGTAAATATATGGAAATCTGAGGTGATTGGCATTGGATTTTGATCATGGGAGAGAGAGGTTAAATTGTCACTCAACTGGGTCACTTTGATAGCGTTCATTAGCTGCTTGAGGATGATTTTGAAGAACAGACTGGGAGCAGGGGGATAATTTTCCAAGCTTAGGCAAAAGAGGACAGGGAATGCAAAAGCAAGTCTAGTTAGACACCACAAAGACGAAATTCAATAAGAATCTCCACTAACGGTACAATTCCACATTAGAAGAATGACAAAAAAAATAGTAATAGTTCCTTCATTCTTGGATAATCTTTAAAAATGCAATAAATAGCTAGTTATCTTGGTAGAGTTACTGACATACCTGCCTGAGGGATACGAAGACAATAAGTGATGCCCCATTCCAACCCTAGATTTATTTTCCTGGTCACTGACTATGTGAAAACTCATTTTGCTTGCCTGAGACTAAAACATTAAATGTACTTGAGCTGGTTCTGAAGAGGAGCCTACAAAAATTTATTAGAAACAAATGACTAGTCATGGCCTTCTCTGCTCAATCTACTCATACAAATGTCTGTGCAACTCCCAGAAGAGAACTCAGTATCTTTCTCTGAATAATAGAAGATGAGACTGCTCCCAAAGGCTCCTGAAAAAATTTTTCTTGAGCTTATTATAGACAAGGCAATAATGCCTTCTGAAATATTTGACACTAATTAAGAATAATTATTAATAATATTTTTGTTGCTGTTGGGTTATTAAATTTCCCTAATTTAAAAATATTCAAGTATATTTGGACTCTCATTATTCTCTTAGAGTGTCTTTTTAGCACTGATTTTAATTAGAAAAATAAAAGCAAAAACAAAGGGAATCACATGTAACAAATGAGTGAGCCTAACAAAGATACAGGGAAGTTCTTGAAGGACTCCCCAATCTGATTTTCTTTTGGCTACTGGGGCTGGGTAAAAGTCCTAAAGTCAGTATGTGAAAGATGGAGATGAACTAGGTTCTAGAACTGAGATATTTACCCCTGTTCCTTATCTGAACCAATCTACTTTTAAAAATAAACAAACAAGAAACAAAACTAAAGTAGAAACATGGCCATAAAAATTGGAAATTCTGGATTGGATTGCCTGTTGACATCTAGATTTCAGAAAAACACTTCCCCTATAACTCATTCATTTTAGCCTTTGATCATAAAGGAATTAACTTCTTCCTAGACATGGTATGCACAAATAAACACATACACAAGCCACATTTCCCCATTACCTGACAGTCATTTCCTTGTCTATAGAATTTTATTTCCTAGTCCATGAGAGACCTAATCAAGAGAGACTCTTGAGAATGTACATGTGCTACCTGGATCATCACCAGCCTAGGAATATTGATTCTGAATTTAGGATTCAACAGCAACAATTTTCATAAGAAAATACCTGAAACCCATTTCAAACAAGATGGAGTATGAACGAATAAATACATACAATGGGAAAGCTGCTAAGACACTTTCACTAAGTCTCGTAATGGGCAGATTTTGTTCCAATTGACTCCCATTGCTCCTGGTTCAAAATATAGTAGGCTTTCTCCATGGTAACGCATAGCTGGAATGAGGAAAGTCTAGTTTTTCAAGCAATCAGCAGAGTAATGAGGACACTGATGATACCCAAGATTCCTACCTGGCTTTTGTAGATTGAATACAATCGTCAAAACTGGCTTTGGAATAAGGCAATGACCTTCAGCCCACAAAGACCCAGTTTAAAATCCTGAACCAATGACATAATGAGTATTTTTTGATAATCATTTGGTATGCAAATTATTTTAAATTCATTAGGAGGTAGTGCATACCTACATGCATAACGAGTCCATTGTTATGTTAGCATACCCCAAAGGACTTTCCTGCTGTGTGTTTTATACTGCTGCTCCTTTATGTTTTATGTGTTTGTATTAATGTTTTAATTTTCATATACACATCCTTAGGCCATTTTATGAAGGGCATGACTTTTAGAATTCGGTCGATATATTAAATTAATGTAAAATAAGGTCATCTAGCAAGTAGTCCTAAATCAATTCTCTGTGTTCCCTCTGTACACTCAAACCTTCCAATATGGTTTATTTATTATGGGCAATGCAGAAGTAAGATCTGGGCACTAAACTCTGACCATCTGTCAGATTAACACGCATATGCACTGAGTGTCTTTCTTCAGATGATGGATCCTTCCACGGTCCTCCCAAAAAGAATATATCAACCCTCTGCTCCATGAAAATAAACTAAAACCACAACTGATTTATATCAACAACACATACATAAGAGAGCTTTGCCCTAAATTGGCCAGTATGATTAGAATACTACTTCATTGCTTCAGAAAATCTGTCCAGTATTATACAAGTAGAAGGAATGTGACAAGGTATTAGAAAAGAAAAACAAAAACCCAAAGCAAAACAAAAAGAGGCAACATAATGTAGTGATTAGGAATAAAGGTTCTAGAATGAGACAGTCTCTATTAGACCCAGTTCAACCATTAATTACTACATGAGTCTGGTCTAGTCAAAGTCTCTTTGAGCCTCAGTTTTGTGAATTTAAAATAAGGACAATGGTAATAACAGTACTTACCACGAGATTTATTGTAAGACAAAAGATCCATGTAAAGCATTTGTATCTTATTCAACTTTATTATTATTATTATTATTATTATTATTATTAGTTATTACTACTACTACTACAGAGATGACTTCAGAGTTGCTATTAAAAACCAAGCAAGGATGTGGTGGCATGCTGTATTTTAAATTCTGATTCAACCAGCCACTGTACTAGTCACATTCACATGACATTCATATCATATTAAGGTCACTGCATAACACAGTGCATAAGACCAAGGATCTGGCTTTAAATCCTAACTCTATCACTTATTAGCTGTGTTTTGTTCATTATGTTCTTAACATCTCTATAAAACAGATAAGAACAATATTATCTCCTTTATAGTGTTGTTGGGAGGATCAAATAAGTTAATATATGTCAAACTCTTCACAAAACAATCTGGAATTTTCGAGCAAATGACAAATATTTGCTGTTGGGATTATCCAATTTAGCTCAGAAGAGAAAATGTTCAAATATTTGAAAATCCAGAAGAGCAATAGAACTAGTTTAGCAGTCATTAAAATAATAATCATTTAAAAATCACAATAATAACTATTAAAATAATAATGTTATCCTTAGCTCAGATATAGCATGCTATCATTTGCCTGTGTTTTCACAGATACTATCCAAGATGTCCTTCTCAACAAGCCTGTGATGTAGGTAGACTATGGATTATATCCTCATATTATTCTTCATGAAACTGAATCTCAGAGACCAGTGACTTGCTGAGTCACATAACAGTGAATGCTGCAGCCTAGGGCTAACATCTAGGAGTGGGCCTTCTGTTTCAGTATCCTTTCTATGACACTGCTTCTCTGTGGCCAAAGAACAAAATCCAAAGCAAGGCCATTCAAGATCCATCCTGATAAGAACCCCTCCTGAAATAAGACAACATGGTCCCATAAATAAGAGCACAGGGCTTCCGGACTCAACAATTCTAGAGAAATTACAGGTAACAACCATTAAATCTGTACAAACCATAGGGTCATTACCATAGAGATGCATTTTAAAGCTAACCAGTTCTCCTAGATTATATTCATGGAACAAGGATCTGGTTTTCCTTTGTTTTTGACACTTCATATTCCCTTTGTCGTTCAAGCCTGTTAAAGATTAATGATTTGCAGCTGGATAGAGATTTTCATAAACAGCTTACTTTTTAAAGTGTCCATTTGATTTCCAATTTTTCAGCCTTCTCCATGGAAAAGTACATGTTTTCATTTTGTTTTTAATTGCTGTTTTCCCTGGTGGCTTACATAATTCAGGATATTCCCTAATTGCACACTACAGTAAGGGACAGTTAGTATATCTCTAGCACTCCTGGCTGTTATTATTTGCAAATAACAGGTGGAATCTCTTTAACAGCTGGAGACCATCACCCCATGGCAATTTCCCTGTATGTTTTGATAAAATTCACTGCCATAAGAAGGACACATTATGCAAATACCCAAGCACTAAGACTTCGCCACTTTTAGTTTGTTTTTGCCATTATAAATGAAAGAATTTATGTGGATACACACCCATGCAAAAAAATATATGTATACATAAACATATATATCTATGTCTTCATTTATAACAAAGAAAAAGCTTAATTTTATATTTCTGAGAACCAGATCAGGTAGCACTCGAATCAGAATTTATACAGTACTAAGTAGAGAGCTGGAGAGAGAGAAAAGAGAAAGTAAACACACAAATCTTTCCATTGACAAAGTGCCCTTTCTCAGCTTCTCTTCACTTTACCTCTGATTTTCTTCTCAAACTACGGGCTTCAGACAATGCTGCTCATTTTTTTCCTCCCAGAGAGAGGTCATCTCTCAGGTCTTTTGGGGAAGAACAGCTCATGAAAGCTCTCAGGGAGGAAGGCAGTCAATAAGCATTTACTGAATCCCCAGTACACTAAGCACTGTGTTAGGTGTTTGGAACTGAGTCTCTCCTGCTGTTTACTGAGAAGGAGGGAAACGCTGTGATTTTAGTATCACTCTGCTATGAACGCTGTGCACCTCCCCCCTAATTTACATGTTCAAGCCCTAACCCCCAGTGTGATGGTATTTGGAGAGGGGGTCTTTGGGAGAGAATTAGGTTTAGATGAGGTCATGAAGGCAGGGCTCTCATGATGGGATTAGCGTCTTTATAAGAAGAAACACCAGAGAGCTTGATTCATCTCTCTCTCCCTCTCCCTGCCATGTGAGGAATGAGTACAGAAGGTGGTCCTCTACAAACCAGGAAAAAAACTCTTGCCAGAAACCGACCATGCTAACACCTTGATCTTGGACTTCTAGTCTTAAGAACTGTGAGAAAATAAGTTGTTTAAGCCACCTAGTCTATGGTATTTTGTTATGGCAGTCTGAGCTAAGACAGTCACTGATCTCCTTAGGCCATGAATAAAAGATAAAAAGGTTTTTTTCTCCCATCTCACAAGCTATTAAAAAAAAACAAACTTTGATATACCTTCCTGGGCCAAATGCATTATTGTTTCATATATGTTTTGGCTCTGGAGCAAATTTAATAAACCAAATGCTTCTTTGGTCTATAAAACTCAAAAATTTACAAGTCTACAACCTACCAGGCAATTTAGGAAGATTTCTAACAGCTCAGTATTTTAGACTAGAATTCCTCAACCTCTTCGCTATTGACATTTTTTTTTTCTCCCTAAAGCCCCAGTACATAGTTGCATATCCTAGTTGTAACTCATTCTAGTTCTTCTATGTGGGATGCCGCCACAGCATGGCTTGAGGAGCGGTGTGTAGGTTCATACCCAGATCTGACCTGGCAAACTCTGGGCTGCTGAAGCAGAGCACGCAAACTTAAACATTTGGCCATGGGGCCGGCCCGGACTATTGACATTTTGATCCAGATAATTCTCTGTTGTAGAAGCTGTCCTGTGAATTTTAGGTTGTTAAGCAGCATGCCTGGCTTCTAGGCTTTGTATGCCAGTAGCATCCCCCAACTCAACTGTGATAACCAAAAATATTTCCAGACATTGCCAAATGTGTCCTGGGGACAAAATCATCTGTAATTGAAAACCCTTGTCTAGACCAAAATTTCACTGAACACATATAATTACATTACTTAGGTATTCTGTAAGGACGGCATATAAGGGTCTGGAAATATAATGCCCTTGAACTTAACAAGAATTCCTCTCTTTCTCAATCTCTTTCTCTTTCTCTCTCTCTCTCTCTCTCTCACACACACACACACACACACACACTGCAGCGCTGAATAAATAGTTGGGAAAAAGAAAGGAAGGAAATGAGGCGACATGGAGCAGAGAAAAAGAGTACAAGCCTCAAGAAAGAGAGAGATGTCATTGATTTGTGTTCTAGGCCTACCTCACATTTGAAAAAAGTCTCATAATCTCTCCAAACCTCAGCTTTTTCATATGTAAAGTTTGGGGGTTGGCTAGAAGATACATATAATCCCGTTAATTTAAAAACTCTCTGATCCTAATGTATTTCAGATGAGTGGAATGGAAGGAACATTTTGAGTTTAAAGTTCTGAGAAAAATTAAATGAGCTAAGTTACACTCTAATATCAACTATATGAGCTTTAATTCCGAGAACAACTTGGCCAGCTAGCCTGAGTATCTCCGGTGATGCCAGGAACAGATTGGCTGGATGGCACTGCATGAGAAAAAGCTCTTCAACACAGCCTGCTCAATCTGGCCTATCCGATGTTCTGCCTGGGATAACTTTAAATTTGGGTAAGCTTAGCATTTTTCCTTAATGTTTCACAGGCTGTGGGGAGGACAGTCCATGATAAGCACCATCTTCATTGAAAGTCAATTTCTGCTAATGATTTCATGCTACTTTTGTTCTATAATACTGCATATAATTTGAGGTGTCATCCACAAAACAGAAGTTACACAAGGTTGGAAAGAACATTCAGTCTCTCTTTTGGGGACTTATAACACCAAACAGGGATCAAAGGAAACGTATTCGAAGTTTACTGTGAAATTTGGATTATAATGGCTCACTGTAACAGTAAACCCTTTTGCTAGGTCACTGGCCAGAAGTGAAAGAAAAGGAAAGATAGCTATCTGTAGATTCCTATAGAGGTAAAACATCTCACCATAACTTTGCTGTAAAAAACATGCCATAAAGTATTATTATAAGATTTAGCCACGCTTTACATTGGAGGTCTCCAATGAAAACAGCTTTAAGCAGCATGCTAGCTTGTAGCTGCAGAAGACACAGGTAACAGCACTAGTTGGAATCAGGTAGTAGTTCTTAGGATTATGGAGGATCCAAGGAGGAAGCCACATATGGATCTCTCGCTGTTTTCATTTTAGAGAACGTGCTGTTTGTAATGAGAAACAAGGAAGAATATTTGAGACATTCTATATTCATAATGAAAACAAGAAAATACTGAAGACTGTATTCCCAGGTTTCTCACTTCAAAGGAACCAACCTCATTGTTAGCCTAGCCAGAAAAGTCATTCAAGATAACAAGTGGAGGACAGTGGCTTTAGGAATTAATAGGAAACACCTCATAAAATGCTTCAATAATATCAAGCTGCTCTCTTCACAAAAAGATGGAACTGTTCTGTATTTCAGCACATCTCCTAGGGAGAAGGCAGGAGCTGTGGGTAGGTAAACATCCCCAACCTGTCTAGTCACATCAGCAACATTAGCCAAAGACAAACAAGATAAATAAATTCTGGGACCACATGAAGTGATTCGTTGATTAACTGTGTACATAATTACTGCTTTTGTTTCATTAATTTTAATTACCTGTTTTGTTTTTGTCCTTATGCCCTGAGGTGAGTTTTTCATCAAAAATGGGGATGATTTTATGAATATCATATGCGAATAAACAAATTAGACCGACTGAACTCGAGAGATCATTTCTTTCCCTTCTCTCCTCTAAGGTTAGCCGAGATTTTCTAAAAGTGATATTGATTCTATGGTAACGTGCACAAAGGTATTAATCAGGAGAATAGGAGCTTTTCTGAATTCAGTAAAGCTTATTACAGAGTACCTCATTATAACACACTACCCATCTATGACCCCAATAATAGCAGTACCCGAATTATAAATAAATTATATGTTTAAATGGTTACCCCTTTTACACACTACATATTGAAGCACTCTATAGTTTCCACAAGAGCTCTTAAAGAAAAAAGAATGTAGATAATGAAAAATAAAAAGCAGCAGCTGCTTAGGGGTGCTTACCCTTAGAGGTAGGCCTCCAGGCAGACTCAAACTGCCTACTGCTCCTTCTTTTCCTTTCCTACACTGCCTACAAGTGATCATTTGCTTTTTCACACCATGATTCTAAAATTAAGCACTGTATACCTTTATCTGTGGGTAATAAACAATTTCTGTTATTTTCATTTTCAAGCAATTAGTATCGAAGTTCAATTGTTATTATTAATGCTGACAGCCCATTCTGGCGAGGGCCGGTGACGCAGAACTCCCACTTCTTGCTGGAGTTCTTGTAAATGTATATAACACCTTTGTAAAAGTTTTGTAAATATTGATAAACGCTGATACAGTAATTGTAAATCATATGGAAGAATCTGTCCTAAAGTAATTATTTTAAATAGAAAAATGTTTTCTGCTCGCAGATGTTCAAAACAGTATTTTTTAATAATATTTGTGTTTGTGTGTGACTCATTAGGAGCTTTCTTTTGTACCTGTACATTTTCTAAATTTTCTTTAGTGAGTACTTAGTATTTATAATTAAAATAATTTATTTTAAAAAAGCATTATCCTTTAATAATGAAAGGAGCTTTAAGGTCCTCAAAGAGCTGAGCAGCTTAAACAAATTTGTTTACTGTCTACATGTATATAACATAGACACGTGAGAATATCTACTAAAGGAAAGAAAGAGAAGACACAGTATCTTTAACACATGGAGCAAGGGTTACCTATTTTTGTTAATGCTCTGAATTGCAATCAACTGACAAATCAAATGTTGAAACACTAGGCTTTAAGTTTCTCTGAGGAAAAGAAATGCCTTACTTATCTTTTTGTCCCTTACTCCTTGCCTATAGTAATGTAATGAGAATACAATAGGTGTACAATAAATTCTTGAAAATATTTGAACAGGGTCTTTCATTGGTTCAGAACCATGGATAGCAGCTCAGCTCTTTGAAATGGTGCAAGATTTTCAGAGGCAAGGGATTTGGTTGCGGAGCTTCATTCAGCTTCATCTTGGCCTCATTACATGGTCAAATCAGTTACCTTATCCAGACCTCGTTTGCCTCTTTGGTAAAACAATTCAATGCCTTGCCTTTCCAATAGCAGAAAGCTAGATCAGAGAAATTTGGGCCATTTATAGGACAGGCCTAAACTTTTTTATCTTCTCACATTAATACATAAATGTTTATTTTCTGACATTACTCTGCTGCTGAGTTTTACTTCTTTGTTTACTCGAAGAAAGCCAATAGAGAGGAAAAATTGTTCAGTAAGGTTATTTTATCAATATATCTATTTCCCCATTGTCCTCAGCCCACAGGTAGTAATGACCACGGCACAAACTTGATGACTCCATCAAGTTATGTTGGAAAATGAGGACTGTTGTGAGAACTTTCTTTACAACTACTGGAAAGGTGAGGGGTAGGTCTGATTTGGTAATCTCAATCAATGATAGCGTTAAAAAGTTCTTCAAAGCATAATCCTAGGAATGTATTATTAATTTTTAAGATTTAAAATGGCAAATTTATCATACCTTTTTGAGAGCTGCAAGGGAAAGAAAAAACAAAAACAAAATATGCATCCTCATTCCTTATTACTTTGAAATATTCTCCACGGATTATTACTTCTTAAAAATTAATCCCCCCTTTTTTTTCCCTTTCAGAGTTCATCCAAACCACAGAACTATTCTCTCTCTAATAAAAAAAAGCCACTCGCAAAGTTTGGTACAGGACCTAGAATATGGTAGACTCTCAATAAATGTTAGGTCCTCTTCCTCTCATCCAAGTTTTCCTATTTCTATGAGCTAAATCTTGTTTTATAAGACTCTTTCCTGGATCTTCTAGATTAAAAAAAGATATGTACTGGAAAAGAAATAAGTTTAAAATCCTATATTAGTGCCTGTGGTGTCAGGAAAGACAATTAGCTCCCACATTTTGTCCCTTCTAATGCTCTGGTTCCATTTCCCTTCTCGTATTTCTCCTTGGATTTGCCACTCTCTCTCTCTCTCTCTCATAACCCATTGCTTCCTGTGTGGTGGAATTCTATCTTAAGTTCTATTCTTTATTCACTGGAGCCATAAATCCCACTTTGACCAGGGGAAATTACCCTTATATTGGTATAAACTGCTCTTGAATTTGTGTTGTTCCTCTTTTGAGTGGCTCTTGTCCTCTTGAAGCCTGCTCATCTCATCCCTTCTTCAAGTCAAGTGTCACCATCCTCTTTTCATTGTGGAAATTCACAACCATGAATATTTTCACAGCAAGATATCATAAAGATGTATATCTTTATTATATAGAACTAATGGGCATAAAAAGGGGAGTATATTGGCTTTGGGAGTAGATCCCAGGATACTACCATCACGTTACTCACTGTGGAGTAAAATTCAGCAAAAGAAATATATTAATTAGAGCCCATGCAAGAGCATTAGACAGTAAGTATCTAAAGGATCTCATTATAAGGCTGTTATGGCAAGGGACATTAAAATATGTTTCTAACAACATATACATATCATAGAGAATGACACTGGGTCTAAATCTACAACTAAGTGTGAGCATTAAGGACTCACACACCAGTAATGTGCATAAATTATGATTCAACTGATTTTAGAAGATATGTATAACAAAGGATTCCTAAAATGAGATATTAGATGTAAATAGGGAGGAAAAGACAGGGGATAAAGGTATCATCTATTTTTCTGTTAGGACAACACTGAAAATTTGTCAGAAGCATCTGCTCCTTAAATGACACAACAGAATAAAGATTGGCAACTGAGGCTTGGAAGTTAATTTCAAGGGTTTATTATACTACAGGGTTCATATTTAGCAGCTGTCAATTTGTTACTGACAACTGTAATAAAAATCAGCAAAATCTGAACTCTTCTGCCAAAGAGACAGCTGTTTGTGAGTGTTGGAGGCTTTTTGGGATGTTGTTGCTTTTTGAAAAACTGACCTCTACTTCAGAAAGACAATATTTTTATTTATTGAAATAACTTCATTTGACAAAAAAAGAATTAAAACTCTTTTCCTGCATTTTGAAAAAATAATACATGAAAACTGTGGGATTTTGTTTTGTTCCAATATTTTTGGGCAGTGTTTTTCAACCTGCAGTCATTTTGACCCCCAGGGGGATATTTGGTGACATCTAGAAACATTTTTCTTTGTCACAACTAGGAGATGTTATTGGCACCTAGTGGATAGAGAACAGAGATGCTGCTAAACACATAAAATACAGTACAGCCCCCACAACAAAGAATTATTTGGCCCAACATGTCAGTAGTGCCAAATAGCTGAGGAACCATTTTAAAGGAATTTATTTGATGGATTTAGACTAAAGTTGAGTTTGCATTTACAGACTTTCCAAATCATGGTTTCCATCAGAAGCGTCCTGGTGGAGAGCTGCAGGAATGTACTGGTTGTGCTATTTGAACAGCAGAGTTTAACTTTTTAGCTTAAAATTATTACAAATACCTTGGCACTGATGTAATTACATTTGTGTCAACACTTATACTGAATACGTTTCCTCGTATAACATTTTATAACTGGGTCGTAAAAATCAATCTTTAACTAAATTTGGATATGAAGATTCTTTGGGTAATAATTATCTTCTAAATGCACATTAGTTAATGTTCCATACAGGCTCCTTAATTCATTATCAAACAAATGTTAAAAACTTGAATACAGTTTTATCTCAAATATCACTTTCTCATCACTTTCTCAAATTAAAGGTATTTCCAGAAAATATATTTCAAATAATATATTTAGATTACTCATCTCTGAAATAATCATTTTAAGGACTGTATATAACAGAAACAGCCACTTTCAGGCCAGGAATGGGGACCAAGGATCTATATTTTGTTCAGTGTCTACTTGCTATCAATCATTGAGAAAAACACTTTATATCTAATATCCATTTCTAATAATAATACCATCCCTTTCTGGAAATATCCTCCTCATAACTAAGAAGGAAATATTTACTTTGCTACTCCCTTACTAAATTAGTGAATAAATCGAAGTCTTACGTCTTCAAGGCAACATTTCAAGAAGGGTTCCCTAACACTCGTGAATTGCCAAAGAGATCTGATTCTAAAGGATGGGAACTTCTTCAAAAGTACTTGGAAGAAATGTTATGTTCAGGATTTCAAATATGAATTCATTGTGTTCTTCTGGAAGTTACATTTTCAGGGTCCTCTGTTTGCGCTGGTTCAGTCCCAAGGACAGGAACAATTTGTGTATTACTCAGCCCTGGCAGATGAGTAGATTCTCTATAACCTTTTCATCTCCAAATGTCTCAAACAGTTTAAAAACTGAAGGATTATTGATTGATTTGGCCACACTCCTTGTAATCTTGACAGTAAGAAGCTCAGAAAAATTTCCTCCGTCATGCATATTTTGCTCAAAGGCTGAAAGGACACAGAGAACTTCTTCTGGACTTTCACTTAGCCACCAGAGTTCATAGGTATATAATTTCGTATATTGTATTGAGAAGATAAAAGCAGTTATCTCTTAATGTTCACTTTTTAATTGCCTACTAAAAAACACAGTCTTTGGAAAATTACAAATGGTTCCAGAAAAATTTTTTATAGTATTGTTTATTCAAACATGCATTTAAAATATATTCCTTCTGCAACTGTCTACTAAATTCCTAGATTTTTGAGGAATGTTGTGTGCATAGACAAATCAGACGTGGCCCTTGACCTTAAAGAAAATCTGCCAAATAATGAGTAAAAAGGAAAGAGCTATTTCTAGAGGTAAGTAAAGTCTTACATACCTTACAACATGAAATCATAGGTAATGAAATTATAAAATCATTGGATGAGTCTGTGTTTTAAAATGAGACAACTAAGGTAATAAACATCACACCTAAAACCCAGGGACCATAAACATTACATAGCCTGAAAAATGGCTGTCAGCTGGAACTCTTGACCATATGTTCACAAACTCAAGCTGGATAAAAAGAAAAAGGTTGAAGTCTTGGTGCACCAAGGTCAAAATGTAGATATATTCTAATTAGCACTTAAAATAAATTTGCCAAACTTTTCTACAAAGAGCTCATTTCTTATCTTAAGGGTTAGTGGGGAAAGGATTTCAAGACTACTACTAAAAGATTGATAGCACTTTTTATTTTATTTTTGACATCCAAACATGCAAATACCTTTTCCTTAAAAAATAGTGGTAAAGTAAAATTAAAATGAAAGTGTTTTTAGCTGGCATAAGTTCACATTATGTATAAAGATATAGCTCAAAAAATGAGTACAGCTTGGTGGTAAATGATCAATTGTGAAGCCTTCTAGAATCAGCCATCCCAAAACTTTTAAGATTATAACTCAGCATAGTAGGAAGGGAATACAGATTTAATATTAGAACAGCATAATAGAAAAGCATAGAAGCTTAAGCAAACTCTAGTGTTCATTTTATATATGAGGGAACTGGACTCAAAGAGCAGTGAAATCACTCAAAGTTGCAGAATTAGTTTGTCAGTAGATTTTGGACAAGAATTTGCTTAAGTCCCATCAAGCGCTCTTTCACACTATACAGTTTGTACATGGAAGATGCATAGATAACGTGTTCTAACTGACCTTTCCAAGTTTCACAAACCAAAGTATAATAATGTTGAATGACGTCGTAACAGATCAGTAGAAAAATCTCGTTGTAAAAATCAGAAGTGAATTCTAATCCTATGTCACTGGTTAACAAAGGAGCTTTTGACTTCAGGGCACTAATTTTTAAAATGGAAACAATAAATCCTCATCCTCATTCTGTCCAACTTATAGGACCATAGAGTCCAAAGTGAGATAATGAAAATGGTGAATATTATAAGTTATTATTTCTAATTATTAAAAAAAAGTTTTGCAATTAAATACCATTTATCCTTAAAAGAGAGTGAGAATATATTTAGGCTACTAAAAGCTTTTTACTAAAACTTTTTTCACTTAAAGCAGAGATGCAATTATAACACATGAATGAATTAAGGATGCCACCTTAAACATTTTACACACTTTTCATAGAGACACATAAAACTTTCTTCACGGATAAATTCTAATTTCAAAGATAATTTTGTCTGAAATATACATGACTATTTTTATTCTCAAGTGTACAAGAAATTACCAGAAAGAATAGTTTTAAGCTGGACCAACAGTTAGTCAGTTCCCAGTACTAACTAAGGCACTATTGGTAGCAGCATAGTCCTTCAAAAAAACCAAGTGTTATTTTCAATTGATTTAGTCTCTCTTCTTTCAAATGACTTCAAGCCCTAACATTAATCTCTTCTAGCAATCTTTTGAGTTTTAAAATATTTTCTTTCTTTACTTTCATTTTTCTTTTAAAATATAGATTCACAGGAAGTTGCAAAAATGTACCAGGAGGTCCTGTGTACCCTCCACCCAGTTTCTTCCAGTGGCAATATCTTGCATAACAATAGTACAATATCAAAATGAGGGACCTGAATTTGGGACAATCCACAGGGCTTATGTCAATTTCATCAGTTTTACATGCACTCATTTGTATGTGTGTGTATAGTTCTATACAATTTTATCACATGTGTAGATACATGTAACAACCACCACATCAAGATACAGCCTACTCCATGACCAGAAAGCTCCTTCTTGCTACTTCTTTATAGCCACAGGCACCCTTCTCCCTACCCCAATACATCCCTAACCTTTGGCAAACCATTAATCTCTTCTTCATATCTATAATTTTGTCATTTCAAGAATATCATATAAATGGAATCATACAGTATACACTCTTTTGAGATAGACTTTTTTCACTCACCATAGTTTCCTTGAGATCTAAGTTGTGTCTATCAAGTTTGTTTCTTTTTATCATTGTGTAGTATTCCATGGTGTGAATGTACCACAGTGTGTTAACTTTTTAAAAAAAATTGATGTCTATTTTTGTCAAACATCTAGCATTCTAAAAATGAAAACTTTGGGTAGAAAAAATTATCTAAAGTATAAAGAACTGATTCTTCATATATTTTTAAAGATGTTTAAAAAGAGATAACATGCTTCCATAAAGTTCGAAAAAATAACATTCTAAAATAGGATCTTACCTAAAACAAAACTTGGTTTTTAAGATCTAAAAACATCATACATTCTAATTAGTGGCTCAATTTGTAGCTGCAAAAATTGTGTCTACACCCTAGAAAGAGTTCTAAATATTTTACTATTAATTTAAGTACTTAATTTATTTACATATCAGACTAGGTTAGATTATTCAATGTAATAAGACCTTTACTATAGAAAATAGCTTTTTCATGCTTGATTATTAGAGTGTCATTGTCTTTTAAGTATGAAGTGTAATTTTTAAAAGATTTACTATAGACTGTAATGTAACTTTGCTATGATTATATTTGTCTTTCAGATACATCCTGAAAATAATTTGATTAAACAAATTAGTGAACATACATTCAATAAAATACTATATAGCAATTTAGAATGATGATAATGGTATACAATTTAATGACATGGGAATATATTCCTGAGCTACTAGAAACTGATATAGAAGGTTAGAAAATAGATTATATAATATAATCATTTTTGAAAAACAATGCATATATATGCATAAAAACATTTGGAAGATTATATACTTATTGTGTAGTAAAAAGAAATATTTTAAAAGGGACATTCTGAGCTATTGTTTAGAATATTACTCTCGAAATGTTTTAAAAGAGGTTTGAGACAGTCTGACTTAGAAGATAATTCTTGAAGTATTGGTTGAATAATACTAAATAAACAAATTGCTTCAACACAAAAACTACAAAAATGAATGGTTTCAACATCTTAGATACTCTATATACATCAAACTCAACTTTTTTTTTTTTTTTTTGGTGAGGAATATTGGCCCTGAGCAACATCCATTGTCAATCTCCCTCTTTTTGGCTTGAGGAAGATTGTCCCTGAGCTAACACCTATGCCAATCTTCCTCCATTTTTTTGTATGTGGGATGCTGCCACAACATGGCTTGACGAGTGGTGTATAGGTCTGCACCTGGGATTTGAACCTGCAAACCCTAGGCCACTGAAGTGGAGCACATGCACCCAACCACTATACCACTGGGCCAGCCCCTCAAATTCAACTTTTTATAAAGCATTTAGAGGTTGTGCATGCTCCAGTATTGCCCTGCTTACATCTTATGATTTCTTCTTCCTTTATTTACCAGACAAAGTGCTGTGCAATTGCTCAGCCATTTACCAATTCTTCCTGCTGCTTATTTCACAAAATTTTTTAGTGATCTTCATAAACTGTGGTATATTACTGATCAATATTACACATAGCCTTGAGTAGACCTCTCACTCTTCTGCTCCCATTGGCAACATACAGAGATTGTTAAATCAGCGCATCTTCCACTATTGCCATGAGTAAAGCTGGCAATTTATGGTGCTACTAATACCTAATTTTCTTTTAAATTATAAACTTACCTTTTATATATTAAGCACCAGAATTAGTACTTCAAAGGCATCCATTATAAAATTTCTCAATTAATAATAAGATACTCATAGAATAATGGGGTCAATTACTGATAGAATTTTCTTTGAATATTTTATATCCGTTATCATTCTGTGACCACAAATATATCTCAAGGACATATGCTCGTTTAACCTGGAAAAAAAGTGGGGCAATTTGAAAGTGGATGCATCAACCACTTCGAGAAAACAAATGTAAATTTTATGCTGTTGATAATAATAATACCACTACTACTACTAATATTAGTAACAGCTAATACTTATGAAGTAATTACTATCTGTCTGTTAAGGACTTTAACTCCTTTTGTCTTAACAACAACTCTATGAGCTAAGTGACTTGCTCACCAATTTAACTGGCCACACAGTCACATATGGGGAAACTGAACTTAGACCCAGGTAGTCTGGTTCCAATTGCATAGTGGTAGAGTGGACACTAGAGATATTTATCAAAGTGTGAAATAATTTGGGACCAATCTTCACCTGAATTTTGTGTTCCCAAGGCTTCTCATTTTCAAACCTACCCGTGCCTACACTAATCACCCGCAGCTTAGCCTCAGAGCTGCCTTAGTTCACTAGTTTTCCAGCAGCTAATGGAAGACTCCAGCTATCTTGTATGGGCATCCTCTTGATGCTTTCAGCATCACTTCATCCTACTGTGAGCTTACCATATAGGCTTAATATCATATACAAACTCAAGAATACATGTCAATAATTTCTAGCTACTCTTATGCCAAAGGTGGCCTACAAATTTTCCTTAAATTTTATTAAAAGTTCAAGAACTTATTTCAACTTCTTTACTCTCCCATCCTCCAACTTCAAAATAACATTAAGTGCCACAATTCAGACATGGACTAGCATTCTAAAGATGTGATAGTTCCCCTTGAAAGAGAATGTTTGGAAGTCGGGAGACTTGAGTTTGAGTCTCATCTCTGCTCTATGACATTGGATGAGTTACTTAACCTCGCTGGGTTTTACTTTCCTCAATATGGAATATTTAACTATGTGATTTCAATGGCAATGGGCTTTTCTAAGATATTTTTACAAGAACTCAAGAAGAATTAGAGGTTCATTTAATGATGACGATCTGAAGGGACACCCAACAAAAGTGTCACCAAATTAGTATTGGCTCTGCAGATGAAAAGTTTACAACAGAGCCATTTTCTGTGCCCATGGCAAGAGCAAGTGGATAATCTGTGGAAGTCTTTTTTCATCTGAACAGTTAAAACCTCAAATATATCCTGGACTCAAGTTCAGTCCATGCATAATTAAAATCATTCTTATTCTGTATCCTATAAATATGCAGAGGATGCAAGATGAAAACCAAATACATTCCCCTGGAGAAGTTACTTGGGCCCAGCCAAACCTCATCAGAGATCACTTCAAAGATCAATTCTTCATGTCCACAGAATCGAGTTTAAATGATTGTGTGTGATCCGGCTGTTCTCTGTTTCCCTGTTGCATTATGCATGATCTTTGACTGCTCATAATATAACAAACTACAGTGTTTCAATAGTGATTTTGCATTCCGTGCTAAACTTCAATGCCTAGTCCCATTTTACAGGCTAATGGTCTATTATTGTACAGATTTGTAATATCACTTTTTAAATTTCCTATCAATAGTAAGTGCTCTGTTTAGATAGTGAGGAGAAATAGGCTCTTTAAAATACATACAAGTTTATACATCACGGGAAAAGGGTAATCTCACAAAGAGCCTTTTCCCCTGGCATTACTTTTGATTGTTACCCCCCTCTCCCTTCCCAGCCAGGCACTTCCGTAATTGCTTCTTATCTTGTATAGACTGAGAAACTAGCAATAACTGTGCCTGAGTGACTATTTTAGAGGAAAGACAGAAATATTACCTGATCATGGAATTGTACAATGATCCAAGTTCCTCTTACTATTAGGACAACTAATAATATTAAGGATTTAAAATAGAATATTAACATAGCTCCTATTCTGATTCTAGAGCCAGTAGAAAGGAATGTGAAGGCAGAATATCACATTAGTGATACTGTCTAGAGTTACTTCCTTAGAAGCCATTTCTTACTATATCTGTGTTTATGGCAGAATCACTCCCTGAAGTCATTCACATTTTCTGATTTCTATGGCTGAGAAATGCTTGAAGATGCCTTTGTTCTATAATGCTAAAATATCTGTTACTGATTAGAATTCCAGAGAATTTCCCTAACACCATCAAAAGTGGTATGGCAAAGAATGTATGTTTATATCTTGCCAAATTTTAGTTAAGTGTGGATTATCATCTAATGACCACATTTTGTGACTCTTTAGATCAAATAATTTTCCATGGTTCCTTTCTACTGTGTAACATCCTCATAATCAAGGAACACAAGTGCATTTAATATTGGTGCAATCAGTAGAGACGTGAGACAAGATAATATAAAGTAGGATACAAACAGTTATATGTACGTAAACATTTCATATAAACAGAAGTGTATCTATATTCCCTGATCTAATAAAAATTTGCTTAATATTGTTATTCATTACCCCACTTCCCTACTTTAAAATACTCTATCAGGTGTTGGAATAACATGCACAGAGTTTTCCTAGTAGATTTTCTGTCTGCTTGGAAATATCATTTCAAGAAATATTTTATGAATATCATTTCAAAGAGAAAAATATCCTTGAGGTTTTTTTTTTCAACATTTGTTTTCTGAGGAGCATAGCAGTGTAAATACCTTCTCACCCTATTTTGTCATCTAGGAACAGAGTTGAAACAAAATGGACACTTGACTGGGATCCTGAAGTTATGTCTGGGGACTCATTCTACTATCTACCTATTAACTCATCAACTGATCATAGACACTTAATCAGGTAGTTTCTCTGGAACTCAGTTGCCTTATCCAAAAATGGGGAAGATGAATTAGATAGTCTGCAGGGCAGCTTCCAGCTCAACAAGTTGATGAATCAGAGTCATCTTTTAATTCACTTCAAATGTAATGATGTTTTTGATGTCTATGTTAAAGAGATTGAAGTAATGCAACCCTTCACCTCTCACTCTTTTATTATTTTTTTCTGATATTTTGCTTTCAAAAGTTTTACTTTTTCATTAATCTCCAAATCTCACATTTTCATCCTTGATGACTTCCCTCTAAAGATGATATCAGTGGTCAGCAGCATCATAATTCTCTCTTGTAAGTGTTTTTCCCCCTTGCATCTTTTCTCCCATCTAGCACCAACATGAACTGAGCTATTTCTCTATTCCAGACACAATTCTCCTGCAGGATTTTCATCAATAAATAAAGAGACAGGCTGCTCCTGCAGCTGCTCAACACCTACCAAACCTCTCATTAGCGCGTGGACTACAACATAAGAAAATGAAGATATTTTAAATGCCTTATTGAAAGTGTGGTCACAAAACTGCATTTTGCATTTTAGCATTCCAAGTAAAAAAATCTAAAACTCAACTTCATTTAAAAAAAATTGTATCAAAGGAGACAGCACAGATCCAAAGATCCTTTGTTATTTACATCCATTTTGTAGCCAATAACCAAACGTAAGAAAAGTTAATCTTTCTACACATATTTTTCACCTTTTCAATAGAAAAAAGGAATCCTAATTGGTTATTAAGCCAAATTTTTTGTATTTTCATAGTTTTTATCCAGCTGCACTAGAAGTTTCAAGAAAATTTGCTCTTCTTCATTCTATGGTAAATTTCCTATCCTCTCTACGCCACTATTCACCTGCATCCTCAAGGACATGGTTTGCATAAACCCCAAGCCCTGAGATCATCCCTGGGCACTGCCATCACCAAATAGCAATTTTTAACGCTGTAGCTTTAGGTTTCCTGAGGTTTTTAGAAAGGCTCAAAAGAATCAAGAATCTGGCAGCTGGGACTCAATCATATGAAATCTCAGTTTGTTAGGAAAAAAATGGACCACCAAGATTATTTCATCTAGTCCACACATTCTATAGGATGAGGGCCCAGGGGTACAGTGACTTGTCCAAAGTCATACAGCTGGGCAGGGGCACGCGCAGGAGGGGAACACTGCTCTCATGGGTTACTCCAGCACTAGCCCTCCTGCATCCAACATCTTCTCAAAGCCTCCTTTATGTTTTCCCATCACCAATCATCCCTTTTAATTCTTCCCAACCTCTCCGATGTCCGTAGACTAATTGAAGAAATATAGTTCTTTAGAAGTAAACATGTTTTCTAAAGGCAACTAAATGATTTTTAGAATACATATACACATAATTTTTAACCTGTTTATATCGCTGCCCAGTTTTGGGCAGAACCATCTCTCTGAGAGCTGAAGGTACCAAGGAAGCAGCCCACTATTATTCAAGACATCATTACAGTGCACTGACAAAAACAAAAAAAATCTCACTTTAGATTAGCACTTACTATGGATCACGCTAAAATATTTGCTTCATATGAGGTCCCAAAGTTCAGCTTTTACGTGGTCTCATATGCTTTGAAAATTCTACCTAGTTACACTGGATGGTTTCTTTCTTCTGAAGGACCCTCTTGAGTATGTGATTGGTTTTCAGTATATATCTTCAGTGAATTTTATAGCAGAGGTATATCTCCAAAGAGCAAAGGCCTGCTTGTCCTCAGAGCCTTTGTCTTCTGCAGAGAGTGGCTGCCCAAGGATGGAACGGCTGCTGCATTATCAGAATGAAGAGCCAAGAACGCCCAGGGCTGAGGACCAGATTGGATGGAACAATCACTTCTTTCTGTGCTACTTTGGAAATAGTTCACAGAGCATCCAGTCAGCACTTGTCATCAGGACGCACCATTTCTTCGAGAAATGCATTTAGAGGACAACTTTATTTTACGTTAGTTGAACGAAATAAAACAAAACTTCTTCTAGTCAGAAATACGTTCAGAGAGATTGAATCCAAAAGTTCACATATCCATCACTGGCTCTACATTTCATTACAATGACTTTGGTCCAAGGATTTCTGCAAAGCCTTTTTAAAAAACTAGTGCTGTAGAAACCATATTTTGAAAGCAGGTTTGCTTCAATTTAGTCCCCTCCTCCCAAAGAAATATATTCTTTTTGGAAACCAAAAAGAAAAGGTAACTTGCATTTGAGAGTGTTACAGGCTTATGGTTTACAAAAGGAAATAAAAAAAACATAAGAAGAAAGTGCATGTACGCCTAAGTGAGACCTCTCTCTCTCTCTCTCTGTCCTTCTGTCTCTGTCTCTTACATACTTTCTCTAACATTAACAAGTGACTAATGAGTATATTAGGATCTTTACTTAAATTTCCTAGTGCAAGCCAAACTCTTAATGAAGGATTTGTCCATGAATTCTTTCCAAGAGTGGCAAGAGAGCATGCAATCACATTTGTATAATTTATGATATCACTTTGAGGTATAGGAAAAAGTACATTAACTAACTGAATGATACAAGATGGTCCACTTCTCTTTTCCTAAAAAAGAGATGCATTTCTCCCTGAGAGATTGCACTAAATGCAATTTATTCTCTTTGGACACTCTCATAAAACAAAAGTGGAAAATTCATCCCAGAAAATCAGTCATTAGAATACTGTAATTTTATTACTGTTTCTGGACAAATCTTTCTAACATCCCTGCAGCCTTCTATTATGATTCACAATGTCTGCAACGAGAAAGTAGATAGGGAAGAACCCATTAAGAGACAGGTACTATACTGCTGGACTCAGCTAATAATCCCTTTATTTTTCATTTTTATTACTCTATAGTTTACGAATGACAATCTACTCATTACCTATTGTTATAAATATTTTAATTTAGCAGTGGAAATATGCATCAATAAACAATACCTACCGGAAGCTTTCTGCAAAACTTAACAGCCCATAAATGTATATCTTATAATTCGCTGCCTACTAGACTTATTTCTTGGGAATCTAGATGAACTCTTAATCTTAGCTATAACTGCTTGTAAACCAAGCATCGTTTCTGCTGTTTTAACCGTTTTATCTACTGTCTGGAATCATAATGAATCTGCCTTGTTAATTTTCTACTACAAAATGTAGTCTCCTGGGCTATTAATATTCTTTCAGAGAGACTAGTCTTGACCTGAAACACAGATGAATGTGATCTGAACTTTTCTAACAATAACATCAAGTAACCAGTGTTTTGGCAAGAATGGTGACAAGCCTGCAGATAGCTACACATAATTTACTGAGTGCAAATGGAGAAAGCGGAACAGGGTCTCATCGGTATAACCCTTCTGAAAATCTCACAGCTTTTTTCTCCCACTAGCTAACATTAATGTCAAAAACATCCAATATATCAAAGGTTTTGTAGCAATCTGGAACACTATCATTTGGTTTCCTCTAGACCATGTCTACAAGAGGTAAATATAACCCAGACACAATGAATGAAATAGAATCCTGGTGCACTGAGCTAAGGTTTTTAAGAGTCAGAACAACTTCAGAACACAAAATTTAAAACCATTTGTAACAACTTTCTGGAGACCATGAAACTTGCTTTAAGTTACCAATCTTGCTCTCCTCCTCTCTTCTCTCTCTTTTCATACTGATTTTTTTCTTTTTATCAGTCCACACGAAATAAGAATGTACCACCTAAGAAGTAAAGTCATTGTGTCTACCTTCGAAGAGCTCTCCCTCCTTTTTTCCCTGGTTCTCTCTTTTCACTAGATCTTCTCTGGTTTTATTCCTAGTGCTAATGTTCACTGACTAGTTTCTGAAACCAATATTTTAATGTGCTTTCGAGTATTGTTTTCAAGATGTATTGTGCTGTGTAAGATCAGTAAACAAATAGTTATTTGCTTCCTATCCAAGGCACTGTGCTAATGTTATGCAAAGAGATAAAAACAATGCTCACTGCTATGCAATAAGTTAGACTCTAATGGGGAGCATAAAAATGTAATAATCAGAAAGTAGTTCAGTGACTCTCAACTTGGGCTACACAACAGAATCACCTGTGAGGTACAAATTAATGTCGATGCCAGGGCTCTACTTCAGTCCATTAAGTTAGAATCCAAGGTGATTAATGATGTCTACAAAGAAATGGTAGAGACAATAATATTGTTAGGATTCAGTGGAAGATGTTCTAAAGGAGTGATTACACATAAATATCACATCAAGTGTCCCTAAAGGGCAAGGGTGCAGTGGAGTTTTAAATCCATGTAACTCTAGGGACGATAATGCATTAGCATTGTTCTAAAATTAGTCATTGAGTGCTTTCTTCTCACAACTTAGATCTTCTGAGTTTACAGAAGATACTCTGTCTCTCAGAGAACTAGATTCATTAGGAAAAGAGGGTGCATTGGTTATATATTGCTGTATCATAAATTACCACAAAACTATGTGGCTTAAACTACAATAAACACGCGTTATCCACACTATTTCTGTGGGTCAGTAATTCGGGAACAAGCTTAACTGAGCAGTTCTAGTTCCTACTCTCAGGAAATGGCAGTGAAGAGTTTGACTATGTCTGTGGGCGGCTAATGGTGTGAAGAAAACTGGAGGATCTGTGCCAAGGTGGCTCCCTCACGGGGATGCCATGACATTGTCTTCAGTCCATTGCTTTTGTACTTCTCCTCTTTGCTACTTATCTTTAAATTCTTTCTTAAATTCTTTCCCCCCTACACATGATTTCTAAGACCAATAAGTATATTTTTATTCAATAAATAGTTATTGAATACTTCCTCTGTGCAAGGCGCTATGTCTCCTATTTTTCAGTCTTGAAGACGTCACAGATTAAAGGAGAAAAGAGACATGCTCACACACAGTTACTATACTTGGCGTAGGTGATGAACACGACACACAAAGTATATAAAGGGTTACAGTAAATGAAAGGAAGGGGTGACTTATTACAAATGAATGACTATAGGAAAAATTACAAAATAAGTTAGCATTGAACTTGTGCACTGATGATAAATGTGAGTTTTGAGAGGCAAGAAAGAGAAGTAAAAGCTATTTGACCTGAGCCTCTTTTCTGGGACCACTGGTGCCTTTGTTATCCTATCTCACATGTTTAGCCTACTTAATATAGTCCTAGGATAAAACACAGATATTAAGAAGGAGCTGATTGATGAATATAAAGAAGACTTTATTTATTTTTTATTTTTATTTTTTAATATTTTGAGCAAGATTAGCCCTGAGCTAACATCTGCCGCCAATTCTCCTCTTTTTGCTGAGGAAGCCTGGCCCTGAGCTAACATCCGTGTCCATCTTCCTCTACTTTATATGTGGGATGCCTTCCACAGCATGGCTTGACAAGCAATGCATAGGTCCACACCTGGGATCCGAACCAGGGAACCCCAGGCTGCCGAAGCGGAATGTGTGAACTTAACCACGGTGCCACTGGGCTGACTCCTAAAAAAGATTTTGAAAATAGTCCAAGTGCATATAGTGGTAGACAGATACGGGGAAAGGTTAGGGAAGACAGACCAAATAGCTTCACCTTGATAGATAAACTAAATAAAATGTCTTTGGTAGCACCTGTGGGAAGAAGAGAAGGTGTTATAAATTTATAGGACGTGAAAAAGTGTGAATTTTAAGTGGAACCAATCACCATGTTTTTCTCTTTGGTTGTTGGTTTTTCTTTCTTTTCTTTCTTTTTTTTTTTCCCCCCCGACTCTATGGCAACACTCAACAACTATGATTGGATTGGAAAGAGTAAACAGAATACAGGCCTGGAGATTAACAATGGTTGGATGTCAATGGGAGAAGGAATTGAAAGTCCAAAAGAGGGCAGCCTAGAAAATAGCAAGAAAGATCTCCTGAAGCCTAAGAGAGCATGATGTGTGGCAAAACTATGAAGAGCCTAAAGAAGAAAGGTCGTAGTGCAGGTGAAGAGCCGACCAACGTATTGTCAGGCCTCTGATAACTGAATTAAAGTAATAATTGAGTTCTTAGGGTCAAAGATTGAAAGCTCAGTATCCTTAGACTGAAGTCAAAGAGGAATAGTTATTTTCCTCAAGTTTTACAAAGGTAACAACAGCAAGTTAAATTGGCCTAACTTTTTCTTAACAACTTAGTGTAGGAAACACAAACTCTGAAAAACCAACAATCAAACCAGCTGTACAGTTTTGACACGGGTCTTCAGGTTCTTGAATGTGTCTTCTGTTATTAGTGAACTTTACCTTTGTACCAAGGTCTATGCTTGAAGGGTTCAGGTACTTCTTGTCCATTCAATATTTCCTCTTTATAGTGTAAGTCTAGGGCTGAAATTCCAATTTTAACTGATATTTCTATATTCTGAGTTTCCCAGGGATTACTCTGGACAGTAGGTTCATCCTTGCCTTGCTCTTTGGATACTGTCTACTGGCACGTAGGTGTAATCATGCATCCAAGCCACCCTAGGCATCATGCAGATTTCACTTCTGGTTCACAAGAGATAACAAAATGTTGTGAAAGTCACTATTCTTAGGATGAAAAGATTAAGTTTACATGTCGCAGCTTTGTGGATGGAAAACATGAGCAAATATATATGCTCCATTATTCGTGTTACATTATGTGCATGATACTTTCAAAATGGCATTCCAAAGGAATAGCCACAAAAAGCATGAGTTCTTTTCTTTTTCTTCTTCTTTTTTCCCTTAGGGCTGAAAGTTGTTCAACAGCTTTATCATATGAAATTAAACTTTCTTAAACCTAGTAGCAGTGATTGGGTCTGTTTTCCTGGGGAAAAATAATTATTTTCCACAGCGCTTAAGAAATAATACAATCTGAATCTGAGAGAAAAAAAATTCAAAGCTAATTCTATGTGAAAGGTTTCACAAAATCTGTTTGCCACAACTTTTCAAATTTCTAGTTATGGGTCATGCAGCTTACAATCCAAACATCACCAAAGTGAAGTGAAAACAACAAATGGGGATTCCACCATGGGACAGCAACTCCCAAAAATCAGCCTTTAACTTTATATTAATGAGGACCACAATAACGGAAAATGCTGATATTACAAAGCTAATTTTAAAAAGAAGTATTCAAAATTGTAGAGGTGGTATAATCCAATTATATGCAATTAAAATTGGAAAGGAAATAAATGAGTTGGCTTTGAGTGGTGGTACTGTCCATGACTGTCTTTCTCCTTTTTACTTTTTTTCATATGTCCTTTAATAAAATAATGTATTCATTTAAAATAAAAATATAAGAAATATGGGGCCGGCCTGGTGGCACAGCAGTTAAGTGCACATATTCCACTTCGGTGGCCCGGGGTTCACCAGTTCGGATCCCGAGTATGGACCTACACACCACTTGTCAAGCTATGCTGTGGCACGCATCACACATAAAATAGAGGAAGATGGGCAAGGATGTTAGCTCAGGGCCAGTCTTCCTCAGCAAAAAGATGAAGATTGGTGGCAGATGTTAGCTCAGGGCTAATCTTCTTCAAAAAAAAAAAAGGGAAAAAAAGTAAGAAATATGTATATGTGTGTGTGTGTAAGAAATATAAGAAAAGGGGGAGATGCAAAATACTATCTTCTAACTTGGGTGTAGACATTGGCTCTGTTAGTGCTCTAAGTTTTCCAAGTTGTTTAGTTCCATGAGCTCAGAGAAATTAGACCACTGACTAATGTGCTGCTCCCTGGTTGCAGTGAGAATATCAACCTTTAAAAGGTGCCTTAAAAATGAAATGTGTTACATGAATTGATATTTTAGTTGTGTGCATGTGTATAAACCTTTCTGGATATGGCTTGCCATTTGGTTGGGTACTTATTTTTGGCCACTCAGTGTGTAAACGGATGTGTTTGATTTCATGTATGTGAATAAATCTTGGCATTTGGATTATTTTTGGCCAAAGAGTAGGTGTGAAATTATACACACATGGTGGCCAAGAATAGCCAAATGGCAAGCCAATCACATAACTGAAGTCTAGTGTACCAAAAAAATCTGGATTAGTTACCATAAAATCAGTTTTAATCTGTTATTATTAGTAGTAGTACTATCATTACTTCTGGTGCTACTGATACTACAAACACTAATCTTTATTGCACACTTATTATTCATCTAAGGTTTACAAAGTTTTACATGCATAGCTCCATTTGCACCTAACAATAATCTTATATGTGAGGTAGGTTTTATTATCAATACCATAGAAAGATGAAGAAAAGGGAAAGGTAAAGGATCTCAGCCAAGTCACACACATGTAAGTGACAGAGCTGAAATGAGAACTCAGATATACTGAACTAAAAAAATCAGACATATGAATTGCATGGGTATTCTGCCACTAATACATTACGTGACCTTGAGCACCCATGAGCAACTTTGTATGTTAGTTTTATTATCTGCAAAATGAAGATGATCATATATATTCTAGAACGTGGGGTGAAAGTTATATGAAAATGGAAATTGGTGTAATGCATGATGGATTGGTATTAAAATATCTTCCCCTTTCCTATAAACCCAACAGATAATTGACTCTTACATCCACCTTAAGAATAAATATTAACAGTCAATAGAAGGCTATACAAAAACACTGTTTCTGATATTTTTAAAATGTTTTTTTAAGTTTGAGTATGCATTGTAGTTCATTTCAATTTTTTCAAGGATCCCAAAAAAGAGGGCCCCTAAAACATTAAGTACAGAATGTACATTGTAAAATTATATACATAGATACATACACATATATATATAGATATATATGTGTATGTATGTATAAAAGCTAACCACTGCCCCCACAGAAACTTGTATACAAATGTTCATAGCAGCATTATTCATAATAACTAAAAATTAGAAACAATCCAAAATGTCCATCAATTGATGAATGGATAAACAAAATGTGGTATATCTATACAATGGAATATTATGCAGTGTTGAAAAGGAATGAAGCAGTGCAGCATGCTATGACTTGAATGAACCTTGTAAACATTATGCCAAATGAAAGAAGGCAGTCATAAAATACCATATAGTGTATGATTCTATTTATATAAAAAATGTCCATAATAACCAAGGAACAAGGATGGAAAGTAGCAATTCCTTAGGTATTGGGAGAGGAAGGGAAAAGGGGTTTCTTTTAGGGGGTCGAAAAATATTCTAAATTCAACTATGGCAATGGTTGCATAACTCTCTGAATACACGAAAAAACATTGAATTGTACACCTGAGTGAGTGAACTATATGATAGGTGAATTATATCTCAATAGAGTGTTTTAAAACAGTTAACCAAAGAATTTCTAGAAAACTTCCTTATTTGCAAAATTTTCCCAGCAAAAATTGTGTGAATTCATATAAATACATACGGAATATAATAAATATTAAATATATATTAATAAATAAATATTAAACATAAATATGATAAATAAAAACACAAACACACACAATCATATTTTTTTCTAACCATGCCTTTGAAAACCAGTTTTAGGACAGGTCCTTGCAGCTAAACGTCTTCACTAGGTGTTCAGGCCAATTTTAAATTATCCAGTTCTTGGCATTTTCACTATTTCCCATGTGAGAGTATGCCAGAAGATAATAAGATCTCAGAGGACATTTTTTCTTCCTAGTCAGCTGAAATTGTCTTGACTTAATTTCAATCCATTTCTCCTCATTATATTCCTTTTGACAGCCTAATTCCTTTCACTCCTAGGTCACTGTATCCTCTACCTAAACCTGAGCATTAGAATACCACATCCTCTGCGATAATCACCCCCTAGCACAGCAGGTGTAAAATTACCTGGGTTTGCCAATAAGCCTAGACATTATTAGCTCTTAGGCTAAGAATCTGAAATAATGCCTGCAAGGTTTTATTTTTTAGCCTTGATCTAGTTTTCGAGTAATGTTTAAAAACTTGTCACTTGTTAAGACGTTAACAACTTGAATTTATATACATTATCTATAACATATACAATATAAATGTAAATTATATATGCATATTTAATCTATAATGTTTTATGTATTATGAATCCATTGAACCTGGTGTGTGTGTGTGTGTGTGTGTGTGTATAAATATATATCTATACGCAGTGAACCTAGGTACTGCTCATTTTAGGGCCATTTGGCAATATTGAAATCTATGTCCTAAGTGTATATTAGGCTAAAAATATCTGCTCTCCTACCACTCCTTTCCCAGAGAAAATACATAGCCAGAATAAATCCAGGAGAGCATTTTAGGTGCAGAAATTCACCATGAATTTACTGATAGAAAGCAAACCAGATTCATCAGTGCAGTGTGCTAAATTTCAGGAGCAGTAAGCTTGTGTTCACCAAAACTGATCTCCACATTTTATCTGCCTGACATAAAAAAAAGTCTTCTCAGGTTAGAATAGATATATAAATCTATTAAGAGTATAAGTAGGAAAGTACTATTAAATTACTGTTGAAATACTTTTCATATTTCCGTACCTTGTCACAAGATGAATTTTTTAAAACAATCTCTCTCCAACTTGCCTTTTGAATTATCCCTTGTTCACACTGAAAAAACTCCGATATTTACTCACATGTGTTATGTTCTGTTACAGTAGCTTAACTTATATTATTTCCATTAATTTTCTTAAAGGAGTTTGGCATTATTATCATAATTTTACCAAACTTGCTGAAGGTGCCATAGCCAGTATATGATGTAAGACAGTAACTTGAATTCGAACGAAGTCTTAGACTTTGAAGGCTATCTTTGTTCTTTCAAGCATACCAGTTGTCTCCACAAAAGCATCCTGATTATTAAAGCATCTAAACTCGGGAAACAAATATGAATGATTTAATTACTTCTAATAACAGTTCTAATCTACACTACACTGAATCAGCCTTCTCATTTAGCAAATCTCTCTTACCAGTATCTTGGCCCAAGTTCAAAGCTTTTCAGCCACTCCAAAGCTCCTCTCTGCTACTCACACAGCACAAGTTAGGGCCTTGGTTGTAGCCATGCAGGGTAGGGAGGACACAAGTACAGGTTGAGATCTGGCTCATATACCTCTTCTCCCCGCTCTTCCAGTGCCAGCTTCTTAGACATTGGGTGAGGGAGAGGAGGAGAAAAAGGCCCACCTTTCCTTCTGGGACTTGGCCAGCTGTGGTGCTCCTTCACTTAGCTGTAGCTGATTTTCTGGCCTGCAGAAAGAACCCACTGTCTCGTACCCAAATGCTGGCTTTCTCCTCAAATGCACTGTACAGTTCCCTCTAGTGGAAGATTCCTACTCCACCACTTTCACAGCCTCTCAGCCAGTCACTCATGCTACTGGGGGTGCCCTCATCTGGTGTGCAGCCCTCTTAAGTGTCAGTACAATGGGCTCACGTCCAGCGACTTTCTAAGGTTCCCAATGAGACACACACATCCTCACCACACCAATCAGGGAGTGTGCAGCTTGCCCTACTGCTGCCGCCCTTCTGTCAGCCTGTTTACTGACAAAGCAGACATCAAAACAAGGAAATACAATTCCAGTCCCCTCGTCTGATAGTCATCTTCAATCTTTTTGAATCCTTCTTATAGAGTAGCCTGCTATGCCTTTGAGAAGAGGGTAATAGTTTTTCTTCAACAACATTATATTTACTAAAAAGCCATCGCAGTTTCCTCCTTATTTCAATTTAGCAGGAGGTGGTGGTAGAAGATCCTGGCTCCTCTCCATAAGCCTGGAGGGCATGTGGTCCACCTCACCTTCCAGAAGCTCTCTAACTTAGAATGCGGAGGTTTTGAACACCTACTGTTCTCAGCTTTGGCCTGAGATACACTGAAGGACAAAAAGAAAAAGCTCATCACACATGCAATTACACTTGACTACAACACAAATCTTTCTGGTTTTAAACCATATTTTAAAAATCAAGCTAAGTTATCCCTCAAAATGTGCTAACATTCCTGTGTTAACATGTTTGATGTTAAAACATTTGGATCTTTTTAGTTGTCTATTTTAATAAGCTATGAAAGATGATTAGATTTCTCACACCAACCCAGTTTAATATAAAGACTAAATACATGTAATTTCCATTTCAAATTTTTAACAAATGTGACATTTTACTGTATGGCACACTATACTTATTTCTTTGTCCCAAATTGTTCTGGCCCAAGATTTAAGTCAAAAAAGTATGAGAATCCATGCCCACACTCCAAATAGAACCAAGATTACAAGATTGTGAAGTACTCTAAACATTGAAAGAGCAAACACGCTAAGTGCCTCTATAGCCCTCACCACTGGAGTGCTCCAGCACTCTGGCAATGCTACGAGTGTAGCAAAAAAGCTAGCAAAGTTAGTGTTTCATTTATCTCTGGTTGAGAAAGGAAGTTACCCTAGAATTAGTGGTCCCTATGAACACTGAGGATTTAATATACCAACCAATGCCAAAGAATCTAAATTAAGTCATTAATGTAAAATGATAAATAGCTACCATTTATTCAGTACTTACATCAAGCATTATGCAAGGCTCTTCACAGGTCTTGTTTCATTTCATTTCGGTCTAACCCAATGAGGTGGATATTATTAGAGCCCTCGTTTTACAAATGAGAAGATTGAAGTTTAGAAACTAAGTAACCCAAGACTATAAAGGTAGAAGCTATCAGGGTAATAATTCAAATTTGTTCATTAACATAATATAATTACATTCATTAATAGTTTTAACAGTGTATTATACCGGGATCTGCTAGCCCCACCCAGTGCTCACTGTCAGGGTCACCAGCTACCAGGACCAGTCTGGCAGGAAAGTATCCCGTGAGATTATCCCACACTGAGAAAGCAAGACAAAAGGTGTATTTCTGTGCCTGGTGCTTGCCTACTCCCAATTCGACTCTCAAAAAGAAGAGAGAAAAAGAATCTCATACTGTACATGGAACTATAGAAGTTCTCCAGTAGGTCCTGTTTATTTCCAAATCACAACCAGACACATTCTATCCCCCAAGATCCCTGAGATCCCTTTTGTGGGCTGAAAAATAAAGGCACTGTGTCAAAGTGCCCCTGTAGGTCAGTGTCACCTGACATATGAAGACCTACGAGTCCTGACTTTCAGACCCACAGGTCTGGCTGAGCAGGGAGACACTCACTTCACCTGTGATCTTCTGAGCAGGGCTCTCCGCTGAGGTTTTCTGAGGAAGCCCCAGTGCTCTCTGTCAGCCCAGTTCTGACTGAGAGCTAAGAAGAGCCAAGGCCCCAGTGAAGCAGCTGCTTCAGGCAGCTAGTGGCCATCTGGAGAGGGTACAGATGTGAAAGCAGGGCTGGGCCTGCCTTCCAGGCAGCATCTTCTGTCAGGACCACGGCTGAGGTACTTGAACAAAGCAAACGTAACCGCTGTCTTTTGGTCAGTTCCGTTAGAACACAATGCATACATTCTTAATCACAGAAGTATGTATATTACTCAATAAAAACATGGAAACTGTTTAACAGGTATTTGATTTACTCTCATTAAGCAAGTAATAGATGTGATTTTGTGTTTTCAGATGGTTTACCTATCTTCCAACAGAAAACGAGTAAGACAAGAATTATAGATTTAAATGTTAGTTGTACTTAAAACCTCTGCAAGAATTCACTTTGCAACCATCATATGTATTTACTCGTGATGTACTAATGAATAGCTATAATATTGTATTATAGCTTATTAATGCTCTATGTATTAATAATTATAATACTGGTTTAATGACATTATTAATGTTGTTTATCTTTGAGCTCTCCAATATTCATTCTTCCATTCAAACAGAAAATTATAATTGTGTGTGTAAATATTATCACTTGCAGGCAAACAATAAGAATTTGAAGAAAATCAAGTAAAAATTGGCTCATTCCATCCTGGGCAACGAGACCCAATCACAGGTTCATGCACGAACTTTTGCCTAAAGAAATAGATTTGTGTTATTTTCTTATTTCATCAATTTTTTAAATGTTTTAATTAAGACTTGACTGTTGAGAATTCATTATACAAATAACATATCTCACCATCACACTGCATTTGGTTTATTCAAAAAACTCTAAGTCGTGAACTTCAACTTCCTAACTAGAATAATCCAATTTCAATCTACTGACATTTTTGGAGATGAGAGAATTGGTAGTGCATTATTTTAAAAGTTAAATCTGATTAATATTTAATTGCATCCATATTCACAGGTATTAATTGGAAGTGTTTTCTATGAGTCATAGGTATTACTGGAAAACCAGGAATGATTTTGCAATTAGCATAAAATGCACTGAAATTTTGAATAATCACTGAGAGTTATCACTGAGTGGACCTTGTAAAAGTAATAACTGTATTAATCCATGTACTAATTCATATGCAGACCGCATTTGTTCATTATAATGATACTTTTGAGACACTTAAAAGTAACTTATTCCTTTGCAGCCAGCTAAGAACATGTAGTTCACAGTTGTTTTGACTATGAACAAAATCCTTCTTTGCTGAATATGTATTTAAAGCAGTCGCAAAAAGTAGATTATTAACCAGCTATTAAATTCTATAAAGCATAATCAAAAACGATTTTATCTCCACTCATTTATTATTTTATGCTTATTTTAAGATGTTTTCAAATAAAAATATTTAACTTTTAAAAAATAAAATTTTTAGTCATTGCTTTCAAATATGGGAGATTTGTGGCTATACCTCATAAAACAGTAGGCACTTCACATAAACACATACTATTTAAGTGTTTTAATAAAGTCTAAGTGGCGGATAGTTATTATCAGAAATCTCCAAATATCAAAATTAATGCACTGTTATTAAAAAGAAAACTTTTGAATAATTATCATTATCTATTTCTTTAAATGGCTTGTGATAGTAAAATTTGGAAATATCAAACTGATCTAAAAATAATTAAAAAGTAGCCACTAGGTTCAAGCAAAACTTTATTTTGGAAGAAAATTGATTGAGGAAGGTCCTCCTTAGACCTTATTTAAGAAAGGCCAATATCTCAGGCCAGTCCTGGTTGCCTAGTGGTTAATTTCGGCACACTCTGCTTCGGTGGCCCAGGTTTGGTTCCTGGACACAGACCTACACCACTCATCTGTCAGTTGTCATGTTGTGGTGGCAGCTCACAAACAAAAAGAGGAAGATTGGCAGCAGATGTTGGCTCAGGACGAATCTTCCTCAGCCAAAAACAAAAAAAGAAAGGCCAATACCTCAATTAACTATAACAATCACTTACAAACCTCTCCCCAGATGCATAGATGGGCTCAAGGAACACACACATACATATTTATATGTTATATTTATATAAGACTTTGATTTCTTGTTCAGGGTATTTGTCTGCTAAATTTGATAGTGAATGTGGAAGTCAGATTACAAAATTATGTTTAATGATCAACTATTTGTATTTAAAATGAAAATACTCATAGCAGTGAAAAGATGATTAAACCTCTGTATCAGAAGAGTAATCTGAATTATGAATTGTGTAATTTCCATATTATAAGATTATAAAAGTATAATATGGATTTCTAGTGTAATAGCAAAAGAAATATGACAACTGTATAGTAATGACTATTTTCATATATATTAGAATCTATGAAGACTTTTATATTTTTAAGCTCTAATTAAGCCTACTATTATGTACTAAATGCACAATGAAATGACAGCAAAATGAAGATTAAATTTTAGAAATAACTCAAAACATCAACATGGCATATTTTCTGTAGGCAAATTTCTGAAGTATCAATTATAGACATAACATTTGTCATTCTGAGTTCTAAATACCAGACATCTCTTAGTCAGTCAACTGGACTTACTTTGATGTGTAATAATTTTATCTCATCAAAGAAGGAAAGAGGAAAGGAGGACAAGTAATTTTATTTTTCACTCATTTAATAAACATGTTGTTTGACAATTTCAGGAATACGCTGTAATTGCATTTCTTGTTAATCCCACATTTCCTTTTGCTCATTAATGGAAACAAATCAATACGAAGGCAAGATACATCTGAAGAACTATGCTAAAAATTTTGCTTATAGGAAAACTGAACGCACTCTTTATTCACTATTAAAGTTTCCTGCCCCTTAAACTGCCCCCTCGGGATCTAATTTATAAGCCTGGGATTCACTGAGCACTGACCACATTATCCCAGAACCAAAAAGTGTAATTAAAAAAAAAAGTTTATGAGTTACCTACACTTTTTAAAGCTTTAACTCATACTATTAACTTCATTATAAACATCACAGAAACTCTCAGGAGGAAAACAGAAAATCAACAAGAGCAGCAGTTTCAAAGTAGTGATCAAAACACGCTTTGAATTCGTGAAGAAACAAACGAGTTTGCCTAGAAAAGATCATATCAACACTTTTATCCCAAAGATTATTTTACTCGTTATATTACTATTCTCCTTCAGCTAAACAGCTATTTTTGAAGGCTTGTGAAGGATCCTACAACATAATTCTTGGGAAGGCACAGATTTTTTTCTATTCCATTCTCCGTTTTATACCAAGCCCCTAAGAAGGTGCTGATACTTAGAGGTTCTCAATAAATAACTGTTAATTGAATAAATGGCCAATTTTGTCATAGATAAGTCGCTAGTATCAAAATTGGAAAAAGAAGTTGAGCGTGGTGTGGGATGTCTATAATTCCTTTACTTAAGTGGAGGAAGCAAAGGAAAAGGAGTATTCTTAGGAAACAACAATGTCAGATAGTCTGAAAAAAGAAGGAAAAAAAAAGTAGGGGGGCAGAATGAGGTGCCTTTGTTGACACCACCCGACCCCTTTAACCTTTCACGGTTCGCTCACATGATATAAATCTCCAAGGACAAATAGAAGCCAAATGTGAATTGTTATCTCTGCAAACTTCAGGTAAGGACCAGCTGCAAATCTTTATGAAAGTAAAGTGGTCCTCAATCGTGAGAATTTTCACACTGCAAGAATGTGCCTGCTGACTCCAGTTTGAGAAAATTTGATTAATGTTATTACAAAGATATTGCCTTTGAAATGGTTTCCCAGTTGCTAGTTCCCCTAGGAGATGTTTTGTGTTTATAATGGTAAATAGAAATCAACATCAACAAAACGGCCAACAGGAGCTGATTATTGCCATTTTCACTTTAGGACAGTGGTGCACACACTTGAGAGCCCAAGGACTCTTGTTTAAGAAGCAATGGCCAATGTAGGACCAAGGCCGCCTAACTTCTGGACCTAGTCTGTAACAGGGCACTCTCTAATATAGTGGTAGGGAAAAGTCTTTAACTTTCTGTGTCTTCATACCTATAACATTAATGGTGAAATTATGATATCTCTATTTGCTCAACAAATATATAGAGAGAGATATATATACAAACACACACACACACACACACATATATAAAACCACTTACAATAAGTCAAGCACCATTTTAGGGGCTGAGGCTACAGAAGTTAACAAGACAGATAAAAGTTTTTCCCCTGTGCAGCCTGCATTCTATTAATACTTTACACATTGCATTTGCTCAACATTTTATTGAACAACATTTACATCTTGTTAAGTGAATGAATTGAATGAATTAATAAAAACTATATGACTTTAAGACTATAAGAAAAAACAGGAAAGAATACCTTTGGTGAACACATGGTTTGAAGAACAACAATGATAAATTTCTTTCTCCATAATTTTGTTTGTCTGTCACGTATAGCTTGTCATTTTCTGCCTTAATTAATTTACCTATTCAATATAATAGAATAATAAGAAAATATAATAGGATGGGAGGTCCTTTAGTTCGGTCAGCTAGCTAATGCTTATCTGTCCAGACTCTTCACAATGGGGAGCTGTAGTACTCACACCTTTTCAGGTACTTGATTCCATCTCTAAACCACTGTGACTGTTAGATACTTCTTCGAGTCAATTAATTATAATGTCTCCTTGAGCTACTATGTCCTAGTTCAAATTTTCTCCTTTGAGGCCTCTAACTGAGAATCTTGATTCCTTCTGATTTCTTTGATTATTCTACAGTTTAACTTGGCTTCAAGTCTTTCCATTTCTCCTTGTTCTCCTCTGAGGATATTCCATTTAGAAAATGTGACAAATAGGGGCTGGCCCTGTGGCATAGTGGTTAAGTTCTGCGAGCTCTGCTCCGGCAGCCCAGGTTCACAGGTTCAGATCCCGGGCATGGACTTACACCACTCATCAGCCATGCTGTGGCAGCGACCCACATATAAAAAAGTAGAGGACGTTTGGCACAGATGTTAGCTCAGGGCTAATTTTCCTCAAGCAAAAGAAGAGGAAGATTGGCAACATATGTTAGCTCAGACCTATCTTCCTCAGCAAAAAAAAATTAAATGAATAAAACGTGACAAATAGAACCTAAACAAAACTCCAGCAGAGTGATCAGTATAAATAAGGGGAATTCAACCCAACCATCTTTCTAAAAATTAATGCATCCTAAAATTGATTAGTTTTACTTGGTAGCCTCATAATACTACCGACCTATATTAACTTTATGCTAATTATTAAGGTGCAAAAATTTATTTATTTGTTTGCTGTTTATTTTGTGTTATACTCAGATGTGGGCGTTCATTTTTATAGTTGTTAATCTGATATTCTTGGATTTGACACTTCACTCCAGCTTGGGATAGTTACACATTACCCATGACTCCAATCCTCATCTCATCTGTAAATTGAATAACAATCTTTTGATTGTTAATTGTAAATTGTAAATTGTAAATTGTTATTCAATTGTAAATTGAATAACAAAATCTTTTCAGTTCTTTCTAACCCAACCTGCAACTCTATCTTCCATACTTTCAGCATTTAATGGAAAGATTATCAAATAATTTGGATCATTTTTGCCTAGGAAAAGATTGATGTTATCATTAGCATGACTAATACAATCACCAGCAGCAAAGTTAACGTGAATTTCAGGAGGTATAGAAAAAAAACCCATTATCTAGTTATAAAACAGTATTTTAAGATAATTTGACTCTAGTCTTTATTCCAGGCACTTCCAGCTTTTAAACACAGAAGTTTAACTCTTCTGATCTTTCTTAAGAATTTCTTAAGAGTATCTCTCTACATTTCATATAAAACTCATAATATACTTTGCATTATATTTTCAAAAAGTCTGACTATAAGATAATGAAATTGCTTTCTTGCATGATTTTTGGAAACCATAAAGCTTTATGTTGCACCATGATGCTTTCAATGTTCCAAAGTATATTCACATCCTCTGTTTCATTTGATCTTCAGAATAATTCTGTGAGGTAGATAGGGAAGCATTATTAACCTGATTTTATAAAATGATGCAAAGTGAAATGAAATATGTAGCACAGCTAGGACTCAGCTCACTGTAATATGGCCAGGTCATTGATTTGCAGCCAGGGCATTACCTGAATTCTACATATCACAGAAACGAGATAGGCGGCTGTAACTCTTGCAAAATTCATTTCAGTTACTACTTCATTTATGTAATTATCTTTCTATATTCTCCCAAGTGTTAGAATTATTTTTCTGATGAGTACTTCCCATAATTTTTTCTCACAATGGCATTATTGTCCCTTTACATTCTACTTCCATCCCAGTCCTACTCCCATTTCCCTGTCTGACTGAATACACTGGTTTCTTTCTAGTCTTGTATTAAAAGAAAAAGGTTATCATAAACCTTCCCGAAAGCAAAGAATTTTACACCATTATTATCCCCTCACGGTAAATTCTTACATAGAGACTAGTTATAAATAAGGATCATATGTTAAGGGTCAATGTGCTTCTTCAAGATCAACGCATGAATTCAACTCATATTAACATGATCTCTATCAAGGATGAATATTACGGCTACCCATGCCTAAGATGGTCTCAATTATATTGGGGGGAACATTTAATTTATAAATTAAAGTACAGTAGAAAAGTAATTGGATTGATATTAGGAGATCTGAATTCTGATCATTGCTCATGCTCTTACTAGTCATGTCATTTAATCTTTCTAAGCCTTAGTTTCTTTATTCATGAAATATGCTTTTTTATATAATAAAAACTGCTTTCTGTACCTTTAGAGGTTGTTTTAAAGATGATGTGTAAAATGCTCTGAACTATAAAACAAAATATAAAATAAGAGATCATCAAATTAATATTAACAGTAATAGAGAATCAAGACAGCCTGAATTAAGGGATTATTACTACATAGCCAAGCTTGTGCTTAGTAGGCAATTATTCTTGCCCAGTCTTCAGTGCAACAGCTTGTATCCTATAGTTCGGCCAACCATAAGGCCTTATGCAAAGTGAATTCTCCAGAGAAAATTTTAGGAAGCACATAATTGGCATAATTCTTCTGGTTTCCCAGTTAATATTCAGATGGTTTAGGTGCTAAGAGTAAATGCAACAGGGAATCCTTCCTTGGCAACAAGAGTTATAGCAACAGGACAGTTAAAAGTAGTCAGAGTCTCAGGAATATTAGACTGGAAATCTGTCCACATTTGTAATTTGAATATTTTAATTATATCAGGTAACTCTTTAGAGAATAAAATATCTAACAATAGATTATCAGAAGTAGAAGTTAATTTCACAAAACAGTGTGGCTAAACCTCAGATTAAATTGGTTAAATATTTAAGGAACTAACTAGGCTTCTAAGTACAAAAAAATGGAGGGAGTGGAAGCAGAGAGAAGATGGTGTCAGGAAAGTTATTTCTTTAAACTTTACAGCCAAATGAATTTATAAATTGTCCCTAGATTTTTACTGTGTTGAAGTTTATAAAGATTATAATATCGATTACATTTTATTCAAACTGGATACTCTACTTTGAAATAGCAACATGGTATGGGAAAACAGGCCCAATTTAAAAATTTTGAAGTTGCATAAGGAGATTGTATTTACAGGCTTCAGCCATGTATCTTAACTATTTACAAACTATTTACAAATTAGAAAACAGAATTATGAATCTCTTCGAATCACTTTTTGTTTTCATGATACTAAATGAAGAGATTCTGCAAGATCTCCATTTTTATTTATTTATTTAATTTATTTGTGTGTGTGTGTGAGGAAGATTGTTGCTGAGCTAACATCTGTGCCGATCTTCCTCTATTTTATGTGGAAGGCTGCCACAGTGTGTCTTGACGAGCTGTGCTAGGTCTGTGCCGGGGATCCGAACCTGTGAACCCCAGACCACCAAAGCGGAGTGCGTGACGTTAACCATTACGCCACTGGGCCAGCCTCAAGATCTACATTTTTTTCTTAAAAATGTAAATGAGCAGAGACTGACACATGCCAAAAGATATTTTCTCAGTTTCAGCTTTCTGTTTCAAGCCACTAAAAAGAAACAAAGAAAAATTAGAGTGCTTTGTGGAGCTCAGGAAGCCACCGCCTCTGGGAACAGCAGAACTGCCACACTAATTTTCTGCATATGTTGTAGAGTGGAAAGTTCAACTTGAGTGTCAATGATCAATGGCACCACATTAACATAACTACAAAAAGTGGATTTCAGATTTGGGGGGAATGCCAACACGCACCTGCTATCCTCAAAGCAGAGATTCAAGTCCAGAATAATCACAAGGTCTAAATTACACAAAATATATTGTGAAATATCATTATTATCTTCAGAAAGTAAAGAAATATCTTTGACAGAAGCTATTTTTTGTGTTGGCAGCCTCCCAAAGATGTGCTAAAAACAGCTTCTTAGTAATGTGTTGAAGGGTCAAAAGCAATGACCTTGTCATGTTCCTGGCAATCCTGATATCACACCTGGATCAGACACTAGCGAAGATTAATATGATAATTATAAAGGAATCAGAGGCGTTATTGTAGCAAAACAGATATGGCATAAGCAGTGCTATATTCTCCACAATTTTTTCTCCAGTCCTTGATTATAAGCACCATAATAAATATATCCTACATAATAATTTTTGGGAATGTTAAGGATAGCAAAGATTGTTTAAAAAGTAGTAAATTTATTGTCAATCACAACTTTAAAAATGACCTTTGAACAATAGGTTTAATCTGCATATCAGAACTACAGGAAGATATTAAGCATGATTCCACAGCATTGTTATTACTGCGTCTGTGTCCACCGAATTAGTTGAGCAGCCACGTGATTGGAAAAAACACCACCTGAAAAAGCCCTAAAATCACAGGACTTCACTTATCTGGCTGGATCTATAATTGCTTACTTTAAAACTCTTTATCTAAGCATGTAATTATATAAAAACTTTCTATAAATAGGGGCCCAACTCTCAATTTGGATCATCTTTCAGAAATGCCTAACAAGAAGGACAGACCTAATTAGACGAGGAGACCCAAAGAAAGCATCCTAGGATAGCAAAGAATACTGCATTCTTTGGCTCTGTACAGCACATTTGTCACCAGAATGCCTGGCTGAAGGTCATCTTTACAACCTTTACAATCTAGAGTGCTATCCTGAAAGCAACTGACAGTAAAGCTTTAGGATGTTACCTTAAGTTTCCCTGCAGTATGATATCACTTGCATACTTGTTAAAATCTTTTTGCTCCTTTTCTTTCAGTCGAAGTTCTTGTTCTTGAAAAACCAGACAAGATGCTTCCCATTTAACCATTCATTCAGAAAACATTTTCTCATGCCCATTCTGGGCTATATTCAAGGGCACACAATTAATAAGACACACCACATTGTATCTAACCTTAGCTTATGTTATTCCTGATGGCCCTTTGTTTACTTTTGTGTGCTTGGCAACCTCACCTGAAGGTGTGTGACACTGCCTCCTCTGCAAAGGTGCTGCTAAGACGCCAAAGCAAATTCCTGATTCTTTCCTTTATGCTACTAAGTTTCTGTGCTTCTATTATTGTCCTTATTACATCATTTTAATTCTTTCTGTAAATATTTGTTCTCACAATTCTTCAATTTTATTCAAGTATATGCAATATCTTATCGAAGTTTATATCCCAAGAAACTAACAAGGTTCTGTGCACTCCTCAAGAAATGGTTCATGAATGAATGAAACACTCCCTACCTAAAGTGGGGATTAGATGCCTATTAGCTCTAAACATCCTTCTGGAGAGATCATCCTACTTCTGGTACGGACCCCATCATCTTTGTCAAATGTGGATGATTCTCTCAAAATGGAATAATATCCATCAAACTACTCGAAAGACTTGACTGTGTTCTCCTTAAGGTTCAGACCTTCTTTTTTCTCTCAGATCCCAATTCCTTCAGCATGCTTCATATTCAGCTACCACAGTTATAGCTTCCTCCAAGCTCAAGGTTTTGATTAGAAAGGTGTTTGTTTATCTTGGGGTCTAAGACAGAACCTAAACCTTCAGCAAACCATAGCTTATAAGCTTTATGATTCATCTACTTTCCAAAAATTAAGGTATCTTTAGTCTTTGATTAGGGGTTAGAATACAAGTTTACTTCCGTGTGAACTACCTTTCCAGGTCCTGAATCTTATCAGGGATCTGAAAACCTCATCTTTGTACCTAGTGACATATTAGTTAGAGATTCCTGTTTTATATATGCAGAACAAAGAAGGCAAGGGTGCCCTCTCCAAAAATATTCAATTTTATTCCATATTTTAAAAATAGCTTTAAAAAGAGATATACCAACAGCCTTTCAATTTTTTCTTCTCCATTGCCAATGAATTCAGGTGTCAGCTTCATTTTGATGTTCCAAATTCACAAAACTCCAGTGGCTACAGGTTTCATTCCTCTGAGTGAACAGTTATCATGTTTCAAAGATTCAGCTGGATTTTAAATTAGGTTGACTTGCTCTCATCATATTCAAATAGACTTAGATCAATCTCTCCATCAGACATAGCAGAAGACAAAGAGGTACATCTAGCAGGCCTGCCATCTAAATAACTCTAGAATTCCTTAAATATGGTAATTTGTTTCGTGACCAAGCTATATCTGCATGTTATCCACATAGTTTTCACTCTTTCAGATTATCCTCTTCCTAAGTACCATTTTTGGGGGGAGAATAACATTCCAATTAGTATACAAGACTATGCCACTGAGTTTGGAAATAAGAACTCTCAGATAGTCAGAATAGGAGAATTCTATCAAAAATAACTTGTCGTCAAGCCTAGTAGATGAAAAGGCCCTATGAGTTTAGGTTTACATTAACTCCTTATTTTCAACAACCAAATCAAGTGTAAAATAAATGATTATTGAGGTGCCTACATCCTTAGCATAAAATGCAAAAACAAGGTTATATCAAGAGCTTGCAAATCTCTTACCCTATTGTCTCACTTTAAAGATATTCTAGCTCTTCAGTCCTATTCACCAGAAAACAGATGTTGAAGGGACCACTTATTTAGGAATATGTTCTTACAGGCAGGCTTAGAGTGAATTACGAGTCACACTAACAGAAAGCATAATCAGCCCCACTCCTCAGCCACCGCTTCCTGAGGTTCACCATTACAACAGAGAGAAATTTTATTTTTTTTTAGGAAGATTAGCCCTGAGCTAACATCTGCTGCCAATCCTCCTCTTTTTTGCTGAGGAAGAGTGGCCCTGAGCTAATATCCATGCCCATCTTCCTCTACTTTATATGCAGGATGCCTGCCATAGCATGGCTTGACAAGCGGTGCGATGTCCACACCTGGGATCCGAACCGGCGAACCCCAGGCCACCGAAGCAGAACGCGCACACTTAACCACTGAGCCACCAGGCCAGCCCCTACAGAAAGAAATTTGAAGTGGGAAAACCACTACACCTCTCCTGCAATGGAAAGAAATTAATTCTCCCAGTTGTGCGAACCTAGATGACTTCTCTGAATTCACTGAATTAGCATGGATTGTTCAGGCAAAGATAGATTGTACATAATAACTGTGGAGCCAGGAAACGACTAGCACCATGAGTAGTTAAATAGATCCTAGTTGACGATTATGCAAACCCTGCTAAAGGAGATGGTCAGAAAAGATGCAGAATGCCTTGAACTACAATTGCTTTGCCTAGCCCAGATGATTGATAATTGCATTAGAACATTCCATAAGATCTGAACCAAACTTTTTCACATTTTCGATTCCAGGCTAGCAACCACACAAAGTTCCCTCACCACACAAAGCATACCAGAAATCCTTGAAGTTCAATAAGACGTATCCAATTTCAACAATTGTACAATTTTCAATATAGCTGTACAAGATCTTTGCTAAAACTCATTTCAAATGGCCCATTATCAATTCCACATCTTTCTGTGAATCTCAAAATACATTAGGCTAGACAGTCATCCTATTTTAGCTTTAGAATGCATATCAGGTGTTTTTTTTTCCAGACACAAGCAATTAAAGGATTGGAAAATAGCTCATGGAAAGCTCCAAAGAATTGATCCTCAGAGAGCAAATCATGCAACGCCAAACAACCCCAATTTCCCTTGGGCATCTCTGCTGACAAGAGTTATTGCTAGTTAAGTAAGGCAACTAGAAGATACATACACAAACCATCACAATTGAAATAACCTGCTTACCACCGAACTAATACTTGCTAAGAGGCTGGTTGCTAGAATTTTCTTACTAATCTGATGCTACCACATGACACATTGCAGAGCTTTCTTGAAGATGGTATTCTACCCATTTTGTATTGGGTACATGTATTTTATTATTATGTAGTTATGTGTACTGTGTATCTTACCCAATCTTGTCTAGTTATTTTATTTTAGAATCTCATGGGCTTTGTATCTTGAAACCAACCAACCTGTTGGAAATAAACAGCAGAGAACAGAATCCCTCTTATCTGCTTGCTGCCTAACAAATCAAAACACACTGAAATATGGGATTATTAGAGAAAGTTTGGGGATAAAGAAATAAAATAAAAACTGACTTGTCAAATGGGACTCCCTGCTGCTCGGTACCATGAGTTGCCATAGCAAGATGCATCTGTTCAGCTATTAAATATGGTAGTGAATATGATATAGACAGCCATGGCATTATCAAATATTCTTAGTGCCTATTAAACTACACAGTTGTAAATTTTAATTTTACCTTTCATTAGTAAAACTCAAGGTGGTAGCACCTTAAAAACAATTTTAAAAACTCAAAGAAAAACTATAATTTTGGTTATATTTCACATTTAAATTATATTCATGCATTACTAATTAAAAAATTGGGGAAGGGATCAGCCTGGGGGCCAAGCGGTTAAGTCCATGTGCTCCATTTCAGTGGCCCAGGGTTCACGGGTCAGATCCCGGGCAGGCATGGACCTGCACAAGGTTCATCAAGCCATGTTGGGGTGATGTCCTACATACAGAATAGAGGAAGATTGGCACAGATGTTAGCCCAGGGCCAGTCTTCCTCACCAAAAAACGAATTGGCAAGCTAACCAAAATGTTCCTGAATGTTAAATGTGGTTCTATCAGCTATAATTTAGCTCACAATGGATGTGTTAAGACCAAAGTAAGGGGCCGGCCCAGTGGCCGAGTGGTTAAGTTTATGTGCTCCGCTGCGGCAGCCCAGGGTTTTGCTGGTTCAGATCATGGGCGTGGACATGGCGCCGCTCATCAGGCCACCGTGAGGCAGCTTCCCACATGCCACAACTAGAAGGACCCACAACTAAAAATATACAACTATGTACTGGGGGGGCTTGGGGAGAAAAAGCAGAAAAAAAAAAGAAGATTGGCAACAGTTATTAGCTCAGGTGCCAATCTTTAAAAGAAAAAACGGACTAAAGTAAATAATCACATGTAGAATTTGAAAAACTTAAATAGCTACATCTTTTTTTCCCTTGTGAACATCTTACTTCCTTTCAATTTAATCTTCGCCATTATCAAATGCCAAAAAACACATTGAGCTAGTCCCTTGATGTAATCCACTCTCTCAGCTCGGGAACTTTGTAGGTTAATTTGGGCTATCAAGAGCTAAAACACCTATGCCTTAGTAAATGCTTAATAGCAGAACACAGCTGTTGTTATCCTGTTTGTTATATTAAGATTAACCACAATAATGTTGACACTATTAATACATTTAAAAGCCTGTCACGTTTCACTGCTGTTGCACAAGTCCTGGGGGCCACATGATCAAAATGAGAAGTGACTAGGGGCAAAATTAAGAATTATGGAAGGGGATGGCCCAGTGGCGCAGCGGTTAAGTTCGCACGTTCCGCTTCTCGGGGGCCGGGGTTCGCCGGTTCAGATCTCGGGTGTGGACATGGCACCGCTTAGCACGCCATGCTGTGGTAGGCATCCCACATAGAAAGTAGAGGAAGATGGGCACGATGTTAGCTCAGGGCCAGGATTCCTCAGCAAAAAGAGGAGGACTGGCAGTAGTTAGCTCAGGGCTAATCTTCCTCAAAAAACAAAAAGAAAGAAAGAAAAAAAAAAAGAATTATGTTATGTGTAGAAGCTGAAGAACACAGAGGCACACTCTGAAACGTGTACGGTCTCCCACTGGGACATTAACCTCTTGCCTGCCTAGCTCTTCCCAGAAAACCGTGGAGCCACGGCTTTCCTAAAAAGAGGCACAAGATTCATGAAGATGTTGTCCAGCTTCCTCAGCCCATTGCTGTTCTGAGAATGCTGTGAGAATATGAGAAGGATTCTGACCAAAGCTAGAGGAGGTTTGGTATCACTTGTAAACCAGTGTAATTATGAAAATGTAAACACATTCAAATCAGATAGGTCAGGAAGAAAAACTCATTCTACAGAGCTCAATGTCTTAAGAAATAATGAGGTCACTTTGTTTTTATATTAAAATGCCCCAGTTTGTGACATCTTTATATACTTGGTGGTGGGAGAGTTCAACAATACAATGTTCTTGAAGGACAACTCTCCAATAAATATAGTAGTTCTGCTTGTAGAAATTTATCTTCCTAAAAGAAAACTTTCATATATATGAAATGATATTTTTACAAGATTAAAACGTTTTTTTATCAGTTTGCAACACTAAAAATTGTGAAACAATTAAACAAAATATCCATTTAATAGGGAATGGTTTGATAAATTGTAGAATATGCATGTAAAAGGACACCAGGAGGTAAATATGAGATTATATGCTCTACAATGGAAACATGTCCAAAATATATTAAATAAGAACAATCCAGCTGCAGTAAACTTGTATGTGTCATATGAAAATATTTTGTTTTCTTAAAGAATATTCAGGTATGTCAGCATATATACAACTACTTACTCGAATACATAAAAGAAAAGAAATATATATGCATTATGCATGAAAGTAAAGATTAGAATTTTAGACACCACAGTGAAAAGGTTGTTATATTATATGCAGTTTTTACTTTTTTTCTCATCATTGTATTTAAGTTTTTCAATAAGTACATTTATCATTTAAGAAAATAAAATTTATGAAAAATATGTTTATTTTCTGGAGAGTAAATAGAGACATTGGACAATAAATAAAATTCAACTCCCTCTGAACAGCGTGTCATAAAATATTATCGGCCTTGCAGACCCAATTCTATGCATCACTAATCTATTGAATTCAGTTTATGTCTAGACAGAAGAATCCAAAAAAAGCCAGTAAATAGAAAAAGAACACTTAAATAATAGAAATACAGTCTACTGAAGAGAAAGGTCACTGAAAGCTAGTTAATTATGAAGTTGATGGTTACAATACATTCCTCACACAATAATGAATAATATCTTTGCTGCAATTTCAAATAGCAAAAAACATCCCAGGAAGCTAGCTTCATTTATCCAACATCCTTCACAACAGCCAGTTACAAATGACCAACTAACCACTGGTCTTGAATTAGACATTGGAAGGGCGCTAGAATTGACAACTTTTTCTTTCTATCGTGCGAAATTTCTCTGCAGTGCCTGTCTTTTAAAGATCAAATGAACTCAGTTCTGAAACCTGCATGGCAGGCAGCCTGACTTTACTCCACATATAACCGCTAAAATTTCAACTCCATTTCTCTGCTGATGTCCTGTGGGATACGGAGCTCCCAAAGTCTTGCTTTTACTGCTAATTAACAATAATGAACAGGATGACATACTTTTCTTTTGAACACTTCTGTCAGGAAGTTGTCCAAGCATCAAGAGATACAAGAAAAAGACAAATTCCCTTTTTCCCCCCTTCATTTACATGCCGAGATACACAAGACTCTACCCTGACGTTTGGTTAAAAAAAAAAAAAAAGTAGGTCAAGCTGTCTAGGCTTTATCCATTAGCTTTAGAACCTGGGGAAAGGCAGAAAACGGCTGCTGCAGCCAGTTTCCAGAGCATTGCAGGTTATTTTTATATTCATCTTCGCATTAGGCCGATACTCTTGTGACAGTATTAATTTAGCCCTACATTAAGGCACAACTCAAAAAATAGCAATGATACCTATAATTCCACCCATTAAAGGAATTGTAATACAAAATATCATGTGCTATGTCACGGCACTCTATCGTTATTTAGTGCACTCATGTTGGGAGACACAGAAGTTCCAGCTTGTGCCCATGTGTAAGGAATCTCATAACACAGTACACAGTAAAGACTCATTGACTTAGGAGAGGTAATTTGGATTTTATCATCATTTGGAAAAGTAGCTGGCTAGCTTGAAATTTTCCTTTGCACAAAAGAAGAACGAGGCTTTGAAGTCAGATAGAACTAGTTCAAATCCAGGCACAGTTACTTACCAGCTATGTGATTTTAGTCAATTATTTAAAAATGCAGTTTGCTCATGTGTAAAATTGGGATAATAATTCATACCTCAATGGGTTATTGTGAATATTAAATGAAATAATTTTTATGTAAAGTGGTTAGATTAGCGTTTGGTCCATAGTAAGCACTCAATACATGCTAAATCATATTGTTTAGTTATTGTTCTTCTTACTAAGCAAATGAATAGAGAAAGGATGATTTCAGAGAGAGTTTAACCCTACTTAAGATAACTAACCGTTAGTACCTTCAAGCATTTAATACATATTAATTAAAAACATTTTTATAAAACTCTCTTACATGGAGAATCAATTTCATCTCTATCATTTAAGCAAGTGTCAGAGGTTGGCACAGCAGGATTAAAAAGAGAGGATGGTCAAATTGCCAGGATAGTGGAGGTTGATTACCATCCCCACCCTAATCACTTAGAGTTGATTACCACAGGAGGTGGTTTTTCTTCTTTCATTCTCTAATTGGATTCATCTTTTCTCATCAAGTCAGAATTCATGGGCATACATATATCACAGATTTTTTATATAAGTGCCCAAAATAATGCAGCGAGCAGACAGGCAGTATATGACTAAATCTCAGAGAAGTGACCACTTGTTTGGAACATTTGAACCTGGAAGTGGAGATGATCAATGGTCTAACACCAGAGAAGTCTTCCTTCCCTGAGAAAATACCATGTGGATAATGAATCCATTTCATGATACTCTCCAGCACTTGGGACTCTGCCTTGAGCGTCCAAGCCTCCTTAGTTTGTAAATGGGGAGTCCCAGGAGAGTGTCACATGCTTTCAGCATTATCTTTTGGGAGTCTACCTCATACTATAATCCAAGGAGAGCGTTCCTCATGTGAGCTCCTGCACTACAATGGAAAACTACCAGCAGACTGGAGAGCAAGGCCACAAGCCAAAAAGAAACAGTCCATTTCACTCATACCTGCATTCCTTTATCTGGAAGCAGAGAGATTAGATAGAAGGCTATAGCAACAGTGCAAGAAGAGGCCATTAAACTAAGGCACTAATAACAGGATTCAAAGAAAGCAGATAAATTCTAAAGATAAATTCAGTGCAGTAGCCCCTAGCGATACGTTGAGCACTTGAAATGTGGCTAATGGATTTGAGGCACCAAGAGTTCTAAAATGTATTTAATTGTAATTAAGTTAGACATACATTTAAAAATGATACTCCATTCAGTTATGGAAAGCTTTAAGTGTGTTTACAATAATTCAGATATGTGAATCAACTTTTACAACTGGAAATGTCATGAAATATACAGTGTTTCTGATTAAAATTTAGATTCCGAATTGAGAGGTGCTGTTAAGTGTAAAATACACATTGGATATCAAAACCTTAGTATGAAAAAATAATGTAAAACAGAAAAATTTATATTGATTATATGTTAAAATGATAATACTTTGAATATATTGAATTAAATAAATATATTAAAAGGTAGTTTCATCTGAGGTTTTTTTTTTCCTTTTTTTAATATGACTACTAGAAAATTTAAAATTGCATGCACAGTTCACATTATATTTCTATTGGACCATGCTGATTGTGAGACATTTCTGGAATTTGATGAGAAACATATTAGGTCATAAAAGTAAGCATGGGAAAGATGTCAAGGTTTTAATCTTTGATTGGATAGAAGGTATGCAGTTGGGAGATGATGAGTTCAGTTTTTAACGTGGTAAATTTGAGGTGCCTATGAGACACCCAGGTGGAGACTGTGGAAGCCATTGGAAATGTTGGTATGGTGACCAGAAGGGAAGTCAGAACAGGAGATGTGTATCTGGGAGTGAGCAGTCTGCATTTGCTGGTTAAAATTCAGAATATAATTTTAGGAATATTAAGATTGACTTATTTTCATAGACCAAAAAGCCCTAATAATTAATTAAGTTTTGACCTTTCACCAAAGAGTATTTTGGTCTGTCAATCTTGTATTTCCACTCTTTGTTGGGCAAGAAGGCTTTAAGGTGTAGGTTCAGGAGGAAGTGTTTTTCTTAATAGGAAGAGCCCACCATTGACTTGTCTCTTCAGAAGCCTAATTGCACTGTATTCCTACAGGGCTATGTTTTGTCGACAGAGAGATTAAACAGCTCATTCAGCTGGTCTCCAGGAGGGCAGCAGCCTCCTCTGTCTTGTTGACAGAAGGATCCCAAGATCCAGTGTACTACCTCCTAAAGCAAGTTCCTAAAGTCAACAAAATTGCATTTCACAACTCAAAAAATGTTTAGATTTTCATCAGAAGAATTTTCCCAGTGAAAATTATCTCCAATTCCTTGCTCCTAATTTAAAATGTGGATTATTTACACCTACCATTACCTTGAGTGTCCTGTGTAATATTCATCTAGGTCATTTCATTTCTTTATTGAAATGAACTGCCTATGTGTGGAGTGGCCCCAAATCAGCTTTACTAGAACTCCAATGCCATAGTATCACTTTCATCTGGTTTCCTGATCTTTGGTTGACATGTTTGCTTCCATTTTTTAACTATTAGTCTCATGAATTTTGCTTGCAGCTTTCAGTGCTTTTTGTGCAATAAAGGAGTTTTCCTGATCAGTGTACAAATGACTTCTCATTCAGTGTGCATTCTCCAAATTAGTTCTTAACCCTCAAGCAATGGCTTCATCCCTCTTTTTCCATCAATGTATATTCTGCACAGCCAGTATCCTTAATAATCTTTTGCATATGCTTTCCTTGTTGCCCATCATTTCTTCCTAAGACATGCAGACTCTAAATATGTTCTGAGCATGAGAGAGCTTAACCATGTCTTTTCCTAGGAATCTCTTAATAACCTAGCTCAGCTGCTCCTTGGATTCTTGAGCCCATATAAATTATAAATGTTTGCTGATTTAAGTTGCTAAATTGTGGTGAAATATGTTACACAGAAATAGAAAACTAATACAGTAAAAAGTGCATTATAGGTTATCAACAATGGTGTGTTGAATGGGCCAAAGGAGATGTTTCTTGCAGGTAGGCTTTTGAAAAATAGTAGGTACAGCAGAAATGGAGGTGTCAGTCGGTAGAAAGAATTCAACAAGAGTCTCTTGTTTTGGCATCCTGGCATTAAAAAAGAGGATTTACTAAGGCAACTCATCCCTGGCTAACTTAGAATGCATGTGAAGCTATTCTGTAAAATAATCTGGGGTCTACCACAAAGCAATGGGTCAAGAAGAGCAGTGATCATAGATTGGAGCAGAATCTGTGGACAAGAGTTTCTTTACCTAGGTAATGCCCTGGATATTGTTTCAGCATCTCTTCCAAAGAGATTCCTGAGTCCTGGACTTCTTTCTGCTAGCTCAGGAGGTGACCAGATCCCAGGGCCAACCCTGAAAACATCCTACATTTGAATAGAAAAGTTGATGATTTGGCAGAATCTAGATAGAGAGTGAGAGAATGAGAAGAAAACTTATGGACAGAAATAAAAATAGAGAAATGACAAGAAGTTCATTTAAAAAACTGAATTAATAAATTTCACTGGAGTCCATAGATAAGTATAGAATTGTGGAATAATAGACCTGAAAATGGAAAGTAAGATCAGAATGTTGAGGACATTAAATGTTAGGCATACAATGTGCCTTTACCTGTACGCAATTGGGAGGCATCAATGTGTTTTAACAGAGAAATAATAGAATAATTTTAACAAATTAACCTGACATAAGTACATCAAATGAACTGGAAGCTATTCAAAATAGAAAGAGGAAGATTAGGCTAAGTATCTAAGTGATAAGTACATGAACTGAAGAGGTACAGGCAGACAGAGTTGTTTTGGTTCTCTTTTATTAAGTTTCATAGCAATGGAATTTCAGAGAAAGAAATAATACTAGAAATCTGGAAACCAAATTCTGAGAGTTACTGATGCACCAAAGGTGACAACCAGTAAATTAGAAAATAAGAAACTGAATTAACTTCCAAGGGGAAAGGATGAAGGGAGACGTTTGTATTGATTCGCTTGACCTCACCCCTCCCCCAAAATAAAGACTGTCTCAAGACATCTGAATAGCACTGAAGCCAACACAAATGTGACCATCATGTCTCCCGTTTTCTCCAAAGATAACTCATATCCTTTATACCTTAGAAGCTTGAACAAGAATTTTACAACACATGGTGAAAAGACATGATTTTAGCCTTGCTTTTAAAATTCTAGTCAAATAGGCCATATGTTCTCTAATTTATGTAAGAACCAGGAAAAGAAAATCAAATAAAATATCTACTGTATACGACTTATAGGGTTGAATATAATATTATATGGCAAAGTGGAAATTCTTAAAATAGGTGTTTTTGGTTAGAAAGAATATTTCAGATGGAACATAATTTAAATTCAAGAAAAGCCTATGAGGGAATAGTTGGGTTTTATCTTGTTGGTTTAGGTACGTATCTATGTGTAATTACTGACTTTGGAAAGGTATTTTTTACTTTAATCTTAATAGAGCAGTAAGATAAGTAGTATAAAATGTAGAGAGGCAGAGAAAGATGAGAAAGATTTGACACATCACCAATATTGAGAAGTTATTTTGGGCCAAGTAATATTTACTATAAATACAGTATGCTTCTAGTCTATATTAAAACAGCTGATCAAAAGGTGTATTTCTAAATCAAAATCAATTAATAGCTTGGTTTCAAAAATAAGGCTTCCTGCCTAGCAAAGTACAAAGAAGAAACACTTACAGCAAATATGTACAACAATTCACTAATCAAATTTGCAATGCTCTTTCATGCTCCCAAGATGAAAGAATTTCAAAGAACACTCTTCGCTCATCCTCTTCTACACCCTCCACACATTTCCTCTGGTTAGAACCCATGCACACGTTAATATTCATGGCAGCGAGTGAGCGCACACTTGGCAGTGGCTTTCTTCAGTAAGTCAGAGAGGGGTTAAGTAATCTCCAATTAACATTACCCGACTGATATATGAGATGTTTCCTCTAGAGTGATAGTATTGGTAAAATTGCTAGATATATCATATAAATTATAAAAAAATGGAACTTAGATTTTTGTTTATTGTTTCCAAGAAATTATTTTATCTATAACGATTAAACAATCCTCAACATTACTGATTTAAATATGTATAATATAACACTTTACACTTCACAATCTCTTCTTTATATTCCTTATCTTAAAAACCTATCATTTATCCACATTCTTACAAATACTATGCAGATAAGAAAGTTAAAACCACAAAAGGAAGAAATGGAGATATACCAAGATGGAGCAATAACCAAGAAACACTAGTCACTTAGGGACGAAGTATGTTTACTATAAATAATCTAAGCTACCTGGTGACCAGGATCCCAGCTGGCTTGTTTATTCATTCATCCAAGAAATATTTATTGAGATAAGTACCAAGTGGTGAGCTCATTTATTTTTCTATCCAAAGAGCGTCCAACATAGGCCTGAGCTATATTAGTTGCTTAGAAAATATTTCTGAATAGGATTCTAGCATGCACTGAAATAAATGATGAAAAGCCACATTTATATATTATATTATTTTTCTTATTAATCATCATTATTATAAATTATGTTCTCTGTCATCAGAAAGTGTATCTCTATTTGACAATAATGAACAGATATGAAATGACTAGGGAACAATTCATGATAAAAGTGAGTTACAACAAATGAGATAATTATTAAGGAGAGAGAATCAGTCATCCAACAAAATTCCCACCATAGACTTTCTTTAGACAACCAACTACCATAATCAATTCTTAGTTGGAGATTCAGAGAACAAAATCAATTTTAAAAATGCAACTTTTCAATAATGTAGCTGCTGTGTATCAAGTACCACACTTTTTCTACATTGTAAACGAGAAGTTAGATGACTTTTTCAGAGTTATATAGAAACTAAATTGCATCTGTGAATATTAATATAACCAAAAAATCCATCTATAAAAACTGGGCCATCTGAGTCAAAAAACACTTTATTTCAAGTTGTTATATTTTTAAGAGTACAGTTAATCAAAATTTAAATATGATTATACTTTCACGTAAAATATAACATGATCATTTGAAAAACTGGGATGATAAACAATGTCAAATGTTCACATCTTCACTGAAATTATATGCCAATCAGATTGTTAAAAAGTTATCTAATTGAAATGGCCTTGTATAGTACAGCACCTTTTAATGTGTGAAATCAACTTTTCAGTTTATTAGTTAAGTCTACTGATTAAGGATGGAAATATGATTTTTAAATAAGATCAGTACATAGTTTATACTTTGCTGATCTTGAAGGTTTAGAAAATTTTCCTGGCAGTTTAATGATAACCAAAATAATTTCTATAGATAAATCATATCACCTATGATATCAATCAGGTTAATTTTTAAGTCAGTTATATTCATAAACCAAAATCAAACAACAGTAATAGTCTACACTTCTTCAAATCTTGTTTTGCTTTTAAATTTCCAATCCTGAAACAAGCAGAAGAAATGATTTGGGAAAAATCAGAATAGACTCGAAGGTGCATAAATAATTTCATAAAATAGCCTTTGAATATTCCCAAGTCTAAGTATAATTATTAAGAATACTTCTGTTTCTATCACCTGCAGGCATCAACTTTGGTCCCTATATGCTTCATTTTCCTTTCCTTTCCTTCCTTCCTTCCGTTTTTCCATCTTTGCTCCCTTCCTCCTTCCCTCTCTTTCTCTCTCTGTCTCTGTCTTTCTTTCCTTTTTTAATATCTAACTCCTCCTTGTCTTCCTCTTCCATGGGCTCAACACCGTGGAAAAGAGTTAGAGGTAAACTTCAATAGTAACAGGAAAACCACTGGCCTAGAGTTATTTGTCTGTATGCTGAAAACATGGAAAGAAGTGATTTGTCTCCAAATAAGCAACTTGCTGAGTCACTAATAGCTGATCACTGCTTGTAGGCAAAGAGAAAGGTAGAGAAAAGGGAGGGAGAGAGAAAGTTGTAGCTGGCCAGATTTGTCCTAAGCCTGGGTCCTAATTGTTGATACAGAAATGAGTAGGGCTAACCAACAATGACGTATGTTAAGTCCAGGGAACCGATGTCCATTTTCCATTTCCCAGTGAAGGACAGGCTGCTGGATCAAAGGAGAGCTTGAAGATAGCAAATCCAAGAGGGAGGGTGTGTAGACACAAATAGCAAATCCAAAGTGAACGGCAGGCAAGACAAAGAGAAGAGATTTAGAAAGGAGGCCCTCACGGGTCAGCTGTCAGAAATCCACGGCCAGTACAGAAGGTATAGAAGGTACTAGGCTGGTATGGACACCTAGAAAAACCAATCCTTTACATATGTGAAAGGACTCTAAGTCCACTTTTGATCAGAATTGGAAAGAAATACCCATTCTTGTTGATCAAAACCATTTGACCATAAAACAAACAATAACGGTTTGAGTAATTCAGTAACATGGCCCCTTATGATTTGAGAGTGATCATTGTAGAACCTTTTCTCAGGGTAGATGTGTAATTGGTTATGGATCAATAAGTAATTTCTTTCAGGAGGGAAAGCTCTTGTTTTCTTATTTATTTATTTGTCGAAGTTGCAAGGTTCTTAAATAAAAACGGAGCAGATACATTTAAAAAGTTGAGATTACTCTAAACAGCAAGATTCTTTCCTGCACTAGTTAAGTTTATCTCAACTGATCATTTATTTAGGATGCCATAAAGATCCAGATGCTTTCAATTTTGATTGTTAGATATTTGCTGAAAGGCAGCTGAAATTACTTTCCCATGGTTCCCATTTTGACAACTGCATTTTGAATTGAAAATTTACGATGGTTCAATAATGGTTGTGCTGAGGTGTTTTTTTTCTTTCCAAGATTAGCAATGAATTCAGCTCTTGTGGTCAGTGTAAACCCCTACTCAGCTTATTGGAAATTCTAGAAGTCTAATGGGAAACTAAGATTAAGAAAACAAATAAGTAAAACTTTGAGAATCAAGACCCTGCAAAAGTCTGTGATAATGTATTTTGCTGTTTGGTGGTTTTCCTAATCATTTTAGGATGAGTGCCTAAAGGCCAGTTTCTAACAGGAAAGAACATGTTGACCTAATTAAATGTCCTTTGAGGCATAGGTGCTGGCAAAAGGGAGAACTTACAGGGACAGACAGAAACAAAACAAAACAAACTTACACGATCACATTAGGCAGAATGGACAAACTATACCTCGAGGATAAAAAGGGAGATGGAGAGACTCATATGCTTCTGGAACCTTCCAGAAGATAGAACTTTAAACCAAGAACTATGATAAGAATCCTTTAGAGTTTTCGAATATATGACACTTTACCATGGTTGTTATTTTGACATATTAGTAAAATATTACTAGCTCAACAATGAAAGACTACATTGGCTTCTTTGCAAATATTATAAGGAAATGAGGAGATAAAGAATTCCAGCCATACAAGTTAGTAACTCTTTGATGTAGAGATATAGAGAAGAGTCTCTAAGCAATAGTCAGTTGTGGCAACTCTAAAAGGTAAAGAAAATTTTTCATTTATAAACTCTTATTCGCCATCTACTGCATACTAACTAAATTCTTGTGGGAAGTTTAGAGCTTAGAGAAAAAGGAATGATCCCAGTACATAAACGACAAGAGCCCATTCTATTTTCTTGATATTTATGTATCAAAATGAATATAATATAGCATAGAAGTAATTTTTTTGCCATTTTCTTTCATATCCCCAAACATTCTTAAAGTTTCCTTTTCTCCCATCCATTGCGTGTAACTTTAGAAAATTCTTTTCTTGAGTGAGACAAGAAATAAGGACACTGGATCCACATCATTTTATGCCATCAGTATTACAACCTCCTGCTTCCAGCCAGATGGAATAGTATCCACTGGGCAACATCTTACTTTATTAAGTTGGCAAGTCTGCCTAAAGTCACTAAAAACACACCAAAAATAACTCTTTGTGAACAGAGAATTAAGAGGAATTCACTCTTAAAAAAACATATTTTCTATTGTAAAGAACACTTTTAACAACAGTAATAGGTATAAGGTCTCATTACATCTAGAGTATATTTATATTTTCTGTACCAAAGTACTGGTTGCTGGGGGAGAGAAACTTCCAAAAGGCAGAATTATAGGTTATTTAGAAAAAGCTAACAGCAAAAAGTAAAAGTTGAATCTTATTTTAAAAGTACTTACTATATGCAGCTCTAGGTAGTCACCCAGGCCAGAAGAACTGTCCACTCGCACCAGTACAGCTTCTTTCTGAACAGTGCTAAACCCTATGGCCAGTCTGTCTGCTCGTGTACTTGGCCGGTCATTAGGAGGCCACTTATATGTGATTTGTCCACCACCTTTGCTAAAGATATACGTTGTCCCAGCTGGAAAACAAAAACCAAAGCCAATTAGTCCATACATCAAGTGCACACTTTTCCATGTGTGTTATGTTGACATATCAGTAAAGTATTAAACTTACGCTATGGCAAAACACACACACACACACACACGCACGCACGCACACACACAAACACACTATGGCAAAGCAAATAAGCAAATAACAGCTTTAAATCAAATATGCTCAAGAAAGAGAATAGGGTTTTTTTAAAAGAAATATTAAGGCAGCTCAGTTTTTAATATACTCATTAAATCTACCAGCAGGTGTTTCAGAATAAATGGGAGATTACTGCTTCTTCCATTGAATTGGACAAGCACGGGATATAATAGGGTTTTATTTCTTCCTGCCAGTTTTTAAGAAACAGTCTAGTAGGAAACATTGACTTTGGATGCTTCCAAAAGGAGCAGAAACATATATCAATTTGTTTTTGAAAGAAGAGCTGCATGTAGATGTGCCAGGGTTATACAGCACAGTGAAGCAAATCGCAACAAATATACTACGAACCAACTTTTACGGGGAAAGGGTCTATTCACACATGATAGATGATAACTAATGGATGAACAGCCATAAGCCCCAGTAGTCATAGCAAGAGAATACAGATAATAAATCCCATCCATAGAAGTCAGGTCTTATTTAACAAGCAACATCTAGTAGCTGTCAAACTATCCAGCATCATTAACAGATCCATTTTCCTTTTCCCATAGTGAATACTAGTCTTACAGCACCAAGAAGAATGTCATAGCCTCCTTCAGTGAGTGTTTAAATTTTACTTTATGGTGATGATGTCAGTAAATTATCCATCTTACTTTAAAAAGAGTTTTGTTTCAAACAACTTTACTAAGCATCCAATGCATTAAAGTCCTATCTCATTGTACCACTGGCATCTATCTCACTAAATGCAATAAAATAAATTTGCTGAGTCAAAACATTTGGAAGAGACATGCAAAGATATATAAAGGAGAAGAGATCTTCCTCCCACTAAATGGGACCACGGAAATATTTATTTAGTTATCCCAGGAACAGACATTGGTGTACAATTTATAGAGGAGAATGTAAACGTCCAGTAATAAAGGAAGCCAATACATATTTACCGTGTACTTACTATGTGCTGAACACGGTAAGGAAGCTGTAAGACTGAATATTGAAATTTAGGCCACAAAGCATCTTGTATGTATGGAAAAAAAGTTTCTACCAAGAGTAAGGCTTATGTGTAAAAGTTATATGTACAGCAGTATGGTTTCAAGATATCTACATGTTAAATTTCTATGGTTACCAAATTTATCAGCTAAATGAAGTTGATTTAACGTCATATTTGCGTACAGTTAATTAAATAGCTAATACATCAACTTTTTTCTTTTTTGTATTTTGGATCCAACTATTCTTCATATTCTGTCTGAGACATTTCCTTAGGCCCTTGAGAAACTCCAGAGATCTCTACAATGTGCCTATTGTGCCTGATTCATTAAAAAAGGCCTTGGTATGTAGGCCTGACCCAAGAAACGTGTCAGGATAATATTGAATGTAAAAGTGGTAAAACCGAATCCTGTTAAAGTGCAATGGTAGAGAGGCTGTGCACTTCTCTATTAATTTTTTTGGATACTAATGCAAGAAAACAGTTTATCTCTCTTACGTAAGAACAGATGTTATATTTCAAAGGCATCAGTCAGTGCACAAGCAAAGAAAATTCGGAATATACAGATTTGTGTATCAGAAATGTCAGAGCCTTCCAGGACCATTTACATTCGACATCATCAGAAGGTCATTTATCAGGATATTAATAAGCAAGCATTATCTGACAAATATCTTCCCACTTGGTAATTTTGTAAGTATTAAGATTAAGTATTAAATGTTTCAGTAAAGCCTACATTGATAAAAATAGGATGAGAACACATAAAAGTGGAGATTTCTTTAAAAAGAAGATGCAGTGGTGACCTCTGAGTGCTGGTATTTGATTAATTTTATTTTCCTCCTTTTAATTAACTTTGTTCTCTAATGACTATGTATTTCATGTGAATTAAGAAAAAGTTCAAAATAGAGATGCTGCTTAACAGTATGAAACATAGCTAAGAATCCAGAAGTTTTCCAAAATCATCAGAGTAACGTAGTGTTGTAAAGCAACAATCTCTCACATTACGTAGTGAAGTTTAACATTAAAAATCACTTTCAGGACAATTTTTTCGTTTCTTCTCTACTTCTGTATGGAAACTAGGGCAAGCATTACTCCATGTTATATTCGAGGAAATTTAGTCATAAGGATTGGCTTGTTATCTAAAGACGCAAACTTGGTTAAGTGGCAGAGCTGGTAGGAAACCTAGTATCCAGACTCCTACTCCTGTAGTTTTTATTACAAAAATATTTCTGTTATCATAACAAGACAGTCAAGAAAAAGTTAATTGGATATGTCAGTCTGAATTTATCAAGTCCAACTGTTATCATATTCTAATGTCTCATATCCATAAAGTGACATTTGTACCTCATGGTCATGTACTGTGCTTTCACCTCACAATGCTTTTAAAGAAACAAAAATAACATGTAAATGTGAAATGACAGAACATTTAATATATGTAGATTAACATTTAGTTTAGGGTACACTTCCCAAACTTATGAAACTATGAAAGTTTCTAGTTGTTCAGTTACAGAACTTGAGGATAATATTTTAAAGGTTCATATTTTCAGTAAGATAAATGTCACAATACAAATATCATTACTGCAGATTTGATTTCATCTCATATTCAACCTTTTCCAATAAGTATTAAGACTTGGCAACTAGCATGCTATTAGCTACTCTGTCCTCCTTACAATGACTTTCCAGTTCTTCAAGTTTCACCAGAACAAAGCAAAAACAACTGTATTACTGTGTGCCAAACAATGCGATTATTTGTAGTGTCCTTTTGCTCCAGATGTATCTGGAAAGCATCTCTCACACTTTCTCCTCCGGACGCACACTAGCGCATTGGATTGTACTCATCAGCACAATTCCACCACAAGCAAGGGCATCAGATGTCCAGCCTCCACACAGCTGTCTTCCACCTACCCCTATAAGCATCTTGGCTTTCTTTGTTAAAAAACGACTTTATGTCAAATCCTACAAAATTTTCTATGCTCCTAAAGCTCTCCTTCCATCAAGATAGAAAATTATAATATGATCTCTTTTGGTCACTTCACAAACATGAGAATACTCCCACAATAAAATATAGTGGGTCAGATGAGTAAAGTTTCAAAATCTACTTTGTTTAACACGTATCTTTCTGAGCAAGGACATGACGTACCTACTGCAGCAGAATAGCTGAGAAATTAAGAATGTAAGCTCTGGCCTGAGATAGACCTGCATTCAAATTCCAACTGCATCATTTACTAGTTACATGACCTTGACCAACCTATTAATTCTCTCTAAGTCTTGGTTTTCATATCTGAAAAAATGGGAATAGTAACACTACCTACCTCATAGAGCCTCTGTCAGAATTAAATGAGATATTGCACAGTAACACTTTAGTCCAATTCCTGGCATATTGTAAGTGCCCAACAAATTTTGGAGAGAATAGAAGGTTGAGTCTGTGTGTGCTGTGTGCGTATGTGTGAGATAAAAATGTTAAAAAACTAACACTGCAACATTTCTGTTTTATTTTTTATTTTTTTATATTTTTTTTTTGGTGAGGAAGATTGGCCCTGAGCTAACATCTGTTGCCAATCTTCCGCTTTTTGCTTGAGGAAGATTGTCCCTGAGCTCACATCTGTGCCCATCTTCTGTTTTGTATGTGGAATGCTACCACATATGGCTTAATGAGCAGTATGTTAGATCCACACCCAGTTCTGAACCTGTGAACCCTGGGCCACTGAAGGGGAGCGTGAAAACTTAACCACTATGTCACCAGACCAGCCCTGTTTTTGTTTTTTCTTTAATATATGAGCATTTAGAAAAGTTTGATTCATTCAAAGTTGGGTTCAAACTTAATGCCTTTTAAGAAATGAGTTTCCCACATCCCAGTTTTTATTGATCTTTTCAGTATTTCATTCCTTGGGTTAGAACATTTTTCACATAAACCCATTATATTATTATATATGTTCACTAATATTTGACAATGCAAAGAATATTAAAATGCATCACATGGAAACTTTCATCAGAAAAAGAATATTAGTTCATCACCATAAGACACCTAGCATGGTAAGATTTGCAGCATGATGCAAAGAAATTCACTTTGACCATTAAATGAAGGAGTAAGTCTACACAAAGTGAACTGCAATCTAGCTTAATTTTATTAATTTCATTTTTATAGAAATATGTTTCATCTTATTATATAAGTGAATTTGACGTGCAGCAACAGTATATCTAAATCGCAGTTCTGAGCGTTTCACCAACATGGAGAGGAATGTGGAGGAAGGTGTTGCCTTTATTATTTACGCATGATTCTATACGGCAAGTGCTAATACATCAGTGCCATGACTACTAATGGATTTATTGCAAATTCCCCTTGACATCCAGCACTCCATGGGATGTATGGATGACTCAGACTTAAAGTGGTTTTCAGCATTCCTCACATTTAAGTTGTGCGGCAATCTATGTTACTCAGTCCTTATTCATTAACGAAGCTGATTCCATCAGATACAAATTTAGCAGCATCAAAATGCTTTACACTGCAATAAATGTTTGTAAAAATTATATATAGGCTCTTATTTCTAATGTTTGAATTGCCTGTGATGTTATAATAGGAAACATTTTTAGATTTATTTATCATCTATGTACATAAAGGGCTCTCTCCCCTCTTCCTTCTTGCAAACCATCTCCTCCGTAAATGTGCCCACTTCAGCCTCACTTGTTCCTGCAAAAGCTAATACATTCCACCAAGTGAACTGAATCTTTCTGAAAAGAAAACCAATCAGTGTGCGCAGGTCCGCTCGATTATTGGTTGCTCTGCATCCTTGCTGCATGAACAATAATATAATTAAGTTCCAAATAGGTTAGCTTCTAACTTATAACATAAGTATGTGAACAAAAGGTTCTATTTGAAAGCCTATAATTCTTCAAATGTCATCGTGTAGCCAACACGAAACATTCAGGCCATTATTAGTCTATTAAATGTAACAGGGATATAACAGTTTTTCCGGTTAAAGTTTGCCAGGCAGTCAGATGGAAACTAAAAGTAAAACAATTATAAATAAGAGGAGTTTTATTCCTCCTACAACCTTGTCAAGAGATTGTTGTAAAATTTAAAGTTGCAGAATAATTTCTACCTATGTGAAGGCATTCTTTTGAGTAAAGTTCATAAAAAGCAAGAACAATGAGAAGATCCCTTTGTAGGAAAAAAAAAAGTTTTAGACCATGGTAAAATTCCTAAACTGGTGAAACTTAAAAAATAAATAAATAAATAAATCTTAAGAATCCTACATGCGTACTAAAGCAACAACTTATTGTAGTTCATTGTCGTTCAAAGTTTCTGTAAATTCTTTGCAAGATCACAAGGAATTATTTCATGAAACTGAGCACTATAGTTTCCTAATTTCTGAAATTTCATATAGAAGCACTAAAAACTCAGGAAAGGTGGGCATTATACCAGGAGAGATGAATGGCAACAGAGTAATAGGAGTTTCTACCTATAATATGTAGTCAACTCTAAATCTAAAAAGCGATTCAACAGTTACTAACACTGAGAAGTAAGAGAGCACTCTCAGTGCTCCTCTGCATCTAAGGGTGAAAAATTACTAGGAAAGGAAAAGGAAAATAAAGAGTATATATCATAATTTGAGACCGCTGATGGAAGACGCAGACTTGGTAGATTTATGCATTACAATTTGCTAAAGAGACAAGAAAATGAAGCATGGTTTTACCCATACATCTCTGAGAAAGAGAGCAGATGGGTCTTTAATAAAAGAAACTGCGCAAGAAACGTGGCATGTCACTGAAGTGGCTTAGATCCTGGCTCTGTGGTATGAACCAGACCAAAGCAAAGAAAGTCAAGAAAAGTTGAGATAATTCTCAAAAAATGAGAGTCTTATCAAAGCAGCTCATAATGATATTCAAGATAGAAGGAACAACGCAAGGTTTTTCAAACATGGTAAGTTGCACGTTTTTCAGAACCCTATGAATTAAGAAAATTTATTGAATTTTTAAAAAATAGTTTTGACGGGGCTGGCCCCGTGGCTGAGCGGTTAAGTTTGCGCACTCTGCTGCAGGAGGCCCAGTGTTTCGTTGGTTCGAATCCTGGGCGCAGACATGGCACTGCTCATCAAACCACGCTGAGTCAGCGTCCCACATGCCACAACTAGAAGGACCCACAATGAAGAATATACAACTATGTACTGGGGGGGCTTTGGGGAGAAAAAGGAAAAAAATAAAATCTTTAAAAAAAAATAGTTTTGACTATTTATTAAATGGAATGCAAACTGAGAAAGACAAGTAAAGTCCAAATTGTGAGCTGTCTGTTTTGGTGCTGGAATTTCCTGGGCATGACACTCTAGAGTCACTGCACACACACTCCTCTGTTCAACACCAATCATGAACTCAGCGCAAGTTCTTTCAAAGATTCTTGAACCCCGTGCAACTCAGACATAGTGTTAGATGCTCAGGGTATATGAGGACTCACTAGGCATTAAAAATTATTGTTCCCCAAACCTTCAATGAGATCAAAGAAGCCTGAACCACCGTAGACCTGGGAGGGATGAAAGCAGAGAATCTGTCCACTAAGCCAGTCTATATGAAATTCGGCTCTGGCCCTGCCAAGACACCATTTGAAAATGACAAGTGTTGTGTGCTTATTCCATAAGAAATTTTAATCAAAATAGCACTATCAAGAAAATGGATCAGCAAGAATCGATCATGATTCGTATGAGGTCAGGAATCATTTCCCTCAAAGATAATTTCAATAGCAATTATGCACTTCAATGAAAAAGTAAGGGAATTTTCCCTTTGCCTATTGGTCTAAAACTTTCCTCTAATAAAAAGCTTTTTCTAATAAATATTCCATATTTTTTACAGTCTACATTTTCTGTAATAAAAATTCTATATTCTTGTGATCTTGGAAAGAATAATATATTTATAAATACATCATGTACATTTTTCATTTTGATATTTGACATTTTCATAGTTTGACATTTATGGAAAGAGTGCACCACATGGAAAAAAACAATACATTCTTTTGAAAACAAGTGTACTCTTCTCTAATAACGGAAGTAATTCTTTATAGAATATAAATTAATTCACGGCTGACCTACCTTGTCCATATCCTAGATATTTATTCGGCAATACCACAAATAGTGCACAGACTGTGCATTGCACACTCAAAAGGCAGCATTCATATAACTGAGATATGAATGGTGTCCACTGGTGTTATGCAAAGTTGTCACTACACATTCAATCACTGAACTGGATAAGTCCTTCTCTTTTTCGGTCTTATAAGGAAATTAATTGAAATAAAAAAAATTCCTAATCTGACCTATCTCTTGCTTGTCCGATAATTGCCAAATACATGAAAGGAGCTAGGAGTATAAACCCTAAAACACATAGTCCTTTTTCCCAAACAGGTAGAACCTATACATTAAAGACAAATCTCAGGGCAAGATAGTTTACGAGAGATGTCAGATAAGTGGTATTCAGCCATGTCACCATCTATTTTGGATTTTTAAAAAATCTTAAAAAGGTGACAACATTAAAAGCACTGATTAATAGTAACCTTAAAAAGTGAGTAGAAAAACTGATAAACAAGAACAATTATATTTATATCTTTTCAGATCAAAGTCATTTACGTTGTTGAATATTTTGAGATAATTGCAAGCCAGTGAAAATATTATTTTAGAAAATCTATGCAATAAGTAATACTTCACTTAGTGGTTTCTTTGCAATACATTGTCTCTTAAAAACTACTCATTATTTCCTTCTCTAAACATATTATTTAGAAAATATCCCCTCCGGGAACAATTGAGTTCAATACTTTGAACTGCCCAGTGAGACAAGCTTGTTCAAGTCCTGGAAACTTCTAAAAGGGTCTTGGAATCTCAGTTGTCTGGCTGAGAAGAAAAACGAGTAAATGCTAAACCATCTGCCAATCAGATTAGGAAAAACTTCATAAAGATAGCAAAGTGATCTAGAGCTAAAAATAAAACCAAGCAAAGCAATCCCACGACCAATAACCCTAAGAACATCAAAAGCTTATGTCTTCCCTTCTGAAGCCAGACTCCCTCAAGCAGTAAGCGGCTTATTAAAAAGTCCCTGGCAAGTAATACAGTAATCAATTTACATTACAGCTATAGGCAGCGGGGATGGGAGAGAGCTCACACCTTCTGGTCCTTTAAGAAAAATCTTATTTTAAAGTGCAGACAATAAACCGTGTAGATGTCTAACAAATTCTTAAATGTATTAGCTAGTCAGTAAAAGTTGTATTTACCTAGCGAAGTCCTTTAATTTACTTTTTTCAAAAGTTAATTGTGACAATGGATTTCATTGTATTTTCGGAGTTCAGTATTTATTAGAATTACGGTGTAAAAAGAATTCATAGGTTAAAAAAACTTGACATAAACATAGACCTGATGCCGAACTGCTCTTGGAGGCAGCTAGTGAAACTTTCCTTTCACAAATGATGAAATGGAGGCCCAGAAAAATCTCAGTGTCACACAGATGGTTGGGAAATGTGCCCCTTTCTTCCTAGTGCTTTTTCCCCTATACAATGAAGAGCTAAAATCAAATGACTGCTTGCTGTTTAGAAAAATAAACTAAAATTCGCAAATTAAAGTCTCCTTTCAATCCTCTCTAAAGTTTTCCTAGTGACGTTTCCATGGTCTGGTTTGGGGAGACTCAGTGTCTATAATGACACTTAGCAGAAATGATTCATTCACACTGACATTTTCAGAGGCTAGCCCGAATCTTTAAAAGGTGTGAGGCCTTTGCAAAGCTTTATTGTAAGCATCCTACCTAAGAAGCCATCCCAGCCTTTGGCTCATTCTGAAGCTTCTAAATTGCTGAACAGAGAGGCAGAAGACAAATCTTTATTACTAATACCATAATCACTTTTATTCTACACCAGAAAGGCCTTATAACTTTCTGGCAGTGACACTGTTTCCTGCCCTTAGCAGTGGAATTAAATCCTGAACACAAAAGTGTGTGTGGCTCTTTTCAACTATTTGCATTACATACTTAAAATAAAAAGAGGCCACCTCACAAAAAATAAAATTTATAATAATTTCAGGCTAAAACCAGAAGTTTTGATTTTGTTTTCTAATCTTAGTTTATCTCGCTTACCGTCTTCCTGCCTATCTGCTATATTTAAGTCATTCTCCTCCTGACTAGATCCTAATTAAAACTGTTTACTAGTTATTTTGGACTAGAACGGAATAGAATATTAGTTTCTGACTCAGAAGTCACTTCAAACTAAGCTCAAACTCTACCACCTAGGCAATCACAAATGGAATATACATTTCCTCCCAAAGTAACTTTTATTTTTGCTGGTTTATGCTTCTCTATTGCAACCTGGTTTTCTTTTCAGTCCTGCATCCCACTCTCACTTCCTTTATCATCTACAGAACTTATTTTTAATTTGTGAGCTATTACATAATATGTCAGAGTTGTCTTTTATTGAAATTTCCATCTTAAAAGTATGCCTACTACTAAAGATAGGAGCCTTGTCTTAATTCTTGGTCTCCTCATCAGACTTATGCACATTTATTCATATATTAATCACGAATAAGGACCTAGTATATTCCTTAAACTAAGTCAAGACTATTGATACAATGACAAATACCATAAGATCCCTGATTCACAGATGAGTATAACAAATTCCATACCTACGTTCATTGGCAAGATGGAATGTCTGTAGCCGTATAAGAAATCTAAATAATTTCACAGTCAAGTACAACAAACTCAGACACGGGGATAGAGTGCTTAGACTACCCTAACAATGAACACCATTCCCCATTTCATTATGTCTGTGTAAGGAACAACTGTGATGAAGAGTCACGAGACTCTTCAACCAGGTAGTGGTGATCACAAGAGAGTCACTACCAGATCCCACAGTTTGCTTAAGCAACCTGGCCCAAAGTTCTCTACATTTTACAGAGAAGAGCTGGATATAGCCTGCTAGTCCTTAGGCTTTAAGAATCATCAAAGAAACCCAGGAGATAGCACCTTAACCAGGTCATCAAAATTAACACCACCATTAATGAGACATATCAAATTCAGGTCCTCCAAATATGATGTGCTGAGAAGGGCACAACATTATTTCTGTGCTGTTTTTGCCAAAAAATGAATAGTCTCAATCTAACCATAAGAAAACATCCAAAAAACCCAAATTGAGGGACATTCTACAAAGCAATTGCTAGTATTCTTCAAAAGAGTCAAGGTTAGGAAAAACAGAAAAAGACTGAGGAACTGTCCTAAATTGGAGCTGTCCAGACATGACTAGATGCAATGTGAGATCCTGGTTCAGATCTTGGACCGCAGGAAAGGATATTAATGGGACAACTGTTAATGTTTAAATAAGGTCTGTAGATTAGTTAATAACATTGTATCAATGTTAATTTCCTGATTTGAATCATTGTACTATGTTTATATAAGATGTTAACATTGGGGGCGCTAGCTGAAAGGATAAGGAGAGTCTTTTATTTTTGTAACTTGTTCGCAAATTTAAAATTATTTCCAAATAATGTTTTAAAAAGGAATGTATTAATCACGCAGAGCAATTTAGAATCTTGAATAAGATTGTTGGCCTTGGGAATCTATGCACCAGAGGTAACTTGAAAAATCCCTAGTTCTTGAAATGAAGTGTGGTTGGAGATTTTTGCTTGGCTATGAGAACTGGAGAGCATTTTGAGGCATGCAAAAGACCTAATTTTCATTCTACATATAAGAAATTTGCTTAAAACCTAGCTCATTGTAAACAAACCATTACTAAGTGAAGATATCTGGAAAATTCAGATTAAAATGAAAAATTGCCTAAATAGAGCAGCCAAATCTAAGATCAATTCACCCAGTAAACTAAGTACTCATGCATCCATTTGCATTTATTAGGGTGGGTCATTGTGGAAATCACTGACATTCTTATGAAACAAACTCCATTACTAAAATCATGTAGGTAAACAGTCTTGAGACAAAATTCATTTGTCCAACCTTATGATTAGAGCTTACTCACATTAGTGTGAGCTAATTTCTTCCATAAGTTTAGAATCTAAAAGGAACGCTAGTGTCATGGAAAGGCAAAAGAAAGTAGTACAAATGCTCACAAATGTTTTTCTAGTGTATTACTGATATTTGCCTATATACAAATCAATATATTGTGGTTGTGATGAAAGAGATGAGTCAAAGACAGAGAATAGTGGTAATTATGGAAAAAAAAATTCACACTCTTCTAACAGAACAAGAAAAAATCTCCTGTGTGAGATTAGTTTAGAAGTCGCTTGAAAGATTAAAAGCCCTATGATTTAGTGAGGTGGTAGGGAAATATTCAAACTCAAAATAAGTAGTTGGGATTTTTGACAAAAACAAACAAACAAAACACAATGCTGACACAATAGCCCAAGGATGCTGCTGGAGAAAGAGAATACAAAGGCAATATAACAGCATAATTCAAGAATAAAGACATCCATACACTTAATAAAAATTAATTAAGCATTTGCTATATATAAAGCACCATGCTCAACCCTGGAGACCATAGAAATGTGTAGGTCATAGCTCTAGAATCCAGCTTTTCCACAACTGTCACTACCCATTCAATGAGATGTCAATTTTTGAATTTCTCTTTTATATTTCCAATCTTATAACCATTGTTCATATTGTATCACCTTCAACCTTAAATATTGTAATAAATACTCATCCTTACTGATCTGCTACCTTCTTGCCTCTCCTTAATTTAAATTTACCTTCATTTAAATCTACCTAACAAACTAATATCAGATTCATTTTTTGAAATGGTTTCTGTAGCCACACCTCTATTCAAAGACCTTCAATGATTAAAGCACTGTCTACTAAATTAAGTGAAAAATTCTTATGGTAGCTTTGAACATCGTCCCATACAAACAACCCTCTACTTCAGCCAAACTAGAGAATTCACGTTGTCTCCCAAAATACCTCCAGATAAAATTTAATACGGCACTGGAAAAATGAGAGGAAATGTATTTTTGTGGGAGGATTTTCAAGAGAAAAGTCACAGAGGCACAAAATGAGTTCCAGAAATAGAGAGTAGATCCACTTATATTAATAGGAAGTTACATTTTTTTTTTTAAAGAAGATGATGCATTTTTAAGCACCACTATTTCCTATCTCTTTGTCTATGGAATTAAATCTCTAGATAAATACAGAGTACAAATCATATAGTAGAAATTAGGACTGTTCAAGGTCAGTGTTAAAAAGAGATGGGATCAGTTCCAGTATCTCAGCATATTCATTATTCTATGAAATGCAAATTTCCTTTAATAAAGAGTCGCATAACTTCACAAATGTGGAAAAAAATGTGATATTACTGTCATCAGAGAGAAATTGTATTTAATAAGAACTGTCTTGGCAATATTTGCTATTTATCACAAATCTTTTCATTCCATCTTTATCAGAAATGAAACCACTTCACATTTTTTTAAGTCTTGATCTATGCTTAGTAGAAAATGTAACAGTAAAAGCAACCTAAATTAAAATAAAGTATCTGTAACTTTGGTTTGTTTGTTTATTCATTCCTCATCTCAGACTCTCTGAAACAGCATATGAAGATGACAGCAGAAACAAAATTCATCCAATTCTGAGAGGTTATCAATCCACATATTTTCATAATAAAAGTTACAAGAAGCAAAAAAATTGGGAAGTTAGACTGACTTACACTTACTTTGACAAGCAATTGTGGGTATTTGTTGATTTGAAATCCAAAGGTGGAAGTTTTTAACCCATGAAGGCTATTTAGCCAACGGAATTCAACAAAGCAAACGGGTTTTGAAAGTGATGAGAGAGAAAAAAAAGGTTTTCTAGAGATCTTTCAATTTCACCACCCATGTGAAGATACAGAATTATGTGTGAGAGTCATTTTTGAAGTTGAAATAATTGAAACATTAGAGGGTGGATTAAAGTGCCGAACCAGCCCTGGGGCAGGGAAGTGTCAAACCTTTCTTCTTTTGTATTTGGCTCATAAAACTCTACCTTCTTAGACTAAAATTACAAGGTGGTTCCAATCTGCACCTCAGATCCTTCAATACTCAGGTCACCAGTCTCAAAAGACCCTCAAGGTTTGAAACATAAGTCTTTGAGCTCTAGAGTCTTCAAATAGCATCTCTGAAAATGGTAGAGAAAGACACAAAGGACAAAGAGGGAAGGGAACTATTAAGGGGTGAAGTAGGCTTCAAACTTAACACTCAGATCTAGGATCATCCTTAAAAGTTTAATTTACTTAAAATTGGTTATTGTATTCAAATGAAATTTGCATGCCATCTGTCTTTGAAGTCATTTAAATTAAGTTTTATGACTCTTGTGGGCCGTTTCTAACTCAGTATGGTCTGCTTACTACTATAGATCACTAATTAAAATTAACTACTGAGAATGTAATTCCTTTTTCCTTGAATATTCTAAATCATTTAACAAAGGATGACATGATTTTCTGCTGCTTCTTTGGTATCTTAAAGTCATAGTCATATGACTTTTGGGTAGATACTACTGAAGTGATGATTTTAGTCAGATATGGAACAATAACGCTATCTAAATGTTACATTTAACCAAGACAGCAGTATTTTTGGAACAGCAGGCAGAATAAAAGCGTTTTGTGAATATTAACATATTCTAGCAAATTAGTTTGCACTCATTATCATAAGCAATTACTTACTGTTTAGATGCCGTTCGTATTAAATTGGCAAGTAATTTGCAAGAATTAAAACATAACATAGAGAGCTTTCGGAAAATTTAACAACGTACTAAGGCAAATGATGCTACTAGGTTCACAGACCATGTACCAAACGTGGTTACCCATTAAACATATTTAGCATTAAAATAATAGTTTGGTTGGCTACATGGACTTTTAATGCAAAATAATTTTGTAACCACTTTTTCAACACTATCAATAGAATTGTACATATCAGACACAAGTAGGTATTTTAAAAGACGGCTTACGGAGAAAATGGGAAGGCCTTGTTTTCTGAGAATGAACTAGTTGTCAATTTGACTAAATTTTGGTACTTTAATAACCCATTGCATTGTCTTGAGCTATATGGTACTACCCAAGTCGTCCCTTTCTAGAAATTTCTATTGTCTTCATCATTCTTTCCATTTAGCTCTGTGGCAGAGACTGCTGATGTTCAGCACTATTCATTTCACCTTCTTTAATAACAGGACGCTAAGCTGTATGTAAGCTGGACATAGAGTTGTCCAGCTAGAGCCTACATTTCCCATTCTCCCTTGCAGTTTGACAGAGCCATGTGACTAAGTTCTGGCCCTTGATATGTGGGCAAAAATGATATGTGATTCTTCCAGTTCAGGCCCTGAAATGTACCTGCACTTTCCTGCCCACGTCCCTCTTTCTTCTTGCTGAGTGATGACAAAAACTGAGCCAGCTGCCTCAGACCTAAAGATGGAAGCCATAGATTGTGAACTGCACCCGCCTAGGCTGGGACCACTGAATTGTAACTCTGAGAAAAAAGATCTTACATTTTGTTCATATTTGTGTATTTTTGGATATCATTTTAACAGCAAAGGCTGTTTATATAGCTTTTAAAACAAAATAATAAAACATTCTGTGTACTTTTTATACTCATGACAGTCAAGTAAACTTGATAGGGAAACAATAATTATCTCTATTTTACAAATTTAAAAGAAATTTGGTGTTCACAAAGGTGAAATGATCTGTCCATGGTCACAAAGCAATGTGAAAATTTTCTTAGTAAAATCTTCCAGAGAAGGCTAGTAATAATCCATTACCCTTTTTATAGTCAGCCAATGTCACTCACCCTGGTAGATTCTATGGGGGGGGGGTTATATGATTTCATGGATGTACCCCATTCCCAAATTCTTTTCTCCCTTACAAAAACAAAACTGCATACATTTGCAAAACATGGTAAAGGATGTTGTATGACCCTGAAGCAAAGCAAAATTAATTGACTCACACTGACCCCTCAGCTTAAATATAGAGCATTTACTTTAGAAAACTTGTAATTATAAATTCTCTCTCTGACCCTTTGAGATGTAAGTCTCCCCACTTCTTGACAGTTTTACTACTCAGGAATGTCTCTCTTAAGGGTCTGGGAGCCATCTCTTTGAAATGATAGTGCCCCTCTCTCCCACTCTCTGCGGGAGTGTAGAAGCCAAACTTGGATAAGCACCAACTGGCAAACACGGAGGACTTAATCACAGGGAGCAACTGCCCTCTCCCACCCTCAGTGTCCTCCGGTATTTCCCCACTAGCTCACCCCAGAGGTTAAGAAGCCTCCTCCCTTTTGTTTCAGTGGAGTTGAGTTCAATCTCTCTCCCCCATTACAAAAGTCTGCAATAAAGTTTCCCTTGCCTGTTTAACTAGTCTGGTGATTTTTTCTTTGGTATCCATGACCCATTATTCACATTTATCATATTGTGCTGCCATCTAAGTTAACCTGCCTCAAAGAGAGCAACAGTAACTCAGTCAAAATTAAAGATAGGAAAGCGTTTCTTCATCAGAATTTTACTCCCCCATTGTCAGAGAAAAATCTCTATTTCTCCACAAAAAGTAAAGTTTATCAGGGAAGCTTAGTCATAAGAAATTTGGAGAAATTTTATTCAGAGGTGTTTTTCTACATTAATCAAAACGCTAAATAATATTTTATAGTACCATTCTGAGGAACATTCACCTAGAGTGAATTTTAAGAGAGCTGATTTCCGTAACAAAGCAATGAGCGTTCTACCTCCGTTTCTTGAGAATATTCACATAAAAAAAAATCGATAATTATCAATATAGAGTAAATTCTACTTTTTTCATTTTGTATTGATTTTATATTGTTTGTCTCTAATATGCTATCCTGAGGATAAGAACCATTTTTCTCATGGTTCCTTGAATTTCCTCAGGCACTTCTCAGATATACAACAACATTTGACGCGGTGAACAAAATAAAATACGTAATATCTAAGACTATTTAGTGATACACTTATTTTCATTTGATGTTTTAGAATCAAATATATTTGTACTATATGTATAACAAAGGACTTATTAATGGGTAGTTGGAAAACAAAGAAAAACACACAAAATCTGTACGTCAGCAACTTTTTTCAACATCTTGAAAAGAACTATGATTTAGAAAATACCAAAGCGCTAAAAATTGAAAATACTGAGAAAAAAGGATTATCCAAAAAACAAGTAGCTGGTTTTTTTTCCTCTTCAAATGCTAACTTTGGGATAAAAGAAAAAGTCCTAATTGTCTGTTGATATACATACAACATATGTTATTTTGGACCAGACATTTGTATATATTCATTCAATCACATACATTTATATACTCTTCTTTCTCTTAACTTTAATGAGCATATACTTAAAACTGATACAGAATAAACACTGTGTGTTAATTATAAATATATATAATATCACGAAAGAAAATAAAATGTCATGTCCACTACTCAGAGAAGGTGAGCTTTTAGATAACTAATATCACAATGGGGACAGATAAGTTAAAATAACAAAGCAGAACAAATGAAAAACCAAAGAATAACCCTCCCTTTGAAGAATGGCCTAAAATAAGTCTGTTTTGGTGCTATTCAAATTCAGACTCTTTCAAAAATCAAATAAGCAGGCTCTAAATCAAACAAATTTCTCAAGCTGGGATTTCATTTATTCTTATGCAGATAAACATCTAAAATAATTATAAAGAGGCACTTTAGAGGATAGAAAAGTAAAATGTTTTTCTCACAAGATGTTACTGGTTTTTCAAGCAATGCGAAAATCCTCATCTCAAGAAATGTTCAAGCATTTTTTATTCTTCTGCCATTTTAATATTTGTACTCAACAGTTATTTCCATATTCAGTTAACATGTCCTTATTTATTTGGCAAATACTATTTCTCCTCCACATACTATATTATATATTTCAAGGTGTAGATTTCCAAAATAGCACAGCCAATTTCCATTTCAATCCCACAAAGGATACGAAACCATAAAATCCACACTGTCCACACCCATGTCTAAGATGAATCGGATGAATTAAGAATTGGAAATGACAGTTTCCACTGTAACTTTATAGGGCATTCAGCAATAAGCTGGTCAAATGTTTCTGTGCCCATGAAGAGGTGACAGCATGCTGGAATAAGTGTGTAAGGAAATGCACAAAATAGCAACATTCCTTCACAAGTAGCCTGGTGACTAACCCTGGAGAAAGCAGTTCCCATGCTTTTTACTATTTTCTACCCATTCTCTTCCCAGACAATCTTCAACATGTCAAAGAGACTTGTGCCCAAGGAGGATGGGATCTATACCAAAGCAAAAGGGGGTCCATGTGGAGGATTTTCACTGGGGACATGACATGATTAATTTTGAATTTTAGAAAGATTATCAAGGCTTCTGTGTGGAAAATGGAATGGATTGGGGGGAACTGAGGCAAGGAGGCCCAGCAGAAAGCTATTTCACAAAAAGACAAACTATAATGACCTATGAAAAGAAGTAGATGTGAGAAGCATAAAGGAGGTAAGGTTGTGAGGAGTTTTGATGATTGATTGGATATGGAGATGGGAAAAGGAAGAAATCAAAGGCCACTCCTAGGTTCCTGACGTGGAAATGGGGTAGCTACAGTGACATTCATTCACTGAGATAGGAAGCATCAAGAGGGAATGGGATGAGTGAGGAATATAATGAGTTTGATATGCTCGATTTTAGCTGTCTTTTCCATATGAGAATATTATATCATCTTTACAGTCCTGTAAAACTTAGCACACTGAAGTGTACATGGAAGACATTTTTCAGTATCCTGCTAATGGATCAAACATATAAGTTAGGAGATACATTCTAATAAAAACCGTTGTCTCTACTATTTCTTAAAATAATTTTTGCAAGACACAGCTAACCTTGCATCTCCTCATCGCCTTTAAAGTATTCTTCAGATGTAATACTTAGCTTTTAACAAGGTCTTTTAAAATAATTTTGCAAGACACAGCTAACTGATATCTCCTCATCTCCTTTAAAATATTCTCCAGATGCAATACTTAGCTTTTAATAAGACCTTTTCATGGAGCTCACTCGAATCGGCCATGCTTGTCATCTGAACATTTGCAGTGTTCTTTTTCTTCCAATAATTTTAAGAAATTGTTTTATGGAAAAGGTTTAACTACACAATATTGTCCCAGCATGTCTTCTGCTTGATTGCTGTTTGGTTCTCTGCATGTAATTGCTTGGTTAAGGTATTGTGCCTAGTTGATTGGCTTCCTCTGCTCATCAAAATTTTATTAACTGTTTTCTGCATGCAGAGCACTTTGGTAAGTTAGGATGTGTTCGTTTACCATTTATGCTACATAGGTGAGCAACAGGGTCAAATGTGACAATACTGTCTGAGCTTAGGCTTGAATCCCTGCATTTGTAGATGAAGTTGAGTTACCTGCATGTTTTGCACCTTCCAATAGTGGAAGGAGAGAAGCAGCGATGGAATCCACTGCTATTAGAAAGTATGTTCTGTACTGTATTCACTATGTTGACCCTCAGTATAAAATATATTAAAGCTTTTCCTTAGGGAACAAGTATAGTTAGACATTCTGCATCATAACCATAACTTTGATCTACTAGACCCTGTGTCTCCTAGAACACAGTAAGAATGGTTACTAGCAGCCCATACGATGCTTTTAGACAAATTAAAAAAAAGCAAATCTTCGTCAAAACCCTTTACTTTAAACTTGAGAAACTGTCATAGTATACTGACTTTGTCAGTATCAAATCATTTACTTTCCATTTCCTAGAAAATTATCATATTAAATATGCAACTCCATGGGGGTAACAATGTGAATAAGACCACTTTCACAAGTCTACATCGTGCACAAGTGTACACAACATCACTTTAGTGAGATGCAGGGAACGTTAAGGTTTGGTTCAAGAGGGAGATTCAACTCATCTTGGATCCTATTGTTCTGTGGAATATGACCATGCTTCTCAGGAGAGAGAAATGCAAGAGACACAGAAAAGAACCGTAATTGCTATTCAACCACTTTCTTTCATGCATAACAAACACCAGTGGCAAAAGAAGTTCAAGCCTTTTCTTGGAAAGAAGCAGTTTTACACAGTTGAAATAAGATCCGTCACAGATCTAACTTGTGGAAATGAAATTTCTGAAAAGAAAGACAACATCAGAGCAGCGCTAATCCAAGATGCATGAAGAACTGAACCACAGCAGCTAAAGTCATATATTTGAAGCACAGGTTTCAGCCAGACAAACTGTGACTCTTAAAAACGAGACGCTGAGGATCCTCAGGAGATCGTTCTCTTCACCTATTCCTCTATGGATGCTCCAAAGTACAGATTCAATTTTGAGGCAGGTTAAACTGGGGGTCCAAGTGGGAATATATGGTTAATGAATTTTGTACAATCTTCCTTCTTTTCAATTAAAAAAAAAAAAAAAAAAGATTTGATGGGCTTTACTGAGTCTTTTCAACTTCTTCCCCCCAGATTGATTTCAGGCCATGGTGGAGACAACCAGACTGCTAATTAAACTATTAACTCTTTCTTTTAATTTGTAAAGCTTTGAGCATTTATATTCCAGAAGCCACTCCCACTCTGAAGCCCCTAAGGATGCAGACTTTCCACAGATATCCAGGGAAGATACATACACATTACTCTAGGCCAAATTTGGTCCTGCAAATGAAGTCACATGCACTAACTCAAAATATTTAATGATTTTCCCAGACTTTGCTAAACAAATTTATGTAACAAGGAAAACCTCTAACGTTAAGCCCAGAGAGGTTCATTTTTCCTGCAGTCAAATTGAAAGGTAGCAAAAATGAAAGCTCCTCTGTGATGCTTTCGAAAGCAGCAAGATTACTTTCTAGCCACAGAAGGTGAAGTTGACGCAGAATAAGGTGCCACTGAAAATGGAGGAAATGCGCTAAGGTCCAGAAGCCTCCACAGAGTTGAGTCACAAGACATACATGTACTCACGGAACAGTAATGCCCCTTACACTGCTATCTAAGAGAGATGCATGTAGTCAATTTTAAAACAACAAAAAATGCAGCAAATTCAGTCTCAAACAGATGTCGTTAATTTTGCAAAGATACATTTAACCGCATAAATATATGTAAAACTATGATACCGTTTTTTACATAAACTGGATCCTTTATTTCTCTCACCAGAACAATGTCTGCACTCCAAATTCATTAGCAAATTCTACCTGTTTTATGTTAAAATGAGTGAAAATATGATTGCAAATGAACAGTCAAAAAGCCATTGCGTAATGTGGAGCACAACCTTGAATCAGGAAAGTATGGATCTATTCCTAACCTGTTACTCTGTGACTTTACCAAAGGTACTGAAACTATCCAATAATCCTCGTTTCCCTCTTCTGAAAATAAGAGGTTTATTCCAGGTAATCTCTATTGTCATTTCCAACTCTATTCTCTGAGTTTAAAATATCACTCTGCTAGAGCTGCACTAACCTTGAACACGATCCCAGCACACACTGAATTGTCTAGCTAACATGAGCATGAAGTGGGAAGGTGTGTTGGTCAGTGAGGCACTGTAGCAGATAAGACGCGATGATTTCTTAGGGTGGATATTTTGTTTCTTTCTTACGTGACTTTAAAACAATAATTGTATAGAATATTTGCTATATTTTATAATTGTGAAATGATATAGTAGAAGATATTTTATTTCATGTAGTAATTCCTTCTATGATTATGGAAATTAAGACATAAATACAGGGAAAAAAATAAACAGAGTATTGACTGAGCATTGTTAGCAGGCAATGCTTTTGCTCCCTGAAATCATATACCCCACATGACAAGCCTAGCAACTCCATCCAAAATCAATACAATAAAAAAATCCACAGAAATGACAATCTAAAATGAGCCCAAGGTTTATTAAAACCTAGTTACGTAATTACTGAGGTCTTCTCAGTCTAAAATCTATAATTACTGTAGTTACTACTAAAAAGGTTGGGTTAAATGTTATTAAGCAGAAACCACCCTGGCTGATTTGTTTTGTGAATACATGTTAAGATAATTCCTACTTACAAGAACAGAGTCATTCCAAGCTGGAATGATTATGAGCCTTGGTAGGTTCTATTGTCACAAATATGACTCAGATCCAGAAAGGGATTCATTATCCTATTCTAGCAGTCAATTTAAGTTGTAGGAACGCAAGGGAAAGTGAAAGCATTTTCTCTACAAGTGTAGCTGCACTGGTGTCATTTCCTCCATTGTTCTAGTTGCAAAAGACGAGGCATCAACTCATTAGTCCAAAGCTTATTAATTCTCACCCTAAGGTAATCCTGCACATGTTCCCCAACACCATAGCCATCTGTTTGTTTGGTTGTGTTCATGTATTTTGGGGTTTTTGGAAAATAATTTAAAGTTCTTTATAGATACCCAGTTATATCATCACAGTGCTCACTCCCTGGTGGTTTAATAGTATCATTTGAGTGCCATTAAACCTTTCACACCACAGGGTAGAAAACAATGTTTTCTTCTGTGTTATACGATAGCACCCTACACACTTGCTGAATTTCATCTATCACATTACCTTTACTTTCAAGTACCTGTTGGTGGCTAGCTGGCAAAGTGATGATCACTTTTATCAAGCAAAAAGAAAAACACAACAAATGACCTGTCTTGGGTCATAAAATTAGTGAGTAGGAAGAACACTTAAGGATACCTTGAGTGATTTATTTCTCAAGTTTTAAAACCTGTGTGTCCTTCACACAACTGTCCCATATTAAAGCAATGAAAAATAATACACTTATTGTAATGTGGTACCATGTGTACACTCCACAGATGTTGAATGAAATCAATCTAGGGCAATCTCCACTACTCACCTATTCAAAAACTCCAAATGAAACAAATCATTATATTCAGATAACAGTTCTTCAAACACATACAGACAATTCTGATCAGCAATATTCATAGGTTATATGTAACAGATTCAACTATTGTTTATGACCGAGTAATATTTGCATATTGCAGAAAGTGCAAAAGTACAGAAATGAAGAAAATGGGAACTTAAAAAGGTGAGAGAAATTCTAAATGATTTGGCTACCAAGAAAGAAGGAAAAGAAATAAAAAGAATAAGAGCAGTAACATTGGACTAAGAAGTCAGAGCATGTGTCCTTCCACAGATTTCCAAGCCGCCCTGCCACCAGTCTTTACACCCAGTTCAACAGCGCAGCTTGTTTAGGGTGCAGGCTACAACCTCAGACATCAACTTAACTTTGCGTTACTCTATTGATTGGATGTTTGGCTTGGGACCAGCACAGACCAGACTGGTCTAAAGGCTGCTCTCGTGCTTTGGAGACCATTTAGCAAGTGACATCGTGTGAAATCAATGGACGGTTACTGCTTTCATCTTTCTCGAGTTCAATATCATAAGTGTCCTTAAGATTTAATGAGCCTAGTCTATTGAGTGAAGCTTTCAATCTGCTATATTTTTTCTAATGAACTAAAATGGCTTGTATGGGAAATGAGTACCACCTTACATAGTGGGACAACTGTAGTAACTAAAAGATTTATGAGTTAAGGATAATATGGCAGTAAGGTATATATTTAGATCAGTTTTTCAACAGTAAGATTTGGGTTTATATCTTTGCTTTAAAGAAAAGGAATGAAAAAGTCCCTAGTGATTAAAAAAAAAAGAAAAGAAAATCAACCACAACTGACTGTACACATATATACACACAGACAAACAGATAGCATTGCAGACGTATAGTATACGTGCAGTATAACAGTAGGTCTCTAGAGATCCATCAATATGTCCTATCTAAGGAAACCAGCCACTGAATCCCTCTGAAAAAGAAAGGATTTTCAAAGCAAGATCCAAAAACAGATAAATGACAAAGCAATCATTTTGAAAGAAGGTAAATTACAGTCAGCCAGGTGGAGAAATAAAAGAGAAATATCAGGCATTCTCACCAGCAGTGAAAGGTAACCAACAGAAAAAAAAAACAAACAAAAAACACAGGGGCCAGACCTGTGGCCTAGTGGTTAAGTTCCCGTGCTCGCTTTGGCGGCCCAGGGTCTCACTGGTTCGGATCCTGGGTGTGGACATGGCACCGCTTGTTAGGCCACGCTGAGGCGGCGTCCCACATGCCACAACTAGAAGAACCCACAGCTAAAATATACAACTAAGTACTGGGGGAGGAAAAGAAAAAAAAAATATTGGCAACAGTTGTTAGCTCAGGTGCTAATCTTTAAAATAAATAAATAATAAATCAATGCAAGCAGGTCAATGAGAAGGAGATTGGCACATACTCCAGCAAAAGAATGATTTTTCTGAGTGGTGAGGTGAAACGGGGAAACTCCTCCAGAACACTAGAGCACAGGTATATTTCAAATTCCTTCACAGATTTTGAGTGCTCTGTGCACGACCGAACAAACACTGAGGATGTATTTCACCAGAAATATCTTCAAAGGCCCCTGTTTTTGGAGATGAGAAGTAGCAATAAGACTGTGGGCCACTCTCATATCTAGACTACACATCTATTTTCTTTGAAATAATACCATCACCAGGACGAGCAAAATTTTGTCCAACTATTAGTGAAATTAAGTGTGAAGTGCCTGATCTTCTTAAGAAAACAGGAAAAAAAGGAGAATTAGGACAATTGATAAGGTATACCAACCAAAGCGTCTATTATATTTATAAATGTTTTTAGAGGAAACTAAACTTCCAGACTGATGCTTTCCAAAAAATTGCCTGAAAATAAAATTCTACTATCCTTCCTAATCCACATGCCCCACAAAACAGGGAAACTTTCAACTCAGTTTTTCTCAAATGCATTCAATATGAATGGGCTTAATATTGTCATATAAAGAAGTACAGGAACTGCTCCTTCATACCTAGGGGATTTATCCCAGGAAAAGACCCACTCACCAATTCTAGGTCCTCCTGTCTTAGGAGTCTATTTGGTCTTTGGTAGAAATATTTGTTCTTTGGTAGAAAAGACTTGGGTGAGGAAAACAAATATTGGAAAACAAAGTGTTCTCTGATCTGATGTTGAATTCATAGAAACAAGCAACTTCCTGTTAACTCATTTTAGTAAGTCCAGAGAATCACAGAGTCCAGAGAAAACAGCAGCTACTTTCTATGTGATATTATACCTCTCTATGTATATTATAGAAACAACCTTGGAGAAAACTAGTCCAAAAGCTTACCAGGAAGAGGGGACTCAGTGACTAAACTACCCATCTCTTCAATCAGAACACTACTGTGAATAAATCATGACACTGCAAGTCCTGGCTAGTTCTCTTGCACTACCACATGAGTTGTATCCGGTCCTAGACAGAATGCACAAGACTCCCTGTTTGTGATTCGTTGTGGGAAACTCCTTCCAACAGCAATAAGCAAAGAAGAAAAACACAGAAACCAAAACCAAAAACTAGCGCAATTCTCCAGGTAGCCATTATTCTAAAAGGAAGGACCACTGCCATAGTTAAAATAGGTAGAAAACATTCAAAGGTGATTTCAGAGCAGTGCATCCAAATATCAAGGTGCTACTGAAATTTCCTGGAATAATACTCTTTTCCTATAAAAGATTCAAGTTTTTACCTTAGAAAAACAGAGATGATAGAAGGACACAAGGACAGAGAAGGTCATCTTTCCGTTGTAATACATCTTCCTCACCATGCTCATTCACACAAAAAATAAACATTTTCCTCAGGGGTCCTAGAAGCTAAAATTCCACATTTAGAAATAATTTCTTTGGCTTTGATTGCTTACTCTTACTTTCTTAAAATGCACAAGAGGAGCAAGTTAAAGCTAGGAAATGATCACATACAGATTGAGTTTTGAGGACCAATTTTGATCTCACTGACTCCACAGGTTTTCCCAGAACCCTCCTGGAATGGACTGTGTTAGTTCAAAATAACTAAATGAGACTAGAAATAAACTCCTACAATTACCACAAAATTAAGTGGAGAGGAAATAAAAGCAACGTTGGGGCTCTGAGGTTGAGATCATTCAGAACAAAAGAAAATGTTTTTCTGGAAGAATCAAGGTGGCATTTGGCTTGGAAGTGGCAGTAAGAGGGTGATGAGAGAGGGTGAAGAAGCAAGTTAGTTGTCAATAATATTGACCAAGTGACCTCTGACCCTACTTTCCATCTTTGTGTCTTGCCTCATTACCGTTTTACCTAGTAGAACCTTATTAGTGAGTCTTCCGTAATAGAGAAAGGATGGATTCCAGTTGACAGACATGAAAGGCTATGTTTTGGTATTTAACAAAGTATAAGGAGAGCATAACCCCATTCACCTACATCAAAATTACTTAGATAAATGAGTATAGAGAACATTACTTGTTCTTCCTTATTTTAGAAAACTGATGGAACACTCAACTTAATCTCTGCATACAGATAGCACAGCTACCTAGGGAATTAATTATTTGCTTTGTGCACATCTTATGATCATGTCTCTTAAAAGAACTCCCAGAGCAATCTTTTGTACAGGTCCACTGCTATTCTGTTTTTCAGAGACTAATGTACTCTGTGAAATTGCCAAGAAAAAAAGTTCAGTTGTTTCTCTGTTTAAATAGAGAAGCAAATGAATGAAACAGACAGGGAAGAGCAGTTTAGTACAAATACATGTTAGTCTTGTCTCTGACTTTGTGTGTGTCTTTGGCCAATGGCAAACCGAATACCTTGTCTCTGTTTCTGCATTTTGAAGAAAGTAAATTGTATTCACATTTTTCTAAGAAACACTGTGTGTTAAATATATTTGTATGTGTCCTTGAAAAAGAAAATATAAAGCTCAGAAGAATAATGTTTACAGTGTACATAAAGGAAGCATTCATTACAGTAATACCTCAATTTTCAATTGAACCATAAACATCCTGGATAGTCCCAAAATTGAAAGTAAAAAGCAGTAAGACTATTGACCCTTTAACTTCCTCATTAGGATCAAGGTCCTTATGTTTTTTGAGGTGCACCTGTTGGATTGTTTTCCTATCTAAATTGCCACAGCATTGATACAATCTGGTACTTGGTTAATAACAACTAATCAAGAAATATTTATCTAATGTCTAAAGTATACGAGGCATTATAGGGAATACAAGAAAAGCTTATTCACTGGATAGATAATAGCTGTAGCCAGGTGAGCCAAATTAGGAGTAACAGTCATATAAAAAAATACTTACATTTTAAAAGCACTTTATGACTCTCAAAATCTGTTTTGCATTGGTCACTTCATTTAATTGACATTAAGTAATGTGAATTCTAAAAAGACAGAGATGCAGAGGTGGAAGTGATAGAAAACTTCCACTGGAGCTGGCAATTGAAAGGCGAGTTGGGTTTGAATAGGAAAGAAAGGACAATTATGACTGAAAACTACAATCTTTATTTCTATAAGCATAAACCTCACGAATTCCTTAAGGCAGAGATATAAGCTTTTCTATTATCCTCTTTAGGTTTAGTACTCCACCTAACAGGGACCTGAAGAGCATTTACTGAATTAACCAGTGGGGAGGATTTGTCCTTCTGTATCTATCTGTCTTCATCATTAACACAATACTTCACAAAATAGCTGGGGAGTTCAGGGTATAACCCATGGCTATGGAATATAATTGAGCTCACAGACTCAGGGAGTCAATCCCTTCACTTAAGTTTCATTAGCCTGAGTTCCAAGGATCCCAGGAGGTGATTCCTTCCTACTCTGAATCCCCACAGCACACATCACCCAGACAATGTGTGTAGCACAACTTTAGCATTTCAAGTGAAATACTGTCTGTGAGCTCTTTGTCTTCCATTTGGTTCATGTTATCTTTGTCTTATCTACCAGTTAAGCCCCAGAGCTCCTAGCAAATAGGAACCATGTCATTGGGATTCTTTATCTGGGCCACATAGCTTCTAGCAAAATACTTGACATAACATAGGTGCATAATCAGTGTTTGCTTTCTGCCTCCAAGTTGCAAATGCTGCTGCATATTTAGGTTAAAGAAAAGATGCCACGTGCCTGGATTTTAAATGGTGACACTGAAGCTGGTGAATAATACCAAGCAGGCTATGTAAGTTCTTATGGTTTCTGATTATCAAATAAAAGCTGCTTAATTTGGTAATTGTGGCTTTTTAGATTTGGAAAAGCTGGCAAAGCTCATCTAGTCTGGATTCTTCATTTTACACATGAGGAAACAGGCTAAGAGAGAGGGGAAGGGCATTGTCTAAGATCTCAATAAATGTTGTACAGGAATGAAAGAACTAACATTTGTTTGTGTGTGTATACCTATATATATATATATATATATTTTTTTTTTTTTAAAGAAAGACACTTCTTCCAACACCTGCCAAATGCCTGCTGTGTTGTGAACCAGTTCTTCTGTTTTCTAATGAGATTTGAATTAGTGCACTTTTAAAACTGTAAATTTGAATTAATATAAGTGTTTCGAAAAATAACTCTTAGCATGTGGGAGCCAGAGGTTCTGCCAAAGCCGAGTTTAACATTGAGCCTTAAGCAGTGGGAATGGGCCAATTTGGGAAAAACACTTTTGTCCCTTAAATCTCACTCCTGTCGTTCTTTCTTTTTCTCCTCACAAAGAGTTTACAGAGGCAGATTTCAAATTTAGTTCTTTGGGGCATACAAAAAATAAAACCTTAAAAAAAAAGCCCAGGCTGCATGATGATAAGAATCTCTCATTTCTTACTTAAGTCACATAGAACTTCCCCTATTTACAGTGATGGGGTTCAGGTCACCCTAACCCAAAATATGGCACGTTGGCATATTGAATCTCTTAAGCTGAAGGAGTCTGAGAAAACGGCAGAAGCAGGAAGGTCACCCTGAGCTTCCCCCTTTGCCCTTCTTCCCTGAAACAGGTCATAAAACTCCCCTGTGGGGGCTGGCCCCGTGGCTGAGTGGTTAAGTTCGTGTGCTCTGCTGCAGGAGGCCCAGTGTTTCGTTGGTTCGAATCCTGGGCGCGGACATGGCACTGCTCATCAGACCACGCTGAGGCAGCGTCCCACATGCCACAACTAGAAGAACCCACAACGAAGAATACACAACTATGTACCGGGGGGTTTTGGGGAGAAAAAGGAAAAAATAAAATCTATAAAAAAAAAAAAAACTCCCCTGTGAAAGGTGTCCTCCTTGTACCAGGGAAAACAAAGACATTCTTATTACCAGAGATGGGGAGTTTGGGGCTGAGAAATATGTACAAACAAATCTTGTTAAACTAACCCTTATCTTCCCAGTTATTTCTTCGCCATTTACTACTCCCCATCCAAATTCCTTTGTCTTGTCAATTCTTCACAAATTTATTGTTCCTTTGTCTAAAAGGCATAAAATCTTCCTGTTCAGGTCACTTCTTTGGGTCTTCCTCATTCTTTTGTGAAGGCCCCTATGTATATGTAAAGATTCAATATATTTTTCTCCTGTTAATCTGTCTTTGTCAATTTAATTTTCAGACCTATCCAGCAACTCCAAAAGAACTGAGGAAAACTTTTTCCTCCTCTACAATGTTAGAGGAAGTTTGCATTTCAAGGTACAAATAGGATACTTATAAATCATGTGGGAGAATCCCAGATGTCATATAGATATTAGGTGGGTGTGATGAAAGCGTCTAGGGAATAAATGAAATGTTTGCTGGTCACATCAGCTCCTTATTTTGTTTGACTAGACTTTAACTTTCCAATAATTGCAGCATAAGAGGAGAAAGCAACTATGAATTGCAGGCTATTTTGCAAACATATGAAACTTTAAGAATTATAGATACAGGCAATCACTAGCTAGACTGAGAAATGCTAAATATTTCTAGAAAAGCCTATTTCTTAGAAAATACTATTTGAGTGGTATGAAAATTTGCTTACATTTGGTAGTAGTATTGTTTTTACTGGATTCTTCTAAACGATTCAAAAATATTTAAAATCTGGGATCTTTACCAATTAAATTGCTTATTAATCCTTTCTCCAGTAAAAGTAAAATGTACACTATAATTCAAAACTATCAAAACTCTGAATTTTAAAATAGACATGTTTTTCTCATTATACACAATTTATGCACACCATAAAATTGTAACAGATAAGAAAATTATATATTTATATATAAATATGTATGTAAATATACATATAAAATATATTAGGACAAATTCAAAGCCAATGAGAGATTTTTAAGCCATTCTTTCAAACATTCAGGTCATTCATGTGTGTGCATTTGATCATATATACTAATATACATAATTGCATACTTACAATGAGATAATGTACTCGAAAACAATTCTGAATACCAAAAAGGGTCACATACAAGTAAGTAATATAAACAATAGTGCAAAACTATCAGACAATATTTAGACAAAACATAAAAATACCAATATTTTGCAATTAACTGTTAGGTTACCTGATTTAAATCACCTTTCAAGACTCTTGTGGAATCTAGCAGTTATTTCTAGTTGTCAGTAATGTAAAGTATCACAATTAAACTTAAGAATGACAGACTACCATATACTTTGTCTATGAGGAAATGTTTATTTGCCTGTCTACATAGGACTATAAGTAAGATTCAAGGGAGGAAAAGCTGGTGATAATTGTCTCATTCCTCTCTTTCACCCCTAGTATTCAAATGGCTGCTCAGAATGGTGATTTTTTTAATTGGTGGAGTGCAACTAGGGGATATTTTAGCAGTGGTTATTTCTATAAAATTCTATTCTCTTTTCCTCACTCTTACTCTAAATTGTTCTTTCTGTCTAAACCATCAAGGTGTTAAAATATATTAGGACAAATTCAAAGCCAATGACAGCATGTGATACATTTTAACAAGGTTTTTTAAGCCACTGTCTTGCAAACATACAACTCAAGCTACATTTTTTAGCACATAGTGAGATTTCAACATATATTTATAGATCAATGGAGAAACTCATTCAAGAATGTTGCATTTATTTTAAATTAACTTATTAGAATAATTTAAATAAATATTTGGCATCACAAAAAAATAATTTAAAAGTTGGATGCTCTGGTGAAAGGTGGTAGAATAGTTGTGCTTTTTTTCCTCTCAACCAATTTTTTTTAAAGATAAAAATAATAAAGGAAAATACATCTCAATAAAATAGGAAACAACAAATCTATGAAAAAGAGCTTGCAATTGCACTGAAAATTGGACCTACATAAAGGATAAAGCCACTAGGGGAAAGGCAGCTCGGAGGTCATGGGGAGCACAGTCTGATCCCCTCAAAGGTAAGTCACACAACCCCAAGGACCAAAGTGCTTGGAGGGACGAGAGCTGGGTGCGGGTGCGAGGACAAATTGTAGGAGAAGCACTGAACTGGAGAGGCACATCTGAATCAGAAAACACACAGGCTTGCTCTTTTGCATAAAACCAATCATGGGTTTAGCAATGTGGTGGGGAAAAAACAGGTAACAAAAATCTCTGTAGCTGTTCACTTTGGTCAGCTGAAGAGAAGTAAATAATATCACCACAGGTAAGACCTGTGACATCAGCAGGTCATTGTGAACCTGTTAAACATCTGCCACTGGGAGTGGAGACAGCCACAGGGCTAGGTGCGTTGGTAAAGATGGATAAAGAGACAATAGATGAAACTGAAGCTGACTACTTCCTAGCTACCACCCCTGTATTTCTCCCATGTTATCATTCAACAAAACTTGACCCTGAAAATGACAGCCCCCACTGGAAAATTGGAGGTAGAAAAGCGGAGTAAATCACTGTGACCAAAAAATGACAAATGAAGAATAAACACCAAAGGAAAAATTCCTCCACAATTTAGCAAAAAACTATGGACACTCAAGTCTCCATGAAATCAAAAGAAAATATGGATTCTCTGAAACAAGAGCTAGAAGAAGAGATGAATGAAATAAAAATAGGCTGGAAGAGGGCAAGAAAAAAAAGAGCAAATGAAACTATGACAGAAATCAAATCCCTTTTAACAGTTAACTCTTCCGCTCTCAAAATGAGGCATCAATAGATAAAGCCTAAAGGTGATACTCCCCCAATAAAAGAACTGACCAGGGTTTCTGTAAAAGAGACTGCACAAAAAGAAAACACAGATTCTTTAAACATCGAGAATGCCAAATCACTTGCTCTGTTCCTTTAGAGGTTCTAAATAACTGGAAATGAAGCTATTGGATCACAATGTAACCTTTCAGGATGAACCAGCAAATTTAGATGTCAGAGTGACAGTCGAAGAAAAATCCAACTCTGTAGAAGTGAATTAAGTCAAAATTTAAAAACAGGCTTCAGTGCAACAGATTTTTCTCTTTGCATGCTTAACTCAAGATAGCAGTGTGGCATGTGTTACAAAATTGATGCCAGATAGCTTAGAGGCCTTCGTATGTTTTGAATGACAAGGTATTGACCATGGTTTCTGCAAAATAGACTGAGCAAAACAAAAACAGATTCTTTAAACACCAAGAATATCATCACTCCATTTGTTCTGTTCCTTTAGAGGTCCTAAATAATTGGAAGTGAAGCTACCAGACAACAATGTTATCTTTCATGATGAACTACCAAATTTAGATGTCAGAGTGATGGTTGAAGAAAATTGCTTGAATGGAAAATAAATGAACAGCCACAAAGTAAACCAAGTCTACTTGCCTAAGCCTTGCGTTATTAACTGGAAGGACGGTTATTGCAGCAAGAAGCTATAGCTTATAAAAATTCTATGAAAATCAATAAAGATTCGCAGACTGTAACTTCAACAAAGATTTGATTTATCAAATATTAGCCTAACTTGCTTTATTCAGCACATGCACTGCGTTTCTAGGAATATTAAAGGCAAATATTCACATTGAAATCTAAACACAGTATTTTTCAAAACCATTTTCTTTTTTAATATCTAAAGTTTCAGAGAGAAAATAAATCTACGCAAGGCTAGTGGTCCTCCCTTATAACAGCATAGAGGACACTGTCACCCCTTGATCTTTATTCAAAGGATTGGGCTCCCCACTCAAACTTTCTTTTCCTAACATATCAACACTTTATTCTGCCAATGAGTTACTGGTGCATTGAGTCCCTTCTAATTTACTTACATGTCTAGTCACTACGCTCTCTTGGTGGAATTCACTCTTTAAGTTTGGGTAAATTATGGAACCCTTGTTTGCTCTAAATATAGCGTCTTCAAACTTAAAAGAAGATCCCAGCCTCCTGGATTTTGGTTAACTAGTTATCAAAGGAACATATTGAATATTAGAAATGATTTTGCTGTATAATAGTAGCGTCAGAGGCCATGTTTATTTAACGTGTCCTGCACACTGCAAAATGAATCAAATCACACAATTACTGTGTTTCATGCTAACAGTAAGGATCATATTATAGCCCATTACTACCTTGCAAAAAAACACAATTCTGCAATTTTACCAGCCAGTTTAAAACAGAAGACTAAACTGCAAAATGGAAATATTTAAAGGAAAATGGCCTGCACATTCAAGCAGTGCTTACTCAATGACAGAAAGGTGAGGAATTCAAAAAGAGTAGAAAGAAAAAGGCTCCTTGATGTCTTTTTTGATTTTAAGAAGGTGGTATGTATTTGCAGCTCAATTTTTACACTCTCACAGGCAATCCTTCACCTTATGAAAATCACACAGCGGTTAAAAAAGAAAGTAAATAAATAAAAAGCCTAATACTTGTATTCAGAAGACACATGTAGCCGAGGAGTCATGAGAACAGACCCTGCTATTACGAACTTGATGTCCTCAACTGGAAAAAAAATCTGGAGTGGAAGACTCTTTTCTGCTGCTTGCTGGCTTTCTTAAGAATGAGAGAAGCCCATATTATTTGGCCAACAGGAGCTCAAAAAGTGTCTGATATTTCTTTTTTGAAGGCAGGAGCTCATAAAAATGCAGTGTCTGGGCCATATCTGTTTTGAGCGCTAACCTCAAAAGAGAAGTTAACAAATATACTTTAGCTATTTTAGAAGGCTGTCCTTATGACAGATCAGAGATGGACTGATTTTATAACACACTCAGTAAAGAATGAAGTGCCTTTGAGGTCACGGGGTTGTGTGTTGGCTTACACAACTTCCAAACATGGATTTGGGGGCGGGGGACCCAGGGGATGCCTCTATTCTTATTTTCCTTTATATATATATTTTTTAGGAAGATTAGCCCTGAGCTAACTGCTGCCAGTCCTCCTCTTTTTTGCTGAGGAAGCCTGGCCCTGAGCTAACATCCATGCCCATCTTCCTCTACTTTATATGTGGGATGCCTACCACAGCATGGCGTGCGTGCCAAGCAGTGCCATGTCCGCACCCGGGATCCGAACTGGCGAATCCCAGACCGCCGAAGCAGAACGTGCACACTTAACCACTGCACCACCGGGCCGGCCTCACCTTTATTTTTTTGATGAAACCTTCAACTTGCTTCACCTACTTCTGTACAATCTAGCATTATCAGAAATATGTATTTAGGACACTGTTAGGGAAAAAAAAGGAACATAAAATTCTTGGTGGCAATTAAATTACCAGCACTCTTAAGGTACTGGTTATTCTATAGAATCTGCCATGTGGCTCAAAATATTAAATAGTATTGGAATCACACACGTTGATCATGGATTGTGCCTTCTGTAAAAATATCTCAATGTACCTCTGAGAGAAACAACCTAAATTGGGCCCAAAAGGTCATTGAGGGCCACTACATTTTTTGAATAAAAGCTCTCTACAGGGTTTTGTATTTATATTTAGTAGAAAGCAGCTTATTGAACTCTGATGGCACTTATTTTACCAGGTCACAAAAAATTCTACAAAAGTATCAAAACTGAAAGATGAAAATGTGACCTTACTGAGCAAAAGACCATTTTGTGTTCAAAATAGTACAGCATAGGTTGGCATTCAATGAGAATGTGGTGAAATGACACGAGCAGGTTGAGATAAGAAACAGCACGAAGCCTTCCTAGGATAATTCTAGTAAGAAGCTATTTAAAATAAAAAAGAACTTAATGATGAACTCACCAATCTGAAAAATCATTAAAAGAAGCTAGAAGTAGCGTGTTAGTTACAAACAAGGAGCCCTTTTGAAATAATAATTCCTAAAATTAAATATGTCACGCTTATCCAATTATGCCACAAATCATTCATTCAGCCTTCTTACCAAGTTCAAGTTTCTCTGCCTTTATTTTACGCATCAAGATTTAAAAGAATACGTGTTCAAAGAAACAGCCCGATATCTGTGGCTTCATTTGTCAGAGGTTATCAGCTAACAAGTTCTGATTCCCTGGAAACCACTCTTCAAATGATTGGCCTGTCCAAAATAGAAATAATGGTGCTAGTGTTATTGCTCGTACCTTATCCACCAAATGACCCATCAGTTGCTTGTCAAATGACACAACTATTTACACAACTACACTAAGATATTGGTCATCATCAGATTTAAAATATGGGTGTCAACATTTTACATTTAATGGGATAATAGATCCAATCCAAATAATAATAGTTTAAAATTTATAAAATGTATCAATATAATATGTACCCTGATAATAATTAGCCCTCAGCACAACATGCTAGCAAGATTATTTTTTATTGTTTTTGTTGAGGAAGATTAGCCCTAAGCCAACATCTGCTGCCAATCCTCCTCTTTTTGCTGAGGAAGACTGGCCCTGAGCTAACATCCATGTCCATCTTCCTCTACTTTATATGTGGGACGCCTGCCACAGCGTGGCTTGCCAAGTGGTACTCTGTCCACACCAGGGATCTGAACCTGCAAACCCCAGGCTACCGAACTGGAACGTGCAAACTTAACTGCTGGGCCACTGGCACAAGCCCAAGATATTTGTGATAGTAGTAAAAAAACATTCAAAACTGGAGAATAAATTACCAAAAATATTGTATACATTTGACCTGTTTTTCACTCAAAGTTAACTCTTTTGGTTATCTTCTCCAGAACCATGATGGCCATGAAGAATTATCTTTGGTCTGGTAAGTTATTAATAAGATAATGATTTATTAATTAAAACATTTACACGAATGACATATGAAACAACTCTGATGAAGCTTTTTAAGTAAATCAAACTGAAAATATGTTCTGCCATTTTATTAAAGACAGCCAAAAAACCTTAAATAGTACTTGTTTATAGACTATTTTGAAAAATATTTTCTTTATAGCTATTATTCTTGACAAAGTGGCAAGAATCATTTTTTAATTAGTAAAGATAAAATAGTGATTCATAAATCACAATAGAAAACAGAGAAAAGTTAAAGTGAACATAGCTTGAAGACATCTCAAAAGAGCTTAATTTTAAAATAATTTAAAATAGCAATAACTCAAGTCACTTACTTTTAACTTTAAACGTTAATTTATCTTGGAATTTTAATTCAGGTTTCCCTCTCATTAAGAAAAAGCACTCTATGAAAAAGCTAAGCTTACAAAGCAGATATATTGAAAGTCAGCTATTTATATTACAAAATGCAGTATTACTTTACAAAATGATCCTTTAAAAGATTGCTTTAAATCAACAGGATTTCAAGTCATAATCTCCTGAGATCTTTTGAGGTGGCCTTTATCAGGAGCACACTATCCACATGGCCATGTAACATGAGTCATGATAAATCTCAGCCTTTGAAATCCAAAAGGTGGGAGTTGAAATCCCAGTTCTGCCACCTGTTAGCCATGTAATCTCAAATTGTACTTAACCTGTTGGAACCTCAGTCTCCTCATCTGTAAAACGGGGATGATAAATACCTCCTCTGAAGAAGACTGTGATGATAATCTAAGACATATGGTAGGTGGTTAACAAGTGGTGACTACTTTGTTCATATTAAATCACAGTCAATACCACAATTCAATTAGTAGTGTGGGATCTCTAACTCAACATTCTCCCAAGTCCAGAGTGGACATAAGATGCTCTTAGAGAGCCTTTCCTCAGGGAAGAATACAATTGATAAGGGAGAGGATTTTTGGTTGTTGTTTTGTTTTATTGTTTGTTTTTAAGTACTCAAGATTTGGAACCCATTCTGAATAAGTATAAGTTAAGGTTAAAATCATATATTTTTAGGGCTGTGTTAAACGGGGGCAAAAGTAAATTGCATCTTTATTATTTTGTATTAAAAACCTATAATAGTAAAGCAATAACATTAAAACTTTGCTCTGTCCCTTGTGTTGGGAACATGCATGTGCTACAGAGAGCCTTGGTGAATGAAAATGGCACTGTTTAGATTCAAACCCTGTCTCCTTAAAATTATAGTAAAGTCATAACCTTTCTGTGGGGCTGCTGAGAATCAAATAAGAAAATATATAGGAAAGGATCTAGTGAGTTGATAAATATCTAAGTACTACAAACTGTTATTATTCACGACACAAATGTGCTCCTAGTCCCTGCCCCGAGGAAGGAGGTGAAGAGGTCCCCTTTCACAAACCAAGAGCTTAAAACAAACTGTTTCCAATTAACCCAGGAATTCAGCTAAGTAAGAATCAAAAAATGAGATCCGATCACCTCTAATTCATTTCATGGTGCAAACTCTCTTAAAACCTGAATTTACACCCTGGTCTCTAAGTTTCAGTGCTCAAAAACATAAAGCAAAAGCGATTTTTATTAGCAGAAGAAAAACAAAACTCTTTCCCAAACACCTTTAAAATAAATATATCAATAAGACAGAGTTTTAAACTCTGTTTGGCCTATAGAAAAATATTTATTACTATTGAGAAATTCATTCCACTTTTATCATAAAATTGGTTATTTACCTAAAGCAAAGCTCTAGTTCATACCTGAGGTACGAGGCATTCATATATTTAATAGAAATGTTTTGAGTTATTACTTTTTTAGTTTTATGGTCTTCTGCATCTGTGTTATATACTAACATTTTTGGATCATTAACTGAGAAGCAGGAAGCAGAAGATGTGACTGGAAAGATAGGCAGGGCCTATGTCATAAAGAGTTTTGTATGCCATCCTAGGGATTTTGAAATCTAGGACTTAAGTAATGGGCATCCACTAAATAGTTTTAAGCCAAGGAGAGAAACAGTTCTATCTAATTTTAGGCAGATCACTGAGGCAGCAATGTAGAGTATTTTTAAGATATTCATCACAGCTTTAAACTAAGAAATAATTTAAAGTTTGGCATAATGGTCTAATTTTGGTCATACTGTTGACTTCCTGTTTTTATATCTCCTTTCACAAGGTGAAAGCAGATGAATTCTTTGAAAATATGAATCAATTCCAAGTAAAATCCAAATTAACATTTCTTCTACAATTTGATGACTAATTGGAGGAATAAAATAATTTTGAGTAGCTGAGGCAAACAGAGAGACACGTGTTTTGAGTGTCAGGGGAATACACCAATTAACAGCATTATTAACACTAATCCCACTTTGAAGTCAAAGAGTAATCAAACCAACATCTTCTTTGGCTTAAATTAAGCCAAATAGACCTCTTTTACCATGGATACTTCTTTAAACTCTTTGGATCTTGGATAATTTATCTGTAACATGGGAATAATAAGATAAGCCTCACCCATCTCCCTTTATTTTTGAGACCTATAAGCTCTGTGGAGGAGGAGACAAGCACCATGTGCCTTCACTGTTGCACTGACGGCCTCCCAGCTGCCTGGCACACAGGAAGGGTGGAGTGAATGAAAACAGGAAAGAATTGTCAAATGAGATAATGAACGAGAAACTACTCTATAGACCATAAAGTGTGATGCAAATATTAGTTATTATTGTTGTTTTTGCTTTGCCTATTCTATAAGCAGTCTCTAACTTCTTTTAAAGACATAGTTATTAGGATGCTCTGGAAAGAAAATATTTTTTCTTCACCAAAATAAAAAGCTACCTTCCCTCAAGATGCATTTAAGTATTTTTATGGAAATGCTTCAGGAATGAAGAAGAGTTCTTAAAATTTAGTCTGTTGTAATCTTAAATATTTTCCTTGTTTAAAACACAAAATGCACATGCTAAAAGGAATCAATAACTTCCTTCTCTGGTGCAGAATTTTAAGGCTGCAATTTGAACAAAGAAGCTGAACTTAACTTTGGATGTCCTTTATGAAGGCTGAAGAATGCATTGACACAATATGCATTATGAATTTGTTAGAGTCATTCCTTAAATGGAATGATATCAGGTGTCTTATATATCTGTGATTATTTTTCGTAGCTTATCTAGGTTTTTCTGTTACATATAACTGCTGTATATTTGGAACCAGAGCTCATGATTTGATATATGCTTTCCCTTGTAGTACCTATATTTTCTGTCTAAATGCCTTCTGTATCTCAACAGACATCACCAATGGCCTCTATTAACAGGGCTGTCTCTATATCTGTTCTCATCAGAATGAAACTGCAGGCAAATGCCTTAAACTCTCTCTCTCTCCATTTCTCTGTCTCTATCTCTGTCTCTGTCTCTCTCTCTCCTTGTTCCATTTCTCCTAACCGGAGTAATGTTTTTTGAGAGAAGTGGTTCTTTCATTCATTCCTCTCCAAACCAGTGAAAGCATAAAGGATGCACAAATGGTGGTGTGGGTTTCTATGATGCTGAGTTTTCACTGAATATGTAAGATCGAGAGAGTGCTTTCCCTTGGAGATCACGGTGATCATCTGGTACAGCTCTGGTGCAGTGACCTTTGAGAATTCTCAGTCAACAGTCATTGACGACAGGTAACAATAACATTTCAGTTCCTTAAAAGTGTTATTCTCCCCACGCCTCTAAACCTGTGCCTGTGCTGTCAGCTGGGAATCTCTTACCTGACCCTTCACCCCTCTTCACCTAATGAACTTCCTTCTGTTCACCCAGCACACTGCCTGCGGTTCAAAGGACGCTTCTCTATGGAAGCCTTTGCTGGCCTCCCACACTAGATCAGGGTCTCCTAGTTATTAAGTGATTTTATAGCGTACTGGGTTCTTGTTCTATGATACTTATGATGGTTTTAAAACTACTATGTATTTTGGATTGTTTTAATAATGGCTGTCTCCCACAGTGTCTATAAACTCCATACAGGCAAAGACTGTATTTTGTTCTCCATCATATCCCCAGCACCAAGGAGAGTGCCTAGAACAGAATACGATATAGTCAGGAAATGCCTTCTCTTCACTCTATTCTTACTCACAGACTGAATTCTAGCCTTCTGCTGCTCTTAACCACTTAGCAGAGGACAATCTGTGGGGTGGAGCAGGGCATTGTTGTTTTATGCACTATTTAATGTTTTCAAACCAAGTGAAAGATAAAAAGTTTTTTTTTAATTTTACTTAAAAAGAAATCAGGTAGTAATTTAAATGTTTCAATATACAAAAAAGCAGGAATAATTTCACGAAATTTCACTTTGTAAAATGTTTTATAAATTTGGAGTTAGTTTCACTCGCATGGCACTCGCTAGAGCATTATATAGAAGTCCTTTACTTACAGTAAGACCCTTACAAAGAGTTTCAAAATACCCATACAACACACCTTTCAAAAAATAGACAATCTGATATCCTATAAAACTGCTTATTTGAGAACAAAACTTGAAAAAATAGCAATGCATGATAGAATGAAATATTTTCAACTTGCAACTGTTATGGAAAATAATGGAATATATTAACCAAAAGCTACCCAAGTGAAGGTATATCTCACGTAGAAGATTTATGTAAAATAGTTAACCAGTGTGCTAGAAAAGGAAGGAATCAACCAGACAGTATACGACATCCTAATGTATAAATGTGCCATAAATGTTATTCAAAGGGGCAGAAGATGAACTGATTAACCAAAAATAGCAGCTAAACAACCAAACCAAAAAAACTAGAAATGGCTCTTACATCTTACTGTTATCTATGTGAGTACATTAATACATCATGAGGAAAAGTGATTGCTGTATAATTGAAAAAATACTTCAAAGAGCTTCTATAAATATATATGAACGCACATTATCTCGGAAGTATTAAGATAAAATTAGAGTATGAAATTCAGTTCTCTTGATAATCGGGAAATTATTTATAGCCCCTATATCATTATCGTCATTATTATACAATATAGACTTAGGTTGATTTTGGCATTTAAGTGCAAAGCATTGATGACTAGAACTCTCTATGTTTTACTGAAGGTACTTCTCAATTTATAATATTATAAGCATTATGACCATCAATAGATACTGGCTTTTAAATTACTTCACCACATCATTTCATTGAGCTTGAGGCTCAATAATTTTTAAAGAACAAGTATATAAAAACAAATAAAAATAATCCAGGTTACTATGTGCTGAAGCTATTCAAATTCAGTGCTTACATGCTTTGTGCACTTATGTCTCACATTTAATATCATTTCCTACAATTTCCTGAATTGAAAATTCATCAGGCAATGCCTTCTCTTTCTACATTCTTCCCCCACAAAAAGATAAGGCAAGTATGCTTAATCTTTCACTATGATTTTTAATATGCCCTTAGCATTGGTAAGCATGAAAAATATTACAGGGGGAAGGTAACTACAAATGGATCGAGATGTATTATGGTTGTCTTCCAAAAGACTGTTCACAGAATTTTTATTTTAGATGTTAACCAGTATTTTAAGGAATGTTCTCTTTTTGACACTGCCCAGAGCTCGCATTATCTGAATATTAGCAAGTCTTATTTCCTGAAGATGGGAACTACAATGGAAGGAAGATAACTAAATACAGCGTGCCTCTCAAAATAAGTTTGCTTTCTACCATCTGACTCTAGGACATAGTCTTTATTAGGGTAGAAACGGATTATATTGGAACAGTCTAGTCTCTTTTTCCATATTTTATCATTCTCATAGTCTATCACAGGTTAGATAAAACTACATTTTAAACAAATGAAAATAAGTGCTAGTGCAATTTTCCATATGGTACAGCTTGCTTTATTAATTTAAGAAGTGGTAGTCACAAATATTATTTAACATGTATTAAATTATTTCCTTTGATAACCTAGGAAGATTTCTGGACTATTTCCTGATACATCAATTTATAAATAATCTTGTAATTTGAATTTGTAAGATAAGGCACTCTACCGTTGGGGAAATAACGAGAGAGATACCTGAAATAAAAGTAGATATGATTGGTGCACAACTTAAATATCTCTTTGAGGCTTTACTTAATGTCCAATCCAAACAAAAACTCAAAGAAATATTTCTCTTGGATGTTTAAACAGCATGTAATTATCATCATATGAATTAGCATCATATGAATAACTTTTCACCAAACAATTACTGAATACCCATTTGCTAGCAGTTGTATTTAACAATGGGACTAAAGAAGTGGTTGCCAACTAGTGGGCAATTTTGTTCCCAGGGACCATCTGACAGTGTCTGGAAACAGTTCTGGTTGTCACAACTGGGAGAGAAGTGCTACTGACATCTAGAGCATAGAGGCCAGGGATGCTGCGAAACATCAGACAATGCACAAATCAGCCCTCTGCACCAAAAATTTATACATCCCAGTATGTCAATAATGCCAAGATGAGAAACTCTGGAATAAAGACATAAGGAAGATATAGAAGGGCACAAAACCAGAGAAAGAATACCTTTAGGGAGATGATTGTACTAATCCTAGTGAGAAGAGACAGATCCCTGAACTAAAAAGATTAGAGTTGGAATGGAGAGGAAGAGTCAGTTGGAGAGGTATTATGAAAAGACTATGAATAAGACACAGGAAATGAGTAGCTATGAAAGAAGTAAGAAAAATAAGAAATCTAGGACAATTCCTGGATTTCTGACCTTGCTGACCTAGTGGTGACTATCAATACATTGAGATAGGGAATGCAGAAGGTGAAAGAAAACTTGATGGAAAATTAGTCTGGCTTTGGAAATTTGAGTTGGAGGAGACTGAGTACATTTAAATAGAGCCAATTGCTAAGAGGTAGGCTGATTGTATAACTCAGCAGAGACCTAAAGTTGAGATTAAAAAGCCAAGAACTAGTCATCAAATAAGTTGAAGTTTGACACATTAGATATTCTTATTTATTAAAAGAGATAACTGTTAGATGCCCTTCTCACAATGCAACCAAGATGTCTGAAGCTGAGTAACTTGATTTCACCCATAATGGTGAGGTTCTCCTTTAGGACAAACACACAATTCATGGTAACAATGTTTCCCTCTCCCCCTTCCAATATTATTCTCCACAGAAATCTTCACTTATTCACTGTCGTTTTATATGCGTGTGTGATATAAATCAAGACTGATGGAAGAGACATCTTATTAGAAACCAGGGACTGTTTAATGTATTTGCCAAAACTCTATATTATTTGGCTTCTTTCCTGCTATATAAAATAACTATCACCTCACTATAATTCTAAATGCAACTTAATATTAGGTATGAATTTTCAGGGTAGGCTTAATTAATCAAGGTCTTAAATTAAATTGAAATATTTATTGCAAATATATGCATTACAAACACATTTATATAATTTATAAATAGCTATGTATATAAATTACTTATCTATAAAACATACAGCACCTCACTGCTATCGATTTCAAATAGGATCAAGCCACTTGAATTCAGTGCAAAGGAAGGAAATATGATATCCGTACATTCCATAATCAGCTAATCTTTGGCAAATTCATTAATTTTTTACAAGAAAAAAGGCAATATTCGGAATTCTAAACCTCGAATGGTAACATTTCCTGAGCCAACCCAGTTATTGTTAGCACTAATATGCTAAGAAACAGTTAGAATTTAATTCTTAAATAAAATTGAAAGATGGTTTTGGAAGACAATTAAGGAAGATGATTAAGTACAATAGAGAGAAAACGGCTTTCAGATTTGTTCTGAATAAACAGTCCCAGATATTTTCCGTACTACACAATATATTGAAAAGTACAGACTCTCAAAGTTCACATTCAGAACCAAGAAAGACAAAATCAACAGGTGAAACTCATTTGTGCAAGATAATTAATGACAAAGGAGTAGCACTTCTTTCCCTCAAAAGAAAAAGTTCATGTGGCATTCAATTATTTCATTTACCCAGTACTTTATCCAAAATTGAAGAAGAAGCTCTTTTTCACCAACTGCTAAATAAAAGCAATTTATTCAATTTGGTTTGCTTTGCATGAGTTGTTCCGTATGTAACAAGAAAGCAATAAAATAAAAATTTTTAAGTTTCACACTTCCCTTCAAATATCCTCTTTAAAAGGTATGGGTAGTTCCTTGATATAAGTGATAGGCATAACACCAGGCCTGTGCTTTATTGTACTCATGAAAACTGTCCTATTTGAGCATCCCTTCTGGCTAATAAACTGAGAAACAATGCCTGCAGGAAGATAATAAGATAGTGCTAGTTTCCCGGGTCCTGCAAACAGCGGGACAAGCGAGTGTTGGTGAAGGAGGCAGGGCTGCAGGTTTCCCCCTCCCGCTGCACGGCAGAGAGGAGCGAAGGACGCTGTTCTGTAGGTGCCTGATAATCTATGGCTTTGGAGTTAGGAATGCTAGTTTAGACCGATGGAGAAACGGAATTAGTCGTTAAAGAAATAAACAACACTGGCAAAATCCGATCTCCTCTGGACAAAGAGCGGGGCCAGAAATGAACGTAGGGGTTTAGAAGGGGCTTTGCCGTATGCGGTTGAGAGTGTGACTGAATAATGAGCGCTTTCTTCAAATGAGGCTGGCACAGGAACCCTTTCCAGGGCTGCATTTTATCTCAGGGCCCATTTGCCTGCAGCTGAGGTACTATTACCAGTGGAATGTGGATGTAATGTAGCCACGTGACACCAGTATATTTCTATTTCGAGAAAGGTAGCAGAGAGAAACCCTCCAGTGTAATCACGCCAGTGTATGCTTCCTGTAGGAGGGAAAGGGATTTTTCATTTTGCTCCTGGAGCTGAACCACCAAAGTTGAAAAAAAAAATAAATAAATAAGGCTCTGAATTAAGGGAAAAAAAATCTGATGTTAGGAAACATTGGCTCATGTGCTTTCCCACTCCCAGAAACTAAATAGTTTCAACAAATAATTCTGTTTGGTTTTGCTTTGCTTTCCCAGACACATGCATCCATTAAAGCATTCCTCTTCCTCTAAGTACCAAAATGAAATATGAGGAATGATTTTAAAATGAGGGAAGATTTTAGCTTAAAATTATACTCACAACTACTTGCTTAGGCGTCCATTCTATGCTAGGAATCAGAGGGCCTTTGGCTAGATTTGGAGGAATTATTAAAGAAGCCACACTTTGCCAAGGAGAGAAAGCAAAGTGGCCAGATGTTCAACACTGCCTTTGCAACCTATAAAGCCACCTCTAGGGAAGCATCCATCCCTGGAAGTCAGGCACCCCTGGAAAGGCCATCCTCCTATGAGTCACACGGGAATGTCCCTAGTACCAGCTAGAAGTAATTTAACCATGACAGAGGGCTGCCGAATTTTCCAGGGATGAGTATCCTGCTCTCTCAGACATATTGTTCTGATATTTCTTCCATAAAGGCAAAGTCTTTAAATAAATCCAAACTGACTTTTATTCAAAAAGAGCAAGTGTAGTTGGTGTGTCCAGGAACTTAAGTCACAGGAGCAATAAATCTAGCACCCTGTTTCATCTAAACAAAGGGGCCTCCAAAGGACTGTTGGTATTTACAAGGACTGCAGAGCCTCGAGTAAGCATTTTCACTGCAGGCGTGTGAAGTTTGAATGCACGTCATTACTGCTCCATAGCCAGCTTATTAAACCTTAACGGTACTCGTTATGCTTTACACCTGGGCTGCAGATCACTCCCCCACAGCATGGCTCTGGAAACTGCCCCAACTCTGCAGCCACCCAGCAGGTTATGACCCTTCAGACTTGAAATGCTTAAATGCTGGTTTCCTCATTGAAATCAAGGGTCAACAGTCTAAGGTCATGAGTCATATCCCATCCCCCACCTCTTTTTATATTGTCAGTGAGTGAAGAATGTTTTTTACGTTTTTTTTTTTTTTTGAGGAAGATTAACTCTAAGCTAACATCTACTGCCAATCCTCCTCTTTTTGCTGAGGAAGACAGGTTCTGAGCTAACATCTGTGCCCATCTTCCCTTACTTTACATTTATATGTGGGACGCCTACCACAGCATGGCTTGCTAAGCTGTGCCATGTCCACACCCAAGATCCGAACTGGCGAACTCTGGGCCACCAAAGCGGAACATGAGAACTTAGCCGCCAGGCCGGCCCCTGTTTTTACATTTTTAAGCGGTTGGAAAGAAATCAAATGAAGAACAATATATCGTGAGACATGAAAAGTACATAAAATTGAAATTTCAGGGTCCACAAATTAAGTTATGTTGGAACACAGCCACACCCATTCACTTAGATGTTGTGTAATTTTGCACTACAGGAGCAGAGTTGAGTAGTTGTGACAGAGAGCTATGGCCCACTAGCCTAAAACATTTGCTATCTGGGCCGTTTAAAGAAAAAGTTTGCCGGTCCGTAGTTTATGGCCTTCCCAGCCATTTTCAACCGTTAACATGTTCTGAAATGTATTATTATCAATTTAAAGGAAAGTTCCATGTCAGCCTCTTTAGCCCTAGGTCAGAACCTAGGTCACAAACAGATTTGCTGCCCCCACTTACGAAAAGCACCCAAGAGTTCTGGGAGGGCTAGCCAACGATGAAGGTCTCAAAACGGTACCTTTAAAAAGCTCAGGACTGACTTAGACAATGTGTAGTAAAAAAAGCAACAGAACAGAATTTTTTTCCACTAAACATAACAGGACTTACAGATCAAAATGAGTGTTGTTCCCTTCAAAGGAGACATTTGAAATTTGTCACAAAGAAGCTGCCAGTGCTCAAAACATATTTGGAGCGCACCTTCGATGCTGCTTTTCAGAACTACAGTCAGTGAATAAAAGAGAGAAGCACATTGCCTGGAATAGGAGGGGACCTCAACATATATTTGTGGAATGAATCGAGCTGCTTTAATATAAAGTGAAGCTAGTGCAACTTAAAGGATAAAAATCAGCTAAAGACATACACACATCCATTATCTGTGCCCATAAGTGTACATATCGTGTCTTTTTGTTTCCATGCTCATTCAGGTATCAAATATTTTGAAGGATTTTCTCCCTTCTCTACTCAATTCCTCCCATCCCCAAGCTGCCTCAATGTCCAAACCTAACTTGTCTCAGCTCCTGCTTGACATGTGGCTGCTCACTCCAGATTTCCACAGCTATATCTCTCCTCCATCCCTCCGACCAGTTCTGATCAACATGCCTACGCAGCTATAAAAAATTATACCAGAGATAGTCCTTGACCCAAAGTGCCTTCCATATTCAGACTTAAGTCTGGGGGAAGTGGCCATGGAGATTCCTTGTGCATAATATGCCAACTCTGCCCGTGAGAGACTACACAAACATACCATACCAGGTATGGCCAAGGTAGCCTTCCATAGGGAAGAAACAGGAGAGGCTGGGATCTAGGAAGCAGCATGGCAGGGAGCTCTAGCAGGTTGAATTCTTGCTAATGAATCCAAGTAGAACTTCTCTTGGGGAGACACGCATGATATTGTGTTATAAGTTAAAGAGAAAGGGAAGAAAGAGACATGGGAAATGAGAAGACAGTAGAAACAAGTAGGGTCATTAGAAAGATAAGTATATCCTTGAAAATCAGAGAGACAGGGAGATGAGCCATGAGAAAAATGCCCTTTCTGAGGTAGAGGGAGATGGTAAAATGACCAGCGTGCTCGATTTGCTCATATCTCAAGTAGTATGACCATGTTCATTATCATGCCTGGCTGTATGGCTGCTAGGAAGATTTCCTGTATTTTCTTACATTCTCATTTCTCACAGTAAACTAAGTGGATCTCTTCTTTAAAACCTAAAAAATTTGGGTTCACAGAAATGCAACTCATTTCCTATGCACTGAATAACTTGGCTCTGACATCAGGAGCAGAAAATTCTAAAACTGCTTTGAGTAGCATCAGCATCTTTGTAGTAAACGTATATAATCCCAAGTGACTTCCTAAAAGAATAACATTCTTTGGACTTTCTGATAATGGAGTAAAATAAGAGTGAAACAATTAATTTATAAGACCTCAGAGAAAGACAAGATGGCTAAGTTACCAGCTAATTATCTGTACAACATATGTACATTATCTCTAATCCTTGCTTTCTAGGAAATGCTCGGTGTTTCCACTATGCTTAAACAACAATAACAACAGCAAGTGTATTTATATACAATATCTGAAAAGAGTAACAACAGAAGCATTTCACAGATTTCTCTTATAATGCTTTGTATTGTTATAAAAAATAAAAAGAAACTAAGGAACAGCAAATAGTGAATTTTTTCATTCATATGTTCATTAAGCATTCACTATATGCTAAGAACTAAAGACTAGTTGGATAAGATTGTCCTTGTCCTGATGAAGCTCACTGTGAAGAAGAAAGACACCTAAATAGGTAATTCAACAAAGCTCCTAGGAGGAACATCTGATGCAGCCCGGGGAAGGAAGGAGGCAGGTTCAGGAAAACTCCCTGAAGGAACGGTGCTTGAGCTAAGACAAAGGATGAATGATTCCCTGCCTTGTTGGGGCAGGCTGATCTCTGTGGTTTGATGGGTAACATACATCAGGACCCCCTGACCAAAGGAGTCAGCACTGATGGGTAAAAAGAAAACATGGGGATAGTTAGACAGATCTGCTTCATTTTCAAAGAGCCCCTTTGTTAATATACAAATTCTCCTGGGAAGGTTTAAACCTCAAGTCTTCCCAGATAAGACCTTATCTCTAGTAATTGATGGAGGAAAGGACAATGAAACTCCAAAGAAAGAGGGAAGAGGAATGGTTTCTTGGGAATTACTGCTTGGTCCAGCCCTAGCTAAGGACTTGTAAGAATTTAGATTGGACAAAATATATTAACTATTAAAATTATTTTGCCTGTACATTACATGCCTACAAAAGGTAAACCATGCATATTTCTCACATTCCACATTCCGACTGGGTTCCTATTCTTGTTTCCCACGCACTGACCTGCTTCCTTCCCCCCACTGGGTACCGCATCATGTGCTGTCAATTAATGTTAGGTTTGAATCTCATAATTTCTGCTAAACTTTGGATCAATATTACCAACCACACCGTTAACTCAGATGGCCATCTCCTAAATTCATGCTTCGATTTTAAGGAGCAAGAGAACTTGGATAGGCCAATAAAAATCCATCCCTACTCCTACAGAAGTGACTCATGGTAAATGTATTTATAATGAAGGATCATTAGTCAATATTGTTCATATTTTCTATATTTTCTGTACCCAATATTAAATGGAAAATCACAAAATAATGAGGAATAGAAATTAGTTGTTTAATCTTGCCATTTTGGAAAAAAATCTGTTTACTAATGCAATTGAATTGAATAGAAAGAATATAAGCAATAAAATAAATTTGAATGTGCACTCCAATATTGTTGAATTCAATCTTGTCCCATAACCTTTCACAAATGTAGGTTCTGAGTTTTTGTTTTATTTTGTTGTTGCTTAATTTACCAAATTCCAAATAGTCTTTTGGGAGATTTGCAGACTGACTTACTTCAAAAGGCTATCTAACAATAATAACTTAAATTTCAATAAGGATGAAGAATCACTCAATAAAGAGTGAGCAAGTCAGTAGGCATAAGGGAATTTCTCACAGAACCACAATGCAGACCACTTTACAAATAAATGAACAAATCCTAAATTTTTATTGCACTAAAGACAATTGGGAGAGAGGACAAGCCACCATTCACTTGTAAAAAGCTTCACTAGTTTATCACAATAATTTCCCTGGAATATACCCTAAAGTTATTGAATAGAACAGCACCTTTAAATCTGTCTTAATTACCAGCTTATGCAAAACATAGAATGATTGCTTTCTAAAAGCCATTACTCCAGATGCTGCGACTAGGTGAATTTCCTCAGTGGGCACAGATTTCTAGGCAGGCAGTGTTAGTAATACTCACTGAATATATGAAGATGAATGGAATGCTTAGGTTTCATGCCTACTTGATATGCAGTCGTTTTAGATAAATTATAGATTGATCATATTTAATTATAGAACTACCATACTCATAAAGTATTCCAAGCCTTTGCCATTCATCCATCTTTCTACACAAGGGAAGCCTGAGGGAGTAAGTGAGGCAGAAACTGCTTCAAAAGTTACTGACTTTATGCAATTGGCACAAGAGTTGTGCTTAAGGTCTTTGATGATGAAGGACCATGGAAAATATCTGAGTTGTCAATTGGTTACGAAAACAAATAAGAACTAATGTCCACAGGTCAAACTATAATTTTCTCTTTTAGAGAACAATCTATAAAGTATATTTCATCGTCTCTATTTCATAGGTTTTAGAACTAAAGCTCACCAAAGTTATAAGTCATTTGCACAAAGTAAATACGTGAAGGATCCAAGTTCAAACCTAGGTCTGCCTTACTTCACAGTTTGCATTCTCTTTCCACTCTACCATGACACCTAACAATAGGAGCCTCAGGTGTCAAGAATCAAGAGAAACCCCTGGTGGTAATTTAATGGAGATGACTAAACCCTGGGACAGCTAGGTATACAATAACAGAATAACCAAACTCTAAAGTGAAATGTTTATAATGGTGATAAAAACTATTGACATAGGCAAAGAACAGAGAGGTTCGTTTTTCCTTGCATGTTGAGGAAGACCTCCTAAAAAGATAATTCCAAAAAGGTCTGGAAGGATGAGTTCAACCATACCTAATGGCAAAATGGGCAACCTGGACAAATGATTAGAGGAATTAAAACCAGGCCCTTGACATGCTCAGGGAATCAAATAGTCCAATGTAGCTGAGAGGTAGTTTTCTCCTTACTCTCCCCTTTCCCTGATTAGCACATCTCAATTCTTTAGACTTTCCTAATAAGCTTAATTTTATACTAATATTAGAATTAATAGAAAGACGTGATTTTGAAAAGACAACCAATACAATGATGAAGTTGCCATTAAGTGCCAAAGTGCCAAAGAACTAAAACAAAGATTGTGACAAGTCTCCTCTTTGATCCCTTTCTTCAGGGTTCCAATGTCTTTAGCGCTGAAAATTAACGTTTTGTTTTTTTTTAAAGGCTCAAATTTCTCAAGGAGGAAGGAATGAAAAATTAACACAAATGGATAAAAAGTTAAATATTTAGACATGTATCATATTCTTTTCTTGACTTTCTTATTCTAAGCAACACCAGCTCACAGGATAACATGCCTTAGTTTAATGCCCTGCGCTTTTCTTGAACATTTGTTGGGGAATCCCAGGGAAATCTTCAGTGAGAAAACTTAAAAATTATGCAACGTCCTAGGCTGGTAATCAAGACCCCTGCTAGACTTCTGCAGTTCCTCTCTGAGTTTACAAAGTTCTTTACAGACCAAGCTAAATCTCCAACTTAAAATGTTCACAAAACCTGAAAAAGATATTTCATCTGCCACTTTTTTTTCTCCCCAAGAGATAGATTCTACTCTCAATAAGCAAGTACCTTTCTATTGAACGGTTCCTCAGACCACTTCTGAAATTTCTTCTAAGGATACCACTTTAATAATTTGTTATATAATCTACTTACAATGCCTATTCCACACGTAATGTTTGGGAAATGGATGTAGCTTAGTTGCCTGTGGATACATTCCTTATTTCTTACAAGATTCTTAAAACTGACTTTTATGATTAAGAGATGTCTGCTGCTAACCGCAAGTCATTCAAACTTTCCTTTTGAAATGAACATTTATTTCAGATAATACATGTTCTCTATGGGTAGCCTGTCTACTCTTCAAACGTAATGATCCTGCCTTCAGTAGATATGAAATTTTCAAAAAATATTGGCATAATGCAGAAGAAAACACTATCCTTTTATTATGTTCAAAATTGATCTGACCCCAAGCTGGCACTTTGGGGAACTGGGCTGCATAATCATGTAGACCCTCTCAGGAAATGGTTTATTTATGGATTTATTTTTTTATATACAGAAGATTTCACACTTCTAGCTTTGTACAATTGCATCCTTTCTTCCTTTTCAATATGTTTCCAAAGTAGGAAAGCTACATATATGGCAAGAGGGTTAGTTTCTACATCAGCTAGAAATCTTGTCTGCTGTGTATTGGCTCTAATGATGACACATTAAGAGTACATTTATTCCATATCTGCATGCAGTCCTCTCCAGGAGGCTTTTGTGGTTCTCACTTACTGAATGAAGTAATCTAAAGACGGTTTCCAACCCTGGTCATTGCTCAGTGTTAAAAAAAAAAAAATCTGACTTCTAAATTTAGTATTTGAAAAATGTCTATTTTTCCTGAGGAACTGGTAGTTTTGGCCTCTTGGACAATAAAAGCTTAGTAAGTCTGCAAGTGTTTTTTTCACCACTTAGTTTCCACTTAGTAGCTCATCATTATTCTATTACAATTTCAACAAATAAATCATACTAAGAACATAGTGTGAATAATAAGCCTTCATTTTGAAGAATGAGTTTCTTATTATTTGAATTTGTCCTTTATTTTTAAAACGTTGAAGGAAGAAATGTGGTTAACCTGTACATCCACATAAAGCAATAAAAAATAGTTCACCTAACTTGCTCATCTTCTTTGCTCAAGTCCTTTTGAAATGACTATGTTTTAAATAAAATCTATTTCCTTAGGCTAATAAACAATCTATAATCCATTAAGCTTTTGTGAACAAATCTAAAGCTTCTGAAATTAGCGCTTAGGGAAGAGAGAGTCAAGTAATGGATTTCAAAGAAATATGAAGGTGATTAAAGAAGAGCAAGGATCAAACTTCATCACCATAATGATTCCTAGAACAGCCTTCCAAATGGCCATTTGGGAAGTTTATATATGATCTAACCCAGAATACGAAAGAAGATAGTAAGGATGAAGGCAAGAAACAAACTAATTTAGAAAGGAGTTGGAAGAGAGCAGTAGAAAAAAAAAGAAAATCAGAGTAGTTATTTTTTGAAAGAACATATGGCTTTAATAGATATCTGTAAGATAAAGAGAAAGCAGGAAAGTTAATAATATTAACAAAGGAACTGTTCGTTTTGAAGTTAAAAAATGTCATTTTAAGATTGAAAGCTAGGTTAAACAAACTAGTTAAGACCATTCGGATCCTATGATACCAGAAATAACTTAATTAGAACAATGATTTGAGTTGTACTTACCTACATATGCCTGAAAAATGCAGAAGTACTGTTCTCCCCTATATTCAAGTGCACTATGGGAAATCAATACTACAGTCCACCGGCTCTGGGTAGAAAAGTCATCTCTGTGCTGACTCAATGTCCATTTATCTGTAGCAGAAACTGGGAAGTGTCCTCCTAATCAACTTTCTCCTCTGCTTCTCTTGCAGAGTAAATAAAACTTTGAGCGGGGCACATTGCCATCGATATAAAAAATGAATTTTCCAGTCTCCCCTGAAGCTAAGGGTGGCCATGTGGTCAAGTTCTGGCCAATAAGAAGTGAGCAGAAATGGTGAGGGCAACTTCCAAGTCAGGCACTTAAAGGGAACTCTGGCCCTCTCATTCCCCTCCTATGAGAGTGAGTATCCGCCTTGAACCAAGCAGATGAGGACAACCCCTTAGGGATACTGCAATCAAAGGAGAAAATTCTGCAGAAATGAGCCACCTCACTCAGATTTTATTGCTCAGACTCTTATATGAGAGGTAAATAAACTTTGGTTTTATTTAAGCCATTTTTAACTTAGGAGGCTATTTATCATAACGCTATACATTTACCAAATAGTCAATAAATATTTGCTTAATAAATTAAGGCGTAATCCATTTGTTTAAAACTGTTTAACTGTATTGAAAAATGTCAACATGGATGGATTTATTGATGCAATCGCCGATTTTGCTCTTCTACAAGGGAAAAACGATCACTTTATATGGTCAGCAGGGTCCTATAGGACAGACACTCTGCACCCTGCAGTCTTTTATGTAGCCAGTCCCCAGCACCTCTGGAATTACCCTGGCGTATCAGCTATTGCTGAGTAAAGACCTGATCCAGCAATACAGGAGCACTAGAGAATTGAAAAAGGGCACAGATGTATATCATAAAGAATCAAGGTGAGGCACATATATTACCCATTTGTTTTGTATTCTGTTAGCATCGTGCCTCTCAAGTGCCAGGGACAAAGTGATTGGTGATAGTGGAAGAGTTATAAACATGAATGAGACATTCTTCCCCTCAAGGAATTCAAAATCCAGCCTCCTTCAAGTACAAGATCTTTCCGAAGATCTCTTTTGTGGTTTTTGCTTGGTATAAAAGGCCTTTTGAGCCTGATGAGTCTCAGAAAACTAGGTTTCCAGTGGTATGGAGAAAAGGGAATATGTTATAACAAACATAATGAGATATTTTTTCTTTTAATTTTTCTTTGCCCTCCAAAATGGTACCTGGTATTTATGTGACAAAGCACAGAGCCTATCTCTTTGAGATTTTTTTCTTCTATCCCCAAATATCAAGAAATTAATCCATAAAGATTCTTTTTGCAGAGATTCAGATTTTCAATGTTTCCATAAGGAATAGCCTCTTTGCTTTAGATAATTTTAATTAAAGTTTCAGAAATCAACCAAGAACCATAGGTCTTTCTGTATTCTAGGAACAATGAAGAATTTAACCAATTAATACATAAGAGGAGCAATGATTAATTGTGGATTCAAGATGCAACTTTGTCAGTCACCTTTATTGACAGTTAGAGATTACAAAATCCACCACACCAAAAGTCAAGAATGTCTTGACTGACAATTAATCACTAAGACCAATTCTATTAAAGTGACCTCTATCCTCCATTTTCCAATTTGGAAAATGCATTGGAGATGTGATTTGTAAACCAGGAAGTTGTACTAATATCAACTGTAAGTTCTTATTTAAATGTGATATGTTTTAATAAACATCCTCTCAAATTAAAGGAATACTTCGTTTCTGCACATGAGCACCCAGCACATGACTGAATGTCTTTCATTATGCCAGTTTCAAGGAGAACACTCCATTTTGTTAAAGCTTATAGTCCTTAAGACGTTTACAAGTATCCCTACATTGTGTTTTTAATTGCATTTTAAAGGAAGGGAGGAGAAATAACAGTTCAGAATATTGTTGCCAATTTGAGAAATAAATCTGCATTTGCTTATTTATTACAGTCAGCCAGATCATCCATCCATCTATCCATACATACATATTCATTTTTAATAGTTAGAAAAGAAGTTTCATTGAAAGTAAACTAAAGCTTTACTGGACTCAGATTGTCTAGAACACCACCTATGGGTCAAAAGGTCTGGAAGTGCATGCTATAAATTGATCTTCTTTGGATCATACAGGAGTAAAGAGGAAAGTAATAATCACTCCACATTTTTTCCCTATAAGCATATATCATCTGAGACAATGTCCAGTTTGTTCAGTAATTAGTAGTCTTTATGTTCACTCCATACTTAAATTTTTACATACCCATCCATGAATTGCATACATACATGACAGTGTATAATCTTTGGAAGGAAGACTGCTACATAGAATAATGAGTTTATGGCAAAACTGTGCCTATTTTCTCAATACCGAGGGAGTTTGGCTGGCAATGAAATGAGAAATTAATTGAAAGTCATGAAAGTTTTATTAATCACATTTCAGGATAGCCACATTTCTCTTCTTTAGCTTTCCATACTTTATATCCAACTTAAGTCATTATCATGCATTAATCATGAGGTGTCTATCATACCTACATTCTTCCACAACTCGTTATTCCTCTGAACAACAGCTCTTTGATATCAAGCCCTAAACATCTTTCTTATGACTATCCTCTGTAAACCTCTCAAATGCAGTTCAGAGTAAGTAATAAAAGCTTTTGATAAGCAGATTATGCCACAAAAATTGGCATTTTTGAGACTGAGCCAAAGTTTATTGGAAGACATCTCAACTTTTGTTGTTAAAACTCACAAAACCAGAGATCTACTCACCTCTAAATTCTTTTCTAAACATTTTAGATGAAAAATAATTACATTTACATTTCAATACTTACTATCCTATGAAATATACTAGTTAAGTATATCCAGCATAATTATTAATCAGAAGTAATCAGCATAATTATTAATCATAATTTACCCTTCTCTACGTATTTGCAAAATGTGAGACCCCCATGCATACCTCAGCAGCCTTGTGTTGCAAACAAATTAATCAAGAATTATAATATAGGAAGTCTTTGTCTATATAGCTTCAGATAAAATAGCATTTATAGATCACAATGGTAATGTAGACATACTTAACTTATCCCAATTAGCTGAAAGTCCTGACATCCAAGATTACAGCCATAGATCTATTAAGATACAGCACAAAAGATAAGGCATATTGAGAAGGCTAGTTACATTCATCATGATTATGGAAACTGAAAAATGTGTTCTACTGTTATCTGTTCTGGACAGAATGCTTTTTCTGACCTAGTACACTGAAATAAATTGTCAAGCAAACCCTAGAGAGACAAACCCAAAATGTACCCAGAACTCTGCACATTAAGTAAATTTTTGATAGAATACAATAGGGATCAAGGACAATGTGGTCTATTAAATAAACTAAAAAAGCTGAAAGGGCTGACAATTTTCTAGGCCCTCTGGAGATATGAACTAGCTTTGATTAAGTGGGAGTTGAAAATATTCCAAAGATCAAAGAAAACACAGGTAGTAGTAACAATGAATTATAGCTATACATAGTATATACTACTTCTGTATGTGGTGAGTCAAAAATCCCCAGGAGCCACCTAAAGACATTTTCAGCATTGGTGTTCAGGGACTTCTCTCTTTGCAGCTGGGTAAGATATAAACAAAAATGCTCCTCCTTTCTGCTTGAACCCCAGCGGAAAGCAATTTTACAGAGCTATAGAAGCAGATCTTATTAATTAAAGTCTATTTTTTGTACCTCTCTAAATTTCCCTCCCTTTATTATCAATGTGCTGTGCTCAGAAGAATGAGTTCTAAGTCAGCTTTATGAAATGTGAAGTACTTATCAGTGTTCAATGCATGCTAAACACATATTCATCCTCCATTAATAAAAAGGTACTTGTTGATTCAATTGTATTTAGAGTCTAACGCAGTAAAATTAAATTGCATCCACATTACCACCAGACAAAACAAGTAAAGACTGTTTTAAATATGATTTTAAAGACTCAAAGGATTGATTTTTTTAAAACTGAAATAAGTCACAGAGCTATCAACTTTTATTCAAATAATATTCTTCCTGTAAGGTTTAACCAGGAAGGTGAATTAAAGTAAATACGATGGAAAAATCTTTAAAGACTCAATGTACAATGTTTATTAAATATCCAGGGCCCTAAAAATCAAATAGCAATGGAATTTTTTAACCTTATTTTTAATCTGTTCATACAATTCCACTGATAATCCAATAGCTAGATCGAAAATTAAACAATATAATAAACACATACCAGAGATAAGGAAAATGTTATTCGTTAAATTTAGGATTCAAGTCACAATTTCAAGCTAATAGATTCATAATTTTTTAAATCTTAACTTGAATAATTAACAATATTAAAATAACCAATGCCAAAACTCTCCTTTGTTACCAGATTACTCATGTTAAATGACTAGCTAACATGTTAATCAGCATTGGTCATAAATTTACGAAAAAAAATCTACTTGTGGCTTCTTTTTCTCAATACTATTACCAAAGTCCATGCTTTGCAAAATCTGAACTGCTTCAGGAAACACAAGACAGATTCTCTTCCAACTTGGAATGCCCAGTGTTCCTGCCCTTGAGAGCTGTAATGAAGGGAGAGACTGTCGACCCAATTTCCTGTCCCTCCATGCAAGAGTGAGCTTTTAGAAATAACTTTTTCCTTCTTTCATGGTCAAATTGACCCCATCTTGATTTTTCTTGGATGAATTGGCCCCCTGCTCTTGCCTCATGATTATGTTATTTAGAATGAGACAGGAGAAAAGCACTAAAGCTTGTTAATTACTCAAGAATGACTGGTACTTCAAAAATCAAATAGAATACTAAACAAGAAGAAGCCTCTAGACTTCTGTCTTACAAGATAATTAAATTAATCACTGAATAACTAGATTAATCTATTGGGACTTCACAGGACTGAAAGTGGGACACCCTAAAAAAATCTACTTGGTACAAAGTAAGAGCCAAACATCACTGAACTCATTGAGTAGTCTGGGGCTGCTCTTTAAGTCGTTATGGTATTGGACTTCTCCTAATAAAATACATGACATCTGACTTATTAAAGTATTATTCACACTGATTAATTCAGAATGGTAGCACCTGTGACCCCCTAAGAAAACAACCATCTCTTTAAAAGCCAGCCTGAAGCTGGTGCTCAGGTGTGCACACTGAGCCTTTTGTCTTTAGACTTGGCAAACACCCAGCTCAAAAATAATTTTGTCATTCAGAGGAGAAGCTATTTTATGGATAAAAGATTATGAATTTCACAGTCGACTTGAGATCTACTCAAGCCAACAACACTGGTTTCTACTTTGCACGTAGGATTTGTTCTGTCAATGCAGATTATTCAGTAAGTACTTTTCCCTTTCAAAGCCCAAGTCAGAATTCTAAAAAACATTTACATTTTTTAATACAAATCGAGTCACTGATTATATTAGCTCAAATTCAAAATTGATGTGCTCTTTGTGCCCCTCCTCCTACATTTCAGTTAAAATGGAAACAGACTTGATTTCTAACTTTTAATACTGACATTTTTTAATATAATCAAAATGCAGAAGCGTTGACTTAGATGGAGTACTAACCTGAAGAAAGGATTACAGACTGAAGTGGTTTTTTGTTGTTATATGTGTTATTGTAAGTCTTTTTAATAACCAGTTCTTTAGCTTCCTGAATAATACATAACAATACCAGTGCCGTATATTAAATATATGCATGAAAAAAAATTGAGGTATTGTCTCCTCTAATTTGTGCATTTATTTTCTTCCTTTTATTTGGTTTCTGGTTTATCATCCTTACACGTTTTGAAAGCTTGAGGAAATGTCAGATTAGGCAAAGATCAAGAAGAAGCTTAACTTTTTGATTGTGGGAGTCCTCTAATTGGGAACATCTCTGCAGCCTGAAAGTTTAATTAGTGGGAAGGTCTATTTAACAACAGGCCCTAATTAGCATTACTCCTGGTCATCTGAGTAGAACACAGAAAGGTGGCAAATGAAATGACAATAGATTTAATTGTTCATTCTGAATATTTGTAAAAGTATAAGACCTTGCCTCAAACCCAGTTCAGACTCTAAACAATTTAATTTCTCATTATAATTGGTGATCAGGCCCAATATACCAAAACCACATCTATATAAAAACACCATCAAAAGACTATTTTCATGATTCCTATTGTACTCTCAAAAGCTTTCCATAATGACTTTCTTTAAACGATGATCCACTGAAATGACTAATGATCGTCAGTGCTTCCCCTTATCCTTTATCTGGATTTATTCACAAATACCTGGAAAGGTTGGGTGAACACTAGAAAAAAAGGAAAAAAGAAAAGGAAATGATAAGCTCCAGATAATCAGTAACATACCTTTTCTTCGGAAACTGTCTAAGAAGAAATGGTCTCTTTCGTGGAGTTTTGTGTATGCTGTATTTAAGCTGGCATTCATATTTATGGAGAGGCAGTATACACAGTGCTGAAGAACAGGGAAGACCGGAAGTCAGACAGATTTTAGTTAATGACCTGAAACCGCCACTCATCCAACAGTGTGACATGGAACAAGTTATTTAGTTTCTCCTAGCCTCGTATTCCTCATCTGTAAAATGGGGATGGACTGCTAATCCCGCATGGCTTTGGTAAGGATTAAATGAGATGTGTTAGTAAAGCACTTAACCAAGTGTTAGACACATAAAAGCTGCTCTAAATATTAGCTTTAAGACCTAACATAAAGGGCTCTCCCTCTTAAGAAGATCATTTAATGAAAGGACGGATATATTCGAATACTTTTATTGCCTAGATTTGGACATTTTATACAAGGTCCTTTTCCATCTATAAATTTCATATTTGATGCATTTTATTTTAGTTTTTATGAAGCTGGCTGACCACAATTTGGTTAGATTAATCTTAGTTATTATTCAGAACTCAAATAAAAATACAGCATGTAAAACAAGATATTCTTCTGAATCCAAATCGAAAAATACTCAAATATCAGTGTCTTTGAAATTGTACTATACAGCTTTTTACCGGGCCACACAGTTTCCCCTCTGAACTGGTGGGAAATGAGGAGTTCTGCCTCCCTGCGCCACCTCTGCCACTAATTGTGAGGGCCTCAATCCTTTCACCTGTATTATGAGAGTTAGGCCTCCTAGGTCCCTTCAATGTGTCCAGGAGCTGTTTTAGAATGTAACCCCAATGCAATTTGTGAGGGAAAACTTTCCTCCTGTATGTGGTAAATCCCACTTGTGACAAATTTGTCTTCACATATATGAAATGTTGGCCTGGTTTCCTCTGGCAGACCCTGGCAGACACTCTTTTAGTTATGCACAAAATCAGGCCAAATTGTCACCCAGGAAAAGCAGAGAGGCGACACACTCCCAGCCTGCAACGTCTAGACTAATTTTCTCATTCCCTTTGATGCCATCACGGGAGCCTTGCCAGCTGCCTCTCTGGAAACAATTATTAATTGCACTTGCTGAAATTAGCCCTTCGTCCAAAGCCCCCTCCAAGATCACACTACAGTCCTGTCCTGAGATCCTAGGGAAGTAACTCAAAAACTTCCCAATCTTTCTCCTTTCAAACCGGTTCCTGCAAATAGACTAATGTGTAAAATGGACCTCGTGACATGTCTGGTTCTTGGAAAGAAACTCTTTTTTGGACTAAAGGCCTGAGCGGGCATCTAAATGAAATAAAGCTTGTTATGTTGTCAGTTCTGTATATATATATACACACTACCAGAAGGAAAAATCCCCAAACCATTTGCCTTTGCAACATAGCATTTTGTGAGTTTTAGCACAATACTTAGCATATAACAAGCATTTAGTAAATACTCATGCTTACTGAGTGATAATTGGCAAGAGATTCATCTTCTTCAAAGGAGTTTTACTTAAGCTAACATCTATCCCACACTACAGTTTCTTTTTTTAAGTTTGATCCATCTGTCACGAAGATTTCGGTGGGTTTGCCCTGCGGGATATAACCTTGTCTATTGCTTCTCTAAGAAAAAAAAAGGGATTAAGACTCTGAAGCCTGTGTGTACACTTCTGAGCTGTCTTTGGCCTTATATATGCAAAGTTTCTAACTTTCAAGATGTACTGGCTACAGTTGTGGATAAATTTAGGACTGAGATCTATAAGTGGATTTTATTCCTTGGTTGAGCAGGATTAAGGATCAATAAATCCTGATCAGCTATGTGCTGGGGCAGGTTATTTCACCTCTCTAGGCCTCAGTTTCCTTATCTATAAAATGGAGAAAATGTTAGTACGTGTTCATGCAGTTATTGCGTGGCTTAAATGAAATAACATATGTAAGCTCACAGGGTTATCATGAGGCTTAAATGAAATAACCTATGTAAAATACTGAGCATAGTAGCAAGAAGGTAGTAAGCGTTAAACGAAATTTTGCAATTTTTATAATTATTACTCTTATTGCTATGTAGAAAGGTGGCTTCGTATTAAAATGGACTCTTCTGTTTTTTGCAAGTCAGTTTGAAGCACAGAGCTTTATGGAAAGCACATTGTTCTACCAAATCTTGGCTTCCACATACCATCACCTCTCTGGCTATAGTTCCTGTTGATATGTTTGTTCTCAGATCATATTTTAAAGAGTTCTATTCACAGAGCAGAGGGAATCATCTTTCATTTAGTGCAGTTTGGGATAGAGGAGAGATTTACTAAATAAATTGCTTTGCTATACTGTAGTTCCCATGTCCACAGCCTTATGTTTTAGGCCATAAGAACTAATGGAGGCAGAAACATGGAAGGTAGAAGAGAGAAAAACAATCTCTCCATTAGTTTTATTTATAAATATTTATCAGATTCAACTGTAATGATAATGACAAATTTTTTCGTTCATGTACACTATGCATAACCTGCTCTGATGTATTTAGGAAATAAATTAAAATTCTGTATCTAGTCATCATGCTATTAAATTTGATGGAGAGATAAATTTTCACTCTTACTGAAGCCTTCTCTTTCAAACTGGAGAAGAAATTCTGGTTTGTCTTTAGATTATTACTACTGAATGTTCCAAAAATAGCTTAAGATTCACCCTTAACCTCCAGTCTTAGTTACAGCTCTGGATATGAATGTTTACCTTCTCTTCTGATACCCTGTTTTAGCAAAGCATGAAACTAAGCCTTCCTCAGTTGCCTTCAAGCATTAAAAGCTTGAAAGAAAGTATCAATCAAGTCAAATGACCAATGGATTGATTTACTATCATACAGGATCAAGACTCAACCTCTTTTGTCAATCTTTGTCAGGTAAGTTAAGAGTTTTTGGTACTTCTTTTGTTGTTTGAAGAGACATGTTGCTTTGGTTTTTGTTAGTTGTTGTTGCTTTGCTTCTCATACGATCTAGCTCCTTGCTACTCAAAATGTGGTCCCAGGACTAGTAGCAACAGCATCACCTGGGAGCTGGGAGAAATACAGAATCTTAGGCCCCACTCCAGAACTACAGAATGAGATTGTGTATTTTAACAAGAGGTCCCAGTGTGCTTTGAAGTCTGGGGGCCTACAAATCAGTCAATCTCATTGGAGAGGCTTATTTTTTCTCCTCTTTGCTTATAGTCTAGCCAACTCAAACCAGGAATTAAAGGATTGATTGTCTTCAATTGGTTGTGATATTTTTGACCCAGGTCGTCAATGATGAGTAAGGTGCCATCCACCTTCCATGCCATCTGAGTCATGGCTCATCAAGCCTCTTTTATGGTATTTCTCTTGCCGTCTATTATAGTTATTTTCAAAATTGTCGTATCTCCATCACTACCATGGAAACTCCTTGTGCAAAAAACTGCTTTATACTGTCAGCTTTAAACAGAATAATTATTTAATAAATATTCATTATTTAATTGAAATGATAGAGTTCAAGGTCATCCCACAAGTATTTATTTAATGCTAAGTGTAGCTAAAATATTGTTTTGATACCTGTGGCTCTATCCTGGGGTCTCAGAAACAGAAAGGAAATGCAGTGCAAAAGGAAGAAGAGAGTGTCTTGCTCCTGTTAGTGCTGGGATGTGCCAAGGCCACAGTTCAAGCCAATTAGGCTGCTCATGAATTATTTTGACCAAGATTGTTTATTGCCCCCTTCTTTTACTTCTTGGATAACCTAACTGGCCACTTGGAAAGGTTCACCTTACAACGGGGAGAACAAATTTCTAGGTCCTCTAACTCCCAGCATATATTCATAGAAAACTCAAATTGCACCCCTGTAAAGGGAGAAAAAATAACCAACTGCCACTCAATATATTTCATTCAGGATGAGGCTTTGAAAGAAGCAATGATCCTTTGTGCCCAAGGCTGCTCAATTTGAGCACTGCATCCTGTACTCTCTGAAATGATATTTTGTTTCTATTTGGGTTTGAGGCTGCTAAAATAGAGTCCTCCTCAGGCAAATGTACAAGAATACAGCATATTTTGTCCTCGAATGACTCTCTTTACAGAATTGTCTATCAATTTGAATATTACTTGTTATTACTTCCAAAATTAAATTTGTAACAAATATTAATCCGTGTAGTACTTTTAGAATTATTAGAGAACATATCCAAATTTAATCTATAAACTACATTTGGATGTCATGGTGCGATTTTTTTTAAAGGTATATATATGTATACTGTGCATAATTATATGTTATATAATTAACATAAACTAATTTATAAACTAATTAAGAGAGAGGAGAAGGGAGAATTTGAGCAGAGACTAACAGAACAGATAGAGGTTTCATGGCATCTTACTTTATAAGATTATATTTATGATTATCATATGATGGGATAATGAGTGTTTTTTTACATTATGTTTCTTAATATTTTTCAAATTAAAAACTTTGAAGTAAAACCAAACGCCATATCCTACCATCTGTACAACGTAAGTTCCAATTTTACCTAGATAATGGCAAAGGCTGCACAACTGTTAAAACCTTTAGATAAATCTGTGCACCAAAAATAAATGTAGCCTTTTTAAAATTTCAACAGAGGAGAAATAAGCTAAGGAGAGTAACTCTGTCTACTCTCCTATTAAATAGGACATTATGTAACACTTGCTGACAAAAGGATCATGATTGTCAAGGGTTATCTCACCTATTCTTGAAAACAAAACTGGTTTCGAAGGTTACTTAATCAAATGACAATGGAGTTCCATAATGTTATTTAACAAATTACCTCAAAAAACCAGACACATCACGGACATTTACACGCTCCCAGATAATGACTTACTAAAAGGTAACGTTGGAGAGTCTCTATTTACAAACTAAGAGTGTTGATTTGAATATTTAGAGATAGCACTGTAGCAGATAAGAATCTATTTACAGAGTATAAGCTTTGGTTCTCCAGGGGCTCTTAAGCCTCCACAAGACGGAGAATGAAGAAGCCCTGCACTGACAACTGGAGCCTGGGTGGATCATTCCACCCAGCCAGGTGTGCCTTCCTCTCACAACCACACTGGAGGTAGCCAGAACTTAGGATATCATTCACAGTGCTGCTTATGAAGAATTAGGAATTTGGAAGAAAAAAGACATATGGTAAAACAAATTGAATAAGAGGAAAATTTTTCTCAGTGCACAATATTTACTTTTGAACTTTCAAAAATAGTTTTCATTATAGAAAAAAATGCCAAACAAATTATAATTAGAAATTTGGAATGCAAAAACATCCAAATGCTTATATGATATGGATTACATAGTGTCTTCAAACCTATAGAAATAAAGAGTAGTTGCTAGGGGAACGTTGCCTTGAAGTATAAAAACATATATCTCCAATGTTCTCTATTCCCATATCCAGAAATAGTGAATGAGTATATTTATTATTTGTGCCCCAAGATACAAATGGAAACTCTTTTGGAAAAGGAGAGACGTCATAAAACTCAAAAGCAAATGCAGAAAATCTATAAACAGCCATCAAATGGACTCAAATTGAAAAGACCAACAATGCCAAGTGTAGAGAAAATACTGTGGGAATGTAAATTAGTATAGCCACTGAGGGAAATAGTTTGACATCATCCACTAAAGTTGCAAAATACATACCCTATGGCCTAGCATTACACATTCCACTCCGTCTTATACCAAATCGAAGCGTGCGCGTGTACACCAAAAGAAATGGACAAGAATGTTCTGAGCCGCCTTATTTATAATAGCCTCAAACTGGAGAAAACACAGTGTCTACCAACAAGAAATTAGATAAATACTTTTTGGCATTTTTAGAAAACAAAATACTATACAGTAATACAAAATGAACTAGTTACACACAAGAATATGTACGAATCTCACAAACACAAAATTGCATGAAAGAAGAAAAAGAATATGTGCTGCATGATTCATTCATACAAATTTTAAATATATGAAAAACTAAACTCGAGGGAGGAAAACAAAAAGAGTAGTTACCTTTGGGGATGAGGAGCTGGGAATGACTGGTCTGGGCCATGCGCACAGGTTCTGGGGAACTGGCTTGACCCATACATGTGGTGTTTATACAAGTGTTTATTTTGTGATGATTGGCTTAGCCATACATTTATGTTCAGTTCACTTTTCTGTATGTTTGGTTATATTTCACATAACAAAAAAGCCAAAAAGAAGGAAGAAAATATAAAACGCTACAGCAACCAAAATCATTGTATGTGTAAACACACTGACACCTGAACACCTTTTAGTGACAAATATGGCACATGAGATTGTTATTCACTAACTTGTGGGTGCACTTTGCACATAGCAACTCATGCTGTCCTATGGAAACCATCTACTCAAGAGGACCCTAGATTATCTTTATTGCTCTATCATAATGGTCTTTAAATAATGTGCAACCACTGCTCTTTGTGTTTTGAATATTTGGCTCGGCCTTCCACCTACATCTGTGGTTCCTTACTGCCTCCAAACTCAGGCGCATCTCAAACATATAAATAAACATATTTAAACACAATGAAATAAAATATAAATAATAAAAAATGCTGAGGCACTTGGAAGAAGGGAATTATATCGAGGAATCAAGTCATAATGGTTTAATTGAGAGAAGCTAGGAAGACAATTGGGGAATGGGAGTGAGCAGAATGGAATGCAAAAACAACAGAATATAGTTAGTCATCATCCTGGCCTTAATTGATACATATGATGCAATAATTCTTCATTATTAGTATTAATCACTACATAAATTCTCTATTATCCGAGTTTGACCTATTTCATCCATTAATGTAATCTTATTTGCTTGGCAATTTTTCTCCTGTGCAGGACTCCTAATATGTTTACCCTTTGCCAGTCCAAGCAAATTCTGAGATTTCTCCCTCACTCCTAGCTTACAGGAGGAACATGGCTATACACAGATTCAGGATCTTGGTTTTTCACTTTTAGTGAAGGGTTGTGCTATTAGAAGTTTAACAGAGACGTGCAGGGTGGGAGGGCAATCATAGCATAGAGGGGGAAAAAGAAGCAAAAGAAGATAGTGCAGGAGCCAGCCCCATGGTGTAGCGGTTAAGTTCAGCACGATCCACTTTGGTGGCCAGAGGTTGCAGGTTCAGATCCCAGGCGGGGACCTACGCCACTTGTGAGCCATGCTTTGGTGGTGACCCACTTATAAGGTGGAGGAAGATTGGCACAGATGTTAGCTCATGGAAAATATTCCTCAGCAAAAGAGAAAAGAAAAGAAAAAAAAAGAAGATAGTGCAGGCACATCTAATGTGGACAAGGCAGCATAGGCCTACAAGATGGCTGTTTGTTCTTTTTGGTTTTTTTGTTTATCTTGGAAAATTTTGCAGTTTTTATACATGGTCACAGAACCATGATCTAAATTCTCAATCTAGCTATTTTTGACAGTGCTTTAACATTTTCAATGCATTTGATATTTTCCCCTCTGACAGTTCAGTTTATTCTCTTGAGTGTACATCCAAAATTCCCACCCGGGCTCCCATCCTGCACACATGGTAAAACCGAGGTGTGTTTTAGGGGTAGGAGATCTCTTCAGAAGACAACTCAGATCATGGCCCTTCTGAATCTTTTCACTTCTTCTCATCCAGTCACTAGAAAATGACTATATCAGCTTCACCCCTACAGTAAGCCAAATAAATCTCTTGCAATTTCAGCTACTTTGTTCATCACCAACTGAAAACAAACAAACAAACAAAACAATGACAAAAATAAACCACCCTCCATCTCCTGGATAAAGAATTTTAGGTTTTGACAGAGGCAGTGATTGTCAAACTTGTGTGTGCATAAGCAGTACACAGACAATTTGTTAGAGCATGCCCAGGAACTCCAATGGAGTTCTCAGGGCTCTCTTGAGAGTCACTGCCTGCAACGGACTGAATGTTTATTCCACACCCCTCCACTACCAAAATTCATGTGTTGAAATTCTTACCTCCAGTGTGATAGTATTAGGAAGTGGGGCCTTTGGGAGATAATTAGGTTATAAGGGTAGAGACCTCAAGAACGAGATTAGTACCCTTATAAGAGAGAGCCCAGAGAGCTCTCTCGCCCTCTTTCTACCATGTGAGGATACAATGAGAAATCAGCAGTCTGCAACCCAGAAGAGGGTTCTCACCAGACACTGAATTTGCTAGCAGCTTGATCTTGGACTTTCCAGCCTCTAGAACTGTGAGAAATAGATGCTTGCCATCTAGGCCTCCCAGTCAGTCTATAGTATTTTTATTAAAGCAGCCCAAAGTGACTAAGACACTGCTTAAGGCAGAAAAGATGGAAACATTGATATCTAAGGATACTGGTCATATATATTAAGAGATAAATAAAAGTATAAGGTAATATTATATAAAGGTAAATGAATGTTACAAAGACCAAATTCAGAAGAAAGGGAGATTTCTATTGAATGATACAGCTGGGGAATTTTTTTTTCTGACAAAGTGAGCTTGAGCTGAACTATGAAATGTTGTATAGATTCCAATATATCAAGAATTATTGCATCAGGGTCTATTAATCAAGGCCAGGATGGTGAATAATTATATTCTGGTTTTTTTGCCTTCCATTCTGCTCACTGCAACTTCTCCAATTCCCACCCTAACCTCTCCCGATTATACCATTATGACTTGATTCCTCCATACCACTAAGACTCCTGGGATGAGTGTTTATTTGTACATTTAGGATGCACATGAGTTTTTTGGCAATCAGGAACCACAGAAATAGGAGGAAGGACAGACCAAAAACTCCTTCAAGTAGTCTTTCTGCCCTGGAAGCTGTAGTCATTTGCTTGATAATCTGCTCTTGAGGGCCAGCAAGCTTTAGTCCCTTCGGGCAAATGGTGATGGGTTAGTTGTGAACAGAGGAAATCTAGGCAGGCATCAAAATGAACAGCAGGAATTGTATACTTAAGCAAACACAAAGCTCACACAGATATATGCCACTACTTAGCTGAGATCACGAACAGCATCTCAGTCCAAGAGCAGCCAGGCCAATTAAACAAAAGTGTAAATGAAAGCAATCAGATCCTCTGAGGAAGACATCGGGACTGTGGGGATATTTGATGTCTTCAGGGAAAAGAAAGGATGAATAAAAGGTAGCTGAAGATGCTGAAGAGCAACATCCCATACCTTTCATGATATTACCAGTTCATCTGCACTTGGCAGACAGAAGCAGAGCACAGAGACTCTGCCTGGAGCTGTCATGTGCAGCTCTATTCTGAATGTCTTATACATTACCATATAAGCACAGGACACAGGGAATTTGTTAACCCAATAATCCATAATGTAGTTTAATCAATATAATTATTGACAGAATAATTTAAACTCAATTGTTTCCATTTATACTCTTGAAATCTGGGAACACTGAAGAGAAAAAAATATGCATTTTGCATGCTCCAGATGAAAGTTTCAGAATAGGCAGATTCTGGTTATAGGAGAGTCTTTATCTGGAGACCTCAGTCTTCGATGGTGGAAGCTAGTCTTTCTCTCAACTGCACACTAAGGAATGAGAAGAAATGCTAGTTCTGCAGACACCTTTCTTGCTTCAAAAAGACAAACTTCACTTTCATCTATTTCCCATGTGGGCCCTATACAATTTTCTTTGGAGGGGGGAAAAAAAAACAGAGAGGGTCCTGCCACTTTAAAAATGAAAACAAAAAACTCTCTGAAAAGCTTTCAGAAAATACTTCATCGCTACTTTGCCTTTCTTCCTCAGCTCAAATCAGAAGCAACTCACCACAGCTACAATGCGCAGGTTCCTTTTTCTCATCCTTCATCACTCATAAGACCGGAAGAGTTCTAACACCTTAGTCAGAGAAAACAATTCACTGCATATAATATATAATCATATGTGCATTGAAATCAGCGATGTTCTGAATCTGTTTTTCAAAATGCCACAGTGTTCAGATAAAGAGTGGTTTCATTAGTGTTGAAGTGCAAATGAAAACATAAGTACAGTTTCTCTGTAACCGTAAGAGAGTTAGAGTAAAAGATTCTGAGGACTGTATATTCTCCACAAGGATCATGAAGACCAATGCCAAGAATCAGAGAAAACAAATCTGCATTTACAATAATACTCACATGGGTCGTAGCCCAAGTCTTGGGAAACTTAAAGCAATTCCTGAATCCCTCTGAGACTCATTTTTCTCACATTTAAAATGAGGGCGCTGGACTAGGTGATCCCAAAGTCCTTTCCCAACCTAAAATGCCATGATTTTACCTCCTTTTGGAAAGATTTTTTAATTTTGATTATAAAGTAACTTATGCTTGGAAAAAAGAAATATAATTAAGAAAATGTACATTACTGATAATTCTACAGCTCACAGATAATCATTTTGTTGTATATTTTTCTAGTTAATACTCTGATTCCTTCAAAAACACACACACACGGTGGGGTGGGGTCAGCCTGGTGGTGTAGTGGTTAAGTTTGTGCACTCTGCTCACCGTCCCAGGGTTGACAGGTGTGGATCCCAAGCACGGACATAGCACCACTTGTCAGGCCACACTGTGGTGGCATCCCATGTAAAATAGAGGAAGATTGGTACAGATGTTAGCTCAGCAACAATCTTCCTAAAGCAAAAAGAGGAAGATTGGCAACAGATGTTAGCTCAGGGCCAATATTCCTCACCAAAAAAAAAGAAGAAAAAAAAAAAAACACACACACTAACAAAACCACAAAGCCATAACAACCACAATAAAACACAGTGGGATCTCCTTTTGCTTTATCTCTCTAAAGAATACGTGAGTGCTTTTCTTGTTTTAGTATTTAAGTGCTTAACAATTGAGGTTCTGGCAACTAAAACTGCATAGGCAGCAGCTCTATTTTTCTCAGAATCAAGTGAAACTGAAGAGGCAATTAAAAGTTACTGAACTGCAAGGTAAAATTACTTCACTGCTCTACTGCTGGGTGACTAAAGAGAGGAGACAATGGGAATCATATTTAGAGTTAAGATAGAATGATGGAACATCTCTACTAAATGAAATCTATAAACATTAGACATAATCAGCAGCACTTCAATCATGCTCTTTGCTCACAGTTAGACGGAAGATTACACAAAACTAATGTGCAATGTTCAAATCTGTGGCATTGCTGGTTAACAGAAGGCTTTTCCCTCCCAGCACACATGATGATCCAAATTCTCTCCTGTGCAGCCAGTGCCCAGCTGACAAACGGGCTACACACCAAGAGTCCATTTATAAGCCAATTGTACCAAGCTCTGGGTTAAGTTTCTCATAGAATTAATGTTATAAATGGTGCTTAGGTTCTTAGGATAGCCTACAAAGGCCAGTTTATTAAAAGATATACTATCAAAGGACAACTTCAAGAGTACTATGGTTACTAACCATCATAACAATAGTTCATTGGAACTTGTATTCAGGGTTCACTCTTGGAAGAACAGGAAGAGAACTCTTCTTCTGAAAATTACCGGTGACGGTTCCCATTTCTAGAGAGAAATGGTAGAGTGAGAAGAAAGAGTTTAAAGGATTTCAGGAATTCACTCAGGAAGATTAGGGGACAGACATCTAGGAAAAGGATTGACACAGCAATTGGGAAAACATGAAATGGAATGAGGTGGCGAAATTGCTATTATGATCTGGAAAGTATAAGAAAGGAGCTAATAATTAGAGTATGAAGGAATAGGGCCTTCTTGTAGGATCTCCTTCTGAACATCACGATCTTGAGCTCTTATTTTAATTAGAAGCTTGAGGGCTGTATAGTCATGGATGAGATAACTTTTCCATACTCAGCAGACATGTCTGGCAAAGAGGATTTGGTGAGGTGGGATGGAGAGAAAAAATGCAGTGGAAATCTGGGGAAGTAGTAAGACATTTTCATTCCAACTGGAATCATATGTCTATCACCTGCCCCTCCCCTATGTCTATCACCTGCCCCTCTGCCTAATAACTTGAGCTTTGGGAACAGGTAGGAAGCCAAGAAAATGCAGTGGGTTCAAAAATGAGGATCCCAAGGACTTAGTAGGGTAGCTCAAACATCAAACAACAATAAAAATGAATAGGAATGTGGAAGACAGTCAAGAAGAGATCTTGTCACATTTAACTGCTCCAGCCATTTGCCTAAAAGGCAACACATTAAATTAGATAAAGCAATTTGTGAGAATTTCCTTAGGATAACATTTTCCATAATCTAGGGAATAAATACAGCAAATTTTACAGTTGATGTCATATGATAAAATATGAAACCCATTCTTAAAAGTTCCACATGTACAGGTAAGTACAAATACGCTGGAGATAATGAGGTAGTAAGTAAGATTAATATGTTACAAACACATATTCTGACACAGATTTAATAACATAAAGCAATAAATGCCAAAATATCAATTAGAAAGGCTTTGGTGAACTGAAAGGAGTTACTATGAAGTCCCACACCCACGACTGGAGTTATTCCAAGTAACTTTTATTCCTGAAACATCATCAAACCACAATTAATCCATATTTCCCAAAAATTCAATTAAAAATGCCATTAAAAAGAACAATAACTGTTTTCAGGAGATATGAGAACTTTTTTTTTTTTTGAGGAAGATTAACCCTGAGCTAACTGCTGCCAATCCTCCTCTTTTTTCTGAGGAAGACTGGCCCTGAACTAACATCTGTGCCCATCTTCCTCTACTTTATATGTGGGACGCCTACCACAGCATGGCGTGCCAAGCGGTGCCACGTCTGCACCTGGGATCCAAACCAGCGAACCCTGGGCTGCCAAAGCAGAATGTGCACATTTAACTGCTGCACCACTGGGCCGGTCCTGAGAACATGTTTTAATGGTATATTAGAATTCCATTTCCTGCCAATACAGTGAACTAAATGCTCAGAGAAACTCTTCCTGGTATACAGTTAAAAATAACAGTTAAACTATGAAAGATAGGTTAAGGGACATGGAGCAGGTAATGAAAACATCTAACATTTGTGTAATCAGTGTTCCAGAAGGAGAGGGGAAAGAGAATGGGGGAGAGCCTGGTAATTCTACATGATTGATGAATAACACAAATCCTTATATCAGGAAGCCCAGTGAATCCAAAGAAAAAAAAATAATAAAAGTAAAAATAAACTCTTATCTAGAGAGACATACGGTAGTGAAAGAATAGAACACACAAGAAAAGAGAAGATCTTAAAAGCAGTCAGGAGGAATGAAAAAGTAGCTGGAAATGAGTGATAATTAGATTTACAAATGACTTCTCTATGCCTTACAATGGAAGCTAGGGAATAATGGGGTAAGATCTTCAAAGGATGTGACAACAGCTATTCTATCACAATTGTTATATCCAGTAAAAGCCTCTTTCAGAATGAAGTTAAAATAAATACATTTTCAAAGAGTTAAAAAACAAGAGAAGTCACTATCAAAACACATCACTAAAAAAACTTCTAAAGAATGTATATCAGAGAAAAAGGAAAATGATCCTAGAAAAAAGGTCTAAAGTAGAAGGAAAGGAAAGAAAACAGTAAATATCTGGGTAAATCTAAAGAAATACTCTACAGAGGCCTGCCTGGTGGTATAGTGGTTAAGTTAGCATGCTCCACTTCAGTGGTCCAGGGTTTGCGGGTTTGGATCCCGGGCGCAGACCTACACACAGCTCATCAAGCCATGCTGTGGCAGTATCCCACATACAAAATAGAGGAAGATTTCTGTTAGCTCAGGGGCAATGTTTTTCAAGCAAGAGAAAGATTGACAACAGATGTTAGCCAGGGACAATCTTTCTCACCAAAAAAAAAAAGAGCCTCTATAAAAATACAAGTCGTATCTAATTAATAGGGTTAATAAAACTAAAATCAAAGCCACCAAGTGCATGTCATTCCAAGGAGATTGTGATGGAATTAAAGCACTTAAATTTTATTGTCTGGGAGAAGAATATTGGTTAATTCTAGACATTGTAACCTTAAGTATGCATGTTTTATATTTAATGACTTCAGTGCAGAAAAGTATTTCTTAAGAAATCAAAATGCAAACTCTAAAGGAAATATTGATTGTTTTGACTACATTAAAATAAAGAACTTTTCACCAAAAAATACCATCAAGAGCCACAATACAAATCACAAACTAGGAGAATATACCTAGAAAATATAACAAATTCCTAAGAATCAATAAGGACAAGACAAACAGTCTACTTAAAAAAAAGAAAATGGACAAAAAATGTGAACAGTTATTTCACAGAAGAAAAAGCACAAATGGCCAATAAACATATGAAAACTTGAACAACTTCATTATTAACCAGGTGAATCCAAATTAGATCACAGTGGGATACCACTGCACGTTCACCAGACTGGTAAAAGTTAAGTTTAGACGAGTACACGTCGCAATGGGGGGGGGTCTCTAAACCCCAATGGCGAGAGTGTGAATGGTAGGCAATTTCACTAGGAAAGTTAGCAGGTGCATTCCGTACACAATATAAAGAGTCCAACAATCCCCCCCCACCGTGTCTATGCCCTAGAGAAATTCTTGTGCATGACTCAGAGCCACACATAAGAAGGTTCAAGGAGCACCGTTTCTAAGAACAAAAACTCAAAAACACCCATATGTCAGTGATACCTACATATGTGATTAAACAATTGTAAAAAGTGAGGAAATTACGAACGCAAATTTCGGGATGTACCTATCTTCGGCAGAAAGAAGGGCATATACAGTGCTTTGGACATTGGTAGTACTTCTTTATTTCTTGAGTCCTATGCTGGGTGCAGAAATTTTTACAATTATACTTCAATCTATAATATGCATTATGCAACCTTTTGTGTGTAAAGTATTTTCAAAATAAAAAAGTACATTTAATATTGTTCATTGTAATTTAATAATTGTAATTAACAATTTTAAATTCAAAAGATTAGCTTTTCTTTTAAAGTGAAAATGTTTCAAATTTGGGGTTTTTATCAAAAATCACATTTTAAAGAAACAAGGCAAAATTGTAGGTTAAATTGGGGACATTCTCTTAGTCACACATTTTCATGTCAGTGCAATAATAATGACTGTAGTTATAACAACTGAGAGTTGAAAATGTCTGTTTAATTATTTTAGTTTGTGGTTCGGTTTTAGAGCATTTCCTCATCATTAATTATATATTGCAGTTGCATTATGCAAAATGAAAACAAATAAAATTAGAAATACTATGCTTCATAAAATGCAGCATTAAGTTACAGGGGCTCATACCACAGTCATTTTTGAGTGTCCCGTATTGTTCAGTGACTGCACTGAGATAAATGGATATTAAACTCCTTCATTTCCAAACTGTCTGAATTCTGTCATCATAAAGAGAGAAGTCCCTTAACCGACTCAACCAGCAGCAAAATCATTTGTTTAGATCCAAAAGGAAGGCCTTGCTTCCTCCTTGTTACTTGCCTTTATCTCCACCCCTAACTACTTTTATCAAACTTACTAAACTAACTTATGAGAAATGACTCAAATAATAATACTAATTTACAAAATGAATGGTACAAGTCACCCCATTTCCAGTCATTCAGCAGCACTTATGGAAGCACTTGCATGGAAAAAACTTCATGCTGGCTCCGGGGAAGGGAGTGGCACCTTAGAAATGCAAGGCCTGGAAGCTTGGGTGCAGTCAGAGAAGCTGCTTTCGGCAGTACCCCACTGAAATCCCCAAACACAACCACTAACCTCCCTCCTACCTACTCCCTCTGTCCCGCAAGCATGAAATTCACTACCTAGTCATCCCTCCACCCTCGTCTCCTCTAGTTTTCACATAAATTGTGATCTTTCCTATTAGAAGTACAACACAGGCATTTTGGCAAGACCCAGCTCCTCTCCCACCCAGAGGGCAAAGCACTATAGCAACAGGAGGTATTTGGATAATAGACAGTATAATCAAAACCGAAAGCCAACATTTTCCTGGGAAGAGTGACATTTCAAACCACCTCCACCACCTCGCCACCCTCAGTCCCCCTCAGTAAGCTTTTCCTATAATCAGCACCATTCCAACTGATGGACGGCTTAAAAATTTGTAAGCAAAAAATTTCCTCAGCATTCAAAAGTCTCCAATTCAAGTGGCTAACAATTCCAATCAGAAGGTCTTGAAGGATGACATTTAAAACAAGTTACTCTTATTTAGTGAGATGAAAAATCAATGATTTTAAAAAGTATTCATTGAGTCTTATACCTGAGAATTACATCTAGTATGTGATTAGCATTAGGTTAGTCGGGAGGTAGATTTGTTTGGTAAAGGAATATAAAAGAAACACAGTATCTTAGAATATGGAGGTTATAGTTGAGAAGATCTGCACTCAGAGAGAATAAGATGAAATATGGAAAACAATATAATAAGGTGCCAAATGATTTGGCAATGACAGGAAGTGACACAGAAGTTCAAATGAGAGACAAATCGGTGTGATGAGGAGTATCAAGGGAAGGTTTCCAAGAGGAAGTAAGAACAGAGCTAGGATTTAGGAACTAAAAAGTGAAAGAGGAGGGAGGAGCGTATTCCTGGCTGTAGAAACAGAAGAGAGAATTAAGCTGAAGCATGTGAATATAAGCACGGGCTATGACCGTGAGATGTGAAGAGGAGTTGAATGGCTGATCCCAGTAGCTGCTCTGATGAGGATAAGAAGAGAAGGACCACAAACACCCAGAAGTCTGGCTGTTTTATTCATTGAACTAATGGAATGTGCATCGAATGCCATCTGATTCAACAGCAATGATTGGTACTCTTCTATCCTCTGATAATTTGCTGGCAGCACACACCTTCTGTCATGCCAAATTACTGCAGCCTTGAAGTTGTGTAGGAAAATCTGTGGTGGCAAATTAAGTCCTTGCCATCTTGCAAGAATTCAGGCACTCAGGATTGATTATCAACAACTGGAATGCCGAGGAAGCACGGAGAAAATCATCACCCTCTAAAGCCAAAGTCCCAAAGCCAGTAACCATGTAAACATTGACATTAGGCAGTCTCACTGGAACAGAAGCATTCTTTGGCCTCCAGCCATGTACGATTCAAAGAGATAGCACGATATGTAGGCAAACCAGAACAGAAAAGAAAATATATAACTGGAATGCATGTATCTACACCAAACAGACACAAAAAGTATCCAATGACACCCAAAATGACACTGTCACTGGTCCAACACATACTGGCTTCCTGTCTGTATTCCTAAATCTAAGAAACCATGGAACTAACAGGGATTATGTTATTGAATTCAGTATGTCCAATTAAGACAAGGAGTGAATTGAGATTTGTTCACTGAGAAATAAGCTGAAGTTCATCTCTAAGACATAGGAAGACTCATTTTTTTCCACCCTATGGACCAATGACACAATTTATATCTTAGACCTTTAAATAGTTTTAAACAGTGCATTGATTTATAAATTTGAGGTGAGAAAAAGGGAGCCTTATAAAGTTACAAATTTTGATTCCTTTTTTTAAAGTAAAAGTACTTTTTAAGTACTATTTTAAGAGATGGAAGTGATTGAATATTGATTACCTTTCAAAAGATAGCAAATGGGAAAGGCATGGCGCTCCTTGTTAGATTTTGTTTTAAATTGGAAAAAATCACAGAGATTAGCAGTAATTAACCTTACTTTTCAGTAACTCTAATACTGCCTTCCATTCCATAATAATAATATTATTATTTTAACATTCCATTCCATAGTAAAATAATAACAAAATAATAAAATAACTAAAAGCATCTAATATCTGTGAAAACATTTACATGTAAGATGTTACATTAAATGATTTTAAAATATTATCTCACTTAAATTTTGCATCTATCGTAATAAGTAAGCAATATCATCTCCATTTTACAAGATGAGAATTAGGCAAGTTACAACGGAAACTTAGGTTGGCAACAGAGATAAAAAATGATAAAGCCAAAAAAGAGCCAAGTCTAAGTCAGTATTAAGTTAGATGCTATGTTCATTCCTCTGCATACGTGTGGATTAGCTGATGTGCTCTTCAAGGCAGAACTAGGTTTAATCTAAGGGCTGAGCACTGACTGCTTGCCCAGGTGTTACATCAAGGACAGTGACCTGGAGACCAGGGCTAAGCACAGGGTTACCTCAAGGACCACTCAGGGCCATTTCCCCTTTATCACCTCAGCTCTCTAACAGAAGAGAAACATCCTCAACACAATCATTTAAAAAGGAAAAAACTACTTGTTCATTGGTGGTGAGCTGGGGCAGGGCATGGACAGGGCAGCTGGGTTTAATAACCTGGCCCATCAAGAACCATTCTGTTCACTTATGTATTAGGTTTTTATGGTAAAGTGTTTTTCATATACTTGATCACTAGAAGATATCTTCTTCAGCACGCACACACATTTTAAATAAGGAATTGACAACAATAATTTCTTAGACAAGAAATTTTTCAGGTGATAACTCTTTTAGAAATATGCTACCCTGTAACTATGCAAAGCTCTCTAATCTGTCACTACATTTGACAACTAATAAGGATGAGTAGAGGCAGGGTATCAATTTAAATATAGATTCATTCCTTGCCTTCACCGAAGATTTACTCAGAAGTCAGTGCTATTTTATTTTTCTCAGTAGTAATATTTCAAGTCATTCATCCCAAATTACAGAAAATAGTAATTCTTGAAAAATTAAATTCTAAAGCTACAATTTAAAAATTAAGCTCATGGAATTAAGTTTTAAAGGATACTCTTATCCCTGAAGACAGTCCATTTCTTGATACCAGTGTTCTATCTGTAAGGCATTCTATATTAATCAGTCCACTAACATTTTAAAACAATTCTAAAATGATAATTTCTCTCCTGACTATAAAATAATTTTAGTACTATTTTTCATTATTAATTGTGATTTTAAAAAGTTGAAATAATTTAGTTGTATGATAGGCTATGTTAGAATTTAGTAAAATGCAAGCATAAAAAACTATTAAACAACGTTCTTCAAAGATTCAACTCATAGGTCACGTCCTCCATAAAACTCTATCAGAAACCTTCTTCGACCCAATTAATAAGTGCCTGGAGGATTACTGTACCCTCCATAGTTGTCCAATGCCTACCACTCTTCAAGTAATACATTATAACAGTAGTTCTCAAACTTGATCGTGCAGTAGACTCTCCTGAAATGCTTGTTAAACTGCAGACTGTTGGCCCCCACTGTCAGAGTTCCTGATTTATTAGGTCTGGGTGGGACACAAGAATTTGCATCTAACAAGTCCTCAGGTGATGCTCATGCTACTGGTCTGGGAACCACACTTTGAGAACAACTGCTTTTATAGTGTTTTAGTTTCAAAGTCTGCCTCCCACTATGAGACTAGAGCCACTGAAAAACAGACATGCTGCCTGGCACATACTGGGCACTCAATACGTATTTCTGAATAAAATAATGTAAATAGGGCCCTGCAATGTTTGAGGGAGAACCAAATGGAAGATGGGAAGACTGAACAATGTGGGTTTCAGGAAATGAATGGATGCACCATTTATGAAAAACTTTCTCCATAGCCTCAAATTTTATTTATACCACTGGGAAGTCAATATTGTGACCTTATAAATGGTTTGGTGAAAAGCATCATGGTTTAAAGAAAAATGCAAAGTGTTTAAAATCAATGCTTGATCTAACTCCCTCTAAAACCTTTTCCAAAATACTGCTGTATGTATTTGCTCATTAAGCAAACATTTAGTAAACATATACTATAAGCAAGTCAATGAGCTAGGAAACACAGAAAATACCAAGCTGAAGAAAATACTCCATTTCAACAAAAAGGGATCCAACAAGTAGCAGTATACAATTCCAAGCATGGTGAGTACCAACTGCCAGAAACAAAAGAGATGTTCTAGAAACTCAAAGTAATTCAGTGTAGATTATGAGATGAGTATCAGACAGAGAGTTGTGGGAAGAGCTGGAAAACTAGGGAAAGACAAAAGGCTGGGGCCAAGGAAGGGAGGTTGTGAATGTAAGACTTGGGAATATGAACTATTTGAACTTACTTCGGCAGGAGTGGGAAGAAAGCAATACTTGAGCAAGACTAAACTTCAAGAAAGCATAGGCTTGAACAGAAGACTAGAGGTAGGAGGACTAGTGAGAAGGTTACCGAAATGGTCTCCACAAGAGGTATTGGGACCTAACCAGGTGGTGGCAGAGGGAATAAAATACTAAGAAAGCAAAATCAGTAATTAGGCAAGTGATTGGATGCAGAGCCAAAGAGAAGGAGAAATTAATTAAATTTAAAGTTTTGAGCCTTAATCAACAAAAAAATGGGGGTGCCATTTAAGAGCTAGGGAGGCCAAGAAGATACAGTCAATTTACTTGGAGCTAATAAATCTTAAGCTTCAGGGTCACTCACTTTTAGTAACTTCTTTTAGAGCCCTGGGTAGACGGAACCCTAGCAGTGTGTTCACACAGCCACATATTTTTGTAAAATTTGTAAAACTCATTTTTATCTTGATTGCTTAAGCTTCCATCCCTTTCCCCTCCAACTTTTCTTGTTCACACTTCCCCTTACACCACGTGGCACTGAAGGAGCTGTGGTCATTTTTATTTAACATTTGCCATTCCTTTCCATAACTGGAACTCCTTGAATTATATTAGCTTTAGGCCCCAAAAAACTTCAATCTGACCCTGCAGGAAAAGTTTCTAGTTGTGGGGAAGGTGTACTCATTTTTATTCTTGGACTTTGATGTGCTGCCCAGAAATTCAAGTGGAAAAAATCCAGCATGGGTTTAAAAATCCAACAGAACAGTTGGGACTGGGGAAATAAATGAGAATTTTTGACGAAATCACCAGAAAGAGGAGGTAGACAGAGAGGAGAGGACCTAAAATAGAATTACTGCACCTTGGTGGCAGAGAGAGGAAGAAATTGGGAGAGGAGAGGATGGAACAATCAGAATGAAAGAAAACAGTGTAGCTGAGTGAAATGGATACAAAGGGAAGAAGGAATCATAACAAAGCAAGGATGTGGACTATATCCTGTGCTGAAAAGACGAGCAAGGATTGTGCTGATATGAAGCCATTGAATCTGCAGCTTTTAGAGGACAGGTCCTGTAGACTGACGGCCACTAGAAGGGAGGATGTGAACAGATGGGGAAGAAGTTTGCAATGCCCTTCACCAGGTCCCATGGGGAGGATAAAGAAGAGCAGTTTTCCTAACCTCACTAATGTGGAGTGGGACTGAAATTTGCTGATGCTTCAAATATCTTAAGAAGATGAGTCATTATGACTCCCATTTTATGGATAAAGAAATTTGTCCAAAGTCACACCACCAAGCAGAGCAAGAATTCAAATTCCAGGTTTGCCTAACTCCAGGTTCATTGCCTTATTCTTATAGCACATCTTAATAGCAATGTATCAATCTGTCCTCGATATTATTGACAGTATTATTCAAATAATTATGTGGAATTGAGAATTAGAAGAAGCTTGATACTAATTTTAGGAATATGTTTGGGACTCTACTTCAGTGTAGAGATAAACGCTACATACAAAATAACGTTCTAAAATACACACTATGGCTACACTAATATTTTATATGTTTGTAATCCTTTAGTTTAAAATTAATCTAATAAAATTTGTGAACATGTTAAAAAAACTACGATTTCAATATATTACTTTTTCTTCTTCACACTCTTCTAATATATAGATTCTAATAAATAAAAACAATTCCCATTTCAAAATAAAATAAACAAAAAAACTGGAAGAGATATATTTAGCCAAGAAAATTTCCAAGTATGGTCTGTCATTTGAATATATTTTCAAAAAGAAGTGCAAAGTAAGCATTTTACTTTCTCACCGTAGTCATATAATGTTTAGCAGTTTTCATCAAAACAAAGAAAACCCACATTGTTTTTTTTTTATTTTTCATCTAGTGAACTGACTTTTCATACTTTAAAAATATTTTATTTACAGTCACAGTCCAATTTTAATATTTAACACGTTAAGTATTGTATTGTGCATATTGGGCTGAAGGATGTATTGAATAAATGCCACCAATTTTTTTTTTTTTGAGGAAGATTAACCCCGAGCTAACTACTGCCAGTCCTCCTCCTTTTGCTGAGGAAGACTGGCCCTGAGCTAACATCCATGCCCATCTTCCTCTACTTTATACGTGGGACGCCTACCACAGCATGGCTTTTGCCAAGCGGTGCCATGTCCGCACCCAGGATCCGAACCGGCAAACCCCGGGCCACCGAAGCGGAACGTGAGCACTTAACCGCAGCGCCACAGGGCCAGCCCTAAACACCAGCAATTATTAACAAGCAATTTCAACTAAAACTATAAAACAGTTTTAGCAGGAGTTACCGTAGACGATAAATTTTTCTTCAATTTTAAAAATAATTTTCTTTCTCAGATGTTTACTGAGATTATTATATTGTACTTGCTGTATCTAAAGACAGCAAGAGACTTAGCACATATAAAATTAGAAAGTACTTTTCTATAAGTATTTTAACTTCTTAAAATAACACTTCACTATCAAATGAAATTGCAGGCTAGCAGCTGCAAGCTCAGGCATATAATGGAAGAGAAAGAGAATACTGAAGGAGGCCAGGTGGTTATGAGAGAGGACCTGAGACTTTACTATAACTGAAGTTTTCACATGGAACTCTATCTTCAAATACTATTTTAGTATTACTTGTGGTCATTGGTATCCATTAACTTTTCAGTTCGTTACCTTATTTAATTATATAGAACTGATACTATCTTTAAAAATGCTTTAAAGCATATATTCTATAATTCTTAGGCTTCTTTACTAAGGAACTTCAGTTTGTAAACTTTTATACTGCTCTTCATTCTGTTGGGACCAGCCAGAATATCCACTACAAAATTTTGAACTCACCTAACAGTATAGCTAAGATTAACAATACTAAGTGTAAATGAGGTTGGGAAAACAACTAGAGCTTTCACATATTGTTAGTGGGACTGTAAAATCATACAACCGCCTTGGAAAACTGTGGGACAGCATCTAACAAAGAAATGCTTGCTCTGTGTGCCAGCCTCCCCACTTCCCAGTATACACCCAACAGCAATGACTGCTTATGCTCACAACTCATTTAAGAATACTCATAGTCGTAGTAGTCCCAAACTGGAAGCAAACCCTAATGTCCATCCACATGAGAATCAATAAACAAACAGCGGTATATCCATACAATGGAATACTACTCAGAAATAAAAGAGAACCAACTAATGATACATATAAGAAATAGGCAAATTTCAAAAATATTATGCTGACAGAAAGAAAATAGACCCAAAAGAGAACCTTCTTTAAGATTCCATCTATGTACAGTTCAGGACAAGCAAAATCATCTATGGCAGAAGTCAGACTAGCAGTTTTGGGTGGGGTAGAGTGTGTAAGCTCTCCATTGAGTGCCACTTCCTACAACGACAGCAATGTTCTGTGCCTTGACCTAGATGGTGATTACATGGGGAATATAAATAGGTTAAAATTCCTCCATCGAGCTGTGCACTTAAAATTTGAACATCTTATTATATTTAAATTACACCTCAATTTTTTAAAAGGTAAAATCTATTACAAAAAGAAAAAAAAAAACTTCAGCATGCTTCTTAATCTTATAGGACAGAGTGAAGACATGTGTGGTCTGATTTTCCTCTTAGGATTCTTGTTTATTAAAGTGAAGCAGTCAACAAGACTCATACAACAGAGAGCATCTTGAAGGACAGGCCATCGTACAGCAAGTATAAACAGTTCAGCACCATGGCTAGCAACAGAGGAGCGTAAAGAAAATATTGTTTTCTCACTCTCTTTCTCCAGGTTACAGTGTTCTTAGGAACTGGGAACCCTCTAATCATCTTCTATTAATGCTGTTACCCCCATCCCACTCCCAAACTCCAAGACCTCACAATGCTGTTAATAGCTTCCTACACTTCACTCCTGACCCAGAACGGTTTGCTTGGTCAACCTTCTAACACACCTTGTCTCTTGTCATTTCTATCACAGATATCTAAGTAAATGCTAGCTAAATATCTCCTGCCTGTGGAAATATAAAAGAATGCCCCAACAAGCAGAATCATCTCCAAGGAGTGAAGGGTAAAAAGAAGATTAACAAAGAAATTAACAATAAAGAAAAATGCCAATAGATTTGACTACAGGAAAATACTAAATTCCTATATATTAACAGCACCAAAAACAAAATTAAATAGCAAGTAATTAACTAAGAAAAATCTTAGCCCCATACACTTTAAATACAGTAAAGGTTAACAACATTTATAAAGAATTCTTAAAAATCAATGTGAACAAAAGGAACATACCACTAGACAGACTGGAAAACGTAATGAATAGGCCATTTGGTGAAGTATAATTGGCAAATCTATGTTCAAACACAGTAGAAGTTAAGAGTGTAAAACAGTTAAAACCACGAAATACCATTTTTTGCCTATAAACTGACAAAGATTGAAAGTGGTAATTATAACCTAGGAGGACCAGAGTGCCGGAAAATGGGCGGCATAGGACGTAATGTAAAAAAAATACATCGGGAAAGTGGAGGTGAAATTCAGATTGGCAATGAGTACCAAGAACCTAAATATAACTATACTTCTAATTTAAAATTTCCACTTTGCACACAGATATTTACACTCAAAACAGCAGTATTTATAACATTTTTAAATGGAAATAATCTAAATGTTCAACAACAAAAGGACTGGTGAAATAAACATGGTCCAGACAGAATATCATGCAGTCACTAAAAATTTATAGTTTAGAAGAAAATTAATAGCAAGGAAAGATGTTTACCATATATTTTTAATTTAAAAAAGGGGTACAAAACAGTATTTGCAGTAGAATCCTATTTTTTAAATGTTTAACTATATAAAGACAAACTACTAAAATAATACACCAAAGTTTTTAATAGTGCTTATCTCTTGATATTATGATTATGGATGTTGTAATATTTTTTCTCAAACTTCTCTGTGTTTTCCAAATCTTGTATAGTAACAATGATAACCAGTAGTAATGAATGTTATTTAAAATGTGAATTATCTCTAAATATCTTAAGAGTCTGACAGAAAAATTTTAAAGACATGGGAAGGCTCTTCTTTTCCTTCTTTCATTAACAATGATGGAGCATTAAAATGGGGCCATGTCCTCTTGCTTTAACTTCTCATCTCCAAGGATACTCACATTAGCAAATCCTTCCTCCCAATACTTTTTCCCCACCTCCTCCAACCTCAACACTATTTTCTCTCCATTTAAAAAATCTCCATAGTAATATAAATTAAGCAAGGGAACATTTTAAACTGTCAGCTTAATGGTGCACATAGGAGTTATGGTTGCTCTCAGTTCAAGTAAATTGTAATGAATACAGTAGCTCAAAAAAATAAAAGATATTCTTAAACTATAAATGGAAAACTTGTTCAGTTTCTCAGAGCTTGTTTACTGCCATGGGAGTTACTTGATTTAAAATTCTTCACAAAGAATGGCTTGGATATGGTTAGACTACTCTGACTTTGGGTAACTGATGAATAAAGCTGACAGAAAAGCAGTACAGAGCTAGGAAAGGAGTCCAGAACTGAGTTATATAAGCTTTCTCAGCCTCAGAGTCTTCATTTGTAAAATCAGGGGTGGGAACTAGTTAATCTCTAAAATCTCTCTTCTTACTCCAAATGTTTGATTCTAGAGATATACTTGTCATCCAAGTAAGGCAAAAGAATGAAGAATTATAACCCAATGATAATGCCACATTTTAGAAAGGCATGTATGATTTAAGAAGAAGACCGACAAAGAGAAAGTTCATAAAAGATTTAACGTTAAAAAAATCACAAACTTTAAAGGAGATGAAACTTAGAAAAGACATTACAAAATCCAAAACATTGTAAGTAGGATATGATGAAATGTATGCTGAAATAACACCTGCAGCAAAGCTTTCTTGGTCAAAGGAGAAAGTGTTAACCATTAAAAGACTTTTTTACTTGAGGGAAAAAAAAAGAAAAGACACCTTAGTTTGCACTTATAGACTAAAATAATCCTTTCTAATGATATTGAGAATAGAGGACCAAAGAATGTTTAAATGGAAGGACAAAAGCAGATTGCAGACAGATTTTTAAGTTGTGTGTGTACATTTATACACTTATATACACATGCAGATAACCCTCAAAAGTGTAACTCTACAGCAAAAACGAGTTGGCTGTATGCAGGGAGATCCCATTCCATCTAAACAATAACTATGAGGCTTTAAAGGGGATCTGATTCTAGTCTACACCCAATATGAATACTGTTTATGTATAACAGTCCTTCCTAGGAGAAAGGCAATAGGCTTAACAATTTGTTAGCATCCTTGTTAATATTCTATCAAGAGCAATTGATCACCAATGTCATATCAGGTCTGAAATACCTTCCCACATCACTCTCCCTGCATCCTCTGGATATAAAACAATCACTTTCTCATTGTTCATTAGACAATATGTGTTGGAGGCTTACAGAGAGCTAGGTAAAAGACACAGTTGAAGATATTACTTGATAATAATGTAAAGTCTTATTCCTCAAAGAGTTGTCCAAGAACCATTCACATTAGAATCTTAAAGTGGATATTCAGAAATGCAAATTCTTGAGTCCTACCCCAAATTTAATCAACAGCATCTCTAAGGGTGCAACACAGCCCTCTGCTGTTTCAATAAGCTTCCTAGGTGATTCTGGTATGGCTTAAATTTTAAGAATCATCAGCTTACATCAGCTTAAAGTATTACTATTTCCTAAGTAACTGGGTTACACATATTATAAAAATATTTTTATTCCTCCTAAATAAAATTTATATAGCACTTTATAAACTTTATGTCATTTATTCCTCACATAACATGATTCAATAGGGACAGGAATTTTCATTTTTATCCCATTTAAGAGAGGTCATCCAGCCAGCAACTGGTGGACCATGACTCTAAATTTCATGCTATTTCAACATACAACAAATTTTAATAAAAGCTATCAAGACACTAAAGAATGAATCTCTAATGGTAGCATCACAGGCAATGGGAGAAACATTTAGTTGTTTCATGCTATTTATATAACTCAAAAATCATACCTTCCTGACTGTGGCTAGCTTTAAAGTCACTTCCAACTAACAGTATAAACATATTATTGCTTCTATACAAGGAGGCCTTCTAGGAATCATTCTATAAACATTTCAGTATCTTTGACTATTTATTGTTGAGCATTATATTAGGTGCTATAGATACAAGAAAAGCCACACTCCCTGTACTCAGGGAATTTAATCCAGGGAAATTTGAATGCTATTTTGAAAATGTAGGGAGTGTTCCTACCAACACATAATTGGACTGTATCTCAGCATAATCTCTAAACTAATTGATAACACCTGGAAGCATTCTCTTTCACCTAGTTGGAGAGGTCTCTGCCTCAGGGGAGATGCTGGTCATCTTGCCACTTGGGCATCATTTTTCATGTGATTAAAAGCAAAATATGGGGACAGCCCAGTGGTGTAGTGGTTCAGTTTGCACACTCTGCTTCAGTAGCCCAGGGTTCGTAGGTTCAGATCCCAGGTGCAGACCTAGCACTGCTTGTCAAGCCACGTTATGGCAGTGTCCCACATAAAATAGAGGAAGACTGGCACAGATAGATGTTAGCTCAGCAACAATCTTCCTTACCAAAAAAGAAAAGCAAAATACCTTTGCAAAGTGAGACTCTCATTGTAAGTTTCTTTGTCATCCTTGAGAAGAATCAAATACTTTAATTATTGTTTTTGACAGACCACATCAATTTTCCAAATGCTCTTAAATAATTCCCTACAAGTGATTGGGTGTTTTAACTACATAGAGCTCCTTGTTACTGTTGACCTAAAAAACATTACCACCATTAGTTAAATAAAGATGTATTGACCCTGAGTGTTTTCCTAGGTTGTATGTATACTTGTTTGAGTTATTTCAACAATGATCAAAAGCTAGTGAGTTTGTCCTTCAAGCTGGAATCCTCGTTTCTCTTCCAAAAGACAACCCCAATAAGTAATAAGAAAATTAAACCATCACACTGACAAAATGTATTAAAAGCCAATCTCTAATCCTGACCATCTCAGCAAACAATCTCTACTTTTATTTTGTTTTATCTTAAAGGACCATCAATCCCTTTTATCTTTTTCAACTAGCCCAAGAGGTCTATAGAGGCTGGGCCCATTCAGCGGTTCCTTCCCAGAATCCTACAGAATCATTAGGCATCCTCATCTCCTTGGATTTCTAAAGACAGTACACAAATAGCCTGTGCTCACTTATTTGGGTGTCAGGAGCAGCACTTGACTCTGGGAACCAGCATACTGTGTTTAAGTCTCAGTTCTGCCATTTATAAACATGTGACTAAGTCAGGCCACCTAAAGTGACCAAGCCACATTGTTTCCCCACGTGCAAAATGGGGCAAAACCTGCCACGCCTAATTTACAGGCTTGTTGTGGGTATCATGTAAGATAAAACATGAGAAACCATATGTTAAGGTTAAGAGCTCTACAAATGTGAAAATGAAAATGAAATTAAACATCTCCCAACTACCAACAGTTCGTTAGTCAGTTTCTTATAGAAATTTGCAATGAAAGAAGATGTATGCCTGTCTAGTCCATTTGATGGTGTAGATGGGGCCTCTGGTGTGTCTGTAAAGCAGTGTAAAATGAAAAGAGATGGCTCTCACCTCTCCTTCAGGTTGCTCTAGGATTCTTGGAAGCCCTCCCTGAGGTATTTGGAAGAACACGAGGCAGGCAGGTTAAGTTTTAAAGCCTAAGGCAGCAGAATGGATGTGCTGCCTCTTTCAGGCCCTGTGTCCTTCGTCAGACAGTCAATGTCCTACCCCAAGCAGCAGGCCCTTGATAAGCACTTGTTGATTGATTGGTCTCTGCATTCTTGGCACTCGCTGGAACAGTGATTTGCCAGCAGAGAGTGTGCAAACACCCACCTTTTGGTAATAATCTAAATATCTGCATATCGTGAATGAGAAGGCTGAATGAAAGACATTATGTACAAACAGAAAGTCAGCTCCCTGCACGTCTTGCCTTTATCATTTTCTCCTTATTGATGTGGGACTTTTAACAGTGAGGGTGTTAGGACATCTAAAGGCAAGGAAAGGATGGAGCACTGCCCTGCTCTTGGGGGCTTTTCGTCTGTATGTGTGTCTATCACCCAAGAATGCACCCCTGCCTGGCTGCTCCCAGCCCATGTCTAGAGAGCACAGCATTGTGTTTCACAGCTAACTAAAAATCAGGTCTCTTCTATACTGTCTTTCCCCAAGGCTGAAAAAAAAAATCATTTATAGTGTTTGATGGGTTGCACATCTAAACAAAACATGCATACATACACACATACAGAGTCATTCATTCAGTGGTCAGACCCAATTGCCTAAGATGACTAAGAAAAACTGAATCTGCAATCACTGCGTTGTTTAAAAAAAAAAGGCACAAATGGAGTAAAGGTGGTGTTTTCTGCTGAGGCTACTTGCTCTTGATAAGAACGCCTTCCTCCCTACTTACCACATACCCATCTTTCAAGGTTTCTCTGAAGGCTCCACCTCCTTCATGAAGCTTTTTCTGACTCCCTTGCTGGAAATTGTTTCTCTGACTTCTAATACCTACAGAGACGTAGTGCAGCCTGCCAGCACATGTTCCTTAGGGGCCCTGTCCCCCAGATGACAGGCATTCAGTCTGAGTCTCCAGATTCTCCAGAACACTATGGAATGCATAAATACATGAGGTGGGACCCAGACTAATATGTTGGCCCTGGTGGAGCCAGGCAATGCCTTCTTCAAGAACATTCTTCACAATTATATGTTCTCTGGAAAATCACCTTCATTTAAGGGAAAATTCAAGTTACATGGTTTCATAGATTAAACTTGCTGCTGGCACTCACACTGCAATAATGAAACCTTGGGGGAGGGGCAATAAAGACAATAATTTTAATCTTACCAGCTGCTTGTCTTAAACATACCTTGGTTTGACTGAATTGCTCTGATCCTAAGGACACCTGACTCTTGATATCACCTCAGAACTTCTCTTCACACTTTGGGGTGTGGAAGTGATGAGTCACTCTGTACAGTGACACAGTCTCAAAGTCCACATCATCCCAGGTAATCACATGCCTGAAATAAGTTTGCTTTTGACTGATATGAAATTTTCCCTACATATAGTCCCCAAAAGAGCCTCCTTTTAGAAAGAGGGAAAAAAGTCAAGCCTAGATGTTAGGTGCCTGTTAAAACATTCATTTACTTTAAGAAATTGGCTAGCTATCATTTAAAAATAGGCGATTAAATTACAGTTGCTGGGCATTTTTATTTGATTTTGTATTCTGAAATGCTTATGTTCTGTTTAAATGCTAGACTCTTAGCATTTGGCTATGCCATAAGCATCAAAGTAGCCATAATTAAAGAAGTGACATAGCGATTCTGGGCAGGAAATGTTGTTTTTCCTACTGACATCTCTTTCAGCTGTAAAACATCTGGGTAAAGATGGCTTTGCCTTTGAAGACACTTTCAGAGGCTGATGGGGCAAAAAAAGGTGGACTCATTTTCCTAAGTCTCTCCTCATCATCAATGCCCTCTCCTCTCCCACCCTTTTTTTTTTCACGTAATTTTATTGAGATCATAATGGTTTATAACATTGTGTAATTTGGGGTGTACATTACTATTTATCAATTTCTGAACATACTTCATCGTGTTCACCCTCCAGTAGTCTAATTTTTGTCCATCACCATACATATGTGCCCCTTTCACCCACCCCCTCTTCTATCTTATCTTCAGGAGCCCTAATCTAAAACTCTAAAAGAATTTTCTAAAACAAAACCATGTCTAACACTAAGATGCAGCAATAGTCTTGGCAGTTCAGCCCTGATGCAGGTTTCCTGGCTTAACCCACACAAGGACAGAGGGCATAAAAATTGTTGGTTTCCTCCATAATATCCTCTTGTTAATATCTGTGTCATCCTCTTTTGGATGACTTGAACGCTAGGAAAGGATCTCAGTTTCAACCTCTTGTCTTTACTTAAGAAATCTACCAAATCATCCTAGGATGATAAGAAGATAATCTGTTTTAGAAGACTCTGAGGATAGCCATTTTTATAACTAACTTCAATTCTTCTTGGTTTTTCCCTTAATGGAGTCCAGAGCAGAGAAGACTCACTGTTGGAGAGAGGTTAATCTATCACTTGAGGAGCAGCAGCCATTTATTAGGTCCTGTGCCAGATGATGACTTTAAGTATCTAGTCTTCACAGCAACTCTCCAGAGCAGATACGATAGGCCCTATTTTACTCTTGAGGAAACTGAGGCTCAGAGAGGTTTAGAAAGTTGCCCAAGGTCAGTTAGTGGATACAATGAAAGCTAAAAGAGTAATTCTTTATCTCACTAAGGAATTCCTAGAATTCCTGTGGTGTTAATATAGGTGGAATGTATGTAATGGCAGGAAACAAACTGGAATGAAAATTCTGCTATTAAACTGGAGAAACAAAGTAATCTTTAAGAAAAAAGTAGTAAAGAGATGAAAACCTCAAAGCATGTACCGTCCTTTCTGAATGATGACCTAACTTCTTGTCTAATTAGAAATGAATAGAAGAAATGCTGAAACTCTTTACACAGTCATATAACACTATGCATATACAACCAATGTAATTTGATTTTTAAAGTCTTCAAGGTTTCATAATTAAGAAACTATAATTAAAATTAGGATAAATACTCAAAGTAGTTTATTAATTGTCAGTCTTTTCTCTACACCCTGCCTACAGAACTATACAATTTTATTTCACCATTTACAGAGGGATTCCTTTCATCTCATGAGAATTTAATCATATAATCAGACACATTGCAATTGTCCCCTTTTAATTGTAAATCATGGCTGCACTTGCAAATTATTATCACAGCAGATCTATCAATTTGGTCGGGGATGTATTTGCCAACTAGAATGAAAGAAGTTAATAAACATTAATAAGCATCTTAAATCAATCACTCCTTTACTCTTGATGCAGTGGTGGATATCGAGATTAATAAGTCAGTCAAAACAAACAAAGTGATGAGGAAGAGAGGCTCAGGGAAGCCTCTTGAGGCTCTGTGTAGTTAAGAACAACGCTTAAAAACAAATTGGAAGATAAAGATGAGGGACGAAACCTTCAGCAAAATGACTTGTTGGAAATTAAACAAAGTAAATCCAGATATCCACCTTCGGTTGGTCCCTTATGAACCGCTGGTAATAAAAGCTGGAGGAGAAAACAAAATGCTCAGTCGGGATACATTCTGTCTTGGCACATAGTGTAGGGTTAAGAGTATGGGCTTTCAAGTGAGTTGCCTGGGTTTAAATGCAGGCCCCACAATTTTAGTTTTGTAAGCTTGTCAATTTCTTAACTTTGCTGTGTCTTAATAGCCTATGTGAAGAATGGGAGATTAATAGCACCTACCTCACAGAGTTGTTGTCAGGATTAAATGAGCTGATATTTTGTTAACAGCTTAGAATAATACCTGACGTATAATAAGCAGTAAGTGGTTGTTCAACAAATAAATGATGCAATTGGCCATTTACTGTCACTTTATGTAGTCCTAGTTCTTTCTCTACATAGCCTTTTTAGGATAGTGAAATACACCTAACAATATTTAAGTCACTTCCTCACTATAAGCCAAGAGTTGAATTAATTTCTTGTTTAAAGATAATTAAATTTTTTATTTACTTTATTAAAACGTAAAAATAAAGTTTTATGTTTAAAAATAAGATGACTAAGGCAAAAGTTTATTACTGGCAAGTACAAATAGACTATTATATATTGTAGTCATTACAAAGGCAGCCAGACAATCAATACCTGTGTATATACTAAAACACAAAGCTTTTGTATAAAGATGTTTATCAGAAAGCCATCAGCGGTGTTCTACATTTGATTACGGTATGTTGTCCACAGCAGCATCAAAAACTCTCTTATCTCACTTAGGACAAATCCCAAGGAAAAGAACGTGTGAGGAAACCAAATCTATTATTTGCATATATAACAGCATGTCCAATTAACCACTTTGCTGACAGAGATTAATTTATTATTCATCTTATTCCAGCATATGTTAATTCTTCGACAGTAGACACCAAAAAAAGGAGTGATACAGTACATTGCAATTTTGAAAATGTTAAGTATGGATTTCAAGGAAGTGTAGCTTAGAGTATTGAGAAAAATTTCATTAATTCAACTTTGGAAAGATGTAATGTAGCAAATGATCAATTTTCACTGAGTACATGGGCATAAATAGTCCAATGTGGCAAAATTTTCAGAAATCAACATGAAAGATACAACAAATAGACTACTAAACCACGCCCTGCAAAACAAATAGAAAGTTCAGTTTCTATAATATACCTTCTAGGCAAAATTTCCCAGAGGTATTTAAATTAATCATGCTCCAGCGCTATTTCTCTACATCAGACGATAACATACCTGATAACTGAAAAGGATAAACTACACATAAAATGACATAGATTCGAACTAGAGCATTTATCAGATTAAGAAAGACAAAATCTTGAAAAATTTGAAAGGGAAGTTCATCAGGAAAACTACACAGGTCTTTAAAACGTCCTGCTGCATGCCCGACTAAAGGTGCTAACTGGATACTATCAGAGTACTTCCGTATTTGCCCAGAATGTATTTTTTAGAACAGCATCACAATCACTCATAGTGATGTGCTTTATGCTGTGTAACTACGTACACTTCAGATAATTCAATCTTAACTTAAAATTAGAGATTTCAGAATCCAAAATCATCTCAGTTTTAGGAAGCATCAAAAATACCACTTCTCTTCAGCAGCTCTGAATCCTGTAGTCATCTAGAAAAATATGTCATGATGACCAGATGGTAACTAATAGCCAAGACAGGCTGAACCACATAAATAATTACGTGTATCAATGTTAGTCCAATGGCAACCCAGACAATCAAAACAACTATGCAGAAGTAATATCCAAGCCAGTAAATGTCACTGTCTTCTATTTTACTACACATTAAAAATCACTTCCTTATCATTTACTTAAATGTTTTGCTTTTTTCTAGTTGCTAATTTTTGGATATAGCATAATACTTTCTCTCGTCAATTTACTTACATTAAAAAAACACCAAATATGTACATGAATATATAGTAAAGTACATAACCTTGCTTTTAAAAAATGTGAGTCAGGCAGTCGGCCCCGTGGCCGAGTGGTTAAGTTCGCACGCTCCGCTTTGGCAGCCCAGGGTTTCGTGGGTTCGGCTACTGGGTGCGGACATAGCACTGCTCATCAGGTCATGCTGAGGCGGCATCCCACATGCCACAACTAGAAGGACCCACAACCAAAAAAAAAAATATGCAACTATGTATGGGGGAGATTTGGGGAGAAAAAGCAGGGGGAAAAAAAAAAAAGATTGGCCACAATTGTTAGCTGGGGTGCCAATCTTTAAGAAAAAAAACAAAATGTGGGTCAGATTATACAATACATTTAAACCAGTGATCCCATAGCCAAAAAGGTCTAACATTTTGAATTTCACAATTAAAATGACTGCAGTAGAAATTTCGTGTAAAACTCATTGTGTACAGAACCATGCATCTTGAAAGTACACTAGAGAAACACCTTTCTATGCCAGCTCAGTTCCACTTCACAAATCCCACAGACGCTAAGTTCACACAATTGACAAAGCAGGTTCTTCTTATCTGCCTATACACTTAGTGATTAAAAGGAAGTTTGTCCAGGAATCACCATCTTTTAGTCATAAAGCATTTTATTATCATTATTTGATTAATAACATTATTCATCACTGCTTGCATCTAATACTTTAAGTTAAATTTGAAAACGGCCCTCATTTGTTAATCTATCCTCACCTTACTCCTTTTTCTCAGCTAAGTATAAAAATATAATATTAACTAAAATTCTACCTGAATGGAGATATAAATTTCACATCCATATTCACTTGAAATTCTTAATAACTATAAGAGTTAGCTACTTTCTTTTGGCTAATTTATTTCTTAATGAAGAAACAATTTTTTTGGCCAAGTGAATTGGAAAATGATGACACTGGGACAAAATTCAGGTCGCCTGTATTCAAATGCAGCATTCTTTTTCAAACCTCTGCCTCTTACATGGCAGTGGAAAACCAAAAGAACTACAGCCACTTATTAATGAAGTGACCCTGGCAGAATCATTGCCTCTCTGAATCCGTTTCCTTGTCAGCAAAATGGTGATCATAGGCCCTGCCAGGATGATTAAATGAGACATTTGACATCAGGGTGCCACAGAAATATATACTTAAAATATAGCTGTTTTTACTAAGTTCTGTCAAAAGCTTGAGGGAATTCATTGCTATGTGATCAATACTGAAAAACATCCTGCATTTTGCAAAAGAATGGAATATTTAAAAATGCTATTAGCAAGGTATTTGTGGAGAGAGAATCTACACTCTACACAACCCAAAAAAGACTGGGCAAAATGCCAAGTAAAGCAAGCAGGTGCTTTTCTAAGAGACATTCCTTAGAGCTTTGGTTGAGAGGCAAGTATTAGGCAAGTAGCTGGAGCTTGACCCCAACACTGTTGTTGCTGTGCACCTAAGGAAGCCACTTCTAACTAATGATGAGGACAACTGGCTTAAGGGACCTGAATACTATCTTGACAAAAATATCTCCAGTTCCAGTATGTTTAGAATCAATAAGGCTCCAGGAAAAGACAAGAGAACGAGGATTTTAAGAGCTCCTTATTACCAAAGGAAACTTAGAACTCAAAGTTGGAAATGATCTCTTCTAATTAAAAAAAGGCAAGCATATGAATGACAAAATAGTATAAAAAGTAACGCTCAACATTATTATTGAGATCATTAATACCTCAAAAGACCAACTCTGTCTTTCATTAAATAGAGGCACACAATGTAGCATAAATGAGTCATTGATGGCTGACTATGGTGAAGAATAACAGCCGAGCAAAGGTGATTTTCTCTACATGAATTAAATTTGTTTGCTCTACTCTCTACTCAAAGACCAAGGTTTTAATCCGAGTTAATCACCTAAACAGAATTGCCTAGGTTATTCAGTGTTCAGGTGAAACCATGGAGGAATCAGTGCAGACCCTCCCCACTGCTGAGGAATAGGCTTCCTTAGAAGACCATTTATTCCAAACGAGGAGAAGATAAGTTAGAAGACATAGGGTCTACTTCCAGCTCTGCTATTAATTTGCTGTGACCCTATGAATCCAGTTCACTTAAATTATTTAGAGCTCTGTCTTCACATCTACAAAATGAAAGGAAAGTGCTCCTCAAACTTTACAGCTAGAAAAGAACTGATCTCCAAAGCCGCAACTGAATTCCAGAAGTCATGCAATTAATAAGTGGCTGAATCAGGACTAGAACTCGGGTCTCCTGATTTCAAGGTCTGCTTTCTCCACTACATGTGTCTTCTCTCTGAAATCTCTTCTAACTTTTTTAAATTTTATTTTATTGTAGTAAGAACACTTAACATGAGGTCTACCCTCAACAAATTTTGCAGTGTATGATACAGCATTGTTAACTATAGGCACAATGTTGTACAGCAAATCTCTGGAACTTACTCATCTTGTATAACTGAAACTTTATGCCCGTTGATTAGCTACTCCTCATTTCCTCTTTCCCCAGCCCCTGGGGACCACCATTCCCCTCTATGATACCATGAGTTTGCCTATTTTAGATACCTTATATAAGTGGAATTACGCAGTATTTGTCTTTCTGTGACTGGCTTATTTTACTCAGCATAATGTCCTCAAGGTTCATCCATGTTATCATATACTGCAAAATATCCCTCTTTTTTAAGGTGGAATAATATTCCATTGTATGTATATACCATATTTTCTTTATCCGTTTAATCAAAACCACAATGAGATATCACCATACACCTATTACGATGGCGACAATCAGAAAAGATAAGTTTTAAGGAGATTGTGGAGAAATTGGAATTGTACACTGTTGGTGGGAATGCAAAATGGTATAACCACTATGAAAAACAGTATGGAAGTTCCTCAAAAAGTTAAAAATAGAATTAACATATGATCCAGCAACCCCACTTCTGGTTATTTATCCAAAAGAATTGAAATCAAGATTTTAAAGAGATATTAGCACTCCCATGTTGACTGTAGCACTCTTCAAAACAGCCAAAATGTGAAAACAACCTAAATGTCTATTTTTTTTTAAGCAAAAATTTATTGGGAGCCTATTATAGTCTGGGAACTCATCAAATTCATAGTTTCACTTATTCTTCAATGAGCTGTAACTCACTGTATTTTCATTTTAACGATTGAGAAAACAATCTTAGTGAGGATAAGTAGCTTAGTAAATTTACAGAATGCTAGTAAGTGGAGTGGCCAAATTTTCACATAGATATGTTTCTGATGATGATCTTCACCAGACCAAGCTGTCTCAATCATTTAAACATTGGTGTAAATTTAAATCCCCTGTCTTAAATAAATTTGCAAAACAAGCCTTATCTCTATTTGAAAAATAAAAGACTTTGTTTTGTTATAGGAAATTTACACAGCAACTTATTAGAAAGCAATTGTGCAAGGAGCTCTTTCAAAACATTAATATTACAGGACAAATATAAAGTGATGTAGATAAAATTAACTGTTTTGATATCTTTATCAGATCATTTCATGTTGAATCCCAGATGAATGTACACATACATAAACTTTATGTATTTTGCTTTTATGCTCAGAGACTACCTATTTTTAAAGAGCAAGTTCTGTTTGTTTTCTTAAAGGTTACCACTTTTTAACAATATCTTGGAGTTTTGGAACTAAATTGTAAACGTTTTTGTGTGTGAGGAAGATTAGCCCCAAGCTAACAGCTGTTACCAATCTTCTTCTGTTTGAAGGAGGAAGATTGTCCCTGAGCTAACATCTGTGCCAATCATCCTCTATTTTTTATGTGGTATGCCACCACAGCATGGCTTGACAAGTGGTGTTAGGTCTGCGCCCGGCACCCAAACCGGCAAACCCTGGGCCACCAAAGTGGAGTACTCAAACTTAACCACTGGACCACAGACTAGCCCCTGTTTGCCTCTTCTTAATGAAAGACACAGTTGGTTTTTTGAGCTATTAATTATCTCAATAATAAGGTGGAGTGCCCAAAGTTAACCACTATGCCACCAGGCCAGCCCCCTAAATTGTAAACTGTTTTGATGGTCATGCCTTGGGTATGTTGGCTCCTCTTCTCTCACCTCTCCCCCCATTATCCCCATTATTACCTGGCCTTCTATGGTACCTGGTGCACAAACACAAAAATATGCACATATTATATATTTACTGAATAAATGAATGGATAATCTAAGAAATAAATATATTAAAGTTGAGGGCAACCAAAAATTATCCTAGAGTATGAAACACACAGACCATGATTGATTCAAAGATTCTTCCAGAAATATTAGCTGCCCATCTTGTCCAAAATAGCATTACAGTGATGCATATTTTTGGCCAAGAAGCCAAAGTAAGGAAGAGGTGTGGGGTAGGAATATCTCTTTCAGCAGCATATTCATAGCCAAAAAATGTTCTGGGTCACACATATGAATTAATTACAAGAAAAGCTAAATTTTTCTTCAACACAAGAAAGTCAAGTATATTGTAAAAGGTTTTGCCAATTCTTTTGGTTTCTAGACAAAAGAGCAAAGGGATCAGTGTATCTAATAGCAAACTCCTGCTTCCGAGAAAAAGAAAAGAAAAACCAAAACCTCCTCACCAGAATCAATGAAGTGATCCATGGGACACCAGTGAGGTGCCATCAGCCTCTCTTACAGTATTAATTATTGTTAATACAGGCTGGAAAGAAAACACTTGGCCCTGGTCCTTGTAATGATTTCTACTCCAAGAGATAAGCCACTAAAGGGCATGGGGGACCCTCTCAGTTCAACTTTCAAACCCTCTGAGCTCATGGAATTGCTCTAGACTATGGACCACAAAGGCTTGATTCTAATTCCCCTTTGTGATCAGAGATTTGGCTCTATTTTTTGGTGCATCTATGGGATGCCTCAGTATCCCTACAAGGAAAATGATACTCAAATTCCCTCCAAAACCCACCACTCCTCTTAGTTTAGTACATGTATGAAAGTGCCTCAGAAAGAGAAACATTATTAATTCCAGATATAATTATTACCTTTATATAACAGCATTGGGCTACTTCAATTACAGACCATACTTTTAAAATCTGTTAACATTCCCTTCCGGGAAAGCCCTTTTGCCCCTTAATAGTATAAGCTAATCATGGCAGTCTAATTTCCGGAGTTCATATTTGTGGGGGGAGATTGGCTGGCACTGGTGTGCTCAGTTCTGTGATGACTTTCTCCTTCCCTCATCTCCTGAAATTATTGAGAGGTTCTAAGTCAATTTTTGAAAGTATGCAGAGGTACTCAGGAAAGCCGGGAGCAGAGACGGGAACCTGATCATTGCACTAACATCATTCTGTGCTTGGCACATATGGCACATCACGAAAGCAATACTGAGCATACTGGTCTATTCTGAACTCTTGCAGGCTTTAAGCGGCATTCTTAATTAAAATCAGGCCTGCTTTTTAATCATTTACAGTCACACAGTTCTCCATTTATTTAATTGGTGAAAATGTCATTTTTCCATAGAGGTATTTTCATCCTTTATATTTTTAAGTACATGCAAAATAAAATGGGATCCTGCAGTGATCTCAAAACCTGCTTCTCATATGCATTTTTTAAAAATCCTCATCATAATCTCTGCAACTGGGTCAGCTTGCACAAAGATGCTCCGGGTAGCCATGAGCGCTTTCAGTTCCCTGCAATCCTTGTAAGTGACACCTCATAATAGTGCAAATGAAGCATGGCATGATGAGAAAATGAAGAAGAATGAACCTGGATAGTCAACCCAGCAGTTTTCAAAACCTAGAGGGTAGACTCAATTTTATTCCCTAACATACACCGCACATGATTTTTCTTTTACACATTCAAGCATATACATGCTTCCCCTATTATGAGATTCCAAGGAATTCTAATACAACCAAACCCGGCTCATTTTTTCATCTACATATGTATCTTTGCAATAGTCTTAAATTTTGAACTAAATCTCGTTTACACCTGCCTTGATTTTAAGCTAGGAATTTATCTTACTGGCACTCACCTTTGTGCTTTCCCTTCACCCTCATCTATTACGCTCAGAGACTGTTTCCTTGTGGGCCCTTTGTCTAATTAGCTGAATATTCAGGGAGTTTATTGACCCAACAAATTCAACATCTTTTAAGCCATCGCCCTGTCTGCCCCACTCTCAGCCCCTCTGCATCCCCGCTCACTCACATCTCTCCATCCCCCACACTCAGAGGCTTATTGCATTCTTAATGTTCTTTGATTGTTCTCTAGTCAGAGTTAATTTTCTCTTTTCAAGGGATGAAGTATGAAAAATTCACACTCAGCTTTTATTTGGAGAATTGGCTCCTGACAGGTAAGTTTGCTCCTCTGATTTAAAGAAACAAAAAGAATTAGGAAGCTTCCTCCAAAAGACTGTGTGCAAGGAGGGTGAGAGTTTCAAAAAAAAATAAATATGACCCTACAAGAGACCCTTCGCAGGAAAGAGTAAGTTCTCTGACCCAAAAGAAGAATACCAACTGCTGCTCACATATAATTTTCTCTACTATTCTTCTTGCCTTTTTCTTTTTCAGTGATAGATGCACCTGGTTTTACATTCACAAGCAGAGACAACCGCTGTATTCTGGAGGGAAAGAAATGTTGGTGGAGACCAGCAGACGGCGCCTGACTGGGGTCGAAGCTGCAGTGGTCGGGGAAGGAGTGACTCTGCGGCAGGGGCCCCTCACTGCTCTCTCCCCACGTCCCCAGGCACTCTCCCCATTCAGCCGCCTCATCCCTTGGGGAGAGGCAGAGCCACAGAAAAGGAGAAGTTACTATGCACATAAGATTATTAGCCAAGAGCTTCCCACTGGTACGATTAGGCGCCCCACCCCCTCGCATACCCCCATCTGGCTCACCGCACCCACCAACGCTCTGTCTGCCCCTCCTGTGTCCTGGCTGGCCTGCCTCCCCCGGAACTCACACAATTCTGCACAAAGGCAGGGCAGTGGGTGAGAGATGCACCCAGGTAAAGGCAGCAACAAGCTCCTAGAATACTGTGAGCAAGTGGTGAGAGCAACAGAAACTCCTTACTGTTTCAGAGGGCTCTCTCTCCTCTTAGCTAAGAAGCCGGGGTTTGGGGCATCACTCGGGTCTCCATCCCAGCCAGTCTTAACTGGAGAGAGTTCTTGAGAGGGAACTGGGTGAAGGAAGGGAAGGGATTCCTAGGATCCACAGTGAGGTGTGTCCGTGTGCCACTCCTAAAGAGGATTTGCCAAGGAGATGTTTCTCTCTTCGGTTAGGTTAGGCTATAGCTTCTTATATCTAACCAGAATTGTCCCCAGGTAGAAAGCCTGTCCCTGGGGAAGAGGGCCATCCTGGTATAGCCAGCAGCTGCTCAGGGGAGAGGAATTACGTAGAGAAAGGAGCAAAGCATCCAGAGCTGATCCAAGTCTGAAAGAGGAAGGGGCGCTTCAGGGAAAGTCGGGGGAAAGGATAGAAGAGAGAGTGTTCCCAACTTGCACCCTGCTTTTTAATGTAACAGATTTTATACTGAGGGGGAAGAAAGATTGAGAGCGGGGAAAGACAAAAACAGTTCGATATTTTATTTATTCGCAGTTCGGGGAATCTGAAATAGGTATTTATCTGAAGATGAGAGGAACCTGGTCTTACATTTCTGGTCACTCTGGAGAAGAAACCTGCCAAGCAAGGCTTTTCTCCACATGCTGCTCTTTACAAAGGAACCAAGGAGGGTGAAGAGAACTGCTTTTCTCTGCTCTAAATTATCTTCCTCCAGGCAGACCTCCTGACTTAGACCAGGCAGCACTGACCCACCTACTCTCCCTGGGAAGCACTAAATTCTGAGAAGGAGTAAGCAGGACCTCCCTTACCCCAACAGCCTTCAGACATGATCCTCAGGGAGTGGGTTTGGGTACCCAAGCCTTTCTCTGCTCTATTTAGAAAATAACTCAGCCCAGTCAACAAGAAAAAAGAAGCGTACATGTGTGTAGGCTGGGAGTACGGGGATGGTGTTCAGAGGTCCCCTCCCAGCCTGGTAGGGCCTGGCCGGAGTAGGAGAGGGTGCCTGAGTTACCCTCCTACCTTCTCCAATTAAAGGAAGAGGTGGGAGAGGTGGGGGCAAAAGAGATTGGCCTCCTGTTGAGTGAGTCCAGAACCAACCGCTTCATTGTCACTGGAGTCTGGGCACACTTTGGAGGAATTTGCAGGCTGGAACTTCTCCCTCCCCCACGCCAGGGAAAATGGGCAGGAGGTGGGGCAGCAGGCATAGCACAGACAAAAGGTTCTGCAGAGCCCTCCTCTCTCTGGCGCTCAGGTCCCTCAGCCGAGCGCGGCGCCCCATCCGGCCACACCGAGTGACCTTCTGGCTAGCAACGCCCCCTTCCCGCGGGCACCAGGCGCCCGGCCAGGGATGGTCCTTTAACAGGTGCCCACGTCTTCCTCCCGGCACCCCGACAAGGAACGCCCCTCCCACCCCTCACCACAAACACCCGCGATGCCTTCCCCCATCCCCTTTCTATTGTCTTCAAAGAGATAAGTGGTTCCCACCAAACACACCCAAATGCACCTCCCTTTCTCGCGCTCCCATTTCTCTGAGCCTTAGGGGCCGAGAAGCGAGCGCAGGGTTGAAAGAGGGGAGCGAGGGAGTAAGCCGCGAGAACTTGGCATCGCAGACCCACCGTGTCCGCCTCGCAAGGATGCCGGTGACCTGTAGATTGCAATAGGCACTGAATGATGCTTGCTGCTTCCATGGAAATGGTGGATGTGGTGCGCTCCCAAACTGGAAGCCCCCCATGCCACTCCTAGGAGGCCGCTGAGGGTGAGCGGGACTATCCAGAGCAGGGCCAGGCGCCCCCCTGCGCCGCCGCCGCCGCCGCCGCCGCCCCCGGGCGAGCCTAGCTCGGCGCCGCACCGGAGCATCCTCTGGTACATGGCAGGGCGCCCGCCGAGGGGCAGCCGCCGCGGGAGGCAAAGTTTGGGGCGCGGGGAGGGGAGAGGGCGCCGGGGAGCGGGCGGCGCAGGGTGGGCTGCGGGGCTGGCCGCCTCACCGCGCCAAAGCACCCATCCTCTCCCTCCTTCGGACAGTCTTCTCGGGGTCCTGGAGTCCTCCGTGCCTTGCACCCCAAAGAATCCGAAACATAGCCAAGGCGAATGCAGCCGATGAGGGGCTTGTCCGGAAAGGCAGCCCCGGGGAACAGCAAGCGCGGAGCGGATGGCTGCTTCCAGATTTCCAGGGCTCCGGGTTCTCGAGAGATACTCCCAAAGAGTTTCGGGCGAGAGTGCGTGCCGAGGGGTGGGGAGCGGGGAAATTGTTTAAAGCTCCTCCCGGAGGGTCCTCACTTCTACATGACAGCCATCCACCGCGAATCCACTAGGTAAATCCGTTTAGCATTGTGTGTGAGGACTGGGGAGGCCACTTCGCTGGCCCAACTTCCTTTCAAGGGAGAAGCAGACCCCATGGAATCGAGGTGCCTCTTCCCTCCATTCAGCCCCGGCCGGCTCGCCCGCTTGCGCCAGCCTCCCCCGGGCAGCGCGCGGAGCAGCAGCGCGCATCGCCTGCTCCCGAGGCAATCTCCGCGTCCGCCGCCTCCTGACACTTACGCCCGGCGAGGGGTTCAGGAGCAAGAGTGCACCCTTATGAAGGAAGCTGGGATCGAACGGGGGAAAGAGAGCTGAGAAAAAGAAGCAGCCGACGAAGGGGGGCGGGGGTGGCGGGGAGAAAAAGAAAAAGAAAAAAAGAAAAAAGAAAAGAAAAACCACACACGCTGGCGAAGCTAGGGGCTCTATGCAAATCTGCAGTCTCCAAACAGCAAATCACTGAAGCTCGGATGCAATGCAGAGGACGAGCCTATGTAACGAGGGAGGCTGGTCTAGCTTCCCACAAAAATCGCCCTGCTTTGCCTCTCATGCATTCTCCACACATCAAAGGGACACGTGCACGGCGATGCGGGGAACACCTAAAAAGCAACTCTCCCTCCTCTACCAGGTGATCCCTCCGTCTGAATTACAATGGCAAATGGCACCCTTCCTCTACCCCTATGGTTTAGATGTAACCAGTGTCTTGAGAGCTCTTAAAAGGGAAAGAATTCGGCTCTTTTTATTGGACCAAACTTGTTCTGCCAGGTGTTCAAACCCGATCTGCTAAATATGGCTTGACACCATCTACTCAAGCATCAGTTTTGATGATCTGTTAATTACACATATTACTCATAACAAAGAGTCCTCATTCCCCACTACAATATTATATCCCATACAGGGCAGTGGAAGTGCAGAGAACTAAAACACACAAGGAGGAAAAAGGATGAGTGAATTTGGCAGCTGAGGAAGAGAGAAAAAGGGACAATGAAAGAGAGAAAGAAGACGGGTGGGAAATAGCACAGCAGAGAGAGAAATGGTACGAATGAGATTGCTTGTATTTCAGTCAAACATTTAGGGATATTTAAGGGCTCCCCAGATCTCTATAGAAGCCCAGCTCTGATGATCTTTTTTAAGGGTGGAGTTCTTCCTTTTATCCTGTCTCATAAGGAAAATAGCATCGGAAACAAAAATTTCTGAATCTAGTGCTCCCAAGGAAGAGAGGAAAGTTATATCCTACTGGTGAAATGCAGTGTCTTTAACTGGAAACTATGCAGCCTGGATGAAAGACCGGCAAAGCCAACACACACTTAAAGGTAAAAATCTAGCGCAGCAAGTGCACTTGGCAAGGACTACAGGCACTGAGGCCGGCAGGTAAGATTTGCCCGTGTGACTGAAACACTCCTAGGTTTCCAAAAGGTGATAGCAACTCTGACATGTCTAGTGGCTGGACATTTTTTGTCTTTATTCTTATTTAAAAACAAAGGCAAACAACTATGTATAGGTCCTACTTTCCACAGGCTCCTCACCGTCTACCTAATCCCTTATATCAACAAATATAAAGTCACATATTGAAAAAGAAGGTAATTCTGGAAGGATTTTATTCATATTAGCCACTCATCCAAGTGGCCACTTAGACTTGTAAATTGCTTTTTAGTCCATTCAAAGAGATGACCCTGGGTGTCTGATGGTCACCATGTAAACAGTGACCAGGCACCACCAAATCAAATCTGTAGGAATCTGACATCTCACATTCCTGTCAAAAGTTTATGTGATTCTACTAAAAAGATAATTCTTCAGTTGTTCAGTAGTTGAAATGGCTTAGCCATGCTACAGAAGGTGCTTTTATGTACTTAAATATGCCACGTCTGTCTCCCGACTTTCCACAGCTGTTCAAAGACCAACAGAACCCAAATCCAGCACCTTCCACTGTGTACTGTTCCCACCCTGATCCTCGGGCCATTTCCTCTTCATTTAGTTATTTTAGCATACGTATTTTAATTCACTAGTCAAGGGTTGTGAGTATTCATTTTTAAAGTAGCAGGTAGAGCTTCAAAAGGAAAAGAAGAGGAAAATCCTCACAGTGTGGTTTTAGGACTCTAGGTTCACATTCTGAGTTTTATATTTCATGGTGTTTGTATGGATACAGCAGAAGACTAGGAGGTAGGAAACCCTCACTGCATTCTGGGCGCTGCCGTTTACTGGTTATGTCACATTAGTTACTTAGCCTTTCCCTGAGGCCCCGTGTCTTCCTTTATAAAATAGTCATGTTCCTATCCTTCCTAACAATCCCACAGGGCAGGGAGGATATAACGCAATATTTAATGTGAGAGTGCTTTAAAATATATCATATGTGCCCCACTATGAAGGCATTATGTCTTTCCTCCCATAGAGGTCTAACGTATTCAAGCTGTTGAGCCTGCACCATTCATTCAGTTCCCTTCCGTCTATAGGAGACGTAGAGCATTGCATTACTCTCCAATACCCTCATATATGGGGTTGACCTGTCCTTCCCTCCCCAACTAGATGGATTCCTGGAGGAGAGCAGAGTTAAATCTTCATTTGTACTCCCTCTAGTGCCCAGCATATGTGAAATGTAAGTTAGTTTCTTAGTACATACAGTCAATTCTCTATTCCCAGTAGTTACGGTCTAAAAAGTCACCAGAAACACTAAATTAGTGAAGACCGGACCATTGCTCCTAGGGGTTAGGTCCCTGCAAACCTCTGGTCACCACATTTTCATCCACTGATCAATATACAACCATGTTTTATGTGTTTTTCTGTTTAAAAACACCTTATTTAATATATATTGTTGGTTCATTAACACTGAAATTACAGTCAACATCACTATTATAAATTAAGCCTGCATGAAGCTTATCTGACATACCTATTTCCTCTGCATATCACAGGCTTCTTGTGCTGAGGAACATTAGACAGCACTTTAGCACTATGTTTAGGGCCCATTTTAAACAGCAAAATCACCAATAAAAAGCACGAAAATGTGCAAAACATGGCGCTAAATAGATCACAAAAAGGACAGTTGTTTACAGTACAAGAGCTGAAACAAGAAGGCGGAGTGTTGCATTGTTTGACCTCAGCTGGGAACGTAGCTGTCAGGGACTCATATTTTTTGCCACTCTGTGTATGTCTGTTAATGATCACCAAATTGCCCTGTGGTATTGGTTTAGGGGTTACAAATTTTAGTGGGGAGGTGAATTCATATCTGTGAATAATGAGGATTGACTCTATTTGTTATTCTCTTGATTAATAGGGAACGATGGGGCTGGGGCTTTGCAAAGCGATTTGTATAAATTAAAGCAATAGGACTAGAATAAATATAGAAGATTCTGAAGAACCTTCCAGAGCATTCAATGAAGAAAAGGTTCCACTGTCTGTCTTATATTGTCTTTGGCCTGGGGAGATAAAGGCAAAGTTAGGGAAAGGATAGGCCAGAAATCTCAGTTTTACTGGAGTCTCAAGAGCTAAAGAAGAAATATTTATGGCTGCCTCGAAAGAAGAAATTGTAGCTGTAGTGTTTCAGGCAGATGTCTAGGGCACCTTTGCAATACCTAGGAGGTTCTGGGGTGGATGCTGTGATACTGATGCTGCAATATCTGTTATAAATGATTGTAATTTGTTGGAGCAAGGAGCAATTCTTTGTCCAGAAAGTAGAGAAAAGTCTTGTGAGCAAACACATGCCTAATCTGGATGGAACAAATAAAGCTTGTGCTTATTCTTTGTGTCTCTTCAGGTGGTCAGTCCCTGTGGTTGGAAGTGCATTATCGAAAGGAAACTGAGGCAGCATCTGACAAATTGGTCTTAGGTGACTGAAGAATTCGTTGGAGGAGACATGGTGCTCAGCTGCCTGTAATTTACTCTTCAATATTTCAGCAAAGACAGTGTGATATGAATGTTTGTTAGTGTTGTTCTGTATCCCATGAGAGTAAGTTGCCTTCATCAGGAATTTATGCTCCTACATCTCAGCCAGAATTATGGAAGCCAGAGGTGGCTTCTAGAAGCCTTGAACTATCATCATCTCCAATCATGATGTGACTTTGTAAATTAATTACGATGTATGTTGGAAATAGGCTATCATTGGTGAAATAAATGGCTTGTCAACTGGTGTAATGGAGGTTAGGAATGGGTTCTCTTTGGTGAAATCATTAACATTCAAGATATGTGGATTGGCCAAAATACTTTATAGACATTCTTTCCTTCTACTTGAATAGAGTATGTGAATCTAAGATGCTTTTCACCCTTTACTTTGAGAAATGGTGCCATTATAATAGTAATAATAAGAACTAACACATTTTTGACTCGCACAACTCTGAGAGATGTAAATGTATTAGCTCATTTAATCAATGCAAGACCATATGAACTGGCTGCTATTATTGATTCCTAACAGATCTTAGTTGTCTAATTCTCACAGACGATAAGGCGGATTCCGCCACTGAAATACTGCCATATTTGCTTCTGGAAAACCTTTTTTGCAAGACATTTTTCTGGTACCTAAAAGAACCAAGAGCTGGAACTTCATAAAGATTCCAGAACAAGCTATAAGTGCCTACTTACTAATAAATGTCTGTTTCTGTAGCAGAAGCTGTTCTGCATCTTAGCTTTGCTGTGACCTGTACTTGTGGGAACTCTTGGAAGAGTGGTTAACCGTCACCCGCCTCTAACAACTGTGGCTACTGAGATCTACCAAAAGAACCTAATAGCTATGCGTGGGACATTGTCTTAGGCCCATTCACAGCGGATGATTTTTCATGAACAAGAAGGCAGGTAGCCTAAGTCAGACAACAGTGTTAAGAAATGGGAGATGGCTTTGAAAGCTGAGGGAACAAAACAAAGGAAATGGAAGGAAAGAGAAGAGGAGAGTGAGTGGAAGGAGGAGTGTGTGGAGAAATGGAAAAGAACAGATCATTTCAAAGTATTTTTTCATTTTCTAAAAATCAACCCTTCTGTCTCAAGAAACAGGATGATTGTCAGGCAGACTGTTTCAACCTTTTCATGTTTTGCTTAAACATAATTGGAGATTCTTACATCTCAGTATTAAACTTTTTAAATAGAAAAGTAGACACTAAAAGCAGCAGAGGAGACGTATATTAAAACCCACAGGCAGCACCAATCTTTTAAAAATTAAAAATGAGGAGCATGTCAGTCTTGAATTTTGCATTTTTACTGGTGTCTGCACAAAGAAAAGGCAAGCAGACCCCACATCTACCTGTATTTCTGAGTCGGGACTGAGAGAGAGTAAAAAGGGAGAGAGACAGAAGTTGTCTGTGAAGGTGTAAGGATAACCTGCTGATCTTGTTACCTTTCTGGGTTATTGCAGGTCCCTAAGGGTATTCTGAGAAAAGATCAGAATAGAAGAGTAAGAGCATTGAGAGTAAAACAAAAAAAAAAAGAAAGGAAGAAAAAAAGAAAAGAAATGCCAGGGCTAAAAGCATTCCTGGAGATTTTGTAGTGCAATCTCTTTATTATTCAGATGATATACTTGAGGCCCACAGAAGTGATAACGTTACTGAGCAGTCAGGTTTATTCATGATGTGTTTACCTATCTAGAAGTGTACTTTCATCTCCCACCACTCATAATCCAGTCATAGATGTTGATTGGTGAATTCAGTCAAAGTAAGTATTACATAGAACCTCCACGTTGATATAATAAATGAGGGGGAGTAGTGAGAACCCAACATGAGCCAATATGATACCCAATTCACTTAAATTAAATCAAAGCCTAGATGTGCAGCTTGATTTGTGAAATATTAATAGATTTATTTAGTCAATGTTCGTTATGTTTAAGGCTAAAGTATTTTATGGTCTCTATCTTTTTTCTTGTACTACTTTGTAAAATTTTTTAAGATTTTATTTTTCCGTTTTCCCCCCAAAGCCCCCTGGTATGTAGCTGTGTATTTTTAGTTGTGGGTCCTTCCAGTTGTGGCATGTGGGACGCCACCTCAGCATGGCCTGATGAGTGGTGCCATGTCCCCACCCAGGATCCAAACTGGCAAAACCCTGGGCTGCCGAAGCGGAGTGCGCCAACTTAACCACTCAGCCATGGGGTCGGCCCTCTCTTGCACTACTTTGAAAAAAACTTTCACTTATAACATCATACATAAATGTGTTGCCTAAGCACCAAGGCAGAGTTATAGAGATGTCTCCATAACTGCATCTTTAAGTGTTGTGAGCATTGCTTGGGCACCAACCAATCATATACCATCTTGCAAACACTGTCATATAGTTTGTATAGCTATTTCAACCAACTTGTGTTCCTGAAAAACTCTTCAACTGGTTCATGCTCTTTTGATTTTAATGTGTTCATAATGTAGTAGGAGAACATAACACTATATGTAATGGAATCGGAGCAGTTCCTAAAATATATTAAACACTAAATATAAGTTATTGTCATTTATTCGTATGTACATGTTCTAGATAGGTACTAAAAACATAATGATAATGAGCTGTAATGTGATGTTTAATTTAGCCCTATTCCAAACTTTCCCCACTCAGTCTAAAGTCAAGTTCAGCCACCTCCTCAATAATTTCTTAGTTTAGTCTCTGTTTCTCTTAGTCTGTGGTGCTCAAACTTTAGTGTGCCCAGGAATCACTAGAAGGGCTTCTTAAATCATAGATTGCTTTGCTTTTGATTTCCTTGACCTGTAGAGGGGCCTGATAATTTGCATTTTTAACAAGTTTCCAGGTGATGCTCATACTGCTAGCCGGGGGGAATCAGATTTCAGAACTACTGCTCTGTCTGAATGTCATATTGTTCCACACAAGTTTTATTAACCAACACAGGGAGAACTTTCTAATTAAGCTCCTTACCAATTACCTCACTTCTTAGCAGTGTACTCCAAACATAGACAATAGTGCTGTTCTCAGATCTCTTCTTTAAATCATTCTTTAAAGACTTCAAGATGTCTACTATATAAACCTACATGTCCTCATCTCACACCATGTAACTATAAATTCCCTTTACTTGGAAAAAAACTATTTCCTTTTCCTTCCCATCTTTTGTATTTGAGCTCTTCTTTGGTTAGCCTGGTCAGTGGCTAGAGGCAGGAACTCCAGCACTACACTAGGATTCAATTCTGACTCTACCAACTTATTAGCCATGTGGTCTTATGCAGGTTACTTAAACTCAGTTTTCTCATCTGCGAAAGAGGTTGATGATTGTAGGGTTGTTGTGAAGATTAAACGAGTTGACATTCAAAGCATTTAGAACAGTGTCTGTACTAGATGTCTAGTACATATGTATTAGCATTTCTTTATTTACTTATTTATTGAATGGGTTATTCTTTCCTCTTCTTTTATGGTATAGAAAAAATCAGAATTGATGAGAATGCTTGTTTCCATATAAAACCTAATACTGGCCATCGACATAAAAAAAATAAAAAAAAAAAACAAGAAGTGCTCTTCAGGTCCTGGCATATCAGGCCACCAGTCTGACCAGCATCAACTACAGGAAAGATCAACGACAAAAACTGATAACCTGGATCTGTCTGCCTGCGTTCACTAGAACATTCTATTATACGTATCCATCACTATAGAAGAAACATGGGATTGTTGAGAATGGAACTAGAGTTGGAAGGACAACTATAAGGCAAGTTAGGGTGATATAAAAAACAAGACATGATTTGCAAATTCCTTAGTAAACAAAGATATTCAAATCCAGAACCAGACATCACGCACATTCTATGAGTTTGATTTCCTGAATGCCCAAGCACTTAGGGCATAAACCAATTGACCTATCACTATGAATATATGTTCTGGAGCATATATTGCTATTTGAATGCACTGAAAGGGATTTAATCAGGCAATTTGAATTGAATCTCTAAATAGGTTTATCTGGGATCTATAATCTAATCTCCATCCAATTCAGGACAAACACAATAGATTATACATTTTGTTAGAGAGATATTTTGATGTTAGTACTATAGTTAAGTTACTGTGACTATCGCACTACAAAGATCTGTTTTCCAGGTAAAGTCAAAGTTCTTTAGCATGGCATATTAAGCCCTTCAAAATCTGCCTCTATTGTCTTATCTTTATCTCAACTTCTCCCACAAACATCCTAGGGTCTAGTCACAGGCCTTCTCTCTTCCCTACACACAGCGCACACTCTTTTCTTCTTTGTCATTGCCCATGCTATGCCCTCTGTAAAAACAACCTTTTCTCCTTCCTCCCTCTCCTAATATCCCGTTCATTCTTCCACCAAATTTTAATACACAAATCTCTGTTGAAAAATTTTCTGAACTCTGCCAGTTATTTGCTACTTTCTCAAGTATAGACTATCACAAATACCTAAGCAAATACTCAGAGAATGTAATAGTGTCTTGACATTATTATTGTGCTGAATGACTGAAGTATCAAAGCAACTGGTTAAGTCCACCACCAAGGTTAGGAATTTAAAATAACCAAAACCAACAAACAAAGGAAACCAATCCTCTTCAGTTTATCCTTGAAGGTTTTTGGTTTGCTCTTTTCTTGCCTAAAATATATAAGAAATTTAGGCTGAACCTTAATTTGAATGCTAAGTAAACTGGTTATGAAGGATAATAGAATTCATTGTTGTATTTTCCTGCTCATGTTATAAACAGATGTCTTTCTTTCCCATACTATATAAAAGGAAAAATAAAACACCACCAAGCAAAGATGCCTGCTGCCACGTCGAACTGTGGCGCAAACATTTATAACCAACTTATAAATCCTTGAAAATAAGGTTTTATAATGGAAATACTGGCACCATTTTAACAGTAACCATTCAAATAATATCATTATGGCAGAACTTCTAATTGAATCTATTTGTTCTAAGCTATCAATGTTCTTAAGCTACCAGTGTCGGAAAAACTTTCAGTGGCTCAATTCAAATTGCATGATAATTCCACATAGTTCAAAATCTCTTAGAATATTTATTTCAAGATGAGTAGTAATAAATAAAAACATTTATTCTTAAAAGATAGATCACATTTTTTGATACTTGTATAAGAAATATATGACCTCTGAGGCATTTCGAAAAACCATTAATTGGTGTTTTGTTGGTTTTTTTTAACTGTCTTCTTTTTCACTCGTGAAAGAATTACTTTTCTTCAGATTTTCTCTATTCTATTGCTGAAATAATTCCCCAAGAGTCTGTGTGTTTATCTTGACAGGTGTTAGATCCCTAGACCTCTGCGGTATTGTTCCTGGTCGCGTTGAGGTACAGTAGAAAACATTACGTCTTCAGACTAATGAACTTACCTTATTGCATTCTAAATAAAAGAAACCACACAGCGAGTGGAATTAATCTGCTAATGTCTTCCTAATGAAGCTTTCATTAGGCATATGGTGTGGTCTTCAATATTTAACACATGATAGGTATTAAAACAAAGCATATCTGATGTTTTTTAAATGCATACTTAATGATTACCTCATATATTACTTTCAAATGAACTAGTTTACCCTCAGATTGCTTTAGGCAACTAATCAAAGAGGTATAAGAAACATTTCTAGACTTAACGGAATATTTTACATCCAAATGGAAAGAATAAGTGAATGTCTCATCTACCAATACCCTTAAATAACTAAAACTGAATTTGCTCTTCTAATTTTTAAGGATAGAGAATTTTCTGTGCAATGCAAAATTTCACTCATTGTTAAAATTTAGAAGCCAAATATTGAGAATGGAACTGTTTTAGTCCAATTCATAGTGGTTTGCTTTAAAAGAATGCTACTTCCTAGCATAGCAAACACCAGCTTAAATTGTGGGGAAAACTGGGTACTTTAGCCAATGGAAGATCAACTGCAAACAAACATAATCAGTGTCCCTTCATATCGGCAATATTTTGATCTGTCATTTGTCAAAGAAAAAAAAATCAAAGCACCTCCCAAAAAAACCTGCTTACTTCAGAAAATCACCAGTTTTGGAACATGTGCTGTCCCATTCCATCCAATATTTGCAGTGGCATACAGAGAGGTACAAAGAAGTCACATCCTCATTGCTACACCATGCCAAATTCTTAATTTCCCTTTTCAGGTTCCTGTGTAAATTATCTCCTGCTTTGGTGTAATTACAGTTGTCCAATTGAGACGAAGATCTTATCAGTCATGCATTTTACTATTATTATTTAAATTTACTCATTTCAACTATGACCTACTGCCAAGCCTTGTAGAGGCAAGAAAACAGACATGGTAAGAGAAGAGTAAAGGTGGGTCTTTCCTCCTTCAGCAGTAGCAGCCAGAAACAGTATGAAAGCAATGGATCATGAAGAAAAGCAATTTCCTCCTTGAGGGATTAGACAGTACCCTCTTTTGTACTGTTAAATCAAAGTTTTAGTTATTTTTTCAAGTAATACTGATTTTTTTCAATTTACATAAATAGTCTCTAGAGAAACGACAAGACACCCCCAAATACATACCCTCTCAGCCAATCAGTAGAAGAGATTAAAAAAGAAGTCCTTCTTTATGTTGTACTGCTTTGAGCTAGCCTTTACACAGCATGGAAAAAAAACCCTAACAAACCAAAAAACTAAACCACTACACAAGCTAAAGAAAATTAGCTTAACAAGGAAGTGATTGAACTGATATGTGAGGTTTTTTTCTTTTCTTTCTTTAGGAAGAATATAGATGATTTTTATTTTGAAGCTGCTCACATTTGCTAGCATTAGAAAATTGAAAAGTATGTAATTTGCAGCAAATGTTTGCTTTACCTTAAGTTCACAACAACATGACCCAGTGCCATCGGGCAGCAGTACATTTAGATTTTAGAAAAATTTATAGGTTAAAACCGTGCTATGGAATACCGCGTGAAAATCCTATCAATTTAAAATGTATTTACATTCAAGGAGGAGTAAAGCATACTCTTAAACAATATAGGCAAATAATAGTTTCACATATAAAATGTGAGGAAGGAAAACCATGAGGCTGTTTGCACAGCCCATTGTTTTTAAAAAGTTTATTGCTTATATGAGTCATGTTTAAGGATGTTGCACATTTTCTATACTGAAGCCTGTCATGTCGTATAATTAAGAACAAAAAGTCCCCATAGATAAATTAGAGGGTTGTAACAAAACCTTATCATTTATTTCAACTTATTCGTCAGTTGTCTGGTTTTATCTGTCTAGAATCCTATCCTTCATAATGTTAACAGATACCTGAGGTATAGTGGTTGATTAGGGCATAAGAGCTCTAGTGTTTATTTTAATTGTTCTCTTTTTTCCCAATTTTTCAAAATAATGATGCTATTAAGGCATTTTTTTAACTCAATAGCCAGTAGCCTATAGAGACATTAAGAGCAAGGAAAAAAGTTTATTACCATAGCAGACATTTCCTGCTTTAAACATATCTGGAGTAATATTTCTAAATTTGGTGGAATAATCTATGGTAAAAACTAGGAAATTATTTGTGAAAATTAAAGGAAATAAGGAACTGTACACAGAAACCAAATTGGAAGCTACAGATCTATAACCCACCAGATTAAAATTTGACTATTACAACCAAATAATCTCAGAAGAAGGTTGAAATTCTTCAGTATAGCTGAGATAAGTAGGATCTGGAAGGATGAATGATATTATTTTCACTCAATGCAAATTCCTCAATCCAATAATAAAGTGATAAAAACAGGTTAGTTGGGCAAAGGAAGTTTGAATCTGCTGGGTTTCAGGGACTGGGGATAAAGAAAGCAGATCAAGAGTTGGATTGCTGATAGGTCAAAGAATGGAAAATATGTTGTGTGTGATTTCACAGATAAAATAGAATGGTTTATAAGACTCAGATCCCATACTAAAGAATCCAATAGTTTCCCATGACTTACTATGTAGTATCTATATAGGAATTCCAAGATTCATTTTAAAAATCAGTGACTGCTCAATTTTAGTTTTTAGGGGGCAGGCCAGTCCTTGACTCATAGATCAAGCTATCAATTTAGAAAGGCAGTTGTGGCAGATACTTCTAGTTTTGTACTCAATATCTGTTTTCCCTGTTTCGAAATTTGCCTTCTCTCTGGCAAATTGAAACCAATTATTTTTGGGAGTAAGGGAGAAATAAAGTGCATAGGGTGGCAATATGCCCCACTAAAAATTCTTGCTCTCCCAAACTCCGTTATGGTCACCATGACCCAGCTAATCTTGAGAAAATGTAAATGGAAGTCACTGGGAGAGATTTTGAAAAAGGCGGACTTGGATAGCATGTCTCTTTAGCCTTTTTGCCACAAAAGCTCATTCCTCCTGCCTAAAATGCAGAGTCAATGCCCATGGGAGATAAACATTCTGAGACCATGAGGTCAAAATCACATTCTAAGGATGGAGAAGCAAGACAGAAGGAATCTAAATACTTGATGTTTTCTTGCAAGAGTTACACAAGCCTTGTATCACCTACCTCTGGACTTCTTATTAAATTTGTAAAATAAACTATCTTCTGTTTAATCCAATGTAAGTCAGGTTATCAGTTTTTGGAAGCTAAACACATACTTAATAAATAAGTAATTTCTTGGAAGGATAATCACTAGATGAGTAAGTCAATCACCCTGGGCTCTGGGGGAGACATTCATGCTTGAAGAAAGTAGGTAACACACTGCACCAGAACTATGATTTTAAAGAGTCAGAATATGCTCTGAGTTCCCCTAGAACCACATGTGTTTTAGAAAGTTAAGGTAGTTGCTTTAATACGGGGTCCATTAAAGATGATAATTGGGAAATAAGGCCATCCAAGGCCCTTGAACAAGAAGAAAATGCCTTTGAGTAAAGAATTTTATGAACCTGAAGGGAAGTGCTTTTTTGTTCTCCATGAGCATGCCAGGAAAAAGGAAGAGAACATTCCATTTCCCAGACATAGGGAATTAGAGCCTGCAGAAGACACACTCTCATCCAGGGGGCCTTTGAAGTGGGCTAGGATTATCAGTAATAAACTCATCTTCCCAGGCAATACATCTAAATGTGAGTAGGTATAGGCTGGTATACATTTATTCATCAAAGCATCAAATAATTTATTTATCTAACAAATATTTATTCAGCACCTACTGTACCGAAGAATCTGTATCAGGCCCTGAGCTCATCCAGAAAGAAACAATTGGGGGCTTGGTTCTAGTTGAGAATGAGTCTTTGGGTTTTTTGCCTTCTTATGCTGAGCTGGGCTCATCCCAATCCTTGCTTAAGTTCAGGAAAGGATGATATGTACCTTGCAATTTATAGAAACTTCCCTGTAGATGGAATTGAATTGGAGCTGAATGAGTGTTCTTACTTCAGCTCATATAGTTTCATACTCAGAGAGTTTCAAAGCAGCAGTGCACACAACTCAGACATGCTTATTGACCAAGTGCTTACCACCTATTTGGCAAATGCTGTTTATGAAGTTTTTAAGAAACAAATATTGATCCAAACAATTCCCTTGCATTTAATATTCTGTCATTCTGCAAGGCCACTATTAACTTTGATGTACACATGCAATTACCTGTCTGTCTAAAGAGTTTCAATTGCCCTAACTCTTGGGTACCACACCGTGATTAAATGCCTATGAGCAACAAGTTGTCGAATTGGGCAGCCAGAAAACCACTGTGGCATAAGATCAATAGTTATATCGTCTACAAAAGACTATCTTTGTCATTGCTTGCTATAGTCCTCAAAGGCCCAGATAAAAACTTAAAGCTGGACTTTATTTTTTCTTCTGTGCATGTTGTTCATGCAAATGCAAATAACAGTTATCTAGCAAGATTTCAGAGGGCCCAGAGAGGAGTGAAGATTGTTGAAATTCTTGTAGAGCTCATAAAACACATTTTCAGCTGGTGGGGTATTCTCTTCATCAGACTCCATATGCTTCAGAGCAGAAAAAATTAACAAGCACAAGTGTAAAATCCTGCATGTAGGTTTGAGAAAATTAATAGCATAAGCACAGGATGAGGGAGACCTGATTCTGTAGTTGTTAGCGTAAAACACAACCTTGAGATTTTCACTGAACAAAAATGTAATAATAGACAACAGTTTGGATGCAACTCTTAAAAAAATATTTGCTGAATTGAATTCTAGCATGCAATTCATTTTTCTGAACTTTATATAAGACACATATGGGGTATGTTTTGACATGCTGGGTGCCCCATTTTAAAAGATATATTGACAAACAGGAGAGTGACCAGATGCTCAGAAGAGCCATATTCAGTCAGGAAAGGCAGAGACTAAGGGAGATATTGTAGACATCCTAAAATACTTAAAGGGTTTTCATATAGAAGGAAAGTAGGCTTAATCTTTATTGGCTTTGTAACTAAAGGAAAGGTCAATAGGTGGAGATAGATTAATAAGGAAGCAGATATTAGCACTCAAGATAAATGAAGTGAAGGTTCCAGAAAGAACGTTCTAGAAAGTGGGGATTTGGCAGTAGTCTGCATTTCCACAAAGAAATTCCTGATTTATTCCCCTGTCTTGGGATCCTGCCTATGGATATTTCCTGGGATAAAGAAATGATGGAGCTTGTGATAAGTTCAAAGAGAGCTTCAGGTGTAATTTTCAGCTAAGAAAGCTGAAAGTAGACTCCTATGTAAGAGTTGCAGAGAAGGAGCACAAAAGCCATGCTTTGATATATTTGGTGTACCCTGGCTAGGCAAGTAACTCATTCCCAAGTACCTTCTTGGGGAGCTAGGCAACTATCCACAGGAAAGTAGCCTTACGTTTATTGTCTCATATATTTTCAATCATATGTCTTTAGCCCCAGGGAAATGTATTCCATGTTCTTCAGGATGGGGTCAGGGAGTGGAGTACCATAATACATTTAAGACAAGTAAAATAATTCTAACATTAAGAGACCAAGAATGTATGGCCTAGTTTGAAAGCCTAAAAATAAAATGGGAGAAAAGAAGAGATCTCACTGGAGAATACAGAAGGGCAAGGTCACGATGATTCAAGGAAAAAGTGGGTGGTGCAGAAATCACAGCAACTGCAGACAAGAAGGTAAAAGGGTACATGTAAAACCAACCAACAAAACAAACCAACGTATTAACTTCTTGTATATTATATATATTCTACGCATTTTCCATTGGACTCTTCTGCAGTTAGACTGTACCATCCAAATTATCAATTTCTGACTGAGTTTATTATGTGCACTCTATTTGATCATAAATATAAAGAGTTTGATCAGTGCTCAAATTAGACTTGAATTCTTATCCTTTCATGTCAAATCACCTGGATAGACCTCACGGGAAGATAAACAAATCCTACAATTCCAAATAAATAGGCCTAAGTAAATTAAAATAGGATGATGCTACCTGTCTTCTGTATTCTGGTAGAACTGATGCACAGCTACTTTATGTACTTTTATTCTGAAAAAGTAGCCAGTTTTTGATGTTCTTTATGATTTCTGATGTAATTCCCCTCTAAAACATTCCCTATGGTCTTGAACACCCACATATCTGAAGCTAACTGTCATTTCCATAGTAGGTGATACTGAAATAACCACTGACCCACAGCTCCCACAGGAATTGCCACTTGAAGTGGTGACCAGCATCCCCTCCTACCCATTTCTGTGAGCTCTGCTGCTTCCTAAAAGTATATATGGTCTCAATCTCCCAGTGCTGGAGTGGAGGAGGATCATGGAGTCACAATGGAGAAAAGGTTGCGGCATGAACTGAGAAAATTAGAGAATGCACATAAAAGATCAAAAGGAAGATATAAAATGAATGATGACCTGGGTTAATAGGCAAAGATAAACATATATCTTGACAAAAGGCATTTATTCTATTTATTGATGTCTCTCCTCCACTTCTACCTCTTTCGTAAAGATTCCCTTGTCCACTCCCCTACTCTCTTCACTTCTCTTCTGTGCCGTTTATTTGATATTTTAGCTACTATGTATTGTTTTCCATCTCTGTATGTACAGACATTGGCTCTCCAGCTACACTGCAGCCACAGTAGGGTAGGTTCCATGTCTCATGTTGCTTTGATTCTCCATTTCATAAGCAGATGTTTCTTTCAAAATGCAGTCTGCAGACCACTTGCCTCACTTTCCCATGAAACCATGATTTAAAATTGTACTTCACCCTGGATTTACTGAATTTCTGGGGATGTGCTCAGGAATCTGCATTCTTAACACGAGACTGGACAACACCAGCGCTTGCAAATATTTGCCAGCCTGAGGCCTTCCACAGAGCAGGTGCTCGTAAACGTCTGGTACTGCTGTTAAGAGAATGCTTTCTGGCATGTCCATATGTATTATGAGAAACAAAGAAATGCTGATTTGCTCAGGGCGTCCTCTGTCTGCCACTAGATAGTAAATGCTTTGAGGGTTGATGTCCTGCCCAGCTGGTTCTTTGTATCTCCTTTTAAATGTTTTTCTATAGCACTAGGCACTTTCTGGAGTACACCATAAATAATTGTTTATGATAAGGAGGAGAAAGAGAACCGTGAAAGAGGAGGAACAGAAAAAAACATGAGTTCATGGTTGGGAGATATAGAAGGAGAGGTTATTCAGAAAACTCCTTTACTTTGATGGACTGGAATTCAAAAGTGCTAATGAAATTTCTACTTAATCTTTTCTAGTTGATTCCTTTGCTTTATTGTTGCTAACACTGAGAAGTACCCCCATAATATTTTTGAGATTACTGAAGACAGTCTTACATGAATTGAAGATACACCATATCACAACCACTAGCATAAAACAAACCTGCACTGTAATAGTAAGGAAATACTCATCTCTAATTCTCCTCCTAAAATCGGTTCAAAGTAAATAATTTCCATTTCTATATGCATATGTATCTTTGCATATATATGTATGTATAGTTTCTTCACATGGATCAACTCAGCAATGATCTCTGCCAATTAAGGGCAGTGTTAATGAGCTGTAAAATGGACTCACCCAGTCACCCATGTCTTTCAATTGTCTTTTATTACAAAAGGTATTCCTCATCTTACACTCGAGCCTAACTCCCACACAAACCTTCTGTGCTCTTGTTTTATTATTACAAATAGCCAAAAGTCAAAACTGGAAATTGAGACTTGAGAACATGTTGTTTATGTCCAAACCAGCAGAGAAATGAGACTTATTGCCTCTATTCCTTAGGATTCAGTTTTTCAAATTGTGAGAAGACCCTGGTTTTCCATTTCCATTTGAGAAACGGGCTTTATACTGAGAAATTGCTTTCTAACAGAAAATCAAATATTTGATTATCTTTTTTAGGAGTGGAAGGATCTATCTACATTAAAGGTTATTTAATGATGACACTTTAATTATGAGGATTTCGTGGCATAGTTGGGTTAAGTGGTTCACTCAGAGTTGCAAAGTCAAGTAAATTACAGACTAGATTCTTATCCTGGGGTCTATGAATAAGCTTTAAGGAGACCAAGAACCTTCAAACCGTACGCAAATTTTGTTTGTGCATCTGTGCATTTTTATGGGGAGAGGATCCATAATTTTTTCAGACTCTCAAAATGTTCCTCAACATAGCTGGGATAGTTGTGGTTGGAAATGCAATTTATAAAATATCTTTAGAAGTAAAGAATAGAGTTGAAGGTCATGTAATCCAAACTTTCAGCCAATATTATCCTTAGATAATTTTTCTGATGGATAGCATGCAACCTCTACCTGGGATCCTCAGATAATTAACAACTCACCACCTCTCATGTTAGCATGATTCAAAGCTCTAATCATTAGAAAGGTATTGATATCTCCATACACTTTCTTCCTATACTTTCTCACAAACGTCTAAGTACTGCCTTTCTGAGCTGCAAAAAACAAAGCCATTTTTGCTTACTCAGAATGCCTTTCAAATATTTGAAGATGACTGTTATATTCCCTTGAATCTATGTTTCTCTGGTCAGAGAAGCCAAGATTCTTCAGTATTCTGGTTGCTTTTCTAGACTCAAAGACATTTAGAGCTGGAAGGAACATATTTCAGTTTGTCAATATTCTCTAATAAGCAGGTAACCAAAAACTGAAAACAACGCTCCACTTGAGATCTGACTAGCCCATGCCTATCTCTTTCTGGAGGATATTTTGCCCCTTTTTTGACAGGAGGATCATGGCATTTTACTGTCTAATTGGAAATATCAGCGGTTAATGACTCTTCTAGAAGGTTCCCATCTGAAATGCAACAGAGCAAGAGGTCTGTACTTGGCCATTCAGATCCAACTTTAGATAGTGACATTTCCAAATCTAATAGCAATGATGTTCAGTTAATAAAACACTTGAATTTCCAAAAGAAAAACATTAGACACTTACTTTATCTGAAAAATCTAGTGCTTTTTCCACAAGTTGAGTCAGAAACAAAGAATGGAACACCTCAGATTTATAAAACGTGTAGAGCAAGGATGACCTAGAGTACAAAGCTTTTCCATTTCAAGTGTCAGAAAAATTCTCTTCAGTTTGCTTGATTTAAAAGTTCTGAAAAACACTTTCTTGCAATGTCTACTCACAGCCCAAACTTCAGTAATGAAGTGACAATCATGCAAATAAATTAAACTTAGTAAATGGACAAGATGAAAAATTCAGTCCCTTTCGCCATTCTTTTATCGATTTTCTACACCACCATTCCCCAAAGACTGTTACAAGGAACACTAATCCTACAAATGCTCAGTGAAGATAAAAGACCTACAGCTGAATACATTTCAAAAACATCCCCTACCATATCTGCTTCTTCCTGAGTCACATATTTCAGGCTCCAAGACTCCCTTTTGGAAGACATTTATTTTGCTCAAAACACCAATGTTGCTCAAAACACATTTTGGGTACTACTGTACCAATTGATCCAATTAATCAAATTTCTATCAAATCTCCACTTTACTCCATGTTTTAATACTTTAACAAGTGTGAGCGTACACTTTTGGGTAATAAGTAAGATTTGTGAGTGTATACTCTTCTTTGCGATAGATCTTCCTCCGCCTGGCTCCTGGTGAGTGACAGCATACCCTAAAGAGGAATTATGTCAAACATCTTTTTTTGTCTCAGATCTAGGTAGATGAAGGCCCTCAGATCAGGCTGGAAATTGATGATATCGCTCTTCTACTCCTGGCAGGTAGATGGCTAATGAACTCATTCTCTCCCCAGCCTCCTACTCTCACTTGCAGAAAGATCTAAGAATGTTAGTGATAAGGATTCAGATTTGTGAGGGAGATTTCACTTAGCCTTGAGTCCATGTAATTCCATTTTCTAGAGTTCTGCATTGAAAAAATTCAGGCACACACTCTGAGAATCCTGGGGGAGCAGGGAGTCCTGGAAAGACAGTTTGTTTTTGTTATTGTCGTAGAGTCGATTCTGACTCCTGAGGTCCCTGTGTACAGCAGAGTAGAACCCTACCCAGTCTTTTTGCGCCATCCTCTCACCATCCGGTGCTGTACCAGCCAATGTTCCACTGCTATTCATAGGATTTTCATGGCAAATTTTTTTGGAAGTAGGTGGCCAGGTCCTTCCCATTCTGTCTTAGTCTGGAAGCTCCAATGAAACCTGTCCACTGTGGGTGATCCTGCTGGTATTTGAAATACTGGTGCCATGGCTTTCAGCAGCAGAGCAACAGCAGCCACCACAGTATGACAACCGAGAGATGAGTGCTCTGGTTCCCTGACCAAAAAACAAACCCGGGCTGTGGCTGTGGGAGCACCAAATCTTAACCACTAGACCATCAGGACTGCCTGGAAAGCTACTATTCAAGACATTTCTAGGTCTTGGCTATATCATCAAAATAATACCAAAGTTATAAAGTCCATATGACTTTTTTTTTTTTTTTTTAGGAAGACTAGCCCAGAGCTAACTGCTGCCAGTCCTCCTCTTTTTGCTGAGGAAGACTGGCCCTGAGCTAACATCCATGCCCATCTTCCTCTACTTTATATGTGGGACCCCTACCACAGCATGGCTTTGCCAAGCGGTGCCATGTCCGCACCCGGGATCCGAACTGACGAACCCCAGGCTGCCGAAGTGGAAAGTGTGCACTTAACCGCTGCGCCACCAGGCCGACCCCAAAAGTCCATATGTTTTTATACATTCATAATGAATCATGTGCAGGTGAATGAAGCATTGCCCTGGATTTGCTTAAAAATAATCGTTTTGCAGAGTGGAGATGGAAGGGGTTGAGGTTACAGATAAAACAGTATTGGCCTATTAGATAATTGTTAGATTCAATTGGATTCTCTTTACTTACCTGTTCTCTTTATTTTTGATTGCTATGGCCTGTGATTAAAATTAAATAAAAATAATAAAGTACGAAAATTCCACACAGAACTGCTGACCACTATAAATAAGCTCAGACATAAGTAGAAGAGTTGGAGAGTTTTTACCAAGTGATCAAGGCATTCATTACTGTGACTAATAGTTTTTGCTGAGGCTACTATTATCAACTGCAACACCCATAAACACATAGTATTCCCTGGCACACTCTCTTTAGTTGAGTGATTGACCCCATTTGATCAAGGAGAAAATGTTAAAATCATCATAAAAATATATAATTATTGATTGCATGGTAACCTTTATGTTATGAAAATTTTAATAGTCAATATCTGATGCAGAGTTAAAATCCTATTCAATATTTTCAAGCTATATTTTTTAAATCAATATTTTGTGAATTGCAAATAATTCTAGTTTGAATGCTAGCAAATGCAACAAGTTTCTGTAAAAGCTTTTGAGTTTCACAGGCTTCCTTTTGACAGATTTCTTAAGTTATGGAATGCAGCCATCAGCAGTCTGTACAAAAATGAAATACTGCAAATCTATTTTTATGCAGCTGGGATCAAGCTACTAAATGGATCAAAAGAAATAATTTCTTTGAAGAGGTGGCTGTTGACACCAGTGCCCTAAAAATAAGTGCAATTTTCTGGGTACAAAAACTTGTTTATATCTCAGTGGAAGTAACTATAGATATAGTTTCCATATATATGCTCACACTCAAGATATTCTTGATGCCACTCTGAACACATTTTCATACACCTCAGTTTAACATTACTGATATTAAGGGGAAATTGTATGCTAGCTCTTGAATAATTGACATAGCTAATGGCAATTATTTCTAGCCAGCTTAGCTTATTGGGTTAATAACAAAAACAACCAAAATCATTACCTAACTCTTGCTCTGTACCAAATACAAGACAAATACTTTCCAGTATCATTTCATTTTATTTTAGAATAAAATGTGATTTTAATAACTAGCTATTATTACCACCATTTTACAGATGAAGAAGCTGATTCTTTGAGAGAGTTTTAAGTATACCTTGCCAAAGTTTACACAGCTAGTATCTCTCTAAGTTTGAATTTGAGTGGTAGTCTGTTTAACTCCAAAACTCTTAATCACTGAATTATATGCTACCTCTTAGGTTAGACAGCATATCAACTGATTCTAAAGTATAAAAAAAAAATGTTAAGAAACAGCACTATAGTTTTAAATCTCTTTGCATGTGAAAATAGGCTTGTTTCCTGAAAAATTGATAAATTGAAAGACTATAGCAATAAATAAAATATACTGAAAACTATAGAGCTCAAGTGTAGGAAAGTGCCAAGCAAGCTAATTAATAATGTGATATAATATAATTTTTCGTCACAGTAAAAAGTCAGGAAAACATCAGAAAGAGTACTATAGAATACAAGAGGGATGGCTGACCTAGGAGAGGAAATGAAAACTTTTAAATATAGCTTTTAAAAAAAAATCATTTCAGGTTCTGAGGTGAAAAAACATAATCCCTTTATAGATAATAATAAACAAACTAACCAAGAAGTCCTTGAAGTAGAATTCTATAGCGTTCATTCTGGAAGACAAAAAATCCTTACGTTAGCTCCTAACTCATTCGGAACTTCCGCTGTTATGTACAGCCCAGAGGACACTGGCTGTAGGAAGGCCTTACCTTCAAAGTCCTGTGAGAAGAACTAAATGACTGAAGAAAAAAAAAAACGTTTATTTCAAAAGATAATCTAAGTACAAATAACCCTAGACATCATCTAAGGTTAATTAAATAAGATGCAAAAAGAAAAAAAAAATTAAATTTTTATAGATGGTGATAGATCAAAAAAATTACACTATGCAATTCAATATTAATTAAATGTTTGGAGATATATGTAAGTCTATATTGCTGAAGGGGAGAATGTAAAATAATTGATGAAAAAATCATGATTTTTATTATTTCATTAATACCTGAAGAAGATACATTTACAAATTGCATTTGAAGCTTCTAAAAGACTTATATAAAGAATACGAGAATATTTCCTACCATGTAAGTCTGAAAGAGAGGGAATCAATATTGATGAAAATTTAAAACTTTAGTGGTTTAGATTGTGAGCACAATTATTTGTCCCCATTTGTGTTCTCTTGGCAGCAGTTCTAAGACTTAATGCTCCACCAAAATGTGAAGCAGGATAGGAAAAGCAATGGAGGGAAGTTACAGTAAACCTCTCAACGAATATCCCTTCAACTCTACAATGTATGCAAGCTACCCAGGCTCTCTAAGTGGATTTCTTCAAACATGGTAAAGTGTGGGTTTACTGGGTTTCAATGCTGTGGTTTTCAGAGCTCGATATTAGAGACAAAGGAAGTTTTTGGATTCTCTGTTTATCACGGAGGGATGAGCTGAGAGATTTAGCTCACAAAAATTCAGTTAATTCAATTAAAAATAATGCAGACCCTTGCAAGAGAAACATTCATAAAAAGATCAATAGTAGACACAGAGATAATTTCTGTGTGGCTGGTGACTGAGCATGTCATAAGACAGTATTTTGTTCCCCTGAGACCTGGAGAGTCTGCGGCAGAGCTTAGAGTCACAGATTTTTTAGAGCTGAAGGTGATGACCTAATAACAATTACCTCAAAGATGACCTAAGAACAACTCCAATCTCCTCAACTTATAGATAAGGTGCATAAGTCCTAGAAAGATGAACTGATTCTCTATGTGACTCTCGACAAGTCACATAACCTTTCTGGGCTTCAGTTTTCACATTCTTAAAATGAAAAGTTGGGACTAGTTGATCTCCAAAGTACCAGCATGCTAAACACTAGATAGTTTCCTAACTTATCAAAGATAAAATGAGAGAATGACAGACATTAAACTGAGATCTCAGCTCCCACCTTCAAACCCCTGGGTCTCACCAGCCCAGCGTGTGTTCTGCCATTTGTTCACATATTTGACTATCATTACACATTTTATGAAAGGCATAAGTGAATAAGTAGTGAGAAAAAATTCCAAGAGAAGTCACACATATTTTAGAAAGGCGAATTTATGAGGAATGAGTAAAGTGGTTGAGTCTGAATATTTGTGTTAATTCCAAACAAAGGCAATGGGAAGTGGAAAAAAAAGGAGACTGCAGTTCTTTAAGGTATAAGGAGAAAAGGAAGAGCCAGCAGTAATCAGGATTTTTCTTTTTAATGGTTCAAGTTCAGTGACAGTATCATACAGCTTTATGGCCCTAGGCAGCTGCCAAGATTCACAGAATCTTGGTCTCAAGAGTCAATTAAAATTAGGCTAGACAACATAAGTAAAAAGGAGAAGACAATTATGCAATATAGGTATTCAGTACACAATAACCTAGATTAGCCATGTAAATATTCACTTGTCAATAAGCCTGCTACCTAAAAGAACGGAGGTAAGGCTTGATAGCTGGCCTTTTTTCTTTTGGGTTAATTTTCAGAGGCATATATGTTTACATAGTAATTCCAAAGGAATTTGCTGTAATTCCAAGTAATTTTGCAATTTTGCAAATAATTCCAAGGGTAGATGCTGGTAATCATTGAATATAATAATTTAGGGCTATTAATAATGTAGGGACAGAAAGAGGGAGAAAAATATAGCAATAAAAGTAGATAGCCTGTTCCTAATTTTGTGAACAAAATAAAGCAGTTTACTCTGAAAAGTAATTGTGAATTTGAAATTTGTGAAAGGAATTCAAGATCAGATATGGCAACTTTAGGAGAGAAACCTTCTCTGACTTGTAGTTAGACTAAATTATGTTCTGATAAGGCTCCTTACTTCACACACACACTGCTTCTAAGACTCTCCTCTCACTTGTGCAATTTTACAATAATTTGTGAGATGACTTGTTTGATGTATATTTTCTCATATTTTCCAGAGAGAAGACTGACCCTGCCTTACTCATTGGTGTAGTCCCAGCAGAGTATCTGCCACATAGCAGACATTCAATAAATGTTTGTTAAAAAAAGGAATGTCCATACTGTAATGTGTTTGAAGAGAGGAGAGAAATGGAAATAAGCAAAAGGACTATGGAAAAGAAAGCAAGAGAAAGGAATAGTTCAGAGGAAGAGTAGAAGAGAGATGGACAGAGACCAGATTGTCGGGATAATTTTCAAAACTGACCCTTTGTTTCACACACTGGGTGACCCAGGTCAAATCCCTGAGGCGTCAATGTCCTCACTTTCCCTCTCTGACATACATATATTTTTCTATCCCTGACACATATATACTTTCTTTGGAATGCTTGTAGAGAAAGACTAGGAAGAAAAGAGAATTCAAAATGAATATTAGAGAGACAGACAGGGAAAAATAACAGTGAAACAGATAAATTCTATTCCATACAACTCCACAGTCAAAGATTTTCTATCTCCCTGAGAATCAGTCTAGCTTGCAGGTAGAATATTGACTGCTGGGCAGAGCACCATGGCTATAAAACAGACCACTGAGCTAGGCAATAAAAAAAAGAGAGAGAGAGAATAAGAGGTCTAATGTCTTGTTTATGTCCCCTTGATAGCATCTTTGAGACGCTCTGCAGTCCCACAGCTGGCTTTAGTTCATATGCTTTTCTGATTAAGGCAATACATACCAAAGCAATCTAATATTAATGTGAAATTTGGAAAAAAAAATTAAGAGGGTGTAGAAAAGGATGAAATCTTTACAAGCAGTGTAACTAAACAACAACAGGATACAAGACTTTAATTCTTTATTAAATACATGCTTTATTGTAAGTCTCTAAAACGTTTGTAACTCATTTTAAACACTCAGTCCTACCATATTGTGTTCAGTGACACTAATCCTTGTTTATAGCCTAACTCTTTGAGAACAAGATTATGTTCCCAGTGAATAGTTATAAGTAGTGACAAGTTTTATTATAACAGTCTGATCAGAGATTTACAAAAACAATAAATTAAAAAATGAAAATGTAAATGACGAGGATAATATCCAATATGAAGATCTTTATTTCAAAGGAAGTGTAAATTTTGACTGATGAAATGCCTCTGAAAATACTTCCAAGAAATGTTTTTTAAACTTTTCATTAAGAACTCAAGTACTGTTTTTAACCTAAAACACTGGTTTTACACTTTGTTACTTCTCCCTTTTAAAACTTGTAGAGCCTAGAGAAGTTTGGGTACTGGATGCAAATCTGCTCAAGTATGCAGCATTCCACCTTGCTGGGAAATGATTTTAAAATTATATATATACATATATATAATTATTTATATGTAAATTTAATAAATATATATGGTTTTTTCTCCCTCTAGGAGATTTGATCTTAATTGTGCTGATAATACTGAATAATATATCATGACTGTCCCAACTGTCAAAATGGTCCTAAGCCTTTGGTACACAGTTTGTTTCAAATAAGCAGTTGTTTCAGAAACCTTTTGACATATTTGGCTCCAGTCTTTAGATTGATAACAGTAGAGTGGTTAAGTGGAGAAATATGGAAGACAGAGAGAGTTAAATTCTGGTTTAGCCATTTCCTATCTGACTGAGCCTCTGTTTCCTTATCCATAAAGTGGGAAAAATACTCAACCACTAGGGATTATGTAAAGATTTCATGTTCCACTATGTGCAAAGTACATAGCATAGTGCCCAATATATAATGTGCACTCAATAGATGGTAGCAATTTATAACTATAATAAGTGATTACTAATATTAATAATAAAAGCCACCCATTACCAAGCAGCATTCTTACCATCACAAAGCTTGATGTTCATCTCAATTCTAAGAAATGCTGTATTCCACTTCCTCTCTTCTCTGAATTTCTACTTATGCCTTATTATCATCACCAATAAATATTTCTTGTAAGGCTAATAAGCATAAGGTATTACATTAGGCCTTCTAAAGAATACAGCCAGAATCAATCATTCTCTTGTGTGGGCCACTTCCTCTATCATGGCAGTAATATTCTGTGTTTTGATTACTTATTTGTATCTTATTTAACCTATTGGATAGTGAGTTCTTCATGGACAGGTCTTGTTCTGTATACTCAGCACCTAGAATAATGTCTGGAACACAACAGATGCCCACCCAACATTGAATGAATGAACGGAACATTTCTAATCTCAAAAAGTTCAAGTTGAGGAGAGACAATATGAACATTTAAAAAATGTACAGAATAGAGGCTGGCTCAGTGGTGTAGCAGTTAAGTTCATGCGCTCCGCTTCTGTGGCCCAGGGTTTACAGGTGCAGATCCCAGGCGCAGAGCTGCACACAGCTGATCAAGACCTGCTGTGGCAGGCATTCCACATATAAAGTAGAGGAAGATGGGCACAGATATTAGCTCAGGGCCAATCTTCCCCAGAAAAAAAGAGGAGGATTGGCAGCGGATTAGCTCAGGGCTAATCTTCCTTAAAAAAAAAAATGTACAGAATAAGACAAAGTTTCATATATTTACAAGGAAAGAAATTCATTCTCTTTGCATTTGGACCGCTATTGCTAATTTATGAGTGAAGTAGTAGTCTATCATCCTGACAGTATTCTCAGTGGTTATATCCTATGTTGTGTATGAAGGAGTGGGTTGCAAGAGAAGAGGGAGGACGGAACTTGAAGAATGAATTACCAAAGAGTACCTGGGGGAAGAATGTGATCATTCACCAGGCTCAGCGCATGCCAGTCTTGTTAGTTTTGCGAAGGAACTGACAAGTAGAAATTGGAATTTAGTGAGAGGCCTAAAGGGGACTCAAGCTTTTGAAGACGAGGAAATTCTGCTGTTGGCTGTGAAAAGGAGCTAGAGTAATACAGAATGGCATCCAACAGAGTAAAACCCATCAAGAGAAACTAGCTCCAGATATTAGTTTTAGATGCAAGGTAAAGAAGACAAGCTTAACCTAATGGTAGAACCAGCCTCCTTGGCCTCATCAATCAACTAACAAATATGCTCCAACGTAGGCCAAGTGATCAGAGCCTTGCCAGGAGGAGGTTCAGTAATTTTAAGGCCTGGGGCCATAGATATGTCCTGTAGAAATGATTTAAGATGGGTCTTTAGGCTAGTGCAAGATCCCATGTACCCCAGAAAGGACTGCTAAAGGCAAGGCAGAGAAATTATCTAGTTCCCTGATCAACCAGGATTAGATTTGAGATAGATTCTGAAGAGCAGATTCTGCAAGGCTGGGAATAGCCATATATTTCTACATGGTAATGCTTAGAGTCTGGGAAGGCAACATATGGAGTTGATTCTCCATGCCTGTAGAAGAGGACAGTTGGGATTTATCTCAGGCTAAAGACTGAGAAGATTGGCTTGGCTTTCATTACAGGCAGCATAGACAGTGGCACAATCTCTGACCAGAGCTAAGAGAATTATAGATCTTCCTCAACTTACGATGGGGTTACATCCCAATAAACCCATTGTAAACTGAAAATATCGTGAGTCAAAAACGCATTTTATACACCTAACCCACCAAACATTACAGCATAGCCTAACCTACCTTAAATGTTCTCAGAACACCTACACTTGGACAAAATCATCTAACACAAGGTCTATTTTACAATAAAGTGTGGAATATCACATGTAACTTACTGAACACTGTACTAAAAGTGAAAAACAGACAGTTGTATGGGTAGAATGGTTGCAAACGCATCGTTGTTTACCTCATGATGCCATGGCTGGCAGGGAACTGCAGCTCACTCCGGCATCACGAGGGAGTATCAAACTGCATGTTGTCAGCCCAAGAAAAGATCAAAATTCAAAATTTGAAGCGTGGTTTCTACTGAATGTGTATCAGTTTTGCACCATCGTAAAGTCAGGGACTGTCTGCAATTAAGAAGGAGGTTATAAGAAAGATCTATAATTCTCATAGTTCAATTAAGATCGGGAACCCCCATCACTGGTGCAGAAAGCCTGGTACACAGCAGAGACTCAATATCTTCTTGTTAAATTAATTTCTTGTTACCCTGTTACTTCCTCATTGTATTGATTTGCCTTTAAAAGTGTATCATGATTTTAACTTTGAAACAAGATTAATTTTCTTATGATATTTGGTCACCAAGTGAGAATAGTGAATAGCAGTTAACTATCAACAGTCTATCAAGAATTTTATAGGCTCCATTTAGTTATGAATTATCATGGGACATCAGAGGAGAGATTTAGACCAGTAGATACCAGAAAAACGAAAAGGCCAAAATTAGTTTGCTCTTCTTCAAAGACAGAGAAAGAAAGAGTAAACTTTTCTCCTGGGCATCATCACTTATTTTTCTTTGATTTTTATTAAGTGCATGCAGCATGCCAGATCTGCAGTAGCCTATGGCCAGGAAGCTTTTCCTCCTGGACTGGCATCATTTCTCCCTAGATAGTGATTTATCATGAAAGTGCAGCATGGAAGAAAAAGCTCAGCTAGATAGGCATCCATCTGCAGCTTCCCACAGGCAGACCAGTTCTGATCCAACTTTGGACAGAAGGGTCTAGGCAGTGGAGGGTGGACTTACTGTGGAAGTCAGATATCTTTGGATCTTTACTTTAACGGAAAGTTACGGCTTTCACTGAGAGTGCCCAAAAGGCCAGGCTAATTTAGAGACAACCTTCCCTTTGGAAGACTTCTTGAGTTGCCTCAGGTTCACTATACTTTTTCTCCTACTCAGAATCCTTCCAGTACTTAGCCCCACAGTATTTAGCTTACTCCTTTGCATTTACTTGCTTTTCCTTAGAATAGTTCCCATCGTCATGAATGTTCTTGGTCATAAGCAACCTGAGGGTAGGTACTATTCATTTTCCTTTTTATGAGATTCTTTCAGGATCAGTCAGATTATAGAATGATGGAATAGTGTTAACTTAATTAAACAAAGAGGCCATTGCAGTGAGATGGCCCTAATGCCATGGTGCTGTACTTAAGCAAACCAAAACCTAAGCCTGTAAATGCCTCAAGGGTAGGAAATCAAAATCTCAGCATAACCCATCACAAACAACAATCAAATAATTTCCTTTTTTTGCTTCCACACCTTCTCCATGTAAGTCTTCCCCCAGCTCCAGTCCTAGGAACACTCCTAGCCACTCCAGGTTTGGTGCTGCTAGATTCGAACAGAGTTTTGCTCAAATAAACTCTTAAAATTTTTAATATGCCTCAGTTTGTCATTTAGCAGCATGAGTCTGGATTTGTCTAAAACTTTGAAGCCCAAGTTAAGCCTTCCTAGTACAATATTGGAAGGATTTCGGTAGAGAAGAAATAACCAGGACAAAATGTGGTCTGGTCTCATCATTCACTGTTGAACAGTACTAGGAAATATTCAGGAAGGTATTTGGAAGCCAGGGTATCACCTGCCTGTTTGCTTCCCACTCAGATTCACCACCATAACCTAGAACAAGGTGAATAATAATAACAGTAACAACAAAAACAGCAGCAGCAGCAGAGACAACAAAAATGAGAATAGCTGCTAACACTGAGAGCAAAAAGATCCGTTATCATCCAAATGGTCTGAGATTTCCTAGACCCAAAACAAATGAGATTTTAAGCATCACTTTCAATTGCACATTGGCCACACCTTCCATAATAATGTTCTTTTCCTCTCTCAGAGGAAATAATCTTGACAAAAGAAAATTGGGTTAAGTGTGGGAAGAAAATGGGTTGTGCTACTTCCTGAAAATAATCTATCTTATACGTTGGACAAATCTCTTACAGCACTTCTTTCCTTAACTGTAAAATTAAAAATCTTGGGCAGCAACATCTCTTATGGATTCTTTCGGCTTCAGTAGTTCATGTTGCTACAATTCTAGCTGATCAAATCTTTTCCTGACACAGGGAAAGTGTCTCACCACTAGGAAAAGTACCACCAAAAGAGTGGTGGGGAAATGGAGCTGATGATCCATCCTTCTGAGAGCTCTGTTGTAAAAGCCAATTCAACTTGAGCCCACTTCTGCATGTTGTACTTGCCCAGACAACTGACCTTTGTGAGATTTTGAAGATAAAGAAGGAAGGGAGGGGGAGGAAACCTCTGTATCTTCAACTTTTACTACACATAAAGTGATAGGTCAGCATGAAATGACCTCTTGGCTACTTACGCCTTTTGCTCAGGGTATAGATTTCCCTCAGTGAGACAAAGCTTGAAAAAGAAATTAGCTGGTTGATGTTTTTCTTCCTATTGACACACAGTAAAATTATGGTGGCTTGAAAAAGATGCATCCTCTCCACAATGATTGCTCAGAGCCCCCTTTAAGTTGATCCACTTTCTCCTTTTCTACTGAATTCTTCAGGTCTGTAGATTGTCCATCTGTCCCAGAAAAACCCCAACTCCACCCCAACCCTGGAAACTCCGCTTATGGCTGCTTATTGGCTAACATTTTCTTTAATTCTATGACCTTCACACTGTCTTACTTTTTGTCCAATACGTTTCAAAAATTATTGTTACTTTTCGAGCCACACACAATCTTGTCCTGCATCTATCTTTCTCCACCTACACACAGGGGCCTGTTTCGCTTGATTCCCCCAGGTCTGTCCCAGCTGCTCCTTAGAATTGTTCACCCACTCAGCTCTTGGCAACTTCTACACGGCTGTCCCTTAATCTTGGAACAGCATTCCAATCAATGTGTTTTGAGCCACCTCCTTTACTTCAAAAAGAAATAAAATTCCTCAAACTCCATCTGTTTAGAGAAACCATCTAGTTTCAGTGATCAGTCTCTCCACCATTGCAAGAGCTCTCCAAACACTTTAAATGTAAATACTGTTTTGTTTTGTTTTTAAACACAAATCAGCAAACGCTTCAGAGTTTCATCCAAACAGCCCCAAGGCACACTGAAGATGAAAATCTTCCATTCTTCCCCTATTTTGCCATTTACAAAATGGGTTTGTTTTTAGGCTGAACCTCAAGAAATGACTCTCCATTGCAGTCTGTGCATCAAGGCAGGAGTAAAGCAAGCAATGTTTGCACTGCTTTGGGCAGTTTAGAGCCTTCACACTGTTCTTGTGCACACAGTTAACAATTTACTTCCCTTCTACAGTATTAAATCTTCTCATGTCAGAGCCTAATAAATCAAATATTCTGTAGACCACAGCAAAGTTAACTTACTCAAATGACTTCCTTAATTCAGTACTGCCAGAAAGCATTTCAAAGCAGCAAATCACAGAAGTCTTAGTGACTCCTACATTAAGCTAATGAAAGTCATGCATTCATGCTACTCGGGAATGTTGGTGGCGTGTGGCTTACACCTCAAACCAGCACTGTCAGTGGGCAAACCAGCAGTGGCAAGATGCCATTTTTGTATTTCTTTTTCCGAGCTGTATATTACCACCACTTTGATTGCTACCACAACTTATTCCCTTTCTAGGAAACTTTCCAAGCTCTTTCTCACACTGCATAAGAGTTGCCTTTTTCCCCTGCCTCACTTAGTAACCAACATTCTCATCTATTTCCCAGACTGTTCAACAATTTTATCAACAGCTTTGATAAAAATACCAGAAGGCATGCCTCTTAAATTTATGAAATGACCTCAAAATTAAAAAAATAATCTTAAGAGAATTATATTTCAGAGAGTTCCCGAGAACAAAGTGAAATTATTTATTATTAAAATTATGTAAACAAGCAAAACTTTCTCAAAACATACATTAAGAAAAGGGGTATGAAATATATGAAAATACAAACAGTGCTTACATGATCACTAAAATTAATAACTAAATACACATATATATCTATAATTATACTAATGTCTTTAAATAGATCTCTACATAAAATATTTCAATACTTTCCAATTTCTATTTAATCATGACTAATTTTATAAACATATTATTTTAAAAAAATCCCTTATGCTTGAAATTCACTTAAAAAACTGAAGGATACCAACCAACCAGAACTGAACATTGTAATGAAAACATCATTTGACTGAGATAAGCTTAAAAATTTCTGCACTTCAGATTTAAGAAATAAAATTCATAAATGCAAAATATTAAAGATTTGGCTTAATGGTAATATAGTTGAAAATCACCTTACAAAATGATAATTAATGATCTCAGTGTAAGCCAAGAAGGATCCGGCCACTCACTTCTGAAAAACTGGCCATGAAAACTCTACAAACAGCAGTGGAGCATATCTGATATAGCGCCAGAAGGTGAGAAGATGGTGCAAAAAGACCAGGAGAGCTTCCATTCTGCTGTACATGGGATCACTAGGAGTCTGCAATGCACTTGATGGCACTAACAACAAGAATGTAAGCCATGAGATGTGGCTGCTAAGAAAGCTGGTGGTTCACAGTAGGTTATACACATACATATATTTATTTTTCAACTAATGAGTCTTATAGAAGAGAGAGGTGAGCTAGCCCCTCTCTTTTTAGCAAACCCAGGATGAAAGGGCGCAAACGATGGTGAGATTACGGAATACTAAGATTAACAGAAGCAAGTGTTAAGAAATAGTTAAAAAGCCCCCAAGCTGAGGCATGCAAGCAGAAAGTAGGGACAAATTGTCAGTACACTGCACTGGATAGTTACTAGAGGTGGTTCTTGTAACCTCCTTGTAACGTGAAGTATTTGTTACTCCAAGTTGCAATGGAAATGGGAATGACAATACTATTTCCTGCTGAGTCAGGCACATATTCCCCAAGCAAGGGGTGGCATCAGTGTAGTAGGAAGAATACTGGGCTAGACAGGAGAAACACTGGATTCTAGTGGTGGCCTTGAGCAAGGTGTTTAGCCTGCTGACCTCCAGTTTCTTCACTGTTTCCTTTTAGTGCTATGCCTTCCAGGGGCTGGGCAAGAACTGATGCTTTACATGCATAATTACATCTATTCCTCACACACTGCTGCATGAGAGATATCATTATCTTTAATTTGTAGTTGACAAAACAAAGCCTCAATGATCTAGCAGAAAATGCCTGAGGCCCTTCCTAGAGTTAACATTTCTTACAAAGCGGACAGTTAAGGTGCCTCAAGTTGCCAATCCAAGCAGACAGGGTTTGATTTTTCCAATGATTATTCACATTTTCCAGGTAATACTCCCTTTATCCATGAATATACAGTTTTCGCAGTATTGTTAATAAAACAATAGGCTTTATGTGAGGAATAAAAATGAGACAGTCCAGGAACGGGGAAAGATTTCTTTATTTGGAGCCAAGGCAATCTCCTTGACATTCGTCACATGTTTTAAAATGCATCCCATTTGTAACAATTAAAATAGATTGCAGGGGGAAAAAAGTAACTTTAGAAGAGATAATAAAACAATTTTATAAGAAAAAGAAAATCCATTTCTAATTAACTGGTATCAATTGAATTTTTTTCCTCTCAACAGGGGCACTATTCCCGGTGCCCTCAGCCCCAACCATTTAGAAAGAGGGTAAATAGACCTAATAGCAGTCAGTTTCGTTATGTCTCCTTAACAACACAGGGACATGCTGTCCTTTAAAAATATATAATTTTTTTAACCTTTGCATTTTTTATTTACTTTTTACCTAAACAGAGAACTTCTGCTAAGGTAGGAGAAATAAATGCCAAGTTCAGCTCAATTCAGTTAGTTGTGCTAAAGGCTAAAATTACAGAAACAGCATGAAGAAATAATTGACAGCTGAAGTGCACGGTCCTATGAAGCCTCTCTTCAGGGAATCTGTGATGGCTCTTAATGGCATTTTCAAAAAAAAACAGGTCCTGTTAATTTTCAGGATATTTTTAAACACTCGATTTCTTTTAAAACAATCAGCACCATTATGAACTCCCAGGAGGCTCTGAATTAAGAAATGAATACCTTTATTTCATAACATTTTACAAAACACTCACTGTGGACAATAAATATCAAATCCACTAGGGGCCTGGATAATGCAACACAAGTCCTGAAAAAGTGAAACCTAAGGATGATTAGATAATTAATCACAATTAAACTTTTCAATGGATCTCAAAAGAGCTAGACACAAGAGCAGTCTATAGTTTTTTTTCTCCTTGCAGTCTTTTGCTGCTTTCGTCCCCTACAGATTAAAGGTTCACGCTGAGCAAACCATTTTGGAGAAGAACCAACCATGAGAGGTGGGAAGACTACACTTTTTTTTGTACATGATTTTCAATGAGTCGATTCATAATACAGAGAAGTAAAATAGACTGATTATGAATAAAAAAATGTACTAGAATTGTCATTTCAGTTGCACAGGACTAATAATGAACCTACTCATACTTATACATTAAATATAATGCATCTATATTTGTGACTGCTTGTAATCACTGTCAAACATTGCCCTATCTTTCACCTCTTTGATGAGCTTCTAGAGGTCATCATTCTGTGGAGGACCTGCCCTCAGCTCTGTCAATGCTCAGAACCTGGTGAATACGTGTATTGGTTCTATCCTAGCCAACTGGAGCGTATCCAAATGCTGCACTTTATCTTTATTGCCCTATATACAAACCAAGGTTTGGTTTTCCTATATCCTGACAGTGAAAACATTTTCCAGAAATGCTCCCCAGGAGGAAGTTGGCAGCCACTCCGAAATCTGGCTTCTGACAGAATGGCATTCTCTGAGGAGTGCAAAGCTTTGGAATTATAATTTTATGCTCCTTCAATTCCATTCAATTATATTGAAATTCAGGATATTTGTTGAAACTGATCCTGATAGTCTAAAATGGCTGGGCATTGTTCCCTTATCATTTTTCAAAGGTAACATTTTCCATCAAAGATATCGTTTTTCAATCATTCTTTTATTCATCCATTTATCTGACAATCTTTTATTGAATGTCTCCCACTCAATAAAGGGTCTATGCTGGACTTCATGAACAAGAGCGGTTGCTACTCTTGAGAAGTTTATAGCTAGTCTGGTTACTCCATTAAACAAAGAAAACACATCATCATGGCTTTAAAAGTATGTCTACAAGCAGCACAATACCTGACTAACTTAATAAGGGGGAGAGAGGCTTCAAGTCAGCTATTCAGTGTCAAAAGGCAAAAGATAAGGACTATGGAGGTTTTAAATGAACTGACCACATATCTTGGTGATACACAAATTTAGGCATATATATGAACAGACATATGTCTAGTACCAGTGCTCTTCATTAATTATATCTCTAAAATATGAAATAAAATATGAACACCACTCAATCCAATGATAATTCTTACATGATTAAGTTAGAGTAAGTTGGGAATAAGTTCTGAGGAAAGGTCCGCCAGAGTATAAACTATTTATCGTCACAACCAATAAATTTAGAATTCCTGGTATTGATAAAATCTGAACACAGGGGCCAGCTCAGTGGCACAGTGGTTAAGTTCACGTGCTCCACTTCAGTAGCCCCAGGTTCACAGGTTCGGATCCTGGGCATGAACTTAGCGATGCTCATCAAGCCATACTGTGGCGGCATCCCACATAAAATAGAGGAAGATTGGCACAGATGTTAGCTCAGTGACAATTTTCCTCAAGCAAAAAGAGGAGGATTAGCAACAGATGTTAGCTCAGGGAAAATCTTCCTCACAAAAAAAAAGAAAAAAAATCTGAACACATCATTGATCTATTAAGTAAACCTCTTGATTGCACCCAAAGGCATGACTTTGCAATACTAAACCTTTTTCTTCCCTCTCTTTTCCTAGTTATTTCCATTTATTATTCAAATTTCAAATTCAATACCATCTCAGAGATTAATTCTTTAACTTCTCTATCCCCTATAATTCCCTTCACTTTCTTTGAAGCATCTCTTACAATTTCAAACTAATAAATTACTAATCTGTTTTCAATGTCCAGCTCCCTCCTTTAAATTTAATTTCATTAAGCAGGTGACTTGTCTGCCTTCTTTGCCAGTGTATTCCTGTGCTTAGGAGAATAACTGGCATTCAGTGGATGCTCCATGAATATTGTTGAAAAAATTGTTGAAATAACCCAAACCCCAGGGTAAGACCTCATATTCAAACTGAACTTTAAATATTTCAATGCTGATTATAGTTGGTGATATTATGGTATCTGATTTCTTTTCTTGAAAAGATTAAATTGACAAATTAAAATTCCAGATTATGTTAAACTCATCTCTAGAATCATTTATCCTCGGAGAGTCAATTAAATGTCTACTTCTTACAACTAGTTGACATCTATAACCTTTTTCCATTCTTAAATGGTAGTGTTGAACTGTATAAATTACCAAATTATGTTGCAAGTATGCATTCTTTCCCTAAAAATGGCCAAACTGAGGCAGAGATAAGAAGCAAAGGCTTTCCTGCATTTATTATAGAAATCCCTTGTAAGTTAATACATCATGGGTTTGGCTATTTAAAAAGGATTTTACCCAGTGGACAATGGGGTACATTGGAAAGATGAGAAATCCTCTTAAAGATGATAAGTCCTCTAGCTTCTCCTCCTACTCTTTGTTTGATTTCATTAATAAAAACGTCAGGTTCCTTTATACATTCTTCTTTTAACTTTTTAAATCTATTCGGGAACTCAAACATTTGAGAGAAGACCTCTTTGTGAATTTAGAAACATTTTTTTCCTTACTCCTGAGAGTGACTGGTTTACACAGGCTGGTTCAGCTCACACACTGATTTCATAAAAAATGCAATGCTGTGCTTACTGTATTAGTACTACAAAGGGTGGTGACAAGAAATCTTGATAAGCCATATTAGTAATTAACTACCCAGAGGACCAGGAGTTTTAAGAATAAGCTGATGAAGCACAGAGTTGATGCCGTTTATTCTAACATACTCTGGACTGATTTTCCCAGACTTTGGAAAGGTGTTATCTTTAACTTCCAGAACAACTTTGGTGAATTTTGGCTGTCTTAGTAGAGCTCAGAGAGCTAGAGCAGCAGAATTAAAAGGCTTTAATTCTGGAGGTGGAGCAGGGCGGGGGAACACTGATGAAATTGACTCAGATATCTCAGGGAGGTTCACAAGTTTGCAGAAAGAAAAGAGTAGGAAGAGTTAACAGAAAAATAAAAAAGTAATTTATAAGACAGATAAAATGCTGGGATGTAGGAGAAGGTCCCTCAGTTGACTAAGTATTAATATGGAGTGGGAAGGAAGATTTAAAAATAAAGCTTATAGAACAAATCTTATTAGAATAAGAATATCATAACTTAGTGGGTTTAGTTATGACTAAATCTAATTATACTGCTTTAAAAACAACCCACTTTACTTGAGAAGAGAATCCTGTGTTTCAAATTTATATTTTATTAAAAATATAATAATAGCATCCCCCTTTAGATGTACTTATTAGCAATTCTATCATTTATTTAAAAAACCCAGTACACAGCATTACAGATTTAGGAATATAGGGACAACGTTGGTCTTTGTTAGACTGGAACTTTCCGGCAGGGCTCCTATTCTAGTTTAAGTTCCAGTGTACCAGTAAGGCAGGCTGGCTTTTACCAAATGAATCAATGAGTCTTAATCCCAGATCTGAGACTCTCTGCTGGTTACTAAGCTTCTAATTTACACAGAAGAATGAGAATTAAAATGGTCAGGCAGCAACAAATGGCTTAGGGAGGAATGAGAAACAATTGAAAGTAATTTCCTCGATTAAGCCTTTTCTTTTCTTGGTTTACATGTGGTGTCTGTGTAATCCAGAGAGGGATATAGAAAGGGACTACCACATTAATAATATATTTTTCTGATAATTTAAAAAAATCTTATGAGCAACTGACATTTTTTTTACTTGTAAACATCTCTGCAGATTAATTTTTGCTGCTACCTAATGAGGCAGATTATGAAATCCACTTATCAATTTATCAAACAGTTGCCATCTCTGATAATCGTTGAGGTGTCTCTTTCTTGCATTAATATCTATTCATCACTGACAGAGCCAATCATGCATTTCTAAAATGATTTGATCACATACATTGTTTATATAATAACTAGTAATAAATTATCAAACCAAACCTATTTAATAATGCCAGAACCAGCAAAAATACCCCAAAGAAGAAATTAAAGTGCAAATACCTTCTTAGATAAGATTTTTATATGATTGCTTTGCTCTCTTTCCAATCCCCACAGCCACCCCCATCATCACTACCTGCTAAACAGAGAGTTGACTGAGTTTGGATTATTTATAGAATACTACCATAGGATGCACTTCTCTATACCAGTGTTTTGCCTGAACTGCCTCTAAAAAATTGCCACATGATAGGATCATAGAAGAAGAAGGGAAATGTCAATACATCTAAGTCATGAGAAGGTCAGAAAGATTGCAATAAGGTAAAAGAGAGATGACTAAAAAAAAGACACCTAAATATTGAATATTATAAATCAGTACTAATTTTTTAGATATATTCTCAGACCAGAATAATGTGATCACTAGGGAAAAAAAAAATAGAATTGAGATAAGTAATGGAGGATGAACAGCAAGTTAATAGTGAGAGTCGTGTTCTTTATATCAGTCCCAGTTAATTCTTGATAAATACATGTTCCATAAATGAACGAGCATGTCAAAACAAATAAAGAAGGGGTAGAGAGGAGGCTTCAAAGAGGTAGCCCCTAAAGCTAAATCAGGCCTACAAACTTGATGGTTTGGCCCAAGCAAAGTATTAAAAGCAAAACGACCAATGTTTGAAAACCAGCAGGTGTTGTTTATAATCTCTGTTTCTTTGAAAGTTGGAAGACATGGCAACATTCCTGGGAAAGAAGAAATAAGGAGAGAACTATGATAGACAAATCACAGGCCACGAATAAACCCAAGATATTTTCATATCAACAGGTGTCATCTCAGTAGAGATGCCACTGTGTTGTCTGGATGTTAGCATTTTCCAGGGATTGTAATTTAAAAGCTGTTTCCCTACCAAGATAAAATATCTGCATATAGATGATTTCCTCCTTTGAAACATTTTATTTCCTTAGCTTCTAAGACCCTACACATACTTCTATTTTTCTACTTTCTGCCATTTATTCTCAGAACTGAGTAAGACTTGAGACAAAGTTGCATTTCTACTGATACCCAGCCTGTTAGTCATTTATTTCATCCTCTTATTGGAATTTGAGCTTTGGGGCACTTCAAGTAGAAGTTCCATGAAATAATCCAGGGAAAAGGATTAGAGCATAGTGTGCTATTTCAAAACAGGCAAGACAGGAATTTGCCTCCTAATTTAAAGGAGTAAAGATATCTTAGCTCTGAAGAACATATAGAAGGGATGTAAAAAAAATGAGAAAAATGGGTAAAATTAAGTCGTTCCAAACTAGATCTTATCTCCTTTGGGATTTTGTGAAAATTTAGGATAAAAAGCATATTGTTCCTCACTTTATTTCATGGCAACTTCACTTTTCCTAGTATTTTATTCTCTGTCGTTTGGTACATGAGGTGTTCCTTTAGCAGGAATAGACAGATTTGAAAAATAGGCTTAATCTACTATTTCTTCGTAGCTTTCTCTCTACATGGAATCTGACAAAATTACTGCTCACTTGCTGCTGACACGTACAATTCCCAGGGAAAGAAGAAAATAAGGGAGAGAATTATGCTAGAGAAATCACAGGTAGCAAATAACCCTAAGACATTTTTAAATCAACAGGTGTCATCTCAAGAGAGAAGCCATTTTGTTGTCTGTGTGTTGCCATTTCCTAGGATTTGTACTTTGAGCACTGTTTCTTTACCTCTATAAATAAAGTATTTGACAAAGTAGATTATTTTCTCCCTTGAAACACTTTATTTCCTTGGCTTCCAGAATGCCACACACTAGTTCTATTTTTCCTACCTTGCTGACCATTTATTCTGTCTCCTTTACTAGATTCTGTTTTTTTTATGATGTCCAAATAGCAGAACACTCAGCTTTCCTACCTCTTCTCTTTTTAAACACCTTTTCTGAGTAATTTCATCTGGTTTTTATATGTGATGATGCTTAAGTTTGTATCTCCAGCCCCAACTCCTTCTGGAAATCCTCATTTATCAATCCACCTATAAACTTGACTTCTCCACTTGAATGTCTACTAGGCATGCCAAAACAAAACTTTTCATTTTGTCTCAATGTCAAAGCCCCAAAAAAACACCAAAAAACAAAAACTACCAACCCCACCCCCTCAAAAGAAAAAGCTCTTGATTTTCCAATTTTCTAGTCTCAACCTAGGCTTCCTCTAGGGACACCACCATTCTCACAAAATTAAAGAATATATTTAATCTCGCTTTCTCTCAGTCCCCACATCTAATCTGTCAGCAAGTGCTGCTGTCTGCTCTGCCAAAACGAATTTGAAATTTGACCACTTCTTGGCTCGACTATTACAATCACTCTCTCTCGTGTGGACTCCAACTAGAGCATCCTAATGGGTGTCCTTTTCTCTACTCTTGCTTCTCTAAAATCTACCGTCTACACTGAAGCTACAGTTACATTTTTAAAAATATAAGTCATCCACAATCAAAAGCTATCAATGGTTTCCCATCACACTTAGGACAAAATCCATATCCTTTTCAATAACCTGAAAGATATGACAAGGTGTCTGGCTACTTCCAACATGGGAATGGCTCCTAACATATGTATCAGCTATAGGAGGAAAAAAAAACCAAACAGCGTCTTCTTATGCTTGCTAGTCTTAAAATACAATTAAATCTACAACTATATTTTCATGGTACTCCGCTGAAACCTGTGGAAGATAACAAAATGAATCACAATGGCTAATGTTTATAGAACAACTTATACCAGCCATGTGCTAAAAGTTTTAGAGGCATTATATTTTTTGAATTCCTTGTGACAGCCCCATGAGGCATAAGGATCCCTATTTACAGATGAGAAGCTGAGAATAATTAGGTAAGTTGTCCTACATCAGATAGCTGTTAAAGAGGAACTTGAACTCATGCCTTTCTGAAGGCTACATCCGATAGTCTACAGTGCTGATTTTCAGTGTAGAGGTCACTGCTACCAGCAAGCTTCAAGAACACCCCTGATGACCCTAAAGACTCAAGTAATCCAGCTATGTAAGCACTCTGCTTGTTCCCTAGGGAATAAAAATGCAAAAGCCCATTTACCTAGGTTTATGGTGTCCTTACCAGTAATCTATTAAATGGCTATTGCATTACTAAAATTTAGTTTTCATAAACTAAAATTAATACTTAATAGAGTTTACTGAGAATTCTAATTCAACATCCTAATGAAAGGTCTGGGGGCAGCCCAACACCTGGGAGTAATGCAAATACCACTCTGTGCATGAGTACACGTGGATGGCTGGAATTGCCAAAATTTAGGAGGGAGATACTTTTTTATCAAAGCACCTTGGATACTGATAGCAGTTGAAGTAGTTTTCAACTACTACTATTCTTGCTTTAAATTATAAGTTCCTGGGGGCCAGACCCATGGTGCAATGGTTAAATTCATGCACTCTGCTTTGGCGGCCTGGGGTTCACAGGTTCAGATCCCGGGCATAGACCTACACACCACTCATCAAGCCATGCTGTGATGGTGTTCCACATACAAAACAGAGGAAGACTGGCACACATATTAGCTCAGCGACAACCTTCCTCAAGCAAAAAAGAGGAAGATTGGCAACAGATGTTAGCTCAGGACCAAACCTCCTCACAAAAAAATACATAAATAAAGAAACTAAATTAACTTCATTATAGTCAGTTTAACTCATTAAAAATTCTTTGCCTAACCCTACTCTGTGTAATGATGCATATCTGAATCAAAACCGTTTGTGACCCACAATTGTATTAAGCCTAAGCTTTAAAATATCTACACGCAGCAAACAAATGTGAATCATCTACACTCCTGTTACAAAGCAGATGCATACATATACCCCCATCCAGTTTGAATTTTCTTTATAGCGATGTTTCATTGTCATTAAGAGTTGTTTGTTTGTAATGGAATGGGTCACAAGGAGTTGTGCTCAAAAAATGACTAATAACTTCTGTTCTAGGTTAACAACTCTGACTGCTTTGTTCTAGTGCTTCTTCACTAGTGTGCAAGAGAGGCATGATCACAAGACAGGGCAGAGAGAGATTAGTGCAACCAGAGAGGGATCGGTAAGCTCTGAGGTGAAGTGTCCAAATATTGACCACGGCGCTCAAACGTTCCAGAGCTGTTTAAGTGTTAACGTTCACAAACCATAAGGTACCCTATTAAGTAAAACAACAAAGAGCCTATCTTTCATTATTCTTCATATTTTGCAGAGCAGGTTTCTGAACAATTTTACATGGAGGCTGTGTATTTTAGTCTCCTTAAGCTTTGAACTTAACGTCAAAGTTGTTGAGGGTTGTAGGGTCTTGTGAGCTTCAGGCATGTTCTAAAAGGGAAAAGGGAAGATGCTGAATCTACTACCTTGATTCCCTTTGAGAACTAGCAAGTTCCAGACCCATCCTTTCCTAGCGATGCCCGCAGGTCTTCAGGAGACACTGTCAACGGCTCTTCTCTACACCCTGATGGCTGCTCTGGCTCTGGCATTGGACCACAAGGGCCGACTCTACTGTCTGTCTCATTCTGGTCCTGTGACAGCAAACATGGGGAAGGTTTGGTCGCTGCATTTTATAGTTAACACCTCAAATGACATGAAAAAATGAGCCAGAGGGGATAAACTATTAAAGTAGCCATCAGTGACACTGCTCCTCTGCCCAGTCTCTCTTGTGTGCTTTAGGACAGAAACATGTGACGCTGATTTATCAGCCCTCGCTAAAGTGAAGAGCCCACTCGTCTAAGGTTCTCTGGTTGTTGTGATTAAGCGTAAGGAAAGAACGACAGCAAGGATAATGAATCTTTACTGAGTGCTTACTATGGGCCATGGACTCTGCTAAGTGGCTTGCACACACTGACTTATTTAATACTAACAGTGACCCTGAGCACGAGGTGCTGTTATTGCATCCATGTTACAGATGAAGACATTAAAGCTTACAGAGAGGTTCACTGGCCATTTCTTGACGAGGACACAAGCTCCTAATGTTCTTCTATTCCATAAATCTGAGCTTTTCAATGATTTTTGATTTAAGAATTTATCTAGAGAGCCCTTCATTCATTACGGTTGTTTTCTGGCTGTTGTCAGTAAAAAGGGTAGGCTCTGAGGAAACCAGTTGTGTTTAGAGTGATAGAGGTAGAAGAAATTTATTTTTTATCTTAAAAACTTCTTTACTAGTGTTATTGACCCACTTCCATATTCCTCTATAGTAAGAGAAATGTTTATGTATAAAAAGGCACAAACAATCCTATTCTAATTGCAAGCAACTAATCGATCAACGAATGGAGTAAAATTGCAAACCAAAACAAAACCCTGCAAAGTTCTTAAAATATAGTTTTCACACACTAAAAACACGGTATCATAATTCTGTAAATAATGTGAGGATATTCTGAATTGTTTAACATAGAAAGAGAAGAATGTTGGAAAAATCATGATCGTCATTTTAGTTTAAAAACTGCTTTACACACAAGCAAAATTTGCTAACGATGTATTAAGAGGCTCACACAGGCTCAGGTCCATAGACTCTTAGGCTGTTTTTCTCCTATTCAATGAGATTGATTTATTGGCAAAGTTTCCCCAATGATTCCCAGCACACATAGAACTGTTTAGCAAATCTGCATTATTTTGAGTCTCCACTAAGGTCATCCTCTTTCATAGATTTGAACACCACAGAATTTTAAAGTTTCTGCCTGTGTCAAAGCTTACTGGCTACTGTACTCATTATCTTAGCATTCTTATTATTTTCTCTTGAGAAAGTACATACAGTAAAGTCAGCTAACTAAAGAGTGTATTCTATTTGAATGCAATGTTATTCCAGCATTGGAATTCTACTTAAATTAAAAAAAAATGAAGAAGAAGAAAAATACAGCCAAGGGACTTATTATGTTAGGCAATGAGAAAAAAAAAAAAAACAACTAAATTGTGGAAAATATATAAGTGTGCATCTCATGTAGGATACACATGAGACCTCAAAGGCAGTATGTTTGTGAAAATGTAAATAATTTATTACAGAGAATTAAACTCAGAAGGAGTTTCTGATCATTAATATGCATACAGTCACTTCTCTCTATACAGAAGTCCAAAAGACATTTCCATTTGGAGGAGTATGGTCACTGGGATCAACGGACACTGCCTTTGGACAGGACTCACGTAGAATCTGGCTGGTTCAGGAATGTACTTGTTCCCTAAGTAGGTGGCTTCCCCATGTGTTTTCTATTATCATTTCTAGAGTTCCACTACATCTGGCTTGGAAGTGTAAAAGTGATATGCTATTCAATTATCAGCCTAATGGTGGGCAGAGAAACAGCCTGAGTTTCAGTCAGCCGTTTCTCTTATTGATGGTAGGGGGTGGGAGAGGAGTATACAAGCAAATACATGAAATAAACTTCCTTTTCTACTCAGCTGGAATAAATTATAATGTGTCTGGGTGAATATGTGCATGACTATTTTCAGGACTGACTTGAAGGCATAATGGATTTTAAAAGGCACAACTCAAACAGAAAATAAGCTTGATTATTCTACTCTCTCTCTGTTTTTATGCTTTTCACCCAGACTTTAAAGGGTTGAGTTCTTAAAGGACCTAAGTAATTTTTAAAAATGACTAGTACATGTGAATTCAAGGAGAGATAGAAAGGCTGCCCCCAAGTCTTGTGTAAAACCAGGCTGACACAGGAAAAGGTCTGGAAGGAAATATTTCCAATTATTAAGCATGACTGCCTCTCATGGGAGAATAACTTATTTGCATTTTATTTTATTTTTCCAAGCGCTGCTCAATATTTTCAAATTTTCTAGCAATGTTTTCCAGTAATGTTAGAGGGGAATACATTTTCTCTATTCTCTATTCACAAATTCATCTACTCCATGATGATGGATTTTACTTTTGTTTCCTCAGCTTCTCTCTATGCCTTTCACTGGGAAATTTGGCAAAAATAATTAGGCATGTTCCACCTAGCCCCATGCTTCTTCCTCTTGGGAGAGCTTCTAGCAGGGAGCATTCTGCTCCCTCAAAACCTCTGCTCCATGGCTGCATCTTGCCCAGGGTCCATGACTCGTGTGCCTGGGAGCTAGGCTTGCCTAACCAGGGGTTCAGTTAGCAGGCTCATGTGGCTCCCATAACTAAGCCATGCTGTCCAAACTGGTCTTTGTTTAGGTATTCTCAAAAGACTTTGGAGCAAAAACTTATAGTACTCCAAAATCTATGCAACTGTGTAACCAGAGCACTAGCAGAAATAATTATAACTCTAATAAAAACTACTATCACTGGGAGACATTTAATTTTTAATAAATAAATACAGTAAGGATAGATTTATAGTTAAAATTAGAAGGTGACTGTTGCTTGATGGATGAGTGTCTGAGAAAGAATGGAGGATGCTAAGTTATAGAGACACGAGCAAAATGCACAAACATCACGGGGAAGAGTACAATCAACACTTGTACACCAGAGCTTGGGACCTAACTGCACCCCAAGAAAGAACATGGGTTGAATTGGCAACTGTATTTTGGCTCTCTCACTGTTTGTTGTCTTCGCCGGTTTGCAAACCTTCCCATGCAACTACTGTTACTTGCTGGTGTAAAACATCAACATACCAGAAAAAAATCAAAAATGAAAGATGCAATGTGGCTCCCCTTTATACTAACATATTTCCTATTTTCCAAGCCTGTGTGAGCTTTCCCATGTAACAGAAATGGGACCCAGAACAGAACAGACGCAACCAAAGATGATATTTGCTTTTTCATCACATTCTCCCTTCTGTTTAATTATTTAGATTGTTTAAATCTTTTAATTGTTTAGAACCCTGGAAGAAAACAGGAATTTAGGGGGCTCAGAAATCCAACTACTTATATAAACATAAGTGGGGACATATTTAAAAATACTTAGATTTCTTGTCGTAATGGACATGAAAAAGCAAAACGCTGGTAAACCTGAGAAAACTTAGGCCAAAAGGCATCAAAGTCTGAACAACAAAATAAGATTCTCAGCAAAATCACAAGAACACTCTGGACCAAAGAGTTTCCTGGTAAAGAGGCATTAAGAAGCTTCCATTGGAGTGAACAGGAATAAGCGAAGAACCTTGTCAATGATGGGGTTCAGGACATGCTAGCTCCAAAATATGGCGCTTTGGCATATTGACTATCTTAAGCTGAAGGAATTTGAGAAGTGATACGGACAGGAAGGACTTTCTGACCTTCCTCTGAAGCAGGTCATAACCCTTATGTGAGAGATGCCCTCTCTATATCAGAGGAAAGGAACCCCCTTATCTCCGAAGACAAGTAACACAGAGAGAATCTGAGTGAAGAGGCCTGGCTGAGTTTCCGCCAATTTACTACACTTAGCTCATACTCTTTATCCATCATATCTTTGCACATCTTTCCACACTTCACCAAATCTAGCATAAGAACTCTCAGGTTTAACTGTTTCTTTGGGTCTTCATTTCCCTATGAAGGCTCCCGTGTCACGTAAATCTCACATTAGATAAATGTGTCTGATATCTCTTGTCAATCAGTCTTTGGTTACAGGGGTTCCAGTTGAGAATTTAAAAAGGTGGAGGAAAAAGACACTTTGCCTCCCCTACATCAGTGTGGACAAAAAAGATTTTTATCGAAATCTATAAATTTATCAAGAAAGTTCATTAGAATGCTAGAATTTGGAATGCCGAAACCTAAAAAAGTGTTCTTTGGGCTGACAAAAAGGAGTGTTTTGCAAAGGAAGAAGCATCTATTTTATAAGATTCAGTAGAAACTGAAGATAGGACTCTATTTCAGAAGCGTGTAGATGATAGGTCTGAATTGATTATTCATGTGTAGAACTGTGTAATCACCTCAAAATAAAATTCCAGAGCAGTGAATTTCGTGAATTGCACTGAGAGACGCTCCCTCTAAGACTGAAGTGTTGCAGTCCTTTCCCAGTTCTGAGAAGCATGAATTAACCCATGTAATATCTCAAATTTAAGTTTTTTCCGTGATTTTTTTCAAAGTATCTCTGGCCCTGTTACCTCATTGTCCTCACATTTGATATCAAGCATTTTGCTTAGACTTTCAGATTCATCTTTCACTTTAAATTTGGTAAGATGATTATGCTAATGAGTTTTATGCTGCTAAAATGGAAATCATTTTTTAATCTATTGTTTTAGATGGGAAGGCCTGCTAGTAAAATTATTCTTAACGTATATGTTTGCATGAAATATTCATATTGGTAATGGTTTGAAAAATCACTGCTGAAGAGTAAAAACAACTATAGGGGTGTCAGAAAATGAGGTTCCAGCTTCTGCCTGGAACTAGACGTGGGGCCTTTGTTGAATGAGGTGACAACCGAGGACTTGGCTTCATCATGGGTGAGGGAGGGGAGATAAGGGGCTTGAGTGGCTTATAAAACAAAAGTTTCTGAGATTCCTTCTGGCCCCAGAAGTTTGATTATTCCATTCCTTCCATAGCATGACTCATGGTACCCCAATGGGACACTGGACACAGGACTAGATGGAAGATAGCTGGGCCCCTTCCTGACAAATCTTTGATTGTAGCTAATGGCCGACAAAAGGCAAAGGCATAGAGAGGATGGAGCAATTCTTCCACACTGATAGCATCTTGGAGTGGGCAAGTTCTCACATGAGTCTGTGGCTGGCATTTTATTTGCTTGCAAACAAACAAAAATCTCATTTAAAAGCAACTTAGAGGGCCAGTCCGGTGGTGCAGCAGTTGGGTTTGCACATTCCACTTCGGCGGCCCAGGGTTCACCGGTTCTGATCCCAGGTGTAGACCTATGCACCACTTGTCTAAGCCATGCTGTGGCAGGTGTCCCACATATAAAGTAGAGGAAGATGGGCATGGATGTTAGCTCAGGGCCAGTCTTCCTCAGCAAAAAAAAAAGAGGAGCATTGGTGACAGATGTTAGCTCAGGGCTAATCTTCCTCAAAAAAAAAAAAAAAAACGCAACTCAGAATACAACCAGGGTGATTTTTCTAACATCCCTTCCTGAGATTTCAACAGCTTGCTATATTCAAAGCTAGGGAAAACCATGCAAACCAACCACAGCCTTTTCACTTCCTGGAGACTCTAGCTCAGATAGTTTGCTTCCAGGAAGGTGACTTCTCTTCCCCTGTTGGTTTGGGAGTGAGGGAGGGGGAAGAATCCCGGTAGAGTAAACCGATGGTTTGACACAAGAAGCTGCCCAACCTTGGACCTGCCTACAACAGCAGCCTTTTATTCTGATTGGATTTATGGAAAATAATAGCCCTGAGGAACTCAGACAAGCATTGCTTATCTTCTTTTATCTATTGCTCTGTTTGGAAAATAAAATTAATCTGCAGCAGCAGAACAATAAGCACAACAGGCGTTTGCTGTAGGTACCAAGGGATCAAAGTTACAAAGCCTTCATGTCTTTAATATTTTTTTCTTACAATCTAATTGACTACACTTATTAATTAAAAAGAAGTATACATACAAGACAGGTTTTTACGGGAGACTTGATATTTGCTGTATCAGCCATAATTTCTTCCACAGCTTTTTCTTAATATATTAAAAAGTCCTATGCTTAAATGATAAAGTGTGATGAACTGTTTCCAATGATGAATATCAGCTGCCAGTCTAATAAATGTGAATAAGGACCTAGTGCAAACATGGAGTAAGGGGGAAAAAAAAAAAAAAACCTGAAGAGAATGGGGGGGAAACAACCTTGGAACCACAAATAGCAAACAAAGCTGAATTTCCAGTGTCATAGTGCCCCCTGCTGGGAGATCTTGGAAGTGGTGTCTTCGGGGAGCAAACTGGCGTCCTTGGACCAAAAAAAGTCATTTTAGTAAAAGGAATGTGTGCATATTGTTTTCATCTATTTCTTTTTATACAACCATGACTGAGAGTGAAAGGAGGGCGGGTAGGATTGGGTTATGCATAAAGAATCCCAGAGCCCATTAGAAGATCCAGGCCTCGCCTCGCTCCTCTACGTCATTATGTGATATTGCTAAAAGCTCTTTAAGCCTCAGCTCCTCAACTATAAAATGCAAATAATAATAATAACAACTCAGCCATTTACTGCGGAGGGCTGTTGCAAAAATTAGATTACACACAAGAAAGAGCACTTTAAATGCTATAGCACTAAGCAAAACTGAGTATGAATGGAAGGACGAGGGCGGGACACTTCCATTAACAATTAAACTAACTTCCCTTAGAGTCATTAGAAGGTATGCCGGGGTGGACACATCAGGCATTGTTGCTGAGCCAATAGGCATTCAAATTCCTGTAACATCACCTGGTTTCCAAGGACTCATTCAGGTATCTTTGACATGCATATCTGTTGCTCAAATTCTTCGCATTTCAAAGAATATACCATATGCTTAAAGAGACCACTACTGCTTGGTGAGCAGAGAGATGCAGATAGGGTTACTTGGTTACTTAGTAATCATTAATGCCTGACTCTCTAGTCCCATGCAAGTCTGCAAACCAGCAGCATCTGCATCACCTGGAGCTTGTTAGAAACACAGAACCTCAGATTTCATTCTAGACCTACTGAGTCAGAATCTGCATTTTAACTATCTCCCCGGGGAACTCTTATACACATTCAAGTGTAAGAAACTCCATTCTGGCCTGTTTAAGCTAGAAACTCTCTGTGGCTATACTTCAGTTGATAGTTAGTAAGTATACACAGAATAATATTTTTGACTTGACCTTATCTTAACAATACATTGACAACTACTTGTTTAAGTGAAACTGGGAAAGGACACTGTGACTAAAGATAATTAATTTTCATGCACCTCAAAAGAGACTATAATAAAATGACTTTCCTAAACATAACATTGTATAACATTACTTCGAAATTTTTTAAAGCTTTTTAGCACTAATTTCAAGATACTTCTATGTACATATTGACAATTATACACGCATACTTTATATTTGCTCTTATTAACTGTGTTGATAGAATTTTAAAATGCAAATTATTTAATTAGAAGAGATTTCAGAAAGTAGACTCAAATCTAATCAGAGTTTTGAAAAATCTAATAAGGCTGTAGCTTTCATTAAAAATATAATCCACCCAGTCCATAAGAAGATGTTCTGAGTTGTTGGAACCGGACCATTGTTCTGGCAACAAATAGGGCCAGAGTTCTTCTCTAGGCACAGTTTTGAAGTGAACCACACTTGTTAGATGAGTGGACAGGTGTGAGAAAGGAATGTATTCCCTGTTCACATCCTCCTCATGTCCCACCTGCCTCTCCCCCACCCCTACCCTCTTCCGCTTGCTCTGCCTTCTTCCCTTCTTCCTTTAGGTGTTTCATACCATAGTTATGTTCTGTATGATAGGTTAAAAGGCTTCAATGCCAGAGGTTCACCTAGGATAGTCCTTGTGTAACCAGCTCTTGCTATAAAATGATTCACTCCTTTCCTAATATTTAGTATCCTGGTTGCAGGTAAGATGAAACCAGGCCAGAGTAAGGTAGCAGTCTTCTTTAACCTCCCTGTGGGCACCTACTGAGTTTTCAGGAGACGAAGTCATACAGCTAAGTGAAAAGCTCATGAGTAGAACTTGAAGAGATTTAGAAGTTAAAAGTTTCAGGTTTGATACGGGAAACATTCCAGGATCCAGGTACCTTCTTGGGTCCATTGAGCTTTTCTAATCTTATTTAGCTTATTTTCTACCTAAAATGTAGGCTCTAGGTACACAAGTAATGTCCCTGGGTTACTTCCTTGTAGAACAGAATAAGTCCTTAAAATTGTAGGTTTAAGAAGTTTTATAATTTCTTTTCCTGAACTCTCCATTGAAAACATTAAGAAATAATATGTTTCCAGGTGCTGAAGTTGGATGTTGCAGATCAGGCAAAGGTCAGAGCAGGGGATCTTGGAAGTGTAGGAATTTTGACTGCCTGCTCAACTGATAGGAGGCTTTTTAGGGGAAAAGAAGCTTGACTTGAGAGAGTACCAGTCTGTTCACTTTACTGAACAGAGCCCAAGACAGACACTGGGGAGCATCTCTCTTAGGCTCTTCATACTGACACACTTCTCTCTTACCAAAAGCTTCATCACTGGATACTCTTGACAAATGTTCTGGTCAAGAATAACCATCTCTTCTTGGGTGGCCTGGTGGCATAGTGGTTAAGTTAGCATGCTCTGCTTCAGCGGCCTGGGGTTCACGGGTTTGGATCCTGGGCAGGGACCTACACACTGCTCATCAAGCCATGCTCTGGTGGCATCCCACACACAAAATAGAGGAAGACTGACACAGAATTTAGCTCAGTGACAATCTTCCTCAAGCAAAAAGAGGAAGATTGGTAACAGATGTTAGCTCAGGGCCAGTCTTCCTTACACAAAAAATAATAAATTAAAAATAAATTAAAAAAAAAGAACAACTACATCTTCCATAACTTACTATGCCAAGGAAGGGAGCTTTAAAGAAAAGACAGAATGTGTGCCATATTTTCTATCCGCATATCCTTCACAAATCTTCAAAGTAGACACCATATGTGGACTGAACTACAGGATATGCAAAGTTTCTTGTAGCTTCCATTTAAAGTAAAATCTTGGGGATCTAGCTCTTGTACACTCACAGATAGCTATTCACTGGCATAGGAAAGTTTCATTGCTGATGTTTAGTGGAGAAGTAAGCTCAGTACATGTGCCTGCCAAGAGAGGAAGTGAAGACTCTTTTGAGATGGGAATTAGGACAATGTGGAAAAGGCAATGCTACTGCAAAAAATGGTGCCTCTTCAGCTCAAATGCTGTATTTGGCTTAAACACTGACAAACTCCAAGAAGTGGAGAGAAAACTGAAATGTCTTAAGAGCAACACAAACTTCTAGAGACATTGGGATTTTCTGAGCATATAGAAAACACAGAAAAGAAAAGAAATCAAAACTCCTTTCCATGGTGTAAAAAGAATCCACATGTTGGTCAGAACCCAGTTTGGGGACTGAAACAAATATGATTTTCATCATAGCAAATTTCCCATTTCCTATCTGCCTTCTTTCTTCAGTACCTTTCTTACTTTTTCTTCTACCCTATGTACGGTGAAATGCAAATGAAATTGGGAACCAGAAGACCTAGTTTGGCTTGTATTGACTCCTGAATTGCATGACTCAAACTCAGTGCTTTAATTTTCTGAGGAATTAATCATATTTGAATATTGCACTCTAAATAAATAATAATTATAGGAAAAATAATAATAGCTAACTCTTAATAAGTACTTCCCATTTGTCAGTCATTTTTCAAGGTGTTTTGCACGTGTTAATTCATTTAATCCTCACAAAAACCTTGCACAGTAGGTAATACAATTATCACTGTTTCACAGATGAGGAAACTGAGGCACAGATTGGTAAATTGCGTGCCCCAAATCATGCAGCTGGTATATGACGGAATCAGGATGTGAGCTTAAGCAGTCATGCTCCAGAACCTGTTTTCATATTAACTCTCCTCTTCTGATACCTTTTCAATCCCTGACTTTGATTTCATGTTATGTTTTTCCAATGTTTTCTGCTTTCTGTAAAATCTTGATATCTCTGTCAGTAAGTCTTTAAATAATGGTATCAACATTTATTAGGAGGAGAGATGAGGGGAAAACCACCATAACACAAGATGGAATTTTCAACAGAAGACACAGTCATAAGTTTGGTCTACTAAATGAAGGAAGAAACAAAGAATGAAAAGTTAACGCCTTGCAGGGAAAAAAACAGATACTTTTAAATCTGTACGGATCTCTTGTGAAAACTCAAAGGAAATGTTAAATAAAAATGGTTTTGATTGTCTTTTCCAAAATGTTGTTCCTTATCCCTTGGGCATTTTGATGACAACTCCCAAATCCCATCCTCCTTTAATGACCTCTACTTTTCAATGAGAAACTGTATCTTAGCATAAATTTTATTGACTCTGCAGTCCAGAGGATCCCTCATGGTTATGTCTAGCCAGATGTAGGTAGGGCCTCAGTAGAAAGGCAAGAAAGGAAACTTACATACAGTATAAACTAATGACATACCAGATATTAGTTATGTCCACATACATGAGTAATAACTTTGGGTTTAGCATTTCTACTTAATATAGAGAGAGCTTGCACTATCTCCTTCCTCCAGTTCTTATCCAATAACTAATTCCGTTCCATGTAACTTGAAACCATTAGCTAAAAGAAATGATCTATTTTGGGGGGCTGGTATACCAACCAGGCTATAAATCCAAGCCTCAAATACAATTTTTACATATGCAGTATTCCTTTTTCATAGTGAAATTTATAAATTTCAAATTGTGCATTGATTGATCACCCTGGGAAACAGGAAGCCTTCAACTCGCAGGCTTGATAACTTAAAGCGCTGACTCCAATGCCTATACCCATTGCCTCTGAGGTCACCAGAATGAAAAGGGAGGTCATTTCCTGCAGACACTAGGATAAGTCTACGGCTATTATTAACTATATATTTTTTAAGTTATTAAATTCCCTATTTGTTGGTTATTAAACTTCCATGGGTTCAATATTCTAATCTGTTAAATGATAGGAAGACCTAGATTGTTTCTATCATCTCCTCCATCTCTATAAAGCTAAAAGACTTACTTTTAAAAACATGTATAACATTTTCTTTCTTTGCCCCAAGATATTTTTTTTAAAGATTTTATTTTTGCCTTTTTCTCCCCAAAACCCCCTCGGACATAGTTGTATATTCCTCGTTGTGGGTCCTTCTAGTTGTGGCATGTGGGATGCTGCCTCAGTGTGGTTTGATGGGCAGTGCCATGTCCGCACCCAGGATTCGAACCAACGAAACGCTGGGCCACCTGCAGCGGAGCCCACGAACTTAACCACTCAGCCACGGGGCCAGCCCTGCCCCAAGATATTTTTAAAGGCTTTATAAACTAGTCTCCTTTGAACGTTTCTGTCATCGACCTGCCACTTTTCTGTTCAGACATGTATAATGACTTCTCACAGGAAATGATGCCTTTATCCCCTCTGCATATCTAAACTATCCATCCTTCAAGACACAAATAAAATTCTGTCTCAACTCACTCATGGCTATCACTCCTCCATGAAAGACCATTGCCTTTATTCTCTGTACGCAGCTTGTGCTTCATCATATTCTCACTTGCGTTATTTTCTCATTCTTTTCGTTTGTCTTTCCTATCCAATTACACTGTATACTGAATAAAGACAGTAGACTCAGTAAATACTTGTTGTCCTTCACATAGTCATTCAATAATTGTTTTTGGTGTGTACCATCTACATGTCAACCTGGAAAATATAAGAATAATTAATATATAATTCCAGTCCTCCAAGATCTTACCATCTGGAATGGTAAAGTCTAGCCAGAATATTTCCAAGGGTTACTGTGAAGAATACAAATTAGAGTCCACAACAGATTAATACAAAAATTTCCAAGCAGAAATGAGAATCTGGCTGAGGTTATACCTAGCACAAGTTCACACTAATAAAGAATATTTATTGAGCACTTACCATGTGCACAAAGTGTATTTCATTTAGTTTTCACCATGATCGGAGGTACTTTTTCCATCTCCATTTTATGAATGATGGAAATGCAGCTGAGGAGGCAGTGTTGGCCCAAGGTTGCATTGCCTCCATGGAAGAATGAGGGCTCATGGAGCAGTCTGCCTTTGAGCTGGTTTTAATCACTCTGCACTACTTCCTCTGACTTACTTGGTACTTTTTAAGTATTTGTTGAATGCATGAGATTAGAGAGCATGCATCAACAGTGAAAAACATACTCTTCAATAGACTCCAAAGTCGCAGGTCCCCAAAATTTGGGACTAACGTAGATCTGTGTGTGTGCATATGTGTATGTTAGAAAAGAATTTACAGTCTATATTGCACTTCCTTTTGTCCTTTTCTCTCCCCAAAGCTAAATGGAAGGAATGCTTTATGCCATTTCAAGTCAAGTGTCTGACAACTCTATCTTTTATCTTTATATTTATATATTTTTAATCTCTACCTTTTCAGAACAATATGCACAAAATGAGGAAACTAAATTGAAACTGCTGACACAAAAATTGGGATCGGGAAAGAAAATTTTGACACGTGGCAGTTTCTGGAGTGGCATTCTGGGTTATCTTTGTTTGAGGCTGGGGGTTGTTTATGGATGTGCTCGAGTCCGGTGCATGCCAAAGCCAAAAAGGCGGCTTTCCCCTTGATTTTTCTCCTATATAATCTCCATGTGGTCCCCAAATGCTTAATTCTCCCCACCAAATGCTGTAAAAATCTGTCTTTTGATTTCACAGATGGAAAAGACTTATTAGCTCATGAAGCTCATACCTTTTGGGAGAAAAGCAATTCATCAAATCTCATTCTCCCCATCTTTAGAGCTTCAAGGCCTTACAGATATTCTGACCAGACCTGTTCATTCTCCTTTACTCCAATGACTTCCTCAGCCAATGATAACAACAACAACAAAACCCTCTGTTTCTGTTTGGTTCCTGATGGTCGTGGAAGCAAGCCTTTCCTGCAAACAAAGCATGCTTCTCTGGCTGTGTTCTTAGGCAGTGCATTGGGTAGGAGGAAGTGGTCAGTTGCATCTTTTGGTTATAACTAGGCTTTCCACTCCCAAAACATCAAGAATAAAGAAATACACTTAAGCATCCTCTTCTGTCACTGTGATAGCATCATCTGGACCAGTTTAAACCTTTCAAATAATAGACAACTACGCTTGAACTGAGGCTTCTAAGGAACACTGGTCTTTGAATAAGAAACCTACTTTTTGATTTTAGCTCTGGTACCACTAACTTATTTGGTTTTCCAGATTTTAGCTTCCCAGATGATGAAATTTTAAGTTCACTCCAATATTTGCATGTAAGAGAATGTAGGATGCTGTGTAAACACGCCAATGATCAAATTTGCTATGAGATGGAGTTATGTTATCTGACAGATATGATTAGGCAATTCCTAATAAGTGGACAAGTCTTTTTTCACAGATTTTATCATGTTACTCTTCAGTTCTAAATTATTGATTGTTCCATCATTAGTTAGAGGACAGAGTCCAGAGTCTCCAAGTCTCCCACCATTCTGCCTTCAAATGTCTGTCCAATCTCACTTTGACTTTCTCTCCATGAACCCTTTACTTCCGCCACACTGATCTCTTTGTCCTACGTCCTTTCCCTCAGTGCCTGACCCCACATCTCCCTTCTCTCTATCCCTCGCCATCCCGCCCCCCTTGCACCCAGGCAAGGATGCAGAAGCTCCACAATCCTATTCTCTGACTTAACAAGCAATTTTTAAGGCTTCTGCCAGGCTCTAAGGATAGAACAAAGGAAAAATGAGGGTATCTCTCCAAATTACTCTCTTTCCCGCCAACACCTAACAGAACTTCAAGGTCTGGCTGGAATTCACTTCCTCGCCAAATCTTTCCCTGCTCTCTGGCCTGGGGTGTTTGCCTCTTCTTCTGAATTCCTATTGTCTTTATTTTCTAAAACACGTATGTGACACTTGTCATGTCCTACCATCTATTATGAGCTAGCTTTGAACCTATTTGCCTCTCAGAAGTATGCAGGATGTCAATTGCACATGTGTCATACATACGTGTGTGTATGTGTGCGTGTGTGTTTATAATAAACACATATATGTATGTGTGAATATATATACCATGCTTTCTTATATCTATCTTGTTATATGTTGTATATTCCCAAGTGAACATCTGGAAGCAGGAACTATTCACACACTCATTCTTCTCTCACAAAGGCCAGCACCGTGCATGGTATGTACTCAGTAAAATGAATGAATGAATGATTAAAAGAATGCTATGTTGAAATTTTGACTACTGTCCTTTGGTTAAACTCTCATGCTAACTCGTAAACATTTGGAAAGGAGCTGTAAGAAGGGGATAATGACAGAGAGTCTAGACAGGCCTTTTGATCTTGCCAAAAACAGATCAGTGGCAGAGCCTATGAATCTACTGAGGTCGACCACCTTTCTTCAGGGCCTCACCCACTCTGAAGAGAGACCACAGAGCACCTTCCTTGCATCATCATTCTGCTCCTGGTCTCTGAATCAAAAGAGAAGGAGGCAAGTGTCCGGCTTAAATAAATGATTTAGAATATTGATTTAACCGCCTGAACTGTGTTATGTCATATCTGAACTAAAAGACAACCATTGCATGTTTCCCTTTACGGAAACTGTGAATTCAAACATATATTTTGGATTTAAAAAAAAAATGCTTAGAAAGACACATCTTCCCTCCCCATTTATATATACACATTCATACACATGTGTCACTATAAAGGATTGTATGCCAGCGCAGCTACTGACGATTCTGCAAAAACGTCTAGTTTATAGTCATCAGGTTTTAAATTTATAAATGGGAGAAAAAACAAGTTTCTTTTTATGTTAGTTAATGTAATACAGTATATTTTTCAGTATCTATAAGATCCATTTTACCTATTTTAGAATACATATCATTAAAATATTTGTATTTGCTTAAGACAGTTTTGTGTTAATAAAAATTAGAACATTAACAAGACAGAATATTGTAATAATGTTACATAATAATGTAATGCTTGTGTAATAATAATGTAATGTAAACATAATGAGTGTAGTTATATGTTTATATATTTACTTGTTTATATTTTATGTTTATATTTAAACATACTTATGTTTATATAAAATAAATATTTACATGTTTATATTTATATAAAACATAAAAAGCATAATAATGTAATAATGTAGAACATACTAATGCTCTAATAAAAACTAGAACATTAATAATACAATGATAAAAACATGATCTGATTTTTCTAAAACAAAAAATGGTCAGGATATGCAGATGTGACAAATATACCTTACTTTTCGTAATGTTTCTTTGAAAGAAAAGTTTTTTAAAAAAGCAAACAAGGCATAAAATATATAACAATCCTTGCATATTGTTCATCTTTTGTTGGGTATAAATCTTAACGGTTTAGACAGCGCTCTACCTTTTAGTTTATACTAAAACTCATAATTGCTCTAAAAACATATCAAGTCCTTCAGAAAATTGTTAAATGGCATGCTTCAAAGAAAAATTCAATGTATACCACTGCCATTTCAAAAAGAGAACATTTCAAAGGTTAATTTTTAATTGCATTTTGAATTTTCATAAATATTATTTTTAAAATGCACTGATTAAAGAATATGAACGTTAATAACACCAGATATTCAATAAAGTGCAAAAATTGTGAAGATAGCCTATGTTTGACTTACGCAAAGTTCCTATGAAACCTATTAAATTCAGAAGCATATTTTATATATACGAGAAATGACTTACAATAAAAAGTATTATTAAAGCATATAGATACTATTACTCTTTCCCATCACGCCCCCACCACTTCTAACTAAAAGTGGAGCAGATGCATTAAACATTGTTCTCCATGAAGGAGTAAAAGACAATGACACAAACCACAGACTGATGATAGCAACAACTTCCTGGAAACAGAGAGTATGCAATGAATGTGAGTATTTCTTAAAACTGAAAAAGAAGACAAGTATTATTAATTGAAAGTCTTTGTATCAAACCAGAATGACAAGAAAGGTCACATTAAATAAATTATATTACAGTTAAAGTTATTTTCAACGCCACAGATAATCCATTTTCCCATTCACAGAACTCCTTTCTATGAACTTCAGCAACAAGAATCCAGAGGTTACGGTGTGAGGTAAGTTTTTTCATGGCTCACATGGAATTTAATCACTGTATTTGCACCTCACTTGATTGACAAAGCACATTATGGATTGGTTGAAACAAGCTGTTTCCTAATGTGACTATCAGAAGCTGTGATGAAGATTTCCTTTGCTCTAACATGTCTAGTGTGCCATGCAGAGGTTCAGTGGATGTTCTGATGAAGTGTGGATAATCATGTGAATTGATTCCTCAGATCCAGGGCATATTAGGCTACACTCTCACTAGAGGCATGTGGAACATTAGAATAGGGATGTCTCATCTGCTATTTACATTTGCTTTAATGACAAGATTTTATAAACTTTAACATAAAATCAGCTAGTGTGTAAAAATATATGTCTCTCTAACTGTAATTAGCCATACAACATCATAAATAATTATAAATATTGACCCCAGGACCAATATGTTATCACCATAGTTAGATTGCACATTTTTCATTAATTCAAAAGGATCTCATGATATGGTCACTCACAATGTGACATGACTAAATAGATAAAAAAATAAAGAAAAATACACAAAATGTGTAGGAGTTTGTTAGTTTCATCACCATGAATAACTTTCAAATTCTCTATTCCTATTTTTATGAGCAACTGTTAGTAGTTATCCAACAAGATGAAAAATAAAACTTCGGATGAAGAAAATGCTTCTTATTTCCCTTAGGTCAGATTTTTAGCAAAAGTGGAGCCTACTAATGTGCATGTGTGCGTGTGTGTGTGTGCACATGCATGTGGATGTGTGTGTGTGAATAAAATTAGTATAGGAACACTTCACTATCCAAAATGACATGAGACAACACATTCAAAGGTGTAATTAATGTAGCTTTTTTTACTTAAAGATTGAAGGTATATACATAGTCTTTATCTCTATATCTATCTGTATATGTCTTTGCTCCTTTTATTTCTTTTACAGACCAGGGATATTGACAAAATGAAAAAAACTGAAAAGTAATGAGAGAAGTATAGTACAGAAATATTGTTTGAAATATTTGTTTCTGAGATGAGAATGAAGAAAAAATGGAATGAATAAAGAATTGCAAGGCTTCACATGAGACAGATGTGAGTTAGAAAACTACAGGCTAACCACAAGTAAAGTTCTTTTATTCATTCATCAAGAATCTCTTTAGCATTTACTGTATGGCAGCCCTGTCCTAGGCACTGGGGATATCAGAGTGACTGATATGTCAACAATACCGGCCCTTAAAGAGCTTACATTCCAATGGAGGGAGATAAGGAATAAACCAAATAAATAAGCTACGTGGTAAGATAGACGGTACTCCATTCTATGGGGTGGGGAGAAATTAGGCAGTAAAGAGACAGGGAGATTTGGAAGAGGTGAGAATGATTGTAAATTTTAATTGGGTTGTCAGGGAAGGTCTCATTGAGAAAATAAAATTTAACAGAGAATGGAGACAGAAGGAAGACAGGAGAGGGAAAGGTTGGAAAGACCAGGTTGCAAGAAGAAGGTTGGGAAGCACAAATATGAAAGTGGCCTCCACACTTGCTGAAATAAGTCCCGTTTTCCTTTCATCTGTCCCAAGTGACCTCTCCAGATATCCATTTTCAGATCTGATGGCCTCTTTCAATCACTATAGAGTTAATGATTTCTATTTTCTCTCTCTTTTAGGAGAAAGATGGAAATAAACATTAAAACTTTCATTATTGATTAAGATAGGTGTGCACCTTTCTCAGAAAGCTATGTTTGGCATTATTGCAATGAATTGGATCTGTAATGCTTATGACGGCTCATTTTACAATCTTAATAATAATAGAAAAAGCAATGGCTTGCTTTTTACTGCTACATCTAAAATGAAGAGAGGGAGCTGCCCATTGAACCCACCTTAAATGAGGAAAGAGATTATGGCTGAATTTCATTTCTGCCTCCAGCGATGTTTCAAACAAGGGCCAGAAGCATTCTTCCTTAGAGGCAGATGCCCAGCTGTGGGCAGTTCCCTCTGTATCTGCCCACCTCCCCAGCCCACCTCCAAAGAGGAGAAGAGCTACAAAAAACAAAAAAGCAGGGCTGTGTGCTCCTGACCTGCTCGGACATTTGAAACAAAACAGATCACACAAACAGAAAATTGAATTGGTTGTGGAAATATCTGAATGCTGTATACTATTCTATCGAATAGACAACAAAAGGGGCAGCAGATAAACTTTCTGACTCGTCACTGTGTTTCAAGTTAAAGTAAAACTTCTGCTTACTTGTTAATGCTAAAAGACTGCAAAATTGCCCTGGCCTAGGGAAAGAAGCCACCCACGATTTTTGATAATGTCTAAAACCCTGGTACTCTGCTTGGTCCTAAGGACTGCCATTCTGCTTTCTCCCAGGAACTGGCCTTCTACTTGGTAATAGGGACCAGCATCATGCTCGGTTCAGAAGAGAAACTCCATGCTCGCACAGAGGCTGATGGCTCAACAAGTAACTTAGCAATCATAATTCTAGATAAGTGTAAAAATGTGTTGGAAGCACATAGGAGGGGCACATAGCTTTCATGGTGGGGAACAGGCAGGCAAGGCTTTCTTGAGGCAGCAGCATCTGAACTGAGGCCTGGGAAGTGACTAAAGATTAAAGAAATGAAGAAACATGCTGAGGAAATAACATGTACAAAGTCCCAAAGAGTGCCTAGTCAAGAAACTGCAAGAGGTTCAGGAGTGTAAGGAGGAGTGGGGAGTAGAAGGAGGGGATTAAACACAGATGGGGCTGGAGAGGTAAAAGGGCTAGATGATCACCTTGTGGGTCAGGTAAAGAAGGATCATCCTGAAGGCAAGTGGGAGTAGGGTACTGGGAAGTTGTCCATGGGAAAATGAAATGACAATTTAGAACGATTACTGGCTGTTTCAGGAGTCTACTTGAGAGGTCACCATGATGATGACCCAAACCAGAGAAGATGCTGGAGAAGAGGAAAAAACGGATATTTTTCTCTTGTATTCTAGAGTTATTCAGAAAATGAAAGCACTAAGTGATGGAATATGAGAGGGGAGAGTGTCTCTGTCTCAGACCGCTGAATGCATGCTGCTTCTTATACCTTTAAAGGAAGCAGAGATCTCCACTGAGCCTTGGATGGGCAATTTTGAACTACACCTGTCCAAGAAGTATCACCCAGGATGAATTTGGTTCAGACTCATTCCTCAACACATAGTCTCCTCTCCCTGCTACCTTCCCCAATATACAGATGTTTTATTTCAGAAGCTGCAGATCATAAATGTGTATTACACATTTATCAACTGGGGGACAAACAAAAACTCTCATTGAGTGATTGACATGAAGAAGACATCTGAGAAAGGGAGCTATGCTTTGCATTTGGCAGGTGGTTGGTAAATAGTCGGTACATTGATTAGTGCTTTTCCAGGAAGCCCAATGCATTTTGACTAGCTAGGCCATCACTTAATAGTTCTCTTCTCTTTGACTTTATCATTCTCACTAAAAAGTGAATTTTAAGGAAGGAATATCTTTGTACAGGTAAACTCCCTTTTTAACTCTCCAAATAGAGCAAACTCATCTAAATGGTCAAGGGTAATCAATAATATTTTTACTCCATTATCATCAACTTTTACACTGTGACATAGATATTATTCTTAATTACAGGCCAATATTCATACACATTTTTTAATATCTAGGTTGCTATAATCACAAAGGAGTTACAATATATGCAGCAAATCCATTAACCTGCTGTGAACACATCTATGAGCACGTATCAGAACATGAGTAGATTATCATATTTTTATCATATTTAAGTGACAAATATTTTGTCATACTTTTGATAATATTTTTATAATTTTAACCATATTTTCATCATATTTGTTGCAAAAGTCTTTCGATTCTCCTTTGATAATTTCCAAGTTTAAGTTTATAAGTAAAGACAAAATATATAATTAATGAAGGGGCCACAATTTGCCCCAAGGTTGTCATCAAATGAAGGAATCCAATGATCTCTGAGTCATGCCTAGAAATCAGATGTCTCCACTTGAGCAATTAATGCCTCCCCGGTTTGGAAGAGAGGTATAAAATCCTACCACTCTCAAGGCAGTGAACCCCAAGCTTGAACAAATAGCAAATCTGAAAGAGATTCAGGCAAGGAGATAAATCTTTCAGAAGACACACTCAGTAATGGGTTCTGGGCCTGGAATATCTATTCATAGACATAACATGTGATAGTTTGACTGCCTGGCTAAGCTTTCACACCCAGTAATTCATCCTGGCATCAACTGGACCCTGACCTGGCATCTCCTTAGATTCACCTTGGCCCATTATTAAAAGTTTTTTATGCTAACAGTTAAGTGCCATTATTATCCAAGTAACTGCTATTGACTTGCAGTATGCTACTGTCATTCTGGGTATTCCACTACCTTTTGGTCCAGTTTTCATTATTTCTCAATGTATCTTCAGGGAAAGAAGGAAGGAAGGGAAGATACATTTAAAAAAAAAAAAATTGCATGGGTGCAATGGTTTGAATAAGTTGGAAAATACTTAAATTTTATTCCTTATAAAATACAAAGGTTAAGAAGATAATGCCGAGCCACAAAAACTACAGAAAGTATCTATTTGTATCTCTTCCTACTACATGCTCCTGTGAGAAAGTTTAGTAAATTTCACGGTTAAGGTAATGGGAACTTGTTTTTGAAGCTCAACTTCATTTGGTAGAAATAACACTGAAATAGCCCTCCTCTGTATCCCAGTTAACACTTCTGCATTGCACCAAAATAAATCTGAACTTACTGGTGAAACAGCACAAGCGATCAGGCCAGTCTTACCTGAGTAATAGGAACTTACACTAAAGAGAGTGAGAGAGCAGAGAGAAAGGATTTGGGGAAGAAATAAAAGAGACCAAACAGCACAGAGAATTCTCATCCTTCTATAAAAATAACAGAGCTGGAAGAAGGAATAGATACAGATGAAGAAAATTCATACCGACAAGAGCAGAGGTGTAAAAGGTATCTATGAAAAGTAAAACAAAGACAAAAACAAAAACCATGAGTGGTTTCTGTTGTAAGCAAACGTTACTGATTTTTGCTGCTATTGCTGTAGTGTTCGTATTTCCCTGACTTTGGCCAATGGAGAAACAAATGTGTATGAGCCACCTGTTCCCATGATACCTAACTTCATTTCAGTATTGAGTTAACCACTTGCGGTATCTCACTTAAGAGTACCCCAAGGATCAGGTTCTAGCTTTGCGTGATAAAGAACATCCCATGCCACCCACATACCTGTCTAGTTACCCATGATTTCCTTGTGCATATCCTGAGGATCAAGGTAAAGGACTAATGAGAACGCTCATCCATGCAAGCTTAGTTCCTATTTTGCCATAGTGAATCACTATTAGGGTAATCATAATTTATCACCCAAAAAGGAACAGCTATGATGGCGAAAGGTAGTACTGTTAATAATTAGCACCAGTACAGCAGCAATAAATTTGGATTGCTCCAAGAAAACAGATGCATCTGGTCACCCCAGTCAAAAGAGATGAATTTTTTTTAGCGTTGTTCTGTCCCTCTGGCATATCACATTCTTATGCAGATATCGTGCAACTGATCTCTTGTACTAGATGAGAAAAGAGACATTAATCTGATTTATGCCAAATGCAGAAAAGTCGGATTTGTTTTTTGGTTTTTGTTTTTTTTCCTGGGTGTTAATAATGTCAAAGGGCTTTTACACTGGGGTTGTAATATGCTGTATTTCTACAAAATTCACCATGGTGTCTGTTTAAGAAAAGCGATTAATCGTGGTTTCCCTCTTTGCATGCTAAAATAGCAATTTTCAATTTCAAATCTGTTGTACATTTTGGTAAGACATAATTTAAATCCATTCTCCCCTCCCCCTTAACTTTCTAAATGGAGCTACATTATAATATAAAATCATGCCATATTAGATCAGTGGGAAAGTAAAGCCTTTCTTTTGCCTAATAAGTAAAGAATACATCTTAGGAACACCATAAATCATGCTTGTCAGAAGATTCAAAAGAATCATTCTGTATAGTTACCTTGTCTATTATTTAGAAAGCACAGACATGAAACAATATAATTCAGTTGGGCTGCATCAATCTAATTTGCATATGGCTGTCTCTTTTTAATCTGAGTTTTCACAAGATGAATATAATTAGCAAGTTTCAATTTATCTTTAAAACCACTGAAGTATGTTGATTACCTCCAGGATGACATCACCCATGTGCACTAGCAGACTCGGACTCCTGAACAGAGTGAGTCCATGGATTTTGTAACTAAACAAGTGAATACTGCAAGTTAAAAAGTGACAAACTAGTCAGCAGGCAAGATACATACATAATTTATCATAAAGAGAGCAGCGCTGCAGCTTTATCCTTTTTTCCTAATTTTTCACCTAATGAAACAGGCAATTCAAGCAAACCACAAATGATTTGGTGTCGCCAGCTTATTAATCTGTGACCACTGATAAAAAAATTTCTAAGTGTTGGGCTGGCCTGGTGGCGCAGCTGTTAAGTTCGCATGTTCTGCTTCTCGGCGGCCTGGGGTTCGCCAGTTTGAATCCCGGGTGTGGACAGGGCACTGCTTGGCACGCTATGCTGTGGTAGACGTCCCACATATAAAGTAGAGGAAGATGGGCACGGATGTTAGCTCAGGGCCAGGCTTACCTCAGCAAAACAAGAGGAGGACTGGCAGTAGTTAGCTCAGGGCTAATCTTCTTCTTCAAAAAAAAATCTAAGTAATCAAACTCTTTGGAGGTACTGTATGGATATAGTCTCTGCACTTCTCCAATTTGAACTCCTCATCTAACTTTCTGTCATATATGCTCTCAAGTTAAGAATCCTTCACATAGTGAATTATCCCGGACTCACATTCTCAAAGGAGCTTCTTTGGGCTAAGATGTTTGACTTTAAATGAGTGATAATGAGAAACATCACATTTAACTTGTCAGTTATAAAATAAAATGCATAATTTATAAGACAATACATTATTTAGTGATATCCAACTTTCAAAAAAATTGTACAATTCAAATGCGTGGTTCTGGAATGTTAGAGACTCTAACTGCACAAAGTGTAACATGATAATCGACATAATTTCCTCCAAAAATACCAGCTGGTGTCCCTATGAATTCTAATTATAGCCTAGAGTGAAAACAAAGGTAAAACATTACCACTGAGTTGATTATTTTTCCAGAGAAAGACAAACCATGAAAACAAACAAAAATCAAATTGGTCTGCTTTAGAACCAGCATTATTAGAAATATTTTAGCATATATGGAAGCAAATATCTGGACTTTGAACTAGCAAACTCAAGTACAAACTCTCATGATGACCCACTTCTCAATTGAAGTTACCATTTTAGTCTGATGGATACAATTCTGTTTGTAGTGTTGGCTAAATGTTGGCCTAGTCTAGATTTTGTATTGAAAACACACAAGCACAGCAGAATATTTCACAGCCACTAGTCAATCGAAATCCATTACTTATCTAAGTGTAGATGAAGGTTTGATTCGTGATGTGCTGTTTCTCAGAGAATTGTTGGTTTGACCACAGAAAACCAGAACCATAAATCGAAGTAACCCAGCAAAAGCTAAGAAGCAGATCAGCTAACAGGAGAGATATACCAGGCGGTTACATGGAAAGCTCTTTAGACAGAAAATATGTGCAAAAAGTTCCCCACTCCCAGTTCCATACGAAAGTTTGCTTCAGCCTGTACACTGTGATACTGATCTTCCTTAAATGTCACTTTAAACCCATCATATTCCCACTGAAAACAGGTGCTTCACTAGTCACACTATAAAATCCAAAGCCTCACATTCAAATCTACTCGCAATCTGGCATAAACTGACATTTCCAGTCCATCGTTCCACAATTTTCTGCTTTGAATTATTGAGAAACCAGAATTATTTATTCAATCCTTGCTGAAACGTATTCCTTTCCTGCCCTTCTATATTTGCTTAAGCCCTCTCTCCTTCCTGGAATTCTGTCTTCACTTTTATCACTGAATCCGTGGTTCTTTCCTGTGATTTATCTTACTCCCTATAGCCAGAAGTAAGCCCTTAAAACCAGGAATACAGCTGTATTCCCCAGCATTAAAAAATGTATTTGTGAATCTATTGGGAGTTCTCAAATAATTGGGATTGATGAGATCCCTTCCTATCAACCCTCATTTCTTTTTATTGTATGTGCCCGCCTTGCCCAACTTTTCTCCAGCAATAAGTGCTGCTGTCACTCTGCCAGATTAGACTTGGTGGTATCTGGCTCTGTGCCCTCAATGGACTATCTTTCCCTACCTTTAACAACTGCAAGTCACCTTAAGAAGATAAACAACTAGAAATGAAAACAGAGGGAGCACAGTACCTGTTCCATTGTTTTGGAAAGGAAACCAGAAATAGATTATGGCAAATTTTCTCATCATTAATTAATTAATCAAAAATCTTTATTAAGCTTCTACTTTGTCCATTAGTTTCTGAAGCTGTAGCAGAACAGAAAACTTCCAGTGGAGGCAGAATAGTGTGCAGATAGGCTGAAGTCAGATCCTGTTAGATCTATGGGCTATGATAAAAGGTTTGGTTTTTATTTAAAAGAATGGGGGTTTTTTTGTTTTTGTTTTTTGGTGAAGATGATTGGCCCTGAACTAACATCTCTTGCCAATTTTCTTCTTTTTGCTTGAGGAAGATTGTCGCTGAGCTAATATCTGTGGCAATCTTCCTCTATTTTGTAAGTGGGATCCCACCACAGCGTGGCTTGATGAGTAGTATGTAGGTCCATGCCCAGGATTCAGACCTGCGAACCCTAGGCCACTAAGTGGAGTGACAAACTTAACCACTACACCACTGAGCTGGCCCTGGTTTTTATTTAAGTACAATGAGCCACCAGTGGAAGGTTTAAGTAAAAGAGCAGCAGGAGGAGCCAGCCCCGTGGCTGAGTGGTTAAAGTTCCATGCACTCCACTTCAGTGGCCCAAGTTTGCAGATTCAGATCCCAGGTGGGGACCTACTCCATTCATTGGACATGCTGTGGCAGTGACTCACATACAAGGTAGAGGAACATTGGTGCAGATGTTAGCTCAGAGCTAATCTTCCTCATGCAAATAAAGGAGGAGGATGGGCAATGAATGTTAGCTCAGGGAAAATCTTCCTCACACACACACAAAAAAGAGCAGCATGATTCTTTACCTTCCACCAAAAGAACAGAAACTTTGAGAGAGAAACAAGATAGCTATTTAAGAGAGAAAGTCCTTGCAAGTCAATAAGAAGGTACTCGTGCCTGGACTTAGAACCTCCGACACTGATGAAGAATGGGAGCCACTCTGCTTGTTTCCAGTCAGGCTGGCTGAGTGCAGGGGGTCAGAGAAAGTGTAAATGACAAGGGAGGGTGGGGGTTTGTCCAACACTGACTCCCAGACAATCAATGACAAAGCCCCAGCTAGGCTAGATCTGATTATCTGTGACATGAAAGAATGTTTTCTTCATATGCAACAGCATCAAGCACTACTTGATTTAATTAATCAAACGACTTCTAGTAGCACTTTATATAATGCCCAGTTCTAAGCTAAGCTTTGTGGAGAATTCAAGAACACTGTATCCATCTCTAATGAGTTGAAGATCTGGATTCATATTTGTACTATAAACCTGCCTCATTGGCTTGTATCAGAGGCTCCTCCTTCTTTGCTCTGATTCTAATTTGCTGCCCTAATATAAACTGCTTACTTACAGATTAATACCAGCAAAGACCAGTTATTTCCTATGTCATAACGTATTTATGCTTTAAAAAATAAATTAATTCACTGATACTCTTCACTCTACTTTTTAGTAACAAGTGGGAAATCTGCTCATTGATTCAAAACTACCTAACTATTTAGAAACAAGAGACCGGGTCTCAGTAGCAAGGCAAGTCTCGCTGAGAAACAAGCTGTAATTTATACCACCACTTCAGGCCATATCACGCATTTTGCTGGAAAAAAAACAAAAAATGCCAAACTGCAATTGTGAGCATGCCACTGCCTCCTGAGCTTTTTTGTGATAGAAATAATTTGGCTTAAAATATTCTGTCAAGATCCTAAAATGCAACATTAAAACATGATTGCTCCTATTATACGCCAGTAGTTGCTCTCAAGAACTGGGAAGCTAAGACTTTATACTGGAACAAACTCTTTTTTGTTACAATGCCGTGCCTAGGAGTGCAAGCCTTCATCTAACCTACATGTCTGGGTATCTAAGGAGTTTCACCTTATGGCTTGTTTAAATTATTAACATCAATTCCGCTCAGCAAACTTCCTGTCTTGCTGCTATTGTCTAGCTACCCGGCTTTATAATCTGCAGGTTATTGTTAGTCTTAATGGCCATCCCAGTTTCTTTGGAAAGCTTTGTCAGTGGGTAGAGGTAGGGATGGGAGAGGAAGAAAAAGCACTTGGTATTAAAGGCCAGAAGGAGGCCATTATTATGTACAGCTTGATCCTTGTAAATTAAGTGTGCAATGTTGAATCCTAAACACTTTCGATTCTAGGCTTTGTTTTTCTTTGTCAAAATGCTTTGGTTGGCTCCCTGTGATACATTTAACACCTCTTTTTCTTGTGAGTTTGATCTAAGGATTTCCAAAGAAGCACGATGCCTCTGAGATGAAGAGCTGTGCTGTCACAGGTTACCCCTGACAGGGGACCCGCTTCTGCCTGCCAAATCCGCTCACCTTGCCAAGAAGCTCTGTCTTTTCCTGGAGGCCCTTGAACATCACTTTACTTCTAGTCTTCAAAAACAGAAAATGTAGGCTACAGAAAAGGAGGCCCACTGGGCGTCCCAAAATGTGGACATCCTTACCACATCCCACTCTCTGTTTGCCTCCATCAGTGATACTGGTTGCAGGGATATTTTAAAATTCTTTCAATAGGTAACTATCTGTACTTACAGCTTTTGTGTGTGCCTGAAATAAAACCATATTATTGGAAGGATATGAGTCATGCGCTTCCTGGTAAACCCACTCTGCCTTTTTTGATTTTCTAAACTATTTTGTGGAAATTCCAAATTTCACTTTTCTTAGCAGAGAAACTTATGAGACTAACTTTCTGGGATAGAACTCCAAGTGCTAAAGCTTAAAGGGCTGTGGATGCCTCCAGTTGTGTTTTTTAGGTACTGCAACTACAAGAGACTGTCTGCATTAATGATCTAATTCTACCCATAAAGCCATATGGTATAGATGCATTTTATCAATTAAAAAAATTCTTAACCTAGTATCCATCTTCAGAGGAATACAAAATGTCGGGTTTTTAAAAATTCATTTAATGTAACAAAAATCCTCCTTATCATTAATGTGACTTTTGATTTATTTCATAAGTGGATTTTCAAAAGCACATGTACTTTGCATGATTCCACAGCAACATGGTGTGTTTTATCCTGTTTTTCACATTCACACCTCCCAGTGCACAATGACATCTATTTGAGAAGGGAGAGAGATTTCAGAAGCATAACTGAGTTCCACCAGGACAATTTCCACATCTAATGCACGAATTCTTTAGAGGTCAGTCTTATAAAATCTTCCCTCTCATTTTCCCTGAGGGAAGTGGTTATTTTTGTTGCATTCAGCCCTAAAAAATTCCACTGCAAATTCAGTCCCTGACCCATGCCAAAGAACAGAACACATTCACTCAGATCTCAAGATATTTTCATGGTATGATACATTTCAGATGGAAGCTGTTGCCAGTGCCACCACCAAAAATTGACAAGATATACATTTTCTTTAAATTCATACCTTCTTTCAAGATTTGAAAGTTCAGAATTGTGTTATACAGTGACAACATTGAACGTACATGTAAAAGGAATAAAAGAGATATTTGGTGTTTTGGTCTTAAAATATGAAGATAATAGTTTACTGCCGAATTGGCTATGTCTTGGTTCCCTCAATCTTTATTATTAGAGGCATATTAAATTTACAGTGAGGTCTCACAAACTAAAAGGGTGCATTCCAAATGACAAACTATCCTGCCTAATAAACAAAATCACTGACCTCATCCAAATCCATTTCTATAACAATAAAATAACTTTTATAATAATCTAGTGCTCTCAGAAAAAATACAGGACAATGTCCAAATTAGAGGCATCAGTTTGTAAATTTATAAGGTTGTGCAATAAAAACCAAAGTGAAGTTAGTGAATGTTTCTTTAGGACAAATTATCGATATGTAAATATGCAACAGTCTAATTTGGGGAGAGAAAGCCATGCAATAGATATTCTGAAAAAAAAAAAAAACATTTTGACAACTAATCAATATTTCTCACCTTTCCTGTCATATCTGGTAACAGCATAGATGCCCCAATTTTTGAATCTGATCATATAGTCAGAGTATGTGTCAGCCATTAGGCTAGTTTTCATAGTAGATTTCTGTAACTGTAGAGTACCTTTTAGGGAGATGTCAACAGAGTGCGTGACATTGGTGGCTTACTTGCTAACGTCCTTTCTCCCTAACAAGGGTGCTGATGCAATAAAAACCAAATGGAAGGTCACATATTCCAGCAAATCAGAATGATAAATTTGCAAATTCATAATGATAACAATCTAGTTGAAATCAGTCTGGTGAAAGCTCAGCTGCTACCTGCCCTTGCTTCAGTCAGTAACTGCATTTTCCTTTGGTTCTGTTGACATAATCCCAAAGGCTTAGAGTAATATCTTCAAATATATAAAAATATTCCATGTCCTATTCACTCCCATTTTCTTGATATTCTTTCTTGTGCGATGCCTTGAGAAAACTACCTGTCTTCAGAGGGAGGCCTTAGGTTTAGAATTTGAAATTTAGAATACTAAGTTTGAAAATGGATATGAGGACAGTGTCTTTGTAGGAGAAGAGAAGAATCTGAAAAGGGTACTCTGAGGCCTGAATCACTGTTTCACTTCCCTCATCTTTACAGGCAAAGTTCTGCTGCTTCCTCGCTCTGAAACAATATAGTCGCAAACCCTTCAGAGCACTGTCATTCCAGAGAAGCTCTAGTAAGATGAACAATGAAGGCAAAGGCAGATTACAACTAAGAATAAAATAAGAAATACATCTTCATTGAGAAGAAGTTTTAAAATTAAGGCTTTAAATAATGAATTTGGGTAATAAACACATTTAAATAGCTCTATTTTGTAAACTGCTTTCAGCTATAAGGTAGTTAGATATTCATTTAATTTGGCTTTTCCTAGAGGATGCTTCTGTGCGACTGTTGCATCTGAACTGCCCGATCCCTGAGGTCAGAGGTGTCTTGGCACATGATTAGAAGGGCAGTGCTTCTAACCATGGAGCAGGGAAATGATTGGCCTTCCTGACAGTCTGATCTGGATTTGAGTCCCTGAACAAGATTTATTAGCTCTGGGACTTTATAATGACAACAAAAAAATAATGGTAAATCTTGCTTTAGCACATTTATCCATATGCTAAGAGGTTGATATTCATCTTCTCATTTAGCGATGAAAAATCCAGTGAGAAAGGTACTGCTATTAAACCTATTCAAACAGAAGAGGAAAAAGAGATTCAGGGAAATTAAGTAACTTGCCCAACATGGCATCACTTTTTAGTACCTTATTTATATATTTATATTTGTGAACAGAGTTTATTGTTTGTCTGAACAATATGTAACTAGGTATAAGTAAATAAATATGTATTATTAAATAAAATCTTATGTATACATTCTTAGAACTCTGTCTCTTATTTTATGTAATTTTTCCATGGAAGAACAATATTTGTGCCATGCACCTTTTTCAGAAATAATTTTAAAGTTCCCTATTTAATATTACATTTAGAATTAAAAGCAATAAGAATAGGAGCATTTTCACAACTGTTTGACAATTAGTCACCTGAGAAGTTGTCAGAGTATGCAGAGTCTCTCCAAACTACCAGAAATCATCTTTATTCAGGAAGAAAAGAGATAATACTCTTGAAAATTTATTTTTGAAGAAAATAAAAATAGATCCAGGAGGAATAGATCAAGAGTAACTCACACAATATCTTTCTAGAGATAATAATGATTTTTTTTTAAGTCCTACTGAAGAGAAGTTAGTGAAATATCCAAAATTTTGTGTGTAAACATTATCTAATGAATAACTGAGGCAACTGACTACCAGCTTTCCCAAAGGAATCATCCCAGTTTCTGAGATCGCGGGCAATGCCCCATCCATGTCGTTTCTGTTGCCGTCACAACGGAATAAGACAACAGGGTCACAGCGATCAGGTGAAGGGTTAGAAAATTAAGAACAGATCAAAATACCCGTTGCATTTGCTATTTCTTAAGCATTCCCATTATATATTATTATGAAAAATCGCATTGATTTACATATTAATGTTCTGCATTTCAGCACGTGCCCTTTATGTTCACATACAACAGAATACACTCTGTCACACACATTTAACCTACGTGACTCAGCCATTAAGTGAAAATTTGAGAGTGGGAGCAAAGAGACACAGAATGGAGATAGTCGTTCCCATTGTTCTCTTCAATGCCTTGGATTTTAAATCCTTACCTGTCACTCAGTTGAAATCTATTTTTGTCAGTTTGCCTATCAGTCACAATGGAGAATTTCACCTAGGGTGAGCCATGGCTTTGTCTTTGAACCTTCTTTTTTTTTGTTTTTTTTTTTAATGTTCTCAGGTTCCTGGGCTGGGCATCTACGTGCAAATTTTGAATATCTGTTTGTAGTTTCACTTTAATCTCAGGACCTTTGAACAGGTGGAAAAAAAGACAGAAAGCCATTCTCTATACCAGCACTGTCCAATGGAACAGTCTGCAATGATGGAAATGTTCTTTATCGGAGCAGTCCAATACAATAGTCAGTAGCCATGTATTGAAATGTGGCTAGTGCAATTGAGTAACAGGCTTTTAAAGTTCTATTTAATTTTTATTAATTTCAATAAATAAATAAATAGCTACATGTGGCTAGTAGTTACAGTACTGACCAGCAGTGCTCTATACCATGCCCAAACCATTTCTAGGTGATTGTGAAAGGGAAAATGCTAGAGAAGTAATCTGTCTATTTCTCCATTGTCAAGTCTGTGAATTCCCAATCTTACTTTCTCTGTTTCTGGGTTTGTTTTCTTAACACTACTAAGAACATCTCAAAATCTCTGAGGTTGCATCAACTACTACAAGTCAGAGTGCCTAATTCCTAATAGGACCCTCATTGCCATTTGGATACCCTTTGATTCTTCTCATTTAAAACTCTTGCACTGACCACAGCTGCTATTCTAAATAGCCTCCATATTCAAGGCTCTTACTCCTACTCATTCTCCTTCATGCTCGGAAAATATTCTCTGTCTCATTCACAAGGGGACCCAAGGGCAAATGATATTAGCTCTGTCAATACACACATCGCTATCACCACACATAATTCCTCTCTCTTCTTCCACCCTCCACTCTTCCTGTCAACAAAGATGCCCACACTTTTCCAAAGCTCATACACTGTTCCTGTGACATCTTATTTATCTCCTTCTACCTCATCTGGTCTCTTCTTCTTTAATTAATCCCCTTTCTCTTTTTTTGTCTTCAGTCTTTGTCTACCCACTGACTCTTCCAGTTAAACACTTCTTTCTGGTCCCCTCCACTAATTGCACTTAACACTGTCATAATGATCATGTTTTTCTCACTCATTTCCTCCTACATTCTAGGTTCACTCAATCCAAACCTACTTCTGCCTACTCTCTTGGTTCTTCTCGTAGCTCCTTAATTGCTCATTCTTATTTGATATTCTCCATCATTCCATTCCCTGGAATTGAGCTTTAGGTATCATCAAACGCCAAATTGAGATTAGGTATCATCAACCTATGACCCTCAGGCTAAGTCTAGTCTGCTGACTGTTTTTACACGGCACAAGAACTAAGAATGTTTATTACATTTAAAAATATTTTACATTAAAAACCAAAAGAAGATTAATATTTCACGGCACATGAACATATTATGAAATTCAAATTTCATTGTCCATAAAAAAGTGTCATTGGAACACAGTTCTACTCATTTGTTTGTGTATTATCTATGGCTACTTTTATGCTCCAAGGACAAAGTTGAATAGTTACAACAGAGACTATATGATCTGCAAAGCTTAAAACATTTACCATCTAGCCCTTTACACAAAAAGTTTGTTGAACTCTGCATAAAATGGATCTCAACTTGCTTTTCTTTCAAATCTTTTCCTTCAATCATTATATCTGCTTCCCATCACTTTTACAAAGCGAGGCAAGAATTAACAATTGTTGAATTCCTATTATATGTCAGGCAATATGCCAGCTCTTGATAGGCTACATTATACGTAATCCTTGCCACTAAATGAGGCAGGTAATGCTACTGTAAAATGTGAAATCTGACGCACAGCTTAAATCATTCGTCAGAGTATTGCCTGACATCAGCTAATAATTTACAGAGTGGACTTTCTAGTTGATGGCAGGGAGTCAATACATGTGTACCACACCCATGCTCACTTCCTAGTCACCTTTGTCTCTGCATTGCTCACTAAATCTCAACCCTGACCCTCCTCCCATAAAATGCTTCCCTTCCTTTCCATTCCCTTTGCCATTAGTCTGGTTCAGAAAATAACTACCTCTTGCCTGAATTAGTGTGTTTTCTACTGTACTAACTTTACTGTCTTCTGCCTTACATTCTTCCTGCATGCTGTCATCACTAAATCCTCCAAAGGAGCACTTGGTAACCCTTCTCACTGACACATTCATGTCTCTGTAAGGACCTGTGAAGTGCTGACCAAGTGCTGATCTTGTCATTCTTTTGGGCAAAAGCCCTCCATGGCTGCTCATTGTTCCTCTTATCTCTTCCCCCTTGGAATTCTTTTCCCTTCATTTAAATCTGGTAACTTGAAAAAAAAGAATTTTATTTTCCCCTCCTTGAACTACTTTTTCTTTCATGCTATTTTTATTCTAACAGCCTTGCATGATGATCATCTGTATACACGCTAATCTCCCTACTACAATCTCCTTGAAGGCATAGCCACATCTTATTCTCTTTGGACAGAATTCCTCACAGCATCCAGGCCACAGTGTTTGGGGTAGATTTTGTTAGCTGTCTCCCCAACAGTTATAATCTCCCCTTCTTTGTAGCCAGCAGAACCTCCATTTTATCCATGCACTAAGGAAAGAGACGCCCATCTCCCTCCAGTCGCTTAGTCATGATTGGTCTAAACCAGTCAAGGTAAATGGTTGTTTTAGTCTGCTTGGGATGTTTCAACAAAATGCCATAAACTGGGTGGATTAAACAACAGACATTAATTTCTCATACTTCTGGAGGCTCAGAAATTCAAGATTAGGGTGACGGCACCGTTTGGTTCTTGGTGAAGGCCCTCTTGCTGGCTTGCAGATGGCCACCTTCTTGCTGTATCCTCATATAGCAAAGAGAGCCTGGTCTCTTCCTTTTCTTACAGGGACAGTAATCCCATCATGAGGGCTCCACCCTCATATCTCATCTAAACCTAATTACCTCCAAAAGGCCCCACCTGCAAATACCATCACATTAGGGGTTAGGGCTTCAAAATATGAATGGGGTGGGCCACACAAACACTCAGTCCATAACACTGGCCTACTGAAATATAAAGGAGAGCTTCAGAGAAAAGTTTTCCTTCCCAGTAAAAATTGATGCATGGGAGGGAACACCCTTCTTTGCCTGGAACAGTTTCAAGATCTTGCACCAATGAAGGCAGACACAGTTATCACACTCAAGCTATCAGATGGAAGGATGGAAAGCCTGTTGGTCTCTGATGACTTATTTTAACTGCCGAATTAACCAATCTTACTGCAGTCTTTTTCTAGACATTTTTATTAGGGATAAAAGAAATCCATTACTGTTTAGTCTACTTTTAGCTGTGTCTTCTATTACTTTCAGAGTCATCAGAGTCAGTCTTCAACAAACATGTATTGAAATTTAAATGTATGTGTGCATTTAAAAATATATATGTGTGTGCATATATATATATATTTATATTGCACACTATTCTATATTCAGCTGTGCCATGTGTTTTTATTACTTTGCATTATTACTTAACATTTATTTGCATTATTACTTAACGAAGACATAACATGTCCTTGGAAGCTCTTAGGTGGAAGAAATGTTTGTTGTGTGCACTTTCTCCGCATTAAACACATTATAGATACTAGTATGTGCTTGTTGACTGAATACCCTAATAAATGTTGGATGAGGGGTAAAGATAGGTAGCTAAGGGGAAGGGAAGAAGAATTCTGTTCTGCTTTCTTTGAAGGGCATCGTGTGCAGTAAAAATATAGCAAAACATATCATTCAAATTAGCCAGAAATCAGTCTGGGAAAGAAAGAGAGAGAGAGGGAGGGAGGGAGGAGTAAATGCAAAGAACACTTTGTATGCAAATGATGAACAGGTTGCAGAGGTCAGTCGCCCAATACTGAGGCAGTTTCAGATATAAAAGCAGATGGTAGAGCTTTTGCTTTTTCCTCTTGGCCAGAAAACCCTTGCTAATTGAAGTAGCAACTGAACAAGCTGCTCTTTCATTCTCCCGCGATATTTGTGTTTCACTCAGGTTTCGAATTTCATGTGAAACACCACCACACCTCCTGCTCACTCCTTGCTTCTGGGGACTAAGCCAGTTCCTGCTTTCCTACAGTCCTGCTTCCTTCTTCAGACAACTTCTTCATGAAGATGAACAAACGATAAACTACCACCACCTCTCAGAGAATCTCCCAAGACTGAATAAGATTTCCTGAGAGAACAATAGTGAGGTAACTTGAGTAAAAGCGACACATCCTGAATCAGAAATGGTCTTCTCCTACAAACTGGATGGATGCTAGTCTCGAAAGACTCAAAATGAAATGGGAAAATCATCTTCTTTTTTTTAAAGATTGGCACCTGAGCTAACAACTTGCCAATCTTTTTTTTTTTTTCCTTTTTCTTTTTCTCCCCAAATCCCCCCAGTAGATAGTTGTACATTTTTAGTTGTGGGTCCTTCTAGTTGTGGCATGTGGGACACCGCCTCAACATGGCCTGATGAGCAGTGCCATGTCCGGGCCCAGGATCTGAACTGGTGAATCCCTGGGCCACCAAAGGGGAGCATGTAAACTTAACCACTCGGCCAAGGGGCTGGCCCTGAGGGAAGGTCATTTTTAAGAGTGTATTCTTGACCATAAAATGGGATACCCTTAGAGCCAATCAGAGAAGTTTTTTGTTTCCTTGTTTATTTCATGAATCATGAAATTGGAATAGAATTAATGTTACCAGCAGTAATTCTACCGTCTGTCTATCTTGGACTATATCGTTTAGAACTTTCTCATAGCCATTTCCATAAGACTGTATTTTTTTTCCTTCCTGCAGTTCAGATTCTTTTTTCCAGAAATGGAAACAGCATTCAAAGAGCTGAGAAATTTGCTAACCCAGCTTGCCCACATATTTATATCTCTGTCAGGATACAGTATTGTATTTACCAAGATTAAATTATCTGCTGTCAAAACTCAATGAAAATCATGGTGTACCAAGCCACACTTTAGAAATGTAGGCATCTATTTCAAAATGCAAATCACATAGTAAGATACCTGCATCTACAGGGTTATACTGTACAAAATGGAAATAATCTGAAATATTGGGCATTTCACAGACAGGAAAGACCAAAGTTGCTGAGTTCAGGAGAGAATGCTGGATACTAGATGTTGAAGTTACAGTCAGTAGAAATGGGTTCAAGTTCCACATCTGCCATTCACCAGCTGTGCCTTCTTAACACAAGTCACTTAACAAGTCATCTGTAAAATGCGGGTAATTCCTGCTCTGCTTGCCTCATTTATGATGAACAAATGAAAACAGGTATGTGAAAACATTTTCCAAACTGTAGGAAGATAGGCAAATAAATGGAGGAAACTTTGAAAGTGGGCATTTTTCAATTCATCAAAAACTTTAATTTCTACTCTAAGAATCACATAATTATGTGTTCCTTGCTAGAATCACATAATTTTAGAAGTATAAGGAAACTTGAAACTCACGCAGTCAAGCTCCCTTATTTTCCAGATAAAGATCACAGAGCTAGAAAATGTTAATGACCTACCTAAGCTTAAAAAATAAAAGAAAAAATATTTGAGAAAGAAGTCTAGATGAGAACTTATTTTTCCTAAATCTTACTTCATTGTTATTCCTACTGAACCACTCCTCTGTCTTTTAAATGTAGAAGTGTTTACTAGAATTTACTGCTTTAAAAATAATCTTACAGTGATACAGAACTTTTCTAGTTCTAAGGCGTATTTTCAAACTAAAATTACATTTTGTTTTTATTATATCCTAGATGGGTTTCATGACAGATATTAGTTTCATTTGAAAGAAGGAATTTTCAGAACAGCCATGGAATCAATGGTTTGTACTTAGCCTGGTATTCTTTCCACCTTTCAGTTATCTCCATCATATTTTGATTACAAGGAATTCTGTTGTTTTTAATAGTGCTGCATACTATATATTTGAAAAAGTAGGACAGAGTAAAATTAATTTTGCTGGGGGAGTCTTGTGATACCCTTTGCGATGTCTGGAGATACCCAAGGGTATCTCAAAACTAGGATGAAGAATGCCTATCCTAGATTATTCTATCTCCCAAAGTAATTTGTCTCTTAATAACAATCATAATTACCTTCTACAGGATCCAGACTCTACCCTCTCTACCAAGCAAACTGTTCACTGTGGTTACAATCTCCAAGGTAAAAGACTTCTCAACTCTGTGCAGCTAGAAGCAGACTTTCATTCTCCAAATCCATTCTGGAAAAACACACGGGTGATAACTTCCAAGCTTTTATATGAATATTTAAACGCAGTTTCACTTTCAAAGACTAATTATTACAGAAAAGCCTAGTTAAGCGAGCCATTCTTTGCTAAAGACATGAAAGTAAAAAGCATAAATACATACTAGACCTGCTTAAATCAGCATTTGGAAGTATCCAATGTACCTAAAAGATTCCAAGCAACCCTTTGGTACCCACTTGTCCTCTTTGCACCAATCCTTTCTCCCCTCTACCTGCCCCTACCACCAGCAATCCAGAACTATGTTTCCTCCATGAGGATGCTCAATCAGCGAAGGGTCTAGTGTCATTTATATAGCAGCTCTAGATGCATACTTTCCTTCGGAAAAGAGGAAAAGAGAAATTTTCCTAATTCACTGTTATCCTGGCTAGTAATAAAACTTCGGTCACCAAGAAGCCGTGGATAAAGCCTGGATGAAATGGTTTGCATTCTCCGGAATGGAAGCTGCCAAAACTCATTAAAACTCTATTAGGGACGTTCAATACATAATAATCATAAAATAAAAAATTATTACAATTAAAATGAAGAAAATTCTTTTCTGATTGAAAATGCAATCAAGGGGATCCCAGAACGTCCATTATCATATCACACCAGACTGACTGTGGCATCTTCTAAGATGTACAGCCGGAAACACCACAGAGAAGTTTCCTGTCCTTCCACCTGGGGCTCTAACTTCCTACTATGCAAGAAAATGGATTCCCTTCCCTTCTTCCCAGGGTGTAACTAGAAGTTAACTGAGGTAGAAGAGCCCTAGGGTTTTATATCTCACTTTGCTTGATTTGCTTGTCAATATAACAGACCCAGAGGAAGATAACTAGGAGTGGGATTTATTTTACATGATTCACTAGAGACAGCTACAGCAAAACGTCAAGCAATGAATCTTTGCTTCCAGCCTGTCCCAGAATAGGTCCTGGGAACACCTTCTGACTCTACTTGAACTGGGGAAAGTGGACTTTTTCTGAGCTGACTCACAAATGCTGAATGCAAATGGCAGGTTACTGCTTAAGCACAGATGTCATTTCATTGTGTCAACTTGGAAATGATCAGCACAATCTGGCAAATGCAATTTTTCTCATATTATGAGTGTATTTGGGCAGGTGCTATACTTCACTGAGGTCATATATTATTTTTATATATTTTTTCCCCCATACCAGAGGAGGAAAAAGATTCTCAAACATATATTGAGAAAGATTGTTCCTAAGATTTAGTGGGGAATAAAATAGGTTAAAAAATATTTTATCAGTAATCAGAACATGGGTGATTCCTATCCCTGGGGGCATTAGGCCTACATATGCTCTAACCCTCCATTAAATCCAGAAGAAGGAAAAATGGCATTAAGGAAAAATCTGGAAAAGATTTTCTAAAATAGATCTCCCAACGGCTTCTTCTGTGGCCACAATGCATTCTGTTGTCATTTGCATATTGCTCTGTTTGGCTACAGACCTTGTTACTTACTTCCATTGTCATTACAGAAAGTTGCCTTGGTTACTCAAAGTAGGCTGTCATTGGATGTATGTATAGGCTATGCCTATACATAAAGTAACACCTCACAGTCTGCAGGGCCACTCTGGGTTCCAATGGCTAGCTTTAAAACAACATAATTACGTCAGTAGTATTGGTGGCTCTTTTGTCCTGCTAAAAGGTTAAGATCAGACACGGTGAAGAAAATAACTCCAGTATTAGGAGTTGCAGCTTGGAAATAAGCAACAAATTGCAGTTCTAGGTAGGCTACTGGGCAGTATGATTAATAGATGTGTGTCTCTGAACTTTGCTGGTTGCCTCTGTATTAAATGATAAAACCTAAATGTGTGAGGAAAGACAGAGCCATATCCTTAGGGCATAGCACACATGGAAAGCTTTGGGTAGCCGATCACGTGCTAAGTTCTGGAACATAAAGAAGTATAAGACATGGTCACTGCTTCAAGGAGCTCCAAGATCTACTTGGGGAAAACCACAGTAAACAAAATGGAAGACTATATGAACACAAGCATGCATGTTAAATATAGTGTCATAAGTGCTACAGCAGCTCCGACAGAGGCAGAGAGCCTGATATGTAAAGCAGTTGGAAAAAGCCTGACTTCTAGTAAATTACTACGTAAGTACAGCTATAATAATAATTATAATTATATATCATCTTTATATTATTATATATTACATAATATTGTAAACATAATATTATTACTGAAAACTAATTATGTGCTGTCTTTTCCATAATAGATTCATCATATTACAGATTAAAATGATTACCATAAATTTGCAGATTAAAAATTGAAGATCAAGATTAAATACCTTATAAAAGGTCTCATTGCTAGTAAGTTAGTAGAGCTTGGATTTGAATCTGTGTCGAGATTTCAAAGATCACATTAGATCACATGACTAAAGAGATCAAAGAAGGATTTACAGAAGAAGTGACACTTCAACTCTTCGTGAATTTTCAGGATTTGCTTGGCATTTCAGGCAGGGATGTCAATATCAGCAAAGGCAACAAGACACAGATTTGGATGGCATATAATGAGCATGAGGAGATGGGTGACTAGAGAGGAGGAAGGCTGAAGGGTTGAAGAGAGAGTCAAGGTTCCAGGTGAGACAGGGCCAGAATCTACTAAGAGATGAGATGCTGAGGGTATGTGTAACCACTGAAGGTTTCAAATCTGACGAATCTAGTTTTCTGAAACCAAATCTGACTATAGTTTGCTGGTTTTTTAAAGAAAATACAAGAGTAAAACTGATTATATCTCTGCCCTCATGGAGTGAAGAGAGACAATGAATAAGATAAATACCAAAATATGTAATTTGATAGATGTTGATTCACTTTAAAGGGGAAAATAAGGCAGGGAAGAGGGATAAGGAGTATCTGGTGAGTGATATGTAATTTTATAGAGGACGGCCAGGAAAGACCTCATTGAGAAGGTGACATTTGAACAAAGAGTCATTGTCCTTCAGTTTTCCTACTGCATTAATGTTCCCGCCCTCTAATATGGTTGGGATCATCACATACAAAAATCTAGTATTTCCTTTAAGAGTTATTTTCCCTTTGAGCCCATATTTTTGACTTAAGAAAGCACATGTATATAATTTTCAACTATCATGATCTTTATATATAAGCTTATACAATGCTTTTATAAGCGTTCAAACAAAATTTTTCATTTGTTTTTGATGTAAGAAGTTTAAAGTTCATCCTTTATGGTGTAGGGGAAAAAATGAATAAAAACTGGTTTAACATGATTCCATTTCACCCCAACTCTTCATCAAGGATACTCTCTCTCTTTTACTGTTTTTTTTTTTTTTTCTTACAGGCACTTCATCTAGTTTTTACAGAATCCAAACACAGAGAATATCACTGAATTTCTAGATCTTCTGATTTTTCTATATTTGTACCTTTTCTTCTACAGAATTCTTGAATTTGTTTTTTCATTATAACATCATAGAAGATTATATATCACTTAAAGAACCTAAGAAATTTAAAGAATGACAACCCTTATGAGTAAGACAATGTAGATAGTTTGTCTCAAGGGTCCTTAATTTATAGATTAGCTACTTAAATATACACTTTGTAGTAAATGGAATATTAGCCCTCTGTATTTCTCTGTTTCCATTTATTCTTCCTTTTTTTTCTAATCAGCTTATTTAAAAAGAAAGGTTTAGGTTTGAATAACCAGAGTTGTATGTATATCTTATATCTTTTAAAAATGAAAAAATTTATAAACTCTCCAATGACATGAAACATTTAACAAACTTATTTTAGTGTAACATGAAATTCACCAATGTCATTTTAATTGAGACAACTGGCATTTGTTCTTTCCAGCAGTAGCTGGGGAAGACAGAAAAACAGTGTGTGTTTCCCAAGAGTCTAATAGGAAAAGAATGGGGTTGTGCGTTTTGTCCAAGACTCCCACTCCATGGAAACAACAAATTGTCTGTACAAACTGTTCTGGACTTTTGTATTTTAAAAACCAATTATTCTAAGTGTAGTTTCAGGTGGAAGAAACAGGAAAGATCCCATAGAGAGACAAAACAGTTCTATATTACTTTGGTCTTAAAATGTCAAATGAAAAATGTAAAGTGAAAAATTTATTGTGAATTTTTAAAAACTTATGTAGAAATGATCATCCATCAGCATCTGATTTGGTGGTTTCCTTCCCATAAGGCAGAAACACCTACTACTCAAGTCTGTGTTGTCAAAAAACTTGGAAAGAATCCTGAGATGATATGATGAAATGTCAGCTCCTTCTAAGCATTGTTAAATGTTTACAAAGTTGGATCAGAATCCACTGACCATTTTTTCTAGTTGAGTCTCTCTTCTCAGCCTTCAATGTACTGGCTTAAAGTCACATGCATCCATCACTATGTAATACTGCCACCTTTTTAAGGTAGCATAGCATAGCTCTAAAAGACAGGGACCCTAGAATCAGACTGCATGAGTTCAATTTTCAGCTCTGCCACTTAATAGCTCTATGATCCTGGGTAAGTTACTTGACCTCTCTGTGCCTCAGTTTTATCTTCTGTAAGATGAAGATGATACTGGTATCTACTAAATATTAGCACAGTGCCTAGCACATAGTAGGACCTATGTGTTGCCTATCATAGCTATTATTTCTAAGGTCTATCAACTAGAACTATTATGAGACCCATGGCTTAAACATTTATAATAAAAGACAAATGAGATGCTACACATATACTTAAGTTTTCCATTTCTTGAAACTTGTTCTCAAATATACACCCTGGTTGAAGTTTCAAATTACATAGATTAACCCCCCAGATAAATTGAGGCACCATCTATTAAAATGGGGAAAAATAAAGTAAAGAAAGATATGGGGGAGCAGGAAGAGGTGAGAGGGAAGTACTAAGAGTTAAGTTTAAAACATGTGAAGCTCGAGATACCTGTGAGACATCCAAGTAGAAATGTTAAATACAATTTTGTATGCGAACATTTGAACATAAGGAGTCTGAGCTGAAGGTAGAAATATGAGAGTCACTGGCATAAAGACAGTAATTAAGGACACGAGAATGGATGAGATTAGCTGGATAGGGGATATTAAGTGAGGAGAACTCTGAAATCAAGAACTGAGTAACTTCAACATTTAGGAGGTAAGAAGTGCAGCAGAACTGGCAAACATGAAAGTTGTCGATGCTCTTAGAAAGAGTAGTTTTGGCTGAGTTCTGCCAGGGAAGCCAGAATGGAGTGGGTTGGATAGTGAATGCGGGGTAGCATTTATCATTAAAAACTTTCAGAGTTGGCTGTGAAGGAGAGCCAAGAAAAAGAGCATATGATGGATGTTAGATCAAGATAAAGACTTTTTATTTTCTTTGTTTTTAAGATTAATATAATTCAATGACTAATGCTGAAGATTCAAGGGGAGAGAGTGGAATAACTGAAACATGGAGTCCTTGAGTAGAAAAGCAGGAGAAGACAGTAAAAACAATTCCACAGTATAATATGAGAGGAAGAAGAAAGTGGAGATGGTAGGAATAGGAGAGTGTTTTCTTCTACTGGCCTCTAGCTTTGTCTTCAATTATGGCCTTCAGTCCCATAGAAAGTGTGGGGCAAGGAGTGGGTCATTTGTCGATTTGTGTGAGGACAATTCACAGTCAATGTTTTATAGTTGTCTGTTTATTAGCCGAAGTGGTGGAGCACTGTTTGGTAGCTAAATGATGTCATGTTACAGAGTGGAAAGAGAACCGGTCTGAGAATTAGGATTCTAGGGGTCCTACTTTGAGATTCGCCTCTAAATCAATACATGATCTTGGGCTAAGCATTTGAAAATCTCTGAGCCTCAGTTTTTTCTTCTGTAGAAGGAGACTGATATAGATCATTTAGAATGATGAATAAAGGATCAATGCCACTCTTTGTCGTATTACGGAACTTAAAAAGAGTCTTTAAAATTGCAACTACTTCACAGTCACGATAGTCACATAAACACTTATTTTGTGTTCATAGACTAAACTTGTAAAAGTCAGTAGGCGTTCGATATGCGTTTTATAAAATCTGTCCTCAGTTATCTGTGGGATGTTTTCAATTTCTTAACTGCTTGTCATTTAGAAATTTAAAAATAATTGTATTACTTGACTCTTTAATTACAAAAATGTGCCTGCGGCATAAAATGTAGAATTAAACACAAAAGTCAATTTGAATTTTTGGTACTATGGATGGACCACTTTTGAGGAGAAAATAACGCCGCTACCCACAGCCTGTTCATCAAGGATTTCCACCCCTTCCACCTCCTCCACTGCTTTTGTGACATTACATGAGCTTTATAAATTTCTTTCCAAGGACAACACAATCGAAGATGTGCGATGAATCTTTTCTTGCTTCTCTGACAAAAATCTTTGGTCTTAACCAACTTAAAGCTTAGTAAAAGACATTTAATTTTAGCCATGGGGTATCCATTTTCTGTCACATGAAAAATATATATACATAAAAGTAATAAGACCTCATAGAAAACAGTGTGGGACGGGGCTGCCTGACTTTAATTTCCTGAAATGCAAGGAGATGCAATTAACTCCCCGGTTGTGATTAGCCTGTTGGAAGCTGGGTCCCCTCAGCAAATTATAGCACCCACAGCACCCATAATGGTGTCATATGTTCCGCATTATTTATTTGTCTTCTGATTTACAGCCCTGCGGACTAAGTCAGGGGACTTATGGATTAATAATGAACAGAGCCAAGTTCAAGTTGCAGCTCTGTGTCTGCTCTAATTATGTGCCTGCCCACCAGCCTTCTTTAAAGCAAATACTTGCCAGGCCTAGAGTGAAAGCGCTTGCCTCAGGAGCAGTATTTAAGGGGGCACTAAAAACTCAGTGATCAAGATAAATAATATTTAAAGCAAGACGTAAAAATTAAAACTAATATTTGAAACATTTTAATTTGTAAAGAATAAAATGTCCAAGTTTTTTAAAAAGATAGGATCGATAACAGTGCTGTGCTGAGCTATACTGAAATCTGAGACAAAAGGAAAACTCAGTAATATTAATGTCATGATTTAAAATTTTGACATTTTGTTCACCATAGATTTTTTGCATTAATTGTTATTTTGTCAAATATTGCACTAATTACTGAGTTGTTAGTGCCCCCTTAAATTGTGTGCCCAGGTGAGTGTCTCACTCGCCTCACCCTAGCCTCAGCCTTTTAAATCTACTATCAAAATAGCTGGCACGCAGAAGGGACTGGGCCCATGATGTTTCTGCTGCCGCTGTAGAAGCACAGCTCCTTTTGGATTCCAACCGCTATTTGCCCCAGCAAGTTCTCTTCCTCTGAGTTTTGGTAAAAGAGTTTATTCATGTGCTGCTCTACAAAAATCCTTCTGGGTGGCCCTCAATACTTCAAATAAGCAAACCAACCTACTACATTGGGGAAGATAGAGAGTATTTTCAAGAAAAATAAATTCCATATTTTTTGTTTAAAATTGGGCAACAGTTAGTTGCAACGAAGGCAGTTGCAAAGAAACAGTTTTTCAACTGGAGGAAGTCAGTGAATCTCTCTGTGCACACACCTGACAAATGTACTAGTAGGTCCTATACATTTAACTCTTGAAGCACATAAAGGAATGAATGATTGTAGTCAAAGAAAAACAATGTCTAAGGAGGCTGTGTCCAACCTCAAAAGGCAAGTAAACAAAATTCTGAACGCTGAGATCTCTGAGACCCACCTCTGCTATTCTCTCAATTTGTGATCCACTCTCCTTTTCAGCACTTATTTGAATTAAAATTTTATACTTTAGAGGGTTATTTGATCAGCGTCTGATGCTCCAACTAAACTAAGTTCCATGAGGGGAGGAAGCATGACTTCTATCTGCTTAGCTTTGTATACACAGGAACTTAACTGCTTCTATACTCTCCACAGGGAGAGAACCACTTCCATGTAGGTGGATGGGTGTAACTGTCAACTCCAAGCAATGATAGATGAAAGGACATTCATAGCAAGTAGGGAAAGAACGTGGCAGGGAAAATGAGCTTATATTAGGGTGAGGACACTTGTGGCAATCCTTGTACCTTGAGATTGGCAAGAGGAGATCTCCTCAAGAGAAGGCTACCCAGAAGTAGGTGGGGAAAGTCCTTCCTCTTTGCCCACCACTCTTCTTCATTGACTCCCCAGAAGATAGATCTGGGAACCCAGCACAGATGTCCTCAACTTCCTAATCCTTTAAATTGATGCAAGAAAATCTTAGATGAATTTCAAGCTCTAGTTTAAGTTATTCCTTTCTTGTAAAGCCTATGGGATTTATATTGTACTGTATCATGTTGCTCTTGATTATATATAGTCTTGAATTACTCACTGCAGCACATATGGTAACTTTGTGTGAACTGAAAAAAAAAGGTGCAGCTTTATTAGCACACACAGCTGCCGAGGTATCTGTCAAAATAGTGGTTCAAATAGTCAATGACTATGAGGTGGATGGTGCCTCCTAGATTTCTGCAACATGGAAATTATATTATGTAGTGGCTACTGTTCCAAAACTATGTTGGTCATTGTTGTCACATTTTTGTCTTATTTCTACAGAGTAAATTTGATTATTACTTTTTTTTAATACTTAACACAATTCTAAGCCCATAGCAAATATTGAGCAAATACTTTCTGGCTGTTGAATTGAAAGCTTCCTTTAAGGGGGAAAACCCTAATTGTAGAAATACAGGTGGTTTGTTTTTGTCTTTATTTGTTCTATATTTAATTGTTCTACAAGTATGTGTTGTTTTTATAATCAAACAAAAATATTTTAAACTTACCAAAAAGTTGGAACCTAAGTACTTATTTTATGGCCAACCCTAAGTGTGCTCTGTCTGATTTGAGGGAAATTGCCTTGCATATTTATAAAAACTTAATATACTACCATATGATTTAAGGCATGCACATTCTTTATCCTCTTGTTAAATAAAATCTCTTTACTATTATGCTCCATTTTAAATGTCTATAAGGTCTGCACTGTCATGCACCAAGCAGAATGGACATTGTTTCAAACATCCATGCTAATAGGGTTGTATTCTTAGATTTTGACCTCAAATTAGTTAAACTAAATGGAAATTCTGATATTTTTTCTTAACCTACCACAAATTTAGAAAGCAACCCTGTCCTGGCAAGATCAACCTGAAATCAAATATAAGTATATAATCTCAAAAGAGAGCTCTGTTTACATCCAGGAGTTTCCTTGTTTTTGTTTTTAAAAATAATCAAGAACATCAACTGGTCTCCATTAAAAATGCATTTAGCTAATATTCACCTTTGTCGGTACTGGAAGATCACCTTCCAGATTTAAAAAAGTCACACAGTGAGCAGGGGAACATCACATAGCTAAAGATATTTTAAAAATTCCCTAACTCTACTATCTATTCTGTTTATGGCTTTTTACAATTGAAATAAAAATCTTGCCACAAATGAAATAGAGAACTTCACTAATTTCCATTCACCAATGACGGTGGAAGCCCCCCATGGGTTATTAAGTCTGAGAGATGTGTGAACAAACATGATAATAAGCAAGTAAAGTGTATCGTAAAATACACTGTGTTCATTTATTGTGACAACTGGGGTGTAATTATACTAGGAAATGCAATTCACTTTAGTCAGTGAAAGTAATAAAATCCGAACACCAAGAGACCTTTCTCTAGTCTGTGCTATTAAACTACTTTTGAGGAGAAAGTGAACAATCTAAAAATATGGGAGGAATGTTCACTTTTATAGATTAGCGAAGCAAGGGTTACGTAGATTCTCTTGCAGTCTAACAAATGAAATCTTTCTGTTCTTTCCTCATTACTTGTGGATATAGCACCGAAGAACAGTATCCTCCATTTCTGGGTAATTATAATGTCTGAATTTGTGTGGATTACTCACACTATTCATCTCCTTTTCTCCCTCCAATTAAAGAAATAGGAAAGAAAGAAAACAACAACATTGTATTGGAAGTACCTCCACAAAGCCTTAAATAGAAAATCAGGAGAAACTTTACAGAAAGATAAGGCGACAAAGCAACCCTGAGACGATAATGTTGCAAGATGACAAGTAGGTGTACTGATTAAAGCACTAGTGGAGGTTACTAGGAAAAGTGAGGGGACCATGTAATTTCAGATTAGGCAAACCTGGGCTTCCCAGAGTGAACTGCTATTTGGGAGGGTGTAGTTAATTGAATTTTATGACACTTTTTATGAAAATTAAAATGCATATCTTTTACCACCCTAATAGTTTTATTGCTACTGTGAGATTTATGTGCAGTGATATACCAAAAAGCATATGCAACAATTCACTAAATAGCGCTGAAGCGGATTACTACAGTTTCCTTTTGTGCTTTGGCAGTCGACAATCAAGCTCATAATTACAGGATTGGAGCCACCTGCCAACTTAATGAACAGAACCACGTGGCTCCACATAAAATAGAAGCAATTCTAACATTAAAAAGAAAATGAGTGTTAAACCAGAGGGGCCTTCAGGGACAGCCTAGGGAAAGCCGGGTATTTATTTTTTCCTGAGCACCCAATAACTGACTCTTATATTATCCCATTTACTGGCCCAGAAAGAAACAGGGTCTGCCAAGACCTTTCTGGTTAAACTAGACTATCCAATGAAATGTCTGCATTCCAAGTTGCTTGGGAGAGGGCTGGTGAATTTAGACCTCTTATGGACAGGTTCACAGTAAATCCTAGATTTTAGGACTTATTCCTTCTAAGGCATTGAGGCAGGAAGCAAGGATTGGCCTCACTGATAAAACTGTCGTCTTGGCATGCATTTAGCCTGCTAAACCGCTGGAGAATACCAAAAGTCAATGTGATGTGAAAATAGTGACCTCAAGAAAGAGAATCTATACTGAACTTTTCAAATTAGGAATTCTGATTTGCTAAACAAGTTAATCCACACATATGTAATATTTCTCTCTGAATTCCTCTAGATTTCACTTTCTAAGAGAAATCTTCCCTCAATTCCGTAAGTCGACTTAGTCACTCCTCCCTCTGCCCTAGTTATGTGCTTCCATTAGGGCAGTGCTTCTCACACTTCAATGTGCACATGAATTACCCGGGACCTTGTTAAATGCAGATTCTGACTCAGAAGGTGTGTAGAGGGAGGGGAGGTCTGTGAGTTTGCATCTCTAATGAGTTTGCAGGTGCTGCTGGTCCTTAGACCACACTTTGAAGTATTAAAGCGCTTCTTTGTTGCGGGGGGTGGGGGGGGGGTGGGGGGGGGGAAGGGGGCGCGGTGGGCAGAGATTAGCCCTGAGCTAACATCTGCTGCCAATCCTCCTCCTTTTGCTGAGGAAGACCGGCCCTGAGCTAACATCCGTGGTCATCTTCCTCTACTTTTTATATGTGGAACACCTGCCACAGCATGGCTTTCCAAGTGGTGCCACGTCCGCACTGGGGACCTGAACCGAAGAACCCTGGGCTGCCAAAGCGGAATGTGCGCACTTAACTGCTGCACCACCAGGCTGGCACCTAAAGCACTTCTTAAATTGTAATGATCCATACCCATGCCAGTCATTTCCTCCTATTTATGAGCTCTGTGAAAGCAAAGGCAAGGGCAGCATTGCAATAGATACTGACCGGACAGGATGCCGACTAGTCTTGAGGTACAGTAAGTATCTTACCATACATTACATTTATTCTCAATCAACCCTGCAAGATCAGTAATCATGTCCTCATTTTATAGATGAAGTCGAGTCTCAGAGACATTAATCAACTTCGTATGGCCACACAGGTACCATGTGGCAGGGCAATTCTTATCTCGTTATCTTATTAACAGTGTATTTTATTCAGTCTATTAACGTTTTTTGAGTATGTACTAAGCACCAGGCATTGTTGTAAGTGCTTGTGATAGGTCATGGAACAAAACAGACAAAACTCTCTGCTGCCCTGGATCTTAGGAATCATTCTTCTAAATGAAAACTTCTTTGGGGACAGGGACCCAATCATTTCACTTTCCATATTTCTCACAGGGTTTGTACACAGTAAATGCACAATTAATAACAGTCTCAGATTCTGGTAATTTACCACGCAAATATGTTCCTAATCTACAGGAGGGTCTTACGTGCAAGGCCTTTCTGTTTTCACACAAGTGACATTTGAAGGTGGAATGATGCTTTCACAGTTTCTCATTTCTCACCAGCAGTGTTTTAGGCCAGAAGCAGAGGTATTAAAGTCTCCTACACGGTACATATATCAGCCGGAGAGAGAGAGTTCACTAAAATTAAATCATAGCAATTTCCGGCAGGAGGAAATTATCTGTTGAGAAGTGTAGAGACTACAGGCAGAAGAGGCAACTTCATGAAAGGTTAGCCTCACTGTCGAAGATTATCCTTTTCCTCCTTACATACCAGAACGGTAGACCAGAAACCTGCTAAATAGGACAAATCAAATGCTTGTCATATAATGAATTTATTTCAACAACATCCCAAAGTTGCACTATCTTAAATAGAGAAAACATGTACTTTCCTGGGTTATTCAGAATGTTCTATATTCTATGTCATAGGAAGCATCACTTTTAAAGTCTGCTCATTCACTGAAGGTATTTTCTCTTAGAAGCTGCAGCCTTTGTAAAGTTTCATTGGGTGTGTTGGTCACCTGTATTAATACGTATCAGTACAGGATGTAGGCGTGCAGATGAGTGATTTAGAAGAGAAAGTAGGACTAAACTTGCTCTATATCAGCTCCTCTTCATCTTTACAATTTCTTATATTGAGGAAATCTGCATACATTAATTCATCTTGTGGATGTTCTAAAACATTTGAAATGGAAGTTAAGAATGCAAGTGAATCCTCTCATTTCGACTATTTTGTTCAATACTGAGAGACTGCATGATACAATCTGGATGGCAGACCACGGAATTTTAAGGGAGACAAGCCTGAATTATTCGTATTAACATGAGAACATGGGCATACTTCTTCACCTTAGATACAGGTTTTGTAAAATAGATGTCACAATTATTATGCAAGGATGGTACAAGAAGAAAAAGTTTAATATAAGAAACTCAGTATGTAGCAGATGTTCAATTAGTTGTATTCCTGATCATATTAACAATTATATACTCCTAATTATATTACTGGGTTTTTTAATTGCCAAAAAGGATTTATTTAAGTACCAATAATAATTACATTTAGCATTTAGCTAAGGAAGTACACAGGCATGATCCCTGAACCAGTAAAATTTTAGCTTAAAATAAATTTGATGTAAATAGATATCTGAAAGGACCTATAAATAAATAGCTAGAAAAACATGAAAGAAACAAATAGCTGAAGTCCTTGCTTTGTGTTTCAGAATTAATTCAAAGTTTCCTTTCTCAAAAGAGAAAGACATCCTATTAATCAGATTTCTTTTTCCAAGTTCTTCCTTTTTATAGGACTTGGCAGGAAAGGTCTTTGGCTAAAATATAGCTTAAGATTAGTGTGGTGTGACTGAGCTGTAGGCTGCGTTTTAGAAGAACCTTAAACATGAGTAAAAATAGGTCTGAGGGTTGGGAAAAAGAAGGGAAAGAATATAGCGACAATGAATCACAGCCCCTTGGAGTTCTAGGGGCCCTAAAGAGGGAGCAAAGCAAACCCCCATTTATAATGAGGAAACCAAGGCCCACGCAATTCCAGTGACTTGCTCAAGGTCACATACTGGGATCCCAGCTGAAGAATTGTCACAAATGGATCATTCTATGTGAGTAAAGATAAAGAAAGAAATAAGAAGATATTATTAGACATGAGACATTCATTAATGAGAAGAGAAATTATATCTGGGGAATTCCTAGAGAACTGGTATCATACTTAGCAAGTGGTGAGGGTAGATAAAGATGTGGAATTTTAGGCAATGAAAAAGGATGCCATGTGAAGAATATACTATTACATATGGAAGGCATTTTTGACAGTAGTTCAGTTGATTCAAGCTTATTCTATATTAAAATTCATTTGCAGATAAGAATAATACTTTATTTCCCAATCTATATCAATTATCAAAGTATTATTCCAAAGAACCCCAAAGGATAAGAATAGAGGGATGTGCACTTGGATTTAGCCATTCTCTTCAGATTGCAGGGAAAATTTTGCCTTGAACTAGATTTTTCACAGCATGAATAGTGTGAATGGGATCTTTTCAAACATTCGTAAGATTGCCAGCCAACTGAGGAGGCTGATAATCAAAATGAAAATTTGTGTTATTTCTTTCAAATCACCCTGGAAGAAACCTCCAAGATGGTATCAAAACTGTCTCATAAATCTAGTCATGATGTTTTACTTACAAAAATTCTTTAGACAGAACTTCGTTCCTTCCATTAAATAAAGCTTTTCATTATCTGGGAAGCACAAAACTAAGAATGACTTTAGAGATCATCTAGGCCTACAGTTCTCAAACTTAGACGTGTATCAGAATCATCTGGAGGCTCTTAAAATACAGATTTGTGAGGCTCACCACATAGTTTCTAATTCAGGAGGTTTGGAATATGAGAACAGGCGTTTCTAATAAATTCACAGGTTATGCTGACACTGCTGGGCCAGGAACCACATTTTGGGAACCACTGTTTTAGCCCATCCCCTTCACTTTATTCCCTCCTTTTTGATTTAGGTAGAAAAATTCTAGTATTCTTGCAATTTATTTTTTAAATGTTTTTCTCACCCCCTCCAACAACCAAGCAAGTTCTATTTCTGATGCTGTCACTACGGACTTGGCAGACCAATTGTGGTTTAGGTGGATTGGGAGGTAGAAAAGAC